>NC_134313.1:81753450-83003450 GCF_964195595.1 Calonectris borealis | reverse complement strand
CAAAGTAACTTAGTAAAGTCTACTACAATCACGACTTAATTACAAATTATACCTACTATTAGTTCACATACACACAGAGGGACAGAAATATATATATATAAATGTACAAAAGGTACCTGTTAAAAATTCCCCTTGAGTTCAGTGAAGAAATATTCATGTCAAATGTCTAGGCATTTTTTCTCAACAGGCAAAGGGTTGAGCCTCGAGGAGTGAAGGATTTCTGTCCAGGTCCCGTTGTCAGCTTTCGGTGATGGTCCTCCGAATATCGCAGACCCAAGAGGTCACAGGCTCTGAGAGGTGTCCGACTCAGAGGGAGATGCTGGGCGCAGCCCGCTGCGGTCCAGGAGAGCTCAAAGGGTCTCACTTAGGACCACCATTTATAGATTCGCAAGATGATTGGCTTTAGTCATCTGTAAATTTCCATCCTGGCCACAGTCCGAGGTGGTAGTTACTAAAAGTCTCAAGGTTTCAGTGTTGTTACAATTGAGCTACGACTTAGATGACACCTCGGCCAGTCAGTGGGAGTACGTTCCCAGCCTCAGCTATGCAGAGTTTCTGATATGGTCAAGGAGCGCTCAACCATCAGACTCGGTGCACCATGGCCAAGGTTTCATGAATTTCTGAGAATCAACGAGCAGCCCAGGAGAAGGGCGGGGGGGGAATGCACCACCACAGTTCTTCACTGAGAGAGTATTCAAGCACTGGAACAAGCTCCTGAAGGAAGTAGTCAGGGCCCCAAGCCTGTCGGTGTTCAAGTAATGTTTGGACAACACTCTTAGATATATGGTTTAAATTTTAGGTAGCCCTGTGTGGAGTCAGGAGTTGGACTTAATGGTCCTCATGAGTCCTTTACAAGTCAGGATATTCTGTGATTATATGATTCTATGGACTATGTGAAATTTACAAATGCTAAGAGAACATCTGTATAAAACAGGGTCAACACATAATCAGCAGGTGGTTTTCAGCCTTTTAATACATGCAAGTAATTAATATCTTGTTATGAATGTAAAATACACTTGCAACACTGTCTCCAAGAAATAGAAATGTCTGAAAACATAAGTCAATTTATGAAAGGATACATAAAGATACTTAAAATGATCAGGAGGACTGCCAGTACAAAAAGAAAAAGCTGTGAAATTTATTGCTGAACTGGTGGAATGTGTTGGATTCTGATTTCAGTATTTTGTCTCCTTCAAATGTCAAAGTTCTTATCAGTTGAGGAAAGTACATGAATAGTGCTGTATATGTTAAAAACAATTGGCACAGCTCACTGAAGTTAGATGCAGATGATGGGTTTTTTTAGGCACCTGAAATTGATACCTGTCAATCATGGCAGATATCGAATTAGAGATCAAGTGGAGGTCCTTGACTATTGTATTGTTGCAAGTGACTGTTGATTATTTTTTGTTTTGTTTTGTTTTCCCCAAAATATCCAAGGAAGAATGCAGTTCTGGCACAGACAGACCCCTAACTTCTTTCCAAGTGAAAGCAACTTTATTGTTCATTTAAATCTGTGCAATAAGCTACTGACAACCCATCATATTTTCGTAGATTTATTGCAGGGATTTTTTTTTAGTGGGTAGGGAGGAACAGGAAAACATTCAAGATACTGAGAGAAGGAGAGAAATCGAAGGATGTAGTATCCTAGACAAGCCTGAGGACTTTTGGAACTTTGTGCATTCTTGCTTGAAAAAGAATTAAACTCTTCTCCTTGTCCCTTTCCCAACACTTTAGAATAAACATTTTTTTTTCCTGAGGTAGATTAACCTGATTTTTGGCTTATGAATTGCACCAAAAAAAGGATTAACAACATAATGGTCAGATGCTTACTTGCTTTTCTCTTTGAAGGTCTTGCTCAGTCTGGCTCCTGGGGTTGCTTTGATGAATTCAATCGTATTGATTTACCAGTACTATCAGTAGCTGCACAGCAAATTGCAATTGTGTTGACATGTAAGAAGGAACATAAAAAAAGCTTTATTTTTACTGATGGAGATAATGTGGAAATGAACCCAGAATTTGGCATCTTTCTTACTATGGTAGGTATTCTGTAGGTTTCTAATATGCCAGTGATGATTGTACAATAATCGCTTCTAACCTGGTATGTTAAATGTACTTGCTAACTCTTATGTCACTGAGCTCTTAAAACTCACTGACAGTTTGAAAACACTGAGCATTACTACAACGACAGTTTACAGGATCTTGTTTCAATGACATCAAGCACATGAAATTAACAAATGCAGCCAGCATTGTAAATACAAGTTGTTATCTCAATGTCAGATTACTTCTGCATGCTACATTCTGGTTCCCAAAGTATGCTTTTTTGCTACAAGTACATAAAAATGGCATAGAGATATAGGTAGAATTAGCCAGTAGAAACAGGACCTATAAGACAAATACAGATTTGAAGTATGTAGGTGGAACATTTTTCATACCTCATGGGTGTAAGAGAGGCTAAAAAGCTGTAGAGATGTGGTGGTAATTCTGCATGGCAATTCATTTTTACACGTGATTTAAAGCAAAAAAGCTCTTTTTGTCTAACCAGATTACATGTTCCTTTGCTGATTCTTCTGTTTGTGCAAGGTGCAGTCAACTTCAAAACCTGTTCTTCTTTCCAGAATCCAGGATATGCTGGACGGCAAGAACTTCCTGAAAACTTGAAGATCAACTTCCGTTCAGTGGCTATGATGGTTCCTGATCGTCAAATCATAATTCGTGTCAAATTGGCTAGTTGTGGTTTCATTGCTAATGTTGTATTGGCAAGGAAATTCTTTACATTGTACAAGTTGTGTGAAGAACAGCTGTCAAAGCAGGTGAATATTTTCATATGAGAAAAAATTAGCTTAGGGAAAAACTATATATGATGTCACAAATTATTAGTATCTATGTGAAGAAAATGGAAAAGTTTATGTTCACCAAGTAAGCTAAATGACACTTGCAGTTTAGTAGTGCAACCCTCTGCTGTCCTGGAGGATTAACTCCTGCTACAGATTACCTGTACAAGAATGGGACTGTCATTCAGAACACTGCTTATTATTGAGATTTAACTTTAATGAATGGTGATGATTAAGGCAAATAAAGGCTTATGTATTAGTTGGTCTTATAGAGTGGATTGAGAGGCATTTGTACCACCTGTGCTTGTTTAGATGTTTCTCAAATAAAGAGAATTCAAAATAATACTGCTAGTTTATTTCTTAATAGTCCTTGGGAACCTTATCTGGGTTCAAAGACTTGTGATTGCATTTCTTTTTTCTGTCACACCTTACAATTTAGTAGATAGTAGCAGAGGTGGGGAATGAAGTCGCCCATAGTCATACAGCCAAAGACTAGTTGTTGGATGTTAGGAGGCATTTGTGCCACATGTACCACTTCTCATACACATCCATATTTTAAATGATAAATAAGAATTGTTTCATCCCCGTTAACTTGGGGAAAATTTTTCCAAACTTTGCATATCTTCTAGGTGCATTATGATTTTGGCTTGCGGAATATACTGTCAGTGCTACGTACATTAGGAGCAGCAAAAAGAGCAAATCCCACAGATACTGAATCTACCATTGTCATGCGTGTGCTGAGAGACATGAACCTGTCTAAACTGGTAAGTTCTGAGGGCCTGGTAAATTAATTAAACTGCACTTTGGAGCTATGTGTTTCTTTTTTTTAAATACAATTTAAATCTATTAAGGTGATCACTAGAAGATTGGATGTGGCCTTTACACTGAAGCTAGCTTGGAAATGTTCCATTCTCTGGATGGTCTTGGGTACTGGTTTTGGCTGAGATAGAGTTAATTTTCTTCGTAGTACCTTGTACGGGGCTGGGGAGGGGGTGAGCGAGGGGCTGTGTGGTGCTTGGCTGCCTACCTGGGTTAAACCACAACACCTTGAATTGTGCAGAATTGTTTTTACATATTTCCCCTGCTACCTATAGAAATAAGTGACCAAATAGAAGTCTATGTAGTAACCTCTTTAGAACCTTTGACTTAAAATATTTAGTAACTCTTTTGAAATAATCTGTTATTGTAGTAATGAGTACCATCCCCTCTGTCTTAAATGGCTAAGAAAACCCTCTTCTGGTGCTGTGATACTTCATCTCCTTTGCTATCTTTTTTTTACACCTTAGACAAATAATTTACTGTTTGTATAAATGTTATTGCTAAAATTTACTTTAATAAATTCAGTCTGTATGTTAGTGGTTTATTTTCAATAACTTGATTATTGGAAGCATCACATGTTCTCCTTCTGCTGTGTCCTGCTAGAGTGTTTAACACCTAGAGGGTTACCATAGATGGTTCCTTATGTTTTCAAATATTTCTTTAGCTCTACAAGAGTTAGGGATTGTTTTTTAATATGCTAGAATAAATAAAATAGGTTTTAACCTGTGGGTTTTTTTCCCCCTGATTTTCACTAGATTGATGAAGATGAACCCTTATTCCTGAGTCTAATTGAAGATCTGTTTCCAGATATCCAGCTTGATAAAATAGGCTATCCTGAACTGGAAGCCGCTATTGACAAACGGGTAATGTTTCTCTTGATCTGTGCTGCTGTGGCATAACTATCATGATGTGACATCTAAGAAAATTATTGATGTTGAATCTACCCAGCTGGTAATAATATGTTTTACTATATAGAGGAAGAGTAAGCTTTTCCATAAATCTTTACCATCGGCATATTATTATTAACCTTATTCTTAAGGATGTCACTGAATTGTGATTGTGGTGTCCTGTGGTTTTCTTGTCAGTCATTTGTGACCACTTTGAAAAATGTATGTATATATGCTTGCCTTCTGTGACCCAGGATTTAATATTTGTATGAAGTCTAACAATTGGAACATGAGCGTGAGTGTCGCGAACGAGTGGTTTAGAGGCCGCTCAAAGAATCACTTGTTGATGGTATTAGCAGAAAGTGATTTTAATAGAAATTTATAAAAGCGCGACTTTGTTCGATGGCAAGGTTCACTCTGTCACTTTCTACATAGATGAAGCATACAAAGGAAAAGAGCATGGGAAACTGAGGAGTCCTTGGCTAGTGTAAACACTACTTAGCAACAACTAAAACATCAGTGTGTTGTCAACATTATTCTCATACTAAATCCAAAACACAGCACTATACCAGCTATTAGCAAGAAAATTAACTCTATCCCAGCTGAAACCAGGGTATTGTGTTAGAATTGAGTTGGAATGATTTATACAGAGGCCGAGGACGAAAAGGTTAAGGGAGACCCTCCTGTTGAGTCACAAGGTTCAGAGAAGACCCAGCTGGATCCAATCTTAATCTCAGACTTGGACAACGGTTTATGTCTAATACAAAAAGCGTAAGGAGACCCTCCTGTTGAATCACGAGATTCAGAGTAGACCTGGCTAGATCTACCCCTAGTCCCAGACTGGGTCAACGGTATATATCTAAGGGATTATATGTGTTTAGCAGCAGTCTAAGGTTCATTTACAATCTTAAGATAGATCATAAGATTTTATCAGACTATATTTGCTAGCAAGTACTTCCATCAATTTGCACACACATGCACACGGATACAAAGATAGATAAATATACAAAGATATATCTGTTAAAAATCCCCCTCAAGTTCAGCAAAATACTCACGTAAAATGTCTTGGCATTTCTTAATGGGCGAAGTGTTGAGCCTTGAGGAGTGTTGCAGCCCAGGTCCTGTGCCAGCCGGTGACGGTCCTCTGAATATTGCAGACTCAAGAGTTTGCAAACTCTGAGAGGCGTCCCACTCAGAGGGAGATTCTGGGCACAGCCCACTGCAGTCCAGGAGAGCTCAAAGGGTCTCACTTGGGACCACTGTTTGTAGGGTCACAAGATGATTGACTTTAGTCATCCGTCAAAACTCTCAAGGTTTCAGTAACAATGGTATCATTCTCCTTGAGCTACAACTCAGATAAGGGTATCAGGGAATGACAATTGTCCCCGCTCTTGTCCTCCACTTGGGCCAGGCAGCGGAAGTTTCTGGTACAATGGGTACATTCCCCAACCTCAGCTATGCAAGAGTTCCTGATACGGTAAAGGGACGCTTCACTGCCTGACTCATTGCACCAAGGCCGAGGTTTAACAGGAGTTTCTGAGACCTTGGAGCGGCCCAGGAGGGAGGGGGGAATGCACCACCATAGTGAGAAAAGATTTACCTAAAATGACATTTCCTCTATTTCATCTCCCATTAGATCTTTTGGAACATTTCAGTGGGATATAGAAGGTTAATGAAGTATGAACACTTAAATGATCACCTCTAGAGGCAGCGCTTTCCTCCAGGATTTCAATAATTCCTCAGATAATTATCCAATAGTTAAACAGAGAAATAAAAAACTCAACCCGTCAAAAAACCCCAACATGAAAAAATTGAAAATCAGAAGAGCATTTCTGAAGAATTTGAGTATATGACTTTTCATTTACTTATATTTAATATGATTAGATACAAGTAAAAGGTCTGCTACTGGCTTTCTTAACAAGGAGGAGTTGAATCATCAGCTAATGTTTATAAAACTGTTTTGCTTTCTGTAGTTTATACAGCTGGCTTTAAAAAAGGACTCACAAATTAAGCTTTTATTAGGAGAAACTATAAAGAACTTGAATCTCATGCTTTAAATTATAATTTCCTAACAAATTAAAAAGAGGTCTTAATAACATGGTCTTCATAGTTCTACTGTGGTGATCTGTGAAGCCAGACATAGAAAGTGTCAAGCCTTTTAACAACAAACCATTATCACTTGCTTGTAAGTAGGGTGTAATGTCAGCTCATACTGAGGCAGTGTTGGAAAGTTGAAGAGCTTTAGGCACTGTGATTATCTTATGTAAAACAAAATTTATCAAAAGTTCAGATCAGGAGATCTCATGGTACCTATTTTAGTGCTATGACAGCGTTTAGAAATTTTGTTACCTTATTTCGGTATATTTTTCTCATATTGTTAAAACTTAAAATCTGGAGAAACCAGAAATGGTAGGCCATCTTGTTTGTCTTGGAAGTGAATCAAGCTTTTATTGAATGGAGCTCTTTGCTGTGTTTTCAGAGCTATAAGAGCTATAATGTCTCAGTACAATGAAAACAGCTAGGTTGGGACAGAATCAAGTTCAAGAGGACTATTTTTATTAGGGAAGGGAGGCAGGAATTGGGAAAATATCATAAGGAAGAAGTAGTCGTTACTTGAATTAAAGTGGTGTTCTATGTTTATATGTTGTGGTGGGTTGACCCCAGCTGGCAGCAAAGCCAACACCCAGTCACTTGCTCACTTTCCCCCAGCGGGTCGGGGGAGAGATTCGGAAGGGGAAAAGAGAGGGAAAAAAAGCTCATGGGTCTAGATCAAGACAGTTTAATAAACGAAGAAGAAAAAGAAACAAGTGAAGCAAAAGCAATCGCTCACCACCAGCAGACTGATGCCCAGCCAGTCTCTGAGCAACGGCTACTTTGGAGAAACTTTCCCCCAGTTTTATTGCTGAGCATGATGTCATACAGTATGGAATATCCCTTTCGTCCGTCGGAGTCAGCTGTCCCACCTGTGTTCCTTCCTAACCTCTTGCCCACCCCCAGCCTACTTGCTGACATGGTAGTGTGAGAAACACTTCAGCAATAGCCAAAACACTGGTGTGTTATCAACACTGATCACAAATGTAAAACATGGCACCATATGGGCTACTACGAAGAAAATTAACTCCATCCCAACCAGACCCAGTACATATGTACAACTGTTAACGGATCTTTTGAGAACATGTCAACATGTTGCTTGTGAACATACTTCTTTTTCGATAAGGGAAATATCTAGTCTACAAGATTATTACAGAATCCATGAGTGTTAGAAATTGTTAAGAAAAGATTAAGTCTCCACTAATGGCATTGAATTAGGGTGAAGGAATAGCTAACATGACCATCTTGTTTTTGTGAAGAAAGAAATCAGTTCAGATATGTTCTGCTGATGCATCATTAGATTTTGGATATATTACTGAATATATGTCGACTCTGGAAACAAATCAGAAGGCTATATTCTATACTGGAAAGAAAGGAAGCTTGACTGGTTTGGTGTCAACTGTGAGAGTTGTTAAGATGTGAATGATAACAGAATTTTATCGTGCATCCATGAAAACGGTGCATCAGATGTCTGTCTTGTGCTTTGCAAACTCCATTGCTTCAGCAGTGGTGGTGTTCATGCTGATGAGGAGTTGGTGGCAGCATATACTTCATGATTGCTGTTGATGAATTAATCTTGTGCTGCCTTCTGTTGTTGGCTTCCTTGCAGAGCAAGATAAATAAGTTGAACTGACATGAGCTTTGATATGTGAGAAACATAGCAAGTGGTAGTGCCAGTTCCATGGTTCTAACTGAGTACATGACAGTAATTGTAAAAGCTGAGTTTTATCTCACCAGTAAAAAGTTAGTCCTCTTTTTACTTATAATATTTTCTGAGATTTTTTTGTGGAACATAATTATACTTGAATTAAAATATAATTGTTATTTTGAGAGCTTCACTTTTATAACATGATCTTGAGTTTTTAGAAAATTTTTTCAAATGGTTGTAGCTTTTCTCTACTGGCTAAAAACTTTCTTGTTCACTTCCAGCTGGGTCACTTTCACAAGCAATAGCAATACCATTATAGTGAGATAACTTCTTTAAGGTTGGAACTAGTAAAAAGTAGTAAACAATCATATGATATTTGATTCTAAAACATCATGTCTTTTCTGAGAAGGATGATATTAAGAAGTTACTCAAATGTCTGTCTGTACATTGAGAAATATTTAACAAAATGTTTTGCAGAAAAGCTTTTGGCTATTGTAAGCATTTAGAAACACGAGTCATCATCATCATAAAAAGGCAACTGTTCTGAGAAGCAAGTGAAAACGCTGTGTGGCTATGAAAGACATTACTAGCAAAAGTGTTTCTAAAATTCTTGGCTTTTCCTTAAAATGATGTTTTAACCCTAAGAACAGCTAAAAAAAAAAAAAAGAGATGGTTTATCTTCTTTTATTTTTCTGAATACCTTATTTGAATACCAAATATCCCTTCTTTTTCCAAACAGTTTTTTATGTACAAAAAACCTTTACAAAGAGTGGAGTCTTCTGCTGAAGATGGATTTCTCCCTGCCCCTGCCAAGCATCAAAATATCTTATGCACTAAAATAGTAGTAATTTGGTTTTCTGTCACAATCTGTAGGTGGAGGAAGCCGGACTTGTTTGTCATCCTCCTTGGAAACTGAAAGTTATCCAACTTTTTGAAACCCAGAGAGTAAGGCATGGATTGATGACATTAGGACCTAGCGGTGCAGGAAAAACTGTTTGCATCCACACTTTGATGAAAGCCATGACAGGTATGTGAGTATTTATATTGTAAACTGTTATTAAACTGCTACATTGTAAACTTTAGATCACGTTGTTTCTTCATAGAAAGCCTCAATTACTTCACTGTGAGAATAAATTACTGGAAGAATCAGTTTGTGTGTTGTGATACTAATTCTTGTGGTAGTATCTTTTAAAAGCTTAAAAATGTCTGACATTCAAAGTCATATAATATAATACATATCCTGTTTTCCATATTATGATACTTATATGAGAAGTTCTTATTCTAGAAACATTGAGAAAGAGGAGTATTGTCTGGGTAGACAGCTCGGACAAGTGATTAAAGCATCTCCTAGGTTTGGCTGAGGTAATACTGAAACCTTCCCCTAATCACAAGTATTTAGTCCTTTTTGAACACAATTCATAAGACAGGTTCTTTATCTGCAGCATAAAATAACTACTTTATCATTTTTTGCTGCTAGGAGATAGTTCCTGGTTTAGGCAGTGACAAAGTTTTCAAGGATATTAATTTTGTGTCCTGCCTGGACGTTTGAGGAGTGTATGTTTTGTCCTCTGTATTTCTAAAAATATTAGTGGAAGAACTTCTGTTTGATCTTATTAAAATAAAAGCTCATAGCTGGGGGAGAAAAAACGTCTCTTTTGAGGTAAGCTTGTGGTACCCCATTTCACAGGCTTCAGTAGGCTGCTTATACAATTTTCCAGAAATGGATAGTTTCTGTAAAAAATGGTTCAGTCAGTCTCTCATCCATGCAGTACCTTAGTGTGCTTAAGAAACACTGTAAGCTCTACATTGCCGTGTAAATGACTGTTCCATTTAGGAAAAAAAGCAGAAAGAACAGATAGTTGCATTATACTATTTTCCTATATTTCTGTAGCACTGAGATGTGAACTACTACCAAGATAAAGCCGCCACAATCCTTTTTTCAAGCTGATCTTCTGGCATAATCTCATGAAATGTAAAACTACCTGATTTGCCAGGCTTCTATCTTACTTGTTAGTGAACTCTGATTATAATTAAGATTTTAAGATAAGTCATTTTTTTAGCTCTTTCTTTCAACATCTTATTACTGGATCCTGATTAAGTTTTAAATTTGGCTTTTCTAAAGATGTCTGGCATAGGAGTTTTTAAGCTGTTGTTAATGAGGAAAACGTAAAGGTTATATGATCATGGTATGGCTTGATAGAATTTAGCTGCCCAAGAGACTTCACAGAGATATGCCAATATATACTTTGCCTATTCCAAGATGCGTGCAAGTGCACAACAGAGAAAAACAAAAAACAATTAATCATGTGGAGCATCTGTCTGGTATTTAGACATTGGGTTTTAAAAAAGTGCATCCAAACCAAAGACTTTAAAGCTCTATTGCTTGATAAGCCTTCAAAATATTAAACTAAACCTTGAATAAATTTCATCTTGCTGCTTTTCTGTGGAATCTGAATTGTACTTTCAAAAGTTTCAGAACTTTGTTCTACTTCAAATTTTGATGGCTCCAATTAACAAATATTGATATATAGCAAGAGATAAGTTTTCCAAGTAAATACACAACTTCTTATAATGGTGAATGCATATTAAACCTTACATTTAGATGTAATGATTTTGAATTTGTCAAAGTTCTCTGGCTATTGAAAAGAAATACCAAAACTAACTGATGATCTGCCTTCATAGATTGTGGACAGCCACATCGTGAAATGAGAATGAATCCTAAAGCTATAACTGCTCCACAAATGTTTGGTCGTCTCGATGTGGCAACAAATGACTGGACAGATGGAATATTTTCAACACTCTGGAGAAAAACTTTAAGAGCCAAGAAAGGTATAATGAAAAACAATTTCCCACAAAACAAAACAAGCTGCAGGGCATCTCTCTAAAGCACATTAGCAGATTTTTTTTTTTTTTTTTTTACTTGGAAGCATTGGAATATCGCTGCAAGAACTTCTGTCTATTGTATAGCCTCTGTTCTAAATGCTTTGTGTTCAAACAGTGTAGTGTAGCAAATACTGTTTCACTGAACTTGCTGATCCCCCCCTTTCAAATGATAGGCCCTTGTATGGAAGAAAAGTGGAAGGTAAGAGTCAGTTCCCCCAACCCTGGTATAAGATAAGAAATGTTGGTGCTGTCAGAATTTCTACCTGGTCTCCAGCTGCCATACTAGAAGGGTGTTGTCGTGGTTTAACCCCAGCCGGCCACTGAGCACCACACAGCCGCTCGCTCACCCCCCCGCCAGGTGGGATGGGGGAGAGAATCAGAAGGGTAAAAGTGAGAAAAACTCGTGGGCTGAGATAAAGACAGTTTAATAGGGAAAGCAAAAGCCGCGCACGCAAGCAAAGCAAAACAAGGAATTCATTCACCACTTCCCATTGGCAGGCAGGTGTTCAGCTATCGCCCGGAAAGCAGGGCTCTATCACGCGTAACGGTTACTTGGGAAGACAAACGCCATCACTCCGAACGCCCCCCCTCCTTCTTCTTCACCCAGCCTTATATGCTGAGCATGATGTCATATGGTATGGAATAGCCTATTGGCCAGCTGGGCCAGCCGCCCTGGCCACACTCCCTCCCAGCCCCCTGCACATCTGGCAGGGCATGGGAAGATGAAAAGTCCTTGACTAGCGTAAACAATACCTAGCAACAACCAAAACATCAGCGTGTCATCAACATTATTCTCACACTACATCCAAAACACAGCACTATACCAGTTAATAGGAAGAAAATCAACTCCATCCCAGCCAAAACCAGGACAGTATCCACCCCTTATTCCATACCATTTACATCATGCTCAGGTCCCACACTATCCAATACATTCTCATTACCCACCATCCCCCTTCCCATCTTTTGATATAATACACAGATATCATTCCCTTAGTCTGTGGACCACCCCTGTAAAATGTCCATAAAATATCCATAAATGTCCACAAAATGTCCACTGCGTTCATTTAGTCCATGACTTCGGGCTCCATCTGTTATGGTGGTCACTCAGGTCAGCAGAGGTGGTGTGTTGCATGGAGTTACTGGGCACCAAAGCCGGCTCAGGTCGGGTCACTGCTGCACTTGCGCTGCTTCTTGTAAAGTTTGTCCTCCATTGGTTCAGGTGGTTCCTGCTATAGTAATTCCTATAACATGCAACTCAAATCATGGGTTATAACAATTTAAAGGTATATCCATTACAATCTCCACCCCTGGTCCCTTTGGGCCAGACCACAGGTTTAACATTGCAATGAACTCCTCCCCTTGCCCCTGCTCCGGCTTGGACTTATCCACAGACTGCAGTCTCTTAGGGGTGTACCTGCTCCAAGTGGAGCCTTACCTATGAGCCACAGTCTCTCCAGGGGTATACCTGCTGCGGCATAGACTTATCCACAGCCACAGTCACTTCGAGGTGCACCAGTCCCAGCGTGGCCTTACCCACAGCCACAGTCCCTTCAGAAGTAAACCTGCTCCGACATGGCCTTACCCATGGCTGCAATCTCTCCAGGGGTGTACCTCCCCTGTCATGGGCTTATCCACGGCCACATGCTTTGAGGTGCTCCAGCATGGCCTCATGCACAGCCACTGACACTTCAAGGTGTACCTGCTGCAGCATGGACTTATCCACAGCCACAGATGCTTCGAGGTGTACCTTCTCCAGTGTGGACTTATCCTTGGGCCACAATCCCTTCAGAGGTATACCTGCTGCGGCACAGACATAATCACGGCCACAGATGCTTCGAGATGTACCTGCTTGGGCATGGGCTTATCCTCGGTCACAGACGCCTCGGGGTATCCTGCTCCCGCGTGGACTCAGCCACAGGTCACAGTCCCTTCGACTCGAGTTCACACTGCAGTTCCAGCCTGTCCAGCACAGCAGCACAGAAGCAGCAGCGATGCCCTGGCCATCTGCCAGCCCAGGCGCATCCCCATTGCTGTTATCAGAATGTTCCCAGGCACAGCACAGTAAGACGATCAGCAGTGCAGCAGTACAGCAAGCAGCAAGAGCAAAAAAGCAGCCACTAATGAGCACAAGACTCTAATACACATTAAGGCAAGCAAGCCCCATGGCAAGCACAAGAGCCTGCGAATTAATAGCTAAACAGCAGTAACAGCTATAAATTCAATCTAGCACATTCCAATCAAACCTGTCGTTATCTCGAACCCTTCGAGCCCCACGTTGGGCGCCAAAAAGGACTGTCGTGGTTTAACCCCAGCCGGCCACTGAGCACCACACAGCCGCTCGCTCACCCCCCCGCCAGGTGGGATGGGGGAGAGAATCAGAAGGGTAAAAGTGAGAAAAACTCGTGGGCTGAGATAAAGACAGTTTAATAGGGAAAGCAAAAGCCGCGCACGCAAGCAAAGCAAAACAAGGAATTCATTCACCACTTCCCATTGGCAGGCAGGTGTTCAGCTATCGCCCGGAAAGCAGGGCTCTATCACGCGTAACGGTTACTTGGGAAGACAAACGCCATCACTCCGAACGCCCCCCCTCCTTCTTCTTCACCCAGCCTTATATGCTGAGCATGATGTCATATGGTATGGAATAGCCTATTGGCCAGCTGGGCCAGCCGCCCTGGCCACACTCCCTCCCAGCCCCCTGCACATCTGGCAGGGCATGGGAAGATGAAAAGTCCTTGACTAGCGTAAACAATACCTAGCAACAACCAAAACATCAGCGTGTCATCAACATTATTCTCACACTACATCCAAAACACAGCACTATACCAGTTAATAGGAAGAAAATCAACTCCATCCCAGCCAAAACCAGGACAGGTGTGAATGTCCTTTGTGTCATACCTGCTAGCCCTGCACATACCATAGTCCATCTCAAATGGCACTAGATAATTCTATTTAGGCAACCAGTTTCTGCCTAAAATAATGCTGGCATATGTTCTTAGACTGCTATATTAACTGAAGGAGGGGCCTTGATAGTTTGATGCTAGGTGGATTCTTCCTTGTTTTGTCTGAATATTAGTATGTGACCTTATCATTAGGCCTTAAGGACTAAAGGGGAAAAAAAAAGAGAAAATCCCAACATTTGTTGCACTATCAATTTTCAGGCAAAAATTGTTAGTCTTTGAGGATACAAATAGAAAATACTTTTGGATTTAATTTTGTTGGTTTTGTTTCAAATCTAGAAATGTAGCACCCTTGAGAATGTAGCATAGCATTAACTGTTGATTTTTCCATTTTCCCCCTCAACGTGAAATATAAATTAGCACACTCACATGACTTCCTCGGATTCACTGTTCGCAACACTTCTGTAATGTCTCTTTATGAAGTGAACTCGAGACCATCTCATGCCCGAGATGCCTGCCCTGTAGCTATGAAAAGCCTCTAAATATAAAATTATTTGCCTCAGAGGTGAGAAAGTTTCTTATCTGGAACCTTCTTGGTTCATACTTAGCAACGCACCAAGCCACCTAGGCCTAGATAGTAAGGATTCACTCAGAAGGCAGATGAGAGTGGGACCATCTCTGACTTAAGGGCTATTTCGCAATGCACAGCAGGGCTGGCTACTCCCTAAGGGACAGGAAGCCAGAAGCCAAGGGGGGGATCCCTTTCCAGCTAGGGCCTCTTGCTCAGTACCCAGGTGAGGTGAGCAGGACAGACCCAGGCCCTCTTAGGAAACAGAGGCAGGCTTTAAGATACATTTCTGTTACTAAATGGAAAGAGCTAGAAAAACTTCAAAGGGAGCTGGATCAAGTTTACAAGCAGGAGAATGAACAACAAGAATCTTCCCCTAATGGACCTCTTTTACTTATGAAAGTGAGCAAGCTATTTGAGAGAGTGATTTTGCAAGTGTTCCTTTCATTTAATCTCACTACATTTACACAAACCCTTTGGAAACAAATGAATGGCGGTTTTAAACAGATCTATATTTTCTATCTTCTTTATGTTGTTTTATGTAAGTTGAAATAAACCTAATTTATTACTGTGTTGAAGGCTCTATCCATAAAACTGTTTCAGACTATTACAAACATGACTTACGCTGATGACGCTTTATATAGTGAGCAATGGATAATTATCAATAGGTGATGAAATCAAGTACTTAATTGAAATTGAGTGATGGAAATGGTAATTGTATTAAAAGCTGAGATTCTAGCTGTGTGCGTGAATTCAGAATTAGTTCAAAATTTGTTTGCGGAGAGAAGAAACTGGTCCTTGAAAGAAACTAGAACTTCCTCCACAGGCATATTTATCTGTTATTTTGGATTATAGGTGACCACATCTGGATAGTTCTTGATGGCCCAGTTGATGCTATTTGGATTGAGAACCTTAATTCTGTCCTGGATGATAACAGAACTCTAACACTAGCAAACGGAGATCGGATACCTATGGCACCAAATTGCAAAATAGTCTTTGAACCTCATAATATTGATAATGCTTCTCCAGCAACAGTTTCAAGGAATGGGATGGTATTCATGAGCTCATCGGTTCTCAACTGGAGCCCTATCCTTGAGGTACGATAGCTAAGTGATTGTTTATGTATTGAAAGTTTTACTGGTTACTTATTCAACACTTCACTGTTGTTACGTTAGGACCTAATTTTGTGACCTTTGCTATGAAATAGCTTTTACACTGTATAAACTTACAGGTCAGTATATAATATAGCAATGTTTCTGGTAGTTTATACAAAAGTGAATAATGTATTTTCTTCAGGAACATAGTCAATGTATTACACTTTTAAAAACATGGATATTTCACTTTGGGACAAATTTGTAATTCAAGGTATTTTATACAATTGATGAACAACTTGGTTGTCAAAATACCAACTACCTGGCAGCCCCTAGTACAGCTTCAGACCAAGGAAGAAGAAAGAGTGAACAGACTGATTCAGGAATCTAGAAATCCTCAAGAAAATATAAGTTCTCTTGATATTTCTTAAAATTATTGCAGTTGGGATTTAGAACCAGAAATAAAGTCAATGGAGCATCAAAGTATGTAATTTTTAAATTGATGTACCTACCTGGTTAAGTTGTCTGTTAACATTTCTAAAAGCAAAATGTCTGAAGGACCAAGCAGTGGTTGTGCTCTCTCTGGCATGGAATGAATCGTTTAGAAAAACAGAACATGTTATATGTGTGCTTTGGAGGGAATAACAGCATATAACATATTCAGATTTCAAAGTGATTTATAAAGTGAGGTTTTTTTTGTATACGTCATCTTCCATCTTCCAAAAACCAGAAAAAATAAGTCCTCGTCTTGACTGAATGCTGGTAGTAATATAGTGAAGGATACATTTAGAGGCTTGAGCATACTATGGTTTTTTTCATGTAGCAAATATCTTGGTAAAGTTGAAATATGGGTTCTCACAAATCTACCTGATGCTCCGTAGTAATATCTTTCAACAAAACTTTCAGCATTTAATTCCAGTTTTCTTCCCTTTAAGAAAACAGTGGAGAAAATAGCAGTAAAAAAAAGTTGGTTTCTGATTTTTTTTTTTTTTTTGTTCTTAAGCCCTATATTGCCTTAGAAATTTATCGGTGAAGTAGGCTTCTCAGGATTAACACTTTTTAAAAAATTAAATTAAAAGAAATATTCATTTATTTTCTCTTTCTCTTTTTTTTCTTGTCTAGTGGGTCTTATTGAGAATATTTTGTTGACCTTATTTTTCTTTGATGAAACATAGACTGTGTCATGAGTATCAAAAACTAAAACTTTCTTCCTGGTGACTAAGACACTGATTCCTGTGATCACAGAGAGAATTACTTTATTACCTTCTCCTGAAAACCAAGTTAATATACCTTTCTTCTGTATAATCCCAAATTAACGTTCCTTTATATTGGCTTTAAACTTTAATTTTAAGCTAGGAATAATTTAGTATTCCTGTTTATGAAATTACAACATCATGCAGGCCCTTGTAGCGTATTTACCCCCTTGTTTGCAGACTCAAAAGAACAAAACTTCACAGGTTACTATGAGCTGACAGACTGAATTTTACTGTCCTCCTTTCTAGAAAGTATCACATTAAAAAGTTTTTTTAATAATTTTTAAAACGAATGTTTCACAGTCTCATTCACTCATTTCACCTTCCAAATCAAATAGAATACCTGTGGAAAATACAACTAGTGCTCATGTAGACAGTGTTGCTTAACTAGCCAGATGAAAATACAATTGGCTTCATATTAACTTTCAGATGCTAGTAGTTGAGGAAGACTTTTGTAATGATTACTCTATATTATTCGCAGATTTCTTATTGTTTTAATCCATAAAACTTCTCAAGCTTGTAAGTCTTTTATAGCTTGCTTGTTTATAACCAGATTCCTTGTCCATAAATCCCTGATTTGTCTGGCAATGGAGAAAAAGTTGACATGCCATGGGGCATGATCTGTGGCACTGCCTAGTGTGGTGGTGTGTTCCTCCCCCTCTTTTCCGTTGGGCTACGAGACGATCTCAGAACCTTCTGTTAAGCTTTAGCCATTGTGTATGAGTTGGGCGCTTAAGTGTCCCTTGGCTGTACCAAGCGCTCTTGCATGGCTAAGGTGGGGAACAACACTGATCGTGCCAGGGACACTAGCTACATGATCAAGGCAGGGAACAGAAACAGGAGATGATTCTTCATCTCTGACAGCTCTGAAGCTTTCCCCACCTGGATCGTAGCTCAAGTGGAACAATACCATTGTTACCGTGAAACAATACCATAATTACTACCCTGGACCATCTTGGATAGTAGCCAAAATGGAAATTTACTGATGTCTAAAGCCAATCATCTTGCAAACCTATAAACAGCGGTACCAAGTGAGACCCTTTGAGCTCTCCTGGACCGCAGCGAGCTGCATCCAGAATCTCTCTCTGAGTGGGAGCCTCTCAGAGTCCGCAAACTCGAATTTGCGATACTCAGAGGATCATCGAGATTTTGGGCTGAGACGCTCCTCGGGGCTCAACTCTTTGTCTGTTGGGAAATGCCAAAGCATTTAACGTGAGTATTTCATGGTACTCAAGGGGAATTTTTAACGGGTATACCTTTATAAATTAATGTCCCAGTTTCGGCTGGGATAGGGTTAAATTTCTTCCTAGTGCTGTGTTTTGGATTTAGTATGAGAAGAATGTTGATAACACACTGATGTTTTCAGTTGTTGCTAAGTACCCTACTAGTCCAAGGACAGCTCCCGTGCCTACTGACTGAGCTAGGTACACAAGGTGGGAGGGAACATAATCAGGACAGCCAGCCCAGCTGGCTAATGGGGTATTCCATACCATGTGACGTCATGCTCAGTATATGAATGGTAGGCGTGATCCAGGAAGAAGCGATCACTGCTTGGTTATCGGTCATGCGGGTGGTGAGCAATTGCATTGTGCATCACTCATTTTGTATATTTTATCATTATCATTATCATTATTATTTTCCCTTTTTCTGTTCTATTAAACTGTCTTTATCTCAACCCACGAGTTTTTCTCACTCTTACCTTTCCGATTCTCTCCCCGTCCCACTGGGGGGGCGGGGGGAGTGAGTGAGCGGCTGCGTGGTATTTGGCTGCCTGCCAGGTTAAACCACGACAATTAACTAACTCTAGGCCTTTCGTTTAGCTTTGGTACCATATCTATATGCATATATATATATATGTATGTATTGATTGATCTAGATCTTTTGCACGCTTACAGTTATAATCTGTAGTTATATATATATTGATTAATCTAGATGTCTTACGCACTTACAGTTATAATCTGTAGTTATTATGTATTAACTGTTCTAGGTCTTTTTGCGCACTTATCTATATAGTTACTAACAACTATAACCTGTAGTTAAGTTGTTTTAATCTTTGTAGTATTTGTAGCAACTTGACTAATTCTTTGTGCAGCTGTCAAATTGATCAATGTTTAAGCATTGTAAGACTTAAGTTGCTGCTAAACCCCTTAACCCTTTAGTCATAAACTGTTGGCCAGGTCTGAGACTAAGGGTAGATCCAGCCGCACCTAGGATCCTTTCTGAGAAGGAGTTTAGAAAGCAAAGGGATCTACCTCCCAATGGGAGGTCCTTCCTATCTCTTTCTGTATTAGACATAAACCGTTGTCCAAGTCTGAGACTAAGATTGGGTCCAGTCGGATCTCTTCTGAACCTCGTGACTCAACGGGAGGGTCCCCCTTTTACCCTTTTGCCCTTTTACCTTTATCCTTAATCTCTATACAAATAATTCCAACACAATTCTAATACAATTTTCCCCTGTGTAACTTAATCCATGTTATAAGTAATAAAATCAAATTCTGTTAAGTCACATTTCTATAAATTTCTATTAAAATCACCCTTTGCCAATACCTTTGCTAGTGATTCTTTACGCAGCCTTAAAACCACCCGTCCGTGACACCTAGAACAACTGTCCTTAGCGTATTAGAGGTTTCAGCACAGATGGAAATCAAGAGAGAGACAGTACGCTGCTGTCCAAGCCCTGAGTGGCAGGCAGTGCCCGGTTGCCTCTTCCTAGGGCTGGAGACAGTGGAGCCGCCCCAGGAGAAGTGTGCCCTGGGCATGGAGTTATCAGGTGAAGGAGCTGTGGGAAGGGATGAGAAGACTTGTGTGCTTTCAGGGAAGATAACCAGATCAGCAGGATCTTTGCAGAGACACTGCTGACTCAAGATCCCTAGCCTTGTAATGAAGAGTGTGTGGGAGACTGCATTCAAAGCTTTGGTGAACAGAAACTCCCAAGATGAGGAAGGCTGTAAACCTGTGATTTCTGGCAACAGAAGCGAGGTTTCTTTTCCACCTGCAGATCTGAAATGGCAGGTCAAGTATAGTGCCCTGAGGATAGATGAGGAGCAACAAGATCCACTAGGGGAAGCATCAGAACCCAGCTTAGCCTCAACCAATTAAAAGGAAAAGGAGTGTGATTGTCATCAGAGACTCCCTCCTGTGATGGAGGCACCCATGTGCTGTGATTTGTTGCCTATGGAGGTTTGCTGCTTGTGGGGGACTAAAGGTTGCTGCAGAGGGTTGTTATCATATTTCTCTAATAGTGCTTAGAGCCTCTCCCTTTTAGAATGATACTAAATCATATGGAGCTGGCTGTTCAA
Source organism: Calonectris borealis (assembly GCF_964195595.1). NCBI lineage: Eukaryota > Metazoa > Chordata > Aves > Procellariiformes > Procellariidae > Calonectris > Calonectris borealis. Next base: position 82,983,183 of record NC_134313.1, on the reverse strand, counting down.
TCACAGCTACTTAGTAACACTCTAGAATCATCACTAATTCATTTGATAGGTTTCTTTGCCAAGTCCAAAATGTTTGCATTCCTGTTAGAAAAAAGAAGTGTTTAATAAGTTTCCTAAAAATTTGGCTGTTACTGAAGTTTAACCAATGCAAATCCATGCAGTAAACACAAGTGCCTTATGTCTATTACTGCAAGGCTTTTTTTTTTTTTTTTAAAACTAATATGGATACTTGGGAAAATGTAAGTATAAATTATGCATATAGGACAGTGGCTCCCATGAGATTCCACTTGTGTTTTTCCTTTCTGTACTTATAGCACTGCATAGGGCCTACTGATGTTAGGTTCTCACAGCTCTGCCTCCTTGCATTGGTTAATTTGCAGACAACTTCTTGAATGTTTCAGTTTAAATTGAGCTTAGATTCAGCTGCAAAGACAGCAAAACCAAAGAAAAGCATTTTATTTTGCTTTATCAGTCATGATTTACCTTCTCACTTCAAAGTGATATGCAGACTAAATTTAGTTGTGTTGAAGTAAGTGTTGCATGAAAGTAGTTTCACTTAATCCATGACCTTGTGCTTTTAATTTATTTTCGTGGTAGCAACAGTGAAAAGGAAAACAAGAACATGTTTTTTTGTTTTGTTTTGTTTTTGGATAACACAAAACAAATTACCTTCATTTCAGCCGTGAAACAACCCTTCCAACGTCCCTTCCTTTCCCTCCCAAAAATTGGCTATAAAATTACAACCTATAGTTATTTATCATTTGAGCCAATAGCATTTATTTGTTTTTTGTTTGGTTTGGTTTTACTTCATAAATAAAATATCTTGATGGCTCTTTCAGCACATCTCCTTTTAAATCTATTTTGTAGTGCAATATACTACATATTCCAGCAGATCAGGGTAGATGTTAATTTCGCATTATTCACTAGAGGATTTCCCTACTTTTGTAATAGAATTAAATGGAATTTTCTTTCTTTAGTTCCTACTTCTCAGATGCTGAATGAAACATAGTATTTGTTGATATTTCAGAAGAACCTTGAAAAATAATTAAAAACAAATACAAATAGCTAGGAAGTTGTTGTATATATTTACATTTCCCATCCTTACAATTTATAAACAACTAAATATAGCAGCCTATTGGGATACAGTATCATGACATAAGCAATTTCCAAATTCAGTGAAATAGATCTCAAACTTTTCATATTGCTGTTCTTCTCTAACATGCTTCTTAAGCAGCTTTTGCAAAGTGATCAAAGGTATTTGATCCATTACTCATCAACCTCCTCCAAAGCAAAAATATTTTACCAACTTTTCTACTTACCCCTAATATTTTCTGAACAGCTGGTGAAGTTCCAGGTATCTATTTTAAGTGGTTCTGCCATGTAATCTTTAGCACTTTGTTTTCCACCTATCTGATTCTAGAAAGCTTTTTCATATATCTACCTATTTGTAATCAGTCCCAGAGTTTATTTACTTTGGGCAGTAAAAGATAGAGTTTCAAAAGATTATGAAGATAGAAGTGTAAAAAAGAATCACAGAAGCACAAAATAGCTGAGGTTGGAAGGGACCTCTGGAGATCGTGTAGTTGAACTCACCTCACTCAAAGCAGGGGCAACTAGCGTAGGTTGCTCAGGACTGTGTCCTGTTGAGTTTTGAGATGGAGAGTCCAAGAAGCTCATTGAGAAGCCTGTTCCAGTGTTTGATCACCCTCACAACAACAACAACAAGTTTTTTCTTACGTTTAAATTGAATTTATTTTATTTCAATTTGTGCCAAATTTTAGTTTGAATTTTGGGGAAGAATCTGCAAGTGTGTTTGCTAATGAGTGTATTTTATGTAGGAAATAAATTCATGGGAAGTAAATGAGAAGCAGTCTGCCACATATATGAGAGAAAGCTTCTGGGTAACGCAAAGAAGCAGGTTACTACTTTGAGATAAAGACATCAAAGAACAAATCCTGTTCTATGATCTTAAGAAATAGGTATTTTTAATTAGTTTTTGTTTATCCAGCGTTACAGATACTGATATGCACAATAAAAATGCTACACACACCAGCAGACATCCCCTCCTGAAATCCTAACTTTTTTTCTGCAACTGCCAGATGTTTCTGGGGTACCCTGTATCACTGCTAGAAACTAACGTGCAGAATAAATCAAACTTATGTTCAGTACATATGATATTCTTTCTTTGAAGAGTTGTTGTATACCTTAAACAGCCATTGTGATTAAAAAACATTTGAAAAGAATGATTTTTGTGCTGATGAAAACTTTAAGGTGGTTTTTTCCTTCAGTATCCATGTTTAACGTCCAGTAGGAATTATGCATACTTAGGTAAAGTTTGACCTTCTGCTAGCCAAACCCTGCCCAACAGGCAGGAAATCTGAGCCGCCTCCCGCCCCAAAGAAATCAACTTTCCATCCTCACCAGACCTGTTGAATTAATAGAGTTGAATTTACTGAGACTTGCATTGGAAACTAAATTTATTTTCTCACTGTGCTTTGTAACAGGGATTTTTGAAAAGACGTTCCTTCCAAGAAGCTGAAATTTTACGTCAGCTGTATTCTTCATCATTCCCAGACTTACACCGCTTCAGCATTCAGTCTCTGCAATGCAAGACTGAGATGTTGGAATCCTTTGTGATTATGCAGAGCATTAATATGCTGCAGGGCCTTATCCCACCTAAGGTAAAGTAGTGTGGATTTTTTTATATTTATTTAATCTAATGGAGATAATTTTAAGTCATGAGTTATGTAGAGAGGAGATTCTTTGATGACTTGGAATATAAATGAGGATGCAGGTTAGTAAGGAATACCTTCTTTTTCTTTAGAAAATAATAGCTAGGATGTGCCTTCTTTCACATTTGGATTTGATGTTAAGCACTGACACGTAGCATGCATCAGACAGCAGTTTTCCTTCAGTTTTTTTTGGGTGGATTGTTATCAGATTATAAACTAGAACTTAAACAGATCAAATGCTGTAATGGGTGATATTTACAGGGTGCTTTTCTATATTTTGTGGCCTACTTGATATTGATTCAGTCTGTACATTGACGAAGATGTCAGTAAATTTAAACATGGCTTTTAACCTGGTGTTACTAATGATTATCAAATAGAATTTTTAGGCTATGGAAAATAAAAACCTAACTCAATCCTTCAGGAGCAAGGAGGGGAATTGACTCCAAAATACTTGGAAAGGCTGTACATCTTCTCTCTTATGTGGAGTGTAGGAGCATTACTAGAAGTGGAAGACAGATGCAAAATGGAGCACTGGCTTCGAAACCATGCAACAATAAAACTTGATCTTCCCTGTATCCCAGAAGGCAGTGAAGATACCATGTTTGATTATTATGTGGCATCTGACGGTTAGTAACCCAGCTGGGTGGTATGGGGTAAAACTTAAAAGTAATTTGAAATTGTGCTTCTTTAGAGAATTAATTCAGAAGTTTTTGTAGCTTACCTTCTTTTGTCTTCCTTAGCAAGTTTTGTTTTACAGCTACACTTCACTGGTTATGTTGTATAAAGCTTTTCCCTGTTTCCTGTGAGAGATCAGAGTGTGGATATATTGCTACAGAAAGCTGCATGGACTTTGAGCCGATGAATTGTCAAGTGAACAAAAATAGACAAGCCTTGTCCTTCTCATAATTTATGTAGGAAAGTAAGCCTCTTAGATCCAACTTGAAAGATTCTGTGATTATATGATTCTATAATTTTGGTCTGATTTTAGTGAGACAAAGTCACTGACAGATGAGTCAACTCAATGGAAAATAAAAGAAGCAACGATGCCTTGTATTTCTAAAACATTAACTTTGTTTCTTTCTTATTAGGTAAATGGATGCATTGGAATACATGTGTTGAAGAGTATGTATATCCCAGTAGCAGCACTCCAGAGTATGGCTCCATTCTTGTGCCTAATGTTGACAATGTGAGAATGGATTTCCTTATTGAAACCATTGCGAAACAGGGCAAGGTACTTTTTTTATATTTCACATCTAAACCGTGCTAACAGTATACATGATAAAGTTTTTGAATTAGAAGTGAAATATTATATTATTGAAAAGGAAGAACTTAGGTTTTTTAATATAAAATGGTGATTCCAGGAGCTACATTCATGTAAATATGCTTGAACTCTTGAATACTCACTGCTTCCAGATTTTTTTGTCTTCCCCTCACCCATCCTTTCTGTAGTGGAAATAACCATAATTACGGTTTTACCTGAGATCAGGTCAGAACAGAAGCAATTTTTTCATGTAGCTGTTGGAGAGGGGGCAGCAAACAGGGCAGCAGAGTGCCAGACTCTGCTGATATGAACTCTGCCCGCATGGGGCAGTGCCTATGTACCTTTAGGTTATGCAACCCATTCTTCACCAAAACTGTGTCAGATAAGCAGGATATGGTAAACAACAACAGCAATTGAAATCTTTCAGATACTGAGGCTCTAAACGGTACATCCTTTTTCAAATAATCAACTTCTTTTACTAACAATCCATTCCTTTGTTAGTTAAATCGTGCTGACACGACCATTAACTGCAAATATTTTTAACTTGTGAGGCCTGCAAAAGTCATTATGCAAAAGACATTAACTACTTTGCTTCCATATGTCCCTTGTTGAGAGTTCACTTTGCATAACTGTTCTAGTTCCATTTCAGTTTAAAAGCTAAATGGGATTGCTGAGGCTTTGCCAAGACATCCAGCTCTTTTGTTTTGTCCTATGTCAATGTTGTCTTTGTCTAGGCTGTCCTACTAATCGGAGAGCAAGGAACTGCAAAGACTGTTATCATCAAAGGTTTTATGTCAAAATATAACCCAGAAAACCACATGGCTAAGAGTTTGAATTTTTCATCTGCAACTACGCCATTAATTTTCCAGGTATAGTAGTCATTCACTTTCTAATACAACGTGACTGGATTCAGAGATTGTTCTGAGAATTTGCCAGAAGGATGCTTCTGAAAGTGGTTTATTTAATCGAAGATGAGTGTAGAAACAAAAAAGCACCTGCTCAAATGGACTAAGTGTCCTAACACATGATTTAAAAGACTTCTGTAAAAACCATGTTCCCTTCAACTTCTTTGGTAGTTATTGAGCTGTTCTTGGATTATTACAATACTATGCATATTATTTGCTTCATCACATTTAATGTGCTTATGTCAAATGTATCAGTTCTCACTAACTGGGTAGAGCTGTCAGTGACTTCCCTCAGATTTCACTAAAAGCCATGTGTAAAATAAGTGCTACCCACAACAATCTGTCATAAAAAGTGTGCTGTCTTCAATTTAAATTTCAGTAAATGAAATTACTCATTAAAAATGAGTAGCCGTGCAGCTACTCTAAATAGAACTATGAATACTTAAATCCTGAACTGTACTGTCTGTCCAAATTTCTACTAAGCTACTTTGAATTATTTCAAGTTTCTATAACCTACTGGCAATATATATGGGAAATATTTTTAATGTGGTTTGGTATACCAAGCTAAAGTACTGTCTGTGCTGTAATCAGAAGTGCTGTCTATAAGCTTGATGCATCATCTATCATCTGGCTCTACAGCATAGTAGAAACTATTAACATGTTTAATATACAAGTAAGTAATTTTGGTCTTATTTTCCGTAGTATTTTCCTCTATTGATTGGGCTATAGAAACAAAAAGTAGTGTCAGTACCTCTATTTTTATAAAATAGATGTCAAGTTTATTGATGATAGATGGTAGTCTGTTGATGACCAAGGCATCTGAAGTAGATGTGCAAGTCTAACAGTCAAATCTCTGATAACAGTCTAGACCAAAGCATTGTCTGTTATGACACATGTGCCTTTAAATTGCTCTGACTTTCTAAAATCTTGGTCTAACTGACGCCATTTGTGTAAGAAGGCTTTCCAGGCTGCTGTACAGGAGCCTAGGCACAATGTAAGAATGCAGATATTTAGATTTGCACTGAAGAATAACTATGCATGGTAAAGTGAGATTTCACTTGATATAGAATAAATAAAAACTGGACCTTTAGAAGGATGGGGCAATGGAAAGATGATGGGAAGAAAAGCAATGGTAAATCTACTATTAAGCAAAGTTATTTCATCAAGTCTATTTATGTATGTGAATTTACTTATCATTGCTTTTATGAAGTACATTGATGTCTTCTGGAAAGGTCTTCAAAAATCACATCTTTCAGATCTGACAGATTATTAGTTTAATCTTTATTGCTAGTAACCATCAATTTTGCTGATAAATGAAAAAATGAAAGAAAAGTTTGAAATGGTTTCAGAATGATGAAGCTGTTAGGTGTGGTTGTCTACACTATACATTTGTTATATCTGATACCAACCTAATGCATGAGATTTCAGACATTCTAGTTGAAATTACCTCCAGCAGATGTGTTGTCTAAACCTTCCTTAGTAAAATTCTGTGTAACAAAACCATCAATACGTTTAAATAGTTGAATCATGTATGAAAGAAAGGGCTCTTTGTAACTATGCTAATAATTGCTTTTTAACAGCGTACAATAGAAAGTTATGTGGACAAGCGCATGGGCACAACTTATGGTCCGCCTGCAGGCAAAAAGATGACAGTCTTCATTGATGATGTGAATATGCCCATAATAAATGAATGGGGAGATCAGGTTAGTTTGTAAAAAAGGAAAAAAAGAAGGCAAAACATATTTTCGTTCTTTCCTTGCTACACTGTAAAACTGGCTTATCTTCTCAATCAGGCAGTAGGGGGTAAATTTGATATGTAGTGCTTAATTTTTACATAGTCTTCTTAAAGAACCCATCTAGCTTTATCTTGTTATGAATTAATTGAAAATAAATATACCGTCTACAAAGAAGCAGTTCGAGTACTCCTTAAAAGATGCCTGTATAATTTTAACAATGTTTTTTACAAACACTCATTTTTTAATTAAAAAAAAAATTTAAAAAAGTTAGAAAAAACCTAAATTGTGATAGCAAACTGGCTGTGTGGACGATAATTAAAATACTCTGAATGCTGAGAGGGAAGAAGTGACTTCTCTGCTTTAGGAAAAATGGAAGTAATCGTTATGTACATTGGCAAGACGATTCTGAAGTATGTTGCTTTGAAAACTAGAATTTCTGGAGAAGTATAATCGTATAATGTACTGTCTGTGAGATGTTTTCATCTGGTCAAACAGAAAAGCAGGGGGTTCATTTATGGCTAAGGAAAGGAATCTTGCATTATTTTGTATGGAAGTAATTCTATGTTTGCAGCTTGAAAAACCATGTTTGTGATTGTTACACATGGAAATTTCATCAAAATATTGTTGTAGCAGATGCAATGTGTGAAGATGCATCAGCTTGGGCTGGATTAGAACAAACTGGAAATTTTGTGTTAAAAAGGGAGGAGTATTTCCAATACAACAGTATTGGAAATCATGCAGCAATCAAGTGAGAATGAATTGAAATATGAAGGATTAATTCTAAGCTAGGGATTCCCTTCTACTCCCAGGATTTTTGTCCACAGATACTACCGATGAAAAGGTCAATCTAAATATGCTTATTCCTAGCAGTGCATTTTTCTCCTGAAGCAAATAGGCAGGAGTTTGGGGGAGAAAATAATGGTATACTCTTTATTAGGTCTTTCAAGTACATAAGTATGTTTTGTATTTCATTTAGTTCTGTGTATAATATTCTGTTACATAATATCTGGTTATTTTACAGGTCACTAATGAGATAGTTAGGCAACTGATGGAACAGCATGGACTGTATAACCTGGAAAAGCCTGGTGAATTTACCAACATTGTGGACATTCAGTTTTTGGCTGCCATGATCCACCCTGGGGGGGGTCGCAATGACATTCCACAGAGGCTCAAGAGACAATTTTCTGTGTTCAACTGTACTCTGCCTTCTAATTCTTCCATTGACAAAATTTTTGGTAAAGGGAAATTAGCTTTGTATCCTTTCCATTTTTGAAAATGGTAGTTGATTTTTCTTTATCCCTGTATATATAAACATTATGATTAAAATTAAGGCTTAATCCCTCTCTGATTTGCTTAGCAGCACATTTTCCTTCCGTAATCACTGCCCACCTACAACTTCATCAATCTGTAAGTTTTTCAGGTCCAATCACACCTCTGAATCTATTGATATGCTAAGTGTTAGGAGGAATGGCATGAAGGCCATTCCTGGTTTTTGTGACAATGCTGGAGAGTTGCTAAGGTGCTACTGGTGCTAAGAATGAGTGACTAATGGCTAGACTTTCACAAATGACAGGATCATATTGCGCTCAGGGAAGAGATTAGCTATTCAAAGACTATGGAAGCTATTTTGGTAGACAAAAGAACATTTTTAATGGACAGTTAGTTAAGAGCTAAATACCCAGTGAGCTGGTAGCAGAATGGTGTTAAGACCAGGTGAATCAAGATTTGAATAAAGACTGGAAATCCATTTTAACAAATTAGAAAAGGTTTTGGGGATTAAAAAAAGAAAAAGAAACTTAAGAAGATTGTAGCTCTTGGTGTTGTGCTAGTGTGTCTTAGAAAAACCTTTCATTTGGCAATTTTTTTTTTCACAGGTGTAATTGGGGAAGGGCACTATTGTAGTGAGAGGGGATTTTCAGAAGATGTGAAGAAAACAGTAGCCAAATTGGTTCCACTGACACGCAGGCTGTGGCAGATTACCAAGCTAAAAATGTTGCCCACACCAGCCAAGTTCCATTATGTCTTCAACCTTCGAGACCTCTCAAGGATTTGGCAAGGAATGCTGAACACTACATCAGAAGTGATCAATGAACCAAAGGTAAGTGCAGCACATCAGTGGCTTTGTTATAATTCGTGTATAATTAGTGCAGCAAAGAGGATGAATATTCTAACTTCTTGGCATTTGAGTTTGCTTTAGAAAAATATAATTTTCTGATTAAAAAAGTTTTTCAGTGTTTTTTTGAGGCAAAGATGTTTTAGTCTAGCTTTTACAGTGTCAACTGAAAAGATAACTTTGTTTCATAACTATAACAAAAAAAACTTCTGACAGGAGGGCATTTGCTTCTATCTGCTTCTTCTATTACTGACAAATGCTAGTTTGTTTGAAAGAAGCGAGCAAAGAAAATCATGAGGAGCAATGAACTTATTTTAACCCAAGGAAAATGCGTATATATTGATTTAAAAAATAAACAGTTCCCCTCTCTCCACTAGTGTCTTAAGGCTTTCAGTCACTGCCTAATGTCTGTCTAACAAATGATTTCTGGCTTATGGCTTAAAAGGAGGAAGTAGTAGTGAGTTATAGTGATTTTTTTTTTTTCCATAATCCACCTTTCTTCCAGAAAAGCTCAATACTTTATGCATTATTTCTCTTTTAATTATTTTAAAGAAAAGTAATTTAGTGTTTTGAGCACAGAAACATGAAGTGCTGGAAAAGCAATGTTTATGGTAATCATGGGAAATTTTTTATTCGTTTGGGTTATATAATCACTTCATGTTTAATGTACTTCCCCACTTGTTGAATAAGCTCCTGAATTCTACTACATCTAAAATTTAAATTTTGAAATGAAAGATTTTTCTAAGACACACTAGCACAACACCAATTTTGAATTGATTTTAATTTCTGAAGCTAAAAATATACAGCACTAAGATGATTATATGTATATATATTGTCAATTAATGTCTTTTGAAGTATAACAAACAATTGCTCAAAATCTGATTGTATAAATTTAGATGTTAGTTCTGGCACTTGACATAGTATATGTCATTTGTACTAAGTGCTGTAGGCTCAAACAAGAGGTCTTCAAGGAGCACTTGGAATTTTTTCTACTACTATGTAGTAATAGTGTAGGATTAAAACTGGTGCTGCTAAGATTAAGAACATGTCAGGTTTTCCTTCTCCATCCTATAACCAAACTGAAGGACTTTAAAGGTATATTGAATTTGGAGAAGGAATAATATAAACACTGATACATTTTTTTTCTCTAAGTACTTTGGATTTGGTATTGGGAGTGACATCGGTGTTTGGCATGAAATTATTCATGCCATGATGCTATTATTTCCACCCACCTTCTCCTTAATGACCAGTTAAAAAAATGGTTTATCAGTGCATAAACATGTGTTAACAGGTATGGTTATGGTTTTAGGGCTAGGGAAATAAAATCTTAATTTGGTAAATAAGCTCTGGTTTGGAATGCTACATTAAGGCTTCTTGCACAGTTAACTGAATGTAAGCTTGAAATGCTATTGGGCAGAATGAGAAGCTCAAGGTATCTCTCCTGAATAAACCCCAAAATGCTACTGTTTCTTTTCTAGTGTTAATATGATTTTTAAATAAATAAATAAATAAAAGCATGGCTTTTAAATTGGCATAGCTTTGTTGCAGGACTAATCTGACTGAGCCCCAGGGCTCAGTATTGAGGCCGGTCCTGTTTAATATCTGTATCAACGATCTGGATGAGGGGATCGAGTGCTGCCTCAGTAAGTTTGCAGACAACACCAAGCTGGGCGGGAGTGTTGATCTGCTCGAGGGTAGGAAGGCTCTGCAGAGGACCTGGACAGGCTGGATCGATGGCTGAGGCCAATTGTATGAGGTTCAACAAGGCCAAGTGCCGGGTCCTGCAATTGGGCCACAACAACCCCAGGCAACGCTACAGGCTTGGGGAAGAGTGGCTGGAAAGCTGCCCAGAGGAAAAGGACCTGGGGGTGCTGGTTGACAGCCGGCTGAACAGGAGCCGGCAGTGTGCCCAGGTGGCCAAGAAGGCCAATGGCATCCTGGCCTGTATCAGAAATAGTGTGGCCAGCAGGAACAGGGAGGTGATCGTGCCCCTGTACTCGGCACTGGTGAGGCCGCACCTCGAATACTGTGTTCAGTTTTGGGCCCCTCACTACAAGAAGGACATGGAGGTGCTGGAGCGTGTCCAGAGGAGGGCAACGAAGCTGGTGAAGGGCCTGGAGCACAAGTCTTATGAGGAGCGGCTGAGGGAACTGGGACTGTTTAGTCTGGAGAAGAGGATGCTGAGGGGAGACCTCATCGTGCTCTACAACTACCTGAAAGGAGGTTGTAGCGAGGTGGGGGTTGGTCTCTTCTGCCAAGTAACTCGCGATAGGATGAGAGGAAATGGCCTCAAGTTGTGCCAAGGGAGGTTTAGACTGGACATGAGGAGAAATTTCTTTACTGAAAGAGTGGTCAGGCCTTGGAACAGGCTGCCCAGGGAAGTGGCTGAGTCACCATCCCTGGAAGTATTTAAAAGACATGCAGATGAGGCGCTTAGGGACATGGTTTAGTGGGCATGGTGGTGTTGGGTTGACGGTTGGACTCGATGATCTTAGAGGTCTTTTCCAACCTTAATGATTCTATGATTCTATGATTCTATAATTCTATGATTCTATGACTGAAATGTGCTTTTTTTTTTTTAATATAGGTACTGATAAAATTGTGGAAGCATGAATGTAAGTGTGTTATTGCTGATCGTTTCACAACCTCAAAAGATGTAAACTGGTTTGATGCAGCTGTTGCAAAACTCATTGAGGAGGGATTTGAAGAAACAAAAGCTTTGCTGGATCCTGAAATTGATGCATTCTTTGTTGACTTCTTAAGGGATTCACCTGAAAGAACTGGTAAAGATGGATTCTGATAACCATGGAGATGGCAAGAATTAGGGAAGGGGATATGATAAAATAGATGCTAATAGAAATATGGCTTAAAAATGCGTAGTACGTTTATGCATCAAGGGTGGCTGTTAAAAGGCAATTTCCTTAAACTAGTGTGTATGTGTCTATATATGTTTGGGGTTTGGTTTTTTTTGTTTGGGTGTTTTTTTTTTTGCTTGGAAAACTTGCATGATTATTGGACCACTGCTAATTTGTAAAAGCAAAATATGCAAGAATAAAATGGAGAAAAAATTAAATTGAGAAAAATATTACAGATACTATTCTAAATACAATACAGTTTGATTGCTTTTTTCCTCCCTTCACTTCCCTTTCCACTGACTTCCAGTGCTTTACTAAGCATTAGGGAAATACTTATTTTACTGGAATTACTTATTTAATTGATTTTAATTCCACCAGTTGGAGATAAGATTATGAATAATGTATTTCTTTGGTAAGCAAGAGGACGCTTAGCAAAACCAATTGTTAGTAATGACTGACCTATGGTAACTGGAAAAATATATCCTGCAGCATATAGATCATGAAATCTTGAAACTAATGGAGCTAGCTGTACAAAAACAAAAGCAAAATTCTACTGTGTCTACTATGATTTTTTGAGGAAAAAGCAAACCAATCAACGAACCAACCAAAAAACCTCATGGTGTCTTCTTGCTGGCACTCTTCCAATAAAGTTTGTCAATTATTTGCTGATGAAATACGGGCTGGATGAGCAGTGAGATGGGTTGAAAATTGGCTGAATGCCTGAGCCCAGAGGGTGGTGATCAATGGCACAAAGTCTAGCTGGAGGCCAGTAACTAGTGGTGTGCCCCCAGGGTCAATACTGGGTCCAGTCGTCTTCAACATCTTCATTAGTGATCTGGATGATGGGGCAGAGTGTACCCTCAGCAATTCCCAGATGACACAAAATTGCCAGAGGGTTGTGCTGCCATCCAGACGGACCTTGACAAGAACCTCATAAGGTTCAACAAAGAGAAGTGCAAAGTCCTGCACCTGGGGAGGAAAAATCCCATGCACCAGTATATACTGGCAGCCACCCATCTGGAAGGCAGCTTTACAGAAAAGGATCTGGGGGTGCTGGTGGACAGCAAGTTGAATATGAGCCAGCAATATGCCCTTGCAAGAAAAAAATGGCCAGTGGCATTCTGGGCTCCATTAGAAGGAATGTTGCCAGCAGGTCGAGGGAGGTGATCCTTCTCCTTTATTCAGCAGTGGTGAGGCCACACCTGGAGTGCTTTGTCCAGGTCTGGGCTCCCCAGTACAAGAAAGACATGGACATACTGGAGAGAGTCCAACGAAGCACCACAAAGATGACTAAAGAACTCTTCTATGAGGAAAGGCTGAGAGAGCTGGGACTGTTCAGCATGGAGAAGAGAAGGCTCAGGGAGATCTCCTCAATACGTATAAATACTTGAAGGGAGGGTGCAAAGAAGACGGAGCTGGGCTCTTTTCAGTGGTGCCCAGTCACAGGCCCAGAGGCAATGGGCACAAACTAAAACACAGGAGGTTCCCTCTGAACATCTGGAAACACTTTTTTACTGTGAGGGTGACTGAGCACTGGCCCAGGTTGCCCAGAGAGGTTGTGGAGTCTCCCGCCTTGGAGATATTCATAAGCCATCTGGACATGGTCTTGGGGAACCGGCTCTAGGTGGCCCTGCTTGAGCAGGGGGGTTGGACGAGATGACCTCCAGAGGTCCCTGCCAACCTCAGCCCTTCTGTGATTTTATTTGCTGTAAGTAACAATTCTTACTAATGAAGGGCATGTTACCTTTAAGCATGATTAATGCTTATGAATGGAAAGATGAGACGGCAGCACTATTTCCTCCTTTCCTTTGGGTGGGGAAGAGTTGACAATTCCTTCTGGCTTTCAGATCACTCGATGAAACAAATGTATGCCTTTTCAAAGTGAATATACTTTTTTATTGCTGTGGTAATTACTCATTTTAGTAGTAATTTTTTTTTTTCGCTAGTGCAATGATTTAATCAACTTAGAGTATTTTTTTCTTACAAAAAAGATTATTTGCAATTTTTAACTGCAATATTCTGGTGCTACTTTTGCTTCTAGCATCTAAGTTAATTTCAGTTTTTCATCATTCAAGTTTCAGATGTAGAGAAAGAAGGGTCCTTAGTTTTTGCTGGTTTTGTCTTTGAAATTTAAGCAGCTGAACTTACTGTTCCTTGTACTCAGGGTATAGGCAGTGTTCTCATATGTACATCTAATGTGTAATATTATGTATAATAAACCTAGTTCTGGGTGATTAAAGAGACTTCTAATACCTTCACTTACTTATCCCCACATTGAGCCTTCGTCAATCATTTAAACTGCTGAGGTTTTGTTACTTCCTTTTTGTTCTAGGTGAAAAATCGGAGGAAGTTAATTTAGATATTCCCAAAATCTATGAGCCAATTTACTCCTTTCATCAGCTACGGAATCGTTTAAATTTGTTTTTACAAACATACAATGAGAACATCCGTGGTACTGGAATGGACATGGTTTTCTTTGAGGATGCTATGATTCATTTAGTCAAGGTACAGTCCTACTGGATTGCCATTTAGTGTTGTTGTTGTTCACTTGCCCTCAGCACCTATGAGTGGAGGTATGCACGAATCAAAATAAATTACTTCTAAAACCGAAGCAAGTAATTTATTGCTAGCAAATATTTTGTCTGTCATTCTGTGACAAGGTATTAAAACTCAACTTTTCTGAAAATGCACCAGATGGAACTAATATTTTATATCTATCTTTTATGTCTGGTGGGATCATGGTCCTAACTATTCTAACTCTATTTCAACTTGTTAATTCTTCTGAGAGCCCTTCCTCTCTTTGGAATGAGTCAAATGAAATTCAGGTTAGGACATCATTGGTTGCTTATGAAGGAGTAGACACAGCAGAGTAGGAATAAATATAGTCCAAACTTCCTTTGTAGATCCATAGTGTGCTCACTTCTTTTAAAATTCCTTTGAATATGGATCGGAGCTGACCATAACTTTTAGCATAGCACAGCTTGATAGGATTGTCCACACAGAATGGGCTTCATGCAAAGGAGAAGCTTTTTTTTTTTTTTAAAGTAAAAACCCTATTGTTCTCAGTTACACAGTGAGATTATCTGTATTTCTTATAATAAATTATTAAGAACTGAATATTGGATTGTACCATCCTAACAAATAATATAATAAATATCAAAACAATTTAAATTTAATTATAGTTGACAAATGCATTGCATGTACTGTTTTCAAAATTTTGGGGTGGATTCTTGTCATTTCACAAAATTAGCCCCTTTCTTTTAAGATCTCCGTAAAATGGATGATGTTCTGCTATGGATTTCTTTAGGAAAATTGTTAATTCATTATCACACTCACTAACAAGTTTCTGGTTTATTCCTAGTAAAGAAATCTGTATAAATTCGGAATCTAGCAAAAAAAATTTTTTTTTTTTCTCACTGAAAAGCCACCTGTCTTCAAGAATCTCTTCTTTGGGTAGATAGATGGTAAATACCTGAACCATTATCTTAACTTTTACTTGGATAAAATGAATATATAGTGCTTCTCTGATCCCATATTCTTGAAAGTAGCATTTACAGCTGTGCAGGTCTGAGCTTTATGCATTAGCTATACTTGAGACAGCTTCTAAGAGAAAGCTAGGTAAGCACAGTTGAGGTAATGCCTAATCTGAGCTGATGTAGTATGACTTGAATGAGTTAAAGCTGAGGAATACCTTAAACAGAGAATAAAGCTTCCAATTTACAGCTTGTGTGCCTCTTCCTGGAAAAGGTCTAGTAGCCATAACTGAAGTGATCAGCAATATTCCAAGGGTGGTGTGCAAATTTATTTGTCTTTCTCTGGTTAAATACTAAGTACGCTTAGAGTAAGCCTTCATACTTGATTTTATCTTTGCTTATAAAACATTAACCTATGAAAAATAACAAGTACATTGCACTCAAAACATAAAATATATGGGTTTAAAACTGCAGGAAATTGACATGACTATTTTTAATAACTTCAAAAAAGTTAGAGGAAAGGCAAGTAAATAGGTATCCCAGGCTGCTTATTGGCATGATGGAATTCTAGGGGTGTCAGAGGAATGTTCAAGATGATAATTAGAACTGGAGCCAATACTCTGCATCATTGCTTGTGCAGAGAAGACCAGCTGCTAACCAGCTGGTTGGTATTACCTTTCCTTTGAGAGGCAAGTGGCTCCATGCTGTTCTGGAAATTAATGTAGGCTCTTCTGTATACTATGAGTATCTGTCCACATGCAACTGATGGGGTGTGGAGCAAGTTTGTCTCCTGTGTGTTAAGGCATATTTTCTCAGCAGCAGGTAACATCTTCTACCTTTTTCCAGATTTCTTGGCATTGTTTTTTGGCTGTGGACAGTGGGATGGGTGCTGCACGCAGTTCACAGTTAGTGCTGAAAATTTCTTTGCTCTGAATTGTAAAGGGTCTGTTTGTTTACATTGCATTGTCCTGAATTGAAGGGAAATGTGGAGTAGTAGGTAACTACTACCTTTTGCTTTAAAAGATAATAATGAAATGGGAAAAAAAAGGAGATCTACCTGGGAGATGTTCCACTGTGACCAAATATTCATACCGATGTGCATTTTTATAATCAAGTAAACTAGAAGCTTAAGAAGTTTGATTATAAAGGTAGTATTGTTACCTGCTGCAGAGAATACTGGAGACTGTTCCTCCTGAATTTAACATGCCTGGGACAACTTGTCTTTCTGATCACAATGAAGGGGTCTGTAGAGATGAGCCTTACTAAAGTTGTTCAGAGGGTATGGTATTGGGGAAATTATTATTTCCTTCCCAATTTTAATGATCTATCATGTTATGATAGCACATCACTAACAAATCACAGTTGAGACTTGTGCTTTGTGGAAGTGTGAGATGCAATTGTACTGATAATTGAAAGTTCATAGTGATGGAATCAAGTGGTTGCTATACTATTGGAAGGTTTACAGAAAATATTGCAAAGTGTAAATGACCATAGAATATATTAATAATAATATAGAATCCCTTAATTAAACCTTAAAATTTCCAATTGTTCTGCATTTCTAATATAACTTTATTACTGCAGTAGCATAGGATTTTTGGGTGTGTAACTTTTACACGTTATAGCAATAAGTAACTCTGATCTTGCACAGATTTCTCGGGTGATTCGCACTCCTCGTGGAAATGCTCTTTTAGTTGGAGTTGGTGGCTCAGGAAAGCAGAGCTTGACAAGACTGGCATCTTTCATAGCTGGCTATGATACGTTCCAGATAATGTTAACAAGGTGAGCATTAATTAAAATTTAAGTAAATAAGTACTTTGTGTTTGAACTCTTCCTGTAAATAAAACAGGCTCCCATCTCTGCAGTGAGAGAAAGAACAAGCTTAACATAGGCTGAGCACTGTTGCCTAGAGGGGAAAGACATAAAAATCCTTTGAGACTTACTAAATTTGCTTGATTTTCTACAATAAGTCTGAGCTTTTACCATCTTTGGAGTAGTAAATTCTTTCATGTGTTTCACAGAATGAGAAGGAATATTGGCAGTGTCAAGTTATCTTTACTGTGTCTTTACACAGTACACTAAACTGTACTGGAAGTATTTGTAGGTGCTATCTATCCATAATGCCTTTATGAGTTTATCTTGTTATATTTGAAATAACATGTGTGATGAGGTGGAATCCTCATCCCTGCCCATTAATTTGGTAGATCTTATGTATATGTCAGTATTTTGACAGTCTTTTCCAAGTATATCTTGCTTTATTTCATATTGTTCAACCCAATGTGGTTTCTTTTGGAATAACCCACAAAAGGTATAAAAAATAAGTTATAACTCCTGAATATTTTAGAATGTGAGTGCCTCCCAAAGTGCCTGTAGGACAAGTCAGTGATCAGGAAATATTTTCAGCACTCAAATAAGATGTCATTGTAGAGAAGCGACATTATTTTAATTCTTTTGCAGCTGTGTTGGCTGCAGAAGAAATTGTAGATTCACATGCCTCTTGGTAAGGATCTCATCAGAAGATCTATCTGAAATAGGAATGACTTCAGGAGAGATTACAGTACAGTAGACAAAACAAGCAATAACAAATTGCTGGATATTATTCCCAAAGCATTATGAAGCCACTAGAGGGTGAAACATTGAATTAAGAAAGTGGTGTGCAGCTTCCCACTTAAAGTTGCCTTGGCAGGCTGAGGATCATAAGAAGGCCTATTTAAAGCCCATGAAAAAAAAAGTCCAGAAAAGATCTGGGGAACCGTTGCACCTGAAGGCTTGTAAACCTGATGTGTGCAGCTGAATTAAAGAAACTATAATGAAGAATAGACTGAGTGAAGATTTGAATAAACATGATTTTAGGAAAGACTCATCAAAGATTCTGATAAAACATAATTCTGCCTTACAAACCCCTTGGAGTTCTCCAAGTGGGTCAACAAGCAAGTGTAGAAGTGTGATCTGATGACAAAATTAAACTCCGAGCTTTTCTAACCTTAGGTGTTTATCTAGAACACATCTAATAATTTGTGCCAAAATACCTCTGGGAAAAATTTTGAATCCTTCTTGGATAGAATAGTTTGCCTTTTGCTAATCCAAAATTTCCTGTTCTGTGAGTTCTTAAAGATAATAATTGTTGGATTTTAAATGGTTTCATTTAGTTCACCAAGGTAGATGATAGTCATATTGCTAACTGAATAACTTAAAGTAAGTATACACTTAAAGTGTATAACTTAAAGTATTTTTTTCACGTCAGTATTTTTGTCTAATTTTGAGTAACTAACTGAATACCTCTTCCAATCCTTATTTCCCCCTGCAGCTGAAACAAAAGGGTATAGCATATTTGTGTCTTTTCTGTGTCCGTTTCTAATTTTAGTGGTGTCTTTGCTTTTGAAGTGTCTTGTTTATAAACACATGTATGGAACCTTATCTTGGTGATTATGATATCTTTGCTGAAAAGCAAAAAAATTTTCTTCTTAATCAACAAGAAAAAGATCATAAAACCAATGTATTTATTTCCGGAGCTCCTCCCTAGTAATGGGGAACTATTGTACATTTTCTGATTTTTCAGGTCATACATGAGATCATTATGGTTACATAAGAAACCAGTAGGCATCCTAGAAACCTCAGCTTTTATTGCACTTCTTTATCCAGCAAGAGAGATCATTCCGGTGTAACCTTGTGTGTTGGGTTTGAATGTCAAGGTTTTGGTAGCGGGGGGCTACAGGGGGCAGCATCTGTGAGAAGCTGCTAGAAGCTTCCCCCGTGTCAGTTAGAGCCAGTGCCAGCTGCTGGCCAAGGCTGAGCCCATCAGCAATGGTGGTAGTGCCTCTACGATAACATATTTAAGAAGGAGAAAAAAACTGCTGCGCAACAGCAGCCGGAAGAGAGGAGTGAGAATATGTGAGAGAAACAACTATGCAGACACCAAGGTCAACCCACCACACCTTGTCTAATAATTTTTATGTTTTTTAATCTCTTAGTTTGCTGCTGCTCTCTTTCCTTTTTGTGAAACTGTGAGTGCCACTATTGGCGATGACTTTTACCAGAAAGGCCAACTAGTTTGAGTTTTTTAATTAGTCAATAGAATCTAAATTATCTTATTGCACCCAGCACATGACAAAATCCTGTGAGACAACACCTGTCTGTCTTTTCACTTTTTCTAGCAAAAGAGAAATAAATAGCATGATAAGACTTCAGGTTTGGTTTTTTTTTGTTGTTGTTTTCAGCTTGTTTGGTGGGTTTGGAGTGCAAGGTTGGGGGGGGGTATTTTTTATTTTTTTGTTGATGTGGGAGGTGAAAAAGAGCAGGGAAGAGAAGAATGGATTAGGTATTTAATGTGAGACTTTGAAATGAGCTATGTGTTTCCCGCTAATCTAAATGAAAATTCCTGGACTTTGGCACCTTTTTGCCTTAAATTCCAAGACATGGTTTCTTACGTAAGTTTGCTTCTTTTTCTTTTTAAAGGGACGTAAGCCCTTTTTAAAAGGAACGAATATTAGTAAAAATATCCTTTTTTGTAGGTCATACAACACTTTAAACTTGATGGAAGATCTGAAACTCTTGTACAGAACAGCAGGACTGCAAGGAAAAGGCATCTGTTTTCTTTTTACAGACAATGAGATCAAAGATGAGTCTTTCTTGGAATACCTGAACAATGTTTTATCATCAGGAGAAGTAAGATGTCTTCTCATGATTGTTTTTCTGCTTTTTTAATTTTATAATTCTGAAGTAAAATAACCAAATTTATTTGAATATTCTTTTATATATCAAGGGGCACACTTTCACAAACTAAAACTCAAGTGCTTTTTATCATTACAGTATTATAAAAAATGGAAACCATCTTGTATACTAGATTAGAGTGAGACAAAGCTATTGCAAAATTAAGAATGAGCATCATCATTCCATACAGAGAAATTGTCTAAGTCAGACCCTTTTAAATGTGTTGACAAGCTGTCATGGACATGAGGATAACTTAAAAAAATTGAGACTTGGGGAACATCGCTTAAGTTTAACAAAATTGTCTGTTAAACTAAATATCTCCTTAGTGTACAGTTAGTTTTTGTATGGTAAATTTATGTCCAAAATAGATGGGATGGGTTTTATTGTTTGTTTTTATTTATTTATTTTTTATTTCAGGGGTGTGTTTCAGAGTAATTTCTACTAGTTATTAGAATATTAAGAGAAGAAAGCAAAGCCATTGTACATGGATTCTTTGTTTTTCACATGGGAGAGTGGGTTTTACTTTTACAGCAAGTTAGATTTCAGTGTGTTTAATGGAATAACTTCAGTAAAAGTTCTGGTTTAAAGGAGTGGGGTGGGTCCTAACAACTTCAGTGTCTGAAACGTATGTGTCTTCCTGAAATGCTATCTATTAAATGAACCTTATGCTATATACTCTATTTTGGATCATCTTATAAAGTGTGAAAAAAATCTTCCTTTTTCTCAAAGGTGTCAAACTTATTTGCACGTGATGAAGTAGATGAGATCATTAGTGACCTCATACCCACCTTCAAAAAGGAACATCCACGTAGACCTCCAACCAGTGAGGTTCTGTATGACTACTTCATGACCAGAGTCCGTCAGAACCTTCATGTGGTTCTTTGCTTTTCACCAGTAGGTGAAAAATTCCGGAATAGGGCCCTGAAGTTCCCTGCTCTCATTTCTGGATGCACTATAGATTGGTTCAGCCGATGGCCTAAGGATGCTTTAGTTGCAGGTAGGTGTAGGCTTTGAACAGTTTGAAGAAAAATTCCCTTTGAGATGGTTAAAGGGATTAGTAAAGAAGGCAAAATACTACTAAAGAAAATAATTATTTCTATGACTGTGCTTGTGATCAGGCATACAGAGGAAGGCTGTGATTACCCAGTCCCTGGTAGCTAGCAATTAGACAGATTCAGAGAGAAAAAGCAGTCGCACACTTTGGAGGTGAAAGAATACCAGATCCTTGGCTGTACTTTTTACTGAGAAGTGTGGCATCATGTTAAGAATCTGATGGTGGAGAGTAAAGACGACTGGGATTTCAAAAGCCGGGTGAAAGCTGACATAATATCTTGTTGATGCAATGTGAAAACATCTCCCATGTCACAGCTGTCAATAAGTTGGTTGATAATTAGTATTTACATTTTAAATTAAATTTATAGAAGACATCAAGAAGATGAATCTCAGATTGCCAATAACATTGTATAAAGACTTTACTTCCAGAGGTGTTCTCTGCTTTGCAACTATTGCTAGGTGTAATCAATACCATCCTTTAGTAGACCACATATTGGATTGTGAAATTCTAAAAATAAAATGCTATTTAAAGTTCAGCCACATACTGAGCCAAATATATATGAGTAAGTGGTGCACAGATCAATGGCAGATGAAGATTTAAATTAGGTGATGAAGTATTTCTCTTTGTCAGGGTACGTAGCCTTTATATTGACTTGTTTATAAGCTAAGAGTTTTTCCTGAATATTTACTTACATTTATGTTTTTCTTTCTTTCCTAAGTATCTGAATATTTCTTGTCCTCATTTGATATGGACTGCACTGCTGATACAAAGAGGGAAATTGTGCAGTGTATGGGCTCATTCCAGGATGGAGTGGCAGAGAAGTGTTCTGATTACTTTCAAAGATACAGACGTTCTACCCATGTGACTCCCAAATCCTACCTGTCCTTTATTCAGGGATATAAAACCACATACAAAGAAAAGCATGCTGAAGTGCAGACATTAGCAAACAGGTACACTGCTCAGTTTACTACTGTCTTTCTGTAGTTTTCTCCCCCAGATAGGTATATTCTGATACACTTCATTTCAGTGCATGGTGTCTCTCTTTGCACAGCAAAGAGTTTTTCTTTCAAGTTTCCTAAAATTGTGTAAAGGTGTAACTTGAATATTATAGTTGCTCTTGGCATATACGTTAAAGACTATATATTTTTGGAGGGGCAAAAATGGTAGTGATGCATGAAAAAGCATGAATATAAATTATTCCTGTGTATTTTTAATGAGTAAAGGAAAACATCTACATGTAATTTCATAATATATTCACAATAGCATTTAATTGAACAGAGAGCAACTTTTGTTTTCTTGCTAAACAGTTGTATCCTCCTGACATGAACATGTAAGAAATACCCTTGGTGTTTTTGGTTTTGTGATCATAGAACCTAATTTAGGCTGCTGAGCTTTTTACTTGTAGATTATGAAAGTGGTTTTGATATATGCATTCTCCTTTTCAGATACTTTATTAAACTAATGAAGTCTATTTGCAGATTTATCTTCATGTCAAAAATACTCAAACAGAATGTAAAATTAGCATTTGGTGTATCAATTGGTATCACCCTTAAGAAAAACTGTCTTCTCAATTTTGAAAGATTGGCACAAAGAGCTGGAAGCCTTTAAGAAAGACTCAAACTAGTTTATTTCACTTTGAAACAGTCTTTGACTTCAAGCCAAATTGAGTTAGAAATCTGTAGTTATGTTATGGGTAAAGATTTGTAAAACAGAGAGGTTTGGTCCTGTTTTCTACCTTCTGATGCCTCACATGTGCCGGATTAGTTCATGCATGTCAATTTGTTTCACTTAACCTTAGTTGCATAGTCTGAATTGCTTTGGCAGGTGTTACTGTTTATCTGTTCTTTATTTGTTTAGCTGTCCAAGTACTGCTTAGCCTTTGCAACAGCAGTCTCTGTAGAGGCCACCTAAACTTGCCTGAAAAGTCCCAAGTGAGGACTTAAATTTTGATAGACAAAAAGCACTGTTGAAGGGGCATTTTAATGCTGAATGAGAAAAGTGTTATCTCAATGCTGTTTTTCTGTTACTTTCTTTTGGTTGGTCTTGATTTCAATATTTTGATTTTATTAGCCTTTTCAATATCCTCTTCAAACAAGAAATAGTGATTTGAGATATTTCTCAGGATTCTAGTCGTCAGAAAATGCTTTCTGCTGTATAGAACTCAGTCCTTTGAGTATCAGGTTGGAGCTCAACAGGGATGGTAACATATATGGAACCGATGTATAGGATTTTTATGCAATGATAAAGGCATACTGTTTGAATTAGGAGTGGGTAAAATTTCAAGCCACAGACTCTCTTTATGTAATTCTTTATTGTTCACTTTCTTGATTCTGAAGACATCAGACACTTGTGTGAAAGTTCCTGTACAAGTTTTATTTTTGGTGTAAAATCTCTTTTGCTAGTGTTTGTTCTGATTGATGTAATTCATTCTATTGATGGAGTAATTCGGAAAGTGGAGTGTAAATTACATAGGGAATTACATGCTTCTTATTTTGCTTTTTAACTCCAGAATGAATACTGGACTGGAAAAATTGAAAGAGGCCTCTGAGTCAGTGGCTGCTCTAAGCAGAGAGCTGGAAGTAAAAGAAAAGGAACTTCAAATTGCCAATGAAAAAGCTGACATGGTATGTACAGCCTTCAAAGCGTATTGCTGTTTGATTTTTTTTATTTTTTTATTTTTTCTATTTTGAAGAGATTAATCAAGTAAAAGGAAGTTAAGTTTGGGAAAAAAGGGGATCTTGGAAACTTATAACAGTGACAAAAGTAATCTTTTTTGAGTTTTCTGGTTCTTGAATTCAACAGATAAAATTTTACAACAAAAATTAATACGTTCTTCCAACTAGGTGTTTTCTTTAATATTTGGCATGTGGGTTTTCTCACATTCTAGGTATTGAAAGAAGTTACTGTAAAAGCACAGGCTGCTGAGAAGGTGAAGGGTGAAGTTCAGAAAGTGAAAGACAAAGCTCAAGCTATTGTAGACAGTATCTCAGTTGACAAAGCCATTGCTGAAGAGAAGTTGGAAGCTGCTAAGCCTGCTTTGGAAGAGGCAGAAGCAGCCTTACAGGTTAGTACTTGGACTATGTATAATATTATTTTACTGCTGAGAAGATGGGCTTCTTTGAAAACAAATACAAGGTTGCAGGTGCACTGCATAACTCATCAGTTGACAGAAAATGTATGCAAATAAATATACATATTTTGAGGCTTTTTAGGCTCAATTTTGTTTTTCTTTTTCCACCTGAGTACCAAACCCAAAATAGGCAGTTTTTCAGAAAAGGGCAAATTTTAACTTTCATTTGAAACTATAGTTGATATATGATATGCTGCAGGTTGATATTAGACCAGTAACTGAATGTTGATACTGTTATAAAACAGCTTGTGTGCAATGAGTGAAGAAATGCCTTCCATGTAAACCCAGTTATAATTCCATCCAAATCCAAACCTCCTGTTTTATTTTCAGTTTTCACCAATGAATTACATTTTGAATAAGTTTGCTAATCCACTCTTTTCTGCCTTCTTGAAAAAAAATTTCTTTTTTCTTATGAGTTGTGACATTCCCCAGATTTCTAGTGTTCATCATGGGACTTCATATCTTTCAACATACTCTTTTTGTAAAGCTTTTTTATTAGAGTGATAACACTCTGCCATATCTTTACATGATGCATCATTAGTGATGAAAAAAAGATTAATTTTTGTTGATCTTGCATAGTATTTTTTTTTAATGTTTGTTCAGCTGACTGTATACGAGAATGTCCCTCAAGGCATTTCTGTTGTGAGCAGCAGTAGTGGGATCTGAAGTAAACCTAATACTGGAGGCTAGCAGGGAGCTGGCGTCTCAAGAAAAAGAATAGAATGAAGGAAAAACCTGAAGGATAGATAAACCTCAAAGGTTGTTACGTAGATTTACTGGAAGGTTTTACTTTCCACTTGAGAGGCTGCCAACAGCTGTGATGGTTAAAGACTATTGTGACATTCCTTCAAATCAAAGTCTTCAAAATCTAGTATAAATAATTTTTCATGGATCTTCTGAATGTATGACTTCACTTTGAGGGAGAGGTGCTTCACAATCTCTGACTGCCATGATTCTTGAAGGGCAGAATGGAAATGTCTACATGAAGACTGATGACATGACAGATGAAAAGAGTGGAATAAGAGAGCAGGTCTGGATCATAAGATCCTGATATTTAGCTACAGGAGAAAGGTAAAAAAAACCCAGAACCCAGAGTTGGGCAAGCATTCTAACAAGTGCGTAAACAAACAATGCTAACTGGGCAGTGTCTGAGGTATGAAAAGAGCACCAGTGTCCTGTGTCCCGTCCTGCATCTTATTACAGCTTACTTTCTGGTTTTGGCTAAAGTTACCAAACCAAAACAATACTGCTCTTCTTGAAATTTTGGATTCTAATAAACGAAAAACTGATTTTAAGGAAAAGCTACACTAGTATGATTGTGAGACTTCACAGTGGGAAAAGGTAGTTGGGCTTAATCTTGAAATTCTTGCATTTGCTATAATGAATTGCTTTGCCTGTGCCTAAAGGGGAAAGAAAAACTATCATAAAAGCAAGCCTATCAGCATACATACCTATATCCTCAGCATGCATTCATTCATTCAGAAACTCCTTTAAGCAAGAAATTTCTCTGTATAGGGCTGCATCTTTCAAAAAATGAATCTCTCTGTTATTATGGATTTGTAAACTTCCCGCTAGGGATTCCTATAATGGAATTTTGCTTGCAGTGTAGACAAATGTCTATTAAAATATTCGATAAACATAAAGGTCACTTCCTAGATTAAAAAAAAAAAACCTGTGGCTGGTTTTTTTGCTCCATTTTTTACATATTTTAGGACTGCTAAATGCTATGTTAAGAGACAGGTAGGTACAGAACAGCTTATAAACATTTTTAAACATATAGTGAGATTAATTTTTTAAAGCTAGAGTAAGAATTGTCAAAGTTCAATAAAACTTAGTTGCATTTTGCCCTGCAATAAAAATGGCACATTAAACGCATAACTAGAAGTAAACAGATAAATAAATGGAAATTAAATGCAACTCTTTTGCCACAAGTTATAGGAGTGGGCCTGCCCATCAGCAGTTACCACTGTTCAGAGTTTTTTTGCTCTGTATGTGGTGCAGTATGCACTACTGCTCAAATCAGTGCTTCTCTAAGGAGACATCTTCAGTAGACTTTTCTGATAGTCCTTTTTGATTCATGATGTACACTAGAGTTATGAGATACAGTATTAGATTTGAACCATAGGCTTAATTGGCCTTACTTAATAGGGCCTAGGTTTTCATATATTATTATAATTTATTTGTTTTTCTCGCAGGCCTGCTTCTACAACAGGAACATTCCCAGTGAGATGAATCAGAGGGTGCAAATCTATACATGTATCAGGCCTTCTCACTGGTTTCCTTAATTCACCTTCATTTGCCAAATATCAACAGAATGTATTTTCCTTTCTAGGCTCAGTTTCTGGTCAATAGGTTTGCATTTTAAAAAAATAGGTAAAATTTCAAGATGTTTCTGTTTTGTTCTTTGTTTTGTCAAAAATGTGCATGGTAGTTTTAAGCTTTTAGGTGCTCCTGTAGAAGTAGCTGAGCTGAGGTTTCCTAGTAGTTGCTAGGAGGTAGTAGTGAAAATCTGAGGGTCCTTCTAGCTTCATGCTTCTTAAAGGTAAAATTATTTTCAATCAAAAATAATATGAATAATTATTTTGTTCTTCTTTAATGGATTAATACTGGTGGTGAGCTTGTGCTCTATGTTTTATTAAATAAACAATAACTGTAATTACTTTACACTTTGTTTTAAATTCATAGACAATAAAGCCTGCAGATATTGCCACTGTCCGCACGCTGGGTCGACCTCCTCACCTCATTATGCGTATCATGGACTGTGTATTACTGCTCTTCCAGCGAAAAGTGAACAATGTGAAAATTGATCAGGAAAAATGCTGTACCATCCCATCATGGCAAGAATCTTTGAAACTGATGACAGCAGGGAACTTCTTACAGAACCTACAGGTACTTGTGCAACCTTCTTCTTCATTTTTTTTTTAATTTAAGAGAACAGGGGACAGTGTTTTCTCTGGTGTTCATAGGAGAACAAATGTGCAAGGGGAATCGGATACACAATAGATCTGAAATGTTAAGGGCTTAAAAATAAGTATGTCATAATGAAATAAACCTGAATTCTTCTGGCAAAGTAAGGTCATAAATCAATTGTAGCTTCTCATAAGGAAGGCAATGAAATTACTTTCAGTGACAAATGATTCAAAGCTTTAAGCATTTGGTTTGAATAGCCATTATTTATCTGTTTCATTAAAGCTGATAGAAAACATCTTTTTTCTGGTACCTAACTTTTCATTAATTTTCTGCATTACAATTTGTGCAGTGGCTTGCAAAAGAACAGTTGATTATTAGGATGTACAAAATCAGAATTTTTTGAAATTTGGGATTTTCAGCTACATAGCATGTGTCTAGGGAAACGGGAAGAGTAACTGGTGAATAAATCCCTGTTCATAATTTAAACTAATAATATTATGATTAATCTACTCAGAATAAATTGTACCTTGTCCTGCCCCACTGGATATTATTATCTCTGATTTCTGCATTTTGAGGAGTTTACTTAATCTGTCTCTAGTCCAGTGGGAAATCACAGATGGCAGGCTTGACCAACTTCGTATGGTTGGTAGTGCCATGGATGCCATTTATGTAGTATTCACATTGCATCTACTTGTAAGGATTTTTAATTTACTGAAGGGCTTCAACATTTCATTGCTTGTGCGTAAATAAACCTATTTGTGCTTCAGGGAACAGCTATTTTTCAAGTTCATCGGTGATGGACTTTCATTAAACCTTGTAAATAAATCTTTGAAGAAGACCAAACTTATATGGAATATTTGACCATCAAAATAAATTTGAGGGAGAAAATTGAAAGCGTTTGGGGATGAAAAATGGAAGATATGTTTTTTGGAGAAAAGAGAGGGTCAGAATAAATTCTTAAAATTGAAACACATTCCACTAATGAGATAAGGTAATTTAAGGAGAGGATAGCTGGCTTGCCCTTTGAAAGGGCTGTCTTGTAGAATGTATGTTTATGAACCAGAGCTAAGCTTTTCCTTTTCTTTTTGAAGATTGTTAAGTTACTTATTCAGTATTGAGGAAAATAGAATTTCAAGCAGGGTATCAGTGATATTTTGTATCATCAATTAGCTGTGTAACGGTAATGGATAGTGTAAGATAGCGATGATCATGAATGAAGGCAAACTTTTTGCCATTTTGTAAGAATATAAAACAGAGTGGAAAGACTTTGGCAAGCTCTCAAAGATGCATGAGGCATAAAACTTCATATTAGCTGTTTGTAAGTAACATTTGTGATTTTGGTAGTATTCTCTGTGTGCTGAAATACATATATATATAGTTTACATATATTACATACGTTATGTATATTGCACTTTTTCTTTTGAGCAATTTCCAAAGGACACAATTAATGAAGAAGTGGTAGAACTTTTGAGCCCTTATTTTGAAATGGTGGACTACAACATTGAGACAGCTAAGAGAGTATGTGGGAACGTTGCTGGCCTTTGCTCATGGACCAAAGCTATGGCTGTATTTTTTTCCATCAACAAAGAAGTATTACCTTTAAAGGTAAGTCTGTTAATCAGTGGGAGGCACACAAACACCCTTTGCTCCTTCTCCTCCCCACCTGTGTGCACTTGAAGATTTCATCTGCTGGAAACATCAGCTGCTTTATTCCAACTGGTGCATGCGTCTGTAGAAATTTATTATCTAGAAAATAGTAACTCTACAGTAAAATATTTTAAATGTACTACCACTTGTAAGTTGTCAAAATTATGAAAGATATTGTGCAGTTTTATGCCTCTTCTGAATGGGGTTGAAGCAGCTTTCATCTAGTTTAATTCATTATTGCAATTGCTTTACCTTAATTAAGAATTAAATAGGAAAAAACTTGAGATCTGGTTCTTTTAATGTTCGGGATCTCAGTTCATAAGAAGACTGTACAAAGACTCTGTTCATCAGTGTTATTTAGAGAAAAGTAGGCCTAAATAGTTGTTAAAAGGTAAGAAAGAAAGTCAGGAAGAACATGGTCAAGGATGATTTTAACATAGAATAGCTTGTATTTATAATAGGAATGATCGAGAGGGAAGCAAGATTTGTAGTTAGAGGTAGTACCTTTTATTAGACAAAGCATATTGGTTAGAGAAATCAAATAGTGGCATCAGTCTTTTTTGCAGGCCAGATCAGACTAACTTTTTTGTCAGATGGAGAATGGCTGGTATTCTCACAAGTTTTTCTAATTATTTTTTCTAATTGATGTTAGACCAACTGCTTAAGTGCAGCTATCTGCAATAAGAAGTTAGTTTGTTGTGAAAGTCAAATAAAAGGTTTTAATGAATCATGAAATCTCTGCTGAGCAGTTTGATTTTGAAATGTTGTACAGTAAAACTCTTTGGGATACATTATAGCAAATACTTTGAGATGTTATATGTATGAAGACACTTTTACATTTTTATGCTTCATAGGCAAATTTAGCAATCCAGGAGAATCGCCTAACCACTGCTATGCTGGATCTGCAGAAAGCTCAAGAAGAACTGGGTACCAAGCAAGAAGAATTAGATATTGTGCAGGCAGAGTATGAAAAAGCGATGAGAAAAAAACAGGTGAACTGCTCTTTACAGAAAATAAGCTGCCACCCTTACTTTAAGGAAAACTTAATGCATTCTCTCAATTTCACTATTATTCCTTGGAAAGGATGTTGATCACATTTATGACAGATGTTGATAGTTTGTCCTGATATATTTTTTCCATCCCACTTTTCCTTCTTCTCTGCATGGTGTTATAAGTGTTTGAGAACATATTTTTGAGCTGTTGTTTAACTACTGGTTTAACTAGATGTAGAGATTTTTCTGGCCTATCAGATACCTGACTGTAAACCATATTTCTTGGTGTATGGTTTTCTCTAGACTTTGCTTGAAGATGCTGAGCGTTGCCGTCATAAAATGCAAACTGCCTCAAGTCTTATAAGTGGTTTAGCAGGTGAAAAAGAGAGGTGGACAGAGCAGAGTAAAGAATTTGCCGTGCAAACCAAGAGGCTAGTGGGTAAGCTTTTGTCCACACCTTTGAACTTGGAAGTTAGTCACTTAAGTTGTAATGGGTAGTGAAACTGAAAACATTTGAAATTTCAAACTTTTCCTTTGTAGCTTAGCTTCCCTGTTGCTAAAATGAGGGTAACTGTTATTAATTCTCTCGCTAAAGCACTGCTAAGTAAAAAATACAATGAGACTAAATTTCATATTTTAAAAAAATAAAATAATACAGTAGCAGTGTGTGCTGTACATGGGCTTTTACTTGATGTGTATAACATGCAGCACGTACTTGGGAAACTGATGTTTTAACTTGGCTGATGTTTGTAGGCTGCAGTCCAAAGAGGGTGATATGTTAGCAAGACTCAATAAAATATCTATAACTGAGAATACATATGGAGGAGAGGAAGACTGATATTCAGGCACTGACATTTATATGTAGAAATCAGTATTTTTAAATGCACTTACTAATGATCATAAAACTTTTCTTTCTTAGAAGTTAATTTTTATTTTATAAATATGCACTTGGAAACTAAAGTACTTTGTAATAAAGAATTAATTTATTAGCTATATCAAGTAAATGAAATTTATCTTGTCCTTTATTGTGGTCTGAAGTTTCTTCTCTGACTTTTGCCTTGAAATGCTGTAAAAAGCAGATATTGTTGTATAGGTTGTATTATAGTAGATAGGTGGTATTTTATTTGCTGGTGTAATATGCATATGTGTATTATTAACTAAAAATATAGAAAACCTTCCCCACAGACTCATCATGGTTTTTTTATAGATAACTTGAAAAAGTCTAAAAAATATTAGTACTCAGTATAAAAGTACAGTATCTTCTCCAGTTTGGAATCCTGCATTCTTACTTCAGAAGTACCAAAAAACCCCACTATGGTGTCATGAAACTTAGGGTGGCAATTTTGAAGCTGACCAGAAGATTAAAACTTGGCACGCTTAATACCTCCATAATGATGTCTGTTACAATTTTTTACTATTAGTAGTAATAATTGTAATTGATTTGTTGTTAATTAGTACTCATAAATAAAGGTTCTTTTCTCCCCCCAAAATATTGTTTAAGCCTGTTCTCATGATTCTGTAAGGAAATGATGGAATTGGAAGTTTACGAGTAAGTTTATTCTGCCATGTCCTGCTTGTGCAGGATCTGGTGTTTGGAATTGTGTGTGTGTGTGTGTGTGTGTGTGTGTGTGTGTGTGGGTTGGGTTGACCTTGGTTGGCTGCCAGATGCCCATCTCTTCATTCCTACAGTTGCATGGTAAGGATAAAGTAAACATGGCATCTACTGAAATGTAGCATTGTCTTGCTATGTAATGAGCCTTGGGAAAAACACTGATTTGTCTTCTTTATGGGTCAAAGTGTGTTCTTCAGTTACCAGCCAAACCATATAACAACTAGGGAATGAAGCAGCTCATTCATTAATAGAATTGGCAAAGCTGTAATGGTTTGTTTTCTTTTTTTCCTTTTTCTCTTTAAGGTGATGTACTCTTGGCTACAGCTTTTCTGTCCTATTCTGGTCCTTTTAACCAAGAGTTCCGCAGTCTGCTATTAAATGACTGGCAAAAGGAAATGAAAAGCCGGAAAATCCCCTTCAGTAACAACTTGAACCTCATAGAAATGTTGACTGATGCTCCAACTATCAATGAATGGAACCTGCAAGGATTACCAAATGATGACTTATCCATACAGAATGGAATCATTGTCACTAAAGCATCTCGTTATCCTTTATTAATTGATCCACAGGCACAGGGTAAAATTTGGATTAAAAATAAGGAAGGCAGAAATGAACTTCAGGTAATAGGAATGCTTATGCTTTCATAATTCCTAGAAACTCTTAGCTCACAAAACATTACAATTCAGTGATTCAAATAATAATTAGCAAATGCCTTTTCTATAAAATGCCTAGTCTGGATATAAAGGACATCTCAGATATATTTTGGTAGATTTGAGATTTGTCTAGATATGAAAATGTACATTTGAAGGTTAGTACCAGCGACTCGATTCGTTCAATGAATTTATTTTAATGAAACATAAACTGGAAAATAGGCTGGATGGGTAACGTCTGGTAAGGGCTGAAGCATATTCGCAGAATAGTATAATCATTAGGAAAAAAACCCAAATAAGTGATTATTACAAGTTCATATAAATGTTTAAAAATTAAGATGCACAGCATGATATTTTTATCATCTTTTAATCAGAAATTATTGATAATTTGTGTTGTCTTAGCATGGATGTCAGGTGCTAAATATTCTCCTTGCTTGCTGCAATTATAATTACACCAATAAACCAGCTTTTTAAAAAAATATCCCTGAAAAAGATAAAGAGGAGTTTGAAGAATGATCATAGAGTGGCTCAGAGTATTAGTAGGAAACTACTTTCATTCATGTTGATTGTTATCTCAGTGCAGAACCCTTTAATGGTTACCTAGCTAGTTATGTTAAAAAATGATTAGACTTTAACTATAGAGTTATAAACAAGCTAAACTGAATGTGTTTTGTGTACATGTTGAAAATTAATCACAATTATACCGAGGACTACTTTTTAAAGCAAAGACTGTTTGATGGTTTGTTCAGTATAACCCCCCCTAATTTTCAAGGGGGGGGAAAAAGGTGCCCTAATGTTGGATTGACTTGCTGCAGTTTGACTTGGGGATGTTATCCAAGATAAAATTGAAGGTGATAAAAAGTTCCTGTGAATTTCTGGTTTAGTTGCACTCATAGGATATAAAAACCTTAAGTGCTCAGTGTTGCTTTGCTTCTACTTTTGTAGTTGAAAAATAGAAGTTTGCATTCAATGAGATCTGAGAATATGGTACACCGATGCTACCTTTTCTTGTGGTCACAATCTTTGTTTTAATCCTAGTCTAACCATAGGATGTTTGTTTTTGTAAATAATTTAAATAAAATGAAATAAATATAAAACAAACAAAAAGCTTAGTAACTGGGCATAACATAATATGTAGGTCCATGATTGTACTTTTAGATCACTTCTTTGAATCACAAGTATTTTAGAAATCACTTAGAAGACAGCCTTTCTTTGGGAAGACCTCTTTTGATAGAAGATGTTGGAGAAGAGCTTGACCCAGCACTTGATAATATTTTGGAAAGAAATTTCATTAAAACAGGTTCAGCCAACAAGGTAAAAACAAAACAAATGAGCAAACAAGTGGAAACATCCCCCCCCTTGCCCTCGACAGAATAACTCCTAATAAGTATATGACTATAAAAGATTAAACTCATATAAATTTGGTTAATGCTAATACAAAAAAAAAAAAGTAGAGTTTAAGTT
This sequence comes from Calonectris borealis, assembly GCF_964195595.1. Lineage (NCBI taxonomy): Eukaryota > Metazoa > Chordata > Aves > Procellariiformes > Procellariidae > Calonectris > Calonectris borealis. The sequence continues at coordinate 82,949,942 of NC_134313.1, read as the reverse complement.
TAAGATCACAAATAGTTAATATATTTAACCTGTAGAGTTCCTTATCCCTTTGCTTATGACAATTTTAAAAAATTGAAATAATCTGTGAATGAGTAATTTTAAATGTTCCGTAGATATTCTCAACAAATTCTTTGCATCAGACGTATAATTTAAAGCTGGATTTTTACACCTTTGAACAGAAGAATGTAACCTTTGTTTCTACATGCAGTATCTGAAAGAGTGTGTACTTGTTCTTGATATCTCAAGACTTCTTTTTAATACTTTTCTTAAGGTGAAGGTGGGTGATAAGGAAGTACATGTTATGAATGGCTTCAGACTTTACATTACTACAAAACTGCCAAATCCAGGTTACTCTCCTGAAATTAGTGCTCGAACCTCCATCATTGACTTTACTGTGACCATGAAAGGTCTTGAAAATCAACTCTTAGGCAGAGTCATTCTCACAGAGAAACAGGTAAAAGAATTAGTTGTACCTTTTTCCTGGCTATACGTCTTGCATTTACCTGTAGAAGGTTTTCCTTTCGTTTTAATTTATTACTCTCTATTCCCACATGGCAGGGTAACTTTCTGGCTCTTTCTGTTGTGTTTGTTCTTAAGGTAACCTATTTATGATGGTTTAAAAGCTGGCACAGAAGAAATCGACTCATTCAAGTAGAAGTTTCTATTTGTTTTTATTGTCTCAACTGCACCATATTCACCTTATTTTTCCTGCCTCGATGAGTTATAACCTCATGAGAATGGCCTGTGAAAAGGAAAAGGCCCTGGAATGTTCTTCTGTCTACACAGTGTGGAGCTCATGGCAACATAACCTGGTGCAAAGGACTCAGACTTAGTTACTTCCTTGCTCCTAAATAGACTAACTACCTATTTTGACATTGTAGATTTATTAGTTGAGGAAGTCCAAGTTCAGGATGACAATCCCAGTAAAAGGACACCAGCAGTTCTGGAGGGAGGCTGGTTGGTATAGAATCATAGAATAGTTTGGGTTGGAATGGACCTTTAAAGGTCATCTAGTCCAACCCCCCTGCAATGAGCAGAGGCATCTTCAACTAGATAGGTGAATAAGAAAGAATCTTTTGAATTATGGGACACCTAATCCCTGTTACAAGGTCAGGCAATGTTGAAGTCAAATGAGATACTATGCATCTATGACTGTGTATTTACTAAGATTTTGGCAATAGTTCCAGTTTACCTTCACTAGAGAGGAATGTGTTTGTTCCCTTATTGTGGCGTCTGTTGAGGTCCTCCTGTCCTCCTCCCGCACCTCCCCCAATGTAAGACATTCCTCCTTAATGGCCTCAGTCATCTTGTTAAGTAGTTGCATTTCATTCCTGCTCAGTCCATGGAGCTCATGAGAGAAATCGTAGTCATTCCATGAAGGCTTATATTTTGTCAGACAGCTTCATTGCACCATCAGCTTCGCTTCAACCAGTGACAGCTTGTCAACCCACTACGTAATGGAATTATCACTGTCTGTCTGAAACACGCTGTGATTCACAAAGCCTTATGCCAAACTTCACTTCTGGGCCCTGCAATACAGTACATTCCTCAAGATGACAGCCATTTTATCAGCAAATTCCTCTAGTCATCGCAGTTGCTGTATGCCTGCTTGGAGGACACAGAAAAGATAGGAGCTTAATTTTTCTCAGAGGTGCAAAGCAATAGACTGAGAAGTAATGGACTCAAGTTGGAAATTCTGATTAGATATTAGGAAAAAAATAATTACATTGAGAGTCATCAAAAACAGGAACAGATTACCCAGGGATGTTGTGGAATCTCCATTCTTGGGGGTGTTCAAGACTCAACTGGACATGGCCCTGAGCAACTGACCTATTTAGACCTGCTTTGAGCAGGGGGTTGGACTAGTTCATTTTTGGAGGTCTCTTCCAGACTAAAATTATTCTACTATTCTATGGTGTCTTTGCCACTAACTGGGAATGTCTAATGGGTGGACATGCTGTGCTCTCTGGACCAGCTTCTCAGAGTGGTATACTCACTACTGCTTTGTTTGCAACCATCTGGGAGTAGTTTTTCCAGATAAATGACAAGTGGACCACTTGACAGGCAGGGGGATGTTCATAGGATATACTTACCACTTTTCAGTTTGCTTGGCCTCTGTTTTTGCATCCTGTGGTTCAAGGTTTCCTGAAGAGTCAATTCAGACATATCCCACTGTCTAAAAACTTCTTTTCCTATGATGACTAATTATGCATCTTTGGGAATTTGGGTATTTCCCTCTGAAGTGTCTGGATTCTTGCTACCCTCTTGTAGCCTTTGGTAGGGAGGTGGTGGAATTATTTAACCGTGAGACAGTTTGCCAAATGATTTGAGCAGTATGACTGCTTGGTGATATCCAGTGTTAGAATGTATGTGTGGAACTTCTGCCCCAAAAAGAGAAGAGATGATTTATCTGAAGTTAGTGTTCTTCAAGGTTTGTATGTACATTTATATCCTTCTTGCCATTCTACTGTCTCTAATGTGATTCTGCACTTAGGAGATTTAGACATGCAGCGAGCAAAATGAGGGTTTACAGCACATCATTTAAAGATTCTGCAAAGTCTGACTTTCCGTGTTGTCTGGTATGCCCATTGGTAGAATCTGTGTGGCATCTCAAAGAATCGATTGATTACTGATAAGAATACTGGTACTGATTTCTTCATTACCACCAGAATGTTTAATCAATTTGCAAGATGTAAGCTAAACATAAGAAGGTCAAAGGGTAGCTGGTATATCTGTATAAATTTAATTCTACTCTATTTCTTGGAACAATTGGATTTAAGAGACTTGATATATGTCTGAATGTAGTATAACACCGTTTTAATGATATGATTGTTTTGATATATTGGCTGTTATGTAATTTGACAAAAAACTTGTTTATTTAGTGTTGTAGAAATAGATATGTCAGATTAGTAGTGGAGTTATACAAGAACTCTTTATGGCTTTTTCAATTTTCACATTCATATTTCAAGATTTGTGGTAAAAAAGGCTCAAATTTTGTAAGGAACAGTTGATGCAAATTCTTGCACTTGTGAATCATTTTGTTACAGAATGATATAAGCTATGTAGCAGCTTTTATATTTTATGAATATTAACAAGATCTAGCATTCTTTGGTACAGCCTGTAAAATGATGTCAGCTTGTGAAAGCAATTCCATAAAGCTGGATTTGAAATAGCATCTTTGGTGCAAGTTCCTTGCATTTATGTATATGGGAACTTAGCTTAGTTTTTTTGCATCCTTGATGTTATGACTGGAAATTTTTGAAGACACACAGAAAAGTTTCAACTGCGTACTCTTCTTGATCTGCAAAAAGTATTTTAAAAGCTTAATAGATGGATTTTTCACTAAGATTTTCATCTAAGGTTACTTCACTTGCTTTAGTTTGGGCATTCTGTTTCCAACTTGTTTGTCAGGCTCTTCTTGTGAGGAAGACTTAGCTTTCAGTTTTCTAAATGCATTGCATTCTAAAATATGTTTAACCTTTTAAATTGAACTCAGCAAAACATGAAATTTAATTTGGCTCAAAATGATTTCTCAGCATGATAATTATTATATTTAATTGGATGCTAACATTCTTTTAATGCTATACTTCTAAAAATTGTTTCTGCTTCATCAAACTTGCATAATGCTTGTCTTGCTTCATAATTGCTACCTGCTTTTCTTAGTTCCATTAGGCATCAGTTGATTAAAATGGAGTTAACTGTGGTTTTCTTGTCTTTTTTTCATCAGTTTTTGTTGAAATCTTTTGAATCTGTATACACATCATCTAAGTTTTGTGACATTTACATTATTCTATGACAACAGTCCCAATAAATCTTTTCTACCTGATGATGATGATGTTTCAATATACCTTTTGTACAATGGCAGGAAAAGAACCTAAATCTGATAATGAGATGAAGATGATTTTTTTTAAATTTCCTTTTTAAGATAAAAGGACTTTACAAGAACTAATGCTTAAATACTTAAGAATGTTAGCAGAATGTAGGAGTGACAAAACCACAAGTTTAGAATGTGGGAAAACAAAAAAAAAATTTCAAAACTTGTAACAGTGCTGCAAATCTGTATAAATGAAGGCTACTCAAATGGGGGAGTAAAACCTTTCCTTAAGCCTTGCTGAGGTCTCAGGTTCATAATGCCTCTAGTGCTATATGAGAGATCGTGTATTTCTTAGTGTTGTCCCTGTTTCTTTGGAACAGTAGCAGCCTGTCTGCAGTGCTGAAGTGGACTTGGCAAGAGTGGAGTGAACACAGAACTTCCAACTTTGGAAAGACATTGTTAAAACTATCCACCAGACCTTTGTAAACAGTGAAGGAGGACTTCTGTAGGCATAGCTAATATTTCTACCAACTAGCTCACTTATTGTTGATTCATGAGATTCATATTATCCTTATCTTATGAAACACTCATAACCCTTCCTCTCCCTTCTTCTGTCTTTTTACTTCACTGTATTGAAACATTTTGTATTGTTTCAATGGAGTACTTTTATCTTTGAGGGATTCGTTTGTAATAAGTGTTTAAAGTTTAATTTTAAGAGTAGTGTGAGAATGAATTGAAAGGCCTTTTATCTCTGACGAACATATTTTTCTAGATATTTTAAACAGGTTTTTTTTTTTAATGTAAAGCTATTAATCAACAAGTATTCATCTTTTATATATGACCACTAGAAAACAAAGTAAGTATATAAACCACCCAGCTTGTATTACTAAAAGTAATCAACTAAATACTTCTAGTGAAGCAACTCAGTTTGAGTTCTACGTGCTCTCTTTTCTTAATCAATGAAGTATTTTAGTGAGAGACTGAAGTTATCCCTGTTTGATGGAGGAGTATTTTTAGATGCACTTCTTGAAATATTTGATGCTTGATTCATTGACTAAGGATGCTCATTATTACTGAGACTATATTTTCAATATGGTGATTGGGAAACAGGGCATAAATGAGGATAGCGTTAGATGGAGTGAAATAAAATTCTGTGCCTGGAAAGGTGCACTTGTCTTGGTGAAGAAAACCAATTACTATTCTGAACTTCTAATTCTATTAGGCCATGATATGAGCATGCTCCATAGTATTTGTTGAAACGATTTGTTAATGCATCCTTATATAGCAGGTTCAGGTCTGGCAGTAGACCTGCTGTCAGAAATACCACTGGAATTATTTCTCCAATTAGTGCATTTACTCTTGACCTACACTGTTTTAGCAGGATCAGTACTTTTAAAACTAAATAACTTGGTTTATTTTTTTTTTATTTTTGATTACTCTGATTTCCAAATATTACCGTGTATTCCAACAGGAATTAGAGAAAGAAAGAACAGATCTTATTGAAGATGTGACTATGAACAAAAGGAGGATTAAAGACCTAGAAGATAACCTTTTGTTCCGACTTACAAGCACTAAGGGTTCTCTGGCAGATGATGAGAGTCTAATAATTGTATTGAGTAACACTAAGAAGACTGCTGAGGAGGTAACACAGAAACTGCAAACTTCTGCTGAAACTGAAGTACAGATCAACTCAGCCCGTGAAGAGTACAGACCTGGTGAGTGAAGGTAGTGATGAAAGACAAATGACTGTAGCGTATGATTAAAACAGCAATACTTAGAGTCAGAGAAATGGTAGGATGAGATCAGGAAGACCATAATGAGTGGGAAGGATCTGTGTTTTCCTGTAAGTAAAATGTATCTAGGAAATGTCATATTGAGCTATGGTGGAAAAATAGTCAATGTCATGCTCCATGTGGAATTTATAAAATGGAGTGATCTGTTCTTTCCCTAGAGTTCCCATTGCTCTATATACAAATGTACCTGTCCATCTAGTCTACTGGGTAAGAAACTTGTGAGGGCTTGATTGTTCTCACTTAGCTGTTAAAATGTTGACACTTTTTATGGACTGTCAATGAGACCAGTCATTATGGTGTTTAGGTAACTGTATTTTTGAGTTCAACGTGACGTTCTTTTAGGGGGCCAGTATAATCGTAAATGCTTTTTGTATCTGTTTGGATGAATATTTTGTTTATCCTGTCATAGATCCTTAAGTTATTATAGCCAGCACATTTAATCAGTCTTTTGGCTTTTAACTGACAGGTGAAAATGTGAAAAAAAATGCTGTCTGGAATTAAGTGTTATATCTGCATTTTAGGAAAGGCATTTTAGTTAGTGTACCAGAAATCATTGCAGATTTTGTAAAACCTTTGTATTTAAAACTAAATGACTGCTGAAAGTAAGTTAAATCAGTGCTGGGTAAATTGAATAAACATATGACTCCTGTAAAAGTCTGTAAAGAGAAATTTGTTTGGATACTCAAACAGTACTTCAAACCATCTTACTTTTTATAATGTTCTAATGATGATCTGAATATTGCAGTATATCATCCAGATGCTCTCCAAATATGCTCATATTTGCAAACTGGACTTTACACAGTATACATTAATAACAGAAAAGATTTTCATTTTTTGCTGATGTATAAATGAGGATTAAATTAACACTTTAATTATTTTTCTGGCCAGTAAAGAATGAAGTAACTCAAGGATCTTCAGTTAGCATTAGTGTTAAACTCACTGTACTTGTTGTAGAGAGTTAAAGTTTTCTGGTCTACTTTGAACACCGTCTTGTTTCCTGTCCTTCAGTTGCAACTCGAGGTAGCATCTTATACTTCCTTATTACTGAGATGAGCATGGTCAATGTGATGTATCAGACTTCGCTTTGGCAATTTTTGGGGCTTTTTGACCGCTCCCTAGCCAGGTAATTTAGCTAACAATAAGTATCATTTGTATTTACCCAGTCCTGGAGGTGGTTGTAGTACAGAAAAGATTTGTTGTAAACTAATGTCAGAAAGGAGAGTGTTGCTCATTACAATCTTGACGGGAATTGTCAGTTTAAATACCCATAAGCCTTTGTCTGTTAGTTACCAAGGCAAAGAACCTTCAAATGTATTTACAGTCCTTAAAAATTAGGCATTAGGTAATAAAAACCATTATACTGTGTTGATTTTCAGCTATACAGAAAGGCTTGATTAGAAAGGGGGTTTTTTTGTTGCTCCTTCAATCTGAAAGTTTGTTAGCCTGCTGTCTGGTATTCTGTGTTTGTGATCTATTATTTTTTCATGTTTTGAAAGTTCTGACTATGTCTTTTTGTCTTTACATAGTATTCCCTTTAAAGGGAATAAAGCCCTATGCAAATCGTCATTCAACTGCAGACCTTTCTTCCAACAGGTCTACCAAGAGCCCTATAACTAGCAAGAGGATTACTAATATTATTGAACATATGACATATGAAGTGTTCAAATATGCTGCCCGAGGATTCTATGAGGAGCACAAATTTCTTTTCACGTTATTACTTGCGTTGAAGATTGATATACAAAGAAACAGAGTGAAGCATGAAGAATTTCTGACTCTTGTTAAAGGTTGGAACTGCGGAACAATTTTAAGTAGAGCACATATATGATTGTAAAAAATTTGTGAGCTGTAGTTATATCTCCTGGCCAACCTACTGCTTCCTTTTGCACATGAGAAGCCAGTCAATTGAAAGAATACAGGCTTATCATTCTGTTCTAGTGACAGACAACATTGTATGGTAGTTCTAATTTATAGCAGCACACTGAATATTGATAAATATAGCTTTGAGAATAGTGAGAATTTAAAAGGAGAATTGTTAAATATCCTTTCAATTGATGTTTATATCTACTGCTCAAATACCACCAGGTATGTGTTTGACTTAGAAAAATTATTATTATACTAAACATCTTTTAGTTTAATTGGTAACTGCAGGAGGACGAGCAAGCAAATAGGAACAGAAAGTGATGCTAACAGTTTAAAAGAATATCACATTCTCAGCTGAATGTGACAAGTTCATGCCTTTAGTCTTAACTGCATGCAAGCACTGTGTATCTTCACTTAAAAACTTGGAGTAATTTTGTATTGCCTTTCCAAGATACTTAATTTTCCAGGCAACATTTATTTATGGATTATAACAGTTAATTTTTTCTTGTTGAATCTTCAGAATATCTTTTCCCAACAAGCATTTGTTTCCAGGCACATGCACAAAGAAATAGTAAATCCTCAAAAGAGGAACTGGTTAACAAGGATTAAATTTAAAGTACATCATAAAAGAAAATTAATATACACTAACCAAACTACAAACTCTGTTTCACCAAAGATGGTGTGACTTTGTAAGGTAGAAAAACCCTGTAACCCCATGATTAAAAATCTGGATTCTTGTAGCTTGAGTTTTCTTTTTATTTTGTGTTTGCTTTCTTTTAGCTACAGTTGAATTCCAAGGAAGGCAAGTGTACATATTGGCAAAGTTATTACATTATCTACAACAACAAAAAATCAAAGAAAAAAACATTGAAATTAAGCTTCTTCAGTTTTTTCTCCATAAACTCAAGCTTACTCTTTTACAGTAAAAAATAGATTTAGTTTGTAATGGGAAGCTGTTATGGATTTAAAAAAAATTATGTTTTAAAGTAGGATGAAGAATAACATTTGAAAATAAAGTTTGCATGTTACCTAATTCAGAAATTTCTTTATGACCATCTTTTGTTATTAAGTAGTCTTTCTCCAGACTGGGAAGACTTAGTCATGTGAAATAGTCTTGCAGTATCTAGTTTACATTTTCCAAATGGTTTGTTTTGTTTTTTTTTTTTTTTTGTCTTTTGGGTGTCCCCAACAATTCTAATTATAACTAATTCCTAATTTCTTGCAGGTGGTGCTTCCCTAGACCTTAAAGCTTGTCCTCCTAAGCCGGCTAAATGGATTCTGGATATGACTTGGCTGAACTTGGTGGAGCTTAGTAAGCTTAAACAATTTGCAGATATTCTTGATCAAGTAAGTAAGAGCTTTTTAAAAGGACTTTCTTGTTTGACAGTGATCGTCTGGTAGTGATCAAGGTGTGTGGTGTGAAACTGGCTTATTTTGTAGAACAGAATGAAACTGACAGCAGATAGCCACAGTTGTGGCCCCGGCTCCTTAGCAACCTCTATTGATAAAAAGACTTAAAGCCAGGAAAATAAGAAGAAAGTAGAATGTTTCACACCCTATATAATTATAATACTTTCAGATTGGGATACAATTTGCTATTATCCAATTCACGTAATACAACTTTAATCTTCTTCCGGGTGTTAGACTTCCTTGCATTCCTGTTGTGCTTTTTTACACCATGTTTTATGATGCTTGTTCCAATATTTCTCTGATTACATTGAGTAAGAGTTAGGGAAAGAGTGTTCAGTAAATTTAACACTTGTGTGAATAGTCTTAATGGACACTAAGTGTATGGTAGCTAATGGAGTAAGTAAATAGCATTTGGTATATGTGAAGAGTACCTTCTGTACAGTCATGTGGGGAGCTGATATGTACCTGGTGCTCTCAAAGCTATGTCTGAGCTTAGCTATCTGTGTTCTGATCTTGCTATGCCATTATATCATTAATGGAAAATACTGAGTAGTAGCTCATTTTTTCAGATTGTGAATACTTAAGGGCATTGTTGCATTCTACAATTTTGTACTTAAAATCTGGAAGCTTATCCTCTCTTTTTTAAATAATCTTACTAAATCTGTGTACTAACATTGCTAAACAAATGCTGTGTGTGGATTACATGTCTCTGACCCTCATAAAAAGTTTGTGACCTAGTGGCAGTAGAAATGTGACTTGTCTGTTTAGTGAGATTTACTCCTTTGATGGTATAACTGCAGATTTCCAGAGCAGAGAAACAGTGGAAAATCTGGTTTGACAGTGAGAATCCTGAAGAAGAACTGGTTCCTAGTGGCTACGGTCAATCCCTGGACTGCTTCAGACATCTTCTTCTTATCAGATCTTGGTGTCCTGACAGGACCATAGCTCAGGTACATTTATGTAGCCAATGTAGTCTATTTAGGTGTCATTAGAATAATAGTTACAGGATTGCAGTTCAGTACTTTTTTTTTTTTAATGCTAAACTCCTTTTTGTAATGGACCTTTACATTGCATTTTCTGAAATTCTTTTCAAACAATTTATGTATTTTTTACAAGGGCAGTGTGAGCAAAATTAAAAGTTTTAACTGGTATTATAAGGCTGTAAGAAATAACACCTTCAAAGACCGTCTATGTTAACATGTAAAAATAAATTTGTTGCATATTTGTATTTCTGATATAAATTTATAGCACCCTTTGTTCTTCAGTTTATTTATCGGTTGTATTTACACTGGGAAGAAAACAGTATTAAATGATTACGTCACAGGTTAAATTTACCCTTTTTAATATAGGCAAGAAAATACATCATTGACACTATGGGGGACAAATACGCAGAGGGAGTCATCTTGGACTTGGAGAAGACATGGGAAGAGTCAGATCCACGTACTCCTCTCATGTGCTTTCTTTCCATGGGCTCTGATCCTACGGACTCAATTATTGCTTTGGGAAAAAGACTGAAGACAGAGACACGTTATGTTTCCATGGGCCAGGGGCAAGAAATCCATGCTCGTAAACTTCTACAGCAGACAATGGCTCATGTAAGAGACAAAAATCTGAATGTTTTTTGTATTTGTATTAAACACTTAGAAATTAAAATCCTGTCATGAAATAAAATTGTTTGGTGGGTAGTTAGTGCTGATGCAAGAACATATATTTATGTGTATAAATAAGTGTCCTAAGCAATAGAACTGTCTTTTCACAGTCATTTAATTGGCTGTAACAAACTTTTTGATGCTGTGCAGACATCAGTGTTTTTCATATTAAACGGAGTTTTTGTTGTAGATTGTTGACTGATGAACATACCTGAATTGATTGTGTGGAATGCATGAATATTAAATATTCTTCAGCAAGCATTTCACAACAGTTTTTCAGTTTTGTATTTTTAGTAATACAAACATATTTTGTTAAATGAAGAAGATTAATTCCAAATATACTACTGATAGTTACATAACCTTGAGAAAAACAAGGCTGTATAGCAAAATATTTTGTATTGTTGTAGTCTGGATTTTGAATTGGGATGGACAATCTGATAGCACAGGCATTTTACAAGTGAAATATGGAAGAATTAAAGAATAAAATTTACTGCATGAGACAGAAAAGCTGAGATGTTCCAATTTAGCATGCTTTCCCCATCAAGTTGTAGTATTCTATGCCTGCTGATGTGAACAGATTAAACTTCTTGCGCTCCTGTGTTATGAGCTTCTTCCCTGTCTGTATAACCAGTTTTCCTCTGACTTTTGCCTCAGATTCTCATTTGACAACTTCACATTAATAGCTAATTAACAGATCAGATGAGAAGAAACTCATTGAAAAGATAAGGAAGAAGAGCTCCTTTTTGTTTAGTTAAGAGAAATGCAGTTACTTTCCCTCACTGTCTCACATAACCTCTTAATGAAGAGGTATGTGAGATGTGTATATGAAGTATGGTAATTCATATGAGAAAGCTTGATATCTATTGATTGATGGCAATAGATTAATTAAGTATGTATATTGTTTTTTTTCCAAGCCTGTGACCCTTGTGAGGAACAAGGTTTAGCAGCTTGCTCTGTGGAGCTACTTCTGAGTTCCCTTATTATCAGCGACATTCTGATCAATGAAAGCATGGGTTCACCTAGAAAGTCAAGATTTATCAGTGTTTATCAGCACTATAGTAATGTCCAGATATGTTTTAAACATACTGAAATGGAAAAGTTAGGACTACCAGAGAAGACCAGATTGGACAAGTAAGGACCACTTACTTTAGATGTGGTTTAGATGATAAAACCAAACAAGCGAACAATGCCCCCAGAAGGAACATCCCACAGCTTACCTCACATGAGCTTTTTCTTGGAGAAAAAATATTTTGTTAATTGCATGTGTACCATTACTATGGCTACTGGTCTCTGTTTGTACATGAAATGGACACGAAAACAAATGATTAAGGCCTTGGTTTTGATTTGGTGAGCCAGTGGTGCAAAATTGACTGTGGAGGATTTCTTCCTTTAACAGCTCTCATAAGCACTTAAACATGCTATATTTTGCTATAGCTTAGTTGTGTTGGCTTTGTTCCTAACCTACAGCATAAACAAAGAGTGATTTTAGTGATTTCAGTTTGTAAACAATGTTGATAACTTTATATTCTGTTGTTTTAAACTAGGGAGGTTGGGCACTTCTGCAAAACTGTCACCTTGGACTTAGCTTTTTGGATGAGTTGATGGACACTGTAATAGAGACAGAGACTGTCCATGAAAGCTTTCGACTGTGGATGACCACCGAAATTCACAAACAGTTCCCCATCACCCTTCTTCAAATGTCTATTAAGTTTACCAATGAACCACCACAAGGGCTCAGAGCTGGGCTAAAGAGAACATATAGTGGTAAGCGCTAGAGTGATAATGATTTAAAGTCAAATTTTGCTCATTTTTGGACTCTCTGGTGTTACCGTGTTGTCACATTGTAGCCACTGATAGCAGGTATAAGCTAATATGAGGAGCTGATCACAACGATGCTGGGATGTATCTTGATCCTTGGTTTGAGCTAGAAGTTGTGAAAATTAAAAGGAAGAGAAGATCTGCTGAAGTTCTGTTGCCAGAACTAATTGGACAGCAAAACAGGGCATGCTTTTTCTTTTCTCAAATGTTGGCTTCTAATACCTCCGTTCAAAGTGTTTGAATTTTTAATCTTCTTGTGTCTTTTTGCAGAAAAGCGACATGTTAATCTTTGTTGGCTATTAAGTGCTCCTTACATTGCATAAAATAAAGGTCTGTAGTCAAAGAGTCTGTACAGAAAGCAACTTAATGTGAATTCAGCTAAAAGTAAATTGTGGTTTGTTTTTTTTTTTTCCTGAAGTTTAGTCTTTTAATTTCAGCAACTTAATAACATGCTATAAACTGTCTCCAGCATAGAACACTTTGTAGGACAATAATTTTGGGTGAGGCAGAGAGCCAACAGAATCTCTAGGAGTGATGTTTTAGTACTGATTTGAAGTGGTTTTGAAAAATAATATTATTGTGTTTCTTATAAAGCTCTCTTACAATCAATAGGTGTCAGCCAGGATTTACTAGATGTCAGTGACATGGTACAATGGAAACCAATGTTGTATGCTGTAGCCTTTCTACACTCCACTGTTCAAGAAAGACGCAAGTTTGGATCTCTGGGTTGGAATATACCCTATGAGTTTAATCAAGCTGATTTCAATGCTACTGTGCAGTTCATTCAAAACCACTTGGATGGCATGAATGCTAAGAAGGTAATTAATGTTTTTGTGCGGAAGGTGGATCAGGGTGATGGATCTTTCTAGTAGTGGAATATATACACATGGTTCCCAATAACTGAAACACAAACATGATTTTGAATTATTCTTTTGTTTCTTTCCACAAACATTCAACATTCCAAGTATATATGTCTGTAGAGCAGCAGGCTCAAGTTAGATTTTTAATCCTGTGCACGTTAAATTTCTGTATTAATCTGTACGTTAAAAAAAAAAAAACAACTCTCCCAGCCGTCTCCCCCAAAAACTCCAGAAATATAAACTTTAGAAGTATAGACCTCTTTTCAATGCTAATTAAGCCAGATAGTTAAAAATGGACCACTGTATTTTAAATATTTTTTTGTTTAAATAAATTTTGAGTAAAAATAATAAGATTTGGCTCCTCCAACTTATCTTGGCAGCATAAAGAAATGGAAAGTTGCTTTAAATGACTATGTAAGAATTCCTCTTACATTCCTCACTTTCATATGGTCAGTTGTCATATAGAGGTCTGTGGCAGATCACTTTGCGATTGGCATTTTAAGTGAAGTTGAAAGCGTGATTGGAATGTAGCTGTATTGCTCTTGCCCAAATGCCGGAATAGCCTCTTGAATTAGTTGTCAATGAATTCTATTTTGAGAAATCCTTGAAGATGTTCTGGGAATGCAGGATTATAGGAAAAAAGAGTAGTAAGAAAATAACTTTCTTCCAAAAGGGACAGAGATGCAGGACTTGGTATATCAGCTGTTCTTACTAAGGGAGATGTAACTAGTGAGAAAAGGATTAGCTAAAATCAGTGCTTTCTGCTTGGTTTTAGGGGATCTCCTGGAGTACTATTTGTTACATGATAGGTGAGATCCAGTATGGTGGCCGTGTGACAGATGACTATGACAAAAGACTCATGAACACCTTTGTAAAGGTTTGGTTCAGTGAAAATACATTCAGTCAGGAATTCAGCTTCTACAAGGGATACAGCATACCCAAATGTACTATGGTGGATCAATACCTTCAGTACATACAGGTTGGTAAATGGAAGCTTTTCAACACAAAAAAACCCAATTCACTTTTTCTCACAAGTTCCTGAGTCCCTATATTTTGTCTTTTCTTCTGAGTACCTGTATTTTGTCTTTTTTTCACAGAGTCTTTATTGCTTTCTAATAGTCTGCATATTTATTAGTGACAACCAATTGTTGTCATCAATGTTATCATCATTGTCATGACAGTAACCTTTTCTTTTTCACGTGATTTGCTTGAGGGACATACCTGAAGGCATACAGTTATTAAAGAGGGCATAGAATGGAGCCTAGACATTGGGTACAACCTCACAGAAATAAAAGATGTAGTTATATGAAAGTACAAGCTGACTCTTAAAATAGTATATAGAGGTTAAAAGTGAATTTGTTGTTAACCTTGGTGTGATTTGGGCTATGACATGACAAATAGATCACAGCAAGTTATTTGCCCTAAGATTTTTTGATCTAGCCTCTTCCTTTACAATGTAGGGGAGGGTCTTTTGTGTTCGTTATTTTGTTTTGTGGGGTTTTTTTTGTTGTTGTTGGTTTTTTTTTTTAATAATTAGCTTATAAACTCATCTCCAGTTGTGCTCTTTTTATATTTTACTATGTAGAATCTTCCTGCTTACGACACACCGGAGGTGTTTGGTTTGCACCCTAATGCAGATATCACTTACCAAAGTAAACTTTCCAAAGATGTATTGGACATCATCCTCAGTATTCAGCCTAAAGATAGCTCTGGTGGAGGAGGTGAAACCCGAGAGGCAGTTGTAGCCAGACTGGCTGATGATATGCTGGAAAAGCTTCCTGCTGATTATGTACCATTTGAAGTGAGTTAATGAAATGCTGTCAGAAACATTTGCTCCATCTTGCTTTGTGTGGATAAAACCAAAAAGAGTAATAATGTTAATTTTCTAAAACCATGTCTGAATGCATTCATGCAGGCAATACTTCAAAAACATGTTTTAAAGAAGTCTGACCAGACCCTTAACATTTAAAATGAAGTCACTAAATGTGCACTGAAGTGCTTTTGTAAGAGCTTTTTCAAAATATTAAACCACTTAATGCTTAAATTATCATTTGCACTATGGGGGTGGTAGGATCATCAGTTTTTAAGCTAAGCTTGTTGACACTGTAGAGAACTGAGGTGGTGTTGAAGTGTATTCGTGCTTCTAAAAGTATTACAGCTTTAACATATGTATTACTTTGGGATTCAGCTTACATCCTGAAGATATTTTTAGGTTGCTTTCTTCTTCAGTGAAGTGAATGCTGAAAAGCTTGTCAAGTGATAGCTTTCATTGATGGAAGCCTAGTGTTAGTATCTCAGGATCCATATTAACACATAATAGCCCATGTAATTATATTTGTAATGGATACCTGCTGCCTTGCAGCCATTTCTTCTCTGAAATAGCAGCTTTCCTTCTGTTTATGTGGAAGATGGAATGTCTCTCAAGGTCAGGGAGTTTTCTTACAGTTAGAAAACATTTACTGATGACTAGATACATGGACACTCCAATTGACTGTATTCTGTGTCCCCATCCTGGAGACTACAGTTTAATTGAGTGTTTGGACAATTTGTGTTGTTTCTGGGTCTTTCCATAGTTCTTAGTGCTCCTTTAGAGCCCCAGAATTTTAGGATGCTGACATTATAGTTCTTCCCAGGTGAGGCTGATTATGAACTTCAAATAAATGAGAGGAAAATGCTTGTAAAATAGTTAAGGTACCTATATTTCCTGTATCAGGGGATGCTGAACTTTTGGGTTTCACTATATTTGCGAAAGCTTAAAAGCAATTAAGATTGGTTATGTCAGTAATAAAACATTTACAACACTTTTGTTATGAAATGGGTGTGAATCACCCCAATGCGTCATCAGAAAAAAGTTCACACCTATGTTTGTGCTTTAGCAGACTCCCAAAGCAGCCACCTGCTCATCTAGGCAATAAGATGTTTTATTAATTAGATAATTTGCCTGCCATCTCCTTCTTGAGGGGAGTGAAATCTCTTATCCTTAGTCTTCTGCCATTTTACTTACTCTTTAATGGAAGTTAGCATGAGGACCTGATTCAAGGCTGGGAGGCTTATGGCTGCCAATACTCTCCTGTCAGGATGCTGAGCTATGAGAAGGACCAAGGAGACTTGTACAATCTAACGCCCTCTTTTCCGTTTTTACACAGTAGTAAGTTTCCCTTATGTGTGGTATGTTCATGAGTATAGACTCTCTTCAGGTACCCATGTCTTACATCTGTTGTTTTATGTTTTCTGTAGCCCATTTTGTATTACATAATCTTCCCTCAAATGGCATAATTATGATAATGTATTTTATCTGAACAGATGAGTTAACATATCTGAATTTGGAATACCAATTATCTAGCAGTCTTCTAAAAGTTTGCACTTGCTGAAGTTTCTGACCGACTGTCTTTCTAGAAGCCTGAGCTTTGTGACTTTCCAAAAGGCTGAACCAGATGTCTAGGATCTGCAAAGGACTACAATCTGTTGAGTTTCTCAGAAGGGTACTGCTTTAGTGATGGGCTAAATCTCCTGGTAGTTATTAGTCCAACTCTCTTCAAATTCTGCTTGACATCTCCAGGAATGGATATGTGGCTTAATAAAGGCATATATTATATAGTGTCATTGTATAGGTACAGTAAGCCCTGTTAAGTTTACAAGAGCTCTTTTTGGGCAGATCAGCTCTGTTCAGAAATGACAAATGGAAATTTAGTTTGTATTAATAAAAGTGAATGTGGAGCGCTAAACTTCTTCACATGATGAAAACTATTTTAATTCCTTTTTGTGTAGCAAAATACTGATAAACTTAGAAAGGTTATGCATATTACTAAGAACAGGGCTGTTACCCTGTATAGGATTCAATACATGGTCTATATAATTTTTTCACCTATCTCCCAATAGGAGATGTTGACTACAAAATTTCTAGTTACGTCCATAAAGTTGTTGTTAATTTATTAACTTTACACTTGTGATTAAAAATATATCAGCAAGTTTTATTAGAATACAAGACTACCTGACATTGTGATAGTTCCCAGGCACTGCTGATAAATAGCACTACTATGCTGAGGCAAAGTGGCTGGGGCAATCACTCTTGGTTGGTTTGTGCAAAGTAAACCTTGGGAACTGTCTGTTGGAATTAAAGCTGAAATCCTTGAAATGGGGTATGGCCTACATGCTGTTTAAATGACATTAGCTTGTAGATTGATATACAGACTAAGTCATGAGTTAGGCTAAAAACATAGCCCGTTTCAGCATCATCGATTTCTCTTGGAACAAATCCTGTATTTCTGTCTTGCAGAGGATTCAAGGAAGATGTCAAACTGACCATTTAACTTCCTAAATAAAAATATTATGTCTTAAAAATTATATTGGGGCCTAACCTTGACATAAAGCCAACTTTGTTTTTTATTTCTGTTGAAGGATCTTTGTTTTCTATGTACAGGTAAAAGAGAAACTAAAGAACATGGGACCTTTTCAGCCTATGAACATATTTTTGCGACAGGAGATCGAACAAATGCAGAGAGTTATTTCCTTAGTGAGAAGCACTCTGACTGATCTAAAACTTGCCATTGATGGGACAATTGTTATGAGTGAAAATCTGAGGGACGCTTTAGACTGCATGTATGATGGAAGGATTCCTGCTAGCTGGAAAAAAGTAGGTGTACATTGTACATCACTTGTTTTGTAAGGAAAAGAAATATTATTTCTGTAGAGCTAGGTTAAACTGCTAGACATACAGTAAATACTTTTTTCAAACACAAGTGTTAACTGGGACTGTGCAACTGCTGGAGTAGATTTTGGGCTACAATAAACACAGTCAAACAAGCCCTCTTTCATTTATAAAAATAGAAATGAATGTGAGAGATGCAGGTATTTCCCATTTTAACAGCCTGTGGCATATTGGCAGGATAAAAAGCTAGAGAGAAGAAAATAATTTAAAATGTGACGATGGATTTTAAAAAATAGCACCCACACTAGTGGACTACAATGTTGCTATTCTTTGAGATTAAGACTTGTAGTTGTAGAATCACAGAATAGTAGAGGCTGCAAGGGACCTCTGGAGACAGTCGAGTTTAACCCCACTTCTGAAAGCAGGGTCAATTAGAGCGGGTTTCCCAGAACTCTCCAGAAGCGAGAATCCACAACCTCTCTGGGCAACCTGTTCCAGTGTTTGATCACCCTCACAGTAAAAAACAACCAAACAACCACAAACCAACCAAACAAAAAAATTCTTAAGTTTAAATGGAGTTTCCCACATTTCGTCTTGTGCCCATTGCGTCTTCTCCTGTCACTGACAAGGATCTGGCTCCATCTTCTTCCATTCTCCATGGATGAGGTATAAACATTGACAGTATCTCCTCTGAGCCTTGTCTTCTCCAGGCTAAAAAATCCCATCTCTCTCAGCCTCTCCCCATAGAAATTGTTTTCAGGGACAACTAGAGCTGTTTATGGCAACTGATGGAAAGAAAAATGGTGATTTTTTTTGGTGTTTTTGTTTGCTTGTTTTTTTTTATTGACAAAGTGTTTTCTTGGTACAAAATCTACACCAAAGCAGATGCTTCACAGCACAAGTGTGATACAACTATTCAAAGAGAAAAATAATTATAAATCTTTATATAGTCCAAGCTCAATTTTCCTTAGCTTTTTTCAGAAAAAGCAGAATAGTTTTGGCAGAAATCCTGTTATCTCGATGCATTGACCTTGGCTTTAGAAAGACATGTAGACAATATTTCTTCCTAGTTCACACAACTGTCTAATTTTGCAAAAAAGTCATAAAATGGACAATTACCACAGGGAGCACTAAGCATGTGTAAATGGAATGGTAGGCATGAATTTGAACAGAGCAAGAATTTGCTTCAGGTTTCAGTGGGATGCAACGTATATCTATCAGGTTAAAAGTTAAGATATGAAAATGAGTTTTAAATATGCTTTGCTAATATTATGTTGTTTACTACCTTGTGAGGAATTACCTTTTGTTGACATGAATATGATGTTTTAAAACTGTTGAATAAAATTAAAAAACAAACACGCTGTTTACTATTTTTAGGCATCTTGGGTTTCCAGTACACTTGGTTTCTGGTTTACTGAGCTTCTAGAAAGAAACCACCAATTTTACAATTGGATTTTTGAAAGCCGACCAAACTGCTTCTGGATGACAGGGTTTTTTAATCCTCAAGGATTTTTAACTGCAATGAGGCAGGTAAATTGTGTTTAAAGTCTCACTCTGCTTATTCTTTGATATACTTTTTAAAAAAAAAAGTATATTGTGTGATGAAGGCTGAGTTATACATATGGCTCCATCATGTCAGCAGGGAAGACTGCATAACTGTCTAACATTTCCTGAGTGAAGTGTTCTTTCTCTGCACATACTTTTTCAGTACATCAACCACTCATGTGTTAAAATATATTTCCTGCTTTGATCCGAGCCCCATGTATGTAGGGGTTACCTTACAACATTATTAAGGTAGACTGGGGAAGTAATGTCTCATGTTACCATTGAGATATTCCTGAGAAGAGGTGTTAAGCCCATGAGTTTATTTTCCTTTTTTCCCCTCCCTTTTAGTCTTGTTCAGTACTTACCTGGCTGGAGACTTGCCAGAAAAGCTATTCAGAATTAGTCTTAAATTACACTTCTCCAGTTCAGTAGCTGATTCAGTCTCTCTTTATGAAGTGGGAAAGTGTTTTCTTTATTAATGCATACTAAGTATGAAGTTTGATGTATTTTTTAACGTGTGTATCTCTGTCGACTCGGTGATTGTGTTGGTTGCTCAGCATGCTAGTTGCATTTGACAAGTGAGCTACTTTTTACTTTAAAAGGAGGCAATCAATACCTATGTTGGTTGGCATAAAGGGACACATTGGAGACAATAATTGACTGGAAACTGTAAAGTTGGGAAAGAATACTCAGGTGGGAATCCAATGGGACCTCAGACAAAAGCTAACTTGTGGAGGAGAGAATGAAGATTTGCAGAGAAGGAAAATCTTCGCTCTTGCTCTGAGGTCTGGGTAGTGTAATCTTTGGCTATCAAACTGAAGTTCTAATTGGTGACCTATTTCTACTAAAATTGCAGGCATATAGCCTTGGAATTATATAACAAGATATTTCTTTGAGTAAACAGTCCTAAACTGGAATTTTCTTTTGGATCTAAGCTTGTGGAAAGGGTTTAGTAGCAGGATCTGAAACAGTTCGAATCTGCACAACTTTTCTGGTTCCCTAACAAGAGGATGTGGGTACATAACAACCTAGTGTCCCCAGTAAAAATGAAAGAGACTTTCTGGGCTTTGCTATATGGTGGAACTAATAGAAATGAGAAAGATGAAGAGCCAGAATGATTATTGAACTATAGCCCTTCTGCTCTTTTAAGGCAGCTAATTATCTGCAGTATGGGACAAACATTAATTCCAATTACTTCAAACAAAGATCTTGGAAAACGTTTACAAGACCAGGATAAAACTTAGGTCTGGCATAACTTAATAGCATGAGATAGTAAGGGATTGGGAAAGATAAAGGAGTGTTGTCCAGTGCACTAACAACTGACTAAATTTGAATTCTATGTTGACTCTTAAGCATGTCTATCTCCAAGAATTCTCTAGGTTTTTTGCAGTCTCTTTATGTAGCTTTAAAGCTGAGTGAGATATTACTAACAATACAGTTAATGAAGAGTATAGGTACAGGAAAAGGAAGGTAACCCCAGAAAATATGCAGCAAATTAAGCATTTTGCTTTTGTCATTGGAATTGTTTTACTTAGCACATGCAGTTAATGTTTTCTCATCTCATGAAAACTGTGAAATTTTCATATTCGCAAGAGCCAGTTACCATTAGCATTCAGTGGTTGTGTTACTTGGTATGGACTTACGATATTGTATATAATAATAAGATTGCAAATCAAATATAGTGGATAAAGTACTGAAAGCTTTCTTGTAGTACCATGCCATCACTAGCGTAGAGAGAAGTCAAACTGCTGTAAACATGGTTATCGTAAAAAGTTAATTTTTTTGTATTGAAGAGAATAAGTTGTGACCATACAAATATGTTTCTAATAAATGCTTGGAAAAAATGGCTCTGTGCCATGTACATGTAAAAATGTAACCTCCATACTTTCGTCTATTTTTCGGCAGGAAATAACAAGGGCTAACAAAGGATGGGCTCTTGACAGTGTAATGCTGTGCAATGAGGTCACTAAATGGATGAAGGATGATATCGCAAGCCCTCCTTTGGAAGGTGTCTATGTGTATGGGCTGTATTTGGAAGGAGCTGGTTGGGACAGAAGAAACATGAGACTGACAGAATCTAAGCCCAAGGCGCTCTTCGAGATGATGCCAGTTATAAGGATATATGCAGAGAATAACAGTAAGTAACTGTATTGTAAAGGATGTTATTTTGATAGAATTCAATGTAACTTTTTATTCAACTGCATGGAAGTCTTTTGGGCTTTAGGGATTTCATGAGGCTGTCGCTATTCACTGTATACATATGAATCTTTTTCAACAGTGGAGACTTCCCTGTCTTCCATATAAAATGAGCTTTCAGCCTTCCTTGGTAATTGATAATAAGCACTTTTTTCCCTTATATTTAGATAGGTCTCTACCTTCTGGTCTTAATGGTGTTAATAACTTTTTAAACCCATTGCAGATGAGCTGTTCTCTGCCTCCTCTGACAAACATACTTACATTCAGTCTTCCATTGACAATATGTGTCCTGGATTGAGAAGATCAACATTTATATACATAAACTCTGTAAACTCCATAGCCTCTGTAACCTAAACCCAAATAACCTCTTTCCCACATCCCAAAAACCAATGTAATTTTTAGAGATATATATATATATAACTTGCATAAGTATGTATACACAACATATATATATATATATATAACATGTCTGTCGTATATAAGGTATTTATAGATAACGTGTTATGTATGTAACATGTATATTTATAGAAATGCTTTTTTTTTTTTTCTGGACAAGGCTATGTTTGAGCTAACAGAAGCAAATAAGAGGTGGAGTAAGGTGGTGGAAGATATTTTGTCTTTGAGGCAGAAAAGGACTGTAAGAATGGAAAGGAAACTTAGGGGGCTGAAGAACAGTGCTGTTTTGTGAAAATGTATAATTTCGGTTAATGTGGGGGGTTTTTGCATATAAAATAGAAAATGCTGTTGAATAGGGATGCAAAATAGGATAGGACTATGCACTGTTGAATGTGAAACTGGAAATTTTTGTTGAACAGCATTCCACCTCCAAAAGCAAAGCCTGCTTACATGCTGTTTTGTCAGGATTTTGTGCAGCTAATCTTTTATAAGAGGTATGATCACCGTGAAAGCAGCCAAGATGCTGCATAATGAACACTGAAGTATTACGCACAACTAGACTACTGTTCTAGTTCTGCAGTGAAGAAGTTGACAATTTATACTCTGAAATACTAAATGCATTTCAAAACAGGTTGTTCAAAATAGGGCATTTTTTATTTTGACACATTAATTATATATTGATAAGAAGTAATGTTCAGTGGGCAGATTGAACCAATAATAATGCTAATCATGCTAGAGTGTCCATTTACATTTCTTGCTACATCCAGTTCCGAGGTGCTGATGTTAAATCTTAAACCTACAGGAATTTCAAGCCATATGTGGCCTTCAGCTGGCAATAACACAGCAGCGAACAGTGTGAGAATCGAGTAAGAGTTTTCTTTGGTGGTGATGGAGAGCTGCGTGCTATTGAACTTTGATTCAGTTTTACATTTGCCTTATGCCCAATCCCTTAGGGCCCTGGTTTTTCAATCTAGTTTCATTGGTTTTATGTCTCTTCTGTCTTCTCAGCTTCAAAAGATCCACGTCTGTATTCATGTCCAGTCTACAAAAAGACCATTCGAACAGATATGAATTACATTGCTGCTATGGATCTTAAAACCCTTCAGCCTCCAGAGCACTGGGTACTGCGTGGGGTAGCACTTCTGTGTGATGTCAAGTAATGTTAAAAAAAAGATTTCTAAGAGTTCTTTTCTGTTTTTAAATGTAAACATCAGTATGTAGTTAGCTATACAATGGATCATTTCTAAAAATATATTTTCTAAGACATAAAGTCCATTATGGTATTTTTAGAAAATTGTTCTCAATAAACCTCTACAATAGGCTTATAAATGCTAAATCTTAAAGTGATATTAAATTTGGTAAATAGATTGAAGTACTGCCTTTGATCTCTTGCAAATCATAACAAATATTTAGTGTTTGTATCTCACTGTTGTGTGCTTAATTTTACCTTGAATAAAGATTGACTTGAACGTTGTTACTTTTCAGTGGTAAATATGCTCATATCAGAGCTTACCTTCAAGTAGCTAAATGCAAAGCTGCTTTGTGTGTGTGTGTGTGTATCTATGCAAAGCTAAGCCCAGTTGCTCATTCATATTAGTTAATATCCCTCAAGATTATGTTCCAAGATTTATCTCCTAGCTGATAGTTTCTAGTGTGCTTGCTGTCTAAATAAGGAAGGTGAGACTGGAAAAATGTCACACCTGTTTCACCACTTGGAGAACAATTTCATTGTGTTACATAGGAAAGCAAGCATTTGACAGCTGCCAGAATTCCTTACTATCTGGTTCATGACTTATAAATATGTAATGGATAGGAAGAAAATAGTTCCATAAGAACGCTTGGATATTTTTTCATGTGCTAGTACGCCAGATTTGAGTCAATCTTCATCAAGGTTATTATTTTTATGACATCAATTTTAGCTTTGTGTCTGCTCTAATTTTGCAATGTTGTGATCTTATATATTGGGGTTTTGGGTTTTTTTTTCCTGTCTCCTTTTTTACTTACGTGCTGCGGTCTCAGATAGATAGGAAACTTTCCACATGGGAATCCACCTTAAAAGAGATATGTTAGCAGCTCCATTTAGTTGAACACTATTGGCTTCACATATCAAGCACACTTATTTAATCATCAAAAAGCCAGTGTATTTTTGTTGCTGAGTCCAATAGGTCATGTATCTTAGTGGTCCACTAGTCATTCACTATAACAGGTGCTGCAGAAGAGGAAGCAGAAAGAACCACTATTTCTGATGCATCTGTCATACATAAATGCTGCAACGGAGAAGCTGTTTTCAATTTTATGTCAAATAAATACATGGAATTTGAAGGGTGCATTAATTAGTTTATTAAATAAACATGCTAAATATATCTCTTGCCTAAAGCCAATATTTAAAAAAATAAAAAATTTTATTAGAAGACAGAATAATTGTCTTTGTATTTTAGTGGAGACTTCAGCATTCATTTCTACAGTCAAACCAGTTATGAAACTTAGGTGGAACATTGATTCTGTTTGAAACTTTAGTTGTAGAGGTCCTTCCATTGTCTTTCCATCTTAGAATTATTCTCTTTTTTCTTTTAAATAACTCACAGTGAAACAAATGAAATGTATGAAAATCTCCTTTAGGAAATATTTTTAATTTGGACATGGCAATAAATAAATATAAGATGGGAGGGTTGAATTGTTCTTTACTGGACCTTGGACCGCCATACTCAGACTTCCAGGAGATCCTCCAGATGCTCACTGGAGTTGCTGTGGACTTTCACAGACCTTCCTCTCTCAAGGAGATGCACATACTTTGTCCTTGTGCAAGTCATTTACACTGAGAATTTTCTAGCCACGTACACTTCAAAAGCCGCCTTTCAAACAGTGGATTTATTGTACCATTATTGCTGTAGACACAGTGGAGATGTGGTAATTCTCAGTGAGTGAACTGTGCACATTTTTTTCAGAGTGATTTTCTGTGAGGGTGGTGGGGAAATATGTACACACTGGCGATCCTAGTTATGCCAAAAACTGCTAGATCAGCGAAGCGATTGATGTTGGCAGTCACTGTTATTTCTGTTCTGTTAGCTCCGTTTCTTAAGAGGTTTCGCATTGGCTCTTTAGGTGTCTGCAAAACCACCAGCAGGAATGGAATGATGAGGCATGGGAAAATTCAGTGAAAAGCTCTTTTGAAATGCAGTGTCATGTCAGGGGCCAGAGTGCGTAACCCTGCTCTCCCAGGGGCTTTGCTGCCTGGGCTGGGGGACAACTTGGTGCGGCTGGAACTGGACCTGCCTCAGTACTACAGACTTGCCTGGCAATCACTGATCTGTGGCAGACTCTGGTTACCCTCCTCAGATCAGGCCCTGCCTTGCTGACTCAACTTTCTGGCGTGACCTCAGACGTGCCGCGTTATTACAGCCTCACCTGGCAGTCACTGGTATGTTAGCTAACCCTGGCTGCCGTCATGGACCTGCTCTGCTTTACTGTTTGGGTGCCGTGGGACTGTGCCCTTGTCAGAGAGCGCCTCGCCCTGCCCACCCGCCTGCGACTCTTGGCTCCCAGCTCCACTTTCCTTTCCCAGCAGCCTGCCCTTGCTGTTCCCTGACATATGGCTTCAAACAGGTGAAAAATGGAACTGTTTCTTGTTCATCTTCATAGCAGAAGTGGGTAATAGAATGTTTCTGTGGAAAGGAGTATCAATAAAATAACCAGCCCTGACATATTATAGAACTGGATGTGCTTTCTCCGCGTTCGGCTCTGCTATTGGTACTGAATGGATTACTCAAGAAAAAACATTCACAGACATCAATTGTGCTGTTATTAAGCGTGCAGCACTATAAATTTGAGCGTCTGGAAAAATGCAGGATTACAGGAGGTATTCCCTTCTTTTCTTTCTGATATTTGGCATGATAAATACATGTATTTTGGAGAATATTTAAAAACAAATGTTATACAAATTTCTCTTAGAAATTAATGGTAAAATAACTTTCTGAAAAAGGTGGTGATATTACAGCTTCATCAGAATCCTATGAAATTCCTCATAAATTTTCTAAGTATTTTAAAAGAAGAAACCTAATCTTGCAAATATACGCTATGCTGTGTAGGTTATACTACACAGAAAGACCTTGTCTTCCGAGCTTCTCTTCAGAAATACTTTTTTCCCTGAGCTCTATGCCTACATTCATACTTTTTAGCTCATAGGTCACTCACATTGAACTTTTTGTTCTCACTGTTGTGATTTGTTCCACTTTCAGAGATTATAAGGAAGAAGCAAAAGCCAAGTTTTTATCACAGTAGGCATACAATTCCAAATTAACAGTAAGTACAGTTGTCATCATAGCAAAGGATTTTTTTAAACCCAAAGTACATTGTTATGGTATATGTACAAACTGGATTATAGAGAAAGTATTTCTCATTCTGAACTATCCTTCATTAAATTCTTTTGATAATGAAATCAATATTGAAGAAAGTTCAATTTTTCTCTATTATGTGGTTTTTTTCTTCATTCCTTTCTTGGACAGTTATCCTGTTCTAATTACCTGGAGCTGGACATACAAAG
The DNA here is from genome assembly GCF_964195595.1 of Calonectris borealis. Taxonomy (NCBI): domain Eukaryota; kingdom Metazoa; phylum Chordata; class Aves; order Procellariiformes; family Procellariidae; genus Calonectris; species Calonectris borealis. The sequence goes on along the minus strand of NC_134313.1, from coordinate 82,923,413 downwards.
TGGCTTCCTAATGAATCTTGAAATAGATCTTGACTAGTGCTCGTATACAACATTTTAATTTTTAACTATCACGTTTGCGTTGCATAAACATTATAGGTGTATACAAATATCTTTTAGAACATATACAAGGCTTAAAAAAACAATGCTGCAGAGATGGATTTATATGAGACAAGTTGCTTATCAGTTGTGTAAAATTAAAGGTCTGTTAAACAGATTAAGAAAAAACACATAGTTTTTGATATGTCTGTGGATCCCAAGATGTACCATTTACTGGAGCTTCTGGCATCTTTTAATTTGCAATATGCAGCTTTCCCTCAAACTTTTCCAACTACTATACTACCTTTTTCTATACCTTTTGTTCTTATAATAAAGTTAAAACATCCAGTGTAAGGGGTAATGTATTATGTGTGTCTGTATATTAATATGGAAAAAGGAAAATGAAAATCTGGGCTTTTAAAACTAAACAGCGAATACATGTTGCCAATCTCAATTTGCCTGTGAAGACTGCACATAGAAATAGAAATTTCTTGGTATTTACTTGCATATTCAATCTTTTAAACAAATATCCAAACCAAAGAAGAACTATTGAACCAACACTAGAAAAGCTGGCAGAAGAAAGAGTGGGAAGAACAACATGGTTAAAATATTTTTCAGTTAGAGCTATTATTTGAAATGGATACTGCCCTTTAACTTTTTAGTGAAGCTATTACTTGCATTGCAATCACTCTGAGAACTGAAGTGGTTATTTTAGTTTTTGCTGTCAGAGGGTCTGAGATATCCTACTTTGGCAAAAAACCCAACAGATGTTTGACTGCTGATGTAAAAATGTTTTTTTTTTTTTTTCAAAGGTGCTACCTTAGAACAAGAAAATTTACATAAAAAAAAGAAGAGTTAGGAAACTGTAACCTTCTGTGAAAAGAGCTTAACATGGTTTAACAGAAGGCAGTGTAACTTGTTAAGATACTGTTTTTACATGAATTGCCTGCAAATAACTGAAAGTTTTCAATTTCTTGTTAAACCGCCACAAGAATGGCAGCCAATAGATATAGCTCCTCCTCCAAAGCCTCGCTCCCACCAACCTGCATAACTTGAGGTGTATTCTTTTGAGAAAAACGTACCCTGGAATATCTTTTCCTGTTAACTGACCTTACTATATCATACATCACATTATGCTTTCCTCTATTTAAGTTGAATTAGTTCTTATCTACCTTGTTTGCTCTGAGTGAACTGCAATTCCAGCAAATTAATAGTAGATTAGTTTGGGAAGGGCACTGTAAGTGGTTCATCTTATCTTTCCGTTTCTTTTCTAATCTGATCAATATGTACTTGGAAAGTAAGTGTTGACTGATGATGAAGCCCGTTAGCACTGTATAAGACTGTGACAAGAGTGTGTGTGCAAAGAATGTCTAGACATGCTTTGTCAAATGTGTTCAATACATCTCCCTTTTCTGAGTCGTCATTTGCAAAAAATCTACTCCTTTGTGTTAACTTTCAGTAATTAAAGGGGGCTTATAAGAAAGATGGGGACAAACTTTTTAGCAGGGCCTATAGTGACAGGACAAGGCGGAATGGTTTTAAACTAAAAGAGGGCAGATTCAGACTAGATATAAGAAAGAAATTTTTTACAATGAGGGTGGTGAAACACTGGAACAGGTTGCCCAGAGGGGCGGTAGATGCCCCATCCCTGGAAACGTTCAAGTCGGGTTGGACGGGGCTCTGAGCAACCTGATCTAGTTGAAGATGTCCCTGCCTACGGCAGAGGGGTTGGACTAGATGGCCTTTAAAGGTCCCTTCCAACCCAAACCGTTCTGTGATTTTATAACTTGCATAAATCAATATTGTTTCAATTAAAATGTTTTGCACAAAATGTGCAGATGAGAAAAAAATAATAATCATTGTAACCAAAGCTCAAATAACTTTGTGCCTTCAAAGAAAAATATTTACTTCATTTCACGCATAAAATAAGTTGCTTTGCATTTCTTCTTGACACTACGTTGTGGAATAATAAAGCTCAAAAACGTAGATCATAGAAAAGTTACGTGTTGAGTTTTCATTTTAAGCATTTAGAAGATATTTTATCATTCTGGAAAGAAGTAAGCCAATAAAGAAGCAACTTTTGCAAAGAAAAAAGATAAATCACTGAACACTTGAAGTATGTTTTCCTTTTAGCATTTTGGTCTCCAAATTCTGCATAGTAATCCTTACTTCCCAAGGGCAAATAAAGCTGTTCTTTATTCTTCCAAAGCAAGACGTGTCAGGTGAGTTATGTTTGAAGTTCAGTATGTTTGTTATTCGGATAAAGTGAAAAGCCAATTAAGAAATACATGATCAATGCATAACAGGAGAAATTTCACAATAGGAGGAGGTATGACAGAACATAATGGAAATTAAATCCTTATGAAGAAAAATGCTGGTTGGTGATCTTTGGATTGCAAAAATTTGATCAATTGGTGTTAGTGTTACACTGTGTTTTGTCAGCACAATAAAAATTATGCTTCATCCCTGCATACTGAGTAAGAAATTTAATACTGAGTTGAGCTTTGTTTTTACGCAGGTTTGAGCGAGTCTCCTCCTTTTTTATCCTTTAAAAAAAATTAAAAAGGTAATAATAATGCTAGAGGAGCTAGCTGTTTTCACTGGATGAGCAGTGGTTTCTGATCTCTGTTATACTAAAATGGCCAGATGGAAAACCAGGCCCTGGAAATATCCAACCCACGTGTTTGGTGTATGAAGTCTTGTACAGCCAGAGATCTTCTCAGAATACTACTTCATGACTATGACACTCCTTTGCACTATGTGTTGAATGAGTTCTTTGAGAAGAAGAAAAAGGAATGGGGAAAAATGGAAGGGGGAGGGCCATGTGAGAAAGTTGAGGTGGATCAGAATCGCCTCAATATTTTATTGTACATTCTATTTATTGAATTAGTTTTAGTTTAGGGGAAATGCTCTTTAGGTCTATTACTTGTAATTAGGGATGTTAGTTGTGGTATCACAGAATGCTTGAGTTGGAAGGGACCTCTGGAGGTCATCTGGTCCACCCCCCTGCTCAAGCAGGGTCACCTAGAGCAGGCTGCCTAGGACCGTGTCCAGGCAGCTTTTGAATGTCTCCAAGGAGGGAGACTCCACAACCTCTCTGGGCAACCTGTGCCAGTGCTTGGTCACCCTCACAGCCAAAAAGTGTTTCCTGATATTCAGAGGGAACCTCCTGTGTTACAGTTTGTGCCCATCGCCTCTGGTCCTGTCACTGGGCACCACTGAAAAGAGCCTGGCTCCATCTTCTTTGCACCCTCCCTTCAGGTATTTACATACATTAATAAGACCCCCCCTCAGCCTTCTCTTCTCCAGGCTGAACACTCCCTGCTCTCTCAGACTTACCTTATGGGATAGATGCTCCAGTCCCTTCATCACCTTTGTGACCCTTCGCTGGACTCTCTCCAGTATCTCTGTAGATTTATTTATGGCAGATTTCTTTTACAAGAGTCGGCATACATTTGGTTCCTAACTATGCATGTGTTACAAGAGCATGTATTTTAAATACAACTGGCTTCCTATTCCAGTTTTTGTACTGTTGTGCTTTTACCAGAAGCATTTACTTGAATCAAAAACGTATTCTGTATGAAAAGGCAATGTGCCTGCCTCTTTAATCTGGTTAAGGCATTGCTGGTTGGCTGCGTTGTAATTAAAATTGGTAAATGTTCTAATGTATTTTTTTGATATAAAATTGAAATACATTACTTTGTCCCTAATGCCACCTGTGTATTGAACTTCAGAACAGTTACTGAGACTGGCAATATGTTATGCAGGTGCTGGATGTAAGGCATGTATAGTGTACTCCTGCTTTTCTCAGACTAAAAAGGAAAGTTTCAGGCATATATTGTGTTTTCAATTATCGTATCAAATCTTTAAGAATTCTGTTACCATTCCAAATTGTCTTGATGGCTTGATTGCGTGGTAGATTCACAATGCCTATGGCAATACCGAAAGCGGCAGCATTTATCAGTTTATGTTGAGGAACTGGGGGCATCTGGAATTTGGATGCAGTTCTCAGTGAATTTAGTCACACCGGTTTTGTTTCTTTTTCTAGTATCGGTGCATTGGGAATATGGAAATCAGGTACGTTCCAAGGATTAAATTGTTGGTATTTGCAAAAGGCTCTGGCAGTGAAAAGCATAGAAAGAGTACAAACGTCTATTTTTGGACAGTTCAGGGCTTTGGTGCATGGGACTGTATCTCACACCTTGTGGGCTTTACAAGCCAAGCTATGGCATTGGGACAGTGGACAAAAAACGTCTTCGTGCTTTTTCTCAGGAAGAAATTGTTCCTTGCATTAAGTGGGGATAAGAGAGATCTGAGGAGGGATCAAGACAATCGAAATGAGAACAGAGCAGTTTCTGCCAGTCATCTAAACAAGGTTAAGGCTAAGGGGTGAAAGCTTTTGAAATAAAAGCAGCTCTGCTCCTGAACTTTTTTGGTAAAATAATCTTGCCTGGTCTGTTTCTCTTCCCACTTTCTTTTTTTTTTCAGTGGGAATATATTATTTCCTTGATTATACTATTTAAAGCCCATAATTATTGTTGTAAAGGGTAAATGTAGGAGTAATAATTTTAGATATATCTATTACAATTAATACACATCTTAGTGAATGACATATTAAATGGTCCACTTTTTTTCATTAACTAATAACATTGACTAATTATACCTAACTAATTAACTAATAACAATAACTAACTAATAACAATTAGTTAACTAATAACATTAACTAATAACATTAGTTATTAACTACTCGCTTGGGGTGGGGTGAGAAGCAGAAAAGGCCTTGGCTCTGTGCAAGCACTGCTCAGCAGTAAGGAAAACACCCCTGTGTTATCCACACTGTTTCCAGCACAAATCCAAAACATAGCCTCATGCTAGCTAATATGAAGAAAATTAACTCTATCCCAGCCAAAACCAGCACACCATGTATTTCAGAAAGACTGATACTAAGTTCTTTTAGGGAAACCTGAAGATTCCTGACCAGCAGCTCTCAAGAAACTAAGTTACACGAGAGTTGGTAGCAGTATGTGTTCTCCCATCTTTTATGCAAGACTAATGATCATGACCTCTTGGAGACGTTTTTCAGGGAAGCAAAATGTGATCTTATTCATCATTGTTATCACAGGTAGTCAGCACTTAGGTTCAGTTGTTCAATTTCTATTTAAAACAGGAGGTTGATTTTTTTTTTTTTTTAAAATTGCTTTTCTGTCCATTGTAAGTTGCAGAATTCCTTGACATGAATTCCAGAAAATGATTTATCACCTAACTGATGCCTGTGTCCTAGGCAATATTAAGCCACTTCAGCGAAGCTGAGAATCTCGTGTGACATTGCCATTCTCCCAAACTAAGCCAAGGATAAAGCGGCATGTTTATACCATTGTAATGATAGGATTAGATTGGAATTAATTTTGAGGCAATAATAAGGAGTTGCTTGTAGTTTATATTTTACATTAAAAACAAACAACAAAGGAGCCGTTAACTGGAAGTTACAGGCATTGAGATGTCCCAGTTAACTATGTGAGGCACAAAAAGGAAAAGATTGAAGTCACAACCAGTGGCAAGTTTCTTTGAGTCAGTCATCCTTGTAAAAGGTATTTTGGCTGGGAGGGAAAGACTTTGACCATTACTTCTTTTCATTGTGTTTCTTTTCCCTTTCTCCTCTTTACCATCTTTCCACATTTTTACATCTCATTAGTATTACAGTGTTCTCTGAGTTGAAATACGATTCAGCACTCTGCTGAATCACAGACATGGCCGTATAAAATATTTCACTGCAAGAGGAATGAAAAAAACAGCTGCTCTGTTACCACCTCTCTTTTTCTAGGAGCTTCTGTGCCTGAAGCTGTTCGAGCCGAGGCTCACTAGGTGTCAGCAAAGTAGTCCAGAAAAAAGCTTTTTCTCTGAGAATTAAAAAAGAAAGTGCCAGTTAAAACTTCATGCATGTAGCAGAAATTTTAAAGCATATTAGGTTGCTGTTTCGGTTCAAGTTAACCTAACCTAGAAAACCAGTGTTATTGTGCTTTCCATAACGCTAGCCCTGTTTTATTTCATAGTCAAACTGCTTTCCGTACATAGAAAGTATTATCTGTGTGTCTAGGGAACAGTGACTGCTGTATTTCACACAGTAAATGAGAAAGACTATGAGTTAGAAAAGTGATCACTCTGTGAACTTTTCAAAATAGCCTGTCTGCTCAGACACGAGGTGTGCAGTCTGTCATGAATAACTTTCTCTTCCATTTCCTGTGTGTTATCAGGTTCCATGGTTTCTTCTAAAGATGCACAGAAATTAATCCCTTTTTTTTTTTTTTTTTTTTTGATTCCACTAATTGCTAAAAATTTCTGTATTTGCTCTGGCTTTCGCCTAGCTTCTTCCACAGAAGATAGCATTTGCCTTTGCACTCAAGGCAGTTATGCTTGCCAGCCATTCAGATGTCATCTTCCACAGGCGTGCTTCGTTCTGGCTAATGATGGGCTCAATAGTGGATTTGTATTTTATTCCTTTACATTATCTGATAGATCAGACTCCCTCAGAACTTTGCCTTTATTTCCCAATGCCTCTCTAACATTTTTGCCTACTCTTAGGGGTGTTTGCAAAGGCTTGCCTTGCCACTCAAAGAGTTCAGAACTAAACAGTTCAGAAAACCCTTTCTATATTCAAAATTAGCTTTACCTGGAACTCCTGTAGCACTAGCCATCGCTTGCACCTGAAGAACAAGCAGCTTCTACTACATGATATGAAATAAAATGTAACTGATACAATCCACATGTAGGGTGCATAGTTGCATATGTTTCATATACACTTGTATATATGTGAAAAGTATGTTTTTTAAAGATTTTGAGATACGTGCTATATGACGCTCTCTCAAATAGCTTTTTTTCTTTATTTTTTAAACCAGATGCTTGATATCCATGTAGAAGCAATCGCTAAGTGGCTTAGGGAATTGTCTGTGGAAAGTGGAGCTTATTTCTGTATTTATTTATGGAACTGATTCAGCCTTTGTCTAAGCAGGAAAGCATATATAATGGCTTATCGAGGAGGCTGAGAAGTTCATCCTCTGTGTCTGATGAAATTTGTTGAGTTAGAGATGTGTGATGCTATAAGGCAAGAGGTAATGACCTCTGAGGCTCAAGAAAGAGTCCTAATAAAAATTAGTTGGCCAAATCTAAGACTATGCAGTATTAAATATGGTCTGTGAAACTGCTGTTTAATGTTAAGCTACTACAAATGTTCATGAGGATGCATCCTCTAAAGAAGTAAAGCACTGAATTTAATTTTTATTACCTTCAGATAATTCCTGGTATTTAAGGCTTTAAATTTAATTCTGAAGAGGCAGTTTTGAAGATAGTGCTCCACAAGACTACTGCAATGTTTAACTTCTGCTGCGTTAGAGGGAACTGACCTATTTAAAAAGCTATGGACCATATAAGCTTTGTTGTTAGTGGACTGATGTACATAGGATGGAGAACAAATGTTGTCTTTTGCCTTTCCCATATCTGGAACATTTGTCCAGAAACTGAAGAAACTCAAGATGCAGTAATTGCTTTGATAGTAATTCAGTAAAGAAACATATGGGTTTTCTGTTTTCAGAAGTTTATCATGATTTAAACTTTTTCTTTTTTAACATGGGAAAAGCAGTATATTATTTATTTTGACAAAAATGCCATCTATGCTAAAAATAAGCAATGTAGTATGAAAAATTAGTGGTGTAATTGTTGAGAATGTAAAAATGGTGTGAACTTCAGCATTGATAATACAAGAGAGAGAATCTTCTAGGTCTTAAGCTGCAACTGAGTAAGTGGCTAAGTGTAGCTCATAAGAGCTGTAGGAATTCTTATAAATTCACGGCTTTAGGTGTGCACAGCAATACAGGAATAAAAAAAAAAAGATCTGTATCATTTTCAAAAAATAGCTTTTAAATATCCTGAAAGCCACCATAACTGACTGCACGTTTGCTTGTTTGTTCAGAAATGCGCTATCAAGAGGTACGTTTTCATGTTATATTAGCTTTTGATAAAATTAATATCTTCTCAGGTTTGGCGTTAGTGTATGGACACTTCCTGCTTTAAACTTAACAAATAACATCAAGTAGCTATATGTAGCATATTGCATTCTGAGGAGTGGATCCTTCACTCTGTGTAGGTCCGGTGTACCTATTTTCAGACCGCTCCAATTTAATCTCCATGAGATTTAAAGGAGGTGTGCTAGCGATAAAATCCATCAACAGTCCTGTTTGCAGACCTCTCAAGCGCTGTACAGCACTGTGTTTCTTGTGGCCTAAGGTAGGGTTTTGCTGTTTGGGTTAGATTTCAAATCATGTTGGCACTGTTCATTATACAACAAAGGGATTTTTGAAAAATCTAGCATTGATGCAAGTGTCCTGAATAATAGCAGTGACAGTGCAGTTGCTTTATCTTTCCATAGTTTGGAACACCATATGAAATAATTTCTAATATTGTAAGAAATGTTCTAGGGGTTATTGTAGAAGTCTGAAATCGATTTTGCTGGCAAATGGAAAACAGGAACAACAGATTGCAGGTGTAGCATGATTGCTACATGATGTCCATTCAGCTTCCGATGCATAGAAACACTATGGTGTCAGAGGTAATATAATTAATTATAGGGAAGTTGCAGGAGTACCCAATCAAGAGAAGTTGTTACTGAAACCGGGCATACAAAGCTAGCGAAGTTTCTCAGAGATAGAGCTAGTAAGGGACTCACGAGTTCGGTTTGTTGCTGAATGCATTCTGTGAAGCAGTCAGTCTTTAGTTTCAGGAATATGACGAGCAGATGGACAGCCCATACAAAATGTGTCTTATTTTTTTGAGGTGAGCAGCCTTCCATCATCTCTCAGGGTTTTTGCGCTGTCAGAGGCACCCCAGCTTGGTCTCATGTGTGTAACTTTGTAGCAGGTAGGCTTTGGAAAAAGAAGGAAAAATCTCACTGCAGATAAACTGGTAGCAATAATGAGTTATAAAGCTTTGACTTGCTTTTAATAACCTTGATTTTTTTAATTATTTGTTCAACATTACTTTTGTATGCAAAATTTGACTTAAATGCTGCATGTTCTGACTTCCTGAACTCTTCAAATTTATTTTGCTGCTTTACCTAAACAGTCATAATGGAAAAAGTCAATAGTAGAATAAAATCTTGGGTTTTGTGTTCCAAGTGTACCTCTGCTCATAAAAGCATTTATTGAGGTGTATTAAGAGCATGGTTCAGGTCTCTGTTGCTATTTCTTTGAATTGTGTCTAAAAGAGTTATATAAAGCTAGATAATTAGGGCAGTACTGTGTTAACATTGCAGATTGTTTCCTTAGCATAATAAAAGTTTAACTTAATTTTCATAGATGCTTCCCCCCCCACCAAAAAAAAAAAAAAAAAAAAAAAAAAGAAAACAAAAGAAGACAGAAAATCATGCATACCTTTGAATGCTACAGAACTTTCTGGAGAAAAAAATGAATTTTAAAAAAAAAAATCAAAACCTGCTTGCATTGAAGATACTAGCGTGAAAGGTTTCCTTGAAGTTATTGGTTTTTAAAACCTCTGGGCACATTGTTGTTTTGTGTACGGTGTCTTTAGTATGGAATCTTATTTTTAAAGCAAAGTGTCAGCGTTCCATTCTTTCCTCATTCCCCTTTCTTTATTGACAATACAATACAAGAGTGTGAAAGGAAATATAGTACCATCTTAAAAAAAGAAACACAGAGCATTCTGAATGATTTTATGGCTGCTACGTAAAAAAAAGAAAAATAGGCAAAACCCTTGATATAACCATCTCTTGAATGAGTGCTTGAAAGCTATATGTTGAAGTGTTTTTTAAAAATGAAAGTTCTTAATCATAATATGTTTGAAAATGGATAATATTTACAGTGAGGCTGTATGCAAGCATGCATCTTGTGTTTTCTGGGAAGACATAAAAACAAGCCCAACCTCTGTCTTGGATAGTGTCTCATCAAGGGATAAGTATTTGAATCAATAAAAAAATATATTATATGGTTTTCAAATCGGTGTAGTACAGCTGAGTTTCAGCTTATCTTTGAGGGGCATATTATGCTACTGTACTGGCTGATAGGAAATTTTGAAGACACTGGCAATTTAACTATAGAAAACCTCCAGGATAGAATTATTCCTTAGATATTTCTGATGAAAATTAGAAGTGGCATTAAGAAATGTAAAGCCCGAGTTAGTGCAGTACTTCTGAAAATGGTCATATCTGGAATGGACACTAGCTAGAAGCAAAAACCTGTTGGTTTAAGCCATAGTGTCTTGAATGTTATGTGCTAAAACCCACAATTAACAGCAGGCAAGTTGTATTTTCTTTAAAGAAGATATACAAGTTCCTTAAGAAGCACGGCATACGACACCACACATTTTAAGGAAATACAGAACTTGAGAGCAGTTGACCACAGAAGGCATGGGGAATGTTTGAGTAGAAACTGGTTATTTGAGTGAATGCAGGCTACACAAGTCTTAAGCTTGATAGAAATTCTCTGAACTACCTTCCCTGAGAAAGCAATGTAGCAATTAAACACATATCTTCCCAGCTGGTGCCACTTATAAGGGGCACAGAAGCCATAGTTGATAGTAAAATTTATATACTTCATGCAGGATACTGTTTTTGTAGTTGCTGGTATCTTGGCCAAATTTTTACAGTTGAGGATGAAACTGTGGTTTACATGTGCAGTGCAGAGAGTTGTCAGGGCTGTCCTTAGCATTTACGGATGATTTGGGCTTCAGCTTTCCTCTGACTTTTCCAGCATGCTGACTGGAGACACTATCCACAGTGATTTCTTCTGACTCCTTGAGGGTGAGAAAAATCTCCTTGGGGTCCTGCTTCCTCGCAGGGTGCCCTGGCCACGTGCAGGAGGACAAAGGTACCAGCTGAGAGGGGAGCAGCTGAGAATGTCAAGAAAGAGAACAGCATTTTGCAACAGCTACAGACTTCTATTGCAAAGCATGGCTTTGCACCAATGATTCCTGTATCTTGATACTAATTTGTTGGCAGAAGAGTGGGGGAGAGACTTAGCAGTTATAAGTGTATTCCCTCATAGGTTGGCATTACTACGAAATTCCCTAAAGTTAATTTCTGGGTAGTTAGTCACCCTGAAGTGTTTGCTGCTGTTTTGTAGTCTCAATCGGGAGCCAGTAATGAGCTCTGTTCCTCTTTGTTTCTTTCAGACAACCTATCCCTGGGCAGTTTTCCAATCTATTATCATCTAGCTTTACCATTTTAAGCTTTTAAAAAAAAAATTATTTTAAACATTTTTATACAAATAATGTATTTATTGTTTCAGTCAAAACTGTTTTTTTTTCCTAGAACATTTTTGCTGAAATGATAGAACCCAAAGCAGTGAAATGACCAAGTGTGAACATTTAAAATGTTTCAGTGGATTTTCCTTTTGTTCCACAGATGTTGTTTCTATGGAGTAGTTACTGTTGCTATGTATTTTTTTGCTTTGTGGTTGCCAGGATGTGACTAGCTGGGTCAACATGCTCATGGTGTTAGTGGGGGATAACATAATTACTGCTTGATTAGAGGAGGTATTTTAGAAACAGCTTTCTGAGTTAGAAAAATCCCTATAATGTTTAAATTTCTCCAGCAATTGCATAATCACGAGTAATTAACTAAACAAGGCACAGTTAATTGTGATGATGTTAACAACCTTTATACTGGAATAAAAGGCAGGGGGGGCAGTAAATCTGAACAATATTTGATATTGTGGTGTCCTGAGCTTTGCTACTACTCAGTGCGCACTTATGCATATCAATCTAAAATCTCTAGAGCAATGAAGCAGTGATCCTTTAATTATTTTAATCAATACTGTACAGTCAGACAGATTAAGTAGTTACCTACCATAGCTGAATAAACTCAACTAAAAGAACCCCCTCTCAGTCTGTGTTCTCACGGGTGCGCTGAGATGGATGCACTTTCACCTAAAGGGCATGCAGATGCCTGACAGCAAGCTTTTGGGAAGTGTTTTGAGCCATGAAACTTTTAACAGTTAGTGGGTTGTTTCTCACAGATGTGAGAGGAAGAGAAATGAAGAATGTGTCACCAGCAAAAACTGGCATGTTGCATCCTCTTCTCCCACTTTCTGTGTTATATTCAACCAGTGACTTTTGGCCACATGCGTTGCCTTTCATCATTCTGAGAAGTGCTGAATGTAACTTATAAACTAGCAAAAAAGAAATATTGTGCTTCTTATTTTTTGTGCAAGTTTTCTTCACAGGCTGCTGAATTTCTAAGTCAGTCAGATCCCACAGCCTTGCAGCTTAGAATGTGCTTGAGCATGAAACTGGATTTTGTCATCTTCAATATCATGCTGACAGAGAAAGTGCCTTAAGAAAATTCCTAATGGAGCCAAGACAGAATGCAGTATGGAGATGAAGCCGCTCAGAGGTGAGAGGAGCTGATTTGCACCATCAAGTGCTGCTGTAGCTGAATTCTGACCCCTGCGCAGGGACAGTTTAGCCCAGTGAGAGTTCAGGAATGCCAAGAATTTCCTGTCAGCAGAAAGAATTCACACTGGCAGCGTTCATTTTAGTGAAGGCTTCTGCAAATACAGATTTACCTCTGAATTACTAGAGACCCCCATTTCTGAAGAGAGGACATAAAGTAAAAATGCAGCACCTCAGAGCGGGAAGGGGAGCCTGAAGGGTAAGCACGACAAGGAAGACAGTGCTCATAGCCCAGACTCTATTAGTTATACAGCAGGAAGAAAACTCAGCCGTTTGCACAAAGTCAAAGTTTTCCAATAGAAATGACTGTGTAAGATCAACTAGGAATAACAGGGTTATGGAGTATCAGCAAAGGAATTGAAACAAACGCTCTGTGCCAGCCTTGCCAGTATGCCATCCTGCGCCAAATGTATGATGAGCTCCTGGCGATTCAGTGATCACATTGTACTGAGATCGTGGGCATCTGAGGATCGTTATTAAACTGTGAATACTCCATATCCACTGTTTATTGTTTCCTGTTTGCTTTGGGCTTAGAAGTTCATTAAAATGGTGCAATGTGACCTTTAGATTTTTGAGAGGTATAATTTGCTACATAACTTCAATATTTTGAGTTTTTCTCAAATGAGGTCTGAGCTTGGAAGAAACTCTAATATGGGCAAGCCTGTTATCATGATGCATGTGAACAAATGTCTTGCCAGAAGCAGGTTTAAAAATGTGCTATGGTTTTATGTAGCCAGTAAATGCACATAGCTCCTGTAAACCAGATATTTGTTTAGAAAGTTAGAAAATCTATGAAGATATAGCTTAACTGAAATCCCGACTGAAAAGAGAGAGCCTCACCATGCATTATAACCGGAATAATTGGACACACTGTGAAAAGGAATGTGTATACACTAACTACGAAGGCATCTCAGCATTAATCAGAAAAACTGAAACCACTGTCAAGACACGATCATACTTTGATAAAAGTGTGCTTCAGAAAACACTTGAAAAGAATAGAAATGCACAAGCCACAAAAGGAATCCTGAACTGACAATACAGAAGCTAAAGTAAGGTCAGCAAAAAATCTTTACTGTTACCTAAAATGATTGCTTTTTGGAAATAGCAGTGTCCTGGTGAGAGTGATAATGGCAGGTTTATGCGCCTTTGTTCAGAATTATGATAATTAAAATGGAGACTCACATACCATTCTTGATGACAAAAAGATTTTTTGCTTTACACAGCAATGTCTCCTGTTGTGGTTGAGATAGATAATTTGGGACAACAGCATTCATACGTCTGGTTTGTGATTTCATCTGTTAGTCAGGTGAAGCTGCTATCTTTGGCATAGTTACCTTCTGTACTATTTTTTGTCAGTGTTGTGGTTTAACCCCAGCTGGCAACTGAGCACCACACAGCCGCTCGCTCACTCCCCCCACCTCCAGTGGGATGGGGGAGAGAATCAGAAGAGTAAAAGTGAGAAAACTCATGGATTGAGATAAAGACAGGTATAAATAAAATAAAATAAATTAAAAAGAAAAAAATTGAAATAAAATAAATTAAAAAGAAAAAAATAGAATATACAAAGCAAGTGATGTACGGTGCAATTGCTCACCACCCACTGACCGATGCTCAGCCAGTCCCCGGTCACAGCCCCCCAGGCCAACTCCCCCCAGCTTATATACTGAGCATGATGTCATATGGTATGGAATACCCCTTTGGCCAGTTTGGGTCAGCTATCTTGGCTGTGCCCCCTCCCAGCTTCTTGTGCACCTGGCAGAGCATGGGAAGCTGAAAAGGCCTTGACTAGAGTAAACACTACTTAGCAACAACTAAAACATCAGTGTGTTGTCAACATTATTCTCATACTAAATCCAAAACACAGCACTATACCAGCTACTAGGAAGAAAATTAACTCTATCGCAGCCAAAACCAGGACAAAGAGGAAGAAAAATAGTGTCAAATTCCGGTTTCACAAACATTCAGTCTTCTTGCTGATGTATCCTCATCTTGTGAATGTGATCAAAGACATCACCGATGATGTTTCCTGATAGGCTGCTGAATGCTAGAAAGCTGCTGGATAAAAATAGTTTAAAATTAAGTTAATGAATTGGTTCATTTGGATCAATGAAATTTTGACCTTTGAGTTGAGAGACAGAACAGTAAAAGTGTGGAAGATTCAGTACTGTCATGAAATCAGTTCGATAACTCCATCTTTAAACTTAAGAAATACAGAGAACTCCTAAATTGTTGGTCAATGCTTGATAGCAAATGCTTCTCGAAATTAATATCACTTGAGGCTCCTTTTATCTGGGTTTTACAGAGCTGAAATTAGAACAGCTGAAGATGAAGTCAGTACAATATTTAACCAAAAAAAAAAAAAAAAAGATTATTTTGCTCTCTCTTCAGGGTCAGAATAAGACAAATGAATTGTGTTGTGAGGGCCTTAGTAATGGAAGCAAGGTGAAGGTATATTTTGACAAGTCTGTGCTACTGCAGAAGTAGGGCTATGACTAAGATAGAAGTGACAGCATGGAGGGAAGTCATGAGATAAAGTCAGCTTTTGGATGGGGGTGGGACTACTACATCATCTTATCTGAGCTAAGCTGCACTTATTCCTAATGGCTAGAAATAAACCTGAGTGCCCAGGATGTAAGCAAATGAGGTTTTCATTTCAACTGATTCTGTAATTTTATGTATGTTCTCTTTATTTTAACTTTTCTCTTTGAAACATACAGAAAAAAAGACAGGACTAATGTATATACTATGAATCTGCTACTGAAACTACATAGTCTCATGTAACATAAATTTTTTTGTCTATTTATATTAGGAAGACTTACCAGACAGGAGCTGTGCCTGAGAAATCAGAAGCACGATACTGTTCATTGATGTTCCCAGAAACCTTTCCCTGTGAAGCCCTTGTGCAGTTTGAGGGGAAGAGGTGTGCAGTTACCCTTTTTGAGAAAGGTGTTGTGTGTACATTTTCTTCTTTATATCCTAAAATGTCACAGGGAGTGAAGTGTGTGGGGAAAGATACCCCTGGAGGTATTGTTGTAATGCTGCACTTTACCATTATATAGTGAAACTATTAGTGTATGGCATTCCTCCCTACCTCTCTCCAATACTTTTGTGATATTTGAGAAATACAGCTGGTGGATTTTTCCCCATGGACATGCCTATTTTTTGGAAGCTTAACGTTGTGAAAAAGGTATTGCGGTCTTTTGCAAAGCAGCATGAATTCTTTCTTAAAGGGTATATATCACTATAGTGTATTTCCTTACAGAGAGGGAGTAAGATTTTTTGTTTTGCTAACAATTTGTGGAACCATTTGAAACCTTCTGGAGACAAATATCTTCTGCTCTTGGAAGGTGTCCCATTGTCCTGAAGTGTGGCAGTGGGAATTGAAATGTTAGGAAACTTCCTGTAGCAACAACAGAGAACAAGAACGTCTTTGGATCTATGTTACTTGGGATCCTATTGAGCTTTTACCACATAAAAAGGGGATTGCCTCCAGTTACCCTAGTATCTAATTGGTAGACAGAAATGCAAATTACATTGCCATGACGTATGATAACAGCTTTGACAGGTAATAGACTACTTTCTCTTCTTTTCTGAAGGGGCTGGTGAAAGTGTTTCAGGATTGTCCTGAACTGTGCTTTACTTCCTGTAAAACTATAACAGCCATAATGTTCATCAGTCCATAGGTTTTTTTTTTATCAGGTTAGAGATTCACTCATTCTTTAGATGTTTCTGTATTGATACTCAGTGCAATGAGTATGTAAGGACAACATATTGGATGAAGCAGGGAGAGGAAAGAAGAAAGATAAGGTCAGCTGCTATTCTACTTGAATATGTTTCATTAAAAAAAAGCAAAAGAGACAGAAGTTTCTGCTGAAGGTATAGATTAGAAATCTATGTAAACTCACAGGTCAGCTCAAAAGCAATAGAGACTTTTTTTTTATAGGTAATGAAGTCTTAATACTTACCATTTGTCACGATTTAACCCCAGCCGGCAACTAAGCACCACACAGCTGCTTGCTCACTCCCCCCTCGTGGGATGGGGGAGAGAATCGCAAAAGTGAGAAAACTCATGGGAAAAAGAAAGTTTAATAGGTAAAGCAAAAGCCGCGCACGCAAGCAAAGCAAAACAAGGAATTCATTCACTGCTTCCCATCGGCAGGCAGGTGTTAAACCATCTCCAGGAAAGCAGGGCTCCATCATGCGTAACGGTTATTTGGGAAGACAAACGCCATCATTCCGAATGTCTCTCCCTTCCTTCTTCTTCCCCCAGCTTTATATGCTCAACATGACATCCTATGGTATGGAACTGACCTGTTGACCAGTTGGGCTAGCTGTCCTGGCTATGCTCCCTCCCAACTTCTTGTGCATCTGGCAGAGCACGGGAAGCTGAAAAGTCCTTGACTAGAGTAAACACTACTTAGCAACAACTAAAACATCAGTGTGTTATCAACATTATTCTCATACTAAATCCAAAACACAGCACTATACCAGCTACCAGGAAGAAAATTAATTCTATCCCAGCCAAAACAAGAACAGCACTACAGTTTTCTGAAGTACCTTAAAATGTGAGTTATAGGATTGGTTTTTTGCCAAGTGTTTTTTTTTTTTTGTTTTGCTTGGTTCTAAGAGATACAGAATCTGCCCAGGAACAATCATGCAGAACAATCCATATATCTCTGAGGTAAATTTTTGTTGTTTTTCAGGTAGCCTCTGAATGTATAAAGTACAATGTACATTAATAGATATGACTGTAAGCTTAAAATCAAGGTCTTTTTGACAAAATCAGTACAGTGCAATTTGGTTTTATGGTGAACTGTAATATTTAATCTCTGTAAATACTATACTCCTTTCTAGAAGATACACTTCTGAGCAACTTGTTAATTTTGTGACTAACACCTAATATCGATTGTCCTGATCTGAAATGGTGCAATTGAAGGACAATCAGTACTATTTATGGCTCTGTGTTGATCACTGTCTATCATAGTTCTATCATTAGACAAGCGATCTATATTAATTTTAATAACAATTCAGTAAGACCACATTTGTTATTCTAAATTTGTGCATCTCTTCTTTTAAATTTCCAACAATAGAATCTCTGTAAAATTAATTTCTGGAATTGCCAATAGTAGACACTATCTACAGAAATCACTGCCTGAAGGGTGCCGATTAGGTTACTTCATGTTTAGACTTTTATTGTGCATGACTAGCACTTCCTGCGTGATACACTTCTCAGATGATGACATTTTAACATTAGCTGGTGGGTTGGGTTTCCCAGAACTCTGTGGAAAGAGCATAGACCTTAGTAAGTGTGTATATAGTGATGAGCACATTCACTTTCTAGGTGCCAGACTGGCAGAAGCTTATATGTGGGTATTTCTTCCTTAGTCACGGGGAAAATGCAGTGTTCAAAATGGTGGTGCCTAGGCTGAGGTGATCTGCCCATATACCTCAACAGTGAACCAGAATTGTGCATTGTGGGGGGGAAGGGGGACACGAATCAGGTCCCAGTGTCTGATGAAGTCGTCCTTCTCCTGTGTGAGGGCTGCCGGCAGTGTTATCTTATAGTATTTGCAGACCTGTGCTCTTAAAAAGTTGACTGTGCCCCTATTCAGCTCAAATTGGAATGTGCTGGCTAGGCATCAGACTAAAAAGCTTTGTTGATGACCTGCAGCCAAGACTAACAGTGGAGTGAAGATAAAAAATTTATTATTGTGTCAGTAGTTACTCAATCTATTTAAATTTCTACAACTTCTTCATTTGCAGTGCAAATTTGCATGTGCAAAAAAAAATTTTTTAAAACTCCCGCTTCAGTGGACTATGTATTTAACAGCTTCAAGAAATTCCTTTGTTGATAACCACAGGTTAAACACGTGGGACCAATGTCTGAGGAGCTTGCTGGAAAAAGGGTGCTGTACATCTTTTGTGCTCAACCTATGCAGCAGCAGGAGAATGCAGAGCTCTGCACTCCGTTTGCTCAGCTTCCTGGCAGTGTGCTGCAGATTTCCAAGCCCTAATCCTCTGCTGACAGACACAGAGACCCTGTGCCAAAAGAATATAAAATCATATAATGAGGTTGTGGCATAATGTGCGAGGACAAGAGTTGGGAAATAGCACTCCTTCACCCTTCTTAGATGTTACGGTTCCTCTCTCCTTTAAGTTTCTGATAACATTGTATTGCGTGCATGCATGAATAGTTTGGCAATAGGAAAAGAGCCAACATTTCAGGAAGTAGTTGTTCCTTCCCTATGTCTGTGGTACAGTATATAAAAAACACGTTATGTATTAAAAGCTGCTTCTTTTCACGCTACAAGTGTCTTGTTGGCTGCTGTCTTTATCCTTGCAAAACCTATGTGAAATAATAAAAAAATAGTATGAAATACAATAAGAAACAAAGGAACGCAGAAGATGACTTACCTACAGTAAAAGCATGCAGTAAAAGCATGACTAAGATGATAGTGTGTGAACCCAGATCTTCTGAGTCATCATGCAATGTACCTAGACTCTTGAGCAAATTCATGGTAGCTACAGTTTTGCCAGATAAGGTGTTATACTACTGCTTATTTAAAAAAAGTCCATGATTGCTAATACAGACAACACACAAAGATGTCTGTATTTATCTGTCTTTCCATCTTTCTTTTCCTTGAGTCTTAAAAACTTGGAAAACTTCTGGGGGACATTCGATGAAAAATGAAATTATAAGCAGGTAAAATACCTATTATTTGCATGATATTTATATGTAAGTAATCTTCGCTGCAGCGTTGCTAATTCAGAAACCTAC
This sequence comes from Calonectris borealis, assembly GCF_964195595.1. Lineage (NCBI taxonomy): Eukaryota > Metazoa > Chordata > Aves > Procellariiformes > Procellariidae > Calonectris > Calonectris borealis. The sequence goes on along the minus strand of NC_134313.1, from coordinate 82,904,143 downwards.
AATCAAGCTGAAGTGATATTTATTTAAAAATGAGTCATAACATCATGATGTTCTTCTAATGTCTGATGCATTACTGGCTACAGAAGAGGTTTGCTGGTGGTAGTCTCTAGCAGATTAGTGTTTGACATAAAGAAATCAAAACTCTAGAGATGCTCTCGATTGAAAGAAAACTGTTTTGCCATTGACTCTGATACATGTAAAAAACTAATTTCCAACCTAGAGGAAACACTGGAGAAATTTTTCTTAACATCTTCAGAAAACCTTTTCTATTAGATTGAGACTCTTCATCAAAATAGCATAATGAGTATATTTCCCTCTAGATCATGCTGTTGAAAATACAGAGTTCTAACTCTGACGATTGATTTAAGATGTTAGCCTAGTGCCGAGCATTTTACAAGTTAATTTGGGTGTACTGAGTGACATTAGGTGATAGGTTAAGCAAATGTTTCAACTAGTCTAACTAGTGAGAAGGCTCCTCTGTTCTGATGATAGACACAGAAATGATTCAGCAAATTGTGAATTAAATAAAACTTGGCATTTTAAAGAGCATACAGTTGATTTCTTGTGCACATAAATGGCTAAGATATAAAATTTTCTCCATTGTATGAGATCCTTCAGAACTAGGATGAAAGGTAGAGGAGAGGCACCCTATTAATATGCATTGGCACATTAATAACATCAATAGAAGTAAGTAGCAAGGATGAGGTTTGGATGCAAAAACTAAATGTTTTTTGCTACAAATCTTGAGATAATTTGGGCTACAGGAAAAATCAAATCCAAATGCTAATCAACCAGAGTTTTCTAACCAACCAAAGGCCCACTGTGAGTGGGCAAGGGGAAACGTGGGCAGCCTGACAAGTTTCGAATCAGATGTATTTGAGGCTCTGGAAGGAAAAGTAGTGGGAAACGATAGGATTTCAATTATTGGGATGTCAACAACAGCCAAATCGTGATACCTGTTTAATCAAACAGCCAAGCAGGAGTATTTTATATTCTGAAAGAAAACTGTTTGTGGAAGAGATGGGAGGTTTTAAAGCAAGTTGGGGTACTATGCAAATTGAAGAACCCACACGGACTGCAAAGTAAAAGAAGACTTCAGTGATGTTTATGGCTGTCTCTCACCTGCATGAGTCCTGCTGCAGTGAGGGACTGTAGAGAGGGCAGAGAAATAGAGCAAAGAAAACAAAGGCTTTAGGAAATATTATCTTTACTTTAAGAAACTTTGACTGCTTTTTAACTATATTTGAAGATGTAGAAGTAGTCATTCAGAGGGCATCATCCTCAATAGAAATACACCAGAATGTCAAGCCTAGAGTTAAGAAAGCTTGTGTTCTACTTCCTTAATATGACTTGTTTCATTTATTCAAACAAAATGCTTAATTATCTGAAGAAAAATATCCTATCATTTATTTAGCACTGATAGGAAACTTCATAAATCCACTCAAGTAATGTTTTCTAAAGAAGGGAATTAATTATTTTCACTTTATTTAAAAATATTTCTGTGATCAAAACAATGCTAAACCTAATTGTGCTTGAAAAAGATGTATTTCAACAATGGCAAGGAAGATTAAAATATGTGATGAATGTGAAACCAATTTGACTAAAAGTTCTCTAAACTGATAAATTCCAGGCCAATGCTGATTCTTTTTCTTTATTTCCACTTGTCCTTGAAAAACATGAAGTTGTTGTATTAATTCATCACCTAGTTTTGTTCAGATTGATTAGGTAATAACAACTTTGGATCTTACTGGTGCATTTTTTAGACTTTCTGTAAAACAGTAATTCATCTCATTTGAGGAGTTCTCCTTCTGGTTTAGGAACTGAATACTGGCAGAATACAGACCTTTTTTTTTTTTACAGTAATTTCAAACCACAAGATTTTAATCAGAACTGTGATGTTGATAATATCTAGAAAAGGTTTAATTTTAGCGTGTTGTGATGTTTTACTTTTGGTTGCATGTCACACAAGCGAAGTGGTTCCTTATGGAGTCATAATAGCAGGATGGTGTAGTTCACCAGGTCAAAGGAAGTTTAAAATTCTGCTGGTAGTTGGTTTCACAGCTGTAAGCTTGGGGAATGAAAATAAGAGATTGAAGATAGATATTGTTGCTCTGATGGGGTTGGATTTAAAAGCTTCTCCTGTATAGGTACTCATTCCTGTCTCCATATCTTGTTACTACCAGCCACATGCATGATATAAGCACTTCATAGGGTTCCCATCTTGACAGTAATCTTTTGGACTTATCTTTTGGAGATCTACTGCAAAACTGAAACATAAATTAAACATTTTTTTCTGTGACATGGTTTGGCTTGCATAGCCTTGGCATGGATACAAGGAGAAAGTGAACACCACTCTAGAAATCAGGCCTGCTCAGAGATATTAGATGATATTTTCACATGCAAAAGTTACTGTAGTTCTACTTTGACCATGCATAGTGTAATATCCTGTAGGTCAGTAATACAGTGATGTCTTTGCTAGCAACAGGACACAAGCTTGCTATTGAGTTTGCAAGACCTCAGAGCTGAGGCTTGCTCTCTCTGAAGTTGTCAGGCTTGCTCTGTTTGAGTTTGTCTTGACCTGCCTGGAGCTTTGTTTTTTACTTGATTTTGCTGTAATAGCAATTTTTCTTCTGACTTCATAGGTGACTATGGCCAGTTATTTTACTTTCCTTATCTTTGTATGGTTCAACAATAACTTTATAGTGTGCTTTATAGAGTTAATTTTCTTTACAGTAGCTAGTATGGGGCTATGTTTTAGATTTGTGACAAAAACAGTGTTGATAACACAGGGATATTTTCGTTATTGCTGAGCAGTGCTTACACAGAGTCAGGGCGTTCTCCGCTTCTCACACCACCCCACCAGTGAGGAGGCTGGGGGGGTACATAAGAAGTTGGGAGGGGACACAGCTGGGACAGCTGACCCCAACTGACCAAAGGGATATTCCATACCATATGATGTCATGCTCAGCATATAAAGCTGGGGGAAGAAGAAGGAAGGGGGGGACGTTCGGAGTGATGGCGTTTGTCTTCCCAAGTAACCGTTATGCGTGACGGAGCCCTGCTTTCCTGGAGATGGCTGAACCCCTGCCTGCCCACGGGAAGCAGTGAATGAATTCCTTGTTTTGCTTTGCTTGCGTGCGCGGCTTTTACTTTCCCTATTAAACTGTCTTTATCTCAACTCACGAGTTTTCTCACTTTACTCTTCCGATTCTTTCCCCCATCCCACCGGGGGGGAGTGAGTGAGTGGCTGTGTGGGTCTTAGTTGCCGGCTGGGGTTAAACCATGACATACAGAGATAGTAATAATAAGCTGTTATTCTGTGTAGAATGAGACATTTATGACTGACATAAAGGTATAGTTTAGAGATATACAGGCCTGCTGTGATAGCAGAGGCCTTAAGAAGTGGGGAGACCAAGTGCAGTCGTGCAGGAGTACAGACAGGTGATAAGACATGGGGCACTGCTTATGGCTACAAACAACTCACCAGTGGTTAGTAAAACAATGCAGACCTGCAGCTGGACAAAACAGCTTTGAAGGGTAACAAAGAGAACGCAAAAATAGCATCTAACACATGTAAAATGTAGTTAATATGATTGTAACGTGGAATTGCAGACCAGTAAAGAAAAAGATGTAAAAAAAGTCTTGACAAACATATAGAAGTGACTCTGAGTGGATTCTAGGTAAGAAAGAAGTCATCATATTTGTGTAAGTCATCAAAATGATATTACTACCTGTGAAGTACACCAGATGCTGACATCTTGCCATACCCCCCAGCCCCCACCAGACTGAAGTGTCCAACTTTAGGATCCAGAGAAGTAGAGGAAGGGTGAGCATAACCCTAGGAGAAGAGTGGAAACTTTAACAATCTCAATCAAGTGATTTCTGAAGTTATGACAGTGTGCTATTGTTTAACTTCATGGCAGCACGGATTACATACAAGTCTGATTTGGTACACCAAACTGCTGGAGGGAAAAACCAACAGGAAGGAAAAAAGCAACTCTGTTCCTCAAAATGGCTTTGGTTTGAGCAGGATTCTATGTATGGGGTTAAAATTCCTTTTGTTCTTAATTTTGGTACTATTGTCTTTTGTACCGTAAATTGTTCAATGACATCACTGACTGCGTTTCCACCTTTGAGTGTCTCTGTGAAGATAACTGTTAAAACTCACTTTCATTGTTCTTGAGGGCTGGAATCCCTTCCCAGCACTGTTAAGTGCTCGTAAGGGAGCAAAAATGTCTTGATAGAAGCACTTTTAAAAGACAGCAGTTTCTGACTGCTCCTTACTTCCAAATGCTGTGGAAACAGTCCGGCATCTGCACAGCAGTAGCAGCCTCACTTCTTATGAAATGGTGCTTCATAATCTTCCAGAGTTTATACTAGTGTTGCTATTAAATGTGGGGAAGAACTGAAAGGCTGATGATCCTTTTTTTTTTAAAATGTTAAAAATATTTCAGATTACACACACAATCTTTTTAGAAGATTGTGGGCTCCAGTGACAAAACCCAAAAGCTTAGTTTAAACATCTTGATTGACATGACTGCCAGTAATTTCTTTACTGCTTGTCCTGCTCTCCATTTTTTACCCTGTCTTCTACCAAGTCGTGTAAAAATAGCCAGAAAATGTTGACCTCTGCACAGGATTGGAAGACTTCTAGGTAAGTGTCAGAAAGCTCTTTTGGATCGAGCATACTAACAGTGCCGTCTACCTATGCTGTTAGCGTACTAACAGCGCTGTCTATCACTGCCGCTATGGTGGTGACTCCCACCACTATGCTGTGACTGAGCGCAATAGGCATCCTAATTTAGTAAGTCTTAGTAAGTCTTTACTATCAATTTGGTCCATTGTTTTGTAGGCACAAAAACTCAAAATAAGAGGTGTTATTTATATATCTATCTATATATAAATAAATAAAATTAAATATATATATATAAAAGATATATTTTACACAAAGGACTTGATTTTTTTTTTCCCTTTGAGTATGTGTATGATAGACCTTGATTTATGTTATCACACAGTCTTTTTCTTCAGATCCTTAATTTTGTTTACAATTCAAGACAGACAGTGTTTAGAGAAGAAACTGGAATACTATCATGGAGGTGACTGATGTGTATGGTTCTTATTGGCTGTCAAATCTAGAAAGCATGTCTGGAGCAAGGTGAAGAAATGTAGGAATAGAAAGGATAGATGTGGAAAGGTAGCTCAGTTCTGCATTTGAGAAATGCAAAGATATCCCTTGTGCTTTTGAAGTTCTTTGTGACATTGGACAAATGACTGAGACCAGAGGCGGCACAGAAAGATAGCAACTCATTGAGTAGTTCTCATTCCTACATGCCTGACTCTGCAGCCTGGAGTTTTATTTGCTGGAGTGCTCACTCTTGCAGCTGAAATGTGGAAGTCAGCTTGGAAAGGACAGGCAGTAAAGAAGCACACGGGAATACTAGCAATTCTGGAAATGTTAGTTTCTGCATATCTAAAAGTATGCTCATAAATTCAATATAAAATCCTGATAATTTGGATTTAATGCTTGCTTTAATTCTCTTCATTTAGAAGACAAGATCTTAATTTTATTTTGCTTGTAAAACTGTAAATTAATTTAATTGTTGTTTTGAGAAATATTTTAAATAAAAATGAGTTTAAAAATCCTCTATGTATGTTTATTCATTAATGGATTTGTCATTAATTATAGCAAGAGCCACATGATGAGTAGTGAAAAGTACAAAGACTGTAGAAAGTTTTTTTAAAATGAAAAAACTGTAAACATTCAGTGATCATAAGTATTGTTGTTTCTTCAGTGAAACGTATACTTGGAATTAGACCACAGAAAAGATAATATTTTGAGATCACATTAATAAAATCGTCTGTATTTTTCAGGACCAGGGGCTTGTTGAATGTGGCTACATCCTATTATACACAACTGGATAAAAGGATCTAGCAGAATTTCAATTATCAAGTGCATTTACAATAAAACTCAATTTTCACATTTTGCTTCAGAAGTTTAAATGTTTTAAACTCTGTATTTCAGTCAAGTATTAAATTGAATACTATAACTTTGATATAGCAGTTCCTTCCATTAAAAAAAAAAAACCCAAACACCCAAAACTGCCAAAGTTGATTGATTGATAGGTCCTTAGTGCAACTAAAATGCTACCTCTAAAATGAAATACATGTCCATCTTTCTGCAGAGTTTTGGATTTGTCTGTTTCATTTGAAACAATTATCTTATGGCATAAATGATTCACTACATTCAGCAGTAGCTTAGTTTTAGTTTTCAAAGTCCTGTTGAGAGTAAATCACAACAAAGTAAGCCACTGTCCTGGTTTCGGCTGGGATAGGGTTAAATTTCTTCCTAGTGCTGTGTTTTGGATTTAGTATGAGGAGAATGTTGATAGCACACTGATGTTTTCAGTTGTTGCTAAGTGCCCTCCTAGTCCAAGGACAGCTCCCGTGCCTACTGACTGAGCTAGGTACACAAGATGGGAGGGAACATAATCAGGACAGTCAGCCCAGCTGGCCAATGGGGTATTCCATACCATGTGACGTCATGCTCAGTATATGAAGGGTAGGCGTGATCCAGGAAGTACCGATCGCTACTTGGTTATCGGTCAGCGCGGGTGGTGAGCAATTGCATTGTGCATCACTCATTTTGTATATTTTATCATTATCATTATAATTTTCCTTTTTTTTTCCCTGTTCTATTAAACTGTCTTTATCTCAACCCATGAGTTTTTCTCACTCTTACCCTTCCGATTCTCTCCCTGTCCCCCTGAGGGTGGGGGGAGTGAGTGAGCGGCTGCGTGGTATTTGGCTGCCTGCCAGGTTAAACCACGACAGCCACCTGTAGAGGAAATATTTCTAAATGAAGGATCTAATGTTGTGTCCTCTAAACTTAAAACTGCTTTTCTTCGCAGTGGTGGAACTTTGTGTTCATGTTGAGGAAACACTTGAATAGATTTTATAAGGCTTGATATTCAGGTACTTGCTTGTGGCTCTGATACAATGTGCTATTGGAAAGTTAGTGAATGGAACAAAACACTGTGCTTAAAAATAGGTAAGGAATAGCAGCTGGACTAAAATGTACACATTAGCCAAGGCTCTTATATGTATGCATTTGATATCTTCTGGAGAAAAAATGTTTAGCAGATGTCTTTGCATTATGCTAATGTTTGCAGCCTCAACATTCAAAGTAATGAGATGGAAGAATTTGGACTGGTCAGTTTTGGACCTTCACTGCTCAAGCTGTAAGGCAAACAGCAGCATTTGGCAGTAAGCATATGTGGTTAATCTTGACAGACTCACCACTACAGATGGGCTCTTAACCTACTGTAAATGTGTAATCCCTCTTCCTTTTTTAGACTGCGTAGTCAAACATCCATGTGAACGACTGGCTAGAATTTACATTGGTCATTTTGGAAAGTGAGATATGAGTCCTCAGTGATAAGGTGTTTCCTTCCTGTACTAAGGTTGCATCAGGCATCAGGCATTTTGGTACGTGGTTCTTCTTTAGGTACTAAATAATCCTGACTATTAATATTCCTTCTAAATTCTGATCCCGCCTTTTTTTCTTCACTCAGCTTGGTCAGCCAGTGAGTTCCAGGAAGAGCAAGTCAAAAGTTAGCACCAGGCAAAAGACAGGGTGAAAAATCAATACCTTCACTGTAATGCCAGCACACATTTGGTGACACATTCTGTTGATGACCCATCTGGAAAGGTAAATTATGGCATATTCCATTAAATATGCTTCACTGATGAAATGTATCCATCTGCACACCTGTACATACATGAAGTCACCGTAACACAGAGGAAGCCAAATAATGTGAATTCATTCCAAAATTCGTATGGGATAATTAGAAACATTTTATGACTCATAAGGGAGCAGCAAGGGGAAAGCAAGGATCATCTCCTTTAGAGAGCACAGAGAACATTTTAATTAAAACAATAAACTTTATAGTATACGTTAGAGATAGCACTTTAATGTACTGCTAATACCTAAGTGTGAAGGCTGCACAATAATTTAAAGGTGGCAGTTTCGATTTAGTATAACTCTTTGCACAAAGAGATAGAGAAGAAAGTAATCAATTATCTAGTGCTAAGGGTTACCAAACAAGGCTGAAGTGACAGAAAAGGCAACGAATGCACAGTGGGAAAGGCAAGTTTGCAAAGTTAAAGGCTTCGATGCAAGTGCAACAAACTAAGTGAGTAATGGTGTGTGCAGTAATGAAAATCAGATGCTGCTGACATATGCCTCTTGCTGTTTGTGCCGCTGAACATTGATACAGATGCTGAGTGTTTATTTGTAATGACGGCCTCCATTGCCACAAGGAGGAAGGAAAGGTTTGGGATGGTTACATTGCTCACTCTTTATAACATATACATTAAGCAATCATGAGCACCACTAATTCTTAAATCAGGAGTGAGATAGGGATTTTAAAAAGCTGGTGATTAGTGCTGTAATTGAGTATCAAATGCAGTGGTTGATTAGGTGCCATGTATGTGAGTGGCTACGTGAGTGGTTATATTAAAAAGATGGGAAATAACTGCATCAATTCTTTTTTAGTACAAGGTTGGTGAAAACATGTAGTCTGTCTTATAGACTAATCACAGAAAAACCTTCACTGGAGTAGCAGCAAACAAAAGGCTTAATCTTGCTTACATTACTCTGATGCAGCAAAAAGCAAGTAAAGGGTGGGAGCGAGACTGAGAAATTATACGCACTTTAAATCAAGGCAGAGTGGAAGGAAATAATTCTCACAAGTTGACTTTACTGTTCAGTAGCCTAATGCTCTTCCTCATATATTGATGTTTTGATTTCATCAGAGCTGGCCTATATTTACTTGTCTTTTGCAAGGTTTCATCTTTTCACTTTTCAGCATCAGTAGAATATGAAGAAACCAGCATGACTGCAGTGAAAGCAGTTGGTATGTATTGATCTTCTAGGACAGACATAATTAAACGGTAGAGATTCTGAAGGAGAGAAGCAGGAGTATTTTGCAAGTTTACTGCATCAAGGAGGGAGTGTTAAATGAGGGTATACATTCTTGAGTCTCACCAATGGCTGCTATTGCTACTGAAGAGGGAGGTAGCTGAATTTCTGATGATTTGGACTATGCAGATTTAGCGACACAATATGGAGGCTCATGTGGCTCTGAGCGCTACACCATCACTTCAGATGGATAGAGGTATAATCAGTTACAATTGAAAAGAGCAACCAACAATAAAGAATGAGCATCTTCATTCAGTAGTAATAAAACATGCTAAAATGGAAAAGCATGCTATGTACTGAAGAAATTGCTTGCACAGCTTTAACAGGCACAGTGTTGCCTATTGAGTCATGTGGACCTCTGTTTCAAGATTTATTAACCTCAGAGCTTACATATATCTAGTTCAACAAGCTAACCTAAGTGAATGAAATCCCTCTATAAGCATTAAGCTCCTGATTTAACATTTCTGCTCATAACACAGGTGCATGTTCACACATCCAGAACACCCAGGCTGCCTGCTCTAAATATCCTATCTTTGAATCAGAAGTAAAGAAATTCTGCCTCTGTCATTTGGTTGTGTTGTTGAAGCTAAAGAAAAGTACTTCTGTCAGTATTAAGTGTCATGCTTTTGACTGTGATGGAGATTATCCTCTTGTATTGCTTCTACACACTAGTGCAGAAGAACAGTAGCTTTAGCTGAGGCTTAAGCAAGAATCTTTAATTCCCCAAAAGAATAGTGTATATGTTTAGCTAGACCTTTTCAAAATGACATACTGACACTTCGCACTTCTCATGTAACACCAAAAATGAGACATATGTATTTTAAAATGAAACCCAAACAGTAGAATAAAAAAATAATAAAAATGTTATCATTCCCTAATAGACAGTCTATAAACATAAAAGAAATCATGGACAGTAATAAATATTTTTAAATTATGTAGCTAGCAATAAACAGTTAGGGAAAAGGTCTGTGCTTTGCACTATTCTTTACAGTTATATTAGCTTTTCAGTCCTGCTATTTCAAGGTGTCTTTTGTCAAAGTGTTGTTTTTATTCGTATGCAGATGTGGGTGTCTCGGAACATGTGGCCAATGCAAAGAGTACAGTGATTAGATAAATATTATGTTACAGAACTAAGTCTTGTGAAGCAATTTCAATTTGCTATCAGCTGGATGACCATTGCTTGCATCTATGTAGTTAATTTCCAAGGATGAAGTGTGTGCTTGAAATTTTTTTTACCACCACTGATAATGTCACCAATAATAAAGCAAATTTTTAAAATAGCAAACAAAGCAAGAGTATAAACTGAAGTTAGCCGCTGTAGATGGGTAATGACTGTTGCTTAATTTTCTAAAGCTAAAATTCAAGAAGTTTGAAGTATGGTGTGTTACCAGCAAGAAATGTAACTCTTGCCTGGTCTCAAACAGAAGCTGCATTCACAGTGTCCCAGCATGTGGTTTGGTGCTGAGATAACACGAACTGGCACTGTGATCCGAATATCCAGCTTTTACATGACGGAAGATCTTGAACCTGTTTTGAAGTCGTACTTATCAGTGGGACATTTGAAGTATTCTCTGTGGCTCTGTACTGCAAAAAGTAGATTTCTACCTTATAATATTTCCAGCAAACTTTGACAAAGTTTCTCTTTCTAGGAAGCTGGAGGGAAACTGGGGGAGCATTACTGAATTGTCAGCACTTAAAACATCCCAGTGAGATTATAATCCTGGCTGCCAATCCCTGCCATGACCCACCCTGGGGAGCCTGCAGCGTTCCCTGTCCCAGGGAGCCACCAGACCATGCAGTGCCTTGACACTGGGAAAGATAAGATTAGTTTTTGCTGGTGTAGGCAGGCCCTTGGCCAGCAAGGCAGTGGCTTGCTGTTCAAGCTGCTCACTGGGAGTGCAGCTCCTGAATCAGGCCATCGGCTGTTCGGTGGAGTTAAGTGGTTGTGTTTAGTCTCTTTGGCAGCACGAAGCCCTCCGACTGTTTTGAATTTGACTTTTTTTCCTCCCGTTGATAATTCAGTAAGCCAGGTCGCAACTCTCTGTTGAGATCTACCTGCATTTAGAAATCTCAAAGAATTACCTGTGCTTTTAATCGCATAACCATAACTGAGAAAAGCACCATATTCACATGAAGATGTTGACTAATCACAGACTCCGGGTAATGGTTCATAACTTACACTACAGTATTGTTGGCTGGTTTTGTGTGTGTGTGTTTTAAACTTCACATTAGTTTGCAACTTTCATTAGAATTATTGGATTTTGACGCTCTTTAAAAGAAAATGCCTGCAAGTTATGAGTAACATGGCTGAGGAAGGCTGAACTTACATTATATTCTTCTGGGACTCTGTATCAAGGGAGTTTTTGCTGAATGTGAAGAAAAGTAATTTCACATAATAAAGTTGGCACCGAGCCCACTTTCTTTATGGAGGTAAGATAAGTGAAAATCAAGATACAGATATATTTAGTTGATCACATAGATTTTTTTCTTTCTTTTTTTTTTTTTCCTATATATCAGCTGCTAAATAAAGTTATTAAAGATAATTCCAGCCCCTTTACTAAACCAGATTTTATTTGAACGAAAAGTGGTCCGTGCTCCTGGGAGCAATTTGGTATTCTAAAATGGCTTTCTCTGAAGTGTTTATTGAAATGGAGAAATTATTCCCCATATTCTCTCCATTTGGAATGGAAAGCTACTCTAATACAGTGAATGACTCAAGGAAATGAAGAGTGCAGTGCAAAACAGTTTTTGATGAACGCGTGGGAGAGATGGGCACAGGAGACAGACAGTAGAATCATTTGAGGAAATGAGAACGTGAAGTGCAAGTGTATGAAGAGAGAGAAATGACCGCATTTTTCATTGGCAGAGTAATGATGACAATTTGAAAAGTTCTTTAGGCCAGTGACATGCAACACTTTAGGCACTTGTATGTTGACCTTTCTGTGAATCAACTTCTTGGAGAGAGTACCTGGTTCCTCCACTTCTTGAGAAGCTTAACCGTAGGGGAGTGAGTCTTGAAGTCTGCTGGGTGAGTTCAGGAGAAGAACTTAGAAACAGCAAATATTATTAATGTTATTTTGAGATCTGTGATATTTTCAGATATCGTCGTCTTTGTTAAGAACAATGTTTAATCTTATACCAAATGTGAGATTTCATTATTTTTTAGCTTGAAGTTGAAGTTAGGACCATGACTAGGTGCACAAGGTCTCCTGGAACTGCTAACATGCAGGACAACAGTGGAGATTGTACCCTAACAGTGTGCTCTACTCAGTCTCTTTTCTATCCACAGTATTTCTGTCCTGTGGCAAATGATAATTTGCAGCTTATGCAGTACTTCAAGAAAGACAGACCTGTAGGCTCAGGAATATTTTAATCTTGAGGAGTTTCTTCGTATTACCTTTCTGCCAAGACCTAACTGGGAGAAACAAGGGATAGGTACAGATTTTGGAGGTCTCTAAAACCACCATTTTGCGCTCCTACTCAGCATCCCGGGAAAGCTGAAACATTGTGAGATACTAGTGAGATAATCTTCCCCCATCACCACCTCCAAGGAAATCGAATAGCTCAATAGACATCTTTCCTTTTTTCCTTTCAATAAATTTAGCACTAAGATAAACAGGCTAATAAATAACAACTAAATATTCTGTTCCCAAAGTATGTCTACAGTTATTTAAAATCCTTCTCTATGGCTTAACAACAAGGCAAGCTCTCACTCAAAACTTTGTGATGGTAGGTCCCATATCCTCTGACTAGCACTACCTTTTCTCCAAGGTATCACTTCCACCAAGAGGTAGCTGGCCACTCGTGCTCAGCCAGCTACTGCTGTTGGAGCTCTGTTCGTCACCCTCTGGCTATGGCTGTGCTCAGCTAGCGGCTCGGACAGCCTTCGCAACCCCTGCTCTTCCGGTATTCTGTGTTATTAACAGCTGCTGTGGTGTACGAGATCACATATAATCCCTGATAATCTGCTCCCACCAAAGACAACACCACCTGAAAGAAGCCTCAACTCCTCCAAACCACCTCTCTTAAACAGGCTGCTTTTCAGTTTGATTTTTGGTTTTCATGTCTGCAACCTATTTTATAGGTTAGGGCAAATATTAATCCCAGGTATATTTGGGCATAATTAATTGGCTCAGATGTTCATGTATCTTTACAATTATAAAGGTTAGTGACAACTTCATTTTAATTTAATTTTTTAAAACTGGAATTTCCTCAACCATTGTAAACAAAACTCTAATTGCATGTTTCAGACCTGCAAATTAGTCTTATTCGTTTCCCTTTCATGTCATCACCACCATCTCAATTAATTTCCTCCCTTCCTCCCTGGGACTTTGCATATGACTGTTTTTCTCTCTGAGGCCTCTGTTACCAGGCTTATATATGGCATTTTAAAATGTTTCTCAGGAAAACAAAGAAGGCTGTTCCTATTCACTTTTAGAATAAGAAAGTATCCTGTCTGGAGGAGAAAGTTTAAAAAAAAAAAAGGCAAGAAGATAGGCAAGGGCTTGCTTTTAGTGGTAAATTAATGGAGGTAAAAGCTAGAAGTAGGGCTGCTCAACATGACATCAGACGCTGCCTTTTGTCTAAGCCACCACTTCGTTATGAATCCAGGTGATACAATGAGTAAATCCTTAGCTGGTTTTGGTCTTTTGGTTTGATTTTTTTTTTTTTGTTCAGTTGGAGTCAGTGAGAAAATGTCTTCATGGAAATTAAGTATATTGTTATTTGCAATTTCACAGGACAAGAACGGCTTATTAATTGTGGGTTGTTTTTTTTTTTTTTTCTGAAATAAGACTTGATTATTGCTACCTTGATCTATTTTTTCAATGGCTTATATTATGAAAATGTAAGGGTTACAATTGCCTAGCACAAAGTGTCATGGAAGGAGCATGTAAGACAGTTTATAAATATTATACTGCTGTTGGCATGATGCTAACAATACTTAAGAGATAATAGGGTTGTTTTTTCCTGTTTAAGTCCATAGGCTTAATATATCTGCTTAAGGTTAGTGCTTTCATGATTATTTCATTGATTTAGGCATTATCTGGAGAATGAATTGCATTAGGAATTACTTCAGGTGTAGAAACAAAAGCATTGTTAAACTTGAATGGGAAGATTTTTCTTTAGAAATGCAAAATGAATTTCTTTTTTTTTTTTCTTTTTTTTTTTTGAAAAAAAAGAATCTTGGGAGATCTCTCAGAATAGTGGGGAAAACCAGGGAAAGAGTATGGAAAACTTTATTGTCCATAGGAAATAATGAAGCCAAAAGTCATAAGAAAAGTTGTGATTAAAAAGAATATTAATTCTTTAGATTTAGACAGATTTTAATGAAATGGGGACTGCATTCATTGTTGTTATGCATGACTGCAGCAACAGTGATACATGGTTAGCTGTATATTATGCCTAAAATATAAATGGTTAATAAGGTTACAGAAGACAATCAGGAAAGTTTAAGTAACCTTAAGTGTGTTTACGTGCCTGCGTATCAGGGCTCAGTGAAAGTTAGCTGAAGACAGCTGCGTCCTCAGGCTCTCTTTTTCAGTCTATATCTTGTTCACTGTCACGGTGACAAATGAAAACGTTTCATGGCAGCAACTGTCAAAAGGCCTCTTGTGAGCCCTGCGTTTTCTTTCTATTTCTCAGTCAACAGCTGCCATCAGTAAGCTACAACTCCGTGATCAAATGGGCTAGCTGTTAGTCACTGGCTGGTGGCCATTTAAATAGTGAATGATGAGCGTTAGTCGGCCATTTTTCACTAAAAGAGGAACTATATCTTTCTTTATAGGCTACCTCATACTACAAACATGGAATATTTATCTGTGACATAAGAGCCTATTCAAACAGTGCACTGTCAAACTCACTATAAATGGATGTGCTGGCTGATACATAAAAAGGTGCTTGGCCTTTATCTTGCTGGCTGTGAAGTTTCCAGCAACTTTGTCTTTCCTGGCATCCATGTTACTTAGAGGAGGAATGTATGCACATTTATTACCGTGTACGGTACTGGTTTTAATAATTAATAGCTGCCTGCCATCCAGGTGTTTTTAATCTATTTCTTCCACTGATCCTCTATCTCCTCTTACCTGGCTATACAGGACCTTCATTTAATGGAAAATGAGTTAAAGCATTTCTGGTCATAAGCAAGCAGTGCTGCAGAGTGGGAAGTATAAATCCGGAGTGGGGCATCAGATTCTTCAGGGAATAAGAGGTGTGTACCCAGCATTAGTGCTAGTGTTAGTACATCAAAGAAATTACAGATGAAGCTTCCTGGGAAGTGAATTTGTAGGTTGTCCAGAGTATGAAATAAGAAATTAATCTGTAATATAAAATAAATAAAGAAAAAAGACATCTGGAAATTATCCTGCTTACCTTTTTTTGTAATATCACTGCTTTCTCCTGATGAATATCCAATGAAAATCCATGTATGTTGTATTTTCTTGATGGTCACTGAAGTGAAGAGAGTAAATTATTCTAATGAATGGAAAGTAATTTGGTATCAGCCGGTGTTGCAGAAATAGATTAGATGGTTATTGATCATTGACTCTCAAGGTTAAGAAGCTTTGGAGCAGAATTCAGCCTGTCAGATTTGTCCCTCTGCTCTCCCTTGTTAGTTCCTGTTCTTCGTCATGGAAAAGAGTTGAATATTATGATATCAATTTTTTTTTAGTTTTATGAAGATAATTGTAAAAGAGAGTGTGGATCTTTTGATAATAATAATACAAAATAAATCTACTAGTGGTTCTCTGCCCTTCAAATTAATGTGTTTTTTTTTTTTTTTAATTTACTTGTAGATTTATTTGTATGATGTAGTACTTGCCAAAAGTTGATTTCTGCAAAATCAACCCAACATAACACTTTGACCAATTGAATCATAGCTGACCTTGTTTTGAGGGCAGAGATTTTGACTCCAGACTTGGAGTTTTTACATCAGTATCTACATCACTTTGGTATTTCTTTTCAACAGCAGCGTTGGGACCTTGTTTGCACCTGTACCATCTCACAAAGAGGTTCAACATTTCTTTCATAGTTCAACCTGCTCTTGTCAATGGAAAGGGAATTTTCTAGCCAAACTATCAAAGCAGAATTTTATAGTTGGATAATTTTACGCAATCTTCAAAACTTTTTTAAGGATATCCTGTATTTAAGCTTAACATTAGCTCCTCCTTCCCTCATATCTTCTGTTACCCACAAAAGAAAAGGTGCTGATGAATCTCAGTACAGTACGGCAAGCTAGTTTTAGCCACTTTGAGGTAAATTCAAAATCTGCAAGTTTCAAACTCTAAACCATATGAAAAATGGACACAATCAATATTACTTTTGCCTTTGGTCATGCCACAATTTAGACAGGTATAATTTCTACAAGCCTTCGTCATTCAGAATATACTAGTCCTATGATACTGCGTTAAAGCCATCTCTAATGAACAGTACATATGGGTCAGCACAGACCCCAAACTGATCATCCAAGCCAGAATGGCAGCAGACAAGCCAGCATCACTTGGAGCTCTGCTGTACATCATTGATCTCTAGGACAGGGATGGTTACTTCAAACTTGACTAAATCATCAGAACTCACAGTCGGTTTTTAAGAGCCCCAGTGCCTTCATGGACATTCACCACAAACCCTAGAGACAAAAAGTCTTGCATATTTATGCAAATTCATAGGGACAGTGCTTAGTCACGTTGCAAGGTTGAGCCTAGAGAAAAGAAATCTTTGGTGGATAAATCACGATGATACTACAGGATATAAAACCCTTCCGTGTTCATTCAGGCTGGGAATGGGATTTGTGGAATGAAAAATGCAATGCTGACCTTGGTATTAGAGTAAAGTTAGAATAGCTTGAAACAGGCCCTGGAGCTATGTGCACTATTTCTAAAGATTTCCTTAGTGTGTGTCAAAGAGATAAACTGACTCACGTCACTCGGCCTTTTCCACCTGGGAAGATGTACTTCTCATTGCCATCACTGACATATTCCGTCTCAGTGGTTCAAGCAGAGATATCTTTCCTTTCGGTGAAAAAAAGGCTCGATACCTTTTGCTCATATTTGAAATAGGGAAAGGGGCACAAGGGAAGAGAAAAAAGGGAGAGGCGTACAAATCGATCTTCACAATTGAAAGGCAAAATTATAAGTTCAGTAACACTTTGGCATTCTTTTACTTCAAGCTGTAGTCTGGTTTGTGTGTCTCAACCAGCGTGTGTTTTAAGTCATATACTTGACTACATGTATGTAATTTGCAGAACACACCAAAGTTTTATACAATACTGTTGTTCTGGACTGACCTGGCAGAGAGCTTTCACAAAGAGCTTTCACTTACCAGACGTCTTGGGAGGAAGGGAAGACTCTCACATCTGTCTTTTATATGAAGTTCCTCTGGTCAAACCACAGACATTTTGAATATTGAGCCTGGGCTAAACTGCCTGCTTCGGTCATGCTCTTAACCACACTATTACTCCATGGCTTAATTGCAAGCAGCTAACTACAAGTGCAACTAAGACCTTATTCAGATAAGTAAGTATGAGACATTCTTAAAGAGTTACACCATGACATCATGGTTAAAAGTTTGTTATGCTTTTTGGTCTTCAAGTCTGCCTTGCTGATGTGCCACATGAAACACCAGTATTGAACTTCTTAGTATTGCTTGGCCTTAGGCCTTCTTTGCACTGAAGACAGTATGCATGCATGAGTACGAATCTGAACAAGAAATGAAGTCACCCGCTTGCATGATCTGGGTGTATGTAGTTCTCAGTGATGCAGATTTAGAAATTCCTGTTCTTGTTAGTTTTTGCATAAGATATTGAAAGAAGCATACTGTGCCATGAAATGCATTAAAAAAATTTTGATCTTCAAGATAAATATGTATGAAGGAGTTTTCCATTGTTCCTGCATGTGATATTAGCGTATGCATTAGTTATGAAGACTCTGTAAGTCTTCAGCATATGCTAATTGCAGCAAGGCCCAAAGTTTACTAGGAATAATTTATTTTCATCAGCTTGGAAAGATGCGTGTCAATCTGCTATCTAAAAATTCTTAACAATTTAATTTTTTTCCATTGATTCTCAGTCAAATCCCCAACCTTTAGTTTCAAGTATTGAAATGCCGGTCTGTGGCAGCAAATCACTATAAAAATGCCTTTGCCAGACATTTAAATTTTTGTTATTAACTAATGAATTATGTTTTGAGCAAATGTATTATTTACTAGCATGTGAAATTAGTAGCTACATTTAGATCCTGTCACAGGTGGTGATGAATGAATGGAAAATAACAAATATGGTAACTATACTTAAGCAGGAGCAGTGCAGAGAAAGGAATTGGAGCAATTCAGTATAATATAAGATGGAAGAACAAGGAAAAAGAGAAACAGTAGCAAACATTAAATACACATAAATGTAGATTACATGAGACTAATCTGACATCTGTTGAAATATAACTGATTGTCTGAAGGATATAACTGATTATCTGGGGGAAAGAAAAGTGGTAGATCTGAATTACAAAGATTTCAATAACTCATATCATATACTATCTGTCATGGTTTAACCCCAGCCAGGAACTAAGCACCACACAGCTGCTTGCTCACTCCCTGCCCCGCAGTGGGAAGGGGAGAGAATTGGAAAGGTAATGAGAAAAACTTGTGGGTTGAGATAAAGACAGTTTAATAGAACAGAAAAAGAAGAGAAAATAATAATAATGATAATGATAGAATATACAAAATGAGTGATGCACAATGCAATTGCTCACCACCTGTGCTGACCGATAACCAAGTAGTGATCGCTACTTCCTGGAACACTTACCATTCATATACTGAGCATGACGTCACATAGTATGGAATATTCCATTGGCCAACTAGGCCAGCTGTCCCAGCTATGCTCCCTCCCAGCCTCTTGTGTGTGTTTAGGCAGAGCATGGAAGCTGAATGTCCTTGACTAGTAGGGTACTTAGCAACAACTAAAAACATCACTGTGTTATCAACATTCTTCTCATACTAAATCCAAAGTGGAGAAGATTGTTATGAAACTTGTTTTAGTGGGTGCAGGTGAGAAGATGTGATACAGGCTGGATCGATGGGCTGAGGCCAACTGTATGAGATTCAACAAGGCCAAGTGCCGGGTCCTGCACTTCGGCCACAACAACCCCAGGCAACGCTACAGGTTTGGGGAGGAGTGGCTGGAAAGCTGCCCAGAGGAAAAGGACCTGGGGGTGCTGATTGACAGCCGGCTGAACAGGAGCCGGCAGTACGCTCAGGTGGCCAAGAAGGCCAATGGCATTCTGGCCTGTATCAGAAATAGTGTGGCCAGCAGGAGTAGGGAGGTGATCGTGCCCCTGTACTCGGGACTGGTGAGGCTGCAGCTCGAATACTGTGTTCAGTTTTGGGCCCCACACTACAAGAAGGACATTGAGGTGCTGGAGCGTGTCCAGAGAAGGGCAACAAAGCTGGTGAAGGGTCTGGAGCACAAGTCTTATGAGGAGCGGCTGAGGGAACTGGGACTGTTTAGTCTGGAGAAACAGAGGCTGAGGGAAGACCTTATCGCTCTCTAAAACTACCTGAAAGGAGGTTGTAGTGAGGTGGGGGTTGGTCTCTTCTCCCAAGTAACTAGCGATAGGACGAGAGGAAATGGCCTCAAGTTGTGCCAAGGGAGGTTTAGATTGGACATTAGGAAAAATTTCTTTACTGAAAGAGTGGTCAGGCCTTGGAACAGGCTGCCCAGGGAAGTGGTTGAGTCACCATCCCTGGAAGTATTTAAAAGACGTGTAGATGAGGCGCTTAGGGACATGGTGTAGTGGGCATGGTGGTGTTGGGTTGATGGTTGGACTCGATGATCTTAGAGATCTTTTCCAACCTTAATGATTCTATGATTCTATGATCTGCTGAAAAAGAGCAGTTGAATCAAGAAAATTTTTGTTGATTCAATAAAGTTAGAAAGCTCATGTATAAAGAAAGGGACTGGATTTTAGACAAGATGAATTGGATGCTTTTGAGGAACAGGGTATAAGAAATTAGATGAAACTGAATGGTATGAAATCCAAGGTCACTCATATGGAGACAAAGAGAATTTTTTCTAGAAGCAGGAATCTTATGATTTGAAAATAATTAAAGGCATAAAAATCTGTGTGCATTTATTCAATTACCTATTGAGTCTGAATTGTCCATGTGATCTGTCTTTGCAAAATGTAATTGTGACCTTAAGTTCTATCAGGAAAGCTGTTTCCAGGAGAAATGGCAAAGTATTAATGACATTTTGTAAGGCACTGGCAGGAGACCTCATCTGGAATACTGAAAAAATGAATTAAAATTGGAACAGGTTCAGGGAAGGTTTACAGGGATGGAGAATGTGAAGATATGGTTATGCCTCTGTCATTTGTGAATGTGGCTTTGGTAGGTACGTGCTAGTTAGCGCAAATCTTAATAACATTGCAGCTAAGTGTTGTAGAAGCATCTCAGAATTCACGATATGAAAATAGCCCAGGTGTTAATTCAGTTTCTCAGGCAGCTTTACAGCCCCCACTGATCTGTGTGACCATGAGTAATTTTCGTCTGGAAACTGAAAATGGTTACCAGCTATTTGAATGGATGGATTCATGAAATTCTTTCTGGTAAGAGAAGAGGAGGTAAGTGCTGAATCACTTTTCAGACTAAACTTGATCAGTTAATAAAAAAAAGATGTCTCATGTTTTGCCTTGACAACAGAGAATTACACTTACTGGACCAGGAGGTACTTCTCATTCTGTTGTTTGTGGTTTGTAGGATAGTAATTTGGATGCATGTATGCCCCAAAGAGTAAAATCACTAGAGAGAGAGAGGAGAAAGATATTCTTTATCTCTGTGGGTAGTCAACTCTTACACTGTACACAAGATTCAAAGATACTTTGCTAATCTTGTCAGCTGCACTTTAGAAATGCAGTTTTACCTGGTATGGCAGTTTCAAAGTTTAGCTTTGAAATACTGCAATAGAATATCTTACCGGCTGTCCAGTGGGATACTTTTAATAATGATCTTGTAATCATTACAGACCTTAACCAAGATGATGCTGAAACTCAAAACAATCCCTCTAGGGTTATTAAAAACAGAAACAAACTCCAAATACTATTCCACTGTTTCTGAGATACAGGATGTACTGCTGCATAACAAAAGAAGGAAAATAAGGCTGTTAATTATATGCACCTAAGAGTACACTCTATTTTGAGAGATCATGAGCATCTTCAGGTGCTACAGTTGTAAAACTGTATAATTGCCTGTTTTTCCCACCCAGCTTTTAAGTTTTGATCCTCAGTGGTTCATGTCATAGCTGAAAAAGATCCATACAGACCCTATCACTTATGCAACTAGTTATGTTAACTTTATCTTTAGTCAGTCGGCTCCGATGATTTGGACTCATTCAACAAATTCTCATCTTCACCTACCTTTGGAAAAGCGATCATCAAGAATATGAGCTAGAGTAGCCACATTCACAAAGTAGATTCTACACTACTTAAGATATATGAGGTTGACAGCAAATTTAGTTAGACTTAAACTAATAGAAGGGATGGGTAGGTAAATAAAGTGCTGAAAAGAGTTTTATTTTCCATGGTAACAGACCCAATGCATCTTCTGAGAATATAACGCTGAAAGAAGAATAAAACACAAAAAAGACAAAAACTGACCAGCCAGTGGTAAGGATACTGGTATAGTAATAACATCCTTGACATTTTTATTAATCTTGTCAGGTTGAATCATAGAATTACAATTGTATTACACTTACAATAATACAATATATATAATAATACAATTATAATTGTATTACAATTCTATAATGTTAATTAAAAAAAAAGGCCTTTTTGTTTGAACTTTGCAAAGGTTTGTAGGCATGACAGTGTAATTCAGAAAATCATAGTGAATTTTCCCCTCTCACTTGCTGCTTCACAACACACAGTGGCAAAACATATTTTTGTCAAACATACAGGAAGTTTGTCTAGGAGCCACTCAAAGTCTCAAGTCCAATAATGTCATTTTTCATTTCTTCTCACACAGTCTCTTTTATTTGGAGAAGAAACAAGAGGTGTCTTTTCTTTTTACTTTTCTTTTCTTATCTTTTTTTTTCTCTTTTCTTTTCTTTTCTTTTCTTTTCTTTTCTTTTCTTTTCTTTTCTTTTCTTTTCTTTTCTTTTCTTTTCTTTTCTTTTCTTTTCTTTTCTTTTCTTTTCTTTTCTTTTCTTTTCTTTTCTTTTCTTTTCTTTCTTTTCTCTCTTTTCTTCTCTTTTCTTCTCTTTTCTTCTCTTTTCTTCTCTTTTCTTTTCTTTTCTTTTCTTTCTTCTCTTCTCTTCTCTTCTCTTTTCTCTTCTCCTTCTCTTCTCTTCTCTTCTCTTTTTCCTTTCCTTTCCTTTCCTTTCCTTTCCTTTCCTTTCCTTTCCTTTCTTTCCTTTCCTTTCCTTTCTTTCTTCCTTTCTTTCCTTTCCTTTCCTTCCTTTCCTTTCCTTCCTTTCCTTTCCTTTCCTTTCCTTCCTTTCCTTTTCCTTTTCCTTTTCCTTTTCCTTTTCCTTTTTTCTTTTCTTTTCCTTTTCCTTTTCCTTTTCCTTTTCCTTTCCTTTCCTTTCCTTTTCCTTTCCTTTCCTTTCCCTTTCCTTTCTTTCCTTTCCTTTCCTTCCTTTCCTTTCCTTTCCTTTCCTTTCCTTTCCTTTCCTTTCCTTTCCTTTCCTTTCCTTTCCTTTCCTTTCCTTTCCTTTCCTTTCCTTTCCTTTCCTTTCCTTTCCTTTCCTTTCCCTTCCTTTCCTTTCCTTTCCTTTCCTTTCCTTTCCTTTCCTTTCCTTTCCTTTCCTTTCCTTTCCTTTCCTTTCCTTTCCTTTCCTTTCCTTTCCTTTCCTTTCCTTTCCTTTCCTTTCCTTTCCTTTCCTTTTCCTTTTCCTTTTCCTTTTCCTTTTCCTTTCTTTTCCTTTTCCTTTTCCTTTTCCTTTTCCTTTTCCTTTTCCTTTTCCTTTTCCTTTCTTTCCTTTCCTTTTCCTTTTCCTTTTCTCTTTCCTTTTCTTTTCCTTTTTCTTTTCTTTCCTTTTCTAAATACAACTAAAATATCTTTTCAGAAATGTTTTAATAAATGTAAGTGGTATCAAAGTTCCCACAGAGTGGCATAGCTGGTAGGTTTCATTAATGTCTGCTGGCACTAGCAAAATGCTGAGACTGAAGAGGAGACTCTGACTCTGGAGGCATGGACTGCTGCATGAACCTTCGTTGACACATTCCTCCTTTTGTCTGACCTTTTCTGTTCCATTGCTTCCAACATGTTCAAATCCTGCTTCTTCTTACTTCCCAGATTACAGGTATCTCACAATATTGACACATCTACACTCTATTTCTTCACAAGGTAAGTTGTATCTTCCTTCTTATCTATTTTCTTGTCCCACTGATTTACAGTTAGCTTAGCTCACAATGGAAAACCCATTTTCCCTCATCCCCATCACCTTTAGATTCATAGGTATTCCTCCTGTCTGTTCATCCTTGCTAGCTCCTCTAATCTTTTCACAGAGGTTTAGCACTTTCCTTCATATTGAAGATTCATATGTGTTATTTTGGCTTCAGCAGTGCGTTGTAGAGAGGGACAGGTAACCTGCTAAAATGTATCCAATGCAGACAGAAATTTTGGAAAGTGTGTTTTTTAAAATTCATCAGGATGTGCAAGTTTGACAGAGCTGCAAGCAACTGAAGACTGGTGCCAGTCTTAATAATACCATATTCCATTTGTGACAAAAAATTGAATTATGATATTGTGCACTGTATTTCAGCTGTAGTCTATGTAAAAATTAGTTAATCATGTAGCTGAAATTCACTGACTGGCATCACTCATTGGAGAGATCTGAGAGCAAACACATTGTGGTTGGGGTATTTCTGTCATACGAAAGAGGTTGGATATTGCTACTGGTTTTAGCTTCACTGTCCGCAGTACATTTTTTCTTCAGCTGAGACATCCGCAGTACATTTTTTCTTCAGCTGAGACACAGTGACCAAGTACCTACTTCTAACTTATTAAATCAATGACGTACAATGAGTTAAACCTAATGGTATTTTTGTTAGGAAATGTCACCCAATCTGTTTTGAGGAGCTAACTGAAAATAACAACTTCATGAGTTATAACCATTTTGACCTTTCAATTTTTCTCTCCATAACTATAGATGCAAACAAATAAAATTTTAGCCAAAGAACATTCAGGTGCTGATCCCTCTTGTGATGAAGCCAATATTCTTAGGAAATGAGACACTGATAGTTTTCCACATTTAATTTCATTTTGACATTGAAGGAATTAGAAGGGTGAAAACAGACTAGCCTGGGGCTTACTAGAGGAGAAGTTGCTGTCCTTTTCTAAGAATTATTACCATGTTAACCTTAAGACCGCACTGTAATACTGTGTTCAGCAATAACACTTCAGTTAGAAATTTGGTTCTGGAAATATCTGTGAGGCAAGGAGCTACCAGGTGGCTTTAAAACAGTTGCTCCATGAATGCCTTAGCACAATCAGCTGGAAATTAGAGGTGGAGGTGTTTTCTACATTGCTCTGGCAACCTAGAGATGGAGGTTCTGTTAAGAATGAAGGGAGCAGGATCATGTTTCCATGCATAAATACTTTTGGTTCTGGTCCTATACCTATGTCTTTGGTCAGTTTTATCTGCTTTTTAGTTGTTATTTGTCTGCTGGTTGAAAAATAATGTTGTTTCCCCCATCTCCTAAATGTACAGCTTATAAACCTTTACCTTTTTATTACTGTAATTATTTCTGTTTTACATAATGCTACAATGATAAGAGACTTTGTGTCTGATGTGTGATGTATTTTAATAACAGTTAAAAGATTACTTGATGATATGAGTTGTGATGGTTTTGGAATGGTTTACAGTTGTTTCAAATTAAAATTATGAGAAATTGTTGACAAATGCTTATATTAATACCTTTCTCATAATTGCAAAGCAATGCATTTATTTAATGATGTCTCTGTTATGAGAGCTGAAGTGCATTTCAGGTGACATTATTATCTTTTTCTTGAGCATCCCTTATTACAAGTTAATGTTATTTCATACAAAAAGATTAAAGACATAATAGCTGCTGAAGCTAGTTTGATTTTAAAACTTCAGGGCCATTTTTTATTTGGGGTCATTCTTTTTTTTGGAGCCATTCTTTAAAGAAGTAATGCTTTTTTCTTTTTTTTTTTTTTAATTATTTTCCCCCATGGCATATAAGCCTCATTTTGAAAGGGAAACTATAAGGGAAACTTATTTTTCTGGCTCTGAAGTGGCTTTCTCAACCAAGGAAGAAAGCTGAATTGCTGCTACCTTGATTATATTCCTAACAGTATTTGGTCTCAGATGATTCTTTAAGCACTTTCTAAATCAGATTCCTAGGGATGGTGTCCTGAACTACATTTCAGACTGTGGGGGAAAAAATAGGTAATTGTTTTGCAAAAAAGAAATTATGAAGGCAGCTTTTTCCAAGCATTGAGAGTGAAAGGGATTTATTAGTGATCGTTACTGACTGGGCCTGCTGAGATAAAGAGTGTAGAAACCCTTTATTATCCACTAATTGTCTCACTTGATTTTACATCCTAAAAATGTCATTTTACCTTTACATTGCTGAAGAACAAACTCTAGGCATTACGTTACAAGATACCCAGGCACTGTATGCAACAACAGATAGCTCTTTAATCTCCAACGGAACTACATGATTTTATTAAAATTTTTCACTATACAGAAATAGAAGAAAAAGCAAAAAAGAAACTAATTTCCCTGATCAAAAAGAAGGCAAGACTCCCTGAGGCAAGAGCATTTTGGTTCTCCACATTTGCTTAATAATAGCATTTTACAATCGTTTGAAAATAGAAGGAGGCTCTTCTGAATGATGGGTCAAACTTTGGGTTGCCTGTGAATAAAGTAATATGGAAAAATAGTAGATTACTGTCTTGTAAAGTTCAGTATTTCAATGTTCAATAAATGTACAATCCAGTCCTATTGTATACCAAATAAATATTTTCTGCAGGCTTAAAAATACTGATCATATAAATTCAGAAACATTAAAAATGCACCTACTTCATAAATATGTCTGCATAACATAATGTACAGGAAACATATCATCTTTGCTCTACTTAAAATGTGGTTGGTTGCAATTATTTTTTAGGTTTTTGATGAAAAAAACCATGGGTGCAGTACTTAGTTGCAGTGAAGAACAATGGGATGTTTTTGTATAACCTGGCGTTTTAAATTGCTTATTTAATTCTTTGTTTTTGTGTGATATCAGAGGGTTAATGTCTGGTCAGATTCTGACTAGAGAAGGGAAATTATCAATTGACTAGGCTATTTCTAATAAAAAAATTATTTTAAAGACTTCCTTTACAATCCAGTGGGCACTTCAGTGGTGTCCATTTGTTGTCCAAGGTCCAAAAGGTGGGTTTTTCTCCTATTGTGCTGACTCAGGGCTTTATGACAAAAATCGGATACTACTTATAGCCAGCAAGTTTCGTGGATTTAATCTGAAATATTAATCCTGAGTTTTTAAGGATAAAAATTCCTTGTTTTTGCCACAGGTCACATTCAACCCCTTCAGCGAGGCAGCGATGCGGGTTGCGGTCAGTGCATAGAGGTTTCTCTCTGCCGTTCCCTCTCTCACGCCCTTTTCCTACGCTCTGGCATGGGTCCTCCATAGGCTGCAGAGAGCCCATATGTCTGTGGTGCAGCAACTGGGGAGAGAAGGCGGCATACACATTGTGTGGGAGTGTATGTCTGCGTGTGGTCACCAGTGAACATCAAGCTAGACTAGGTAGCAAGTAGGCAGTGTCAATCGGGCTTCCGGATTTGAGAGCCCTAACAATTTATGGATGTTTTTATGTCTTTTTCTGATCCATTGCATGGATCTCCCATGTAACATTGGAACAGGCTGCCCAGGGAAGTGGTTGAGTCACCATCCCTGGAAGTATTTAAAAGACGTGTAGATGAGGCGCTTAGGGACATGGTGTAGTGGGCATGGTGTTGGGTTGATGGTTGGACTCGATGATCTTAGAGGTCTTTTCCAACCTTAGTGATTCTATGATTCTATGATTCTGTGAACATGGGTGATAGGATCTCAGCCAGCAATTTCAGCATAGCACGTACAGGTTAAAGTAAGGAAGGTGTGTTTTTAACAGCTTCTACATGGTTTAGACACCTAATTTTTACAGGAGAAATTATTTTTTCAAAAGTTTTACTGCAAGTGTGGCCTCTAAGATACTTGCACTTCCCTGAGATGTTAGTTTCTTTTTAAAAAGCAAGCTTAATACAAGGTCCGTCCTTTCACATTACTTGTTAAACTTTTCCACGGTCGGTTACTCATCTCACCCCTGAACAGGGTTTTCCGCTTTGAACATTAAATGTTATACCTTATTACGTTTTCATGTGATGCATTTAGGAATGCACTAAATCAATTTGAAATGTCTGTGCAATATCTGCCAAAAGTTTAAGCCATCTAATCAGTTGCTGCTGCTGAAAGTGGTTCTCCTCTTAAGTGAGAAACGTAAAGAAATTACTTTCCTCCTTTAGGTTTAGATCACACTGTCAGGGAAAGCAGTTCATGTTTTAGAGTGAATTATTGTACTTAGTTCTTGGTGAGACAAAATTGTTGTGGACATAACCAATATGTAAGATTGCATGCAGAACTGTAACAACTGATATTGGGGAAAAGTGCTTCAGCATGCTTCCTTAAAAATACAGATACTTTTAGTTGAATTGCTGCATTTTGCACTCCCCATTCCCAAGGTTGCTAAATAATCTAGTGGGCAAACCAGAATTTTACTGGGGAGCAGAAATGTGGTGGCTGAGTGATATGTAGAAGTTATGGCATCATTCTTTAATTAATACCGGCTAGCAGGCCATGCCAAGTCAGCAGAAGTGAACTCTTAATCCTTGTCGCCTCTGAGGCGACAGTAGTGATTATTGCTAGGTGGAAAAAAAATCATCTGAGTGACTTTAATGGGCTGTGCTACAGATACAAACTATTGACCATTTATGTGCTGGGTGTAATAACAACTCAGAATAAGAATGACAGTTGGATTTTACCCTTTGTGTTTTATAGCTGTTTCAGTCTTTTAAATGACAAAGCATTTCAGCTTTTTTTTTTTTTAAATACTGCAGCATGTGAGCTGTTGGGATAATTGTACTTTTAATAGGCAATTGTGATTGTTGAGGGAGAGAGAAGGGGAGTTAAATTCAATTTCTAATGAAGAAAAGCAAAGAATAATAAGAAATTCTTCAAAGGGATGGTAGGGATGAACTTAGAAAAAGGTTTTTTTTTCTTGCAGAGAATTAGATAGAATGATATAACTGAATGCACCTTTTGAACAACTTCAAGGTTGCATAAATCAGTGTGAGATTAGAAATGTCTTTTAATTGACGATCTGTGCAACTGGAATTCAGTCCTGAAATCTAAACATGCTGAAGAAATTGTTGAAGACTAATTCTATAGTGTTAGTTGCCCTTCCTCCTTTTTGTGGACAGTTACAGTGCACTGGATAAGCTGTATAGAGGATTT
This sequence comes from Calonectris borealis, assembly GCF_964195595.1. Taxonomy (NCBI): domain Eukaryota; kingdom Metazoa; phylum Chordata; class Aves; order Procellariiformes; family Procellariidae; genus Calonectris; species Calonectris borealis. The sequence continues at coordinate 82,875,664 of NC_134313.1, read as the reverse complement.
TCCTGGTTCCCATTTTTAAGTTTGTTTGCAGTGCAATATTTATAGATTCTGCTTTAAAGACTGAATTTGTAATTGCTTTTTCTATGGCACTTTTTCTTATAGTAACCAATGCTTCACAAATATCAACAACTGTATATTTGAAACACCCCAGTTTTGTGTGGTGACTCATAGCTCAATTTTTGCCCTTCCCAATTTACTGAGGCACTAAGTTAAAAATATTCCGGTTTATTGGAATGCTCAATAGAAAGGTCTAGAACTTGATCTGGGAAAGTGTTTAGTGTTCTGTGACACTTCATGTTGAATGTACATCTCACATGTCCTTCTGTATACTAGAGCTCTTTAACAAACACCCAGAACAGTTGCCAGTCATCTGTGGAAAATCTAATTAACGTATTGATGGCAAAAGCTGGAATAGCCAAATCCTGACTGCACTGTTTACTGTAAAAGGTTTCTTTTTCGTCAAACTTACCTCACCATCAGGATGACTGCACAACCCCCTGCAGCTGAGGAAATAGGGCTTTTAGTGAGAAGCAAGTTCCTTAGCTACTCGTCCTCAAGCCACTACCTCCTCTGCCTGCTTCTCCGTAACTTTTGCCCTGAATCCTCTGCCCAGACCAAGTCACTTCTCCAGGGCTATCCTCTTTGCTAAAGCAGTAATGTTCCTCCTTCACTTTACATTTATTTTTCCAGCTGTCCCTAGCCTTTTCTGTGGGAAAACCTGTCTGATTTATTTTTCCTTGCTTTTGGACCACTCTCAGTTCTGTTCCCATATTCTCCCCCTTTCCCTTTTCAGGATTATGTCTGTCCACCTTGTTGCAGGATCCTTACTTAGCTATGCCCATTTCTGTGAATTAAGTTAATCCATTTTTTGGAAGTGTAATGAACACATTTGGAATAAGAGTATACGCACAGGGAGCTGATTAAAAACAAAATTAACTGTCTCTGAAGGACAATCCTTATTACAGTCCTTTGCCAAATACCAATTTTCAGGTGTTTAAGTCTGCATATAAAACCTGGTTTTAGTTATTTAATGCCAGCTTCACTTCTGGAATGCTTAAGAGTAGCATTCTGGTGCACTGCAATATGCCGTAGACTAAAAGTTTTGTTAATAGCTGCTACCGGTTGGCACATAGGGGAGAATAAACATGAAAAAACCTCAACAAACAATTAAACATAGAGTTCTCCCCAGAAAGGCTGATTCAGCTGTTCTGATACAGATATTAGGAAATCCTTCAGTGAGATGAGGAGAAGAGGAGAGTAAATACTCTGAGCATGAGTTTGGAGTTGCAAACATTTTTGCCTTGTTCTTTTGATCAGAAAAATTAGGTGGAAAAGGATAACACTACGTAGTGGGGATAAATGAGAAAAGAACAGTTTATAAGTAGATTAGCCAGAAGTTATCTGGCCTAGCAAAGAGCAGATTTCCTTTAGTCTCTGGAAGAGGTAGAGCTTTTGTACAGCAGCATTCCTTAATACCCCCCAGTCGCCCTCACTTCCCCAAACCCCAACGAAACCACCACCACAAAAAAAATATTAGATTAGTGGAGTCTTCCAGAGGTTAGTTCCACTGCATCTTACTCAGTAAACCTACTAATGAGCAGGTTAAACACCTTTAAGTGGCTTAAGAGAAACTGAGCAGATCCATTTGTATTTAGCTTGAAAAAAGCAGAAAGACTCCTGAGATGTCATGCTCTCCAGGGCTGCTCCTGTACTCGTGAATTTACAGGAAAGCTGGGAAGGTCCCAGATAAGGACTGTTCTTGCCTCAGTGTCCTCATATCTTGGATGATTACTAAGTTCTTTTTAAATAGAGATCTTTTTTCAAACACCTCTCTGACTTCTCCTGATTTTTGGAGACCCTTTCATTTTTACCTTGGTTTGATTTCTATTCAAGACTGTGCATCATAAGAGTAGCATTAACTGACATTGGGATTAATACCTGGAGATCATTAATGCAAAGTGTATGACTTAACTGTCAAGACTGTAATGGAGCTGTTTAGTTCTAGGCTGTATTTCTGTTTGTACTGTTTGTTCAAGGCTAATGTCAGACAGCAATCTCCTTGACTACTAATACAGCTTACAGTTCTGGGATTTTTCCCTTTCTTCCAAACAGCTTCACGCTTTGGATTTGCAGAAATTTACAACCTAAGGGAACAATACTTCAAGGTTAATGCAGTCAGCCTTGACAATCCTCCTCCAGAAAAATTATACATTACCCTATATAGGAACAGCTGTGATACAGCACAAACATCAAATTATTACAAGTAGTTCAGATGCTGTATGAACTGCTTGTATTTTTATTTTTTCTCCACCTTCCTACCTTCCTTGGGAGAACTGGTTCCTTTTGAAGGTTTTTTGTTTATCATACTGAAATTTGGCAATGTCATAGATAAAGCATGAGGATGTGAAAGCAAATTATTTAACGTACCTGAAATTACACACATACAAGGAGAAATAGACTACTGTCAAATGACACTGACAGGATCTTGTGCTTCATTTGCGAAACAGAATGAAAAACTTTAATGGCTCTTGACCATAAAGAAAAATGAGGGACAAGTTGGATTTGCATTCTGCAGAAGCCGGGAAGTTAACCTTTGTATTTAAAATATGCTTAAACAGACTGTATTGATATCTGAGCTGATTGATAAAACGAAGGGGAAAGAGTACTACCAACTCACAATTCATCTGTCTTCTAAGACAGATGGAGAACCAAAATGATACCAGATACTGTAGCCAACCCTGCTCCTGATTCTGTGACTCGCTGAATTACAGAGTTAAAAAGAGTTGAGTGCAGTGTCCAGAAATACTTTCTCATGGCAATTTTTAGAGAATTGTGGAAACAAAAATTAACATAGGTGCCTATTTATGCCTATGAGTGCAGAAAGCAGAGACAGAAGAGGACTCAGTATACAACGTCTTCGCTCCAGGATATAAACTCTACTTTCTAACAGATTCTTTCTCCAAGCTGTTACATGGACAAATTGGTTGATTTAGTAATAGGAATTTACAGCTCTTTGAAATATGGCAAAAGCAATCTTGTTATTAAAAAAGAGGAGGCACCTGTTGAAATGCCAGCAGCATGCAGGAGTAGCACTATATTAATCCTTAAAGTTCTGATTAGCATCTCTGCAGACCTCTGCTTTTTTGAATTGTCATGCAAATGGTAACTAGTGTGGTGGAGAATAAAATATCTTTAATTCTCAAATTAAAATATAGCAATTTCTCTGTTTAACCAATGCTTTTAAAAGAAAAAATATTTTGCCTTACATTGATGCTATAACCACTCAAATTACGGGAAAGTAGTGGCGACAATTTTTGAAAACACTTAAATTTTATTACGAGTTCTTTTCTGATTACGTCCTAAAATCAGGTATTAGATGAAGAAGATCACCTCTAGCATAAATGTGGAATAGACTTACCTTTACATCTACTGTTACATTTTTTTTGGAAGAGGCATCTACAGTGTTATTATACAATGTAATGTAAGAATCATTAGTACAGTGTGCATTATGACAGAAAAAGGGATGCATATTTGTGTGTTATATCTCACCTCAGTATTCAAGCCCTTCTACAGATCTTGTTCTGAATCTTGGTGGAGGAAATATATCAGAGATTGCTACAGTAGATGGTATTATTAGTCAGTTATAGTTTCTTTGACCAGCTAAACAGAGATTTTCATGGGATTCTCATTCTATCTTTATTCTCTTCAGTATATGAAGTGAAAAAAAAAAAGTCTTATAATTTTATAAAGTGAGTATTTTATTTCAGTTATGGACGGTTTCTGTGAACCTTATTTCTGAGGTATTGTATTACTGGATAATGGCTGAAAGTCTGCAAGTATGAAATTTCCTTGCATGGAAACAAGGATAGAAAGCCTTCGTTTACTGTTTCTCCCTATTCACAGGATTTTTGTTGCAGCACAGAGTGCAGGCTTCATTTATGCCATTAGTTAACCTTCAAGCAGGTTTGATGTTTTGTAAAATGTACATTGTGCATTCATTCCTCCATAAATTACTGTCTAGAGCTTTGGGATTTTTTTTCCCCTTCTGCTACGTTATGGAAGAATCTTACTGATATTCAGCATATATATATGCTATAATGATATACAGCAGTTTGTGATAATATTATGCATGGAGAAGAAATTTAAACATTATTTGTCTATTAGTCAAAAACCTTGTTGTGCATGAACATTATCCACTCAGCAAAAGGGCTGAGCTGTCAATCAAACATTTATTTTGCATGGTTCTAGAGTCAGTGCCGTAAAAGAGAACTGAATAAATCCTATAGGCTTAACTAAGAACAGAATACTAGTGAGATGCAGAATTACCAACTTAACTGAGCCTGCAATCAGACATTAGAGAGTGCAATAGCTGGGGAATTACGGAAGAGACTGTTGATTAGGCCTAACTGAAGTTAGGCATGGAGATTAAAGCTGGTCAAAAATTTTTTTTAATCTCAGAAATTGTGTGGTTTAGTGAAATCCAGTGGCTTCTAATAGGTGCAGGTAAGTACCTCCGAGTTCCCGGTTTCCTGTGGCAAGGCCTCCCAGGCCTGCATTTCCACCACCACTCATTTAAACTCCATAGTTCAGTCCCACCTCTGCCAGCCCTACTACTCCATCCCATCCAATGTTTCAAAAGGTCAGGCTGTCAGTCCTGTCATATTCCCATAGTACTTCCTTTTCCTCCTGTGATACATTGGAGAATGCATACTTGGATGCTTCAGGCACTTGATTTCATACATGTTTTCCACCTTCCATTTTTCGATTTGTATAACCTGTCAACTTTTTCTCACCCTTTCAGTAAAGTGTAGTCACTTGATAGCTTTAGGACTCTCCAGCACATACCCAAGATTTGCTTTCTTGGCTGATATCTGCCTCTGGATGTTGCCACCAACCATGAACCAGGCCCTGAAACAAAAGTGTGCAAGCTCCTCATTCTTTACATTGACTGAAGCTGTTTCACTCAGGCTGTTGATACTTTGAATTTCTAGTACAATCTATTTTGGAAAAGTGTGACAGGCTTGATATAATTTAAAGCTTAGCAAATAAGTCTCCTACTCATTGAGATATCTGTCTGAACTTGAATGTTCATGTGTGCACTTGAAAATTATTAAAATCTTGAGGGGTGCTGCCCTCTAGTATGACTTGCTTTGCTGATTTGAGCTTTGAGCTGGTTCCTCTGTCCTCTTTCCTTGTTGCAATCATTGCCCCCGTTGCAGAAGAACTGCAGTTTTAGATATGATGTCCTCTTGCATTCTGAGTCTAAGAAACAACAGCTCTACTAATTGTAATTTCTCTTTTTCCCCTACTGACTCCTCCTGATGGTAAAATAAAATGTTTCTTGGAGGCAGGCCAGTAGCGAAGCTGACAGTCCCAGAAGCCTCTTAGTTATACTCCTTCAATGCATTTCCAGGCAGGGTGACCGCAATGCATTATAGTAGATTCTTTAGACAAGGTCAGACTAGTATTCAGCAGAATGCAAATGGAAATCGTAAATCAGCACAGACATATCTCACTCTGTCACATATGCTGCCTGCTGACAAATTAATAACTCTTTCAGGATTTAAATGCAGATGTTTTTCAAGCCTGTTCACTATTTTTGTGGCAACTATAACATTCTTGGGTATATCTACTGTATACATTTCTTTTTCTTTATGAGGTGAATCACTGAGGTAAAACCAATTATTGACTAACTGCTCATATCCCACTGAGCATTACTGTGGGTTGGTATTAGTTTGCAATGCTGTCTGCAAGCTGTCCATATATGAGTGGTTTGAAAGGTATCCCATGAGCCTTTGCATCCTCATGATGTGGGCAAATGCTGTGTTTTCTTTCTACCTGTCTTACAAAGATGAGGTTACCACACCAGTGCCTGCAGCAGAAGAGTGATACTGAAGCATTTCTTTCTGCCATCGGTTACTACTACTGTCATTTTAGGAAGTCAAGCTGGTGTTACTTTCTGCTCTCTCTGCTTCTGTTCTGTGGATCACAGTACCACAATACTCCCCATAGTGGATCATATATGTTTTTCAGGAGGTGGTATATGAAGCCCTGGCACGTATCAGATGCTGACCTAGAAATATTCTTACCATGTACTGGTGTGTGTGTGTGTGAAGAAAAGCTTCTTCAAGCACATCTGAATGAAGACTTCCAGACGGAAAAGATAAAGATCTCTCAGTGTTGCCTGTCCCTCACTTTCTCTGTGGCAAAGGTCTGCCTCCAGGGACTAAGAAGAGGGTCTGAGCCAGAGAAGAAAGCAACAAAATGTGGATGCAGAGAACCTTGTTTCAAGACCTCTGTCAAGAGCAGGCATATGCTGTGCAGCATCCGCACATGACTCTCTAGCTGTGTATCACAGGAGGGAGGGTTTTGCAACAAAAACTTGTAGTAGGGGACCAGAGACTTGTCCAGGACAAAGGCTAGAAAGGAGACCCTTTACCCAGGTGGTTGCAGACATTGTTCTTTCTCTGAAGGTGGAGGGCAGTAGCTACTCAAGGTGAAGTGGGAGGCTAAGGAATAAGCAGAAGCCTTTCAAGGCTTGCAGAGCAAGGTGTGGGTAGTCTCCTGCCTAATATTCCCAGCTGCAAAACCGGGGCCTCTGTCCTGGCACAGTCGGACCTGCACAACAGCTTACTGCAGTGCTCAGTAACAGGCACACCTGCTTCTCTAGAGGAGAAGGGAGGACAAGGGAAGAGAATGTTAAGAAGATGAAGGACATGTGAAAAGAGGAGAAGAAAGCAAAAGAAAGGGGAAGGAGCGGAAGAGGAAAAAGGTATGAAAAGGTGAAAATAACAACTAGGCAGTAGCATGGCAAAAAGTGGAATGAACAGCGGAGAGAGGCACATGAGACTTGGGCTTGGAAACATGCCACTGAATGAATCTCACGAAACAAGAGAGTTTATCTTAGTTTCCTTGCACACTGGGAAGGCTTCCTTCTTGTAGGGTGAGACAAGCGAAACCAGGCAGGGTCAGAAGGCAATGGATCATTTCACTCTGCTCCCTCCTCCTTGCTGCCAAATTTGTGGAGTGGAATTTCTTCTTTTCCATATGAGAGTATTATCTACAATGGAAATTTTTTTTTTAAAATTTTTTTTTTAATTCCAGCTATGTGTCAAGGAGTGATGTAACGTGTCAAGTGAGGGCATTCTGAAATGACGTAGGTCCCATAACAAACTGTAAGGGTAGGTACATACTTGTTATATCTGTTCTCAAAGAGATGAAACACAGACTATGCCTCTGTCATATGTTACGTATGTTGTAAATGTGCACAAAATTATATTCCTGCTTCCAAATGATCTGAACTAATGTTCATACAGTTGCAGTAGTAAGGTTTTAATTGGAAACAAGGAACATGTTTACTGTTGCATCATATTCCCAAAGAAAATAAAACCACATTTCAATAACCAATAAAGTATAATAAATCAATGATTCTAGGATAGAAACAACCTGCCCTGGTCAACTTCAGGTCAAAATCATGCTGCAGAGAATGCTGATTCATTTGTCTTTGTGGCTATAGAAGTAATTTTGAAAGACTGAGAAGTCTACACAAGCATGAGATCTCTATACAAACATTTCTTGGAAGAAATCATAGAATTATAGAATCATTAAGGTTGGAAAAGATCTCTAAGATCATCGAGTCCAACCGTCAACCCAACACCACCATGACCACTACACCATGTCCCTAAGCGCCTCATCTAGACGTCTTTTAAATACTTCCAGGGATGGTGACTCAACCACTTCCCTGGGCAGCCTGTTCCAAGGCCTGACCACTCTTTCAGTGAAGAAATTTCTCCTCATGTCCAATCTAAACCTCCCTTGGCGCAACTTAAGGCCATTTCCTCTCGTCCTATCGCTAGTTACTTGGGAGAAGAGACCAACCCCCACCTCGCTACAACCTCCTTTCACGTAGTTGTAGAGCGCGATGAGGTCTCCCCTCAGCCTCCTCTTCTCCAGGCTAAACAGTCCCAGTTCCCTCAGCCGCTCCTCATAAGACTTGTGCTCCAGGCCCTTCACCAGCTTCGTTGCCCTTCTCTGGACACGCTCCAGCACCTCCATGTCCTTCTTGTAGTGAGGGGCCCAAAACTGAACACAGTATTCGAGGTGCGGCCTCACCAGTGCCGAGTACAGAGACATGATCACCTCCCTACTGCTGGCCACAGTATTTCTGATACAGGCCAGGATGCCATTGGCCTTCTTGGCCACCTGGGCACACTGCTGGCTCCTGTTCAGCCGGCTGTCAATCAGCACCCCCAGGTCCTTTTCCTCTGGGCAGCTTTCCAGCCACTCCTCTCCAAACCTGTAGCGTTGCATGGGGTTATTTGTGGCCGAAGTGAATGGTTTGGGTTGGAAGGGACCTTTAAAGGCCATCTAGTCCAACCCCCCTGCCATGGGCAGGGTCACCTTCCACTAGATCAGGTTGCTCAGAGCCCTGTCCAACCTGACTTGAATGTTTCCAGGAATGGGGTATCCACCACCTCTCTGGGCAACCTGTTCCAGTGTTTCACCACCCTCTTTGTAAAAAATTTCTTCCTTATAGCTAGTCTGAAATGACATCAGTGTTCCTGCTAAAATTTGATGCTTTCAGAAAATGAAAAATGATTGTTAGAATGATAAACTTGTCTCTGTGTAAATATATATAAATATATTTATAATGTAAATTCAATATACTAGAGTGAACTTAAGTTCTTTCAGTTATGAAAGTTACAAAAAATTACTCCAAAATTTCTAAAATGTGTTTCCAGTCCTTGAAAATAGTTCTTGTCTGGGAGCCACATTTGGAGTAGATTTTAGATCCAATTCCCAGGTGAGTGGTGTTGAAAAAAGGGGAAATAGAATTGATCGTTCTTCTTAGTGGAAGAATGCAAACGATATTGACAAAAATGCTGGAGATTAACTCTGTGAGTGCATCTAGAACAGTGTACAATGTTTATCACTAGAACACCATATTAGCAGTTCACTTTCCACAAATTCACTTTTACTTTCCAACTAATTATACATATTATTTTGGTATCTTTGTAAGAAAAGAAATGGAACATATGATACTTTAAAAACTTTACCATTGAATAATTTTGTGCCAAAACTAAAATGCACAACCATTCTTCTTAAAGTAAATTATATGTGCTGTAACAATAGAAAAATTCAGATAGGTCAAATATTTAGGGTGATATTTTTGAGGATTTTGTGAACTTTCTGCCCTAGAAAAGACATTTAAATTGTAGACTCAGTGGGAGGGGAGTGGATGCATGCTTTTTGCTCTACACAGCAAAACAAATTCTGTGCAAAATTTAAATTAAAATGCATCCTGCCTGTCTTGGGGATGGGATGCTTAAATGTGAGTGAATGGAGGGAAAGTAGTATGGAAGTAAAGAATAGGACACACGTCCATTTCTAAGCTGTTTTGCACTTCACAGCAATTAGCCACTATGATGGCAATCAGAAAGGTGTTTTTTTTCTGGAAAGTGTTCATGGTTGCTGTGAAGAAAAGCATACATTGTCACCTTTAAAGTATCCTTCCATTGGCTAAATATACCCCTTTCATCGAAACACAATAGGTCAAACAATATTTGTAACAGAATGTTACATGCTGCTTTTGTTAATTTTTCCCTCTCTTCTTCAGATGAAATGCAGTGTTTTCACCCTGGGTAGTTAGCCTGAACTATCCTTACTGTCCTCTTAAACCTTGGATAGCAATTCACCTTAAACTTTATTGTTTCCTTTTTTAATAATTGAAGACACTTGGATGTTTGAAGAAGACTCTCTACTTTGAATTCTGTATATTATAAGAAGATTTTGCTTCATGATTATATGCATCTAACATGTGTTGACTACCTCATTTCTGTTTTTTAAGATTATCCAGACACCCTTACCTTCATCACTCAGCACTGCCGAAAGAATAAAATTCTGTGACGGATTAGATTTGATTCTTGCTTCCTCCTCTTGTGTCCTAGCCATCATGCTTAATATGGAGCTTTTATTACAGACTTTTGGAGTGTCTGATAGCAATCCAGGCTTTAAACAGATTTAAATATGATTTGGATTCATGTTCCATTTCATTATTTATTATTGGGGCGAAAAAATAAAAACAACTTTGTACCTCAAACTTTCAGCTGGCACTATGACAATAAAATCTTAGCACTATTTCTAGAGTATTTGCCAGGCTCTGCATGATATGTCAGAACCATATTAAAAATATGTTTGCAACAGAAATGCATTTGATTATGTGGTATACATTTTTACATTTTTTCACTTATCAATTGATTTTGATGACCTGCTCAATGATTGTGTTAAAAATTCTTATATTTACAACCATTAATATTTATTTTGGTCTTAAAACATTATTCTGCAAAGTGGTATTTGCAGCACTCTTCTTGTTTGTAAGCTATAATTTAACCAAAAACTATAGAAAAACAATTAGCTGGAAAGACTTGCTAAAATTTACCACATAAGAATCTTGGAATTGTTTTTGCCTGAGTTCATATATGTTTTTCACTGTGGAGTAACTTGTTTCTTTTATCCACTGGCTTGGTGGCTTGAGCTAAACTGACAACACCTGTTTGCTTTATCTGCTTCTATTAATTATTTCAAATATCCAAAACTTTCTCTTTGCTTAGAACTAGTGAAGACTAGATAAGGCTCTTCCTGGCCAAGACTATTCTCCTCTAATGGGGCATGTGTCAATTGCCCTTGGATTAGATGACATGTTCTGGGCTCAGGTAAACTGTGAGGCAAATAAGACTTTAAACCAACCACTATTCCTTATTCCTGTTTAATACCTTATTAGCATTTCAATGGTTTTTTTTGGTTTTTTGTTTTTTTTTGATAAATTCACTAGCTTATGAGGGTCTGGTTCAGACTTTGAATATTAGTGTTGTGTTCCTGTTGAAGCTGTATCTTGTGAGAAAAAAAATGTTTATGAGCAATATCATCAGCTGTTGGGTTCTTGTTCTTATCAATATTATTTTTTTGGATATTGGAAGAAGATATAGTGAATTGTATGTGGTCTCATGATTTGTTAATGACTTTTTTGAAAAACATTACTTGTTTTCCTTCTGTTGACGCTTCACAAAAGGTACTCAAAAATCTTCTATTTCCACTTATATAATCACTTTATACAACTTTGTTATAATCTACAATTCTATTGCTGGTGTCCAATGTAGCAAATTTCCAGACTTATACCTGAACTTTTACTCAACGAGCTTTAATTCTGTTTAGGTATATGTTAATTATTTTACACTTGATGGATTCTTTAAGCTTTAAACTAGGATAAATATAATGCACTACATATAGTTGTGTAATTATTGATGTATTATACTATCTCTTCAAATATTTCAGCATTGCTTAGAATGTTGCGATTCTTTTAAATAATTTAAAACATATTTATATTACATATTCTAGTGCAATTAGTATAAAAAATGAGAACTTTTCAATTCCCACCGACAAATTGTGTTTTCTAGTAAAGCGCTAATCTCTTTCTTTACAGTTTATGTACTCTCATGCATTCACTAGATACATTGTATTGCACTCAATTTGCTGTGTTCATTGCTCCTTATTTGTGGAAAGAGCCTTTTAAAACTTTAGCTGGGAATTCCTTCTTTAGAATCTGACACTGTTTTCCCCATTAGGGTCTGTGACAAATGATTAGAGGAGAGAAAGAAAAGAGTGATTATATCCTAAGGCAACCTGCATGACAACATTGTCAGCAAAACAAAATTTACTAAGGCTAAAGCACAGCTTTAATTAGTACTAATTCAAAAGCATTTCTTATTTCTGCAAGAAAATCACTTGATTTTTTTAAAATCTGGGCTACTTACTGGGTTTTTTTTGTGGTTTGGTTTTTTTGTGGTTTTTTTTTCTGTGCAGAGTAAAACATCAGGTAGATGTACAGCGCTTTTTTTCAGCTAAACTAAAAACCAGCTTTTTCAAAATTGAGAGTAGATAATCTGACTTCTTTTTTCTTTATTCAAGTCATGAGATGCCAGTTCTCAAAATCTATATTATCTGTGAGGATTTGATGTTCAAGAAAAATTAAGCTTTTATGAACCTGTTGTGGGATTCACTATGCAGTCGTCTTTTGGCTCCTGGGAGGTAAATGAAAACAAGAGAAGTTTTTCACATGTTTTTCATAACTTTCAATTTCTCATTGTTGAATCTGACACTGTTGGATTGGTCTCTTTTGTCTTCTTGAGCTCCTAGCACTCCATGTTCTCAAATTCTTGTGGTGCCTTCTGTCTGTATTTCCTTCACAAGACAATGCCTTCCAGTTCCCCGGTATGCCTTGTTCAATCAGTGTTAATGTCCTGTTCTCTGGAGCTGGGACTCCAAAGGCCTGCTGTTCTTTTTTGACATGGGCCAAGGTGATGGTTTCACATGCTTGTTCAATTTTCCAGTTTTATCTTTTCCATTTGTGAACTACATTCTTTGATCCTGAAAATCATATTTTTCCTCTTTTGAGGGAGAATAACACTTGAGTGCTGTTAGATTTTTTCCTCGTAGCATACACAGATGCTCTGTCTCTGGTGTTTTTAACATTCTTCTGCTGTAGAGCTAGTTGGACTGAGAGTTTCAAGGAAAACGTAACCACCAGCTACCAGATTTTTTTCCTGATTTGCTCAACCGAGGGTTTATTTTAATACTAATACTATATGGTAAATTTCTATCTTGATTGCTGGTACCAAAGATACCTTAACTTCTTTTCCTATAGACTTCAGAAATAAAACCTACAACTTGCAAAATTTCCTGTCACTATCTGATCTTTCTACTTGTTGTGGTTTAACCCCTGTCGGCAACTAAGCACCACACAGATGCTCGCTTACCCTCCCTACCCCAGGTGAGACAGGGGAGAGAATCGGAAGAGCAAAAGTAAGAAAACTCGTGGGTTGAGATAAGAACAGTTTAATAATTGAAATAAAATACTACTACTATTACTACTACTACTACTATTACAAAAAATTGTAATGAAAAGTAAAACAACGAGAAAGAGAGAGAGAAGAACAAAACCCAAATCAAAAAACAAGCGATGCAATTGCTGACCACCCGCTGACCGATGCCCAGCCAGTCCGTAAGCAGTGGTCGCTGCCCCGCGGCCAACTTCCCCTCCCCCCAGCTTATATGCTGAGCATGACATCATATGGTATGGAATATCCCTTTGGCCAGTTTGGGTAAGCTGTCCTGACTATACTCCCTCCCAGCTTCTTGTGCACCTCCTTGCTGGCAGAGCATGGGAAGCTGAAAAGTTCCTGACTTAGTGTAACCACTGCTCAGCCACAACTAAAACATCAGTGTGTTATCAACATTATTCTCATGCTAAATCCAAAACAGCACTATACCAGCTACTAGGAAGAAAATTAAGTCTATCCCAGCCAAACCCAGGACAGTATCCACCCCTTATTCTATAGCATCTACATCATGCCCAGGACTCACATTTTCCAAAACATTCCAATTAATCACAACCACTTTTCCTGTCTTTTGATATATATGCATAAATATAATTCCTTTGGTCTATGGGCCATCACTCTGAAATGTCTGTTGCGTTCATTTAGTCCACGACTTTGGGTATTATCTGTCATAACAGTCTTTCAGGGCAGGAGAGATGGTGTATGGTGTTGGATTGTTGTATGCTGAAGTCAGTTCTGGTTCCATCATCGCTGCACTTTGCTCAGTTTCATCAAAGTTCATTCTTCATTAATCTGGGTGATTCTTACTGTAATACCATTGATATGGCATATAACAACTACAGTAATAATGACATACAGTATTATGTAGCAATTAACATCATACAGTTCAAACCATTGGCTATTCTCACCCAAAATCAAATCCCTTTGAGTACACATTGGATTTCCCCATCCTTTCGCATTACCCACCAATTCCTTGAGCAAAAACCATCCCATGAATGGGTTTTCCTTTGCCCGAGACAGGAGTAACCCAGACTGTCTTCCCCAGCATATTTTTTATGTGCACTACAGGGACTTTATCCCCCTCTATAGTGCATAAAAGTTTTGATTGAGCAGGGCCAGCTTGATTGGCAGAACCCCTAGAGTTGACTAATAAGGTCGCCTTTGCTAAATGTATATCCCAGTGTTTGAATGTCCCACCACCCATTGCTCTCAGTGTAGTCCTTAACAGTCCATTGTACTGTCTGATTTTCCCAGAGGCTGGTGCATGATAGGGGGATAGTGGGCATGATATACCCATCCATGTTGTTTGGCCCAGGTGTCTATGAGGTTGTTTCAGAAACGAGTCCCATTGTCTCAATTATTTCTGGGGTGCCATTTCACCATAGGACTCACTTTTCAAGGCCCAGGATAGTGTTCCGGGCGGTGGCATGGGGCACGGGATATGTTTCCAGCCATCCGGTGGTTGCTTCCACCATGGTGAGCACATAGTGCTTGCCTTGGTGGGTTTGTGGGAGTGTGATGCAATCAATCTGCCAGGTCTCCCCAAATTTATATTTCAACCATCGTCCTCCATACCAAAGAGGCTTTACTCGCTTGGCTTGCTTGATTGCAGCGCATGTTTCACATTCATGGATAACCTGTGCAATAGTGTCCATGGTCAAGTCCATCCCTCGATCACGAGCCCATCTATATGGTGCACCTCTTCGTTATGGCCCGAGGCGTCGTGGGCCCACTGAGCTATAAATAATTTACCCTTATGTTGCTAGTCCTGATCCACCTGCTGGTTGTTTTGATGTTCTTCAGTGGCCCGACTCTTGGGGACGTAAACATCTACGTGACGTCCTTTTACAACCAGGTTCTCTACCTAAGCAACAATATCTTGCTTGCCACAATGCGGCAGCCCAGATGGGTTTGCCTCTGTGCTGCCAGTTGTTCTGCTTCCATTGCTGCAACCACCCCTACAGGGCATTTGCCACCATCCATGAGTCAGTATAGAGACAAAGTGCTGGCCATTTTTCTCATTCAGCATTATCTAAAGCCAGCTGGATTGACTCGATTCACCTTCTCCTTCAGCAGTTTCTATGGGACTCCATACAGTGTCGGAGCTTTCCACTTCTAATGCTTTCCCACAAGACCACAGGACCCATCAGTGAACAGGGCATATTGCTTCTCGTTTTCTGGTAGTTTATTATACAGTGGGGCCTCTTCAGCACATGTCACCTCCTCCTCTGGGGACATTCCAAAATCTTTGCCTTCTGGCCAGTCCATGATCTGGGAGATAGGGGTTTTCTATTCGAGCCTGTTGTGTGATCAGTGCGACCCACTTACTCCACGTAACATCGGTTGCATGATGTGTAGAGGGGACCCTCCCATTGAACATCCAGCCCAGCACCGGCAGTCGGGGTGCCAGGAGGAGCTGTGCTTCAATACCAACCACTTCCGAAGCAGCTTGAACCCTTTCATATGCTGTCAGTCTCTTTCTCAGTTGGAGTGTAGCGGGCCTCGGATCCTCTGTATCCCTGGCTCCAAAACCCTAAGACTTGACCTCAAGTCTCCCTTGGTGCTTTCTGCCAGAGGCTCCGGGTAGGGCCATTCTCCCTGGCTGCAGTGTAGAGCACATTTTTATATATTGTCCTGCCCAGACTGACCCAAGGGCTACTACATGAACTATGGAATCATAGAATCATAGAATAGAATCATAGAATAGTTGGATTGGAAGGGACCTTTAAAGGTCATCTAGTCCAACCCCCCTGCTGTGGGCCTGATGTGCCAGGCCATCAAATCCACACTGTCCAGTAAACCCGGTTGTCCCTTTCCTCCACCTGCCTGGAGGCAGGGTCCCTCTAGTCCTGGTCATAGTATTCGTTACTCACTTCTTGTAAATGTGAATCAGAACTCCCTTTATTAAGATCGGATGTAAAATCAGCTCTTCTACTCTGTCCGTGGAACTGCTCACTGGAGACTGGAGCAGCAGTTTTCCTGGAAGAACCCCCTTTTGTGATTGTTTTTCCTTGCAACTCACATACCCATGCCTCTAGGGGCGAGGTAGATTTTCCATCCCACTTTCTCATGTCCTCTCTGTGGTCATGCAGGTCATGCAGGCCACAGGGTGACCCATGGTGTGTACCCACTATATCCTCCCTCTTGAACAGAGGGAAGCTTACTCCTAATAGCTGAGATACTGGTCCATACAGGTAGGGAGTAGGATCTATCCTCTTTGAGTTGCTGAACCAGTTTCTCCACAGCCGAGACAAAGGAGGAAGAGAGATTTTCTTTGTATCACGAGAGCTGGCCAGCCATTTCATCCACCATTTGTCCCTCTCCATCTTTTCAGGTCATTACTACCAAGGAGTTGGCATACAATGATGGTGCACTCCGTACAAACTTACACCACATGGGTTGCATGCACTTGATTTCATCTGGATCTTTGGGTAACTGCTCGTTGACCAGGTCATCATAAATCACCTCCAGCATGGCTAATTCCCTCAGGTACTGGATAACTCTCTCCACGGTGGTCCACTTGCCTGGGTGGCATATAACATCTTCTTTGAAGGGATACCTTTCCTTCACGCCTGACAGGAGTCATCTCCACAGCCGCTTTTCCAATTGCTTTGTCAATGCTCCCTTCCCTAGAAAGGGATCCCAGCTGCTTGGCTTCCATACCATCTAATTCCAGGCTACTGTCCCCATTATCCCAGCATCAGAGCAACCAGATGACAATGTGCTCGCCTGGACGATGGCTGAAATCTTTTCACATATCTCGCAGCTCATTCAGGGATAGGGATCAGGTGGTTACCGCCTCATTTGTGAATTCTTCCTCTTCCTCCTCCCCAAGCAGCAGTCGCCTCTCTTCCTCCTCCTATTCTTGTGATGGCCCTGCTTCGGAGTAGTCTGCCTTGTCCACTTCTTCTTCCTACTCTCTCTCAGAAGATGCTTCTTCACCCCTTACTAAATGAGCTGACTTCCGCTTCCAGTATTTCTTCTTGTGTATAGGGGCAAATGAAACTGGCATGGGTTTGTTCTCCGGTTCAGCTGCAATGCCCGTCTGCTGGGTTGGAGTAGCCGCAGTGCCTGTCATGGGGGTTGGAGTAGCCATAGCGCCTGCTGCAGGGGCTGGAGTAGCCGCAGTGCCTGTTTTCCCCTGAGAGTGCTGCATAATACCGAGCAGTGTTTGGTAGATACTAGCCAGGGCCCAGCACAGTGCGTAAGTTGTGCTTCTTTGGAATAACCACGGCTTTTTTTTTCCCAAGCATTCTATCACTTCATCAGGATCCTGTAGTTGTTTGGTAGTGAAGTTCCAGGCCATTGGATGTGAGAAGTGCTCTAAGTACCTGCCCATATTTTCCCACATGTCCCGCCCATGACCTTCCAGCCTTGGGGCAGATCTCTGGGTGTTTTTTTTTTAAATAATTGTTTAACCCTGAACAAGACCTGAAACACATTCAGGAGACATAGCAACAGGAACATGCTGGTTTGAACATCCCAAGGATATTAAAAATTCTCAAGAGCTTCTGTAACAAGCCTGAAGGAGAAAGGGAAGGTGAAAGAATGGGGGAAAGCATCCCCCTCTGTCTTCCCCATAGATTGGTTCTCCAAGGAGAAAAGGTGAAGGGTGTCATTATTAATAATTTCCGAGAGATGGCGCCCGAAGTACGGAGATGACAGCAATACCAACTACAAATACCAAATTAGTATTTTTACCAGTAATATTATCGTATCATAAGCTGATGTTAAACAGTACAGCAAAGTGATAATCCTGACCCATGTCCCAGAAGAAGATAAACAGCACCACAGGGAATACATACTGCAAGTAAGGATTTACATAATACAACCATGCGAACAAATAAAACAACATTGTGACCAGCGACTATTAAATGCTTATAACAAATTTATTTTAACACGTTCTGGTCAGATCTGTTATCTCAACCTTTCAAGCCCCACGTTGGGTGCCAAAAAGGACTGTTGTGGTTTAACCCCAGTCGTCAGCTAAGCACCACACAGCCGCTTGCTCGCTCCCTGCCCCCGGTGGGATGGAGGAGAGAATCAGAAGAGTAAAAGTGAGAAAACATGTGGGTTGAGATAAGAACAGTTTAAGAATTGAAATAAAATAAAGTAAAATAGAAGATAAATAGAAGATAAAGTAAAAAAAAGAATATACAAAGCAAGTGATGCACGATGCAATTTCTTACCACCCGCCGACCAATACCCAGCCAGTCCCCGAGCAGTGGTCACTGCCCCCCCGGCCAACTCCCCCCAGCTTATATACTGAGCATTATATCATATGGTATGGAATACCCCTTTGGCCAGTTTGGGTCAGCTATCTTGGCTGTGCCTCCTCCCAGTTTCTTGTGCACCTGGCAGAGCATGGGAAGCTGAAAAGTCCTTGACTTAGTATAAACACTGCTTAGCAACAACTAAAACATCAGTGTGTTATCAACATTATTCTCATACTAAATCCACAGCACTATACCAGCTACTAGGAAGAAAATTAATTCTATCCCAACCCAAAGCAGGACACTACTGAGTCAGTATGAATTGCAGACATGGATACATATTTAGACTCTACCTTAATTAAAAACTTTGGACATGCCTCTAGTCTGGACAAAAGTGCTTTTGGACTTCAATCAATTGTTCCTGTCCACTTCAGCAATCTACGGCCCAGGGTACATTCTTACCTAGAATAAAAATTCCTTCCACTACTTTCAAAATCTTCTGTTTAAAGAGATAAAGCAGATGTTACAAGATTTTGAACGGGAGTATAAAGCGTTAGGTAGATTGATCAACAAGGTCAAAGAGACTTTATTGCACCATATTAAATAGACACATGGGAAATTTTCCACCTGAGTTTGAAATGATACCCCCGTGGTCACTCAGTCTAGGAATTTTGAATGTGCTATCATACTCTGGTTGGTGTAATTTTGTTTGTTTGTTCAACAAATGCTTATATTTCTACCTAGGGCAGCATTTTGCTACTTGAATAGATGGAAGCATAACAGTAGGCTAATGTCTTGTCAATCGCAGGGCAGGCCTGAAAGGGCCTCCTAATAGTGAGTCTCTTGGAAAGCACGAGGAAGCCGGTGATGGATTAAACTCCTGCAAGCTGGTGTTAGCTTTCTTGAATGGGAGACAGTCTAAGACTGGTCCAGTGTAAGAGTTAGCAAGTAAGAGCTGACAGGGCTTTTAACATATGGGTGAAATGGAGGATTCTTAGACTGCTGTCAGGCAAGCATAAAATATTTGTATAAGTTAGCAGAAACACTGCATTTATGGTAAGTCAGGACATACGTATAGAACACCATGGTAACTGGTGAAAAAGGAAGGTAGGTAGCCACAAAATGCATGTTGCTATATTAACTTGGTAGGACCAAATACAAATAAATTACATGGACTGGCCCATAGCAATGGTAAGAATAGCTGACAAACAGAGTGTTGCATTGTGGTTGTAACTATGTAGGTGAATGCTCTTGGAAGCGACTTGCCTCCATCCTCCTGGCAAGCTGGTGAATTGGTTGCCTCCGTGTGTCTCTAATGCAGTAGTCCATCTGTCTTTAGCCTTTGTGTTGACCTTGGAATTTGAACTGAAAAACACCTGTTTTCACCACTTGGCTGCCTGTTCCTTGAAAGCACACTTGAAAAGACGAGATACTTCAGGTGACCTTAGTTTTCCTCCCTGTCTGTCTGATCTGCCTTGGAGAGAGTCCCAAGATCTTGGCATCTACTCTTGAGGCTTGATTTTGGAGTAGTGAGGACTGGGAGAAAAAGCGAGTAATTTGGCATGTGGGATATGTTAACTTACAGACAAAGTGAAGCAGTCTGCTGACAAACCTTATCTATATGCCTCTGAGAGATCTTGCTCAAAAGTTTGCTTTTCTGGGCTTCCTTCACCTCATTCCAGATAACAAAAGTTAATTTATAGTACTTAGAATTTTTACTTTCATTTAAAGCTGGAGTTGATGTGTTTTATAGACTCATAAAGTAAGCAAAGCCAGGAAAGTTACTGGAAGTAATGGTAATTATAAATTGACTTACTTGGGACTAGTGTAATAGTGGATTACTTTACGTCACTGTTTTTCAGTTAGGACACCACGATAGACCTAACTATTTATAAGCATATGTAGAGAGATAGAAGGTGAGCACATACAAGACTTTATGATAGCCATTAAAGGTTATGAGATACCAAACATTATATTTGTGGTTCTTCAGTAATTCTCTTTACATTTGACTTCATTGCTTCATTTCTTTTTTTGCACAATATAAAGTCCAGGAAGCAAATGTAGGCTGTTTGTTTTTTAATGTGGACAATAATAAAAATGTACATAGACATTTTCTTTTAAAAGAATGGATTAAATGAAAGTGTCAGAAGAAAATTTCCTTATCAAGAAATTGCCAAAACACTAAGACTAACTAAGAAATTGCAGTTGCTTTCAACCCCAAATTTGCATGCTGAAGACAAAATGTCAGAAAAAGGATCGACAGTTTTCAGCCTCATTCAATTCTACCCAGCATTTTTAGTAATGACATGTATTAATTTATCTTTTTTTTTCCCCACAAAGAGTATTTATATTATATTTTTTATTATTTTGAAACTATCTAAGAGTAAGAAAATGTAGAACCTCATCGCCCTGGCAGTGGGGTACTTAAATTTTATTTTTCTGAAATATGTTTATACACTCCAGCTGATTTTCTAGAAAAGCTGAGTACATTTGTTGCTTAATTTTCTGTGTGCATATCTGGATATAAACATACTTGTACATATAAAATCATATGTTAATAAATATGACAACTAGTTGTGTTTTACATAAAATAGCAATAATAAACTGTGGTAATTAAATGTCAGACTAAAATAATAATAAATAATAAATTTGGACTCCCAAATGCAAGTATACTGAAGATCACTTGTTAGTCACTCATTTATAGGTTTGAATTTCCATAATAGATTTTCTCTGTTTTTTTAATGAAATAAGTATGATGCCCTCAAGTTAGAAGGCATCCAAGTGAGAGATGACAAAAGAGCCTCAGCTGCACTGTGTTTTGTAGATGTGAATACAATTAAACATTAGGTCAGTACTTATATTTCTGTATGCATGTTTCTAATCTGCTTTAGGAAAAAATATAGCGTCTCCCTGAATGATGCTTTTTACTCTGCAGTGAAGCAATCCTTCTTCAATTAAGTGTAAGTATTTCACTACACCTTTATATTGTATTTAAAATTGAAGGGTAAATAAGAGTTGATGCTTCTTCTCTTAAGTATTATAGGCCTAGATGCTTTCCTTAATATCACACATATTTAAAGCACATTTATTTCTTATATATTAGGTGAAAAACACATATAGGATTTAGATAAAATTTATTTTTATCTTTTAGGTAATTTGAATTTGTACTACCTCCTAAGGAAAGAGAGCAGAAATTGAAATAACATAAATTTACCTTAGATGTTTGAAGTGGAATACACTTTATGCAGATTTTAAATAGGAATATCTTTGAAGGGGTGTGTGTATTCAGCTGACAAGAGTTTACGGATGGAAAGGAGTAAGCTTTATTCCACGACAAAAGTGTTTTGGAAGTCTAATCTACCATTATGAAATATAATGGATTACTTAGAAGTTAACAAGTTAAGCACTGTACTAACAATACAGTGCTATGAATTAGAAAAACTGACTAAATGACTCTATGGTCTGTATTGTGAGATGACAGATAATCACTTCTTTCAAAATAAAGTGAATAAGGATTGGTTTTGACAATATTCTGTTTTAAACCTGCTCTATTCCACATTGTAATGAATATCCAGGAATGCTGGGACTTGAGCTGCAAGTTAGTACTTGGAGAGCTGTTTTCTAAGGTCTTCCAGAAAGGAGTAATAGCTATCAAACAGCTCATGTGCCATTGTATTGGGTGCAAGTGTCAAGGTTTTGGTAGCGCTGGGGACCTGGAGGGGTGACGCATTGTATTTCCCTTTATTGAACTTCAAGAGATACTTGCTGAGCTATTTCTCCAACCTGTTGAAGTCCCCTGAATGGCTGCAAAACCGTTTGGTGTGTTGCAACTTCTCCTAATTTTGTGTCATCTGCAAACATGCTGAGTGCACTCCTTCCCATCATCCAGGTCATTAACGAAGAGGTTAAACAGTATTGGCCCCATTAATGACTCCTGGGGTACAGAACTAGTGACTGGCCTCCAGCTGGACTTTGTGCCACTGATCACCACCCTCTGGGTCCGGCAGTTCAGCCAGTTTTTAACCCACGTCACCATTCACTTATCCAGTTTGCACTTCATCAGTTTTTCAGTGAGAACTTTATGGGAGACAGTGCTGAATGCCTTGCTGAAGTTGGGATAAACAATATCCACTGCTCTCCCCTCATCCAACAAACCATTCATTACATCGTAGAAGGCAATGAGGTTGATCAAGGATTCTCTTCTGTTTTATTATTAACCAGTTGTGTCTGCTTGTACAACTTTCTTCAGTTTCTTTCTCCACGTGTCTTTTTTTTTGGTGGAGGTAGAAAGGGTCCTGTAACTGTTCCTTATATTAGTATTGTTTTCTTGAGTCTTTTAACCAGAACTGTAGGTTTCATTTTAAAATAAAAATGTTGAGCACAATTTTACTTTCTTAAAGCTAATGGAAATCAATGAAACAATGTAAACACAACTACACAGAGTCTTAAATACCATCTAATAGAGGTATAGATTAACAGATTTAATGGAATTAAGTGAATTGATGGCAGCTTTAGTACCCTCCTGATAAAAGAAGGGATGGAGATGGAGATGCTCTAAAATAAAGTTTTGTAGCTTCTTTGGTACAGTGTGGACGTTGCAAGATAGCCACTTTATTTACTCTGTTTTTCAACGTATGGCTTCTTTAAAGTAAAATAAAGTCACTAAAATTGGAAATGGGCTGAGTAGCAAAATAAGACATAATATGGGTCTCTTTGGACTAGGACTGTTACCTAAATTTTTACTTTACCTGTCTTAAGAAGGAAATTGTTCAGAAAGACATGAAAAAATAGTATGCTAATCAATCTGATGATTCATTCCATGGATTTACTTAGCAATGAATAAAAAAATAAAAGGAGTGTTTGTCAAAGAAATGTTGCATATTGTGTAAATGTAGGAATGTTACATCATAGATGAAATATTTGATATGATAATTGGCCTTTCTGCTTCAAAATGGTTTGCTTCTATCAGAACAAAATGGACAAGAAGTGAATATGTGTCTGTCTTCCTCCTTCATTTTGTGGGTAAAATAACATGGACGGATAGGGAGTGAAGAGTCACTCATTTAATGTCATCATCACACTGGACTTGCTGGTTTTTATGTGTCTGATAGAACTATAGATATGTGAGCAATTATCAGTTCCTGCATTTTATGTGATGAACCACAGGGCCTTTTATTTTGGAGGGTTTTATAATAATATATACAAGTTAAAATTACTTTGTGTATTATTATTTCCTTCATAATAGTGATGGGTAATTTGAGATAATTAAGTCTTAAAAAATGTACAGGACTATATTAGCCTATTAACAATGACTGGAGACTGAATCAGAAATTTAGAACGAGAATAAATCAAATCATCTGCTCCAGCAGTGATTGAGCTACTGATAAACTACTTATATGACTTTTTGCAAGTAATCTTAAGGTGTAACAGATTTTGAATTGTAGATACCAAAATTATTTTCTAAAAAACGTTTGAATTATCATTTTATGCAGTATATGTAGAGCTTAGTAAATATATTTGAAAACAATTTCTTCACACTTAAATTTGTCCATTTCATTTATCTTCTTCCCAGCAGCGGACTGGTTTTCTATACTTGCTGCTACCTCAGATGGGTTTAGCCACTGTTATCAGCAGAATAACTAGATTTCCCTCAGATTATCATAAATATACTTTGAGGCTCTTTAAAGGAGTTGCATCAGTTTTGCTTCCATAATTTTTTTTTTTTAATACAGAACACAGAATAAGCATGTGGCTTATATAAAATTAAGAAATTTGTGATGAGATATGGTAATCTATGAACAATTAAGTTTTACTGTTTTCTTTCAACATTCGGAAAACTATGTGAGTGCTATGAATTAACGGGGTCTCACAGGTGACTCTGAAGCTTCCAAATTAATATTTGAATATAGAGCTCCCCAGCTTTGGCCATAAAATGGTTACTGAATTGACTACAATGGAGATAACAGGTTGTGTTAAAACTGGAAGTATCAGAATTGAAAGATGTGATTAGTAAAATTTGTCAGTGATCATTCTGGGAATAATTTTATTTAATACTTGCTTTACTGTCTTGGCAGGAAAGGAGGGTATATTAATAAGATAGGATTTCATACAGAAGAAAGTAGATTTTATGAAGTATTAGAATAATAGAAGGGATGGAACTTAATCGTATAAAAAGTAAAGTTTGAGTTCTTATGGTTCATATTACCAAGTGGAAGCTCATCAATTTGTAATAAGATAAATGGATTGAAATATAGGTGTAATATTAAATCCTACTGTGGTGTTTGATTAGTTTGTGAAGGTGATTCTTTGATGTACTCACCTGAAATCACAGGAGACTATTTGGAATAGAAGTACTTAGAGTGTTACTTAGCTGGTTTTTCAAAAGTAAGGGACCATTTGATGCATTTGATGATAGTTTTTCTACTATGTCCTAACACTTTAAATTGTTCACCTGAGGAGAACTGGGCTTTTTTGTCTCTATAAAATGCTTGTAGGGTTGGTTTTTTTTTTTTATTTAGATGGCTTTGGAGTCACAAAGTAGTCTTTGAGGTGAACTGAGAGATCAATTGACCTTGTGAAAGTGAAAACCACATAAAAGAAAGTTTCTTGTTCTTTCATGCAGCCAACAAAGCAAAAAAATGGAATAATAAAAAACCCCTGTCCACCAGGATCTTAAAGATATATCAACTACCTCAATAATCCTGGCAGATGTTATCTAATATGTTTAAAAAGCTCTAGCATTTGGAGACAATCTGATACCTAGGAGCTTATTTCAGTGCTCCATGTTCTTTACAGCTGTTAGTGTGTATATATAAATTTACTCAAAATCCCAAAGAACTAACATCTAATCTTGAATATCCCTTGTTTTGTTGAGTATAGAAGATATTTACTTTATATCATGTTTTCGCTTTTTCTGATAAGTTTAAAATTTTGTATTCTTTCTTTCGTGCCCATATTTTCCATATGATGCACAGAACTGGGCACAGTGCTCCAGCTGGAGTCTTGCTAATAGTAAGCAGTATGGAAGATTATGTAAGAGAAGGCGGCATTTACACTCTTCATCTGTAACTTTCTCTTAATGAAGAAGTATAATCTCCTATGTAAGTGTTGAAAACCTTTGTTTGTGGGAAAACCATATTTAACAATGTCCTTAATGAAAATATTAATACGTTAACAAATTAGACATTTCTGTGTTAACATAAAAATCACTGTTCAAAAGTTCCTGTTCTATGTGTCTTAAGCAGCTTTTTTTTTTTTTTTAATTAATAGAAAAAATGAGAATAAGGAACCTACATGTGCAATAAAAAGGGTTCTAGTAAGTGAGTAATAAAAATGCCTTGCCCCGGTCCATCTGACCACTATGGTCTCTAAAAAGGAGTAGGCATGTGTATTTTGCTAGTTTGAGCAGTAAAATCTTATGTCATTCATACTTGTCATGAACTTGAAAGCTTAAGTAATCCTAACCCCCTGTTTATAAAGCGATTTTTCCAAATGAATGCACAAGTCCTTTGTGTGGCAATGAAGTATGAAAAGGGTTAGTGTGACTAGAGCACATGTTTCTGAGATGAAAACCATAGGCCTGTGCAGGTACACCTTGTAGTCGCTCTGAAGAAGTATCTATGGAATGGCAATAATTCTTCTGAACTATCAGTTAAGTGAATTTCTGCTGAGAATTGTACTTGAGAGGTATTATTGTAGGAAATTGTTCAAATGTAATTGAAAGGGAGGTGATACAAAGATGTACTTACGTGTCATGGTCACTTGTAAGTTGTGGGAGAGCAGGGTAGAACAATGTGGTGGAAGGAATGGTAATTGGCATGGTGGCATCTGGGAAATAATGGTCTTATCTCTTCCATAAAACTCAGGGTAAGTCCCTTTTTCCAAAGTCTCTTACAATGGAATATACCTATTCTGTCAGAAGATATAGAGGAAACTCTTAAGGAAAATTTTATATTTTTCCTCATTCAGCTTTTCCCACATATTTCTTCATTATTTGGAGAGAGTTCTGAGAGAGGAGAGAAGAGATTAGGATGTGGAAGGGGGGGATCTTGTGTCAGTCACCTGGGGAAAAATATGTCCAAAAGCACATGTTCAGTTTGAGAATCTTATTCAGACTACCATTTGTCCTTCTCCATTTGAAAATTTTAAATGAAAATATTTATTTTAATAGTATCTTTTTATTACTTGATAGAAAATTTAGTAGACTACTGCTGATGAGCCATGTAAATGGTGGCAATTATATTAAATATGTGTGCTAGCATCAGTAAAGCAACTGATTGCATTATTATTGTCTAAATTTGTAAATATTGTTACCATCACAGTTGAATTTTTAATGGTAGTTTCTGTTATCTTTCTGATTTCCCAGTGTAATTTGGAGTCTCTGCTAAAGGTAAAAATGTAAATCTAAATGTCTAACTAACAATTGTCAGACTAACAATTGATACAGTGTGTTTCGTACTTGACTCAACATTACTTTAATCAGATGGTATAATGTACATAATTTGATGTGTTTCTGTTCTTCAGAATGAACTGCAGCATACAGGTTTTTGCTTGATACTGCTTCTTTCTACATACAAATAGTGAAACTTTCCTATTTCCTCTCCATTCTTTCACTTAGGTTTTTATTCACTTCCTTGTCTTTGAAAAGAACACAAATATTTGAAAGGCCTTTTCCAACTCTGGACCATTTTCTATCTCAAACCTTTTCACCACGTCTCTTACTTGAGTTTTATTTGTCAGTCTTCACTTCTTTTATGCCTCTTTTTTTTTTTTTTTTTCCCTAACAGCCTTTTCACAGGAACATCTTGTAACATCATTGCAACTGGAATGCCAAGGTCTTGCTATATAGTGAAACTATATATTTAAACTATCAGAAAGGATGAATAGAAAAATGAATGAATGAACTTCTGGATTTTGTTTAAAAAGAAACTATCACGTTTTGGCATGTAAAACTTTCATCTTAAATCATTACAAACCTGAAAATTAAAAGTTACGAGGTGGTTCATTTTGATACATTCTAGAAGATCAAACATACAAATGCTTCTGAAATACAATGTTTTCCTGCTTCCCTAAGCTCCCAAAATCCATTCTGCAAAACTTTCTTTTAGTGTTGGAAATTGCTCTGGTCAAAATTCCTGTGGTTTCTTTCCTCTGCTAACCAAGAAAAATGTCTGAAATTCTTAAAATATTCCAAGCAAAAAATTGGCAAAACAGGCTTCCTCCATAATGTCCTTTGTTGTCTCACCAATTCTCCTTCTGGAACAGCGTGCTGCTGTTCTGCTGCTGTTTCTGTTGTTATGTGTACTCTGACCTGGCTGGCCTTGCCATGTAGTCAAACATGTTTTGCTCATACCTGAAGACTAAGAGATTTTAATAATGTGCTGAAGGTTTGATGCATAAATGTCTGCATTTGCTCACAGTGGAGTGAATCTCTGCTGCTATTCTATAATGAGAAAAATATACATTTCATTTCAATAATTTGGTTTCCCCTTAGAAAAAACGTATCAGTTTTGTATGAATGCAGTCGTCCTGCACTGCAGTCCTTTGTTCTACTCTTTCTCACTTTGCTTCATATTTCTGTTCTGAAAGCTGTCACCCTTTTTTCAAAGTTGGCACCCCCAGATTTTGCCTAGGTCTACCAATCAGCAAAATGCTAGCTCCTCTGTGGGTTACCAGAGAGTTATACCAATGAGCTGTAGAGAAGTGTGTGCTTAATCAAAGTAATAGCTAAGCTGTTTGGAAAAGAACTCAATATCTGCAGTTACCAGGGAGATCACCTTGTCCTATGATGTAATCCTGGCCATATGCAGTCTCACCTATGAAGTGCAAAAAATGAAGATGCTCCAGGGCCTGCACTGTGAAATCAGAGCAAAATCTCTGGAACAGTCCATGGAGCAGCATAAGCTAGCAAGTTTTGTGTTCAAAGTCAGGAAGCTTAGTAAAGCTGTACTTGAACACCTGCTTTCTAATTGTTGCTCATTAACTTCACTGTTATAGGAGAAATGGTAGTCTTACAGGGTAGACCACCTGGTTTAAGACCAAAATAGCTTTTCATGCAGAAGAATATACATGTAATCATATGACATAATTTTATCTGGGAATGGCAGCTAGGGTGTTTGGAAAAACTTTCCTTCCATACAGCCATATGTGTGAAACTGGGTTTTAAAGGAGTTTTAGGGTGAAAAGATAGAATTGTGCTTATAATTAATGGTAGCGGTAAATGATTTCTGATTTTAAGCTGAGTGATGGAGTTAGCATGAGTAAGTGCCTGTGTTAGCAAATGCTCTTCTTTCTTGTAACTGAGCCATGAGTCATTAGAATTATGATGTGCTATAAAACATAATTAGCATTAAAGTATTCTCTCAGGTGATATACATTTTAACAATCCTGTATTAATAGTCACATCCCACAAGTCCATTACAGATTTCATGGTTTAATTATCTCTTCTCAGTGTTTAGAATCTGTCTGAATTGTCCACTCCTTGGCAATGAGTGGCAAATTCGTCCTGGTTTTAGTAAGTTTCTGCATGAAGTAGTTTCACATCCTGTTAATAGCTGTCTAAATTTTGGCTGTCTGGGCAAACAGATAGTCAGGAATAGTCAGCATGGACTTATGAAGGCTAAATCATGCTTGACGTAATTGCTTTCTACATTGAAATGAGGAAGAGGAAGCAGAAAGAGTGGTGCATGCAATATACCTTAATTTTAGTTAGAATTTTTACACCATCTGCCACAGTATTTTCACTTGAAGGCTCATGAAATATGGACTGGAAATATGGATAATTAAGTGGACTGAACATTGGCTGGATCTTCATGTTTAAAATGTAGTAATCACTGGATGAACATCTATTTAGTTGCTGGTAAGAAGCAGAGTGCTCCAGGGGTCATTACCGAGGCCCAGGTTATTGAATATCTTTATCACTGACCTGGGTCATGAGAGAGACTGCACTTTTATCAGATCTGTGGATGAGAGCAAATGGGGTGAAATGACTGACATACCAAACAATCAAACTTCAATCCAGAGAGACCTTGGGAAACTTGAGGGTTGGGCCAACAGAAACCTATTAATTTCAGCACAGAAGAAATGCAAGCGTCTGTACCAGAGGTAGAATAATCCACGAATTACAGGCTGGGAACTGGCTGGCTGAGAAACAGCTCTGATGAAAAGGACCTGGATATCCTTGTAGATACCAAGCTGAATACGAATCAGCAATGTATTCTCATCTATAATGAGATAATTCTGCCTACTGTATTGTTAGACAAGGCTTTCTCTGTTTGTTAGTATGCTGTTGATTCATCAAATGAGACATAATTTCCTTTTTGTTG
Organism: Calonectris borealis; assembly: GCF_964195595.1. Taxonomy (NCBI): domain Eukaryota; kingdom Metazoa; phylum Chordata; class Aves; order Procellariiformes; family Procellariidae; genus Calonectris; species Calonectris borealis. Next base: position 82,846,234 of record NC_134313.1, on the reverse strand, counting down.
ATAGTTGAGGCATGGAAACATTGGTCATGGTTATGATTTGAGATCTCTTAAATTAATATTTTTATAGACTTTTTCCAAACCAGGGTTAATATTAAAGCCAATACATGGAACAAAGCTCTGCAGCTGAAATCAGCTAAGTCTCCCCTTTCTTACTTTTTTTCCCTCTTTTTACCTCTGTCAGTTTTAGGTCACATTAAATCTGAATCACTTACTAAAGCCACAACTTTGGCACAAGCTGCTCAATGTGTCATGAAAAAAAAGTAAAAAGTAAGCTTTTAAAAGGTTTTATATGTTCATTTTTAACTGAAGTCTTGATGCAGAGAATGAAATATGAAACACTGAGATAAAATACTGAATCCATATGAACACAGGTGTTTTTACCTCATACGCCCATTCAAAAAGAAAAAAAATACATCCCGCAAACTGCTTTAGAGAAGTTTCAAGCCACGAGGGAGAAAGGTGAAGCACAGCTATGTAACGGTAAATGGTACATCCTAGGGTAATGTGAAAATTCTTCCACTGATCCGGTGCAGGCGTCTCCCGCAGCAGAGCAGCGGATCGCCACTTACAGGGGGGTTTCCTTTTCCTAAGCCGGGGAAACCCCAGGGGAGCGCAGAGACCCGCGGGGAGCCGGCAGCTCTTGCAAGGGTGGCTGACGAGATGTGGGCGGGGCCAGGAGTAACGGCGGCCACCCCCCACTCCCACAAAAGGCAGCCCCAGCGAGCGCTGGCGACCAGGGCATGGCGCGTCAGCTAGGGCCGCAGTTTGCGCGGGAGGGCGCCTCTTCGAAGGAGGGGCATTCCACGGGCCGAGTGGGAAACTTGGCGTACACACAACCCAGCAACCGGCCACCGTTGTGACCATTGGCACAGGTCAAGGGCACTCATCCTACCTGAGCCTCAAGGCAGAATGGTGGGCACTCGTCTGAGAGCAAAGGCCACGGCTGCGGCTTTGGGGTCTGCACCATCTACACCAGTGGTGGCCGATGCCTCCACCCAGATGGAGCTGCTGAAGGGAGGGGCTGCAGGGACCCAGGGAACTACAGGCCAGTCAGTCTCACCTCTGTGCCTGGGATGATTATTGTACAGATCCTTCTGGAAGCTGTGCTAAGGCACATGGGGGACAGGGAGGTGATTTGAGACAGCCAGCATGGCTTCACCAAGGGCAAGTCCTGCCTGACCAACCTAGTGGCCTTCTGTGATGGAGTGACTACATCAGTGGACATAGGAAGAGCTACCAATGTCGTGTATCTGGACCTCTGTAAGGCCTTTGGCATGGTCCCCCACAACATCTTTCTCTCTAAACTGGAGAGGTATGGATTTGATGGATGGACTTTCCGGTGGGTGAGGAATTGGTTGGATGGTCGCATCCAGAGGGTAGTGGTCAACATCTCAATGTCCAGATGGAGATCGGTGACAAGTGGTGTCCCACAGGGGTCCGTATTGGGACCGGTACTGTTTAATATCTTCATCAATGACATAGACAGTGGGATCGAGTGCACCCTCAGCAAGTTTGCAAACGAGACCAAGCTGAGTGGTGCAGTCAACATGCCTGAGGGATGGGATGCCATCCAGAGGGACCTGGACAAGCTTGAGAAGTGGGCCCGTGTGAACCTCATGAGGTTCAACAAGGCCAAGTGCAGGGTCCTGCACCTGGGTCGGGGCAACCCCCGGTATCAATACAGCCTGAGGAATGAAGGGATTGAGAGCAGCCCTCCCAAGGACTTGGGGGTACTGGTGGACAAAAAGCTGGACATGAGCTGACAATGTGCACTCACAGCCCCGAAGGCCAACCATATCCTGGGCTATTTTTTCTATGTGGAAGTTTTCCAATTAATCTACTTCTGGTCAGTCACAGATTTTAGAAGAATGGAGTGGCACCTTTTGAACTTGACATTCACTTACGTACTCTAATGTGCAGAGCACGTGAAAGTAAGTTATATTGGTTCCTGGATAGCTTGGAAATCCTATGTGCTGGAAAACCAACTGTTATTTCAGCTTTACTATTTATGTCAATCATAATGTCTATGAGTGTGAGTGAGCCACAGCATTGATCAGTTCAGACTTCCATCAATACAATACTAAAAGGCATTGAAAGCAGGCAACGTAATACTAGGCCACAGTTTAATGACAATCAATCATAAACAGGTTTCAGAATGCATTTGAAACGTATTTCTGAACTGTAATCACCACCTTTGTATGGCCATGTATACGGAAGGGTTAAAAGATGGGATTTTGGTCCGTGGATGGACACTGGGTGAGAAATAGATAGCTGAGAAAACCGTAGTCAGCATAGAAAATAGACAGTTTATTGTCTATTGTGTGGAAATGCTGAATACAGGAGGATAAGGAAGGTTGAGAAAATGTTAGGGGAGGACGTGAAGGATGTGAGAGACGTGCAATAATGAAGAAATATAAACTACAATGTATAATTTTGCTCGCTTTGTTACATTTTGCTGTTGGCATGAGTATAGGTTAATACGTAATTGTTGGACTATGGTAATATGTCGCGTGAACAAGGCCTACGAACCAATAGACAGGGTGGCTATGGCCCGTGCAGCGCGCCTGATCAGCGAGCTCAGGTGCTATAGGCTCCCTATGTTCCAATCGAGGCGCGTTTCGGCACCCGCTGGCCACGTGTGTCGGAACCCGTTTCCTTTGCAAATCTATAAATACCGGGATTTTCCCGAAGAACAGTGGGCGGTGTACAGCGAGGTCACCGTTGCCTCCGTGGGGACGCCCACGTAAAGCTGGCACCTACCAACTGCTGGGCTGAGTTCGTGGCACAAGACGATACAAGAATGTACGGATGGTTCATCTTTCTTCTGGGCCTTGGGTTGGTAAGACAATCACTTTGCTAAATACCCTTAGTGTAATGCATGATTATATTTAATAAAGTGCTTGCTTTTTTCCCCTTCCTTATAGTTTGTCTACGTGTGCTCACCTTCTAAAGGAATCCTCGAAACCCACTCTAAAACAGGCCAACTACTGGAGAACGTAGAAAAGGGCTTTGGAAGGCCTAAAAGTCTCTTTCTTCGTGTGGCAATTGTAAAGTAATATGAATTTCAGATGCTATTACTCTTTTATGCTTGTTGTCCCACACTGGTTACTAATCACATTCCATTACAAAACACTGTTATAAAATCTGTTATGATTTCCCCATGAACATTACATTTGCTATAAATGTAACACTTCAAGGCCTGGTAGCTTCTACAGTTCAGGTAATGATGCTTATGACATCCCTTTCAGTTCCAGAAAACATCTTTTTGCATTCACACTTCACAAACCGAAACAGTTCATTCTTATCTTAACCTCAATTTGGAATGGATATGAGCAGAATGCAGATAAAATGCATTAAGTAATGATGACCAAATATCTCCAGTTAACAACACATGAGGGACCTTGGGATACATACTAAGGACCTAATGTCCATAGGGAATAATAGGTTCCCATGAGGAATTGTGTGTTGAACAGTATTATATATTGCTCGGGAGTGGATCCTGAGATATGACCAGATAATGACGCATAAACAAGATGTAGATATATTTTGTAGTAATGTAGATGACTCTCTCAAATCTTTTTCCCTTCACTAGTAATACCCAGAGGAACTGGTTTAGCATGATTTCCTGTTTACGTTTTTCTCCATACTCTTCCCTTATTTGTTATTGCACAACACTCTGTGCAGTTCATTTGTTAAAATACACTGGTACTTGTAGTCACAATGTATATCTGACTCAGGGAATCCAGCTTTGTTACAGCTGTCCTAGAAATAACTTAAAAATACCTTGTGGAAATTGCTTGGTGTCAGGGCATCTGTGTTGAATCTCTCCATTGCCAAGGGAGAGAACATGTTTAGACACACCATAGATGGCAACACCAAGAAGTTGTTTTAGTATGTGAATGTACTCATACTGACAAAGCCTTTGATTGCTATTATAATAACAATAATAGAATGTACTCAAGGAAAGCTGGAAAGCTGGCTGCCAGCTGACAGATTGTCTTCCATCTTCATGTTGTAAACCTTGGAGGAGGTTACAAAGAAAAGACGTATAATAACATAGTTATGGTTGCCTTCTTTCTAACATTCCTTGTAATTTATACCCTACGAAATCTGAAGATAACTTTTAAGTTCCCGCTTAAATAGTAACTTCTATGAACTAACATAGCTGATGATTCATCGTACTTTGTTGCTGTAGAGATTATATTTCATTAGTAGGAGAGAAACAATCTTTGGTTTTCATTGTAGCCTTTAGTGAGTAATGAATTAGTAATATTTGACCTATAGAACAGATTTTGAGGTCCTAGTGCAACAGAAATACAAATGTTCAGTTAGCCATTTAGAAGTAATATCTTTTGAATAAAACTTCCAAATTCTTCCTTACAAAATATATTATTTTCTTAAATGCTTTTGGTATTGATTTTGAGATTCAAGGGAATTCACGAAACAAGCAGGAAGCTACCCTATGGCACCTGGGTCAATGATTTTTTTTTTCTCCTCTTCTCTAACAACATTTGTATACTGAAGATTTTGTGTTCTCTGATTTTCCATTGACAGGAATGCCAGAAGTGCTCTTAGCCCTCATAACATATTTGTAATAGTCCCTTGCATGTTGTGTGATTGCCAATTAAGTTTCAAATCTAGAATCAATAATGTTTCACTGAAATATGGACAAATTTAAATTTTTCTGAGAGTAATGTCATGTTGTGTCTATGCAACAATTTATGCCTGAAAGTGCTGGAACTTCCTGTCAAATTGACTTAAAGTGTTATTTTCTGAAGTGGAACAGCTTTTGCCCATGGTGATTCCTTTGTATGTGTTTATAAAGCTTTGCATTTAAAAAAGGTTGTATCAGGACAAAGACGGAAAACCAGAGGAATAATCCTTTGCAAACTCTTAAACTACCAGTGATGTGGAAGGTTTCTGAAGTTGTTTCATGAATTTGTAAGAATCTACTAGAAATATGGAACTGTAGTTCTTGGGGAAAAAAAAGTTGTTTTCAGTTGCTTACTTCAGAGTCTTTAAAAATTTGTAGTTTTTCTGGTTGAATTTTAAATGGAAATTGATTTGATATTTCACTGAACATTCATTTCCAAACAGGAAAAATCCAACTTTCTTCAGAAGTCTATTGCAGATTCGAGATTACATTTTAGATCTAGATTTTTAGGTTTGGATTTTACGTTAACTGTCCTACAGTAAAGATGGACACCATGTATCCTACTGTAAATACAGTTGGAATAAACTGTTACAGAAAATAGAAAACATTCTCTTTCATTAAATATTTGCACAAGCTTCCATTAGTCATACACAAGTATGATATTACAGAATTAGTATCATTAACCAGAATAGAATTCAAAATCCCGTTCAGTTACATCAATATTACTGCCATCCTACAATCGAAACACAAATTTTTGAAAATTCATAGCAGTGTGAGTAATTAATGTGTTCTATATTTACATTCATTACCCATTGTGTAAAAGACATTTTGATTTTACAGGTGGAAGGACTCAAGATGATGTACATGTTGCAAGAGAGAGGATTAATAACCTTATGCAGTTTTTATCTACTCGGAACTATTCTTTCCACTTCTAAATCCATTATCATCACCAAACACAGATCTCTAGAATTAGTTATTTTGGTAGCAATAGAATATTCTTCTGGTTCTTGTCATGTTTTGTACACTGCTTAGAAGTGTTGATGGTGAGCGGTGGGAATAGGTAAAATGCATTTCTTCAAAATCTAGGTAATCCAAATATTTTTTTCTTCAGAATAGAACATGTCTTGATTTTTTAACTGTTCTGCTTTGTGATGTTAATTAATTACATTCAGTTATGCAGTGCCCAAGGTGGTTATTTATAAAGATGTCCTACAAACAGTTTGAAATTATCCTATGAGAAAAAGATGGGAAAAATATCCATTTGGAATGGGACCAGATGCTTCATGAATACTGTGGTTTATTTTGCTTATTTTTCTGATTGAGTTAAATCTGTTGAAATTTTTGAAACAGTATGGGCTGAGCCTTCTTCAGCATAGGAGCCTTCTTTATGAAATGAAATCTGCAAAGAAACTTCGTGAATTTGGTATATTATTCCTGTGTTTTTATTGACTTCAGCTATGACTTTTGCATGAAAGGTGTTTGTGTGCCATGAAGCAGAGAAAGCAAACAAATTTTCCTTCAAGTGCTTTCATTGCCATTGAGGTAGGTAGCATGGTAGAGCTGAATGACTGGAAACACTCATGTGAGTTGAAAAGTTGCTTAGAACATGTTTTATTAAAGATGGTTAGTGACAACTGTCCCAGTGCTCTGTTATATGGTCATCACTATTGCAAGTGAACCCGGTTGTTGGAGCCACTATTATTGTTGTGACAACTCAGTCTAGTTAAAGATGAATTATTGCTCCTAGTGGGTTATGAAGGTACATTCCTGGGCTCAGCTGTCCTGTCTGAGGCACACACTTGGGCTCCAAGACTGCACTTGCTTGTTGTCAGGTACCTGGAGTCTGAGACCTTTTCATCCTTCAATTGGCTGTGCAGTCTCCAAGATGGACTCTGAAGTACCTGAATCTCCATTTCAATTCAATTATGAGCATTACTGAATAAACAGAAGACTCTCATCTCAGCAGTTATCTTTCCTGGTAAGCTCTAGAATGGACATGACTAACTACACAGTGGTAAATGATAGTGGTGCTAGGACATGAGTTTTCTATCATCCTGAAACTAAACGTAAGCTAGGATTGAATTTTCCAAAAGGTTTTGAGTATGCGCAAAAACATTTTTAGAGAAGTTATGCCACTTCTCACTTAAGTTCTCAGAAATTACAACATTTATTCCAGGATGTGGGAGATTTAATTTCCATTTCCTTCTCTTTCCATAGGCAATATACCTCATCTTAAAAGAGTATCCTGACTGCAAGGATACTTCTGTTTGTCTTCACTTTGGCTCTGTTGGTTTTGCAGTAGAGTTCTCTCAACCTGAGCTATTATATTTCTGCCTCATCTCATAAAATGCTTATATCTGAACAGTAAAAATGAGTATGATCTAGTTTGATGGTTAGGGGATCTTCTCGGGAAGTGGGAGACTTCGATATCCAGTTACCTATTGATCAGATGCTTATATAAAATTGAACCATGTCACCAGGAAAGATGAGCTGGACAGTTTCCTGAGAAGGAGGAAATGAAGATTCTAATAATTTTTGGCAGTGGAACCACTCTGAATCATGCGTGTACATTTTTGCTCCTGTGTTATTAAGCTCTTATGTGAATCAGTCTTTCACTTCCTTTTTTGGAAAAGTTGTTGAAAACTTTTTTAAAAAAATCAGTAAGACAAAGGAAAGAATTTCACCTTTGCTTCAGTTCAAACCTACTTTCTAAAATACTAAAATAAGCAAAATTAAAACAAATCCACTTCCTTCAGGAAAGTTAAGGATGTGTTTGCTGTAGGGAAAGTTTTGCTTAATTCTGATTTGCACATTTTGTGAATCTAAATCTGTCTTTCTATAAAACTGACATTTGCCAGTGTTTGTAAAACTGATCAGAGTCCATTCTGCCTCTTTCTACAAGTTCTTATTACATGTAAAATTAACTGTGCCTGTGCCAAGATAGATACCTGCCTTGACGGATATACAAAATCTATATCAAGTAGATCTTTTCCCTTCTGCATGCCATGTATTCCACCTGGGAAGTTGTAGCTTCTTTTCCCATGTCTGCAGAGTAGGGGAAAACAATAAATAAAAAGCTCTGTCCCATGGAGGGTTGGCTGGTGTTTGTTCTGCTTAATAACTTTGAGCTGTTTTCAGCAACCATTCTATCAAAGGGTTGTCAAATAACTACTCTCAACAGAGCAATTATCCAGATGTAGTGCAGTAGATTCTCTCTAGGCATCTTCAGGCTTGTTTCCAGTCTAATAATTTGACATCGATACATCCTATTCTGTCATTTAGTGGAATACTGCCACTGAACTAGCTACCGACCTAATGAAACAAATAAACTGTAAGTTGCCTGCGCCCATGATGTACTTAACAAAAACTTTGTGGAAACATGGAAAGCACATAAGAAATCAGAAATCAGTAAATATTTTTGTAAGACACATGAAATATTGCTGAATGTGTAACATAGTTCTTAACACTATGAAAATGCTGTCAGGACAAATAAAATTTCAATAAAAAATTACTGGCATTCATACAGATGTAAACCCAAGCTTTTAATAGCAGGGATGACAAAAACAAAGTCTAGGAGAGAAAGTCTATGAATAAGACAAATAAATGAATAAATGTTTGGACAGCTTTTCTGTATAGAATACTCATATATTCATTTACTCATTCCTCCAATTCAGTTTAATATTCGGGTTTCAGATTTGCTTAATATATCAGTGAAAGTAAAAAATCAAATCTGTATATAAAATTCATTGAAATTCTATTGCTGGTAATATTATTATAGGCAAATCCTTGTAAATGTGACATCTGAGAGAAGGTCTAGCTCATTTGTCCTGAGATAAAGCTGTTGAAGTGTCAGAGTCTATAGTCTCACTCATCTTTTAACTAAGTAACAGCCCTTTCTTCCTGGAGGGGGTTGTTATCATGATATAAATAAACTATTAAGCTGTGCGGCAGTAATTATATATATGTGTAATATACCTATTTATAACAACTTATAGTGAAGACACAATTTGATATCTGGAAAGAACTTTTGTACTTTTTGTAATTATTGATTACCTTTTGTAATCATTGAAATAATTCTGAGTGAAATAGAGATTTCTGATAAGTAAAACAATTCTGTGTACAAGAAAAAAATACCAACATTAGCGTCTTTATCAGCAAAAAATTATTTTGCCCAGCTGATATAGAGCTTTGGATACCTATGCAAATAAATCTCCTAGTTTATTTGGGAAATTATCTACGTTTTATTTCTGAAACTTTTTTAGACTACTCTTTATCTAGTCTAGAAGCTCTTTTTGTGACTTTTAAATTTGAGAAGAAAGATCACTAGCAGTATCAACAAGGGAGCAGGCAACTTTTCCTTAAATAAACCTCAAAGAATTGTGGAGACAACAAGGTTCCCTGAATTGCTCCATTAACTCTCTGTTTTTGGTTTATCAGTATCTTTGTGTTGGTTCTTTCAAGTTATTCTTTATTACTGCAGCATGTTTTAGAATATGTGCATGCAGGAATTCACAGTTTTTATTATAGAAGTAGCAAAATATAACTGTATTTTTTCTCATGCTTTTCTGTTGCATATTTTCATTTGTGCCTTCTAGTTTTAATGCCTCTCCTTTTGGGGAGGTTGCCTCTATTGGACTGCTTCGAACCAGGTACCTGAGTGGGATTTAAGGTTCCAGGCGTTATTTTATGCTTTTCTTCAGCCAGCGTAGGTGGTATTCTTGTCCCTTTAGAAATGATCTCTGCAACTGCTAAAGCTTTTGTACAGATGGAGCTTTATTCAAATGGAAAAAAAAAAAAAGAGCACAGTCTTGGCTTTCTGATATAGTTTCTGTCTTTTTTTCAGAGTTGTATGCAGCCACACTGAATCTTGTAGTCCCTTTCCTGCCTCATTAGGTGGCACTTCCTTTTGTTTCAGTGTGAAGCATACAGTTTCATTACCATTGGATTTTGCATTTTTTTGATAGGGATGAACTGAAAGCAGTATGCATAGTGATGAACCACAAAATAAATCAGTTGGTCATCTAATTCCCTGCTTAGGGATGGCATGCTACCAAGCCCCTAAAGTCACTTAATTAGACAGTGATACATGCTGTATGGTTGTCACTTGCAGAATTTGAAGCAAAAATAACAGTAAAGCAAAAATTTCACCTGCACTGATCCTTTTGTAATTGTATAGTGCAGTTCTTCCTACTTTGATTAATAGCCATGACAGCAACCATTTGGCCAGATAGTTAAAACTAGTAATAATGGAGCAATTTTTAAATTTACCGTCTGCGTACTCAAAAAATGACACTTAAGTCTTTACAGTACAGAAGTGTGTAGTTTGTTAAAAAAGCTATTAATTATATTCAAAATCCAAAATGCATAATCAAAACAGTTTTGATTCAATAAGACTTGGGAAATGCTGATGAACACAGCAGGCAAATAAATATGACTCTCTTCTATGGCAGCAGAATAAGAATATGTGTGAAAGAATGTAAATATTATTTATCCTTTGGGTTTCAGACAAAGTATTTAGAGTTGAATGCAATGTCAGAGGCTGGTTTTCTGTGTGTGATGTGGTGAGGTTTACTCACTCAGAAATACTTGCAGTGATTATAGATACTCACTGAATCATAAGCAATGCATTTTTTAGCTGGAAGGACTCAGAAATGTATAGAGAAGGAGTTGGTAGTTACTAGACATGCTCCGTATCTTTTTCTGAAGCTGTAAAGCAAAATTCCACCCAGAGTGAAGAAGCTTCCAAAATGACAGCCTAGAGAAGTTGATCCATGTAGAGCTCAAAGAAAAAAATGTTAAAGGTAGACACAGGAGACGACTCCTCTAGGGATGATTGTCCGAGTGCCCAGTATGCTGTTGTAGGCTTGTTTTTAGGTACTCATCAGCTTTGATATCAGTTTCCAAAATCAGCCTAGCCTTTTCTCAAGGATTGGGCATGCTGCTAGGTCAAAGATCTTACAACCTGAGAATGGAAAGATGAAGGACTAGCTGTCTACTTAGTCGCTTTAGAAACACTAATGTGTGTTTTTAGAAACCTGTCTGTGGAAACTGGAAAGAAATGGGTAGGTTCTTGTATACTAAAGTAAAAGTGTATATGAGCTGCACTGGAGGGAATGTTACAGCAACTGAACAAGCAAGTCTATATAAAGTATATAAACCTCTGCTAGTGTTATGTGGCCTTCTTACTTGGACTGACACTGTCTGTCTTTTCTTCTCTCCCTGCTTCCTCAATCTGTTGTCTCAAAACACCTTGCAGTTTCCTGTGCTCAGCTGATCTCCAGCAAGTTACCATCCCCTCCTTTTACAGAAGTTTCAACCCAATCCAGAGCATAGCAGCTAGAGCAAAGCTAGCAGGCAGCTTCCCTCCCACTGCCAAGCTACAACCTTTTAACAACAGATAGACAATATTACAGTACACTAAACAAGCAAATGTTTATATAGTTCACATTATCATTACCACATTAACAAAAGAAAAAAATTCTCTATTAAGGTAAGCAGACGTACAAGAAATGTGTGTGTGAAGATATGGGACTGACTGAACCCTTGGCATAGAATGTGGCTCCCTGAATAAACCCCTTCAATGGAAGAAGGCTCAGAGGAGATGGGCGAAGAGGATGTGCCCACAAAACTCAGGGAATAATGCAGGATGTGACTGACCACAGCTGTTGCACAGAAGCTGACCATATCTCAACACAGGGGACCAGAGGGAGGCCTTTGTTTTAGATAAACACCTATCAACAGTTCAGTGGATCAACTGGTGGTGTAAATGTCTCTCCCTGAGTTCATTAAAACAGCGTGAATGTCTCCCTGAGTTACCAGACCAGCATGGGGAGAGTGAGTACGTGGCTCAACCCAACATAGAGTATGAAAACTAAACAACTAACAAAAGAATTTCAAAGAGACCAATGCGCATGAGCGACTTCCCAGCTGGGGACATCCAGGACCGTGATGGTGAGTATATTATAGAGACTGGTAATGGGGACCACATTGGTATTGTGATTAAACCGTGTATTGCAATTGCTATTTTTTGCTAAGTGTAACTTACATGTATATTATGATTTCAGTATATTTTATATCATTCTGCTAAATTAAAATCCCATGTAACATCCACTTGTTGTCTTCAAACAAATAAATTTGATGTTAAACATTACACCCTCCACTCATGGAATATCTAAAAGAACCTTGTCAGACAGTATTGGACTCTGACAGAATAAGAGAGGGTAGAGGGAAGGCATCTAATAAAGCTATGCAAAAAAAATCCAACCAAAAAAGCCTATTAGAAAAAGTCACTTAAGAGCCTGAGCTGCACTTTTCTGAGATGAATAAATAGGCAGATATTTCCCCCCTTTCATCTACTCTGTGTGTTTTGGAAAATTGTATGCAGTAATGAGAATGTTCTAGACTTGGCATTTTTGGAGACTAAGATCTTATGTCAGATATTGCCCCTTTGAGAGTTCAAGAACTTAGAGATTTAATGAGAGGTCTAGAACATCAATGATGTTCTTTGTAGGTATTTATTTGATGGAGTTCACTTGCTTCACCTTCACCCTGGAAAGATTTGCCAAAGTTGAGGTCCTAATGTTATCCCATGTCTCAGGTCTTGACACTTAAGCAAAATGTATATTGAAGGAGCTGAAGATATACTTTGAAAGAAGCAATTCATCTACTCACATATAAAAAGTCACTGCAGCAATACTAGCTGTTATGACAACTTGCATAGGTTTTGGCAGGTATGGTGTCTGTATCCAGATAATTCTTTTTCTGGCCCAGGAGTGACAAATGCAGTTGACTGACACCTCCTATCAACCACAGTTAAAACAATAAAACAATAAAATAAAAGAAATAAAAAAAGTAATAGAAATCCTGATTGGAAACTATTTATGTACACTTTCTATTGGTCAGACCTATAGGTTATAACAACTTCCTGCTACTAATCAAATGGAACAAATATAATTGAGAGATGTAAAAAGGAAAGTTCTATAACCCACTACTTAAAGTGTTATACATTACTTTTCAGTATGGAGAGAATCAACAACATGGGTGGAAGCAACTCTTTATTTTTCACAAGTTTTGGCTAAATTGCATTTAAAAAACATTTTTAGGACATTGAAGTGATAATATATTTATGCTCTGTGGAGTTCTTATACTATTTGCACAAAGGATAATGAGAATTGGCAGGGAAAAAGAGATCTAAGCAGGTACTGAGGTGGGCTTGCCAAATAGATTTTATTTTGATGCTAGGCAAATACAATATGAGTCTTTCAGAAATCTGAAAAGACATCCACTGATTGTATTTTTATTTGTTTGTTTGTTATCAAGTTTTTTGAAGGTGCTAATTCTAACTCCAGTTAGAGATTTGTGTCCACATGGTGGTAGAGAGTGGGGATAGCTGATTAAAATGACTGGTGATTAAAAAGTGGGAATGAAAATCAAAATTGCATTTAAACCCTGCTCTTAAATAATAAGAATAATGTTTTCTCAGTTTGTAATAAAAAAAGTTATCAGCAGTTGAATGAAATGGGTTGAAGAAAATTTTAAAGCAGGTAGTTCACGATCACCAAAATATTAGCAACCACCACAAAATTTAGATCCAAAGGCTGCAAAAAACCATTGCTTGGCATGTTCCGTATTCAACATGATGTGGATGGATCTTTGCATTACATGGAGCTTTGTACTGGGTATAACTAGGGGAAGCTGTGTTTAAGCAGGAAACTGGAAGGTTTTCTGCAAGACCACGCAAGCCCAATCTGTTGGAAAATAAAAAAATAGTTGGAATGGCTACACTGAGGTGCTAAATCTGTCAATATCACCTGCATAAAACTATTAAGGATGTTCAGAACACTCACTTATGAATAAGTAAGCATTTTTCACAAACACCTCCTCCATTGCTGACCTTTAAGTCCCAATTTTCAAGGGACCCATACAAAGAGATGAGCCTTGGCACTGAAAAACCTGCCTTTATTTGCTTCTAAAATTCAGAAACTCACTTGAGTTATGGATTAGGGTTTGCATGCGGATGGCTAACCCTGACCTGTGGCGCCACTAACAAGGTAACAACGTGAGGAGTTTCAGGATGCTGCAGATTACAAAAGGAGAGTGATGTTTGTGCAGATGGTCCGCCCTGACCTATGGCACCACTAACAAGACAGTGACATGAAAATGTCAGGATACTGTAGGCAACAGAATGGTGGGGTGCTAGTTTAACAGAATTAATAACCAACACAGAAATTAACAGGGTATCCATATAATAAATACCAGATCATGCTAGAAAATCAACCAAACTGGGACCACTGGGGAAGGGAGAAACAGGGGCATGCTCTGTATTTGGGAGGGGATGGAGGCGATATAGGGAAATTATTTGAGAGGCAGGAGGAAAGGCACTATAAACTTAAGCAAACTATTTGATCAGGATGTTTTAAGAGTCCCTGCTGAGCAGCTCTGTGTCTGATAAATGCAGCTTGGAGCAGGACAATAAATCTGTTTTTGTTCCAACCATACTTGTGTATGACTTACTTCCAAGGTTGGGGGGGCCTGGGATGCTTTCCCTACTGCTGGCAAGGAAACACCTAGAGGGGACTTCTTGCCATCCTAACACTTATTGATTTTATAATACCTTGTAATTTTTCCCACCTTCAACTTAGACCTCAGTGTTCCCCAGGTAATAGTGTGCCCATCTGTCTAATGTGCTAAGAATCTTATCATCTGTCCCCCTACTAATATTTTTTCTCTTTCCTGCTGGTACCAATAATATTTTCTCTCAAATTAATTAATATAAGCAAATTAAGCTCTGAGCGGTTCTTCTCAATCTGTATTCAGCACTAGATGTCTCTGTTTTTATTTCAGACTTAGTGCACGTTCTGTGCATTGAAAAGCAGTCTTTTTTTTATTTATTTGGTCTTACAAGATTGCCTCTTCCCATGTGTCTTGAGACACATATCCTGATTTAGACATAATCTTTGAAAGTACCCTTACTCAGCTCAAGCTATGTGAACTTTTCTTCCTTCTAAGTTTCTTGATATGTTAAGACAACATAACAGGCTTAAGGGGAGTCCTTACAAGGAATTACAAGGGTTACAATTTAGTTACTTATTTTGCACAGTATAAAGAAATGTTGTTTAAAGAGTGTTTCTGTGGGGAAGATAATAAAGGATTTCTGGTAGAGGGTTTTCTCACAAGAGGCAGTGATGTAGGGAAGCAAGTAACTGCTTTAAAATGCTGGGAGGGTAAAACTTCCAGAAAGACTTGAAGTTGCTGATAGCTGAAAATAGGAAAATAACAGATTTATGAAGCCATTCCAAAATGCAGGGTTTCTTTCAACATGACATTGCTGCTTGTCTTGAAGCTTGTTTCTCGAGGATCAGTTAAAATGCAGCTTTTTAGATTTAGCAGTTTTTCCTCACACATTGTCATGTGTTTCATTGTGCTGTGAAACAGGTTCTGGAGATTCAAATCTTGAGAAGGTACAGGGAGGTTTGGTGTGTAATGTGAAGTACTTGAATTTTCAAAATATTTATTCTGTTGTGGAAAAAATACATTTTTGCTTGGTTCTATTAGTGCTGATGTATAGTCTATATAATAGGAAGCTATACTTCTAATTGCAAAAATTTAATTTGTGTAATGACCACTTTGTATTCACCTTCAGGTGGATAAACTCTGGGTTTTGCGTGGAAGGATCCACCTGCATTTGCTGCGTGAAAAGAAGCTCGGTATTCAGCTTCTACAAGTGCTATCAAGTAGAGTGGTAAGAGGGGTCATAGATGAAGTGCTCATGTTAGGGGTTTAAGAGCAGAATTTCAACTAAAAATTACCCAGGTATTGATAGTTAAAGGTTGAATGCATTTCTTACTCTGAAAAATCTGAACTTTTCAGCCAGTCTGAGCATGCAGTAAGTGAAAAACTGAGGGAATGCTATTACTTGAATCAAATTCAAAACAACCTTAAATCAGACTGTAAAACTATGAGGGTTTTTTTTGCGTTTGTTTTTTTTTTTTTTTTGGTAGAGTGCATTGAGGTCTGTGTGTGTTAGAAAACTTGCTACTGAAGTTCTATAGGAGATATTATGAATATTCTTGAGTCTCACTTTTAAAAAACTCTTAGAAATATGCTATATATTGGATTAAAAAACAAGAATTAAAAAGCAAGCCCTGATGATTTTTAGGAATACTTGTCTTCACAAGACAGTTTCTTTGGATAGTTCTGGTTATGTATACAATAGACAGCTTACTGCACATTTCTGAGCATTAGAAATCTATATCAAAAAGTTGTTCAGACAGAAGCACAACACATTTAGTAGGGAAAGAAGCAATAATGCAGTCATTTTTGCATTCACTTTACCTAGTGAAAGAATATTAAATGATCTTGGAAGCCACCCCCCCCCCTTCAAAAATTGTTTTGTCTACAAAATTAATTAATAATAATAATCTTAATATTAATAACAAAACCAATAATTTAAGTTGAACTAATGTAGACCATCTGGGTGTTGAGTAAAATGTATTGAATACAAGTCTTGAAAATTCACTTGCTTCTCAGACATACTAATAGCAGCCTAGCTGATGTAGTTTGCCTGTAGATGTCGGGCTGAATGAAATAATCCTGCTGGTGTGATACCATCCATACGATCTCATTTGCATATAGTAAAGGAATGCAAACACTGAGTATTTGCAGAAAAGACATTAGGAAAGAAAAGTATCCTGTCACCGTAATTCCCTCCATCCAAGCCAACAGAGTACATGTAACTTTGTTCGTGTTGAGAGTTAGATAAAATTGTATAGTAAATAACTTTTTTTGCTTCTTGGAAATAGCAAACAGAATTGCCTGCTCTTTCCTGATCACCATCTGATGTGCAATATTTCCTCCTTCCTCTGGCTTATATTCTTCCTTAACAGAAAGGAATGCTTATGTTCTGTTTAACAAAATGGTCCATTAACCCATGTTAGTACAAAGCAGGAGAGCATCCTCTTTGGTTTTCTTACAGGTCCTGGCTCCTGTCAAGATAAGTAGGGGAGAGACTGGATGCTTAATCAGGGTATGAATCCTGGTGTCCTCAGATATTCTGGGTGGTCCGTGATGATGAACGTCAGAGGACTCATTTTCATCACAGCACAAAATTAGCTATGTAATGTCTATTGTTCTCTAATTTCTCACTCATCACTCTAGAAATGTAATCCCGGGTGTCTCATTCCTATGCAAGCAGATGTGGAAGCTCATAAACTGAATTGCAACCTGAAGGAATGAGTTGTTCTCAGATCTTTTGGTTGCCAGGGAAACTACATTCTCAGTCTGTATATGTTTACAATAGCCTCTTTTCCAAAGCTGTCTAAATTTCATGTTGTGGCACTTGGGAACAGACTAAGATAGAGAAATAGTAATATACGTCTACTAAATGTTACCATTGGCTTCCTAAATAACATTTACAAAAATAAGTCATACATTCTATCTCAGAGAATGTATGATTTTAATAGATATGTGACAAACCTGAGATGTTTTGATCCTTTTGGCTACTTTCTTGTGCTCCACTTATAAATCAGTCTCAGAATACAGTTAGGTATGGCCTGAATGTCTAAAGAGGCAATTCTCAACAAAAAGTTGTTTCAGGAGAAACTCTCTTTTCTCTCCTCCAAACATAGTATATTTTTCCAAATTACTTTGTGGCACAAAAGCAGAATGGGGGCTATTGGATCGTACTTCATCAATGGGGACATTATAAATCTAGGGAACTGTGCTTTATGTGACAGAATTTGAGAATTTCTTTATAATAGTTCAAAATCTTAAATGGTGGCATTCCTATGTACACCACACCTACTCTGGCTAGTATTTAGGGCTTTCTTTAATGTACTAGTATCCTATTTTACCCTTGAGGATCATAAAGTTAGATTACAGACACTAAGAAAAACCAATCTGCAGACAAAGGTATCAGACAATTTTTTTTCAGTTACTAATGAAATAATTTTCAAAATCATATCTCTAAAATGTATGTGGATAGGGACATAGTATAAAATCTCTACTTGTTCTCCGTGGAGGCAACTTGTGTGACCGACTGCCTGACTTCTTCACCATTTGTGAGTCAATGCAGTTCTCCAGATTCAGTACAGCAAAACAGGCTGTCCTGTGCCGGTACACGGCGTGCACGCAGACTATTTCTAACTAATTTTCTCCACAGCAGCAGCAGCTTTGCCAGCATTATTTCCTCCTGGGCAGTGAAATACAGAAACATTTGCTTTTTCCTCTTCTGTGAAGGCCTACCATCACTACCTCTTTTTTTTTTTTAGCTTTTTTTATTTAAAAAATCATAATAATTGGGCATTGTATCTATAAAGGCAGCTTGTAGTAGCTATCTGGAAACTGTTCTGTTGTGCAGAGGCTCAAAATGATCAGTAAAAACCCATACAGTGTAGCAGATCTGTCAGATTTTTTGTCTCTGAATTATTTCTCAACAAAATATATTATAACTAATAAAATAAATGAAATAAATATCTTAAGCAGAAGAATATAATTCTTAAAAGTCCCACTGGTACAACAATTCACTAAAAATATCAATCAGGACTGAAGCAGGTTTAAATACTCTGAGTTTACAACCAACAGGTGTCAGTAGGAAGGAAAATAGCCAAAAAGTGAATTAGTGACAAGAGCTAGGTTTTAAAACACTTGAGTTTGAATAGTCTTCAGGTAGCTCAGCAAAGAAACTATTACTGAAGTGAAGGGAATTACTATGGGCATTGCAAAAATGTAATGTCTCTTCCATGCTTGTAAAATGAATATAAAAAAATGTCATATATATTAGAAATCTGGAAACTGTAGAGTTTTAAGGGTCAGGACTCCGACTGGAGTTCAAGTTATGCTAGCTTCTGGTACAAAATTCTGAGGATATTGGAAAGACCATAATCAATCATTGACAAAATAGATGAAATTGCTGACAGCTGATGATGCCCTGATTCTGCCATTGGTAAAGTGAATCCAAAATGTTACAATAAAATATTATAAAATAAGAGAATCAAGGCAAAATTCAGTAGTTCAGAGTCTGGATGAAAAGGTAGTATGTGGAGCTATATGTCGTGTTTGTCACGTTTTATTATGTTTCCTGGTGTTTGAGGGAAAAAGAAAAAAGTGAGATTTAATTATTCTTCAGGAGCTCATTGAGGTGGACATTATTTGTATTGCATGACCAGGTATAACTGTGACACAGCTCTGTTGGCACAGAGGAAGACCTTGAGTGAATCAGTAGACACTTGTGCATCAGTAAATGAATGAGTTATAAATCTACCAGGTGATCTGCCATTTGCTCATTTGAATTTGGAACCTGGTAGCCAGTAAACTGATGTATTAGAAAAAAAGCATACTTAGATGAATAATTGTTATCAGATTAATAGCTAGATCATAATAAAGTTGAAATTTTCCTCTTTTTTCTTCCAGGACAGATAAAGAATCAGTTCAAAGATTTCTTTGATGTAGTGATCTCAGAACGCGAACTATGTGTCCAAGTCAGTGACCTTGGATAAGGATAAGATAAACACATCTTACTAAAATGTTATGCTAATATCTTTAAGACATTTGAGAAACTGAAGGAGTCTATGGAGGACGTCTGTAAATACTAGTGTGGGAAGTATTTAGAAAGTGAAACTGAACCTTGTACATTCGTTGCCTATACATATTTGAAGCTTTACATTATGTGAATATCGACTTCTATTTGAATGGGGAAAGAGGCTCACACAGGAGCTGAGAACAGCAGCTGTGATGTTGCATAGAACCTGCTGATAAACAGAGGTCATATCTGTGCCATTAGGCTGGTTCTGTAGCGGCTACAAAGAACCCTGTGGTCTAAGTGAAGCAATAAATGAAACATTATTGTATGCTTTAGATCATATTTTAAGGGAACTAAGGAGGTGACTTGAGAGTAGAAACATAGCTAAGTCAGTTGATATCAGAACTATAAAACTGCTCCTGTGGACTGCAGGAAGAAGGGACATGGTATTTATATTTATGTAATCTAAGTTGATGGTGGGAAAGAAAATCTTCATGTACCAAATGGTTGAAACTGAGCAACTATTCAGTACTTTAACTGTTGAGTAGTTGAACCCAAGTCACTTGCTACATTTGTGCACTGTGCTGCAGCCTGTGTCCAGACAAGAGGCTTAATTTTCTGAACTTCAACTTGACTAATCCCCTGAATATCTGGCCCATTTGCAGTAAAAAACTTGAATTCCAATTTTACATTCATATATCCATTTTCTGAAAACTTGTTTTCAGAGCTTCTCAGCAGTGTCTCCCTACAAGATCCCTCAAAATCAAAAGGTGTAGTGCATGAATAAATTTACTATCCTTTGTTGAAAGTAACGTCTTTTCAAACCACATTCTTGCATTATTTCCCCCCCACCCCCTTCCCCATTTTCAAAGTGGTCATGATACAGTTATTTGAGGCAAGTAAAATTCTTTACTAAGGGGACATTTTTTTCAAGTTCCATCCTGTAAAGAACAGGATGTTATTAACAACTTAAAGTCTGGCACAGCTTGGCACAGCTTTCTTCGATTTGGAGGTATATATTTGCCATTTTGTTTTCAATCACCATGTAAGTTTTGCTTGGACTGCCTCATTTATCTTACATAACAGACTAGAGGATTGAGAGCTTGCGAGAAGAAAGAGAGGGAAATGCTTTCTGAGAGTACTGATTTAATAAAAAAATTGTTTTTCTGAGCACTTCAAATTTATGAGCACTTGAATGCACCTAATTCCCTGCCAAAATACACACTTTCTACTCATAGAGGAATTGCACAGACCAGCTGCCAGTTTGTCTCAGCATCTTCTCTTTTGCCTTACTGAAATACATACTTCCCTTATATACAGCCTGCTGCTTGCAATATAGAAATCTGACTATACCATATTTACCAGTGAATCTCTTCTGGCTTCTCCTTTAGTCTCTTTGACTGCCTTTGAAGTGGCTAGAGGGTTTTTTTTGTTGTTGTTTGGGATTTTTTTTTAATTAAATCATCATTATTTTTAACTGGACTACCTCCTTGCAGAAAGAAAGTTATTGTCAGTTGGTCTGTGCCATTTATGACTTATTCCAGATTTTTAGAATAGGCCTATTGGGACAAAAGTTTGCTATGGCTTTTATTATTTGGCAAACAAATCTTATGTATTTCAAATTAGTCAACTAATTAGTCATCTTCTAAAGTGATGTTTTATTAGAAGCGATCTGAGTCTACTACTAAGTCATACCCTGAAGTTAGCTAAAATATCACAATAACAAGATGAGGTAGCTGGGAATTCTAGTAAAATCTTAGTATCGTGAAGACTGTAGTTTCTGTTAAACTAACATTTTTATACATTTCACACATTTTTGCACTCTGATTTTGTTTCGAAGAAACACAACAAGGTATTTAATAGGGCTGGCCTAATCAAAATATTTATGAGCTAAAAGGAAATTTCTTCTTATATACTGTTTCCTCTTGGGGGAAATGTCTGCCATAGGTTGGATCTCTTGCTTGTTTACCTCTCCTGCGAGGTGGTACAATTTCCCCTGCTCCATGGGAGGTGTGAACTGGCTGTTCTACCTGCCTTGCGAAAAAGAACAACAGTCCTTTGAACACCGAGGATCTCATACAGTGTCCTGCATATGTGAAAGCTTTACGTTAACTGCTAACCAGAGGCACGGTTTTCCTTCTGCTTATGCTGAGTCCATTTTGAATCCAATATGACAATTTGGTGTGGCGTTCCTAAAGCGTTGTGCAGGAGGTGACTATCATGTATGGATTATTTGTGGTTGAATAGTCAGTTAATACCTTTCAGTACTACTCTTGTCTTTCTTAAGTTTGAAAAACTATGATTAAAATGAGGATGAAATGCTTTGGCAGACTGTAGGAAAAGCATCGAAAATTTCACCATGGAGATCAGACGGTCTGCAAATAGCCATCTGTATTAATTTTTAGGCCAGAATCCATTATGAAGTAACCACGGTTATTCTGCTCTTAATTTACCTTTCTGCATAGATGTGATTTTTAATTTTTTAGCAATAAACAAAGGGGAATAAGTAAAACCTACTCAGTGCTCAGCTATCAAGCCTCAAATATATTTAATAAATATTAGCCACAGGTGTAAAGTAGGTACTATGTTTCTTCTGGTATTTATTTCAGTTTAGATGCCTCCGATTTGCTTTAAATAAAAATTTTAAAAGTCAAGCTTTATTCTGAGAAGCGACTATGTAATATACAGCATGGAACTCTGAAGAGTAGCATTTGCTGGAACCTCTATTACCGCACCTCCCATAGAGAGCATCAGTCCGTACACTGTGCCCTTGTTCTCTGGCCCAATGATACTTGATTTCTCTTTGCTCAGGAAAAATTCAAAAGAATGTCATCACTCCAGAACGAGATATTCCCCTGTGATTTGAGTGTTCTCCAGCTGGAATTCAACAGGATTTTGAGGCTATAGATTTTGTTTGTAGGCATCAAAAGGAAAATTCTTTCCATTCTAGATATAATTTTTACTAACCATAATAGCAGTTTTTACACTAGTTATTTTCAGATGTTTACCAGTATACATGAGTTCATGCCCTCATATTGGCACATATTAGCACCACAATCAAATATTCTTGGTTTTGAAGTTAAAAACACAATATAGGATATAATAATAAAGAATAAAATACAATAATATTATATATTATTTTATATTATTCAGGCACCACTTGCTTCATGTTTAGCATATGCTTAATGATCAGCTTTACAGAAGTGGAATAATTATCTGTTTGTTTGAATCTGACCCAATTTAGTCACATTCTTTTTTTTGTATGATTCTGCTTTCCTTTCTTTTACTTTTAGATGTTCTACATACAAACCTAGTTCACCTTTGTGTTACCAGGTCACCTGATCCTCAAACTTTTTCTAGGTTTCAAGGCACATCTTTAAGGAATGCATGCAAATCTGGTTAATCTTCATAGAAATTTTTCTACCTCCTTGAACTGACTAGGTCATCACACGAAGCTGAAGAATTTGATATATTGTGAATTATCTTGTTATTTTATCAGGATGGAGTGAATTGAGTATTGAGATGTATTTTACTGACAAAGGCAAGAAAAACTTTAGCGTGTTTGGATGCTATATGTTAAACTAAGCTTGCCTGTGATTTTCTGAGACTTTTAGTAGGAATTGAGAGAACTATCTGTTTCAAATAAGAAATAGGACATCTTACACTTGTGGGTAAGAAAATTCTTAAATG
The DNA here is from genome assembly GCF_964195595.1 of Calonectris borealis. NCBI lineage: Eukaryota > Metazoa > Chordata > Aves > Procellariiformes > Procellariidae > Calonectris > Calonectris borealis. The sequence continues at coordinate 82,823,372 of NC_134313.1, read as the reverse complement.
AATTACAGGGTATAAACCTGGGAAATGAAAGTATTTGTGAAAATGGGGGTGAAAAAGACAATGAAAAAAGTTGTTCATAAACTTAACTAACTGAAAATTAGAAACAAGCTAAGGTATCAACCCTGTATTCTGTCACTTACCTATTGTGTAGCACTGCCCTTGTGGATTTTTTACCATTCAGTAGCTGAAAGGCCATGTGCCTTTCAAATTAATGACAGGTAAGCTTCTGCACACTTCCGGCAGGACAAGTGTGTTCCCATGTTAACTTGCCATTAAAGGGCTAAAACCATTAGCCATCACACCAATCTCTCCCTGCAGAACTGGTGCGTTGACACAGTTGGTAATAAGTAGTATGAAATTATTGAGCAAACTGGTCAGGTTTCTGAGGACTCGACCTTCAGGCCTGTTCTCTTCTGTTGTTTTGATAGCGACTGTTGCAGTGTTTGCAATTATTAGCTGAGTCAGTCTTGGATATCTTGATTTCCATTTAATCATATGAATAAAAAGTTTTCTGAGTGGGGCTTTGTAGTAAAATACTGGTTTAAGTCATCTAATTATATGGAAAAAGATGCTAAATCTGGCTCTATTTGCTTATTAATTATACAGGTCTTAAATTTCTTTAAAAGTATCAAAAGTTGTTAGTTGTTCTTAGCACTGCAGAATATTCTTCTGTGGAATGGTTGTTGTCCTGTGTTCTGTTGTTCCACATTCTGTGGAATGTGTTGCAAGCTCCTGGTTTGAAGGAGGAAAATATCTTTGACTAGGAAGAGTACAGTGTTAACATAGACAGGTCAAAGAGCACACTATTATCCTTGCAGGTTTTGCAGTGAAATGGTTAACTGAGTTGTTGAGATTTCAGAAATGTTCATTGTTAGAAGACAATGAAGGGTGGATAATCTTACCATTATTCTACTCTGGATGATGTAGAGTGATGAGAGACCACTTTGAGAAAATGGAAAACAATGGTATTATTCAATGAACTGAAATGACTTTATGTGGTACAGCAACTGTGTAAAGTGCTTTTTCCTTGAAAAGGTCTGAGGCTTGAAAGCAAAAGCTGGAGCAGCTTTTGTGCATACTCACTTCTATGCCTTTTGTGTTCCTCAGGGCATTTGGACTTATTTAAAAACCAAAACAAAACCATTCTACTGGGTCAAAATGGAACTGATTCACATCAGAGGCAGCTAATAGTAATTTCTCTACAGTAAGCCTTTGCCTTGTTGCAGTATCGATGTATTGCGTGCATAGAGTAAATGTGCATATTTAGTGATTTTTTTTCTGTCTTCTATTGCTATATTTGAATGAAAGATGACTCTCAAGATATTGAAATAGAATGCTTTTGTAGTACTGGAACTCAAAGATGGTATGTAGAACTCCAAAATTTCACTGGTTTAGAGCAGATCTAAAGCTAAACCCAAAATTATGGTGGGAGATTTCTTGCTTGAGGTGATTTCTTCTGTAAATAATTTATTTTACAAATATCCTGTAATTCCTGAAGAAAAAGAAAAAAGTTCTCCAGAACTGTGAAATTCTGCAATGTGTTTTCTCAAGTATTTTACTTTGGCACAGGGAAAATTTAATTCTGGTTATTAATTCAACTTGCTTCTAAATTTTCAAAATGGAAAAGTTTAGTTTGTTAGGGGTTTTTTTTTGTTTTGTTTTTTGCATTAATTTTGATTTTTTTCTAGCAAAATGTCAAGAACAAATAAATAAAATACATCCAACTTAGTTAACAATTCTGCTGATCAGCTTCTGGATAAATAATTCATCTCTGGTGGGGCTTAACAGAATGAAATTAGAACCAAGAGCTTACTCCCTGAAATTCTTGTAGATTGTGACGGTCTAAATAACCTAATAGTTTCAATGCTTCACACTGCATTCAATATAGGGAAAAAAAATCTGCATAAAAGAATTTGTTTCTATAAGATATAACTGTGTTTTCCTCAACTCCTAAATTCTAAGAAAATGAAATTAACAGTTTTTATAGTCAGAATACCAAATGAAAAATGCCTTCTTTACCTTTTCTTTAGATTAGCTCAGACAGGCAAAAATGTCCAGAGTAAATAGACATTTTTCTTCATGTTTTTGTTTACTCCTTTGGCCTGCTACATTAATTAGGTGGATAGGCATTAAGTATCTCAGATAGTGGTGGAACTGGGACCACCATCATAAAATGACATTGGTAGTGTGCTTTTTTCCTATTATATCCTGTGGGAATACAATGGATAAATGACGCTTCCATCTCAAAGTATCTTCTCTCCCATTGTACATTTTGACAGCCAATGGAAGGTTTGGCACTGGCTGTGAACAGAGGGATTTTGACTTATAGCTGGAGTGGGTAGTTTTGGGAGTCAATCTGAATTTAGCTAAAAGATGTTAAAAATCCTTGATGCATTTAGGGTCATAAAAGTCACAGAAGTTGAGATGCTAGTAACAAAAGTCTTCGAAGCTGCTGATGTAAGTACATCTGCATCGGGGAGATCTTGGACTAATTATTCCCAGATTTGTCTGCTTAATTCCAGTTCCTTCTCAGAGCAGTAAGAGGGACTGTATGCAAAATGTAAACAGTCCTTGCATGCTGTGTCCAAGCTGGTATCTTTTGAAATACAGTACTACTTCTGTACTCAGAAGTAACCATTAAAAATTGTCCTGACCTAAGGTCATCCTTATTCTGTCATCCTATTCTAAGGTCAGATGAACAGCTTGTGAACTTGAATTAACTGATTTGAACTGAGATAACCTGATTTGAAGTGACCTCATTTGTACTCCCACCACATGTCCAATCACGTATCAGATTTTAACAGATAGTGAAGGATTTTATGAGATGACTTTGCAATGCTGAAATTGCTGGAAGATGATTTTCAGTTATTAAATTGGAAAAAAAATCACTCAAACCAACTATGCAAGCATGATCCTTTCCCTTAGTATTCCCTCTTTTCTTTGGAAAATTGTGTATGACATAGGAATTACACTTAAGTTTTTAAAAGGAAGTTTAGGAAAGAAAAAATGGAGTCTGGTCTCAGTCAAAATGCAAAATAGGAGTGTAGATAACATGTGCTGTGGCAGACCTACTGGATTTTCAGCCTGGATGCTTGAGAGTTGTCAGTTTAGAGTAGAATAACAAACTGCCAATTGTCCTTCTGTTATTTTTTCCTTGAACTCATCCATGCATTTCATTCCTTCTCTTTGTTTCTGCATTCCTGTTTTTTCCATCTTTCTGCCAAACTTTAAACCTTTAAACATATCCTAATATCGTATCCTCTTCTTCCTTCCCTTTCTTTCAGTATTTTCTGTCAGCAAACAATGGAATTATGAATCTTGGGTGGATATTGCTGCCAGAAGTGCTTCTTACTTTCTGGTCTAGAAATGAATACCATGCCACCTATAACTAGAAGAGTTTCCTAAATTTATCTTTATCCACTACTGAGAGGAGTTTTAGAAATAGATCTTTTTCAGGATGACTAGCTGTTTGATGTGTCATGCTCTTTCTTCTCTAGCTGTTCACCATAACATCTATTCTCTGCAGATTAACTCTCCAGTACAAACAGGGTTATTGTGTGTGGCAATGTAAATGAGCATCATTTTTGATGTACAGTAACAAAAAGGATGTCCCCTCTGTAGGCTGCAGTAGTTGTATGAGGATGAGGAGAGTGTGTGCTTGCTAATTGTAGCTATGACCTGGCTTGATGGCTCAGAATTTGAGTGAGAACAGCGGTTGACTGAGTAAAAAAAAGTTTCTTGCTGTTTAGCTCTTTTCTGCTGCTACACAAGATTTCTAAAATAACACTTTTAATACATTAATTGAAAATAGAATATTGTATTTCTTCTGCTGCTTTTTTCTAAAACATTTTTGACCTGTTCTTTTCCAGAATGTTGGTAAAGATTTTCTTTTGGTTCACTGTGTAGAAGGAGGTATAATCCACTATTTGATAGTTTTTATAGTGGAACCGCATGGTGGTCCCGGCAGTTGATACCAAGAATAAAACTTCAAACTGAGCTTTTTTGTCTTGGCCCCATTCAATTCTTAGTGTGCTGGTTTTGGCTGGGATAGAGTTAATTTTCTTCACAGTAGCTAGTATGGGGCTATGTTTTGGATTTGTGCTGAAAACAGTGTTGATAACACAGGGATGTTTTCATTACTGCTGAGCAGTGCTTACACAGAGTCAAGGCCTTCTCTGCTTCTCACCCCACCCCACCAGTGAGGAGGCTGCGGGTGCACAAGGAGTTGGGAGGGGACACAGCTGGGACAGCTGACCCCAACTGACCAAAGGGATATCCCATACCATATGACGTCATGCTCAGCATATAAAGCTGGGGGAAGAAGAAGGAAGGGGGGGGGGGACATTCAGAGTGATGGTGTTTGTCTTCCCAAGTAACCGTTACGCGTGATGGAGCCCTGCTTTCCTGGGGATGGCTGAACCCCTGCCTGCCGATGGGAAGTAGTGAATGAATTCCTTGATTTGCTTTGCTTGCGCTCGTGGTTTTTGCTTTCCCTATTAAACGGTCTTTATCTCAACCCATGAGTTTTCTCACTTTTACTCTTCTGATCTTCTCCCCCATCCCACTGGGGGAGTGAGTGAGTGGCTGTGTGAAGCTTAGTTGCCGACTGGGGTTAAACCATGACAGTTAGCATGATACTTTTGGCCAATCTCTTAATTTGTCTCTATTTCTATATTTGAAAATGGAGATAAAGGAACATATCGACCACCTCACCTTGAGTGTTCAACTCGGCCATCAATGTTTGGAGCTTACTCATATAACACATGAAACAAGCTCCCAAGGGTATTAATTGTTGCTATAATAACATTTTAATAATAGTATTCTTACATTTGGAGGATAGTCATAGACAGTGGAGGGACTCTAGGCCCCTAATTGCAGTACTTCCACACCTCAGAGTGCTGTAATAAAGCACTCTTGGGGACCTAACTACATAACACAAGTTATTATATTATTAGTTATATATCTCTGTTTCCATCAGCAAAAAGCCAAATATACTTTCAGGATTGTCCTAACTATTGGACATCATTGTGTTTTCATCTATATAAAAATTTTTGTTCTCTTAGCAAAAAGCACATTTTGATATTGAAGAGACCATTTTTCCCCATATTGTTCTTATTCTGTATTAAAAAACTGCAAAGCCAACACATTTTGACATTAATTTACTGTTGCTATAATACTTATGAAAATTAATTATAATTTTAACAACTTATAATAATAATGTAATAAAATAAGATAATTTTCCATAAAATAGATCCTTCTCTAAGCAATCATTAGCTGTGCTCTCCTTCCCCATGTATTTCCTCTGATTAATATTTATTAATCATTTTACATGGAGTGGTGTTCTTCCAACTTCAAGATCCAGCAAGGGAGGGTAAAAACAGAAGTAGACAAAGGAATAACTATAATAAAGACTTTTTTGAATTTGCTTTTGTGCAAACACCAAGGACATAGTCGACAAATTTATTAATAGCCTGGCACTTCAGGAAGAACCACTGAAAACCTTCCATAAGAAAAACCCTTTCTGATTCTGAGGAAATGTTTTGATGGGAACATACTGATTCTTGTCTCTGCTCTTGGGAGAAACTGGCCAGCCTGCTTGTTTCTCAGTTTTCATGGCATGCTGCTCCCTGGTGCTGTCAGGAGGAGCGGAGAGTCCTGCCAAGCTCTCTGTTCCTTTGTGAATCTAACTACACAGGGATCTGGCTCCTGAGTTTTCGGCAGCTTTCTCTTTAGCCTGCTCAGTTTCCCAAAGAGATGGCTCTTTAATGAGAGTCCTGAGCAGTATTTCCATGATTCAGTCACCCCATGTAATAAGTTATTTGCATCCTATTATATTTAGTCTCATTATAAAAGTAATAATTAGCTGAATTTCATATCACTGATGTGTTTGTATAACTACTTCTGGACTTTTACGACATGAAAAGTGTATGTACAGAGACTCATAAACTAAGAGGTGATTAATGTCTCTTTTTCTTACCAGTTTGTCCAGAAGGAATACATCTGCCCCATACGAAAAGTGCCCTTGCAAGCTAACTGATAATAGAGGCCAGTTACCCAGGCAGTTAGCACTTCAAAAATATGTCTGCATGTCACTAGCACTTTGTCAGGTGGCCTTACATTAGCAGGAGATTCATAAGGCAATTTTCTGATCACATTTATCAAGGGGACTCTGGATTATAGGGAATCCTGATGGATATATTTACGTTAGGTAGGATTCCAAGAAAGAAATCTTCAAGTTAGAGGTTACAATCTGGGAGGCAATGCCAGAGGGATGTATATTTTCTGATGAATCAGACTTCAGGTCTAAGAAACACAGAATCCCTCTTGTCAGCTCATAGCTAAATGAAGCACAGAAAAGACTTTGGGAATGAACCCCAGAGGTAGCTAATGAAGTGCTTTCTTGCTTGACTACTTCATGTTCATTTTCTCAAATTAAGGAAGTTAGTTTCCCGATTCTATGTGTTAGACAATAAAACACCTTCATGGTTTTCATTTGCGTGTTTTCTGACATGACAGGGATTTCTAGAAAATTGTCAAATAACAGGGTACTTTCTCCTGGGAAAATGATGAGAAGTACAGTACTGCCCTTGGTGCAGCTAAGATTGGTGTCTCTTGTGCTTTCAATGTCAAGGTGCAAGAAGAGCCTGTCTGTGTTCTCTCCCGGACTTCCCAGGGTAGCTGAAGAGAGCAGGTAGCTGAGAAAACCTCCTTGTCTTTCTTCTCCTAAGCCAGCTTAGTGACCTAAGGCAGCTATGTCAGCATTTCCCCATAGGTCCTGTGCTCCATCTGCCTACTTACCTGGGGGGCCAACCTGGGCACTTGCTGCAGCTTGGTCATGTCCTTGTTGGTGTGGGGAATCCCCGTAGGCACCTAGGCCACAAACTCTGTCTGCCCTCCTCCTGTGGAGCTGGGGGTTAAGGTATTCATCTCTGCAGGGATTCTCTGTTGATCTTGTTAATCTCTTCATCCTCCCTGACGCTCCACAGCCTGCTGACCTGCTCCTGCAGCCCCGTACCCTGGTGACGCAGCTCCTCAACCAGCCCACACCTCCTGCAAGCAAGGGTACTGTCTCCACCTGCAACCCACCCTGGGGAGAGGCCCACAGCACTGGGTAGCCACATCGTCCCTCAGAAGCCCCTCTGCATCCAGCCTCTGCTGTGCTGTGGGAGCTGCTCCAGGTGCTGCTGGGGACCATGGTCTATGTTGTGACACCACCACTCTTGAGTACTTGTACCCTGTCATGGGCAGAGTTTGCAGCCCCCAGCCATGCTCCCTCCTGCACCAACTGCTGTATCTCTTATTTGACTTGTCTGTTAGCTGTGTGCTAAGCCTGCTAGTGTTATCCCTAGCACTAGCCAAAAGGTTGCCGAAAACTCTCTAAACAGGAATAAGCTGAAGATAAAAGGTCAAAGCACCCTTTGATCAGAGACAGCTGACAGGTCATTGGAAACAGCTAGAATCTGTGAGGAGCAAAAGCCTGGGACAAATCCCCTTGCCCAGTAGCAACAGACACCCTGAACCGCAAAGAGATCCTTGAAGTCCTTTGACAATCACAGAAGTTCCCAGAAGATGGAGAATACCTAGAAGCTGAGCCTAGAAATGACTGTCCAAACTGCTGATTCTCTTAATTGCTCCTATTTTGCTGTTTTTCCATGATGCAAGATGACATCCTTGCAGTGTGATGAGACAGCTCTCTCGCCACCCTTGCATGCCTTCCTTATGGTCCCCTGCAGTTGGGGATCATCTGGTTTGCTGAAGAGATCCCAGATTTGATCTTCCTTTCTCTTAGGGGAGTTACGGTGTTTTGGGATCATGCTTCAGTGCTCCCAATTCTGTAGCCGGGCTTAGGCACCTGGTCAGCCTGAGAGCAGACCTTCTCCACCAAAACCCTGGGACACTTTGCCTTCTCCATATCCTTTGTCACTGGGTTACCTGCCCCATGACGCAGCAGGCCCAGCTGGACCTTGACTTTCTTCTGGATGCCAATGCTGCTTGAAAGACAGAAAAGTCTTTCTTGTTGTCCCTATTATCCAGCCTGTTATTGTCTCTCCATATGGTGTTTTACCCTTCCAGCACATCTATCTCTCTCCTGCCCCTTTGTTGTCATCCACACAATTTGTGATCATGCATTTGATCCAATCATCCAGATCATTTATAAAGATTAAGTAGCAGGAGTACCAGTATCTGTTCCCTGGAAGCTCCATGCCTGATGTCTGCCAGTTTGACTTCAGGCCATTCATCACCACCCTTGGAACTCAGTAGCTTAGGCCATTTTCAACTCATCTTGTGGTTCATCTGTCCAGTGCAGAGCTTGCCAGCTTGTTCACAAGGATGTTGTGTGAGAAGGTGTCAAAAGTCAAGGCAGATGACATCTATGGCTTGCCCCTCATCCATTCAGCAAGTTGTTTCATCATAGAATGTAACCAAATTGGTCAAGCACTGTTTACTCTTGGTAAATCCATGTCAGCTTCTCCCAGTCACCTTCTTGTCCATTGTGTTACTGTCAGTAGCTTTCCTGAGGACCTTTCCTCACTCTTCCCAGGAAATGAAGTGAGGCTGACAGACTTTAGTTTCCTGGATCTTTCTTTTTGCCCTGTTTGCAGATGGGCAAAAAAATTGCCCTTTTCCAGACATCTGAACTTCCAGTGACCTTTGAGAGATGAGAGGGAATGTTTTGTAATGATCCCAGTGACCTTTCAGAGATGAAAGGGAGTATTTTGTAATGATGCCAGCCAACTCGCTCAGCACGCTCAGATGCATCCTCTCAGGTTCTGTGGACTTGTATATGTCTCATTTGTACAGATGGTCCCTAACTCGACCCTTCTCTGCTACCAGTGGTTCACCATTTTCTTTGCCACCGCTCCTTGGTGTAGAGACCTGGTGGCTGACCTTACCTATGAAGACCAAGGTGAAGAAAGCATTGGTTCCCCCAGCCTCTGCTGTGTCATTTGTGACTAACTTGCCAGCCCCATTCAGCAGCAGGCCTCCATCTTCCTTGCATTTCTACTTCCTACTGAGATAGCTCTAGATGCCTTTCATGTTATTCTTGACATCTCTTCCCAGTTTGCTCTGCTCCAGCAGAACTTCTGCATTCCTAGCTGCACGTAACTGCGGATCACCCAACCAATATTTCTATGTTCCCTTTGGGAGTCTGTCCCCTTTTACATTTCTCACATGCTTCTGAGGAGCTTCTTCGATATCTTGCTGTTTTCTTGTTTCCTGTTCCAGGCTGCTTTCTTGTTACGCCCATCCTTTTCCCACTCAGGGAAAAGGGCTGTCCTTGTGGTTCAAGAAGGCTGTCTCCAAAAATCTCCCAACATTCCTGACCTCCTTTGCTCTCCAAGGCAGACACCCATGAGACCCCTCCTCACTGTTCCTTGGGCTCTTCTGAAATCCTGGGTCTTCTTTCTGCTGCTTGTCTGTCTCACGTCCCTTAGATCTGAAACTCTACAGCCTTACGGTCACTGTGGTCTGTGCTGCTGTGTGGATTTTCCAGCAAATATCAGGGGGTTTAAAATCCCTACAAGAAGCAAGTCCTGTAGGCCTGATGTCTACCTGTTGGAGGTATCTGGAGAAGGCTCCATCCACTTCTTCTGCCTGATCCAGTGGTCTGTAGCAGACACCTACTGTGAGGTCTCTGTCATTGGTGTTCTTTCTGATTTTGGCCTAAAGGCACTCTACAGATCACACACTGTGCACTCAAACTGCTCTTCTACAGAGTGCATAACCCCTTGTCCTCTTCTGCCCTTTTTGTCTTTCAGGAAGGCCTGTACCTGGCCACTGCAGGACTCCCATCACATAAGCTTTCCCACCGAGTTTCTGTAATTCCAATGGCATTGTAATGATGTGACAGCAAGTGGAGGTCCATTTCTTCTGGCTTGTTCCCCAGTCTGCAGGAGTTGGTGCACAGGCACTTGAGATGATATGCCATCTGCCCCTTGTCCCTGGGAGGAGTATGGGAGCCTCCCCCAAGGCTCAGCTCCATGCATGTTTTCATCTCATCCCCTCTGGCCTCACTTGCCTCTAGGCTTCAGACAGCACTTCTCATTAAATTGAGTTTTAAGCCTACTCTGTTAAGTTAGCCAGCCCATTGACAATGTCCTTGCCCCTTCTTGGTAAGCAGATCCCATTCCTCCCAGAAGACTTTGAATTGTCTTCAAAGAGCATCCTGTGGTCCTGGGGGCCAAAAACCTGCCTGCGACACAGGCCATGCAGGCACATGCTGATTGGGTGATATGCTTACCCTGCCTGCACCCTTGCCCTGCACTGACAAGATTAGAAGAAAGCAACCTTCGTTCTGGTCCTCTTTCCTTTAGCCCTTGGGACTCTCTTGTCCTGCTTGTTCTTTTGTGGCTCATGTTTTGCAGAATTGTTGGCGTCCACATTGAAGAAGAGTAGAGGGTAGAAGCCTGTGGGCTGGATCAGCCTTGGCAGTCTCTCCATGACATGTTGGACTTTGGCTCCAGGTAAGCAGCAAACTTTCTGTGACTGGGTGCCACAGTGTCTGCAGAAGGGAAGTCTTGTGATACTAATACCCTCTCCTTCCTTTCCTTGAGGATTTTGCCCTGTTGAACCAAAGCTTCTGGCCTGGTTCTCTCTTCCAGGGACCCTTGTTTGTCCTTTCCATCTTTTGCCAGGACTCCCTGACTCTTCATCATCTGAATTTTTCCAGGTGAGGGGTGAGCTCTTGCCTGTCAGAGACAATGCTCTCTAACCAGGTACTTTTAGATATTCCACAAGGAAGGTTTAATGTTTATGTATCGGGTTTGCGTGGCAAGGTTTTGGTAGCAGGGGGGTACAGGGGTGGCTTCTGTGAGGAGCTGCTAGAAGCTTCCCCTATATCCGATAGAGCCAATGCAAGCCGGCTTCAAGATGGACCCTCCGCTGGCCAAGGCCGAGCCAATCAGCGATGGTGGTAGCACTTCTGTGATAACGTATTTAAGAAAGGGAAAAAAAACCTGTGCAACAACAACAGCAGCTGGAGATAGGAGTGAGAATATGTGAGAGAAACAATTCTGCAGACACTAAGGTCAGTGAAGAAGGAGGGGGAGGAGGTGCTCCAGGCGCCGGAGCAGAGGTTCGCCTGCAGCCCGTGGTGAAGACCATGGTGAGGCAGGCTGTCCCCCTGCAGCCCATGGAGGTCCACTGTGGGGCAGCTATCCACCTGCAACCCACGGAGGACCCCACACCAGAGCAGGTGGATGTGCCCGAAGGAGGCTGTGACCCCATGGGAGGCCTGTGCTGGAGCAGGCTCCTGGCAGGACCTGTGGACCCATGGAGAGAGGAGCCCATGCTGGAGCAGGTTTGCTGGCAGGACTTGTGACCCTGTGGGGGACCTACGCTGGAGCAGTTTGTGAAGAACTGTAGCCCGTGGGAAGGACTCACGCTGGAGAAGTTCGTGGAGGACTGTCTCCCGTGGGAGGGACCCCACACTGGAGCAGGGGAAGAGTGTGAGGAGTCCTCCCCCTGAGGAGGAAGGAGCAGCAGAGACAACGTGTGATGAACTGACCGCAACCCCCATTGCCCGTCCCCCTGCGCCGCTCGGGGGGAGGAGGTAGAGAAATCGGAAATAAAGTTGAGACCCGGAAGAAGGGAGGGGTGGGGGGAAGGTGTTTTAAGATTTGGTTTTTCTTTCTCATTATCCTACTCTGATTTGATTGGTAATAAATTAAATTAATTTTCCCCAGGTTGAATCTGTTTTGCCCATGACAGTAATTGGTGAGTGATCTCTACCTGTCCTTATCTCGACCCACGAGCCTTTCGTTATATTTTCTCTCCCCTGTCCAGCTGGGGAGGGGGAGTGATAGAGCGACTTTGGTGGGCACCTGCCGTCCAGCTAGGGTCAATCCACCAGAGTTTAATATCAAATTTACTGATGTGATATATTTGGTGTTACATGGGATTTTTAATCAGCAGAGTGATAGAGCAATATCCTGCATAATATAGGAATTGCTATATATGGTTGAATCACAATAAGAACGTGATTCCTATTACATGTCTCTGCGTACTCACTGTCCCAGTGCTGGGTGTCCCCAGTTGCTGGGAAGGAGTATGTGGGTTAAACTCAGCTCAAACTTGTTGTTTTTTTCAAAGACTGTTTTATTAGTTGTCCAGTTTTATACTTTATGTTGGGCTGAACCATGCACACTTTCCCCTCCACACACCAGGTTGGTCACACACCAGGAAGACATTACTCTCTACTAATTATCTCAGGGAAGGCTGAGATAATTAGTGCAGCCATATATCCAAAACAAAGGTTATCCTCCGGTCCCCCTAGTGTTGAGATAAGCTCAGCTTTCTTTATAATTGGTGGTCATTTTTTACATTCTTCCTCTTTGCCTCGAAACAAAATGTAAACACGGTTTTGAGCTTATCACAGGGGAAAAGTAGTAACTGTTAAGTACTAGTGCAAATATTTTACTGTGTTGCATGTGTTTAACTTCTACCCAGTCCCCCTGCCCCCCCCCCCCCAAAAAAAAAAAAAAGGTTTCTGTTGGGATATTATAGTTTCAGCAGGTTCATGATCAATGTCAGTGAAAAGTACATTCTGCTTTTCTCTTTCTGCGAGCCTTTTCTTCTTTATGTGTCCTGGACCTTCTCTTTGTTTTTTTTCTTTCCCCATTTTATCTTTGGATAGTGTGTGCAATATTCAATGGGTACTTTTTACTGTTGCAGCAGTTATAATCAGTGGAGTAGTGAGGACTTCATGAATTATAGATGACTGTTAGATCCAAGAATCTTAGACGAATAACAATATTATTGGATAAAATTCAAGTCAGAAATTCCAATAAATGAGCTTAAGCCCTCTTGTATCTGCCGAGAATGTGAAATACCATCTAAATACCAACTAAGACAATCTAATGTTAAGAAAGCAGTTTACTAGAAAGAATGCAAAAAAGAATGTACACTTACTAGATGGAAGAAGTTTTACAGCTGCTATATTGTACGTTACTTCCGGCAGTGATGACACTGCAGTTAAAATGATTGTAATTAGTATAGTCTTGTAATTGTTATTCCTGTGTCTCTCAGCCTGAGATCAGGCTGCTCACATCTTTAGAAGTATTTGCACCCCAGCTCTGGTGCAAGGCATATTCTCATGTACTAATAGTTCTTTTGAGAAATATGTTACAGAGGTCCCTGAGTTTTGGGTTGTTTGTGTTTGTTTTTGTCAAATCCTAGCCATGCAAAACTAGGGATTGGATGTAGGTTACTACTGTGTTTTTTAGCTACACAGTTTGTACAGGATTAAAAAAAGTGTGTAAGCTGTGATAGGCTGTTGACAGTGTGGGAGCATGAGAAGGGGGGAGCATGTTTGAATGAGTCTGTGCCTCAAATGATGAGACTTCATAGGTGTGCAGTGAAGTATTATTTGTGATTTCTGAGGAAAATAGAAAACATTAATATATTGACATGGAAACTGATGCACAGAGCTATTAAGTGATCTCTTTCCCATTGGATATCTGTAGGAAAATCTATAATCAAAGCTAGAAATTTTATATGTTCCTTTCATTTATTAGTCTCTACAGATTTTGTTATGATGTTGCAGATGTCTTGAAAGAAGCAGAGGAGAACCAAAAAAAAAAAAAAAAAGATATAGGGAAATAAAAAAGACCTGAAAATCATATGTGTTAAAAAGTCTCTATGTGACAGTTACTAGAGAAATGGGTAAACATGAATGAAAGATTTCTGGATTCAGTTAGTGCTGGTCTCATCCCACATTTAACGCTTTCATGAATTTTGAATGATTTCTATGGGAGAACTTGCCTTAAGGCTTTTTCACTCACCAAAGTGGCAACATGGTGTCCAAAATGACCTCCTGCCCGTAACTGGTAGTAGGAACAACAGCACTTTGAAATTATGCCTCTGGGAAAGTTACAACGGTTTCTCAGAGGATTTGTGGAAGCAACTTGTACTCAGATTCTTGGCCTGACTATCTTCACGTGGTATCACCCACTTCATTTTAAATTGGCCTGCTGGAAGCCCATGTGAATGTCATTTACTCAGTTTTTGTTCTACTGCCCAATTCATCTGGGAGCTCTTTGCAGAAGGCTATACTGGGTCAACTTTTGTATGTTATACACCATGTTTGTATAGCTGAGAAATGACTCACACCTCTCAACACCTGTTAGCTGGGCATAAAAAGCTTAAATATATCTTGCTATATTGAAATCTTAACATGTGCAAACTCATGATTGCAGCTGCCAACAGTGTTGTGCAATAATGGTAGCACAGGCAGCTTGCTCCGAAATACCATCTTATGACTGTAGCCTTCCTGCCACCATACAGCTGCCTTCTACATGCCGTTCTTGGGCATCTTTAAAGTTGGCAGAATACTGCATCTGAATTCCCCAGTGTAAGCATTTTTACAATTGACTGCTGTACCTGCCACTCTCCTGGTGGAGTTCTCTAACTCCTAGCGCATTTCATTGTCATTATTATGAAATAATTGGCACACTCTAGATGAAACTGTGTATGTGTGCTTGGTGCTTGAAGAATAAGTCTTTGTTAAACAATCTAACTGCATGCACATTTTAATGCTATCATTATTTTTTGCGTTGTTTTTGTGAGAGAAGCAAGTTACCTCAGTAGAGGATTGAATACCATGAACATTTGAGTACACGTGTTTTTGTCAAAGTCTCTGCAGTGAGAATAGTTTGACTGACATTTTCCCAAATCACATCTAGGAATTTTTTCCCTTTTTGTAGTTAGTAGTTAAAACATTGAAACAAATATGATAAAAACATCCTTTTGGTCGGTTGATTACTTAAAAGCTATATGAAATATTTATTTGGAATGTTCATTTTTAAATTGTAGTATTGTTTCTGTTTTATAGGGAGGAATAAAATTCTCTACAGTTTTGCAAGTGTGTCTTCAACAGCATTAGTGAAATGGAGAATGGAAATAAGCTGTCTTTTTTATATACATGCATTTTTTTTTGTGAGGAAAACTGCTACAGATACTCAAGAAAAAAAGAACTATTCTAGAAAAGTGTAGTTGTATATGCAACTCAAGTGTTTTTCCCATGCAGACTTGGTGAGAATGACCATTTATACCATTGTTCTTTTATAGGTGAAATAACTGTGAAAAAAATATGATGGCTGGTCTATTTGGAATAAGGAGTTTTTGAGCTACAGGTACTTATAACACAAATCTAAATATGAAACTAGACCCTGACATTAGTGTCTTTCAGGTTTTTGTTTTCTGTTTTTTTTTCACCCAAATAATTGGTAGTTTTATTATCTTAAAATTATTGTTAAGTTATTATTGTATTTTCTTAATATTTTCTGAATGAATGTAATTTTTTTTAACAAAAATTACTACTTTCAGCACTAGTCCAAGGATTTTTGGAGTGTTGTGGACATTGTATTGAACTGAATCTGGTGAAACATAATTATATCGGTCTTTGCATCAGCTTGATTTTTTTTTGTTGTAAGTAAGTCTGTCTATACAATGCTATATAAACTAAGTTAGACATAGGATTTCATTTAAATGAATCATAAATGTTATATGTCATTCTAAGTATGGTTATTTAAATTTTTTTTGGTGAAGACAGTAAATACTGAAATCTTAACTTATAGCACTTAATCTCATTTTTATAACACTAATTTTTAAAAATCCATTATGAAATAAAAAATATGTAAAATAAGTAGTTAATTTGCTTTTGCAGATTCATTCTGAAGAACTATTTTCAAGCCAGAATCCCTGTCTGCACTAGATAGATATAGTAATTTATTTCAAGATGTGTTCATGAAAATAAATGTGAAAAACCTTCTCACAATGTCTTTTTCAACCTTTGAATAAGTTAAATAAAGTCCCTTAGTTGATCGTAAACCATAAACTTGTGTAGCTTTGGTGATATATGTTCTGTCAAAAAGTCAGACTCCTCAGCAGGGAAATAATTATCCTGATCAATAAAGCAAATTAGGAATAAAAGACAGAGTGTAAGAGGAAGATTCTGGGTAGGGCAGTGAATTGAGTGCTGGAACTTCAGTTGTTTGATCTTGCTTTTATACAAAACCTGACAAAACTAAGAATAGAAATGCCAGGATTAACTTCTTTTGAACAAATTTTATTTCTAATCTTAAATAAATAATCACCGCCAGTCAAACCCTAAAGCTTACACTCAAAAAAACTCCTGAAGTTTAATAGGACTTAATGTCGTGATTCTGAAATGCTGTAGCCAGCACTGACAGCCTTCATAAGCCCCTTCCAAACTTGCAGCTAAAGTGCTGTGGTGTATCAGGTAGGTACATCAGAGGTAAGAAGCTTATGCTAGTAGAGTCCTATGGCATAGTGTTTTTTTTTTTATGTTCAATATCTGATCATTAAAATTAAGGAGCCTGGAAAAAAATGATCTATTGGGTCAATTTGTGCCGACTGTAGGACCAGCACACACAGGAGGAGGAGCTGCCTTCTCACCCTACAGCAAGCACACCTTCCACCAGCTGCAAGGTTGACATAGTCATATTTAAAGCTGGTGATTGTGGGGAAAAAGTTATACAGTTTAGTGGTGGTAGGATACTTTAAGTTATTTGACCGTATACTAAGCAGATTAAACACAAACACCCAAGAAGGATCAGAGGCACAGTATCACCTAATCAGTAAGAATGGAGAACATTCAATTGGCTCCTCCTACAGCCAGCCAAGGAGAGCGACTAGACCACTGCTCCTGGTGTGAAACCCACCAGGATGACACTAGGACAGAAATGCTCTCCCTAGAGTACCGTTTAAACTGACAGGGGTTATTGTGTACAGGGGGATAGGATTTACTATGGGATGCAGGGGAAAGAGCAATTTGCAATGGGGCAGTGATAATTTCGGGGATTTTATGGAAGGGGATTTGGGGATGTGTGTAGCGTATTATGGGATGCTTAGGGGAAAGAGCAAAGGCAGGGAAAAGGAGTGATCCAGGTGGGTTGGGGAGGAACAGGCATGGGAAAATAGAACAAAGAGGGGATAAAGAGGTCTGGTCATGTTTAAACAGCTTGTTGGTCTGTAAACTTGTGTGACAGAGTTCTTGTGCTTGAACTGCAATTTGTCCTATATTCTCATTCAATCCTAATTCTATGTTCTGTCAGAGTGCACTCTATCCTCTGTGTATGTGTGTGTGAAGACTAGCAAATATCCAGTTGGACTAGCAGAGAAGTAGGGTGACAGGTTTGAGTACTGTCCACTAGAGCTGGATCATGGGTCTGAGGATTTGAGGGTCTAGGGGACAACAACAGGGTGTGGGTGCCAGTCACTGGAATGACTGTGTCCAACACTAGATACCTGAGAGATGCATACATGTGTACTTGTGTGCATGTTGCAGCTAGAAAACTCCAATCTTCCTCAGCTGGAAAGGAAAAATCAGGATCAAGTCACCCATCATTGATGTTTAGGTGAGTCCTGTGTTTGTGTGGGTGCAGGTAAAGGCATTGCTCTCTGTCTGTCTCTGTGTGGCTGGCCATACGAGCACCGTTTGTGTTCCGTGTGTGTGTTTGCACCTATTGGGAATATGTGCTGGGCCTCACTACAGCCTGGAGACACAGAACTGCACCAGCCTCGCTGGGGCAGGAGAAACCCCCTGGGCCCAGTCCCCAATGGGTGTGGTTACCTGTAACAGAATATTGGACACATGAAAGAAAGGCAGAATACAGATATGAATGGAGTAATGATTCAAATATATTCTGTAGAACAGCCAGAGCAGTTCTGTAACAACAGTGTTAAAATTTGGAAATGCGTATTGCAGCCAAGCACTTTCATTTTGCATATCATAGGCAGTGAAAAAATCTTCATCTACCCAAAACAGCCACATAAAAACATCATTTGCTCCTTCCTCATGGGGTATTAACAACTTGCAGCTTGAAAAAGCTTCTGAAATATGGTAAGGGGCCAGAGTCAGAGAGATGTTGGGCAGGGTACGCGCAACAGGAGTGAAGGCTGGGAGAGCTTACCAGGGGCCTGCAGTCAAGCTTCGACTTCATAGCTATGATCAATGAGTGTGTATCCAGGTATGGTTTGTAGGAAAGTGGAGAATGAGAATGAGTTAGAATACTGCTGATAGACAAGAATGTGTTCTTGTTCCCATTGAAACTAATAGGATTAGAAGCTATCCTTAAAACAGAGAAGGTGATATGCTTTTTGAAAATAACGACCAAAAAGGGAGAAATAACTGAATGCAGCACTTTAGACACAGGCAACATTTTTCCTTGATGTTTCAGTGGGAAATGAAATTAAACAAGGTATGATACTAATCCTAATTCTGTAGTTTTTTTCCCAATGTGTGTAGAATTATGCTAAGGAGTTGAAACTTAAATCAATTAAGGAAAGTGGGTAAGTGTTGTTAAGTCTGTATGTAAGAGGTTGTCATCAAAAACAAGGAAGATAATTCACAGAAATATTTGTGTATCGTTATTTAAAAACTTAGGTGAGCAAACACAGCCCATCTCTAAAACAATTCTGGAAAAAAAAAAAGAAAAAGAAGAAGCGGAATACTCGATGTTCTACATTTAGAAGCAGAATTTCTTAAATCCCTGTGTGTGTGATAGATTTAAAGGTCCATGAATGATCTTAGCATTTGCTATACTTAGGTATCTTTTTAGGTCTTGATACTTGACTGCTACCTCGTTACTGTTACTACATTGAAGCTATAGTGATCAGGGGCTCAGTGGGTAAAAGGCTTATTACAGGTGCAAACAGGAAAAAAAAAATCCTTTTTTTGTTACTGAATTAAAAACAAGCCACAAAACCCCCAAACAAACAAATCTGTACTCCTGATAATATGCTGATATCAAGTGTATGATAATACACTTTTCTATGCCTGAATAGAGACTGCGG
Organism: Calonectris borealis; assembly: GCF_964195595.1. NCBI lineage: Eukaryota > Metazoa > Chordata > Aves > Procellariiformes > Procellariidae > Calonectris > Calonectris borealis. The sequence continues at coordinate 82,804,553 of NC_134313.1, read as the reverse complement.
TAAGATGTTGAATGCCAAAGTCTAAATTAAAGTACTATCTGCTGACCTTCACATTGTTAGTACCAGAAAAATATATAATTGCAATAACTGTGCTTCAGTAAGTTAACTTGCTTATATTCAGGCTTACGCCTGAATTGCAAATGAGAGTTGTATTGCAACAGGATTATAGCACACAGCCTGTGTATTCTTAGAAGGCAGAAGAATAAGTATATACGGACAAAGCTACTAAAAAGCACAATGAATGGATACAAGCTAAACACCTCACACTTTATTAAAACCAAATAAAAATATTTGCCCATGTGATAACTGTAAAATTCAAAGGTCCCTATAAACAGTACATTCAGATTTGGAGTTGATTTTGTTGCGACTGATGTCATTCCTAATGCTGCACAGGGTTTTTTCCTGAATAACTGAGCCTGTTCTTTGCATTTCAGATTCAGTAAATGGTCTGGGCTGACAGAGAATCCAACACTTTCTTTTTTTAATTTTAGAAGCCTTCAATCTCTCTAGGGTATTGTCTATGGGAATTTCTTCACTCTCATGAACTGTAAAAAGACTTTACTTTTCTGGTAGCGGACATAAAAAGCTAAGCTTGTGTAACTTGGCAAGTATCAACCCAGGCAAAAAAATACTATAAATGTATACTGAAGAAAAGACATATCAAAGACTGATATTTTCTCAAATTCATCTTTCCCACTGGGTGAGGTATAGTCATCTGATGAATTGAAACATACCCTTGTTCCATGAAAATCTTGGAATATATTAACATTTTTCTTAAAACTTCATTCTATACAATCTATATTTCCTTCTAGGAGATGTTACTACTGCAAAACAGTAATGTGAAAATAAGTCAAACTTCCCATAGAAAGGACATTGTTGATACTAACCAGCAGTTGATATTAACAGTGCAGTACAGATGAAAACAATACCTATATGTCCATGCTGAAGTCAAGGTCCCACTGTATTGTTCACTCCACAAATCAAGCACAGTGTTTACCTTAACAAGATGCGATTTAAACAGAGAGCTGACTTAGCCTTTAGTAAACTAAAATATAAATGGTAGCTCTTTCTCATTCCTTCTGCTCATTCTCTGAGCAGCTATTTTCCAAGACTAGAACTATAAATGCAAAACATACTGCTAGCTGATTGAAACTGATTGAAAGATATTTAACTCCTTATAGATAAAACTCAGAACCTCTCCCTGCTTAGACTACATCAGGCTTTGCAGAGCCGTTTAATTGTGAGATTTTAACTCAGTCTGAAACTTCGTTATAATTGCTCCACTTGTGTCATTGCAGAGTGTGAATGTGAGATTTCAAGATACAAAAAAGTAGGCTTTGGCTCTTGTGCTGAACAATGCCATCATTAACTTTAAGCAGTAACAGAATTCTAAGCTGTGTATATATCACTAGCTGGTCAGATGACAGTGTTCTACACTATAATTTAGGCAAAATATTTTTCCAGTGATTTTGTGAAGAAGACATCCATAAGCTATGATTATTATTATTTGCTTGTAGTTCTGTTTTTCAGTGAAATCAATTTCTTTTCTATAAGAAATAAAAGAAATGTTGCTTTCATGGAGTAGAGACACCAAATATCAAGGCCTATGCAGGTTGGACAAGTAGATGCCAGCAAGTCTTGGATGTGTCTTAGCTTAACCAAGGAACTTTAAATATTCGTATCTTCTTTGGAGCAGAGATCACCAGAAAGTTCATCCAGGCTATTTTGTATTTAAAAGATTTTTGTCCAGAACCAATCTTTGCTTCTCTGGAAATAATCTAAGGTAAACATTAATGAAACAAATTAACATCTTTAGTATTAGCCACAACTTCCTCTAAGGAATGGTATTAAAAATCAAACAGCAATAGATCTTGTTAGGAATTTGCTGATAAAACATAAATATCAGAAAAGATGGGTGATAAATAACAGGGCAGAAGCACCCTTCCTATTACCCCAACTTCACAAAATAGTATTGAGAAAGTGGTGGAAGTGCTGGAAAAGATTTCTAGGGCTGATGGTCCAAGCGTGTCAATGGGTCCTTGACACATTTACTATGTTTGGGTTAGATAAATGATAGCCACCAAACTCAAAGGTTGGAAACTTCCAGCTTCAGGAGAGCTTTCTGATTAGGCTACCCAGCACTAGGGGCTATAAAACCATTCTAGTTAATCTGATGTTCTGTCCTGTTCATAGCTTTTTGTAACTGAACTTTACAGATAATTTCATCACTGGAGTTATGGGCAATGTGAAATGTAAAAAATCATAGCAGTTTGACTAAGAAGCTGGGAGGAAAAAACAATTGTGTCCATCTCCCTGATATGTAGACTTTCAGTGTTTCCAAGATTAAGGCTTTGAAGTTTTTTAGAAGAGTAGGCTTGAGTGGGAACAAAACCACATTACAGATTTGATTTTTAATTTAGATGGAAAATTGTGGAAAAAAAAGTGATTTCTTTCTTTTCCCAGTTTTAACTATAGACTGTTTCCAAGTACCAAAATGTTAACTGAGGCACATACTAATACGTAGTAAATCGACACTCATGTACTTGGGCAAATATGTAGCAAAGCACAGTCTGTTTTAGATATGTGGTTTTTTACAGTCACTTTAAAATGTGTGTATGATTCATTTAATCTAATCCTTTCTATTGTTTTCAGAAATATAAATAATGAATGTATTTTCCAACCCTTCACAGTGTTACTTGAGGAATATGTTATAAGCTGGTATTAAATATTGTCTGGAGTGTAGATTTGCCACATTCAACCATTTTTAACTGTCTGAGAAATAAATTGGTTGCCTAAGTATGGTGTTCTAGATTGACAATTTCAGGACTTAAAAGTCTGTTTTGAAAAAAACAACCCATTCATAATGACTTAAAGCTTTCTTGCTATATGGAAAAGTTGACGTTAGAGAAAAAAGAAAGCTAAGCGCAGATGGAAGCATTTCTATGTCTCATTTCTTAAGTGTGAGTAACGTATGAGACAGCTGAAGTAAACATTTTGATAGCTTTTCCTTTTATTCTGTAACTGTGTCTTGTCACTTTTGACTTATGTATAAGTCTACTATACAAATAGAGAAGGCAGCAGTGTGAACTTTTTTGTACCTTTGCAAACATGCGAGGGCCCCCTCACTTCAGACTGAGTTGAACAGCCATTAATTAGCATTAATGCATCTTTATAGGACTAGATTTATAAAACAAAACAACTGGTGCTTTATAAAACAAAACAACTGGAGCCGAGGACTGGAAACCCACACCATATGCATTAAGGAGACTTACTTTAGACTAACTCTAGTGTGGTCCCAGGGACTGAATGTACATTAGAGATTGGACTGCATCTTCTGGTTCAGCCTCATCTGAAAGAAATGCTGCTCCCGCGCTTAGAGACTGCTCCACGGTGTGAATCAAAGCGCAGCTAATGGGGACAGTCAGATTTATTTCGAAAGCACAATCCTGAACTGATCTGAAATGATGAAGTAAACACACTCTTAGGGTACTTGTGTCTCATTGCTCTCTCTTTGAAATGCTTCATCTAATGTCAATGTCCCTTGAAGATGTTTTTTTCTGTGATGCAAACAGCCAGCCTGTTTTGCACTGAACTGATAACATTTCCTGTTCTGTCCTAAATTGTCACAGCCTCCAGTTGTCATTTAGGTGGGATTCATTTTACCTACTTTTAGTTGAGTAAAATTAATTTTCTAGTATCAGAGAGTCACCCAGATTCCACTGTCTGTTAGCGAGAAACACACCTCCAGACAGAGATTCATTTCACTTGTTTTAGGATGCAACGGATCATTCTGAAAGTGCTGCTTTCTCCACAGGATAGAGGGGCATCCTAACCCTGAAGATATCTAAATTTAGAAGGATAAATCAAGATGAAAACAATTTCATGCTTATTCATCTGATCCAGTTTTGAACTCCTTATATATCACAATGGCTTAATATTAAGTTGCAAGCTAATATCTGTCCTTTTCTTAAGTTAGTTTGAATTAGTTATTAATTAGAGTCATAGAATCATAGAATATCTTGAGTTGGAAGGACTCATAAGGATCATTGAGTCCAACTCCCTGCTCCTTGCAGGACTACCTAAAACTAAACCATATGACTAAGAGCGTTGTCCAGACGCTCCTTGAACTCTGACAGGTTTGGTGCTGTGACCACTTGCGTGGGGAGCCTGTTCCAGTGACTGACCACCCTCTCAGTGAAGAACCTTTTCCTAATGTCCAATCTGAACTTCCCCTGATGCAGCTTCATTCCATTTCTTCGTGTCCAATCACTGGTCACCAGAGAGAGGAGATCAGCACCTGCCCCTCCTCTGCCCGCCTTGAGGAAGTTGTAGACTGTGATGAGGTCACCCCTCAGCCTTCTCTTCTCCAAGCTGAACAAACCAAGTAACCTCAGCTGCTCCTCGTAAGTCTTGCCGTTGAGGCATTTCACTACCTTGGTTGCCCTTCTCTGGACACACTTTAATAGTTTGATGTCCTTCTTATATTAAGGTGCCCAAAACTGCACACATTACTCGAGGTGGTCGCACTAGTGCAGTGTAGAGTGGGATAATCACCTCCCTCAACTGGCTAGCTATGCTGTGCTAGATGCACCCCAGGACACAGTTGGCCCTTTTGGCTGCCAGGACACGCTGTTGACCCATATTCAACTTGCCATTAACCCAAACCCCGAGATCTCTTTCCACAGGGCTGCTCTCCAGCCTCTCATCCCCCGATTTGTATATATAACAAGGATTACCCCATCCCAGGTGGAGAATCTGGCACTTGCTCTTGTTAAATGTCATATGGTGATTGCCCAGCTCTCTAGTCTATCCAGATCTCTCTGTAAGGCCTTTCTACCCTCGAGGGAGTCCACAGCTCCTCCTAATTTAGTATCATTCTAATAGATATCTCAAGGAAGAAGCTGAAGAACTGTTTTACAAACTCTGGGACACATACTAAAATGTAACTTTTAAAAATACATCCTGGATTTGCATTTGGGAGCAGGGGGAGGTACAGCTTCAATTCTGTGCATCATAAGCAGATCTTGCTGAATGGTGAAAGATGCATCCTAGTCTTCAATCCCCACCCTATATCTGGAATTACAGTTGCTATAAGGGTTTCTTGCATGTTGCTGAAATCAATCTCCTCAGAATAATGCATTGTATTTTATTAATTGTCTTCCATAGCAACTTTGTGTCTGATGTTGAATATGCTTGCTTAGTGAGAGAATGGGAGAATGTTTTCCACATATGCTCATATAATATATCTTGTTCATATTAACTACTTCTATTAAAAAAATAATAACCCCGTGAAATACAATTTATGGTAAAAGATGGATTATCTCAAAGGTAGAACGTTTTTTTCTTTTTTTGAATGATATACCACTTGTCCTCTTCTGTTATCTCCAGCTCTTAATGTGAAGCTGAAAGTACCAGCCACACAAAAACGAAAGCTATGACTTCACAAAATGCTCAGGAGTGCTATGGCAGTGATTATTGAAGGACTTGAATGATACAAGAAAAGTCACATATTTACTATCTGTCTGTGTAGTTAGTTAGGGAGCTATTGTGGAACTGCAATGTCTCAGTTGTATGAGTGACTGTACAGGGGGGTGAAGGCCGTGCAAGAACAGCGCTAAGAAGCCTACAACATCTGCAGGAACAATTAATTACAGGTCACATTATTTGAGTGGGCATCCCAGGGGTACAGGTACACTCAGCACACATGATAAAAGTACCAGAATATACTAAAATTGAGTTTAGTGATTGATTATAGCTTTAATGGTGTTTTACATGATAATTACACTGGGCATCATCTCTTTGAAGATTTCCCCTACCTCCTTCCTTTCAATTTTATTTTTTTAAAAATTATGTAAATAGAACATTTTGGCCTTTTTTTGCTTTGTGTTGAGGTGTTTCCCACAATGCCTCATTTCAGAAGCCTAATGGTGGTGCTGGCTACATTCCTTGCAGTGAGATAACATTTATACAGAACAGGATACAAGCATGTTTCTGAGCTATATGCAATCTTGACAAAATGACTACATTTTTCACCTGTGATCAAAATGACCTAATTAAACATGTCAGCAACCACAGGGGGTTTGAATAGCTAGTGGAACAGTTTTATGCTTGGTTCCAGTAATTTCTCTGGAATAATTATTTGTCTGATCAGCAGAATGGAACCGAGGAGGGAAAGTAAATGCCAAGTGTTGTTCTGCCTTTTCCATATATTTCCACAGTCAAAGCATGCAGCATTTTTTACCATCTTTGGCTCTATCAAAATAAGCAGCCATGGCAGTTGGTCCATGTTAACTTGAGAGGGGAGCAGCAGAGGTCAGCTTTCAATGTTGGAAAGGAACTGTTTTTCTGAGGAAAAAAAAAAAAAGAAAGAAGGCAAGAAGGAAGGAAGGAGGGAAAGAAGGAAGGAAGGAAGGAAAAAAAGTACAGGCTAGCTATTATTTTAAAAAAGGCTTTCACAGTGATGCTAATGCTTGTTTTGCTGGCAAAGACAAAAAAAAAAAAAAGGAAGATGCTTGGACTATGGGAACCATGGCATGCAAAATAAACTTTGGCATTGTTCCTGCCAGATTTTCTAAAGAACTGTACAGGGTAGTGTAGAAAATAGATTTTTTGATTATAGTTTCAAACAAATGTTTAGAGATAGATGTTCACATAAAAGTTCACTAAGGGCATGTTCATAAAAGTAATCTTTTTGTATTGGGGAAAGGGAAACAGTTATACTCTTCTTTTTGTTCTCTCACTATTGAGACTTTTCTCTTGGGCAGTAGGAGATATCTCTTTCTCTTCCTGAATGACTTCTAGGTTTCTATTATATAGTAGAATAGTTGTACGTTGCTTTTACAGACATGGTTGTCTTTTTTGGGGAGCTTAGTCATGGTTTTTGATCCTGAACTGGGGGAATGTATGGACTTTTACAGGTTAGCAACGATCGCAGCTGAAATTTGTACTGGACAAACCCTCTCTCCCTCTGTAGAGTATGACCTGATGATTTACTAATGATGCTGAAACTCTCATTCATAGTAGTCCTTGTACTGTAATGGATGATACAGTTTTTTTACATTAGTCAAAACAAAGTTACAGTGTGCTTATGTACACACATATATATATATATACATATATGTGTGCATGTGTGTGTGTGAGAGAAACTATTTTCCAGTCTTAGGCTTTTCCTTGCTTTGTTGATACTTCTGCATTTTACAGCTGGTAATTTTTAAGATGATTTCATGACTGAGATGCACAAATGTGCAATGTGCTTTTTTTCATTTTTTGTTTTATTTTTAATGAAGGAGTGGGACATATCATCAGTTTGGGTTCTATTTAATTTATTTCCAAGGATGTATTTAAGTAATGAACTTGTTTTGTTACATAGTGCAGTCCAGCAATAACCTGGAATTGTCTCTATTGCTGATATGCAATAGCTATTAAAACTATAATAGTGATGTAAAAACATTTTTTATCTGTTTTTTTCCAGACTTCTTTGTCACCTTTGTACCAGCTAATATTGTCTCAGCTTGACTTGCTGGTATTCCCAGTGTGCACGTCTTCCACAAATGGAACCAGGCATCCCACTGCCACTCAGTTTGATAAGAGAACAAAGTGATCCACTCATGACAGCAGTCATCCCTAGAAAAATGAAGCAAGCAGGTATGGCTCCTTGGCTGGTGCAGCCTTGCAATTTTTCTCTTGTCAAGAGCTTACTGCAATGTGTCAGCTCTAGATTTGGACCTTAATAAGGTATAGAAACAGATATTCTCTCTATAGTTACTGTCATTTCACTCTTGAGATTGCAGCAAATGTCCTGAGTTTCATGTCCTTACTGATGGGATTGCATGTTAAGAAAACCACTAAAGTTTCATAAAATGAGCACCCTGATTTTGTCAGTTGCCTGCAAGAGTAATTTCTGCAGGCTTTTTTGTCTTTCTTTCTAAATGTGGAAAGGTCACTGAAATTAACCATTTTGATGTGAAATGCTGCTTTTTAATCTATCAAGAGCTAGGGAAGGCTGAATGCCACTTTTCATATTTCACAAGGCACAAGCACAGCTGTCATATCTTATGCAATAACACTCCTTTGCCTACCTTTTACAAAAAGGATTAGAATATCTTGGAAGGAGATTTGGATTTTTTTAAAGATGAGATAATTTGAAATAATATTGAATCTCTTTCATGTGGAGGTTTAGGCACTCATCATCCTTGAGAAATCATGCCCTTTGTAGGTCATGCATGTATATGGCTTTAACTTTGGTGACTGTCTTGCTGGGAAGCAGTGAATAAAAACTTCAACTTGCTGTTATATGAATGATGCCCACTTGAAAGGTGGCAGCTTTCTTTCACAAGGAAGGAAAGAGTCTGGGCAAGGCGGCAGGCAAAGAAGTAGAGAAATACTTCAATTCTCTTAATCCAAAGGGAGAAGCTTGCACTTACTCCTTGAAGTGTTGATGTAGCAGTGGATGGAAGAGTTAGGAGAAATAGATGATGATGTAGACAGTTATTGAAGAACTGTGCAAAAGAAGAGCTGCACTATTTCCATGCATTAATTATGCAGCTGGAGGTTGTGTCAAGAAGCATTTGTTGACTCCAGAAACCTCGCTGTTTGTGTCTGTGGATGTTCCCTTTAGGATGCTGGAAGCTAACTTTTTAGCCATATTCTAATGGGATTTAGGGCGCATTTTTTACAGAATAGGTGAAGACTTTCTGTCTTCTGAGTTGGATGCAGTCTGTGACTTCCTGCATGTGACTTTTAGGAAGGTGACTTTTGTGTGTATAGGGAGAGGCCTGTTATTTTTGTGAGTGAAAGCTCTAAGGTAAGCCTGCAAGAGGTGCGTGAAAGGACTGTCTAATACATAAGTAGTAAAAGGATACCTACCCCATTTGAGATTTTAATTTCCCAAGCATGTCAGAGGTACATCAGAAAAAGATGATGTATCTGGATAATCATATACACAGTGTATCCAGAAGGGCTCACCTGAAAACCTTTTCCCCCCCTTTTTCTTAAAAAATGATTTGTCTTATTTCTAACAATTCTAGTAATTTGTAAAACTCAAAAGCTTTGCACATGTATCTGACTGGGGATGACTCCATTTGGTATACTTGATGCCAAACAAGGTTTTGCCAGGGACAGGTTTCTGTTAAATTCTTCAGTCTTTGAGGTGAAGTCACATACTGCTGCTTGTTAGATAAGATTCCTTATTCAGTGTCTGCTCTTTTGCCACCTTTCACCAAAGTTTTTTTTTTAAAAAAAAGAAAAACGTAGACAACCAATTTGCAAATGCAATTGCAAATCATCCGAGGTTTCTTTCACATGTACATACATGCAGAAACTTGCAGATAATAGAAAGGTGTTTCTTAAAGATGCTTAGTCATTCTCGATTTTTGTTCCTCCACTGTCAGGCGAACAATTTATCATTCTACCAGACCTGGTTTTAACTACTTTTTTCACTTGACTAACAAACAGCCTTGCAGTAACATAAATATTGCAAGACTGCTTCATAACTACTGAGCTTTTGAATGAACACAGATTTTGACAAGACTTCTTTAATTGCCCAGGACCAAATGGGAGACTGCTAATCTTTACATGAACTCTATTCTAATGGTTCCCGAGGAAGCTTGTACATGAAAAACCTTTGCCTCTCTGCTTAGACTGAACTGGAGGGCTGTCCTTAATATAAAATTGGGCAAAAAGTGTTCTAGTATTCCAAAATGGTGGAATACCAGAGGTGGCACTCTGATACCACGAGATTGTGTAGATGCCATTTTTACGTATTTTGACATGAGTAGTTTTTGTTTGTTTGTTTGTTTTGTGGGCTCTTGTGCAATACTATTGTAACATTTATGCTGGTAGTTTAGGAGATAACTAATTGTTTAATTTTGGTTCTCTCACTAAGGACTTCCTCTCTTACTGTTGCAAAAGCCACTGGCATGTAAAGATACAGCTTGTGAAATGGAGACAGACATGTTCCTTCCACTAGCAGCAAAAGGTTGTATTTTCACGGGAAATTGTTGTTCAGTAATAGTGCTGTAGTTCTTCAACCACTTAGAGAGATGAACCACAGTCAATAACATTATAGATTTTATATCTTGGTACATTGTGGAAACACTGAAATTTGCAAATTATTTTTTTTTTTAGGAAAGGCTAAGGGACTATGTATTACACAGCAGTTTCCCTTAAATGTGAGGAATATTAAGTAAAGTTGTATGGGAGAGATTTAGAAGATTAGTTCCTTGCTTACATGAATTATTCTGCCTAAGACAAACATAGTTAAAGTAATTTATGTTCCCAGTTTCTTTCCTTTCCCATGTCCTACTATCTTTCTCTGCACTACACTGGAGACAATATCCTTTCAATATTTTTGTTTTTCCTGGCTTGAACATTCATCTATCCATTCTCAGTCTCATTTCTGTGAAATAAACTGATTTTAAGAAAAAAACCCAAACAGAGCCTTCTATCAAGTAAGTGGTAAAGCTGATATGATGGAACAGCAACCACCAGTGTGTTGTGGAGAGATGATAGCTAGGGTGATAAACATTTAACACAGATCTGCTGTAACCACAGTCCAGGTAACCATGCCCTTGGGCAGGATTATCCATTTAGTTTAAAATGTCTGGAAGGTAACTTTCCAGAGATACTTCAGCAGTGTTATTCCTGCTGTGAGGCCCTTTGCTCCCTAATGGTGTCATCTGCTTCCTAAATGTCAATGCAATGTTTGACCGCTGCCTGTACTTTGATTCTGTACAGCATTACTCTATAAAAGCTAAAGGTTACTGTTCTACTGGTGGAAAGTGTCTGAATGATTTGCAAGAGCAAAGCTAAAATCATAAAAGGAAGGAATTCAATAGATCAGGGGATGCCCTAAGACATACTGGTATAAAATTAATCAAAAAAGCCATTCCAGCCCCTGCTCCCCCTCTCCACCAACATAAAGGTTGGGAAAAATAGAGGAAACAACAAAGAAACCATTTCTGTATGAGACAGATGGCATTTTAAATGTTTTGAAGATACAATTAGGTATTCTTATGGCAGGATATCACTTTCTGCAACTTTTCTATGTCTTGTAGTTAAATTACTGGTACTGAATATTAGTTTTGTGTGGAAAGCTAAAGATTTTTTTGTGTGTGTCTGGTTGTTTTGTTTTTTATTTTTCAGCCTGAATCCTTTAGGTAATTGCACAGGAAATGCAAGTTCGTTGAATCCGGTGAACCAGCTATTTATAGAACTGAACAGCAAAATTTAATGCAAAAATTAGCTGAGGCACTAAGAAGAGTTTCAACAACTATTTTAGTGCATGCACGTCTGATTACGGCAAAAGAAAATACACTTCAAACTCTGCAAAAAGCAACCATATGGAATAATAGCTGTAGGGGTCTGCAAGAGAAATGGTGTTACATATCTGAAGCTTTCTTTTCAGCTTTTCAGCTCATTTATATTAATCTATGGTTCCCTGAGGAGTCAGGAGCTAGAACTGGGGTGTCTGGTATAGATCTGAGGCAAAGCTGCTGGGGGCTTAAGGGAATAACAGCTGTTCCTTGTGAAAGGTAGTCAAGTATCAATATTGAATATTCAAATTTCAATATTGGATGAATAGAAAGAAGTTGGCTTCCTTGCCTCTGGTCATCTGTGTCAGTAGCAGTTAAGATATGGTACTAACTTGTATTAATGCATCCATAAATGTTGGCTTTAAAACTGTTGTGGTTTAACCCCAGCTGGCAACTAAGCACCACAGAGCCGCTCCCTCACTTCCCCCCGGTGGGATGGGGGAGACAATCAAAAGAGTAAAAGTGAGAAAACTTGGGGGTTGAGATAAAGACAGTTTAATAGATAAAGCAAAAGCCGCGCACGCAAGCAAAGCAAAACAAGGAATTCATTCACTGCTTCCCATGGCAGGCAGGGGTTCAGCCATCCCCAGGAAAGCAGGGCTCCATCACGCATAGTGGTTACTTGGGAAGACAAACACCATAACTATGAATGTCCCCCCTTCCTTCTTTTTCCCCCAGCTTTATATGCTGAGCATGACGTCCTATGGTATGGAATATCCCTTTGGTCAGTTGGGGTCAGCTGTCCCAGCTGTGTCCCCTCCCAGGTTCTTGTGCACCCCCAGCCTACTTGCTGGTGGAGTGGTGTGAGGAGCAGAAAAAGCACTGCTCAGCAATAACAAAAACATCCATGTATTATCAACACTGTTTCCAGCACAAATCCAAAACATAGCCTCATACTAGCTTCTATGAAGAAAATTAACTCTAAAAAAACCTTTCCTTGGCAGCCATCATTTGAAGTTCAATATGAAATTTCCAAATTATTGAAAGAAGAATAAAAGAAACCCTTTAAGTAAAGTCCAGAGTAATTTAAGTGGCAGCTTCAAACAGGTGAGATATTTCCTGTATATACTCTCATGATTAAAGAAGGAAAGAAAAAAAATACTGCTATCCTTTAAATTGCCCCATTATCTTCTATTGCTTTAATATTATACACAATTTTTTATAGCATACGAAAGTACTACATCATCTTCTATCCTGTAAACGTATAAATGGCTGTGGACTGCCTGACATGGCAGGCTAATACAGGAAGTTGCATATAAGTGACAATTTTTGATTTTAAGTTCCCTGCTGTACATGGGATTTATGTGGCATTTTTTTCAGGTACTGTGTATAGATTGTCTGTCTGTCAAGCTGAGTTTCCTTCCATGTAGTTCCTTTGCATACTTCAATGAATACTTAATAAGGCAAATCATCCAGAGTCTGACAGGCTACCTGTGCTGTGGTAATCTGTGCAAGCCAGCTCCTTGTTTCTCTTCCTTTGCTCATTTACTATTCTGTCTCAGTGGTTGAACACACAAACCTCCCCTACCGCCGCAGCTTAAATGTAGCCAGTCACTTTAATGATCTGACTAATGCTCAAGTACAACAAACATGAGGATAAACATCCTCTGCCAAGCGAATCTCCATCAGCACCTATTGTGCATGGATGTGAGCTAAGCAGTGGCTAATTTCTTTGTTGCCCAGCACTCTGCACCGGCAGAATTGTGCCTGCAACACTCAATGCATGCCCTATGCCTTTTACATGCCATGCTAAAGTCAGAGGCAAGACTGTTTAGCCTAACCAATATCTAATTATTACACAGTCTTCTCATATTTTAAGGTTGTTTCACCCTCTCCCTTCTTTTTGAATTGTATTCTTCCTAGAAATATCTTTGCAGCAGCAACTGTACCTTGCAAAGCTGACGGCTAGAGATGAAATGTAGTATTTGATTTCTCCCAACATCTGACATTCTGTGCAAATGCCAGTGTGCCTATTTGAGTTCGCTTAAGAATGAACATTCTCTCCCCACCCCCCCACCCCCGAATATGCAGGATGATATTTAAGAAAACATAGTTCTTATATTAAGTGAATTTAGGGGTGATTAAGAGCAAACAGAATGTCAAGAAAAGGTTATGGGCTAAAATGTTCCTCATTGTAATTCTATATTTTTTTTCAGTAAACTCGTCCATCATGTTCTAATAAAAAGCAGGCTGCATAAAACTTGGTTTCTGATATTCTTTGTGTCAGTTCTTTACTGAAAATAACAAAAGTATTTTTCTTGGTTTGTTTATTCCTTAAAGAAAAGTAGTTTACCTGGAGCTTACTATTCATTTTTTAGATAAATTAATGGTGTTTTGCCTTAGATCTTGAACCTCTGCATCAGTCAGAGCAATTGGTGTCATCTTCAGTCTCTGTCACCAGGCTGAAAATCTGTATTTGGTCACCTGGAACAATATTCCCAATAGTTACAAAGGCAATCTGTAGAATGTAACCATTATTTTCTCAAGAAGAGAGAGTTGATTTTTTTTTTACGGGAAATTATACAATGTGGCAGCGTTGCAGATTTTGATAGTTACAGGTGGAATTTTTTACAGCACTGTATAAGAAACCCATCAAAACTTTTCTTCTAGTGAAGGTGCATAATCTAATTATCATCTTCCCTCTTTGGGAATTGTGTGTTTCCTGCTCTGCCTCTTATGCCAGCACTAGTGCTTGTCTGATACAATGGTGAGCTGGTGCAAGACGCTAAGGGGAAGAAAAATATTTCTTTTTCGTAGGGTTAGTTCTCCATTATTTATCTTCCAGGATTGGCTTGCCATACAGTCAACTTGGTACCTATGCAAGTATGAAGAAAATGGGATGTGTTCCTGGTGAGGGTCTGGGACTGAGACAGTGAGGGGGCAGGACCACCACTTCCCACAGCAGCTGCCTGCTGGATTGGTGTGGTGGTACTGCGAAAGAGCACCCCTGTGGAGAGCCTTTCTCTTGACATTTGTTGACAACAATAACTTTCAGCATGAATTACCTTTGATTAATCCACAAATCATGTTTATTTTTTTCTTAATGTTTTGATATTGCAGTCCTCAGAAGTTGTTAATTTAATATTGTTCAATCAAAGCAGTGATCTGGGATGATACATCGCGCTCTACAACTACCTGAAAGGAGGTTGTAGCAAGGTGGGTGTTGATCTCTTCTGCCAAGTAACTAGCGATAGGACAAGAGGAAATGGCCTCAAGTTGCACCAAGGGAGGTTTAGATTGGACATTAGGAGAAATTTCTTTGCTGAAAGAGTGGTCAGGCCTTGGAACAGGCTGCCCAGGGAAGTGGTGGAGTCACCATCCCTGGAGGTATTTAAAAGACGTGTAGATGAGGCCCTTAGGGACATGGTGTAGTGGGCATGGTGTGTTGGGTTGACGGTTGGACACGATGATCTTAGAGGTCTTTTCCAACCTGTATGATTCTATGATTCTATGATTGATTCTATGAAGAATTTTCCTAAACAGTGAAGTTTAAAATGTTACATCTCCTGAAGTTAATCAGAGTACTAAGCAGAATAGTAACAATTCCATTTCATATAAACTGAGACGTGCATTTTCTTCCCCAGCTAAATCAAAATCGCTTGAGCTTTGTTTTCAAAATGCAAAAATATCCTTTTACTAGTGGTTTCTGTATCTTGCCTGCTTCACTTTTCATGCAAAATCTCCTTTTACAACATAGGAAATTCAAACTGATGAGGCTAATATCTTACAAAAAAAAAAACCCCAAACATTTGAAACTACAGAGTAACAATACAAAAAATTTTGTGAATTTTAATAATTATCTATTTAGAGACTAAAAGTTAAAAAAGAAACTGATTTTATCCTACGTATTGCCAGAAAAAGATAATAAATACAAATACAGCACTTCAGAGAGAATGAAAGTACCTGATGATCACCCGTTGAAACCTGTTGTGGAAAGGAACTCGAATCAATATCTCAGTAGATTACATGGAAATACATGAAGCAGAAGCTTAGAGATTCTAATGAACTTTTCTGCCATGTGCACAAATATAAATTCACATGTATTATGCTGCTGACATTAGATCACAGTGTATTATTCTGTCTGCTGCTGTCCCAATGGTCCTTTTATAACATCTATGTTAATTTTGTTGTCTCTGCTCTCAGGGCAGTGATTATCTCCTATATTTATATAGCTTTTACCGTGTGTTAAACTCTGGCTTAATAGGTAGAGATCCTAATACAGCTAGGAAGTAATTTTGGTGTTTAAGAGGTTTAGGTATGGAATTGGATGCTCAGACTTTCCCAAAGCCCTGTTGTAACACATGATGGTTCTGGGAATATCATTACATCAAATCCCTGTAGGCAGCTGTCCAGACCTTGATGCCTATGCAGATTACATTAGTGAACACATGCTGGCTTTATCCTAAATCAAAAATCAATGACTTGTACATCAGCTTAGGAAAAGAACTTTCCAAAACCTCAGCAGAGAGACATAAACATGATTTTTTTTTCTTAGTTAATTACAAAAAACTTGCTAAAGCTTGACATTAG
Source organism: Calonectris borealis (assembly GCF_964195595.1). NCBI lineage: Eukaryota > Metazoa > Chordata > Aves > Procellariiformes > Procellariidae > Calonectris > Calonectris borealis. Next base: position 82,788,711 of record NC_134313.1, on the reverse strand, counting down.
ATATTAGATTTCTGTTTTATTGAACAATCTCAGCACTTATTCTAACTTCCCCATTTTGTCAAAGATCTAGGTTATTTCTTGGCAAACAATACATTACCCAAGCAAAAATGCTACATGCTACTCCAAAAAAAGAAACCTTAAAAATCCTCCTCAAACATCAGCTTCTAGTGAAGTACAAGTCAGAGATTTTTGTCCCTTTCTCCTTGTTTTGTAAGCAATTAAAATGCATGGTTTTTTACTTAAATGTTTCCTCAATAATTAAGCTAAAGGAAGCAAGATTGTGTTTTCTTTTACTTTGATCAAGTGCTAGACATAATTGCTTGCCAAATGGACTGATATGGCTTTTCAATTTAAAAGGAAGATTATCAATGGGACTTTGCCTGATATCTTCTGGGAAATGTTCTGAAAAATATAAGCCTCGTAGTTTGTGTCAAGTGTTAATGATTTGTTTTTAAGAGCAACTTTTGTGAACTCCTTTGATTAAACTAAGGCTAGATAGAGGTAATACCACTAATAGAGAGCAGCTGGGCTTGCTATAAATGCACCTTTCTTCTTGTGGATAGGTTAAAATCTTTGCCCTGTGGCTGGTTCTGCTACAGTAAATGCAGATAGTTTAGTTAGCAATGGAGTTTTCATCTTCTCTTTGCTAGATACTGGCTGAAGCCCATATTTTCTGATGAGAGGAGAAACTTGTTTTGTTGCTGCATATTGCATAAAACAGTTGGAGTTTTATGTAAAAGATAATGCTAAATTTTCCCGAGGGAAGGGAGGGAAGAAGAGGTTTCAGGAAGGAGAGGAGGGGCTCCTTTATAGCTGTCTGGCATAACACGATTTGCTCAATGATGTAATTATTCTGTACTGTACTGTTTTTCAAGATTGCAGGTGCAAGATGTCTCAGAATCTGGTGGCACGCATGCTGTGATATAGCTCTGTGTCCCCACTGTTTTGTTCAGCACTTGTTGGCTCTCAAACTTTTTATTGCAACATATGGCTGTCTGATGTTAGCATTTCACCGTGGACAACATAATGAACTTCCAGCAGTCTATTGCTCCCATAAGCCTCGTGCTAGCTGAGCAGTGCTGAACTTATCTGGCAAATACAGTGCTTTTTCAGAAGAGCTTGACATGAATGTCTGGAATGTGAACAAGGACCCTCTCCACCTTCCCCTCCCTAATTAAAACTGCAAAATCTTAGTTTTTGCTCAGACTCTACTTAGGTTCTGGCTTCTTTTTATTTTTTTAAAATATTACTATTTTTAAAAATATCTGGGTTTTGACTGCTTTGCTATCCCTTCACCAGAGTAGCAGAGGACCTTCTCCATGGTTTTGCTTTCTATTCTTAACTCAGCTGGTGATGCCAAGGATCACAAATTGAAATTTTGAAGTTGTGGTCCAATGCCTTAATGATAAGTAGCCCTATTACCTTTTTTTTTTGTTGTTTTAATCTTATGTTAAGTTACAATTTTTCACTAGCTTTTGTGTGAAATGATAAACTCTTTCTTCCTACTTTGATCTGTTCTATTCTACTTCCACGACTTCCTGTATTTATTGGCCACATTAAATATTTTGACAAATTGATAGTGTTTAAAATTGTGGCAAGCTGCAGGCAAACACTAAAGATTTTGGAAGTTTAATAAACTACCATGGAACCTGCATATATTTCTTAAGGGGGAAAATACCACATTGTTTAGGAGTGTAATTTTTGAACTTCATCAGCTATTTTTAGAAAAAGGACCAGAAAGTTCAATGGAGGAAGTGAAATCTGAAGATAAATCATGGTGATATATCTAAGTGGAAATGAGCTGTTCATATAGATTTTGTAAAACTGTATTTATTTATGGAAATAGATCAGAACGTACCCATTGGTGATTTGGAGGAATATTATGTACTGCTTGGGTTTGGAAATTGGCCTGAAATTTTCATTATTTCAGAGATACTGTCATACTTTAAAGCCAGTAGTGGTGTAGTAATGAGTCTTTTTGATACTATTAAAGTGAAGGGTAATTCACAGTTGCTCTCATATTGAGATACAACTTTCAGCCATTTCTTTAATATTTTAGAAAATTAAAAATGAGACTGTTAGAAATATTCCAATGCATGCAAGAGGAAGGATCATCATTAGCCACTCAGAAGAAATGTTTAGAGGACAATCCCCCCACTCCTTGCCTGGCATTTTCTTAAGACTCAGTCTTCCAGTACAATCGTCAAAAATTCAGAATAATATTGTTTGATATTTTAGTCAGATAGGACTCAAAAATTACACCTGTCCATTAAGTCCAGTCCTTATTATGTCATCACCATGTTTTATATGTTTGTTTTCATAAATTCATTGATCTCCTCAAAAACAATGGGGTATTTTACTATCGCTTCTTCCCCTGGAAGTCTGTTCCGGTACCTGAGTGCTCTGATGGTTAGCAGTATGACAATTTCTATGTTAAATTCATTCTTGGCTATTTTTTTTTTTTGTCCTTTGACTGAGTAGCTTGAATTCTAGGTATATTTAGAGACAAAATTTACATCTTGTTTATTTCTGTTTATCACGGATAGTACTTATAAAGCTTAAGTGGCTTTGAGGTTTCTACTATCGTACAAATTTAAAACCCAAGAAAAATATAATGTTTAGGCAAACTGTAAAGACCGAATTAAATTAACTCCTTGATGACCATTTTCAGCTGTATAACAACTTTGCTCCGAAACCATGAAAATCATTAGGTGCAATTTGAATGCTGGAGGGAAATCTAAGGATGCAGTCCAATGATGTCAAAATTTTTAAGCATAATAGCCTAAGTAGTTGCTATAAAAGGTCATAGAGCTGCAAGCAATATGAGTGAACAGATTGCCTGGACCACTCTGGAGCATTTATATTGTGTAGGTAATAAAAAAGGCAGTGGAAACTACTGCTTGAGGAGCTGCTTATGTTGACTGAATCCCTAGTCAAGGGACAACATTAATACTGATTCCAATGGCAGAAGAAGAGTATTCAGTTCTGAAAGCGAGTGTTTTGTCATCTTGCTATCTTGCGATATGTATGAGCTTTAGGGATTGATCTCCACTGTAACAAAGATTATTTGTTTTTATGTTAACTGCATGCTAATGTTGACTATTAGTACTGCTGGTCTAAGGAAAACTGAGAAACCACACCTGCTGGTGTCTCTTTCTAGTGTCTTTAAGTGCTGGATAGAACATTTATGGTCAACTGAAGCCAGCCAAGCTATTATGTTTCTCATTTCCGTTAGGGAAACAGTCACTGGAATGATTAGGAAATACCGTGTCCTGTTGAATCTGAGCCGGATACAGCAGGTGTTGCTCAACAGGTAGTCTAGGGGTCCTAAGAAAAGACCAGGTTGATGGAAAGGCTTTGTTCTCACTTCCTCCCTATAGAAAACACAAAGAGCATGAGGAAGACATTTTAAATGAATAATCTAGTATAGTTTTTAAACTATTGCCATAGTCTGCTTAGCTTAATAGAGAGACAACAGGGAATATAATGGCCTTATTCTTGATGGTACTTGTCAGGGCAGTGAACACCCTCTTCTTCCGCATCCTGGTGTTTTGGCTGCCTGGTCCCCAGACCAAATTTGATATGAAATCTGTATGGCCTTGAGTTAGTGAGCTGTCTGAGCAAGAGGTTTCCTAAGCCTTGATAGGCACTTGTCCCCTTCACTTGGGTGATGCTTTTAAGCTCAGGCTTTCACCATTGGAATCTGCTGGAGCAATGCTGCAGCTGTGCCTGTGCCTGGCCAAGTGTCTTGCTACACCTTGGCTTCCTGGCTGGACTTAGACCTGCCTCATCACCATGGACTTCTCTGGAGATCACTGGTTTTCAGCTGAACTTCGTTACATCCTCAGGCTTACTCTGCTCAGCTTCTGTGGGTACCACAAGTCTATGCCCTTGCCAATGAGGGTGCTGCCTGGCTGGGCTTGCTGTCACCCCCAGCTGCCAACCCACCTCTCTTTACTGAGCAACCCCCTCTTGCTACTCCTTTCTGATAGCTGCCAATACATTTTTTTAGCATAAAGATTCTCAGTGTGCAGATATGTCGGGGTGATTTGTAAAACAAAGGATTTTTTTATAGCATAGTTTTTCTTCAGTGTTTTACAGTTCCACAAGAGAAATTCACTGATAAAATAAGTCCGTTCCATCCCCTGGTATTTGAGGTCAAAGTGTACAGTGTCTGATCCTCTTCCAATTATTGAATCAGGGTGTGTGATGGGTACAACACTGTTCTTTTTTTCTTAAATGTTTTGAAGAATATTGCCTAGCAAAGGAATGCATGCTAGAATATGGATGTGCTTCCAATTATCCTAATGGACTACAGTGCTCCACAAAATCATTAAGGTAATCACGCATGCTGATGGCTGTGCCCTTGAAGCAGACATAGCAAAACATGCAGCTGATTGATTGTGAATAAATTGGCATAACCAGGAGATAGCTAGCACTCAATTTATACACTGGCCTTTGTGAAGTAAGTTGTATATAGATCCATAATTATAGCTGGAGCACAGCGGGTTAAAGGCACCTGCAGATTAGCCCATTTTGCCAACACCTTATTCAGTGATACCCTCTCGTATAAGGCATTGACAAATCCAGAACCAATGCTTGTTTTGTTAATGGTCAGACAAAATTTGGATTCACTGTTACCTGAACATGAGTCCTCTGTTTAGGTGCCAATCTTGCCTTTGCTGTTGATGGATATATATGGCTTCTGGTTGTGTTCAAACTGCATGCTATCTTATGTATAATGCAGCAAGGTATAATCTGTAACAATAACATTTTGGAGTGCTGCAGGATCCTAAGGATTGAAATCCTGACAGTCACAGGATAGTTTTGGTGGGCTGGCCATGTGTTAGGAATGAAAGACATCAGAATGTTGAAGCAACTTTTATCATGCTGAGGATGAAGTATTGCACCGAGTAGCACGACACTGAAATCAATAGCTGGGAAACTGTAGATAGCGAAGTAGCACGCTGTCGTTTCGGTTAGTGGGGCTCAGTTGGGGAAGTAAAAGACAGAGCTAAGGGGACAGAGCGGGAATCAGAGTTTTCTGGGGGTGGGATGAGAATCAGAGATTTCAGGTTTAGTTGCTAAAAACTTTCCTTTACCCGTTGTCCTGGTTTTGGCTGGGATAGAGTTAAATTTCTTCCTAGTGTTGTGTTTTGGATTTAGTATGAGAAGAATGTTGATAACACACTGATGTTTTCAGTTGTTGCTAAGTACCTTGTCAAGGACAACTATCCTCTGCTACCAAGCTAGACTGGGAGGAGGGAGCACAGCCAGGACAGCTAGCCCAGCTGGCCAACGGGGTATTCCATACCATGTGATGTCATGCTCAGTACATGAATGGTAGGTGTGATCCAGGAAGTAGCGATTGCTACTTGGTTATCGGTCAGTGAAGGTGGTGAGAAATTGCATTGTGCATCACTCATTTTGTATATTCTGTTGTTATTATTATTATTATTATTATTATTATTATTATTATTATTATTATTATTATTATTTTCCCCTTTGTGTTCTATTAAACTGTCTTTATCTCAACCCACGAGTTTTTCTCACTCTTACCCTTCCGATTCTCTCCCTGTCCCACTGGGGGCGGGGGGAAGTGAGCAAGCGGCTGCGTGGTATTTGGCTGCCTGCCAGGTTAAACCATGACACCCGTTCATAAATTGGACATGAGGTTGGGTTAGTCACATTCGTATGTGAAAGAGAGAGTATTGTCAGTCAGGTCATTTCTGATTAATGAAGTGCTACCACAACAATAGCTGTACTAAGTAGTACGGTGTCAGTAAAACACAAGACTAGGCAGTGGTGATAGTATAGCCCTGTAATCCGCTGTATAGTTCTGAGCCTGTTTCAATTAGACCTAATTAGTGGCTTCCTCTATGCATTCAAACCACAGACATCTTGGTTTAGCTACTTCCCTCTGTTTTCGGCATATATCATAGTTACTTGCCCTTGCTTAAAGCAAACTTTATTGCTTTGTAGTATCTCCATGTCTTTGTTTCATGTCCTTGTACAAAACATTGTTCTAGTCCAAAAGGTACCTGTAGAAAAGAATATTATAGGAATTAAGTCAGTGTGCCATGTAGATCATCAAGTCAAAGACTTTGAATTCACAAAGGCCTACAAAAAAATTCACGGCATCTGGAACTGGTACTTAAAGATTATATGTCCAACTTGAGGTATCAGGGAACTCATCAAAGGTTGCTTAGTGCTTAGTGTTGTTAAATACATTTTTCAGATGATACTAGGAAGCGTGGATACGCAGAATGTAAGGGATATGGAGATACTTGGAATGTAAGGACATCTGGTTTATGGGCATATCATAGAAACAGAAACAGTAATAAACCCCACCTAGATACACAAACACTAAGGCACGGGAGATAAGGGAGACCAAAGACCAGATCTCTCAGGTCACAGATTGAGGAAACACAACTGAAGGAACAACTCAAAGCCTTGGAGATGGTCAACTAACATTTTGTAACTGATAAGTGGGGGAAGTTTATATATGAGATATTTGAGGAGGCTTGTGGGATTATGTGAAACTTATGCTGAGATGTTATAGAGGCAACATGGGAATATACAAAATTTATTCTGTGATGTTTAGGGGAGGAGCCAAAGGCAGGGAAAGGGAGGGATTTGGGTGGGTGGGGGGAGGAATAAGCATGGGAAAATGGAAATGAGGAGGACAAAAGGAGACAGTCACATTTTAACTTGCTTACTGGTGGCTATGTTTGTCTGAGCTCTGTGCCTGATCACTGTAGTCTGTCCTACCTTCTTAAACTCTATTCCTAACTCTTTTCTGTGTGACCTTGCTGTCTGTGTGGAGGTGCCTCACTAGCACACTTTAAGCTGGACTAGCTGACAAGTGAGAGGAGACCAGAACCTTGAAAGACCCAAGGTTAGACCTGGTTAGACCTGAGACCATGGTTAAACAGGGCCATGCGTTTGGGCTCAGATTCTGGGTCAACCTATGGGTCTGTTCTTGGGACCTGCAAATGTAGGAGTGACTGCAAATGAAGAGTGTCCACTAGTAAACTGATCGGCTGAAGAGGGGGAACAGGACTGGGTTGTGTTGTTCATGTCTCTATCAGTGCCGTTGGTGCTTACATGGGCTCCATCAAAGGCACTGCTCTCTTTGTGGGTTATTGGGAATACATGCTCAGCCTCACTGCTGGCTGGACCTAAAAAGAACACAGCAAACAGACTGGGAAAGAAAATCGCCTTGGCCTTGAAGTCTACCACATGCGTTCTCTTAGAAGGAAGAAAACCACATTCCTACACTATAAAGAGAAGCAAAAGAATCTAAAGAAAAAGCTGCTGTTGGTATGAGTTAGGGCACAGATTCCCTTCTGACTTTACTTCTAATGACTAATTAATCTCATACGTTAGAGAAGTCTCTAATCAGATGAGAGACTTTATTGTCATTTGATACATCACAGCCCTCTTTTCCACTTGGTTTCTAGCTGTGACTGATTGCTACCCTTTCCCCAAACTTCCATTCGTCTTTAACATACCTGCAGCTTCAAAGGAGAGAAGAACCTTTCCTGGGTCCAGAAACCACGTTTGCAAACCTAGGCATATGGGCTGAATTACAAATGGCTCCAAAATTCAGCATTGATGATTTATCATCAGTAACCCATCAGGGAGGTATCTAATGCCTTCATTGGTAAGGCAAACTCACTAACACTGCAGTTACAACAGGCTGTTACAATACAATGAACAGGTAGCTCTGATCACTAGCACTGGACTTAAAAATTGCCTACCCTTACAACTGCAGGCATAAAAATAAAATAAAATACTGCACCTCTGGCCCCCACTCCCTAGTAATAATCAAAAAGAGAGAAAAAAATAGACTTGAATATGTAATTTATCTATCCCATCTCTGCTTGCGTTCTCTTGCTTAGTGTAGACACATTTAAGGAATTCAAAAGTTTTCCTGTTAATCAGTAAAGGCTTCCTGGTGATCAACTGGCATTTCATGAGCCTCACAAACTTTTGTTGTCATTCTTTTCCTTCTAAAGAACAGGTAATTAGTACATTTTCTTGTGCTTTTAGTGATATAGGATGGTGGAGATTCCAAATTTTCTCATTTACACTGCCAAAATATATTAAGAGCTGTGACATACATTTTTCATTCTGTGTTTGCTAGTAGTTTCTCATGCCATGAACCATCAGCATGCTCATGTTAAGTACTAAGCCTCTTTTCTCTTGGACACTTATGTATTCAAGCTTCAGGGCTGCAGATTTTGTTCTCAGAGCAGTATGTTTTCTTTCTGTTATTGGAGGTGGGGGAGAAAAGCATCTTCTAGATGAATTGACAAGCACACCTGGGGAAAAAAAAACAACACTTGAACCATCAAGGACCTCCGTTCCTCCTGACCCCTAAGTAAGTAAAGCTCTTTAGCAACCTTTCTGTGTCGAGAAGCAAGGTCCTTTTCCTCTGCAAACTGAAGTGCTGTAACTTTCTGTTGCTAAGTGATCCATGTCAATTTTATTTTGCTTGAGTACATAATTTCTCTTAATTCAATTGCAGGATACCATAGCTTTTATGGTTTGAAATCTAGCTTTTCACTGGGCAAACAAGTCTGACTTGCTTGCAGTCAATATTGTCATTGTAAGTAACAACTCTCTAACTTGCTTTATTTGACAGAGTTTTCTCCATTATTTCCCTTTCATTAACTATTCTACTGGGGTAAAACTTATGTTAAATGAAGAAGAGTTAAAGTAAATATTTTAAAGTTGTCTTACATATGCAGACCTGAGTGACAGTATAGCCTTCTGCTTTTTGTGCAAATGGTTTGAGAACAAATTTTACTTGTGCTACTGACAGTATTATTTGAGTAATCTAAAAGCATTATGGTCTCAGTTTCTATGCTAAAGGACTTCGCCATGTCTACAATCTACCTATTGACTAACACTTTATGTGTATACTGTAGCAACCCTTCTCTGGAACCCGGTCAAATGTCTAGAAAAATATAAACAGCTGAAAATTATAATGTCGGGAAAATTCCTTTCCCCCTTTGAGAAATTATATCTTGCAACTGAGAAGTAGAACTGTAGGGTGCTCTGACTCAATTGATTCATATATATCCAGATCACAGATTAGGAAATGTAAGATGTGAGTGATGAGCACTTGGTGCAATTTTGAAGCAAGTAGAAATCCTGCTTAGTGTTGTTTTTATTAGTCTGAAGTGCAGAGTTTTAGACACAATATTGTTTTTTCAGATAATTTCAATAATAATTTCTGTAAAAACTTTTTCTTCTAGTTTTTTACTTTTAAATATTATGTAGCACATAGCAAAGTCTCAGTCTAAATCAAGTTAGTCCTTGAATGAAAAAGGTTTAAAGACCAATATTTCTGTGATCAAAGGCTGGCAATAGGCATTTTATTAGCTTATAAACTTATGGAACTTAGGCAATACAAATACTATAATATTGTTTGGTTTTTTAATTTTTTTTTTTATATATAGGAATATGGAATACATTAAATAAAACATTTAAAGCTAGGTTGTTGGGTTTGGGTTTTTTTTTTTGTTTATTTATTTATAAGTGCCCAGGTGTAGTTCTGGTCATCAGTCTATTGGATTCTAAAAGAAACTGATTTTGCAGAAATGTCAGATGTTGTATAAATAACAGAATTATTTGCCTGTCTTGAAAACTAGAGTAATTTCTTTCTTGTCTCTCTGATCGTGTTTTCTGTGCAAGACAACCTTGTAGACTGCTAATACTTGTCTAGTCATACTCAAGAATAACTGTTTGAAGAAAAGGGCAGAGTGTGTATCAGCATCTTTGATTGTTGCTCTTTTATCTTACGATTTTTACTTTTAGTTTTTTTAACCATCATTCTTCCCTATTAGTCTGAGTCTGTCCTACTTGTTAGGACTAATGTTGTTCCTTTTCTACTTTAGGTAATCAAACACTGGACAGATGTATACCTGTGTTATCTAGAAATTAATGCTATTACTTTATGTACCATCAATATTGAGCATATAGTAACAACAGTATTAGTGTAATGTGATGCTACCGGATAGAAACACAGTATAGAAAGGTGAAAGAAGATTCTACTTGTTTTTCCCTCGTTCTTCTCTTGAGAGAAAAACAAGCAAAATGGAGGGACGGGAGTTTTTTAAGTAACAAAATGTCCAAATCAAACTTTTGAAGCCCAACAGAATAAAGGGAAGGGTTTCATGTTGTGATTGCAGAAAAGTTGTATAGATGAGACCTGCATGAGAACAGGAAATCCAGAGTATGTGGCTGAGGTTAAAAAAAGAGCAATTTGTGAAAGAAAAATAAAGATAAAACAGAATTTCATTATATATATAAAAAAGACAATACCAGCATATTAGAAATCTGTGTTGTACACTGCTCTTTCTTTGAATAAATGAGGCTGTTCTGATTTTCCTGCGAGCTGTCTCTAAGGCAATCATCCTCACAGATGTACAACAAACATCTAGTGGGAATACTTTTTTATTGCCATCCAGATTACTAGTATAAAGTAGCATAGTTCAGTGCTCAAGAGACAAGTACATGTGTTGGCGTCCAAAGTTAAGCAAAAACTAGATATTAGCACACAGTGCTGTACAAAATCTAGTTTCTTCATGCAAGTAAAGTATTAATGCATCCTTTGCAAATGTCTGCTCTTGTGAATGAACGCACACACTGTAAAGACAATCAAGATCTAGTATTGCATTTTCATATGGCAATAGTTAAAAAGAGGAACAATGCCCAAGACACATTTGTATTTAGTCTTTCTCAACAAAAAGTGACTCATTCTTTGTGCTATGATATTCATTATATGCAGAGTCAAAAATGCCACGTGTAGCTTCAGGACAAACTGACATTACTGTGGAGACCAAAGACTAGAAGAATGTACGTATAGTTTATAATTTCATAAAAAGTTTGTATAAAACATACAAAGCTAAGACTTGAGAAAGACTGAAAATAATACACAAAATTTCAAACTTGAGAGAAATTGGAGAATCTGTATCTAACTGCTGGTGGCAAGGAAGTACATGGAAAACCTAAATTGAGGAACAAGAATGAGTGTGAAGTGTCAAAATTTGAGAAGTGCCTTCTTGTAGGTGAGGAACTGTCTTCACAGATTTTTGGACTACAGCACTGTGTATCTGATTGTCAAGATGATGAAGACTAGGCCCTCCAAATGGATGTGTCCCAAGAGTTCAGGCAGAGCTGTGACCTAGAGTAAGCTCCAGGCTATGTTTCATAGAACATAGAAAGGGAGTATACTGTAGAAAGTCTTGTTACCTTACCTTCTCTCACTGTTAATCTGGTCTTAATAACAACTATTTTAAGAAACTGTTTGCAAACACATCCCTTTTTATATTCATTTGTAGTCCTGGAAGAAGGAAAAAGGTGAAAAACGAAGGCAGTGATTTTCAGAATAAGAGGCATCATACACAAAACATGGTCTGACCAGCCTCTTCTCTCTCTGGCACTGTGTACTGGACAGTAATTTGGAGCTTACCATAACAACAGCTCAAAGATAGGCAGTGTTCACTAAATGCAAATCTTGTTATGCAAGTATTATAATTTTATAAGGCATATGGCCAAACTTTTACGAATACATAATCAGTAGAAGCAAGGGTTGGCTAAAATAAATATATTTCCTTGCTTGGAATAAAAAACTTAATAGCAGTTTGGTTATAGTGTAATTTCATGACAATTACTGCTTGAATTACTATGTGGATCTTTTTGACTAAAGATTATGAGGTTGGACAGTCAAAGGGATACATGGATAACAAAGTAAATGTTCTCCTCAGAATTGCCTCAGTTACTGAAATGTATTTATATTGCATAATACTTTGCTTGGTTAAACCTGGGCAGAGTTGGAAATGTACTATAGCTAGGTTTAAGAAGGTGATGCATCCAAGATGCATCTAACATGTAAAGTTGGTGTCCAATGCAATTTGAAAGGCTGTCTGCAACATTATCCTACTGCAATTCTAGTACAACTCTTTCTATTGAAGACTGTTTAAAATTAATAATAATGGAGTTCCTCTGTTTTACAAGAGGCTATTCCATAGTTTCACTTAATGCAGAACACCAATAGAGAAAAACGACAGCTGAAAGTGATGATTACAGTTCTATGTATGTTTGCTTCATTTTATTCTCAGCTCACATCCTGAAAGAGAGAAAAAAATGCAGTTTTCTTCAAGATTAGATTTCAAACAGGAAATTCATGACTTGCTAAAAAGGCTTTGGTTAGGTCACCATTGCTGTGGATTCGTGTCAACATTTGATCTATCAAATTTATTTGCACAAAGGATGATGAAAGTAAACTCTGAACTTGCAAAACCATGTTATTAGGAAGTGATTATATTAATTAGACCATCAGATGTCATGCTTTTCTGTCAGGCTTCTGCTTCATTTATAATGGCTAAATTAGATCAGCTTTGAGGATAATAGAAGCCTGAATAATGTGCAAGACTCCTGCTTTCTTTCTTTGCTGAAATTGAAATGTACATATCATGTAAAGCATGGGATTTTAGAGAAAGAAAGGACCCTCATGTTATTCAAAGGGCCATGTGCTGTCCAGGAGAACAGGATTTATTCCTAATTTTTCTGTAGCTTATGAGTAAAATGCAGCTATACTGGTTGAAGCTGAATGCCTAAAATTGCAATTGAATATGCAGCAGGTGAGCATAAGACATACTAAAAGTAAAGAAAGAACAAAATGTCAAGGCCTAGCTGTTCATCCTGGCAACCAGTTATGGGAGATACTTGCTCTTCAAACAGTAGCCTAAAATATCTGTGCTTTGTTCCCTGGGTGTAAATTTTTTATTAATTTTGCTTGTCTCTGAAGATGAATAATAAATAAACAAAGAAAGCTCCCTTAACATATGTATGCATTCCAGGTACAGTAAGAGAAAAAAACTACCCAACCCCCAAAAACCCCAAAATAAAAACACCCCCTTTACATTCATTTTAGTTTAGTACATATTATGAATGAGGACAGTACTGCAAAACAGCAGAACACCACCTAATTATTTTCTCAATGCGATGGTCATTCCATGTAAAAGCAATACTTGAGAATCTTACTACTGCGGTGCAAGTTTTTTAAAAAATTCTAATCCTAAACCATTTAGGTAGGAGGTTTGCTTTACCTCCGTAATTATAAATCGCAAGAAATAGTTTAATATTCCTATTCAAAATCTTGTAAGCACAACCCTTGCAAACTTGCTAATTGGTAGCAATCAACTGATGTCTTAAAACTGTTTACTCATGAACATCTAATGAATGTTCAGGATTATTGCCAATACCTTGCAGCTGGTAATAAAGCCTTAATAAGGCTAAGCATACATAAAAATTTATTAGTTCACGCACAGATCAAGATACCTGAAACACAGCCATTGCCCTGAGCACACATCAGATCAATTAAATAACACATGCCACATAAAACAAGTTGGCCTAAATACCTTTTCAGCCTCTGTCTTCAACTAATTCTAGATAGCCTAGGGAAGCAGGGTGTACGGGGGAACGTACTGATGCATACTGAAGGGGGCAGGACTGGGTTACGTATATACTTCAGACAAAGGTGAATGCTACACCTAGAGAGAGACAGAGAAATGTCTTAATGTGCAGTTAGAATTAGTGCTAACTCACTTCCAGCGCTTCAAGCACAGGTATTCATCCACATGGTTGTCAACTGATGATGATATCTGTCTCTTCTTTCACTCTGTTTATTTTCTAAACAATTTGTAAGGGCTGTGTGGTCCTCCTCTGGTCACGTTTGCAGATTTCCCGACTTCTCCTTTCAAGGAGATTATCAAGGGATTATCTATTTAAACAAGCTTCTTTTGTCTGGAAACTGCTAGTACCATTACTGTCAAAATTGATGAAATAGTGCTTGACTACAAGTCCTATTATGCAATACCAAGATCCCAAACTCTGACACTTTTATCAGCTGATGCTCAGCATCCTAGTGAGCTGATGAAGAGGAGTTTGGTACTGTTCTTTCACCAAATACTCTGGCCGTTTTGGAGAAGGGCAAGTTATCAAACCCAGCACAGGAAGGAAAGAAATTACAAAAATCTTGGTAAGTGAGCAGATTACAGAAACCGTTGCTCTTCCTTCTAATTTTCCTAAGCCCTGTTCTTTTCTTTTGATTTTGGATTTTTACTGGAAATTCTGGGAGGAGAAATATAGAAAAGGGCTTGTTGCTGTTGATACAAACAGAAAAATTTTTACCTACAGATATATGCTAGAATTTGTTCTTGGTCATATTGTTACTCATTCTTTCTTTCTCTGCATTTAAATATTATCTATGTACACATGGTCTTCAAAATGTTTGTGAAAAGGAAACCTTTGATGAAAGCAGAAACTCTGAGCCATTTTTTCCTTATGTAGTTTTTCTTTTGTCTCCCATATTTTATTTAAACTTCAGAATTCTCGCAGTTTGACATAGTTCATGGTATTCTTTCCATTATTCACCCACTTCAGTGAAATTTAATCTTTTTTAGCAAAGTGTTACCTTTGACCTTAATTCTGTTGAATCATATTTTTATCACATATATTCACTCAATTTCCATACTTTCAGTCACAAGTGCAGTTCTATCAAGCAGTTTGTAACGTGCAGATCCCTCCATTCACCCATTGCAGAAGTATTTATTCAGCTATATAGATTTTATTTCTTTCTTCACATTGAATAGGAATAGATTTCTGAAGTCCTTTTCTGAAGTACAGTCTTGCTGTTTCATGCTCACCACTTCAACTTTTGCAGCAGTACATACAATTCTCTTCTGTTTGTAGCCATTTAAACTTCTCTATTCAGATATAGCCATTGCCAATTTTTTTTCTTCCTATTAAAACATGTTGTTTCCATTGGAAATAGAGAATTAAAATTTATGCTTGTACACATAACTACTTCTCCACATACAGACCTTTTCTTGAATTTATTGCTTCCTTTTATTTTAAAACCTGTTCAGTATCTTTCACTAGAAAAGCAGATCATAGGAATCATAGAAAAAAATAAGTTGAATGGGATCTCAGCAGGTCATCTTTACCAACCCCCAGCTCAAACCAGGGCTAGTTTCAGAGTTATATCAATTGTGCAAGGTGTCATCCAGTTGAGCTTTGAAAATCCTCCAGGGTAGAGGTTTCAGAGTCTCTCTTGGCAACCCCTTCCTGTGCTTACATCACTGGGAAAATTATGTTCTATTGGAATACCTCTGATTTATTTTTTGTAAAATTTATTTGCTATTCACAGTGGAGGTTGGTGAATCACTTTATCAGCATTATCTTCTGCACATCCAGGAACTTCTGACATTGAAGTGTTGAGAAGAAGTTACAGTGATGTCTGGGAATCAGTACAGATGTACAGAAAGTCTTTTGAGTGAGTGCATCACTTGTTGCTACATATTGACCTACCAAAAATTCCAAGGGTTTGCTGGGGGCAGTAACTGGAATTCATATAATTTTAATTGGGTTTTTCTTTGGAAGGACCTTTCTGACTTTGATAGACTTGTACTCAAAATTGCCTGAAGTGATTTTTAGTCTTACCATAAACAACACCTGCAACACTTTCTGCTCTTCATCTGCTGCTGCAACTCAGACTTTATCCTGTGAGTATTAAGGACACACAGCTTTGACTCTTTTTTGGAGATTCTGTGTTTCATGCACGGGATGTTGTTCCTTGTTCCTGAAGAATGATCTTGGATCGAGTCCATTTCATTGTTCTCATTGGGCAGCAGCCAGTGAGAGAAAGGAGGTGGTGTCTGTCTGTTTCCGGTTTTGCGTGTATTACAGACAATAAAACATCTGCCAAGACTCTGATAGTGGGCATTCTGCTCTGCAAACAAGAGGGAAGCTTCAGCAGAAGAAGCGTTTCTATGTAAGTGAATTCAGCAATTGTTAAATTTCTGACGTGGCACACACGAAAGCTGCTTTATTATTAGGTTAGTTTTCTTGAATGTCAATGTGCAGATATTAATGTCAGTGAGCAGATGAAGATGTGATAAGAATGAATTACTTCTGAATGATAGAGGGCTACCATTTGGACACGAATCAAGATTGATCAAAGAGACAGTAAGTTTTTCTTAGTCTTAAGGGAGTCCAGAAGGGAAAAGTGCTGCACATCACCACCCACTCTCATGCTAAACAGTCTCCCAACAGAGTTGTAAAAGATGAAAACATCAATGTAGAGCAGTGTAAATGAGTTACTGAGGCAGAGACCTTGATAGGGAAGTTATAAGTGAGGATTCCCCTTCTGTATTACCTGTAAACCTGCTACTCAAAGCTGAATTCTGTCAATTTTGCCCTCAAGTTTCTATTGGAAGTGATAGATACTGAATTCAGTTGTAGTTATTCTTAAGAACATTATTTTTTTAATATTTGATATTTTATTTTTTACATGTATTACTATTCTTTTAGATTTGCTTGTCTAAGTAGATAACTCATTATCTAGACAATCTAGATATCTCATGAAGTAGATAACTCAGATAAAACACTATTTAGATGAGATTATGATTGCTGCTGCAATTGCTATCTCCTTGACCGTGACTAAAATGACAATTTTACTTTTTGCAACAGGACAAAGTTGTTGGTGCTATTTTTCCCATCTTCATGACAAACAAATGAGTCTACCCTGGAAGAGGTCATCACTCTTCTTGTTGGGAGGACAGTTATTGCACTTATTTTTCTTTGCAGAAAAAGATTGTGACTGAGCAAATGCTACCTCAGGCTACTATGTAAAGCAAATAGCAATGGAGCTTTGAATCACAGAATTTTCTTTACCGTTTTTGTAAATTCTCTAATGGAGATGGCACAACAAGTTTTCAGCTAACAGAGCTTTTATTGCTAGCACTGTTTTGGGCTCGTTTCTCCCTTTGTAAATTGCTACCTGTGCCCCATTCAATGCTGCATTCTGCTCTTTGTGAAAATTCACATCCAGAAATCCAGACAAATTTGTGGATCAGAATTCAGCTTTGGGGTTGCAGCACTAAAACACACTAGCTCTAGGAATAAAATTGAATACATAATTTCCTTCAGATATCTGCAATCCTGAAAATACCATTAAGGATGAACTCAGCCCAGTGAAAGTAATTTTAAAGCTAATATTTTGCTCAGTTCTGTAAGTCCCTGAGATTTACTCATATATAACATTACTGTAGAAATTGCCATTCATTTGTACTGAAGAAATGGCATTTTCTTAAAGTTTTTAAGGTTATGAAAAGATTTTTTTCTTGCAAGAGAAAAATTAAAGTTTGGTGGGAATTTGATATTAATGCATATATGTTTAACTCGAACTAAAACTTTTCTATCAAGATACCCAAGTTGATAAACTGATAACACATCTCAAAAATTTTGGAAGAGCTTATATATTGTTATCTTGGACTCTTAGTATTTGACTGATATAGTGACTTGATTCAGAAGTAGATGTTAGATTTTTCAACTTTTATCCTATAATTTCAGGATAAATTCAGACACACTCAGGTAAATAAATATGAATGAACTTTTAAAGTAGATTGTTAAACCACATTTAATGTTGAATAATACTTTTTTTATTTAGAATTAAAATTACCTCAGTACACTTAAAATTTATGATTTGGGTTAACTTAAAATGAGGCCACTTTAATTATGAAAAAAGGTGTCTACAGAGGAAAACCTAATGCAGATTAACTAATCCTCGACAATAATATTTTCAGTTAATTTGAGTTAATTTTTGAGTGTCATAATGGAGGCAACTACCCTATTATGAAAGTCTTGTGCTTATGAAATACTGTTATTGAGTGGTGGTTCATTAGTTTGTTGTTAAATTTATGAAAGAAAAAAATACTTGCATATAAAATTAAAGGACATAAAGATTCTTAATTCAAATTGTTGATGTATGAATTTAAAGTAGATTAGCTAAACAATTCATTCCTGAATGGATGCTCTTAAGAAGAATTAAAGAATTGTCCATACTAAGTGACTTTGGATGTAAATAAACCTAAAGGTCATTTTAATTCTTAGTGTAAGTTCAATCAAGATTTTAATGCAGTTTAAAGATTAAGTGATATTATTTTTCCATGTAGCAGAAAATAGTAATTGGAATGTTTGGTTTCCTGTATTTGGTTAAAAACTTACTGGGGCTATGTGATTACAACTTAAAAAAAGAATACAGCCTCAGAATGGCAGCATTTTACATCACAATTTGCTTGTACTATGAACATTTATACACTGTCAGGTAGAGTATCAGGTTTTACAGCTGTACCTGTATGATGCCATACTAGTATATTGTGAAGAAAAGGAACTGAGCTTTTTGATGGGTGAACATGGATTGCCTGTAAATATTGTCATTTATCGTCATGTCACTAACACAACAAATGTGTTAGTCTAGCCAAGAGTCAGATGTCTTCTCTTTGAATTCAGTCATGGAAAATTTATGCTGCATTGCATCTTTATATGCCTTTAGAAATGGATCACCAAAAATTGCTGGGAAAGCATCAGAATGAAACTGACCTCATTATTTCATAAAACTGTTGTAAAGGAGACAGTAAGAGCTCCCTGTAGCATGGACCTGATGCTGATAAATCCACCAAAAGCTTCTGGAGCCTTATGCATGCCAACTGACTTAATAACGCTACCCTCATCACTAGTTGTGAAAGAGGTGACAGGTCCCAATAGACCTCTTGGTTGTAATGAGTTCTTGGCTAAACTTTGATTTTCTGAATTGGAAGTGTATCTGTGAAGCTTGCTGCTCCTATACTTAGAAACCTTTTTATTTCCTCTCTAAACACATTTTCCCCTCCACAGCCATTTGTTCACAAGCCAACAAAGTCTTCTGGCTCAGTTCTTCCTTTCCCTGTTTTATTTCTGATCCACATCTCCTTCAGCATTTGTGCTGCCAGTCAGCGCGGGTTGTGCTGCCTCTACCACACATGAAGCACAGCATGATGACATCTGAGCTGCTCCCGAGCAAGGGGTTGTGACACAGTATAGCCCTGGCAGGAGGCTACTAGTACTAAATATCAGAACATGCATCTTTATGCTGATGTGACTATACTGCTTCTGGTTTGAGGTTTCACAGTTTGGACTTTTCCACACTGCACTCAACTAAAGATGTACCCTTCATTTTATCCTCTGATAAGCTTACCCTGACTTTTTCTGAATAATGGACTGCCCTGTCATAGTTCATTTTGCCCAGAAGAAAAGGGGATATTACAGTATGTTACACTAGCCAAAGTACAGTTTTGCAGGGATTGTTTTTTCACACTTTGTTTCCTACCTAAGTTCTGCTCCCAGTGAGGTCAAACGTTCTAGGAAGAACACAAAATTGATGTTGCAAAATGATTAGCTTTTCAGCTGTACTCCAGAGCTTCTAAATCGTGGTTAAATCAGTTATCTTTTCATGAATTTGGATCACTGATTTATCAAGGTGACAAATGTTGGAGTTAAGTAATAAAATTCTGTGAAACTCTTAATAATTTATGGGAAGGAAATCATATACCTGCGTATGTCTCACCCTTTGAAAGGAAACAATCATTTTTTTTTTCACTTTCTGAAGTCTCTCCTTTCATTCAGCCAGAAGATAAATGTGTTACTGGGTTTTCCAAAACTTAATCATTCATTACATTTGTTGGACCTACATGGCAATATTAGACACAGCAGCTCATATCTTAAGAAGATTATTAAAGTTTCCTAGATAAAACAGGTTAATTAATTCCCTGAGGGGACTAATGAGTCTGTGCTTTTGGTATAATCATGTTAGTTTCCTGACTGTATAAAGAAGGTACTAACAATCAGACAAATGCAATAATAGATCCTTTTAGAAAACTGTATGATTCTGTAAAGTGCTAATTTTTTTAATTATCTGGTTAATTTCATGCTGGCACTTCATGTTCAGAAAGTAACAAAATTAGTTTACGTGGGTGAATTAGATTTCATTCATGTCAGTACCGACTCCTGTTCAAAAGAATCTGTTGACACTGCTTAGTGACAAAGGAATTAATACTGTATTTCTGTGGAAACTTTGGAACAATCCATTTGTTTCCATGGACTATTAACTTATCTGGCTTTTTCTGATGAAGTAATCGAAACCATAGCAGAAACTTGTTAGTTCACACTGACCTAAGGCCTAAGAAAATATATCCTGATTGGTTTTACCTTAGTTCCAATGTCATTTTATAAAGTTAATTGAGATTTAGAAGTATTATATCAAAGTTCTCTAACATTTAAGTCTTTATGCATCTATGACAATCAGACAAATTACATTTCTCTTCAAAAGAACTAAATCCTGCAGAATACCAGGCCAAGGCTAGGGATGCATCTAGTAAATATTTTTCAGACTGACTAGCTTTTTGTGTGCCTTGAGTACTTTGATGAAGAACTGAATTTAAAGCAGCCCTCAGTATTGTAAATGCTAGATGTCTTTGAAAAGCACACCCCAACATTTTTAATTCTACTAATTTTGAGTAAGATCATAGTTCTCATTCACGTAGCATAAAGAGATAAAACATTTTACCTTAAAACCAATGCTGTAGCACAACCCATTTGCTAAAGAGTCAGCTTGTACTAAATAACACACAATAAACATCAAAATGAAATATATTCTGACCAAAACTCATCTTCTGTCCTGTAGTGAACAGATGTTCACAAATTAATTTTGCTTGTAAGATACTCCTCAAAAGCAGGAGAATATTTTAGGATTTTAAATGAAGACAGAATTGCTGTCTGGGTTATGTTTTGTTATCCCTGAATTCTCAGTCTCTTGCTTCTGATGGCATTTTTTAAACTACAAGCATCAGTTTTAGTACTACTGCAGATGTTGCTTCAATTTACATGGAAACAGATGGAAATATAATATTTTAAGAAGTCTTCCAGTCTTTAGAAAGAGAGGGGTATTTTAATCTGAACAACTGTAATCCTGCATAAACATAAATTTAAATTAGAAAAAAAAACCTCAAAAACCCAACTAAAATAACATATCGAGTTTTAAGAAGCAAATTTTATAACACAGTTTTTCTTCCCCATAGGTTAAAGAACAATGAAAACAATTTGCCTTTTGGTCCCCTCATTCTGACTCATCTCCTTGCAAAATACATCACTTAATATCGCAAAGTTTTCTAATAGTGAGTAAGTATTCATAGGCATTCTGCTGATACTAAATACACCCTCATATTCTCATTCTAGAAGCCCTTTGGTTGCAGAATTAAACACATTTCACATGTTCTTTCTATTTTTTCAGGGTGTAATTACACAAGATAAGATTTTGTTTCTTCTTTTCATGTTGTTTAGTAAAAGATTAGTTTGTTTCTACCTGGATTTATTAGTTTGAGAAGAAAGCTATTGTACAATCTGAATTATAAATAGAAATTCAGGGAAATTTCAGGGAAGATAACATGACAGCCTAAATAAAATAGTACCCTACTGTTTTAGGGAGGTATAAAATGAAATGATTCTTAAGCAAATCTCAAGAGACAGAACCATGCGAAAAGTATCTGTCCATACTTGCAAAAACCGCAGTTAATATACTCAGGAGAGTTGGAGAAAAACAAGGTACTTCTTTCTAAGACAATTGCTTCACGCATTTTATAAGGAAGGATTCTGAAAGAGCTGACTGATGACCTCTCTGGGATCCCACTCCAGGTGGAGAGAGAGCTTTACTTCTCCGACTGCAGTGCGGCGCGTACACACGGGAGGTGGAGTCTTAAAAACTGGAACAGCCCAGGCTCATCAGTATGAATAGCAAACTGCTCTGTTTGAAGGATCTGAAGCCTTTCAAATCCCATTGTTTTCCTTTCTTTTCTGCATTTTTGTGATCCATCACTGTTTCCTTCAGTATGAAATTCACTTTTGTTAAACTTTGTTTCTTTTGTGTCTCCAAACATAGAAGGTTTCCTTTTCTTAATCTGAAGGAGGATAATATGATCTTATAAGTGTGCTCATATGCTTAACTTTAGTTACACCCAAGTATTGCAATGTCCTTCTAGATTCTCACTCTACTGTACTACTGTTCACTGCATCAAGATCTCCCATAGCAAACCATTTTCATTTGCATATTTATTCTTTTATAATCTTTCAATTTCTGAAAGGTATATTTTTTCTTAAACCTTCTATTTGAATATTTCATATTTTGTATATATTATAGGAATTAAATTGAATCCAGTGTAGATGTCTGCATTTCAAATATAATGCAACTTTATTATTGTTTGCTTCAACATTGCTATGACCTTCTATGACCTTCAGCTAAACCTTCTGTTCATTTGAAATTACTTGGGCAATTCTTATATTGATCAAGATAATAGTGGCTTTACATGATAATCAGACTTATGAAAGTTGTTGTTTCTAGAAAATGTTAAGCATATGATTAGCTTTTTTTCCTAATGGTTCATGTGTTTACCTGGTTATTCCCACAGTAAAATCCTAGATCCTCATGGAAATCCTTGAGCGAATATCTTTATGTTTGACAACAGCAAATATTTTTATAAGACACAGATTACATTTGGAGATGTTAGACTCTGGTTCACAATATTATTTCATGTTCTTTCTGCAGTACTTGTCATTAGTTTTCAAAGCAAAACAGGTTTCATGTAAAAGGATAGAAAAAAAAGACCTGGAGGGATCTCAATTTTAACCTGCATATTCTTTAATAAGATATTTGATAACAAGTTTTCATTCTAACATTAACTTCTTAGAATATTGCTTTTATAGTTGTATCTCATGATAGAGAAGAAAGCTTTTGAACCACTGCTTGGATTGTAACAGCAGATATATAAACTCTGGAATAAAAAGGGAAGTCAAATTGTAAATGGTCAGCACTTTGAGGTTGATGTTTCCAGAAAAGCTTCTTTAATCCCTTAGCAAAGAGAAAAACTGCATATTGACACCATAAAGAAAATAAAAGCAACAACAATCTCCACACTTGATAAGTAGAGTAATATTTTGGAGAAATCTAATTAGGCTCTTTGCAATTTGTTGTTAAAGCATAACAGAAGAATTTGTGGTTTTCTGAGATATCACAGTGGGTTTGAACTTGCCAGCTGACATTTTAATATGAAAAGGGATATTCCTTTTCCTACATGGATGAATTTATTCAACTTGCCATTGTAGTGCTATAAAATAAACAATGCTTTATTGCTTGTATGTATCTTAAATTACTTGCTTGTTTCACTATAGCAATAAACACTATCTGTTCCCAGAAAAAAAAAAAGGAAATCAGTGTTTCAAGCTAAAAGTAACACCCAGACTTTAGGTGCATGACAGTTTAAGGGCTAATAATGTCTGAAAGTGGAACTACCCAGAGTGCACTATTGCAAGAACCAGGCAAATTAACAATACCAGATTCATATCCTTGTTTCCTAAGCAAAATAAAATATGCTTCTATAAATATCCCAAGAAAACATTTTCTTTTGACAATTGATTATATAAGTGTAAAGCTAACATCCTTGATGCCGAAATTTATTAACTAGAATTATGTGATTGTGTCAAAACAAAGCTTTCTAAATATCATTTGAAATTACAGGTTCTCTTTTAGTCAATTGTAAGAATGTTGAGACCTGATTTTCTATAGGTCTATGGCAAATCTTCTGTAAATAGTCATAGATTTGATTACAAATTGCACATTTTTATTACATTTAGATTCTCTGACCATTGCAAATGTATGGAATGTCATGGCTCCTGTTGTTTTTTAATCATTTGGGAAAAATAGTGATGTTAGTTAATAAAGTGGAAAGGTACTTTATGGAAAGATACTCAGTGGAAAACATTTTTTGGCTCACTGAAGATAATTGCTAGTCATGCCATCAGGATTTATTGACTTCAAGTCCACAAAAAATACAGGTTTGAAATATCTCTGCTGGGAATTATTTTAAAGGGATATTATTGTTATTGAAAGTTAACAGATTTAGTGGTATATTTTTATCATATTAAGAGGAAAATTTTGATTTATAATACAGTCTGAGAACTGTACCCAAACAGAGAATCACAGACTTGCATTATTCAGACCTGCTTAGGGCTATACAATTGTGATAACGCTGATTACTAGACCTGCCTCATCATTTTTCTATGGTAAACTGCACATACTAAAATATATTGCAGGAAATTTTTAATGTTTTTAAAGATACCCAAATTACTGTTAAAATTATAGATAAATTTCTATATGGATTGTGGTATTATCTTTCAGATTACTTGCTTCTACTGCAGAATGAAAGAATCTTGCTTTCTTTTTACTCCCAAATTCCCAAATTTTACATGTTTGTTTTGTTTATCTGTTTAGTATAAAAGTGCAAGTCTAAATCAATTAAGCTTTTACAGAGAAGATGACTAGACAAAGTAACTGGTGGTTATATTTTGTTCTCAATGTTGAATTCATATTTTTTCATTTTGAAAGAAACATATTTTATTTAAAATATAAAAAATATAAAAAGTACATCCATCAGAATGTCCTATTGTGCTACAAGACTACATCAAATTGCTTTGCAGTTAAATGCAAAATAAGTATATTTGAAAAAAGCTTCTAAAAATGGTTAACCTAAAGAGCTGCAACTATATGCACTCAAGCTGTTAGTATCTGAAAAGTGTTTCTCATTACAAGCATAATAATTTATCCAAAAGTTAGGGTTCAAGCATTTAAAAAAAAAAAAAGAAAGAAGAGGATTTGAGGATTTGGACTATTTTTTTCATGGATTAATAAAGATACAGTTATAACTCCTAAGAAGTTAACAGTAGTTCATAGTTTATAGACATTTCTCAGGTGATTGTGTTCAGCAAGAAAGAGAGCAGAAATGAAAGGAATCGCAGAAAGGAATTTTCTTTTTTTTGTTGCAAAGAAATGTTGAAAAAACCCTGCAACAACCTCGAGAACAAAAATAACAGAAGGGCTCTTACTGAAAGAACTATTATACTGTGGAATTAGTCCTAGTCTTTCATACAGACCATCTGATTGTAACAGCAAATTAAGTAGTGTTTTCTGAGATTTATCAGTAATTGTTGTAATATGTTTTTTCAGAGAAATGTTACCTTCTCTCTCGGTTGAGAAAATGAAGTCTTGGATGAAAATGGTATATCTGGGGCCGCCAATACCACAGGGAAACTATGGAAGTAGAAGAATATTTCTGCTACCTGCACAAGCTGAAAGGCAAACCCTTGATTGTCAGCTTGATTGTTTCTTGACAGCAATGGAAATAGAATAGGAATATAATCTCTATATAAAAGTATACCACAATCTCACGGTTTGAAGCCTGACTAAATATAATTTGCATCTGGAACTGCCACTGTTAACTTTTGGATACAAAACTCTGTCCATTATTTGAAGAAAAGATGAGAATGAACATTTGCTCTTAGCTAATCACCGAGCTCATATGATTGCATAATGCAACAAATTTTGATGCAGATAAATTGTCATTTGATCTTGCAGATTCCATATTAAATTTGTTTCCTAGCTTTACATTTTGTTTCATATGAATTTTCATATTTACAGAACACAACTCATTTTGTCAATCTTGTGAAAAACAGACGCAGAATGGTCTTCTGCTATCTGCAATTCAAAGGTATTACTCTTTCTTTCTTAAGTATAAGATCTTTAATTCTTTAAGAAAGAATGAAATTGAAAACTCTTGGAGAAACCCTTTTATTAACTGAGCTCACCCTTTACTGCAATATGAATAAAGTGATTGAAAGCAAGTGATTCATTCTTTAGCCATAAAAATGTATATTAGCCCTTATCAGAAAATAATAATGTCAAAGTTGGGAAAAACAGGAAGGGTCTACTTTCATTGGCATGTGTTTGTTCCCAAATAACTCTTGTTCTGAAGGTGTTTCAGTCAGTGAATTCACTGTTATTTGATTACCTATTCTCTTTTTGGGTGGGGGGAAATTGTGTTATGGGAAATTCTAGGGATTAATGACAAATAGAAACCTGAAAATCATAGAATCATAGAATACTTTGGATTGGAAGGGACATTTAAAGGTCATCTAGTCCAAGCACCCTGCAATAAGCAGGGACATCTTCCACTAGATCAGGTTGCTCAGAGCCCCATCCAACCTGACCTTGAATGTTTCCAGGGATGGGACATCTACCACCTCTCTGGGCAACCTGTTCCAGTGTTTCACCACCCTCATTGTAAAAAATTTCTTCCTTATATCTAGTCTAAATCTACCCTCTTTTAGCTTAAAACCATTTCCCCTTATCCTGTCGCAACAGGCCCTGCTAAAATGTTTGTCCCCATCTTATAGAATCATAGAATCATTAAGGTTGGAAAAGACCTCTAAGATCATCAAGTCCAACCATCAACCCAACACCACCATGACCACTAAACCATGTCCCAAAGCGCCTCATCTAGACATCTTTTAAATACTTCCAGGGATGATGACTCAACCACTTCCCTGGGCAGCCTGTTCCAAGGCCTGACCACTCTTTCAGTAAAGAAATTTTTCATAATGTCCAATCTAAACCTCCCTTGGTGCAACTTGAGGCCATTTCCTCTTGTCCTATCGCTAGTTACTTGGCAGAAGAGACCAACACCCACCTTGCTACAACCTCCTTCCAGGTAGTTGTAGAGCGCGATGAGGTCTCCCCTCAGCCTCCTCTTCTCCAGGCTAAACAGTCCCAGTTCCCTCAGCCGCTCCTCATAAGACTTGTGCTCCAGACCCTTCACCAGCTTCGTTGCCCTTCTCTGGACACGCTCCAGCACCTCCATGTCCTTCTTGTAGTGAGGGGCCCAAAACTGAACACAGTATTCGAGGTGCGGCCTCACCAGTGCCGAGCACAGGGGCACGATCACCTCCCTACTCCTGCTGGCCACACTATTTCTGATACAGGCCATGATGCCGTTGGCCTTCTTGGCCACCTGGGCACACTGCTGGCTCATGTTCAGCCGGCTGTCAACCAGCACTCCCAGGTCCTTTTCCTCCAGGCAGCTTTCCAGCCACTCTTCCCCAAGCCTGTAGCGTTGCATGGCGTTGTGGTGGCCGAAGTGCAGGACCCGGCACTTGGCCTTGTTGAACCTCATACAGTTGGCCTCAGCCCATCGATCCAACCTGTCCAGGTCCCTCTGCAGAGCCTTCCTACCCTCGAGCAGATCAACACTTCTGCCCAACTTGGTGTTGTCTGCAAACTTACTGAAGGAGCACTCAATTCCCTCATCCAGATCGTTGATAACGATATTGAACAAGACTGGCCCCAAAACTGAGCCCTGGGGAACACTGCTCGTGACCGCTGCCAACTGAATATAACTCTGTTCACCACAACAAGCCCCCTTTAAGTACTGAAAGGCCGCAATAAGGTCTCCCAGAAGCCGCCTCTCCTCCAGGCTGAATAAACCCCAACTCTCTCAGCCTTTCTTCATAGGAGAGGCGTTCCATCCCTCTGATAATTTTTGTGGCCGTCCTCTGGACCCGCTCCAACAGGTCTACGTCCTTCTTGTGCTGAGGGCTCCAGAGCTGGACGCAGTGCTCCAGAGCTGGACACAGTACTCCAGGTGGGGTCTTACCAGAGCAGAGTAGAGGGGTAAAATCACCTCCCTCAACCTGCTGGCCATGCTTCTTTTGATGCAGCCCAGGGTACAGTTGGCCTTCTGGGCTGTGAGTGTACATTGCTAGCTCATGTGCAGCTTTTCATCCACCAGCACCCCCAAGTCCTTCTCGGCAGGGCTGCTCTCAATCCCTTCATCCCCCAGCCTGTATTGATACTGGGAGTTGCCCCGATCCAGGTGCAGGACCCTGCACTTGGCCTTGTTGAACCTCATGAGGCTCACACAGACCCACTTCTCGAGCTTGTCCAGGTCCCTCTGGATGGCATCCTATCTCTCAGGCATGTCAACCGCACCACTCAGCTTGGTGTTGTCTGCAACCTTGCTGAGGGTGCACTCGATCCCACTGTCTATGTCATTGATGAAGATATTAAACAGTACCGGTCCCAATACGGACCCCTGTGGGACACCACTTGTCACCGATCTCCATCTGGACATTGAGATGTTGACCACTACCCTCTGGATGCGACCATCCAACCAATTCCTCACCCACCGGAAAGTCCATCCATCAAATCCATACCTCTCCAGTTTAGAGAGAAAGATGTTGTGGGGGACCATGCCAAAGGCCTTACAGAGGTCCAGATACACGGCATTGGTAGCTCTTCCTATGTCCACTGATGTAGTCACTCCATCACAGAAGGCCACTAGGTTGGTTGGGCAGGACTTGCCCTTGGTGAAGCCATTCTGGCTGTCTCGAATCACCTCCCTGTCCCCCATGTGCCTTAGCATAGATTCCAGAAGGACCTGTACAATAATTATCCCAGGCACAGAGGTGAGACTGACTGGCCTATAGTTCCCTGGGTGTTCCTTTTTTCCTTTTTTAAAAATGGGGGTTATGTTTCCCCTTTTCCAGTCAGTGGGAACTTCACCAGACTACCATGACTTCTCGAATGTGATGGATAGTGGCTTAGCAACTTCATCCGCCAGTTCCCTCAGGACCCACGGATGGATCTCATTGGACCCCATGGACTTGTGCACCTTCAGGTTCCTTAGATGGTCTCGGACCTGATCTTCTCCTACAGTGGTCAGCTCTGCATTCTCCCAGTCCCTGCCTTTGCCTTCTGTGGCTTGGGTGGTGAGGCTTGAGCACTTGCCGGTGAAGACTGAGGCAAAAAAGTAATAGAGTGCCTCAGCCTTCTCCATATCTGAGGTAACCAGGTCTTCCATTTCGTTCCGGAGAGGGCCCACATTTTCCCTAGTCTTCCTTTTATCCCTGACATACCTATAGAAGCTTTGCTTATTGCCCTTGATGTCCCTGGCCAGATTTAATTCTATCAGGGCTTTAGCTTTCCTAACCTGGTCCCTGGCTGCTCGAACAATTTCTCCGTATTCCTCCCAGGCTACTTGTCCTTGCTTCCACCCTCTGTAGGCTTCTTTTTTGTGTTTGAGTTTGTCCAGGAGGACAAACAAAATAGCTGGTCCTGGACTGTCTGTATGAGGAATAGCATAGAGATTCTATAAAGCAGGTGTGTTTTCTTTTGGAATCTTGTATTAGGAAAGAGGCTAATGTTCTATCTTCAGATTTAACTTATGTCTCCTACTCTAAATATATATCAGCTTTTATATCCATTCCTATTCAAACTTGTCCTTTTGTAAGTAGACCTGCCTTTTATAAGCTGTTCTGAATAGATTTATTTCCTTTGAGGTTCAACTTCAAATTTCAGTTAAATTTTCTTGTACATGTAAAGAATATTGATTTACAAATGGAGGTATGCGCATGTTTTCAAATTGATAGTAAATATTTAAAATAATGTGTTGAGACATGTTCAGTAATGAGTAGGAAAAGGACAAGAAAACATGCCATGTTAAGGGAAATGTTGTATCTCTGTAAAATACTTGAAAATAAAACTACCAGGTAGGTACATACAAGCCCTTTTTTACATCAGTGTTGCATACAGTGGGCCTTTAACTGGGGCACAGAACAATCTATCATATTTTAGGCTAAAACTAAAAACCCAATAGCTTTCTGTTTAAAAACCCAAGAATTGCAGGTAATGCTTGTACTTCCCTTTGCTACTCTGTTACAAGTGTTGCGTTTTCAAAGGGGCAGAACTCTACTGTTTAAGAGAACGTACCAGATGTTGCTCTGGCCATGCATTTGTTCTCAGTGGTCCTTATTTATGACTCAATAAAATTATGTATTGAAACCACATAGAAAAGAACCACAAGCACTGGAAATCACAGAAAAAAAAAAAAAGTCAGGGATATGTGCCCTTGAAAAACAGGTTATTGAAAAATGTCTGCAACAACTGCTCCATGTAAACTGTATTTGCCCTTACTGGTACCCTTCAAGCATGGAGGCATGCTAAAACTCTCAAATTCAAGAGGCATATGCTTCAAAAAGCACATAACTCTGAAACAGTAGCAATTTTTATTTTCTCACTTTCTTTAAAAGGAGCTGATTAGACCATTTATTTGTTGTACTTCAGATAGAGCTCAGTACCAGCATTGACTGCCTGTAAAGGCAAGCCATAGGAACAGACAAGCATTCTTCTTTTTTCTATGACAACCTGGTACTTAACTTTATGTATCAAATCTTTATTGGATAGAAATCAGCAAGGTCTCATTACAATCTGCTGAACTATACCCTTTTACAGCAATTAAAGCTCTGAGACCACACCTCTGTGTTTTGGTTTTGTTTTTTTTTTTTTTGTCTTTCTGTCTTTAATTGCAGTTTGTTTTCTATTAATATTTTCTTTCAGGTGCAAAGTGCACCACTGCACAATCAGTTTTCTTTTAAAACTTTAGCTTCATTTCTTTCTTTTATGCCTTGCTAGAAACGTATTTATTACATAGTATAAATGAAATAGCATCTCCACGATTTCTCTTCCTCCAAATTTTAAATGTAGCAATAAAGCAAGTTTCTTATAGTGTGGCTAGACATTTGTATGTCTACTACATAAAATTCTATTACACTCCCAAGAAGAGATGTACACATATTTTCCTCTTAACAGTAATCTACCTTTCTGTTACTGTAGTTCTCATCACAGTCACTCATCTTCTGTACCTTTTGTACATCACCAATACCAAAGCTAAGAAAGTGTGTAAGTTAAAATCAGTAAGCAACATATTAATTTGCCATAGCTGTCTCATGTTGTTCAGTAATTTGGTAAGCAATCAGCTACTTGACAGTGGGGGTGGCATGCCAATGTTGGGGGTGAAATCGATAGCCCAGCTCAAGTGCATCTACACCAATGCACGCAGCATGGGCAGCAAACAGGAGGAGCTGGAAGCCATTGTGCAGCGGGGTAGCTATGACCTAGTCACCATCACAGAAACATGGTGGGATGACTCCCATGACTGGAGTGTTGCAATGGATGGCTATAAGCTCTTCAGAAGGGACAGGCAAGGAAGGAGAGGCAGCGGGGTGGCTCTGTATGTTAGGGAGTGTTTCGATCGTGATGATGAGATCGAGTGCTTATGGGTAAGGATGAGGGGGAAGGCCAACAAGGCAGATATCCTGCTGGGAGTCTGCTATAGACCACCCAACCAGGATGAAGAGGCAGATGAAACATTCTACAAGCAGCTGATAGAAGCCTCACAATCGCTAGCCCTTGTTCTCGTGGGGGACTTCAACTTTCCGGATGTCTGCTGGAAACACAACACAGCAGAGAGGAAACAGTTGAGGAGGTTCCTGGAGTGTGTGGACGACAACTTCCTGAGGCAGCTGGTAAGCGAGCCTACCAGGGGAGGTGCCTCGCTTGACCTGCTGTTCACGAACAGTGAAGGACTGGTGGGAGATGTGGTGGTCGGAGGCCGGCTTGGGCTTAGCGACCATGAAATGATAGAATTCTCGATTCTTGGTGAAATAAGGAAGGGGGGGTCAGCAAAACCGCTACCATGGACTTCTGGAGGGCAGACTTTGGCCTGCTCAGGACGCTGGTCGAAAGAGTCCCTTGGGAGACAGTCCTGAAGGGCAAAGGGGTCCGGGAAGGCTGGACGTTCTTCAAGAAGGAAGTCTTAAAGGCACAGGAGCGGGCTGTCCCCTGCCATAAGAAGAACTGGAGGGGAAGACGACCGGCCTGGCTGAACGGGGAGCTTTTGCTGGGACTCAGGAAAAAAAGGAGAGTTTACCACCTTTGGAAGAAGGGGCAGGCAACTCAAGAAGAGTACAGGGATCACGTTAGGTCATGCAGAGAGGAAATTAGAAAGACAAAAGCCCAGCTAAAACTCAACCTGGCCACTGTCGTAAGAGATAGTTTTTAAAACTAAAAAAAACTAAAAAAAGTTTTTACAAATATATTAATGACAAAAAGAGACCCAAGGAGAATCTCCATCCTTTATTGGATGTGGTGGGGAACATTGCCACCAAGGATGAGGATAAGGCTGAGGTACTTAATGCCTTCTTTGCCTCAGTCCTTAATGGTCAGACCAGTTATCCTCAGGGTATTCAGGCCCCTGAGCTGGAAGACAGGGACGGTGAGCAGGATAAACCCCCCACAATCCAAGAGGAAAAAGTTAACGACCTGCTACGCCACCTGGAGACTCACAAGTCTATGTGGCCAGATGGGATCCACCCAAGGGTACTGAGGCAGCCAGCAGAGGAGCTTGCCAAGCCACTCTCCATCATTTATCAGCAGTCCCGGTTAACAGGGGAGGTCCTGAATGACTAGAGGTTTGTCAATGTGATGCCCATCCACAAGAAGGGCCGGAAGGAGGATCTGGGGAACTACAGGCCTGTCAGCCTGACCTCAGTGCTGGGGAGGATTATGGAGTGGTTCATCCTGAGGGCGCTCACAAGGCATGTGCAGGACAAGCAGGGGATCAGGTCCAGCCAGCGCAGGTTCATGAACAGCAGGTCCTGCTTGACCAACTTGATCTCCTTCTATGACCAGGTGACCCGCCTAGTGGATGAGGGAAAGGCTGTGGATGTGGTCTACCTGGACTTCAGTAAAGCCTTTGACACTGTCTCCCACAGCATTCTCTCAGAGAAGCTGGCAGCTCACGGCTTAGACAGGTGCACTCTTTGCTGGGTAAAAAAGTGGCTGGACGGCCGAGCCCAGAGAGTTATGGTGAACGGAGTTAAATAAAACTGGTGGCTGGTCACGAGCGGTGTTCCCCAGGGCTCAGTTTTGGGGCCAGTCTTGTTTAACATCTTTATCAATGATCTGGATGAGTGGATTGAGTGCTCCTTCAGTAAGTTTGCAGACGACACTAAGTTGGGCGGGAGTGTTAATCTGCTCGAGGGTAGGAAGGCTCTGCAGAGGGACCTGGACAGGTTGGATCGATGGGCTGAGGCCAACTGTATGAGGTTCAACAAGGCCAAGTGCCGGGTCCTGCACTTCGGCCACCACAACGCCATGCAATGCTACAGGCTTGGGGAAGAGTGGCTGGAAAGCTGCCTGGAGGAAAAGGACCTGGGAGTGCTGGTTGACAGCCGGCTGAACATGAGCCAGCAGTGTGCCC
This sequence comes from Calonectris borealis, assembly GCF_964195595.1. Classification (NCBI taxonomy): domain Eukaryota; kingdom Metazoa; phylum Chordata; class Aves; order Procellariiformes; family Procellariidae; genus Calonectris; species Calonectris borealis. The sequence goes on along the minus strand of NC_134313.1, from coordinate 82,755,838 downwards.
AGGTGGCCAAGAAGGCCAACGGCATCATGGCCTGTATCAGAAATAGTGTGGCCAGCAGGAGTAGGGAGGTGATCGTGCCCCTGTGCTCGGCACTGGTGAGGCCGCACCTCGAATACTGTGTTCAGTTTTGGGCCCCTCCCTACAAGAAGGACATTGAGGTGCTGGAGCGTGTCCAGAGAAGGGCAACGAAGCTGGTGAAGGGTCTGGAGCACAAGTCTTATGAGGAGCGGCTGAGAGAACTGTTTAGCCTGGAGAAGAGGAGGCTGAGGGAAGACCTTATCGCTCTCTACAACTACCTGGAAGGAGGTTGTAGCAAGGTGGGTGTTGGTCTCTTCTGCCAAGTAACTAGCAATAGGACGAGAGGAAATGGCCTCAAGTCACACCAAGGGAGGTTTAGATTGGACATTATGAAAAATTTCTTTACTGAAAGAGTGGTCAGGCCTTGGAACAGGCTGCCCAGGAAAGTGGTTGAGTCACCATCCCTGGAAGTATTTAAAAGACGTGTAGATGTGGCACTTAGGGACATGGTGTAGTGGTCATGGTGGTGTTGGGTTGACGGTTGGACTTGATGATCTTAGAGGTCTTTTCCAACCTTAATGATTCTAGGATTCTATGATTCTATGAAATCTCAAAGCACCTCTACATGCATGTGACAACTGTCTGATTCAAAGATTTAACACTAAGGACAGCACCTTAAAGTCAGTTCTTTGCTGTGCTCAGATTTTAAGGTTGTTTAGAAGGCTGGATAAACACTCAATAGATATAATATCACAGTGAGAGTTTAGTAGTCACCATAATAACAAGATGCTCAAGTTAACCAACATATTTTTTTAACTGCTGCAGCTTGTTTATTCCAAATTCTCTAGTTATACCTACATTTAGAGGCTAGTAAAGATTGATTTTTTTTCCTCTGAATTTTTTCTAGCTGTATTCTCATGAATAACTGATTCTCAGCCTTGGCAGAAACTCCTATTCTTATCTCTTAAGAAGAATAATTTCTACTGCTGGAGTTTTGTGCACGTACCTATAGGCTGGATGATTTTTCTTTTCTCACATATAACCTGAAAAAATAGATCAAGTTATATGATTACAATGGATTACGTGGATATGTACAGAAATGGGAAAAAAAAAAACCCAAACCAACACCTGCAGGATGTCTAATTTACTTATCTTTTTGCTGATATCTATCCCCATTTCCATGTCTGATGCAGAAGGAAAATACACATGGTACGTGACTAAAGATTTACTCAATGCAGAAACAGTTCTAACAACTTTTAATTCATCAGGTAAGGATAACTGCAGGAAAAAAAAATATCCTCTACCTTTTGGCTTGACTGACAACTAAGTTCTTTCAACACATTTGAAGTGAAAAGGACAGACTTAGCATCACCGAACTTTCAATGCTGAATATATCTCTGCCTGCCTGTCTGTCTATCTGTTTTATTTACCACTCTTCTTGTACTGTTAAATATTCTGGACAAAAGGTTAGTCATATAAGGAAGGAGAGGGACAGTGGACCCACATAAAGCCATTGGTCACATAGTAACAAATACTCTTATGACAGAAAGGCAGAAGGAAACTTATATAATGGCACACCAGTATAGTAGCTAGTAATCTTGGTATATCTTGGTATTGTGTACATTTGGAATGGGAATAGCATTGTACCGCTATTGTCGTATTGTGCTCCCACTAGAAGAAAGCAGTAAGGGTTGAAGTATTGTTCCATTCAGAACTGAGCTCTCATTCCTGAGCACTTTGATTTCATGTGCCTCCTGTGACAAATAAAAATATGTGATTTTTTGTTTTTTTGAGATAGGAGACATTGAGTGGGATTTTACAAAAGTAGTCAACAGATAGCTATTACATGGTATCTGAAAAAATCTTAGAAAAAAATATGACCAAGATGGCTGTCCTGCTGTCCATAGAGAGAGTTCATAAGCATTGTGCCAGTAAAACATAGTCTTAAGACATGTAAAAACAGGCATGGTAACTGTATCTATACTTTTACCTGTGATTTTCATTAAGATTCACACTCTGTAATTATATATGAAAACTGATTGGTTGATCCATACTTTAATTACTTTCCATTGCAATAGTTAAGTAGATTTGAGCATGCTGGCAAATAAACTTAATTGGTTTTGCAGTTTTGAATCCAGAGAAAAAGCACTGCAACAATGTTAGTCTATTTAGTTTCTTCTTGTGAACGCAATCAGGGAGCAATACCAAGTTTTCACACCCTGCTTCATGTCCTTTTCCTCAGCCATTTTCACACATCTGAAATAATTTAATGTTCAAATACTAATGATGCAAGAGAAGTAAGTATTCTTTTCATATCCACAAACTTCAACTAGTCCCATTGATTAAATTAATGCTGATAGATGTTTCTAACAATCAGGGCAAAAGTGCAAACATTTCCCTTTCTTATGGTATTATTCCCTTTTAAAATTTCTTTTTATTACAATATTATCACAATACAAGGTCCTTCTTAAATATATCTTTATGTATTATCTGCAGTAGATTGCAATACTATGACCCCAAATGGAAGTTAAGTGTATAGATTTGAAAAATAAAGTCTGTTAAAGAGAGTGTTTATTTCAAATTGTTCTATATAGGGTAAAATGGAATTTATTTTCCTAGACATTTGCAAAATGTCAATGTTTTAAAAATTTATATTTAAACTTTTATGTTTTATACTTCTGTATATAGGGTGAATAAATGAGTTGTAGAATACAGCATGTGGAAAATTACTTTTCTTTAGCAACACAATTCTAAAGTAAAAATCTAGGCTTTTTAAAATTCTTCTTTTTAAAGTTACCTTAATGACTCAGAAAATTAAAATAACAATAAAATAAACATTGTTTCAATGTAGCATTTTAATATTTTAATTGAAATGTATTTTAAAAAATATTGTTACATTTACAATACTGCTACAAAGATGGATAAGTATATTCAGAGTAACTCAAAATTAATCAAGGAAATTCTATGATGAATCTTTCTCATATAGCATGAGATTGTGCTTTTTGAAGCAGGACGTCCTTTATAGTCCTTTATTTCTAACAACTCTTTGAAATGACTGAGTGCGTAGTCATTTCATTTTGACAATTTTGCAGGTGATTTCATAAGGTTAAACTGTTGACCTTTAATAGATGTCAACACTTCCAATTATTGGTAGAGGGTCACAAATTGTTCACTACCAATGTTTCTTCCTTGGCTCATACAGTTGAAGTTAGGAAATTGCCTGGTTTGCCAATTAGAGGTGTTAATATGACAGAAAAAAAATGAACAGAACAAAGACATTCTACATGTGATTACAGGTGGTGGATAACACTGCCTGCAAATAAGGTTGTGTAACACTTCCGAGTGCAGCCAAGATGGCTTGCAATTTTAAGACTAAGTGTAGAAAAAAATTTGTTTGTTCTCCTACTGTGAAAAGTTATGTCTTTTTTTCCGTGCCATTGCAGTCCAAGGAGAAACCTGAAATCTTGCCAGGAGCTGGCCTTTGCATCTTTTGCTAACCTCGTTAAAGCCCAATCATCATGAATCAAATCTTCAATTATAAGCAGAGTGCAAACCACCGTCCTGAATGACTTCCTGGACCTTAGCAGTTTAAATCTCAGATGGCTTTGTCCATACCGTCCCCATGCCAGATTTTCTCAGCTCACAGTGCTAAAAAGTCCAAACAGTCCAATGTTCTCCACTGCTCTACAAGGCTACAGCAGGAAGACAACATTTCCCTCCAGTCTCTGCTTTGGACATGAAAAGCAGCAAGTGCTGAACCTCAGATCAGCATTCCCAATTACCGAGATGCCAGATACTTCAGGTAAAAGTGAGTCACTGTTTCCCAACCTGTGACAGTCACTAAAATGGCAGAAGGTACCTCCTAAAATGACTGGAACATTTAAGCACAACGAAAAAAAATTAAAGAAAACATCTATGTATATTCCCATGCACGCAACTAGGGACTTCAAAAAAAGGAAAGGAAATGAATACTGAAAGGCAACCTAATTTTATATGGTTGTAAGTGAAAGTTTTTTAGCAACATTGCAGAAGATGGCCCTTGCCCCCACCCCATACACCCTTTGAAAGGGACTAAAAAGGTTCGGATTGGGGGGGGGGAGGTTAAAAAAGGGTTAAGGAAGAAGGAAAGCAAAATGCCATAAGACAATCCTTCCTGATATTGTAGCAACTGGCACCACAAAACCACCTAATTCAAGGCTTGCACTAGGCCTCAAGTTTACAGCAGGGCCTGGCAAGAACCGGGCCACAGCGAGAGAGGGAAGGGGTTGAGAGGTGCTGCAGTGTCCAGCGTGGGGGAGGAGGGGGAGGACTAGCCATCTTGGGACAGACTGGATGCAGGAACTCGAGTGGCCAGAAGGAGAGAAGGGGTTTCTCTCAAAAGCAGGCTGCGTTGACGGGTCCACATCATGTTCACAAATGAACCGAACTGCAACGTCTTTCATAGTGCCCCTATTCCCAATCCTCCTCCTCAGCTGTCACCAGCATAAAAGTGGCCCAAGTACCCACTTCTGAGCTACCACAGAGCCCCGTGTGCTCTTGTAAGCTTTATGTTAGAAATCCAGACTGTTTATTCTCATGCTTCATGGTCAGCTATTCCTTCTGTTCAGCTATTCTCACTAAGGCTCTAGGTTTTCAAGCTAAGTGCTATTGCAAGGGGGCTCTGAGCCTTGTTTGTCTGCTGCTAGCAAATGCCTGTGAATGGATTGTAGGGGTGCTTCCTAGGCAAGATGGCCTGGAGGACAGCACATCTGAAGCCAGGAATGCGACTGTGACCTCCAGGGGTGCTTTCTTCGGGACACGTGGGTTGTAGGGAACAGCACAGGTTGACACAACTGAGACCATCCATGTCTCCCACAGGAAGTGTGTGGAAGTGGCAAAACCACAGTCCCAGAAGTGAGGAACTAACCCTTGCCTGTAAGGGGAGGGACGTTTGCCATCACTCCGTGTGTGCGTGAGATTAGAACTTTCTGAGAATATTTATAAAAGTGTGCTTAGCAATTTGTAGGTATTTATTAACACTTTGCAAGTCCCTAACACCATGGTTTCTCTAATGCAATGATGATGTTGATCCTGATCCACTGACTGTAGGATAATTACGTATCATTAAGAAATCAATAAAACACTTTGATTTGGTTTAAACTACATGAACTGAACAGTTTTCCCATGATCAGAATTTCCTATGTGTCTTTAGCATTGGTCCAATAGCCAGGTAACAACTTAATTTGCACTGTAGCAAGGGTCAATATTCCTAGAAAATCACATGACTTTGATACTAGTTATTTTGATGTCAATTCATGGAATTTCTTTTTGTCAGACAGCTTTTCCTAAAACATGGGAAATAACATACTGTCCTGGTTTCGGCTGGGATAGAGTTAAATTTCTTCCTAGTGCTGTGTTTTGGATTTAGTATGAGAAGAATGTTGATAACACACTGATGTTTTCAGTTGTTGCTAAGTATCCTGTCCTGTCAAGGACAGCTTCCATGCTACCAAGCAGAGGCTGGGAGGCAACACAGCTGAGACAGCTAGCCCAGCTGGCCAATGGGGTATTCCATACCATGTGACATCATGCTCAGTATATGAACGGTAGGTGTGATCCAGGAAGTAGCGATTGCTACTTGGTTATCGGTCAGCGCGGGTGGTGAGTGATTGCATTGTGCATCACTCATTTTGTATATTCTATCATTATCATCATCATCATTATTATTATTATTTTCCCTTTTCTGTTCTATTAAACTGTCTTTCTCTCAACCCATGAGTTTTTCTCACTCTTACCCTTCCAATTCTCCCCCCGTCCCACTGGGGTTGGGGGGGAAGCGAACGAGTGGCTGCATGGTATTTGGCTGCCTGCCAGGTTAAACCACGCCACACACCAATAAGCATCTTAAAAGAACATTAATCAAAATTGCAAAGTCAAACACTCAAAATTTAACATATGAAAAAACAGCATGAGGTAACACATTTTAAATATTAAAATACTAATAATAAAGACTTAAATAAGTAACACACAGGCAATTATTTTCAGCGTTTTCTAGCATAAGGAGAATGACTTTACCACTTACCAGTATTCTTCTTATGTGAAGAATTACATTTCCTTATGGGTATTAACTAACATTTTTAAAACTTCTATCATAACATGGAATAAAAATTCCATCTGAATAATGATTATACTCAACCAGAAGAACATTTGATAAAAGTCTGGTCAGCTCAATGACAAATGTGTATACTTGAATATGATCAGTTTTTGCAGCTAGTTAAATTAAGGCAAAGTCAGTTAGGCACTTTTCCAAAATCATAGATGACAGAAATGGAAATAAAAGAGAAGAATTAAGCCTCAACTTTTTCCAATAATGTTTCCATTATAGTTCCAGACTATTAAGAGTACATATACTGCTCTGTTTTTCAAATAAATTTCCATGTAAGGAGCAGTGAATCAATTTATCCCATTTGTGGGCCTGCAGATCTCCTAAAGAATCTGTAGAGATTTGGTAGAACAGTCAAACATTTTTCACACGCTGAACAGACTTCAGTCTGTTATCTCAGTTTCTAGATAAAGTATTTCAAGAACAAAGGAATTTTGCATTCCTTTTTCTGATCTGTTTATAAAATCCTCAAACTCTGTTTCTGGTCATTCTTGTTTTGTAAGGTTTTTATTTAATCTCCAAAAATCCTATCTGCTTTTTTAGCATGCCTAGAACTCCACTCACCTCTGTATTTACTTTGCTCATGGAGCCTCCAACAAACCATTCCTTTTCAGGAATTGGGGTCCAACTCTTGCTTCCAAATGAAAATAATTTTGTTTAATGTAGAAACAGAGATATTTTTGCCAATGCTGTCTACAGAATATAACTACTTTTTTTTGGAAATTTCTGTGGCTTATATAGGTATACCCCACAGCTTCTTACACTTGTCTAATGAAAGTGTGACTTTCTCATCATCTTTCTTTATTGTACAGCCTTCTTGTAATTTGCTGATGAACAAGATCTACATGATTGCATGATCAACAGGAGGGCTGATGAAGATATTCTCAATAAATTATTCTTATTTAGTCCAAGAATCAGCTGCTTAATAATGAAAATCTACAGAGTATGGAAATGTAGGATAGTTTACATAATAAAATAAATCAGAGGTTTAAGAGCCTATAAAGTTTGTTCTAATTTCTTGAGAGTAATAAAGAAAAAGTGCAGTAATAAAATAAACATATGATGATTAAGCAACTTTGGACTGAACAAGTTCTCTTTGTAATAACTTACATTATTCACATTTTGCTTTGTAGCATATTTATTTGAATTTTTATGACACTGCATAATCATGCAGGAGAAATTGAATCACTGGATCCGCTCACATGAAATCTAAGCTCAAGTACAAATATAATTACATAAGCTACTGTTGTAATTATATGGTCATTATCTCATGAAGAAAATATTATAAAACTTTAATAACTTTGATACTATTTCTCTTCATTCAAAAACATTTAAGTAAACAGATTATGTGAGATACTCTTACAGAAGTCACTTATCCCACAGAAATGTTGTTCTCGCAATTTGACAGCAAGTACAAAAAATGAATGGAAATCTTTCATAATTCTGATTGAAAACATCCATTTCACTTGCTGCCAGATACTTCAGGGAAAAGTAGAAAAATAAGATGTTGATATTACTGGCATTAATATTGATTTCTCTCCACTCCAGCTCTTTCTCCTCTTCCATCTCATATCACTTTACAGTGACACTTGTTTTCTTTTCAGGAAAAGAGCTGAAGAGCCTAATTGCTCTTTTCCTACTGAAATAGCTAAATTTAAAGTTTAAATAATTATATTAGTACGGTGAAGCGTTGGTCCTCCTTTTCCAGGAAATAACAGATTATATAAAATGAAACTTCATTTCTTCCTTATACTTTTGAAGTATAGGTTTATTTTCATTAATTACCCAAAACTTACATTCAGTACTAATCTAGAGAGGGATTTCTGAAATCAGTCACTGCTTCTCTTGTCTGTATCCCTATTATGAAAATATGAAATTCATGGAACGTTCATTGACATTGAACTGTCAAAGGTGTGTTCTAAGGCTCAGATATATGCATGAACTTGATCATCAATCCCTTGTCACAAATCATGGAAAACAGCTGAAGAAAATGACTAAAACATAAATATATTGCAAAACATGCCACTAAAAATTCACACAGAAATCCTATGTTTCCATGTAGATTCCTTTGAAAGATATTTTCCCTGTGAGTTCCTGTTAGTTGTATTAAACAGTTCTTTTTGCAGCTACATAAAAATCTTCCCCTCCATTCCATACTATGCATGTGGAAACATGGCTTAGCAGAGGTATTTCTAAAACACATTATTTTTACTCAAGAGCTTTGAGTCTTGAAAATAACTTGAGTCCTAAGAGACATCTTCACTCGTCTGCATTAGCTCTTTCATGACTCTATAGAGGCAGAAAACTAGTTCATAAAAAGATGAAGTGATGCAGCAACAGCTCTAAAGCAAGCTTCATGGGGAATATAACTCAGATTCCTGCAAGTCTCAGTCAGTGCAAGCACAGGGTAATATTTTCAGCATGTATTCATAGCAAGTGGAAAATAATGCCTCTAAAGATTTCCCAAAATGAAGCATCATTTACCTTCCCCATTATTTTGAATATTTACATTGTGAGGGGCATTGCTAGAAAGCTCCTTTTCATGTTTTTGAAGATTATTCTCTTTTCACTGTTTTTAACATCTTACATCACTTGCTTTGTTTCACCTACACTGTATTGTTTTTATATGAATATCTCATTCATTGTTATCAGACAAGAAAACCTTAAAAACTATTTTTAAAATAAAAGAAAAATAGTATTTCGTAATGCTAATTGGATATTTGTATAACTTTAACTTGTAAAGACATGAAAACCCGCTGTCTCTAGTGAATTCAAGAACTTACTGAATACTTTCATAAGAGTGGATTTACTCTTTCTATTGGGATTTACATAACTATTTGTTATAATTATCTGCTTTCCTTTTGTGACGTTCTATAAAGGAAATAAAACATCTTTTATCTTTGAAGGCAAAGAACAAGTAGACAAAGCATTATTTCACTCCTTTTAAGCTCCAGAAGTAAAAATAAAAAGCTATTAGACAAAATTTTAATCACATTTCATAACTGAAAAATGAAGATGCAGAGGAGGGAAATGGAAATCTGTTCCCAATTGCTGTGTTCTGGATTACTTTCTATTTTTCAACATCAATTTTCAATCACAAATACACAATATTATTTAAACATGTCTTGCTACTAAAATAATTGGCAAAGAATTAACATGTCTTTTAGACAATAACAATTAAAATGCTGAACATATTGGTTTACATACCAACAGAAATAAGATATATAACAAGCAAAATGGCACAATGGAATATACTTTTTGCCACCACAACTTCTACTGGTTTTCAAAAGAACATTAAAACTGCAAAACACAAATCCACTTCTGAGGTATGTCTTCTTTGAAAAGAACCCTTGATGATTAAAAACGATACAGAAAAAAATTCCTGTGATGCATGACCTCCAATTTTTTTCAGAGAAATTTAAGTATGGATATGTAAATCCATGGTAAATGGTAAAATTGCATGTAGCAAATACGGGACTAAAGGAGCAAATAAGGAGTCAGGCTGTTCAGAATAGGTCAGTAATGCTGGGGAATTAAAGACTATTAAGCACTTCACAGTGTGAAAGATGCTATTAAAAAGTACCAAATAATGTAGTCATTTTTATTCTTTTTCTCAGCTATAATAACAGGTTACAACTGGGCCAAAACATTTAACATGTAAATTAAGTCAGATCTATTAAATGACCTTGTATATTTGACCTTATAAAGTTGTGATAGTCAGAGGATCCTTACGGCAGAAGATGTCTAACATTTATTTGCACAGATTAATATTCTGGATCTTAAAGGAAGTCAAACTACAGAGCATCATGAGCACAATAATCCCTAAATTTAAAATGAAAATTTTTAATTGGACAATTTCTAAACAAAAATCTATGAAAACTAGTGGTCTATTGTCAACAAACATTGAAACCAGCTAAAAGTCCTTATCTGATACTCATTCGGAGAGTTATGAGAAATGAGTTATCTCTGTTGCTTTTTAATTCGTGTATAGAGTCATAGAATCATAGAATAGTTTGGACTGGAAGGGACCTTTAAAGGTCATCTAGTCCAAGCACCCTGCAATAAGCAGGGATATCTTCCACTAGATCAGGTTGCTCAGAGCCCCGTCCAACCTGACCTTGGATGTTTCCAGGGATGGAGCATCTACCACCTCTCTGGGCAACCTGTTCCAGTGTTTCACCACCCACATTGTAAAAAATTTCTTCCTTATATCTAGTCTAAATCTACCCTCTTTTAGCTTAAAACCATTTCCCCTTATCCTGTTGCAACAGGCCCTGCTAAAAAGTTTGTCGTCATCTTTCTTATAAGATCCCTTTAAGTACTGAAAGGCTGCAATAAGGTCTCCCCAGAATCTTCTCTTCTCCAGGCTGAACAACCCCAACTCTCTCAGCCTTTCCTCATAGAAGAGGCTTTCCATCCCCCTGATCATTTTTGTGGCCCTCCTCTGGACCCGCTCCAACAGGTCCGTGTCTTTTCTGTGCTGAGGGCTCCAGCGCTGGATGCAGTGCTCCAGGTGGGGTCTCACCAGAGCAGAGTAGAGGGACAGGATCACCTTCCTGTATATACATGTAAAGAAAAGCATTAAAATTTGAATTAAGATTTGGGGAAGGGGAACAATTTTCTGTCAAGCAGAATTTGTTAAGATACAATTTCCACCTCCCCATGTCAGAGCAAAACAAGTTTCTTTAAAATGAAGAACAGCTTACATGTCATCACCAAAAAGCCAATTGCTCTTGTCAAAAAACAGGTATTGAAGTATAAGTGTCTGACACAAGATATAATTTTAAATGCAAGTGACCTGTAGAGAGGATTAAAAGTGCCATCTATGCCTTCTAATTTTCTGTTAGGTATGAATTCCACATCACATTTCATCATTACTGTAACAATAGATGCTAAATGCTTAAAAATTGTAAATAAATTATTTGCCTTCCTTCTTAGTCTTTAAAAAGGAAATATCACCTACTTAGAAGCAGCAGGGAACAGGACGATGGGTTTTATGGGTTTTACAACTTTGCTTAAATGCTTTTGAGAAGATGCTTCCTTGAATCAGGACTTATATTTTGAAGTAACAAGATCTATTTGAATTCTTCTTTTAAGGGAATTCTTTTCTCTGTTGTTCTGATACCCCAGCACTCTCAATGTGTACAGTTTATTTCACCATCTAAGACAAAGCAACCAATGAGTTCCTGGAGCAGAGAAGTTCAGATGTAGGCAAAGGGGTGGCTGCTGGAATCTGAGCCCTATGGGCAGCGTGGACATGATTGTCACCGCAATTTTCTCCTCTGCCTGAAACAGCCTTGCAGCAGGCTCTGCTCTCCCACGTGCTGCCCATCCTCAATCCAGCAGGGTATAAAAGCAAAGTTAAGCATTCGTGGGAACAGCCCTCGTTGTACACCCAACATGTTTTCATCCGTCATTGAGATGACACAGAGAAAAGCCCGGCAGAGGCCTCAGGTTCCCTTACATAAGGATTCATTGCCCAGGGGACATCTGAGCAGCTGTTTTCTGGCATATCGGCACTGAGCAACAACACTTGAGATTGAAAATGTTAGGGTGGCCAAGGTGCATAAGCCCACAGTTCAAACCGGTGCTCTGCTGCAGCTGAACACACGCAGTCTGACCTGCCCCACACCTTTGAATGTGGAAAGATGAAAGAGCCGTGGACCTTTGCAGTCCTGGGTCAGAAACAGTCTCCACACAACACCCAGAAAATCCAAAGCCTTGTCCAGATTTCAGCAACCTCAGGTTCATCCTTTTCCACCCTTCGTCACAGGTCTCACCAGCTCCACCGGGGAGGGCCTCCTCAGGGGCAGGGGGTCGGCACTAACATGGCAGTAGCCTGGGCATGGGTTTTGCATCTCACTTTGGTTACGATTGCTTGAAGAAGGGAGGAAACATGAGCAGTGCTTTGTGCCAGTGGTCAACCTTTGGCAGAAAGAAGAGCAGCTCCACAAAGCCACAGCTTTTGGTGGTGGGGAGAAGTTTCCAGAGTCACGTCTCTCCTCCCACCCCCACTTCACATGATGAGGTAAGAGTATACCCACTAGCAAAATATTCTTTCTAGGCATGCAGAAGGTTTCATTCCAACATACAGCTTGATTCCAAAAAAAGAAATACTCTCTCCAATGAATTGAACATTCAAAATCCATTTCACATCCCCTTGGACAAACACCATATAGCAGCTTTTTCATTTACTGAAATACTGAGTCATTCATGTCAGTGACCTAGATAGAAAATGCACCCGATCATCTCTCTTGTGACTTGTCAGAAATCAGACAACAGGACTGCTGCTGTCTTCAGATATCTGTGTAACTGTAAATATATATTTATTGTTCTTGGAAAAAAAATTTAAGTGTTTTAAAGAAAATAGACTCACAAGCATTTTGATGATTTTTCTTTTATGGATGTATCATTGCTCAAAATAACAGAATACTGTCATGCTTGAACACAGCCTTTCCACATTTTATCCCAGAAGACCATTAAAATGGATTTGTTTCCCACAGTTTTTTATGGAAAACTGCCCCAAAATTTTGCTTTAGAACAGAAAAGTATTGAAATCTAGTTAAAATCCATTGCTAAACACTGCCACTTTTATAACTGTGATATGATTATGTAGCTGAGCCACTTATTCATAATCTGTTTTTTATATTTGTAATTTTTTTTATATACATGATTTTTTGTGAAATCATATATTCTATACAATATCTATTGACAGTGAAAGTAATGGCAGAATCAGTCACCTCTTTCCTCTTCACAAGTGCTGAAGCTTCCTAGATGTAACAGCTGTGAGAACCACTTTCCCAGAAGAGAGAGGCTGGAGCTCAGGCACTGCTGAGGAGCTGGGACCCTGCAGGGGAAGGATGAGTGGTGTTGTCCCTCTCCATCCTCCTCCACAGCTTCCAAGCCAAGGTCACTGCCAAAAATGACTGTACCCTGTATATGCTTAGGACTCACACACAGCCAGGACTCACACACAGACAAAGATAGGCTAAATTATTTCAGGAACAACTTCAGCCCCATGAACAACTGATCCGCACTGGCTTGAGAGGTGTTGCAGATTGCCTTAGGTGGCTTTGCCTTTTGTATTGTAAGGGTCTTCTATCTGCAGCTCCATGGGCTGCTTTCCAGGTGCAGCTCCATACCCCTTCACCCAAGCTGCCAGCGGAGTGTTTTCTAGAGCCTCAGTGGTGGTGGTTTTCCCTGCTGTTCCCATGCAATTGCTCTTTTGCTGTTACTCCCATGGCCTTGCACCTGCAGACCCCAACAGTGTTGCTACGATAGATCTCATGGCCGGTGACTGCCACTGGTTACTCCTTCCTTCCCCCTTCTTCCTAGCCCTCGGTTGTAGCTTTTGGTTTAGTTTAGGGTGACAATAATATTCATTCAGGGACTTTAACAGCCAAGCAGCCTGCAGAACCTGCCCTTGATTTAAGCATGCTCTGGTCAGCAATAACAGCATCTCCCACATCCTCCTCCCTCTCTCCCTCCTCCTCTCTCCCCTCCGTCCCCCCCTCCCCCGCTTCTTGTTTTTAATTTTCCTTGAACATAACTTCCCTGTTAATAAATCTTCACGTATGTGAACTTGTCTCAAGCCCCTTTGTTTAACCATGAGTCAGCATCATGTGCCAAAATGACATTAAATTGAAATCTGCTAACTTGCCATATGTTAATTAAGTCAAGAAATTTGTATACAGACATGGTGAATTGCTTCAGATGTTTTGTGGTAGTCCAAATGACAGCAAACAAGAATTTATCCTGTCAACACTTGAATTACAGTTAGAACATTTATTGTATTTTTTAAATGCCTGAAGGGGTAGATTATGCCATATGACACAGAGGGACATTGAATGGTGTTATTGGGCACTCCAAGAATAACTGTAAGATATTGTATGTATATTATATTGCAAATAATATTTTTATCATACTTATGCCTGCCTGTATTAATATTTTAATTATACGTACAGAAAGTTATGAGAATATTGAGACGCTTAGATAATTAAATGTTTTGCTATTTTAGGAGTAGAAATAATTTTAAGATACTAGTTTGATATAGAATGGGACACAAGTTTTCAGTTAATGGTATAATTAGGTAATAAATCTTATAATGTTAATTTGTTCAATTAACATGTGCAGAGGAGATAATGAAACTGATTTAACTTTCTTTTTTAGACATTTTTGTGTTTGGGATGTGTTGACACACATTTTGTGATACTTGCAAAGAGGAGTTAATGCAACTCTCTTGTCACTAGTTTTAGGTTTGTAAATGTTATGTTTAACTTGATAGAAAAAATTTCAAGTATACTGCATGATACATAAGCTATACCATTTATTTAAAAAAATGGCAATCAGATACTTTAGGGGAGAAAACAAAATTTGCATGACAGTCTGCATGTCTGCTTTTCTGAAAAGGAATCTGATATGTCACCTTATTCCTGCCAAAGCAGTGAGATGTGAGTTTGACCTATACATACGTCATATGGTAGATGGTGTATGGAATAAAGATTTAGCTGGCCAATCTAGCAATCAAGAACATTTCAACCAACAGTCTCTTTAACTCTCATAGGAGACTATGCTCACTGTGCTCAGTTGATCCAAACACATTTCTACACCTGGTCTAATGACCAGGTTTAGGCACCAGAAATTCTACTCCTTCAAGTATTTATTAAGAGTTAATAAACAGATTTCCACTATCAAATATTTCCTGTAAAGGTAAGTGAAAAATAACATCTTTCAATCTTTCAGTTTCCAAGTCACGCGTCACTCCCTGCCTGGTGTCACCTGCCTTGAGGCTGCAAGTCCCGGATCTGTAGTGCCCAGCTGTGAAGCCCCCAGAACCAAAACTCACACCTTGGTGTAGCAGTTTTCTTCCAGACCCATGTGCCCTGAAAGCAGGGCCCCTGGAGCTAGGCAGCTGAAGGACGGTGCTGTCCCAAAGGCAGTCCATATTGAGGGCGATGATGAACCCAGCAGCCACTCATGATTCCCAAGGGCCATTGGCAAACTGTGCCATTTGTCCCTGTATGAACTTGTTCGTCCAAAACATCTCTAACTACAGGATTCCTAACTGCTTCAATTTCCTTTTGGCTACTACCAGGGAAGCTTGAAGCTTTCTGTGCACAGCTGGCTACTCACTGTGCTTTCAGTAACAGCAGGTGCTGTGCCAGCCTATGCCCACACCGCAATCCAGAGGTATGAAGCTACTGGAGATTTACCTGCTCTGGTTTTAAACTAAACAGCTCTGCCATCAGACAGTACTAACTTACAGAGTTAAATGGTTGTTACTGAAGTGTGGAAATCTGCCATAAACACATTTCAGAGGTTTTTACATTGGACTTACTCTAGTCTCATGTTCTGAGTGCTGATAAGCATTTGCAGCTCATTAAGATAATCAGGAAATTCAAATCAAAATTGAATTTCCGAACTGAATTAAGACGTTCTTGTTGATGCATCAGCATCAGTATTCTGCACTTGGGGTGTGAATGTGTCTCTGTAAGTGCTCCATTTTAGGTAGTAGGCCCCATCTTCACAATGGTTAAGTATTAAGTAACTCTAACCACATGTTTATGCAGTATGGTTATCATTATTATTCTTATTTTACAGACAGCAACGGTTAAGGACAAAAAGGTAAAGGTCACTATTGGAGTATGGCTAAGCTAAGACAGTTAAGATAATATTTATACTTTAAAATGACTGAATTTTGAACATGCAAAATGCTGACCTTCTAGATTTGACTTGTTCTCCAGCAAAACCATCCGTGGGCAGCTAGCAGTGTGTTCCTGTTTAAAGCCATTTAAAAGAACACAGTAACTGCAGGTCTGTACCACCAAAGAGATTAGGTGTTGCACACGTATTTCACTTGTATGTTTTCAGACATGTCTCTTTTATAGTCCCCGTTTTAACGATACATGTCAAGCTATCCTGGATAGCCTCAAAGGACATCTGTGTCTGTCTTATAATGCTGTATTTTTCTGAACATGCAAATGATTTTGAAGTTTCTAATAATTTTAATTATAGTAAGAATATAGAATTAATAATGATTTATATACTATTAATTAATATTAACTTATAGTAGTTATTATAATTTGACAATAATTTCTAACAATTTTAAAATTCGTTTGAAAGCAGCATATTAAAGGCATTGCTAGAATGCAAAGAACAATGCTTCTGTTATATAACAGTAGAAGGTATATTTTTAAATAATATCTACATCACACTAGGATTTTTTTTACAATGTAGCCTAAATAATAAAGAATGATAATGCTTAGTAGACTAATTTATATTTTGATACTTATTATAGATGATTCTATTAAAATAAATCACCTATTCCAATATTTTTTCATTAATAGTTGCTTTAAGTCTCTTTGTAATTTACTTATTCAATTCTCATTTGTATTCTCCAGTACCGTCGTTTTATTCACAACATTATAAATCCTAGAAATAAGTTTTTCTTTACTTTTTTTTTTCTTTCTTTTTAAAGGATGCTAGTAATCAGTTTTTTTCCTCCAAAACTCATTCTCTAACAGAATCCCATGTTTTATTTCATACATC
Source organism: Calonectris borealis (assembly GCF_964195595.1). Classification (NCBI taxonomy): domain Eukaryota; kingdom Metazoa; phylum Chordata; class Aves; order Procellariiformes; family Procellariidae; genus Calonectris; species Calonectris borealis. Next base: position 82,739,130 of record NC_134313.1, on the reverse strand, counting down.
ATTTACAGCTTGCTTCATTTTAGCCCCAAAGGCAGTATGTAGGTTGTAAAAAAAAAAGCCAATTGGAAAGCAAGGTCCTTTTATATTTGTAGTCACGGTTTTGTTGAGAATGTCACTGGTTACACAATAAATATGGTTACTTTCTGCCTTAAAAGCATCTCTAGGATTTTGGTAGGGTGTTTCACAATGGAATCTTTATTCTGTGAACAACTCACTGGCATATATCAGAAAAGGAGAGAAATGAATGAGTTGACACCCTAATCAACCACTGCATGTTGGTGCACTGAAGCTACTCAAAGCTCACAAGAATACAGACGCAATACCTGTGGAAAGGTCAATTAAGAATCAAAGCAGTGTTTTGGATGCAAGAAAGGATATTTGCAGTAGTGTCAGGAGGACTTACTCTGTTAAAGATAAACAATGTTGCATCATCTCTGTGACTGACTTTGTTTCTCAATGTGAATAACTATACCTGAAGACAAAAGTTCAGAAGTCAGCAAATCCATTGAATTATGTTAGCTTAAATATGAGGAAATGGCCTCAAGTTGCACCAAGGGAGGTTTAGATTGGACATTAGGAGAAATTTCTTCACTGAAAGAGTGGTCAGGCCTTGGAACAGGCTGCCCAGGGAAGTGGTGGAGTCACCACCCCTGGAAGTATTTAAAAGACGTGTAGATGAGGCCCTTAGGGACATGGTTTAGTGGACATGGTGTGTCGGGTTGACGGTTGGACACGATGATCTTAGGTCTTTTCCAACCTGTAAAAAAAAAAAAAAGAAAAAAAAATACGTCAAAAGGCTTCTTGAAGGAATACCTTTTTGTATTTCAGTACCACTGTGTGTACAAGTCTGAAGATCAAACTGATGCTACGTTCTGAATATCAGGTATTCCACGACTCCTTAATAGAACTCCTCCTGTTGTTATCAGTTGACATGAACTAATGGTTAAACACAATTTTTCCAAATTCAGCTAATTATTTCATCAGTTTGGTTTTTTCATTATGAACGGACACAGCGTTTCTTTGCAAATTCAAGCTGGTTACAAGTACAAGATGGAGAGAACTGGCTGTCATTTTGGCTATTGTCTGCTATCAGGTTCCCTTCATTACATAGTTACAGGCAGATACAAGCAATGTTTAAGCAATAATAGAGTATTTTGTTTCAACGCATCCATTCAGTAGTTCAAGGTATATATAAACTGCTTCAAAAGAAAACAAACCCCATCCCCCAAAAAAACTCCAAAACAAAAGCCCAAACTCTAAGACTGTGATTTTGAAAAAACAGGGCTAGGAATCTCATGCACTTAAGAAATCTTAGGAAGTACCCCGAGTTTCGAAGTTACTGCACTTCAAATACAGTCATTCCAATAACTTTAATGAAGTCCAAAACATCACAAACTCACAATACTAAATGACAGGTACAGACATACACCAACCTGATATTTTCAGTTTCCTCCTGTTGAATACTTTACTGCTAAGTAGCTGAGTACCTTAGACCTTCAAAATATATCTCAGGATTTTGTAAATCGAGGAGGATTGGGTGAATTAACGATCTGTAGACATTGAATAAAACTGTATTCTGTTCCTTTAGATATGATTAGTTTTTGATTGCTTGTAATATTGATGAAATATAGATGAAATATTTTTACAAGGAATTTAGCTTTATGGCTCTATATAAACCAGCTGTGCTCTTGTTAATATTTGCTGACAACATACAGTTCAACAGTTCCTGTGTATTGTATCCTAAGTCAGGAAACAAAATAGCTGCACAGAAACAGCATTGAACAGGGGTGCATTATGCTATTGCACCTGTTTTATCTCTAGTGGGGTAGTAATGCACATTCCTCTGGACAGATAATAGCGGAGTTTAAATTAGCAGAAACAGCTGCTAGAGTTTCAGGTATTTTAATGCCACCCTTATTGTAAAGTCAAAATCATCACTTCATGAATTAATTAAGCATTAAAAAAATAACAAGAGGAAGCTGAATAAATAGCTTTCTTATTTGTCACCTTATAAATAAAGATGGAAATCTTTGAAAAGCACATCCCAGCAAAGATACTAAATTGATGTTGGATTATATAATAGTGTTTATATGCAATTCCAGATAGCCAAGTTCTTTTCCAGAAGTAATCAGAAATGGCAATTGAGAATGGCCTTGAGAAGTGTCTTGGGAAGAGGAAGCATGCTAAAACTAACAATATACATTGTGATTTGTGGTAACATTCATCATATATAGGAGCGAAAACCACATGGAAAACACAAAACATGACCAAAAAACTAGTAGGTAAACAGAGAGGTAAACACTAAATGTCACAAATTTAGAGAAATAACTGTGTATTGCAACCCCAGTCAAAGAGTTTACGGTAGAGATATTATTACATAGTACATTATAACAACAGCTTTATGAAGTGAAAAAGTCTGCAGATAATCATAATAATGTGCAAACTACTCTATAGTTTTAACTGCTTCCAGTGATGCTATTTTGCTAATGTGCTCATGGCCTACTGCCATCCATTCCTATTGTAAACAATAGCTCTGATGATACAGTCACCTCTTTGCACCTTGACCCACATTACTTTCTTCTGATACCTTTTTATATGTCTTGTCTAAAAATAAACCTGATTTCTCTGCTATGAATGAAGGTAATTTCCATTCAAACACTTTTATCTTTCCTTCTCTGATCTATTTCCAATCCCTCATGCTGATTGAGCTTTTCACTTTCTTTTCTTTTTTAAAACATTTTTCTCTTTTAGGGTTGCTTTCATATTGCCCTTTGGAATAAAGCAATCTTTTTATTCTCCATTTTCCTTCATTCAAATCCCTCATTAGTTAACCATGCCTACCTAAAATAAATGGAATAATAGAGTACAGACTTACTGATCATTCCAGTTCCCTCCCACTATGAAGCAGTGACCACTGTTTCTTAGTCCATTCAATATTTCTTATACTGTTTGGTTTTCAAAATATGAAAAATGCCATCCTGAGCAAAAAATAAGTCTTCAGTAGTGTGGAAAAGCATAAAATAAATAAAAGTTATCATAAATTAAATAGTAAAATTCATTTAAAGTAATAGTTAGCTGAAGTTACCAGAGATTTTGAATATCTAGGTTGTAGTAATGCCAAACTATAAAAAACTATAAAAATCATTTCATACTAAGTTAATGGTTTGTCTACCATATTTAAAGAATAATTTGTAAGTGATTTTCTGAATGCATTTATTTTAAGGACTGTTTTGTTCAAAACAAGATTGCTGTGCCTCTCAATCTCTGTATGTATACTCCTCATACAACAAGTATCCCTCTATCGTCTACCATGGGATTCATGTTCCCCCTCCCCAAATAAAAATAAAAATAAAAAAACCCCCGAATTTTATTCAATTTAAGTATTTATCATGTTGTATATTATTTGAGACTTCCACTCTATGCTATGTGAAACTAATTCAAGTAATGTAAAGAACTGTTGAAAATCCCTAGTATGTTATTCAAATGAGGATGTTGGTGTAGATAATCTCTCAAAATCAGGATTCTCTTTCACGCTATTTTCCTTCTGAGTATACACCAAAAGACCAAAATGAACTCATCTGCTCAGAAACAATCACTTCTAATTCATCAGGGGCTGAGACGTTGATTCAGAGAAACTATGCATAAAGGTAAACAACATTCAGTGTTTTGATGAATTGGTGCATACACAGGAATACTCCAGTCAGAAACCTTTATGTTTCCATTTCTCTCCCCAGCCAATTTGTGGAAGCTTGATCTTTTGCAAATTCAATATTAGGTCAATACGCAGGAGTCAATGAGGCACTTTAATGCCGTATTTGCGATTGCTCCTAGGAGGCATTATCTCATTCTGAATTGTAGATTTCAGATCTTGTTTTTTATTTGTTCTGCCACTGTGAATAACTGCATTTATTATGATCAAACATCGCTTCTTGGTCTACTTCCTCTCCGTTCTAGTACTGCCAAACTATTTTGTAGGTTGGTGCTGTTCACTTCTCAGGTAGCCCATCTACCATTTTGAGTCTACCTAGAAAACTCATAAATCATAGAAAACCTAATCTGATATAAAGCAATAACAGTCAGACAACGCATATGGGGATTTTCGGAGGCTTCACAATTTTGTTGGTCAAAAAACCCAGCAGGAAGTTGCAGCCAGCAGGAAATACAATTGCTTGAAGACTAACAGATGATGCCTCATCACAGTACAGGAAGCTGTGTGGTAAATCATCTGGAAACATGCCATTCAACCCAGCAGGAAAACTACCGAGCTAAAACTTCCTATTCTGCCAAAGGCTGCTGCATACACACACACACACACACACAAAGACACCAGAGGGATTCAGTTATGGTGTTCGCAGGAACTCAATTCCATCAAATGCAAATCAGAATGTTAGAGGTGAAAGACAATTGCTTGTTTGTCTTATTAAACAAGGGGAGCACAGAGAAGATGTTTATATACAACCTGTTTCCTTTCTCCGTGGATCATGGCAAGCCAAAGCACTGCACTGGTCACTTCAGCCTATACACTGTGCTCTGTAGTAGATTTCACTAAGTGATTCCATTCTTCCTGAGTCCTAAGAAAAGACTTTTGCAAGTATGCGATGCCTAACATATAAAGCATTCCAAATACAATAAAAAGAAATAAAAAGAAAAGTCTATGGAAGGCCAACTTTTCGAGCAGTCCAATCTCTGCACCACATAGTGGCCAGCCTGAAAAACACAGGCTTCCTCTGCAGCTGTCATATGCTCCTTCTTTAACTTTGTTAATGATGATCTAGAGAAGCTGATTCATTTGAGTCATAAACAGTTTCACTCTGACTGAGTCTTTTTCTGAGAGGAAAGGAGGGAAGTTGTCTTGAAGAGACAGGAAAGAAATAGGTCTCACAGGTGATGCCAGAGCCATGGTTTGTAAGGGACTGGCCAGGAAGTGAGACTTAAAACCATTTTATTAAATTGGAAGATGGTATCTTATCATGGTGGTGACCCATCAAGTTCCTGTAAAATTTTCTTCTTCCATAGAATTACTTTGCACTCTTACTTTCAATTGCACGTGGGATTATGTAAAATGATACACAATCTGGTTTAATTTGTTTCCTGTTGCCATGGAAGCACACAGAATTTCACAGTCCTCAGGATGGACTTTATAGATATCAGGTACTCACACAGTTATGACAGGTTCATGTGTATCTCCTTACAGAGAGGGCTTTGAAATGGACCATGTTGCACAGGAATGAAGATGTTGCACAGAAGCGCCATTTTCCATGGCTGGAGACTGACATACAACTATAGCTCTGGTAAGAATCCACTTGTCCTCCAGAGCCCATGTAATAGATATTAAGACCTTCATTTTCTTGTGTACTTTTTACAAATCCTAGATAATAAACAGCTGTGAAGATAGAGATTATTATTTCTTCTACTTAATTTTATAAATAGTAGGCTACCATGAGGTCTTTTTTATGCCAGCAGTATCTCCTAGACTTCAGGTGCCAGCGACTGCTATAACTGAAGGTGAGTGGAGCTGACCCTTTAGTCCTTAATAAGAAGTAAAAAGTAGCAGCATTAAGCTCTGATGTTAGATATCCTCTTTCAGGTAAGAGTTATAGCTAGCCAAATTCATAAGACAGTATTTTTTTTAAGAAGTTTCTAAAGAACGAATGAATCACTGATATCCTCATGATGAATTAGAGATTTCCTACATCACAGCATGTCATTCCCAAAGAGGACCAAAGGAACAACACAGCAGATAGATGTTTCTTTTGGAGTCTTACTTTTAGTAATTTTTGCCCCATTTTGTACCAAGCTCATTAGTAACATTAGAACATATTGATAATTATTTATGCCATTTTTAAAAACTTTTTAAAAATATATTTTCTATTTAGATATCAGACCTAAATGAACTGCACAGACTTGCTTTATCTTATGGTTGAAATTCAAAATATCTGTATTATAAATTAGATAAACTTCTAAGGGAAGAATGAAGCATTAATTTATCAACAACAAGAGGAGGGAAGAGGAGAGGAGAGAGGAGGAGAGGAGAGGAGAGGAGAGGAGAGGGGAGGAGAGGAGAGGAGAGGGGAGGAGAGGAGAGGAGAGGGGAGGGGAGGAGAGGGGAGGGGAGGAGAGGAGAGGAGAGGAGAGGAGAGGAGAAGAGAGGAGAGGAGAGGAGAGGAGAGGAGAGGAGAGGAGAGGAGAGGAGAGGAGAGGAGAGGAGAGGAGAGGAGAGGAGGGGAGAGGAGAGGAGAGGAGAGGGGAGGAGAGGGGAGGGGAAGAGAGGGGAGGGGAGCGGAGGGGAGGGGAGGTGAGGAGAGGAGAGGAGAGGAGAGGAGAGGAGAGGAGAGGAGAGGAGAGGAGAGGGGAGGGGAGGGGAGGGGAGGGGAGGGGAAGAGAGGGGAGGGGAGGGGAGGAGAGGGGAGGGGAGGAGAGGGGAGGGGAGGAGAGGGGAGGAGAGGGGAGGAGAGGGGAGGAGAGGAGGGAAGAGAAGAGAAGAGAAGAGAAGAGGGGAGGAGAGAAGAGAAGAGAAGAGAAGAGAAGAGAAGAGAAGAGAAGAGAAGAGAAGAGAAGAGAAGAGAAGAGAAGAGAAGAGAAGAGAAGAGAAGAGGGGAGGGGAGGGGAGGGGAGGGGAGGGGAGGGGAGGGGAGAGACAAGACCTATAGATAAAACAAATTTCTGCTTTTAGACAGGCACGGCTCATAGTGATGTGGAAGAAAAATTTGCTGTCAGTAGCTGTTCACTTTCCAAATGCCACTTAGTTTTATGCACCCAGTAGTAGAACAATGAATAGAAATGTCAAATGATATATGCAATTCATATACATACATAATTATATACACATACGTAACTATACTTATGCATACAGACATTCCAGTGCAAGAAATACAAAGGCACTATTAGATTTCAGGTAAAAATTTGTCCAATGAAGTTAGAAATGCAACTACATGCACAAGCTGAGTTTGATTTTCAGAAGGTCCATTCTATCTATGCCAACAAAAATAATTTTTATGAAAGTATGGTTCCTACACATTCAGAAGCTCCCATTCCTATCAACATTCAAAGAAATGAGTAAGGCAGAGTTCATCCATACATGGAAATGGACAAATATCTCTCCTGAACTGTAGCAGACCGTTGTCCGGTGAGGACAGTCTCTCCTCATTTGTGGCATTTCTCACTCAAAATGAATTTGCATTTTATAGCAGGGAGTCGATATCCTTTTCAGGACCTACTGGCTCTCCTTTTCAGGACCTATTGGCTCTCCTTCCCAATATCTGTCCAAAAATCAGTCTTGTCAGCAGCAAAGGAAATGGACAAAGCATATAGTAGTGACAGCAGTAGAAAATTTATGAGTCACTAGTATCCCTGAAATCATGTTTTATTCAAATTGTTTGAAATTTTCAATATTTATTCACTATATTACAAAAATGCAAACCAGCTATCTGCCATATTTTGCGTAACACACTTCTTTTGATATTCCAATCTGTTCTAGAGTGTGCCTTTGATTTCTTAAAGCCAATTTTGTAATGCAATTAACCATAATGGCATACTTATTTCATAAAAATAGGAGTGTAAACTCAAGAACCCCAGGTTAAAAGAAAAAGGGACGTAGGGCTAGGAACAATTAAAAATTATTCCCTTCAGAAGAAAAAGGTAAAACAATCACAGACAAGTACTTAACTTCATCCAACAATTAAAAAATATAACTAAAATATGTTGGTACTACAAAGACAGGAAGAGAAACAGATTTGTATGTCACTTGCAGGCTTGTTACACACCGTAATGTTATTTAAATCTCAGAAGTCTATCTAAGATATTATTTTCACTAATGATGAACTTCAACCTTTCAAGAATCAATAGAACTATTTAGTAAACACTTGCTTCAATGAATCCCACTGCTTTCAGTGCGTTTTGGATCAAGCTAAAAGCAAGCTACTACACAATGTGAACATCAGAACCTGGAGTAGGTAGTGATTTCATTGGAGATATTAAAATATTTTTTCTGTTGTATTTTGATTTGTAAATAGAAAGGGAGACATTGTATGGCGTTAAAACTAATTTTCAATCATGGTTCCATTATAATCCATGTACATGGGCCCTGTAATGAACATTTGGTAAAACATAAAAATTTAGTGCATTCTAAGTGTGTTTAGATTACTATATCATTCATGGCAAGAAAAAAGTTTGTTTTAATACAGTAAAATTGGTATACATTATTCAGGAGTAGACTATCAAGTTTTACATTCAGACAGGAAAGGAATTAAACAGCATTTTTTCATATTTGCAAGATATTTGTTTAATCCTTAATGCATTACTGAAAGAAAAGCGGACAATATAGAATGGTCCAATAAGTGCCGTTTTGAGGCTACACAGAAAACTAATATCTTCACCTGTCATACCCTTTCAATATGTCCTTAGAGGTTAAGGCAAATCTAATATCTCACATACCAAGGTCAGCAGCAAACAATAGTAATGAACATAGCCCTCTAAGTAAATAATTTCTAATTTACAATGCTAACACTACTCTTCATTATAATTTCACTGCCAGTTATAAAACAGGCCATGAGGCAATTCAGTTATTACACTATTAAAATACAATCGTGTATCTAAAGTTTGAGATATTTTTTCCTTTATTTTTTTATCCCCTCTTACTGAAGAAAATCAACCTTTTCCATCTTGAGACACTGCACAAGGTCTTCTGGCTATTTGCTGTTGCCATGTCAACTACTTTGCTCTCAGTTGTTGCTATGTCCTTATATTCTCATGTTGGAAATTTACTTGGAGAGATATAAAGACAATCTTTCCATAGCCTATATTATCAGAAAAAGAGAAGAAAGAGGGCTTGACTGTCTGTCCAAAGGAATAAGATAGCAATAAGTAAAGAGGAAGATAGGAATATAAATTCCTTGCATTTATATTTTATATTCAGTTCTTTCTTTCCTGTTCACTTCTTTACTATCTTTTTGAGACAACTGTTTGAATTGTTTGTTTCCTGTAGGGCAAACAACTAGGAAATATGGCACTTTGTACTGGTTTTGGCTGGGGTAGAGTTAATTTTCTTCATGGTAGCATGTATGGTGCCATGTTTTGGATTTGTGCTGAAAACAGTGTTGATAACACAGGGATGTTTTAGTTACTACTGAGCAGTGCTTACATAGAGTCAAGGCCTTTTCTGCTCCTCACACTGCCCCACCAGCGAGAAGGCTGGGGGTGCACAAGGTGTTGGGAGGGGACACAGCCGGGACAGCTGACCCCAACTGACCAAAGGGATATTCCATACGATATGATGTCATGCTCAGCAATAAAAACCGGGAAGGGGAAAGTTTGCTGGGGCTGCTGGTGTTTGGGGACTGAGTCTCAGTCAGCTGATGGTGAGTAACTGTTTGGGGATTTTTGCATGACTTGCCTTTCTTGTTGGGCTTTTTTTCTTCCCTCCCCCCCCCTCCTTTTTTTTTCTGTATCAAACTGTCTTCATCTCAACCAACAAATTTTCTCAGCATTACTCTTTCTATAGTGTGGTTTAGGACATATGCCCTTTGTTCCAATATTGTAGCTTGGCAAAATATGGTTAAGGAAAAACTCAGAACAGAAAACACAAAAATAATAACTTGCAGTTGGACCATGTAATCTGGTTTGAGTACATCTAATGTCAAGTCTGATAACAACTGCTAGCAAACATCTGCTCTTATTTGTCTTTATTCAATAAAAGTTGCTGGGAGGCATTAAAGAAAAGGTTTCATGCATATTTTAATTTATGCTTGCACATTATTATTAATATGCATGAATATTATTATGCATATTGTTATGAATATTCTTACATTTTAGGTTCTTTTCAAAGCAGCAGTCTAAGTTGCCAAGTATGAGCTTAAAATGTATCTTTGCTCTTGCAACTAATTCAAGGCTTTGGCTCTTCAGTTTCTGAAGATGCAAGTCTGGTATCCCATTTTGGCCTCCCCAGTACAAAAACAGGTATTGATACACTGAAGTAAGTTCAGTGGAGGGTCACCAAGATGATTATGGTACTAGAGCACTAGATGTATGAGGAGAGATTGAACGAACTGGTTTTGTTCTGCCAGGAGAAGAAATGGCTAATGGCACTTTAGCATCTTACCTCCTCTAATTGATCTAAGGACTATTCTAACTGCTGTCTTCAGGTAATGGGTAGCTAAAAAGAAGGCATAGCCAGGTTTCATAGAGGTGCACAGTGATACAACACATACAAGCTGCAGAAAGGGAAATCTAAATTATTTAGAAATATGAATACTATATATTCGCAGTATAGATATTAAAGCTGAAAAAAAATCACAAGGATGGTAAAACACTGAAAAAGTTTGCCCAAGTAGGGTGTGGACTATCCCCCTTGGAGATATTCAACTTGACTGAACAAAGGCCTAAGCAAGCTGATCTAACTTCAAAGTTGGCCCTGCTTTGAGCAGAGGATTGTACTAAATTTTTACCCAGAGATCTCTCTGACCCTAAATTATTCTATGACTTCAAGGATCAAAATGGCTGAGTTAAAATTTCACAGGTTAAATTCCAGTGGAATTTTTAAGAATACTTCTATTTTCTGAACTCAGACTACTTACAGCAGGGTACTGGGTAGTTTTTTTGGTACAAACTTGCTCACTTTCCCACACACAACACTTCCCCAGTAAAACCCCCATATTAAACCTTCACAGTTGCAGCATGTGATGCTGCAGATGAAGCGCCAATTATAATTAGATTAACTAGTTATAGGAGAGGTCACTTTTTGGGCAGTAATGCCAGTCTACCTGCTCAATATTGGAACTGTCCTGTCCTGTTTCTACTCTGCTCCCAGGAACTGAGTTCATTGGACTACTCTAACTGAGAAAGAGGATGGACTGGGGGGCTGAGTTGTATCTATTCTTTATGTCCCTTTAGTCTTCTGTTTCCTCTTCAGAACAGAGGGAGACAAGCCAGAAGTCGTATACAATAAATAAAAGAATGAGCTGGGTTCTTAGCACGTTTCTTGCTCTGTCACTTTGAAAAGCTGACCATATCTTTCAAACAACTATGAGGGGCACAGCATTTTTGTTCAGCATTTGAGAAGTTATAACTGAGTGAAACAAAGGAAAGTCATGTTTTCCTGGAGATTACCTCAATCTCAGCACCGATACTCCCCTACAAGGAATGGTGACATGAACGTTATACAAAGGATTTTTATACTGGAAATTGCTAGACTGTATAAATCTTGAGTCACTATCATCCTCCTGGTACGTTAAACCAAGATGTTCTTTGCATAAATTAAATTAATTTAAGTGTTGAATTAATGAGGCCTGTAATAAATGTGTTAGTTAATTTGACTCTGAATGAGTTCCAACTGGAACATATATATGTTATATAGAACTCCCTAAGGCTACCATGAGTTAAAAATTATTCCCAAATGTAGCTTGTTGGTGCTGTAATAAGCACAGCTTTTTTTACGGTCAAAGTTTCTATATAAAAGACTATTGTTTGTCCATTAGGGAGAACGGGTGGAAAAATGTGGCTTTTAAAGTGTTTTCTCCCTTAGTATCTCAGGGGAAAAATATAAAATAAAGGGTAAAAATATGAAGAAAATTTGAGCACTTGTTTTCTGATTCTTTGATGTTAACAACTCTCTGGATGAGTACAGGACAACAAAGAGCCAAGCTCCTGTAGTGTTGATAACTCCTTAGTTAGTCTTGCATTAGCAAAGATGGAACGGAGAGGTTTTAGTTGTGCAGGCTGGGTCCTGATGGCATTACATTTAAAAATACCGCCTAACTCTACCATACTTCTTCTTATCAGTATATGCCACAACATTTTACAAAGATTCTCAGTGTCATTATTCCCACTTCAAAGACAGAAGAACAGAAAAGTGAAAGACCGTAACTAAGATTAAGTGGCAGGCCAGTTGTAAAACTAGAAATAGAACAAAAGTATCTGTAATCCACAACCAGTGCTCTACTGATTGGGAAATACTGTGAAATTACCAAGTGTTCCAGTTATTAGACATCTCAACATTCACTGTAGTCATTTTCAGTAAAATAATCAAGGTGGGACAAAGGAAAAAGAAACAGCACACTTTCTTTTTTATATCATCATTTTTCAATGTGTAGGAACAGTGCTGAAGTAAAAAAAAAAAGAAGACAGGAGAAAACCAATTTAATATAAAAATCAAACTTTGGTGACAAACCGTGGGTCTATTTAATTAATCTAACTTTCAAATCACCTTCTTTCCAGGATATCTAAATCCAATCCACAATAATCAATTCCAGGGTGAACAGCTTATATTTCACACCATTAAAATGCAGCACGATAGCATGTTTCTTATCTTTCGAAGAAATAGAGCTATTATATCCATCAATATGCATCTCCAAGGGCAAAAAGTTTTCATGTTGGTTTAAGCAACAAGTCTTTCACAGCGTAAATGAGATGAAGATGAAAAAGAATGTTTTGTAGTCATTGTAGGGTATGGTGTTAAAACATAAATATCTATATAAATTTTTCCATCAGTTCTTTAGATTTACATTTTCCTACTTAAAATGCACTTTCAAACATGTGAATTTTAAAACTTAAAATTAAAAAAAATCAACGTTTCATAATATCTTGACAATATCTACAGTCTCAATTAATAACTGTGCTAACACCTTATTCCTACTCCCAGTGGGTTAGGCTGAGTCAAGGAATCACTAAAACAGATGTGTTTGAGGAGTATTTCTCAACCTTACTCTTATTCTCTCTATATATAATAAAAATAACTTCTTGTTACTAAGAATCATTTATTACATGCTCTCTGTGAAACACTAGTAAAGCATCTCTTTTTTGCTAACTGGATACACATAAATAGATGTAGTGAGGCATTTGATTTTTGGCCCTGGCCTCTTCTTTCTGCTGAAAGCAACCCTGACAAACCAGAGCAACTTCTCCACAGCTCCTCAAAGCTATGCTCATAGGTGGTGTACTGCAGACAACAAACAAATTCCGAAATATTTCAGAGGTACTGCCTTTGTACACACAGTCAGAAGGAACATAGTTCACTAACCAAACAGTGCCTTTCCCCCTTCCCTTACGTGTGGACATCAACTAATTCATTCTGAAGACAGACTGCAGGAGTACCTCAGCAGCTGCCATGGGTTCAGTCCTCCAACAAACTGAAGGATCCCTTTCCTCGCAGGGCAAATAAGAGTCTAAATAAAAACCATGGTGTCTACTTCCTTTGGTCACAGACATTCCTTGAAAGAGTATCCATTGTCTTTCTTTTCTCATTTATTTCTCAATTATTTGACATTCTGCCTTTCTGTTTTTTTCCACTCTCCCCAGGTTGTTTTTCTGTGCCTCAAAAGTTTTTTTTCTCTCTCACTAGGCGGAGTCACATGAAGAGTCCTTATGTATTCAAAGCACTCACCAATGCAAACTCATTTTGCAAAAAGCCATCTAATTGCCTAAATAACATATGATTCTTTCTCAGAATGACCCAATTTCTACTCCAAAAATATTAACAATAAATATGGCAAGTAAAGTCCATCTCCAGGGCAGTTTTAGGAAGACTGGAAATCCTCTCTATGAGATTTTTTTTCTTTGGGGGACATAGACTGAGCTGTCTTCTGCACCGGTGGCAGGTCAAAGCAATAGAGTTTGAAGAAAGTGAGAAATTAATGTAGTTTGGAAGAGAGAAAAGGCATAATACAAGTTTGATTCTTATTCTTACAGAAGCGAATGCATACTACAATGTTTGGAGACCCTTAGTTTTCCAGGTTTAGTGCTTACTATTAAAAAGCAACTGGCACTTCAGAGAATCTGAACCAGCAGGAGCAGGAAAGACTCCCTTCAGTCTAGGGAAGAAGAAAATATGAAGGAGCTTCCATTTAAGGTAGGCCCACCTGAATTTAACTTTTACAGTTTCAGCTGCCTTGTTGTCCTGATACTGAGGAAGAAGATTGTTGGGAATGGTGGGCTTTGAGAACATTAGGAGAACATTTGGAAAAGTTTACTAATCTTTTTGTCCCCAAATGCTCACATTCTGCTCCCAGTAGAGTTCAAGTCCTCTCACAGTCTTGTTTTTAACAGATCAGTCCCTGTTTGCCTCAGTTTCATTTCCTCTAGAAACTAAGCTTTCACTACTTGCCAAGTAGAATCATTAGATTTTTCTCATTTCTCAAGAGCCATCACCCTGGATTATCTGCACAGTGAGAAGTCACTCCAAGCGAAAAAACTTCAAAAAAATTCAGTCTATGTGGTGACAGTGGAGAATGATTTCCAAGAACTGGGTATAGGAAACAGAATGATTACAAAAGGGGATGAGACTTAAGAGATATGCCGCAAGTAAACTGCAATAACAAAATAACTTTTACACTTCTCCTCAGACCAATTCCTACTTGTCCCTTCTGTTCCTATTCTGCCTCAAGATCAGTCTTTCATACTGTGTTAAAGCTTTTCTGCTAAGCTTCAGTTTAGTCTTTTCCCATATTATGCTCACAGTCTCAGAACCAACTGTTTTTTCAGCAAGCCACTTTGTTATGCCTGGAGATGCTCAGACAACCTATTCACAGTTTTAATATCCATCCCCTCCAGCAAATCCTGCCTGTACAACCTCTGGGGAGCCATCATAGAGTTTGCCTTTAAACGGTGAGCGCATAACATGTATTGGTTGAAGTATCTATGAGAGTGCCACGACTTTGCTATCCGAGCTGGGCGGGCGTCTCCCTCTGGCTAAGGCAAAGTGGGGTGGGGTGTCTTCTGGCAATGTCATACCATGTTTTGACCACTGCTGTTTCCACTCTGAGGACTCTTTTCCCTGCTACAATTTTTTATATTTCTTTTCCATCCAATTCTTTCCTTTTTTTGAAAGTTTCTTTGTAATTTCCAAGTTACTGTTTAATGATGGTTTCACTGTCTTTAACGTGATCCATTTGGGACAAATACCCTCTAGGCAGTTTTGTGCATTGATACATACACATACACAGACATGCAAAATTTACACTCACATTTTTGTCTTCTGATTTGATATATATTTGTTATCATATAGAAACATGCCTTCCTTCCCTTTTGCTATTGGAAAAAGCACTGAAGAACTACCAGAAATTTTTGTTTGAAATTCAGTAGTTATTTAGCAGTAAAGAGAAGTGACAGTGTCAGTATTTTTTTAATATGGTAAATTGCAGTAATCCCAATGCATCAAAATAACCAGAATGCTTTCAAAGGATTTCATACTTCAGTGTGGCACTGCTTTTGAAACACAAAATGCCTTATTTTCAAAACATGTGAGCAATTTTACCATCTCATATGAACATCAAAATTTCAAGTGCGATTCTAAAAATTGAACTCTAAATGGTTTCTTCAAAGTCACATCAGAGACAAAATCAGAAAAAAAATGTGGTTTGAAGCTGTACTTCCAACTTTCTCCCCTAGAACACATTGATTTTGCTTGTTCTTCTTCCTACTCTCATCCTTGTCACTTAAACTTTGTGTTTCAGCTTCCTCATCTACAAGAAAGAAAGAATTTCTGGGATAATTTTCTTTTATCTGAGTATGTCTCAGATCCATATCCTAACAGTGGAAGAAGCACACTGTTGTGTTGACACAAAAATATAGCAGATTTGCAATTATCAAGTCTATGACAGACGGTTGATGTAGATCTCTGCAGGAAAACCTGTATTTAACAAACGTAAATAAGATTAAATTTATCTGCTTCATGGGTATGCAGGTTCTTCTCCAAATTTGGAAGTGTGTGAATAATGTTTACACAATAAGTTACATCATAACTTAGATTTCATTCAAAATAATAAAGTTCTTTATCCTGTGAAGGTTCCACAGTTTTAGGGAGACTATATCAAGTAGGATTCTGTTCAAAAACAACAAAAAAGTGGCAGAAATTTTAAAAAGGTCTTAGAATATAATTAACCTTTTGGAGAAGATGTTTTAAAAATGTCAGTAAAACTGATATGGAGTTATCGCCATAGCACAAATATTCTCACATAATCAGGTTATAATCCATTCTACCAATAGGAAAAAACTTAAATTTAATTAATGTTTTCAAGAAGATTTGTGAAAAATATGATTTTCAGTCTGGTTTTGATACTTAACATACATATACTGGATATAAAAGTGCATTCCCAATTTTCATAAACATTACAGGGAGATATGCATCTATCTCTAAAATACCGTCAATGAAAATAAGAGGTTTTCTTCATGCTCAGAACATAAAAAGATACTTTTTGCAATCTTATGCCTACTGGTTCTACTGTCAATAGATCACCGTGGAGTCGGTTTAGTGCTATTAAAATACACAAAGGTATCTTGTCAGTAGTAGTTAATTTGGTCATGATGCTTTAGAACTGAAAGAAGACGGCCAGGAAAACAGAAACACTACCAACAGCCTGTAGAAGTGGGATACTCTCTGTTGTGGCCACCGTAATAGATCTAAACTGTCTCTAAACAGAGCCTGGGGTTAAAACATACATGCAAAAATGACTGCTAGTCTTTGAATATAAACATATCGAGGAGACTAAATTACATAGTTCAAATCCCATGGAAGTCTTCATTGCAAACCTAGTTATACGTGCAGGAAAACATTAATTTTAGACTTTTTCTTTTAAAAAGAGAATCTAGTCTTTTAAAGCCAAACTGAGTCTCGAAAGACGTTTTCTATGCTATATGTCAACAATTAATAAAAATAGTTGTTGGCTTATGTAAATATTTGCTATACTTTTAATGACAATGCTGCAGGTAACTACTTCTATAAAAACTTACCAAAGTAGCAATTTTGCAGTACTGGAATCTTCACATGGATCTGCTAATACAGAATTCCTAGGGCGTAAATACAACTTTGCATTAAGTGCATCTGCACTGACATTTGAAACCACCAGTGAGAGTAAAATTTATGTATTAATGTTTCCTGATGAATATAAATGAACATGTCTTTTCTCCCCTCTCTGGCAAGAAAATGAAATCAAAAGCAGTCTTCCTCAAACAGAAATAAGTGCATGTAAAATGCCAGGGTTTTCTAGTAAGAATTTTCTTAGAGGCAATTTAAAAAAAAAAGGATTTCCCTGTGTCTTGGGGACATTTAAACAGTTTCTCTTGTCTTGGGAAGATAAAAGAATTCTCTGCCTTTTAGATGTATTTTTGTGCACAGCCTGGGGTGTTTATTTGACTTTTAGTCATGTATTGAGACACATTCTCCCGTTTCTTTAAAAGCAACTAGTTAGTAACAAATTTGACAGCACAAAATCATCTTGTTAACTTCAAAAAAATTTTTGGGGTAAATTTAACAGTCATTCAATTCAACAATTATACAATAGGCATTTTTTGTAGTTTAAATCAGTGGGAGATATGGCTGCACAAAATCTAGCATCAGATGTCTATGTGTGTTTAAAAGACCTTTATATTTATTAAATACAGTCCGCAAGAATTAGTATGAAACTTAAAGGTATTATTTATGATTCTTAACATCACAACTAAAACTGGACAATATTAATAGTGAATGTAAAGTTAAGGACACATTTATAGTTACATAAAATACAGCACATGATTTTAGATGTAAAATTAACTCCTGAACAGTTGACCACAAAAAGCTATTAAAAGAACTAAATGGTCAAAACATTTAAAATATGATTATTAATATTAATAATACATAGGACCTTTCTATCAGTATATTTTATAGGAAACTTTTAACATTACATTTTATATGTAGTTTTAATATACTAATTTGTAGCATATATTTACTAATGAGTTACTCCAACCTGACTCACAGGTAAGCAACTGTTCACTTGAAAGTACACTTGACCAGACATCATCTAGGATAATTTAGAATTACTTTTCATTTCAGTGAAGCCAAGTCTTCTTTCAGAGACTGCAGTTATTTTCTGAAAAGTTGGTTGCTGAAACCCCTGATGTTTGAAGCAAGGTTAAACGGTTGAAATTTTTTCCTGTTCATTAGCATTAATTTATTGTCTTTCATGAAGAGAAAGTTGTGCTAAACATAGAAACTTTATATCTGTATGATAATATTATACAAAAATTTGGTTGACACTAGGGAAAAAACCTCCCTGAAAAATGTATATAAACTTGCAAAGATTAATGGGATATTTTGATTTTACAATTCTTGCAAACCTTTTAATGTTTAGAAACAAATGTCTGAGCTACAATAACTCAGAAAAACTTGTGTTTGACTTTGAGCCAAAACCCTTTGAAACTCATGATTTTCCAAAATGCCGAGCTCAAAACTACCATTGTACAAGCTCATTGTGTCCCATCTTTGTTTATTTGTGATGGTAGTTTAAAAAATATTGAAAATTGCTAATCTATCAAAACTTCAGGGAAAGGTTTAATTATAGTGATTTTATTTGTTTACCTTAGCTTCTTTGATTCTTATTATTTACTTTTTAAAGCATCGTTTTAATTGCTAGTGTATGAAATGTTGCATGTCTTTATAACAGCCAAAAATTATATTAAATATTTTTATTTATGTTACAATAATTTACAGACTATCATGATGTCAATTTTAAACTAGATTAAACGTATTAAGTAACCATAAGAACATTTGGTAGCCAATTAGAATAAATGCTCAAATTCCGATAAATCATTTGCCAGCTTGTAAAATTCTACTGTTTTTCCTTGTGTAGACCTCTGCAGTTATTATTTTAACATCATGCCTCACAAACAAATTAAGCTCAACTAAAAATACAACACACAATAGAGGGAAAACCAACTACATACTCCACAGAATTAGGTTGTTAAAAACAAATTGTCGCTGCTGTCATTTATGTAAGGTAATCAATAATGAAAACAGTTTGAAAACAACATGGAGACTTATGGGAATGATTTAAAGAATCATTAATCTTATTTTGTAGATAAATAAACTTAAGGCAGTTGTGATAAAGTGGCTTCTAAAAAGGTCTATAAAAAGTAAGTGGCAAGACTAGCTGTATAACCCAGCAATTCTGCAGTCATTGTTCTGTCCTTTGCCTTTTGCTCTTCAGTAATTCATGTCTTATTACCTAGTCTGGTGATGGAGCTGAACTTTGCATGTTGTGCTAGAGCACAGCCTTAAAGCAATGCCTCTCAGGGGAGGACACAGCTGACCGAAGTGATGGGGTAGTAACTATGTAGTTCTTGCTTCATCATGCGCTGTGGTGTGCAGGCACGCTACTCTGTTCTCAACAACACGATGTCTACTGCTCCTCTAACCTCCCCACACCCATTAGGGAATTGGAGGTAAATAATGCAGAAAGCTAATTTAGAATGTAAAAAAACACCCGTGGTAGCACCGATTCAATGTGCTAAAGCAATATCCAGAAGCATGCTGGCAAAGGGAAAGTCAATGAAACAGCAAGAACTACAGAATTAGTACAGCAGATATTTCGGTATTTCTCTTTCAGAACAGCAACAAATAAGAGGGCACTGCTCCTTTCAGTGTCCATCAAATCAATTGAGGATGAGATGTTAAAATCTGTATAAGGCCTAAACATACTTGTTTAATTTTCTGCTTCTTGTCCTGTTGATTCTTCATATATTGTTTGCAATATTATTTAAGTTTCAGTCTATATCAAGCATCAGATCAAAGTTTTGGAGGCTATCAGGACCAGCTGAAAAAAGACCACACTACTCAAAACTAGACTTTAAATTTCCTCCTATTCCTGAAGTCAAGACTTTTTCTGAGAATGAGCTTCATCCAGAAATCCTGAATTTATGTTAAAAAGAAATGAAAAGGAAAAGCACTTCCATCATACCTCCAAGCAAGGATGACTTTCAGATTTAAATCTCATGTCAGAAGTCTCTGTCCACTTCACCTTTATCTTTCCTTCACTTATGTTAAAAGCAAGTACCTAATTATTAAACACTGGCATTGTAGCAGGAAAAAAAAAAATTATGTAGAATGTATATCTGAGATGTCTCAAATTATATGACTGAAACTGACAATTCCTCTGACGGAAAGATAAATTTACCGAGATGGTTAGGCCTCCTAAATAAATTTTTCAGGCAAATAATTATGTCCTCTCCTTTCTGGAAGAAAAGTGCTTGTATCTGTGATTCTTTGTGATTCATTATCGATACATGTAGATCTAAAGATAGTAGCTGGAGGTCAATGTACAACCTACTTAATACCTAGTAAGTTGATGATTTTCAGTGAGCTTTTATTTGCAAATGTGATTACTGTTAATGGCAAAAGCAATCAAAAGTCCTTTCCAGTTCAGTATTCTCCAACTGAGCAGTCACAGGGAAAGGCACTTACTTCTTTCCCCCCATCCTCACTGACAGAAGAACAGAAAGACCATTTATTGGCCAAGCAAATCTATACAATCCATAGAATGTGTATATTAAATTAAAGCTCTATGGGAAAGTATATTAAAAAATGCTTTATGGGAAGAATGAAGAGAAGGGAAGGAATGAATTAGGGAAGGGGCAAAGGAAGGGAGAGTGGAGGAAGGGGAGGAAAGGAAGAGGGAAAACGAAGGAGGGAGGAAACGAAGAAGGAAGGAAAGGAGGAAGGAAGGAAGGAGAGCGAGAGGAAGGGAGGAGAAATTACAAAAGTTATATACAGTTATGATACAATGCAGAATAAGGTATAGATACTACTAGCTAAAATGTATCCCCTATATCTGCAAGTCCTAACCAGAGCCTTTAAAATAACTGCAGAAACAAAAAAGCAGTGTTGACCTATATCTTGATCTTTCTAATCAGCTGTCCAGAACACAAATAAGATTGTCTGTAATTATTATATTTTTAGTAATTAATTTTAGTTCTACAGTGAGTGCTTTCTTTGAAAAAGCTATTGATTTTGCTTCCTATTAGACACATAAATGTTAATGGAATTTGAAGAACTCGACATTTTCAGATATTGCAACTGTTCCATCTGACTTAAACAATGTCCATCAGTTCAGGAGAAGTCCTTTGTCAGCCAGTATGACTACCCTCATTGTATGTAAGAGCAATCAAACTTTTATCCTATCCAGATCTAGTTAACATCACATTTTAAGTGTCTAACCTATTTTTGTGTAGCAGACATGCCCACACAATATCTCTGAAATTAATTTTAAGATCTTCCTAATAAAAAAAGAAAAGTAAAAAAAAAACCAAAAGAACCCCCCCCACCTTATTCCAGTTAGAATTGAGAGATAGCTTTTGCATACTATTTTGTTTTGATGGGGAAGTGGGGGCCAGGAAGAAGAAGATGGTGAAGTTGAAGTGATGGTGATGGAAGGTGAAGGCCCTGGTTATGAAGAACTCCAGAAAGAGTTCCAGCGGTAGAACGGAACTCCACCAGCTGCCAGAGGCGTGAGGAGAGTGCACCTAACAGTGATTATTGCTAATGTTTCCACTGGGTTAAGCAGGCATGACGTATAGCTCAGCCTTTCACTCTTCCCACTCCATCAAATTCTCAGCATGGTTCTCAGCTTGGGTGATATAGTTCATATACAGCAAAGGCTGAGATTGTGGCTGACTATGTCACATGGAAATGGAAAAGCTTAGAAACAGGGTCAAATGCAGCACAGTATTTAATAGAAGAGAGACACAGCACTTGTGAAAAAGTAAAGATATCAGAAAATGGATGGTTAAAAAATCCATATGAAATATTGTTCTGTGTAGATCGTAAATGATCAGTATACCTTAATACAAAAGTAAATTTATGCAGGAAAAAATTACATCAAACTACGTATACATTTCAAATGGAAAATTTGTTAACAGGAAGCAGAAAATTTCAGTGACATGCATTGAAAATGAGAGGAAAAAGTGTGGTATATTTAGAAAGAAGAGATAAAATATGCACATTTGTCTCTAACCCACGAAAAGAAAATGTAGAAATACAATGAATAATGATTCCTTGGAAAATGCCAAGTATTCACAGCTACATGGAGCAGCAAGTGGTGAGAAAAAAAATCTTAGATTTTGCTTGTTTCAATATATAAGTTCTTTGCATTTTTTCTGCTTTCAGCGTCTGGTACCCAAAACTATATTTTTGAGACACCGGAGCCTCAGTATGTACTCTATTTCCAAAGTCCTCACTTCCAACATCTCTTCATTTAATATTTCTGAACAAAAATCTGATTACTTTATTGGAAATTAGAGGAAATATGAACTCCTTTATAAATAGCTCCACTTGTCCTACATACTTGTTTTAAGTCCCACATGTTTGGAGGAGGCAGTACCCAAGCAACAGCTTTAAAAATATGTTTCAACATATAACATAACAGCACAGACATTTATGATACTTATGGTGCTTAGTGCTATTAGTAACATATTTAGTACTCCACAAGACCATGAGATACTGTGTGTACCTAACATCTGTTAAATGTGTCATCTGCTCCACCACATTTCTCTCCCTACCAGTCAATACCCTGCTTATCTTCCCTGTAGGACTTAATTCAGAAGATTTATCAGGTCCTAAAAAATTCCTAATTGTGTAATGCCACCATCTTCTTTTACTCAAAGGTTCCAGCACTGGACAGTGTTTTGGGAGACCCAGATAAAGGAAAAAAAAAACAAACCCAAACAAAACCAAAAAAACAAACAACCTCCCCCTGAAAACCTCTCTTTTGCCTTTAAAGAACTAAAATCACCTATTTTACAACTGAGCCCTAAAATATAACCATTTTCTCTCTATCTCTGTCTAGCCTAACATTTAATTACTCAAAGTGGGGCAGCATGCAAAAATATAACAAATAATTTCATTTTGGAATGTATTTATAGGTAGTGTACTACCCTGAGCTAGAAACATTGTGGATTCACTATGCTTTGGGCACAGAGGTATCCATGAGCAAGTACATTTAGCTGGTCATCTATTGGCTAAATAGGAGATGACATCAGGCTCTCCCCTTATGTCCCGATAAAACACCAGCTCCAAAAGAGAGGGAGAATCTATACCTGGGAACCCTGGGGGATGGGATACTTAGATCCTGATGGAGGGTAAAACTGAGACGTCTCTATTTAAGAGAAGCGATCGGCAGCTTTATAGTATAGTCTTAAACACACGTAAAGGAGACCAGTGGGTGGCAGGATGCATAAAAGTGAAGCACATAGTAATCAGCATTAATATGACTAACTCCTTTGTGGATGCAACATGTTATGACTGAACTGAAGTATGCTTCACCATACAGTTGTTTGGGTTTGGTTTTTTTTTTTTCATTTTCTAGAAGGAACACATCAAAGTCTTTCCTCATGGTAACAGGTTTTTTATATAACACCTGATTTAAAGTACACTGCAGTAAATAGGAAGCCTTTTTTTAGCACCTTAGATATGATAACATATTCACTAGCAAAACTAGCAGTGACAATTTCAGGCACTGCAAGCATCAACTTTTCTCCGTGCTGCTCTGCCAGTGATTGCAACCTCCCACCAGTCAGCAGAGAGGGACTCGCGTGCCGGCCCCAGGCAGCCCAGTCCCCCTGGCGCAGTTTGTACTGCTGCACCAAGACAACGGGCTGGGAGCTGCAGAGGCCATGGCTCAAGGACACGTCTCGGTAACTCTGGCAGAGTGGCAAGGCAAACAGCTAACAGCAGTAATGTCTTAACCCGCTGCACGTAGACTTGCCATATCAGACTGGTAAATTAGCTACCACGGTGACAAAATGCATTCCTTTATAAAAGTAGCTGGTAATTACGGGACTGACACATCATCTCGGTAAGTTCTACAAGACTGATGCTAGTAATTCACATTCATAAAAAGAAAGTTGTCTAAAGAAAAATATGTTTCCATGAGTATACTTTTGAATCAAAAGGGAAAATTATGTGAAAAAAACCCCATTGGTTGACGACATGTTCCTCACAGAGTCCTTATTTTCACAGTCACTTTAATCTGTTGCCACTGTCAAAGGTGGTCCCCACTTCCTTCTCCTACCTCTTTATTTTTTTTCCACTCTCCTCTGTGTGCAGACGCAAGCACTCAAGCAGGCTGCATAATACCATGGTATAGACATGGGCATTATTATTTTTATTTTCCTAGTTAGCTCTTTTTTTAATGGGAAGCTTGTTTTATGCAGAAGAAAAGAAACATTTCCTGATGTTTTACGTGAGAAATTATCAATTCCCAGAAAAGAATACTATTTTTCTTTTTCATTTCCCTGATCAGATATGTATTGGTGCTATTTCACATCTCTACTGCCAAGACACTTGCAATATCAGCATGAGTAGAGACTAGCTGGAGTTTTGGATTTCTATTTTCAAAATATGTGATTGTCACACAGCAATACTTTGTATGCAGTGGTGTTGTCACAGTCTGTCTATAGCTTCCACTGACTTCAATGGCCTTAGGACTCAGCTTCTTATTATCAGACTATGGCATTACCTGAGCAGTATGTCTAGGCAAGGCAGCAATATGGATGCTTAGAAACAGAAAGTTACAGTAGAATTAAAGGCAGAATTATTCATTTACTGTGAATTCAGTTATATTTCTAAAAAGCATCTTACTCAAATACAGCTTAACAAGTGATGCCAAATAGTGTATTTTAGTAGTAATGTCTATGAAGTCCTTTAAGTAATCCATCTGTCTTCTGCATTACACCCTAGTGCTGTACTGTTGTGTTAGCGTTTGAATATAATGGCATAATAAATTTTTTAATTTTATTTTGTAGCTCCTGTGGTGCTCTAGAACAGACTTATGTCAAAAGGAGTTTAAATAGTTCCTTTTATCGTATTTCTAAGCAGGATATGTATATATCCAAGTTCAGGGAAAGCAGACCCCTGTGAATATATCCAAACCATGCGTGGCAAGCAAGCCTGAGCCTTCAAGAAATGTAAAGTAAATAGCAGAATATAATTTCCAAGATGCAGTAAATCTGGAAAGAAACATTACTTACCAATAGCTAGTGTTAGATTCTACACACAAATTACACATATCTACAGTAAATGTAGCTGTGTCCTGCCCCTTGAGAGCAGAAACATTTTCCTGTAGATAATATAGTCAAGTGTACTGTGTTCTACTGCTATGTGCATGTGTGAATGGCTTACATGGGTTGCCATTTCTGTCCCCCTCAAAACCAAAAATCATACGTGTAAAGAACCACAGAACAGAAGAAAGACTGGACGAGAAGACTCATTTGTATGTGGATCCAGAGTCTTTGGAAAAGCATTTCTTTCTTTTTGAGTCCAGAAGGAGGATGCATCATCCATGGAAAACCTGTCCTTAAAGGATTTTAGGATGACCCAAAAAACTCAAGCTAAGAGAACTGCACTAATTTTTTATAGCGCATAGTGTGAGCAAAGGCACTTTAACTTGGCTGAAGGATTTCTGATCGCTCTATCTAACAGGACTAAAAAGAGGAAGAAGGGGACTGGACTGATGCACCACATGACATTTAAGAAAAGGCAGGTGCTGTCTGGGCCTCTGGCTGATGGTGTTGCTGTATGGTTACATATCATTATAAGCAGCTAAAAGAAAAGATGTGCTCTTGCCCTCTGGCACTGGACAGGGTTGAACTCAATAAAGGAAAGGACCCCTTTCTGCTTTGATCAAGGTGATGATGAAAGAAATGCAGCTATGAGGTGGCAGAACTTTGGGAGCAGAGAATGTTCCAGCGCTGCTCTTCCTGCTGGGAGAACAGGTGATGACATGAGTCAATGGCAAGCTGGATGTCAAGTATAAAGTTGTATAGGGTTTCCGTGGCAAGGTTTTGATAGTGGGGGCCGGGGCTATAGGGGGTGGCTTCTGTGAGAAGCTACTAGAAGCTTCCCCCATGTCTGATAGAGCTGTTGGTCAAGGCTGAGCCAATCAGCGACAGTGGTAGTGCCTCTGGGATAACATATTTAAGAGGGGGGAAAAAAACCCAAAACCTGCTGCAGAACAGCAGCCGGAGAGAGGAGTGAGAATATGTGAGAGAAACAACTCTGCAAACACCAAGGTCAGTGAAGAAGGAGGGGGAGGAGGTGTTCCAGGCACCAGAGGAGAAATTCCCCAGCAGCCTGTGGTGAAGACCATGGTGAGGCAGGCTGTCCCCCTGCAGCCCATGGAGGTTAACAGTTGGGCAGATATCCAGCCCATGGAGGACCCCACACTGAAGCAGGTGAATGCTCCCGAAGGAGGCTGTGAATCCATGGAAAGACCGTGCTGGAGCAGGCTCCTGGCAAGACCTGTGGACCCATGGAGAGAGAAACCCACGCTGGAGCAGGTTTGCTGGTAGGACTTGTGACCCAGTGGAGGACCCACGCTGGAGCAGTCTGTTCCTGAAGGACTGCAGCCCTTGGCTTTACTAGTAACTTACTTACATTTATGTGAACACTTGCAAAACCACTGCTACTTATCACAATTGTAGACTATGAATTAGTATGGAGTAATCTTAAGCAACATAAGTGTCTGGAATTTATGCTAATATATATATGTTTTATACAAAATAACAGAATGTTTCCCTTAAAAGAGGCTGTTGCAACCAACACAGAATTCACTATAAAATCAATTGCTGAAACAATGCTTAAATTCCAGTTGGATAAAACATTCATAAGGTTGACTGCTTTGCTCTCAGTGTCTTTGGGCTGGATGCAGGCAGAAGAAACTGTATCAACCTGCTGTATGAATGTGTTTTTTTTAAAGTGAAATAAATAGGAATAGAAATCAATTGAACAGTGACTACAAATGAAAAAAACAATAAGGTAAATCGACAAACCAATTAAAAATATAAAGTGCTAATTGAAACATTGGCTGCTATAAAATGTTTGCTCTAATCACTTTGAATAGACACCAGTGAGGAAAGGACATTGCTTTTCTCAGAAATCCATATATTCAGAGACAATTTGTAGTTAAATAGAGTAGGTTGAAAAATACAAATTGTTGGTTTTAGAATAAAGCTGATTTTATTTTTGTGTTAAATACTTTCTGATGAAGTGTACGTTCTGTTAAAGTTAATTTAGTTTGTAATTCCTGCATTGATTTCAGGACTAGTATTCCTTCTCACTAGCTGACAAAAATAAATTACACTAGAAACTTTTTAATAATTGTCATGATTTAACCCCAGCCGGCAGCTAAGCACCACGCAGCCGCTCACTCACCCCTCCACCCAGTGGGACGGGGGAGAGAATCAGAAGGGTAACAGTGAGAAAACTCGTGGGCTGAGATAAAGACAGTTTAACAGGTAAAACAAAAGCCGCGCACGCAAGCAAAGCAAAACAAGGAATTCATTCACTGCTTCCCATGGGCGGGCAGGTGTTCAGCCATCTCCAGGAAAGCAGGGCTCCATCACGCATAACGGTTACTTGGGAAGACAAACGCCATCACTCCAAATGTCCCCTCCTTCCTTCTTCTTCCCCCAGCTTTATATGCTGAGCATGACGTCCTATGGTATGGAATATCCCTTTGGTCAGTTGGGGTCAGCTGTCCCAGCTGTGTCCCCTCCCAGCTTCTTGTGCACCCCCAGCCTCCTCGCTGGTGGGGTGGTGTGAGGAGCAGAAAAGACCTTAACTCTGTGTAGGCATTGTTCAGCAATAGTTAAAACTTTGGTGTGTTTTCACACTGTTTTCATCACAAATCCAAAACATGGCACCATGCAAGCTACCATGAAAAAAATTAACTCTATCTCAGCCCAAACCAGTACAATAATGTTCTTACTGTCTCAGATAACACCCTGCCATACCTCACGCACCCCCCAGGTTTAATATTGGACAGAAAAGGAGATGTACAGACTGCTTAATCTTGAACTCCAGGTGGATATTTTTTGAAAAGGGACAAAACTGATTCTGTCCTGGCAGGGTTCTGTGCATGTAGAAGGTAGTTCCTCCTTACCTTTCGGTATACTGGGATATACAATAAGTACATAGTACACTTACAAGGACATGCTTCTGAAACAGAAAAAAAAGATGAAGCATTTAAAAAATGCTGATACTCAGAGGTGGAAGAAAGAAGTGCGGTCCACGTGAATACATTATTGCATCACTGAGTCTCATCGTAATGGAACCAAAAGACAGTCTAGATGTTTGACATGATGTTTTACTGTTGAAATAAGCAAGGACAATGCAGTTGGTTGGGCCAGAGAACTCTTTCACAGTATTGAGGGTACAAAATGCAAGGGGTTCTTCCAATGAACTTCTGTCTTGTGTCACGGGTGTCAAACAGGCAAATACAATCAGGCAAGTAAAGAGGGAGGAAAGGCAGCAATGAACAGTCCATCAGAATTTATTCCTACTAGCGCTTGGTCCAGGTCATCAGTCATCTTACTCTTTTCCCAGTTTCTTTGGGATACATGGTACTTTATAAGCATGCCATCACAGAGGCAAGTGGTAGTCTTTGTGTTAAAGAGCTGAGACAAATCAATGAACTTTGTCTCTGTACTTCTCTAGAGCACAATGGCTGACATAAATTACTTTAATTGATGTGAAACAGCTGTTTTCCTGCAAAATGTGTGCCACTCCCAAAAAAACCCCACCACCCTGCCCAGCAGTACTTTGAGCATTGCTGTCAATTCTGTCTGCTGAACTGACTTGGTGAGACATAACTGAAACAGGGAAAGTGAAAACACAGCAATGTGATTTGTTCAGAATCCACCATTTACAAAATTGCTGGCCCTACTCAGAGATTAGGAATACTCCTATTCCCTATGGCTTTGCTGTGGGCAAACAAACACAGCCTAGTAGTATAAAATAAAAAGAATCATGACAAGAAGGCTGACCAAAAGTCCACCTAGTTTAATTTGCTTTCTATGTTAGCATGAGACAGAAGATGATGAAGGAAAAGTGTAATAACATAGCACGAGTAGAGAAATTATCTCTCTTACATATTTTTACAGTTTCTAGCAATCAGCAATTAGCCACGTATTGGGTGAAGAAACAACAGTAACACCTCCCATCTGTGGCAGAGACCTGCAAGGTCCATTCACTTGGAGGAGAGCTTGTGAAGGGCAACATGGATCCCACATGTGGACATGACAAAATGAGTTCTCTGTGTCTTCAGGTGGAGGTATCTACTGCTGAACTCCTGGCTGGTAGAACTACAAGAAAGATAAACATCGGGATAATTGAAATGAACCTTTCTATTTGATTAGTAGGACATGAATCTTTTAACTGGGTTAATAAGACACTGATTTCTTGTTGGAACATAATGATCAGATTGTCAGAGCCCTGTACTCTCTGGCACAAAGCAGCTGATGCCTATTTGCACACTCAGGGCCCTGACACATGTCAACCATGGGCAAACATTGCAGGAACAATCTATCTTCAACTTCAGTTCTGTAGCCCTGATCGTTCTACTTAGGTACCAAAGCTGCTTCTTTAAGAACTCAGGAGATTCAATCCTTTCTGCCAAAAAGCAATGAGTCTTCTTTTAATTTTACAGCTTGATGGACACTGTTATGTGTCCTCGTATCATCTTCTCACCTTCTGAGAGAGTGACTTAACTACCAGCTTTACTATTACCCTGAACTATGCACTCCTCTGACAGCCAAGGAAACCTGGGTTCCTCTGTGCCACCAAATATTTTTATTTTGCACAAATGCTCCAACCACTGAGCTACTGAATAAAAGCAGATAATGCAAAATACACCATTTGTGGTTCCAGAAAGGTGTCAGACCTCTCAGGTAAGAAGAATTTCTAGCCATGGTAGTGAATTCTTGTTCAAATGGTGAGACACTTTTAACCTCTCAGGCCAGGCATCAGCTGAACAGAGTTTTTGTCAATCCAACTGTTAGGCTTAGGCACCTAGACAGATAAATGAATACCTAAATCATCTGGAGGACCCAAAGAACAGGAATAAATGGTAGTTGAAAAGTCTAGAGGTTTGTATACAACAATATAGGAGATATTATGTTAGATCTAAGACCCGAAGTAGTCAAAGAGCATGGACAATGACAAAAAGAGGTAAAAAAAAAAAAAAGGACCATATGGTAGCAATAAAATTCTTTAATTTATGCCACATTGAAAAAGCATAGATTTTCAGAATTCAAACTTCTGCTGCAATTAGTTCCTTGCCTTGCCATTTCTTATTTCCTCATTCATTGTCTACTACATATAATATGACATGAAGTGAGAGTGACATTGCTTACCTACTATTTACTGTAAAGAATCACAGCAAGCTCTAACTCTTCCTCTGCATACAGGATATCTTTTATAGCCTTTCCTCTTCAAATCTCATCCAGCTCACGTCAGTGAATAGATTGCTCCTTAGAGGAAAAAAAAAAAAGATTTATGACATTGTGCCAAAGTTTTGAAGAGTGAGAGATTCAAGAGCCACTGCTCTTGCAGTTATTAGCTCTCGGATCATGTCTGATATTAAAAAAAAGGTGACTGTATACAATTGCAATGATCATCTGAAGCAGAATTGTCTCTTTATGTTGTTAACGGCTATAGTAATGATTAAAGATGAGTGCCAGGTCATTTGTCATCATGTTAAAACCCATTAAATTTCTTTTTCACTTCATACCTCCAAAAAAAAAGAAAAAAGGAAAAAAATGTTCTCTGAAAAACTACTTAGGAATTCCAGTACCAATCTAATACCATTTCTCTGTAATTTATTAACATGAGAAAAGTTATGGATAGTTCTTAGCAATAGGCACAAATCTGAAAAACAAAAAATTCATATTGAGCAATAGTATCCACATTAACTTGTCCTAAATTAACATTGTAGTAGTAATTATACAGCTAAGTAACACACTTGTGTACAACTGTAATGAATTCCTAAATTAATTGAAGAACTGCACACTGAGAAAAATAATTTTGTCCATTCTCCCGTATATTTCACACAATGTTCAGGGATAAAACAAATGAATAGCAAGTAAAACTGATGGGAAATTTTTGAATATCAGTAATAGGAAGGGTAAGAGGTCTTTCCCTTCGTTCTCTCTGGAGCTAGGAGGACATGAACCTGCCCCACTACTGTGTAGATCAGTAATGTAGATCTTGTCTGTGAAAATAATTCCAGTCCTCCACAACCTGTTAGCATGGTAGAGTTGCATGTTAAAATGGCAACACATCTTCCAGAGCACCATCCCTTCCAAGTTTATCACCTGTAAGACTGGAGCACAGCTGGAGCAGGTGTGCAAACTTCTGCATTTGTGTCTCCAAACACATCAGAATTTTTTGAAAGCTTTTTTTTTAATTAAAAACCTTCAGGTTTGAAGAGCTTTTGCCATACACAGCTCTTCCAGTTTGAAACCAGTCACTAGGATTTCAGGATTCATGTGTCTGAGATACAAATGTTATGTGCAGTACCCACTGGCTGCAGAGTCTGCAACTCCAAGGGCCTCTGAAACTCACAAAGCCACAGCTCTTGGTTTCCAGGCTTCTGCTGTAGATCTCTCAAGCACATTTATTCCTGCTACATTAAGCAATGTATTAGACTATGTTGTGATAGGGAACACCTGAAGTTTTTAGACATAAAACGGGTTGTTAGGTCTCAAAACTCAATAGCTGTTCAGTGTGCTTTCTTTAGCACTAATTTGGATGGGAATAATTTATTTGAGTCTCTTGCCAAAATGATGGGACCTTACATAGCTGTTGCTACAAAGCTTGACATAAAATTATTTCGCCACGTCTATTGGTCTGGACTGTTATCCTGGAAGGTTACTCCAGAGCCCAATATCCCAGATAACTTCATATCTACTCAGGGAAATTCACATTTACTACTGGTTTTAGCTTTTACATTGCCAAAAATTGCTTCATGTATTTATTTGCTAAAACTGTTTTAATTTCAGTGACTAGTTGAAGTATTCCATCTGGTTTACAGGAAATTTTGAAAAATTTCTCCTTTTAGTTTGATTCAGATTGAAACCAAATCAAAGATAAAGTCCCCAACTTTCATGTGAATTACTAACCTTGGGTTTTAGCTGCTTCTGGTAGCTAGACACCTCAGCTGCAGTGTTGAGAGAAGTGGGAAGCATCTGATTAGTCATGAATTTCAGGCAGCAGTAAACCTTCAAAATTGAAATGAACTTGACGCATTGGACATTTTGTTCTATGTAAATCCTGTGAATTCTGAGCACAAGTGAAGCATAAAAAGTTTAGTGAAGGCCATAATTTCATATCAGGGTTTCACTGTCATTTCACATGCTTTATGTGGAGTCCTTCAGAACACCTTTAAGCTTTGGAAGAGCTGTTTGCAGAACACAGTTAATCTGTGTAGAATGCAAACATTTTAAAAAAATATTTAAAAGAAATCTGTGATCCATAAACTGATTTTTGAAAAGTTCTTGATCACTTATGAATTATTCATATGCTAGTAAAGATAAACAACGTTTGCATGCCTTTAACACAACCAAGATTATTATCAGTAGATGTTTTGACATTCACACATGCAGTCTTTGAAACAGAAAATTATTCATTGTATATTATTTTTCAACTAGTTAAAAAATTAGCTGTCTTGAGAGTATTGTAGCAAGACTTTACAGTTTTCTTGTTAGTGGAAGAAAAATACCCCTTTTTTTGTTATACATTGCTAGCTTAATTCTTCAGTTACTTCAGCACATACCATTAAAGCTCCACAGATTTCATCTGAGTTCTGTTGCAAATCTGACATGGTTTGGTTTTGGGGTTTTTTTTTGGTATTTCACTATGAGCTAAAGCTATATATTAAATTACAATATGTTTCTATATGACTCAAAGGACATAACGCTTTCTTTTAAGATTTCTACCAAGTAAGAAACAGCAATAACAGAAATATGATTCTGCAATATACTTCATCATTTTACCTCAGTCAGACAGGTTTTCTGTAACATAACTTGGGCAGATAAAAAAAGAAAAAATATGGGTAGTGCATCTGATCTATAATTATCCACAAGTATAGGTTCTGATCCAGCATTCACTTTGTTTCTGCATTACTTAAAGGAGCATATTCACACTCACCTTCAAACATTCAACTTACCATGTCCCACCTACTCAATGGACCCAAGTGGCACACTAAAAAAAAATACTTAGATCTTCTGAAAATTGATACAAAAAATAATCCTGAAATATTACTGCAGTTTTTGAGCAATGGGGCACTGAGATTTATGGGGGACTTGGATATGATGAAAATGTGAGTTTGACCTTGTGCTTTAAACTCACCTGGAAAGTACTGCAATGTAACTAGACACTACTAGGCACACTAGAATGTTTGCCAAACTATCTATCTTCCACATATTGCTGCTACGTTATTTCAACAATTTTCTTGGAAGAAGAAAAGTCACTACTAGGGGGAAGAAAGAGAATGATCTTCATTAGAGAGTGCTGCTGTGCAGCAGCAAAGGGGTGGCTGTGCAGACACATCTGAGGCTGTTGTGGAAAAAAACAACAGAGAGGAAGGCAGAGGATGCTGCAAGGATAGATGGCAAAGATGGACATGACACACAAAGGAGCAGGGTACAAGATCAGTAACAGTGTTATCATCATGTTTTAACATCAGTGGGCACCAGTAATTTTGTTGTCACCTGTCATGCCATAAATTTAGAATAGCAATGCCACAGAAATATTTGTATCATCTGTCACCATATTATGGACCATTCTCTAACAGCTGTAGAGGCACCCAGGCTTAGGCACCTCAGTCATGAAATAAGTCAAAGTGTAGCATAACTTGTCCACTGAAAATATTTTCCAGTGACAATCACAAATATAGAAACACTATAGAGATTTAGGTTCTGTTTGTACAAAAAACACACTGCATTCACTAAGTAATCAGCAAACAAAACTTTAAATTATACATGATTAAGAGAGTCGTAGGTGTATGCTCCAGTACTGAACTGAATCCGGGATCCCATTGAGATCAAAAGCCTTCTGTAGTTTTATGGTCATGCGGTTTTGAGATCAGATTACACAACCCAAATGTGGATTGCTGCTCAAAAGCAAGTGGCTCTGCTTTTCCACTGAACATAGTCTTTCCCTTCCTTGTTTTGCTCTCAGTGCTAAAGTCAGACAAGTTGTCTGATCTGTATGGAAACTTGATGTAGGTGTACAAAGCATTTTCACGTTTTGGATTTTTTTTTTGGGGAAAAAAAAAAAAACAAAATACCTGTTTGACTGTTCTTAGCCAGAAATCTATGCATATGAAAAAAATAATAGCTTGAAGTGAATTACTTTCTTAGAAACCCTCAGCAGTATTGCAGGTTCAGGCTGATTTAGCCCTTGAACTGATCAGCCCTTTTTAGACTCAAGCTAGGCCTTGTCAGAGTTCCTTTGATCATTCAAAACCCTACCTTTTATTCTCTTTTTTAAATTATTATTGTGTTTCAATGATAAAATACTGAGGGATTCCCAAAGAAGTGCAAGACATTATATTATTATATGCCTACATGAATATTAAATGTTTTCATCATGATTAGTATAAAAACAATATCAAATGAACTAGACACTTATGAAAAAGTTTTCTTTTCTTTTTTTTCCCCGTAGTTTGGTCAATGAAAAAGATCAAAAAGCCAAATAAATAAAAGATTTTTAGACAAATTAACTAGATAGATAATGATTCATCAGCATATAATGTTAATAAATTATTCTCTTAGCTTGCCATAAGTAGCAAATCTTTATATATTTCTTTTGGTAGACATTGTTACAGTATTAATCAAGCTATTTTTTTAGTCACATCAATATAATAACTTTGGAGGAAAAAATATTTTCTAGACAGAAGTCTTTAATCAGTGAAATACACTAATTCAACCGAATTATTATATGGATCTTCCACTGAGTCTTAATCAGAAAAAGATTATGAAGTAGATTTAGCTCAGCATTTCTAACTGTGGAGCAGAACTGTGATCATCCTGCAGAACATTCTCAGCTTTAAGGAAGCAAAAAAAAGAAAGTAAAAATTTCTACAGTTCCCATGTGTTACTTCTCTGGAGATAACGTGTAACTAACAACAGATTATAAGCTGTTTTTTAAAGAAGAAACAATGCCTTTATAAACACCTGTAATATCTGTGGTGACAATCTAGTGAATGGCGCCCTTTCTATTGAAGAAAATTGTTTTGCTAATTTAACAAGAATGATGCATGCCTAAGAAGAAATCTCAAATCCTGAAAAGTGCAACCGCTGAGGGAAGCAGAAGCCAGAGGCTACTGTTAAGTAGTACCAAGTGTATCAGTAAATAGGAGGAGAAGGAAATATTGCATCTCCTCACTAAAAACTTCGCGAGGGTTTGGTGTCTGCTTTCCAAGAACACAGGCGTACATTCACAAACAACATAACAGGCCCTGAACTGGCCATTATCACTCAGGAACAATATCTTGGGTTATAATCAATGACTCTATGAAAATGTCAGCTCAATAGTGGTTAAAAAGGCAAATCAAAGCTAAGAATTCTTAAAAAAAAAAAGAATAAAAAACCAAGGAACATCATATCTCATTGCATAATTATCTGGCATCACCCCTCTCTCCTCCAATAAAATATATTTAGTTTAAATCACATGTATCTGGATCCTTTCTTTCTGTGCAAGAATAAAGCACCAGTTAGCCTGAAATTAGAGACAGTCTGGTTTGTGAGTATCAGGAAAACCTGATGTGGTTCTATTAAAAAGTGTTCAAACACACCTGACACGAACAGCAGTCTGAAATGGAAAAGACCATTCATTAAGTAGTATTAGAGGCATAAAACGTATTGGTGAAAGCAGTGATTTGTCCCCAAAAAAGGAGAGGTACCAGAGGCATTTTGACCTTCAGAACATTTCAGTTTAGCGGCCTTGAGTAATGAGTGGTGGCTTATGAAATAAGAGGTAATATGGATAGTAGGTATGAGGAGAAATGCTTTTTCATAATTATTATTCTTGCTATGTATACGGTCCATACCTATGAAGATTAATGTTGCTATTGCTAAGGTGGGAATATAAATCTTGTATTAAGCAGCTCTCCAGGAACAATGGGTTCAGGAGAAGCCTATATTTCTCTCCATGGACATAACATGGACTCTGCTTATGAAAAAATAATACACAGCAAAATTATCTGAGTGATCAAATTCCTTATAGGGACAGCCCAAATCCCTTCTGGGTCAGGCACCATTTATCACTCTTAATTGTAGTCTCAGTTTCAGGAAAAGGCAGTGTGCCCACTACTGTCTGTTTCTGTTAGACCTTGTGCTTTAACATCATCTGTCTCTGTACTGAGAGGGCTGGTGCTCAAGCACCAGGCTGCTGCTGTCCGCATCGCGTGCTGCCACATTCGTTAGCTGTGAGCATCTGAAACGACATGTCAGAATGGTGCCGTACTCTGCATCCCTGGGACTGACTGTAACAGGCAGAATGGTCAACGCTGCATCAGGTGTGGCTGTCTCCACCTCCCACACTCCGCCAGTGCTATCCTCACCAGGCTTCACATCACAAAGCACTCCTCAACGTACTTGCATCATAAATGAGGGCATATAGACATCTTTTCAATTCACTCTGTGAAAACGAGACTTGGACAGGTTATAAAACAACTGCCAGTAACTTTGAATAGAAAAGGAAAAATTCATACAAAATTCCTATGGTTTTAGGGTCATATAAGGATCAGAGTGAAGTTGTAATGCATGTATAAACAGTGAGGCCATGCCTCTTGATTTCTACCCTTGATCTTGTTTTATTGACCAGTATAGATGTAGGCAGTGCCTATCATTGGAAGAATCAAGAACAATGGATGTATATAGTAAAGGCCATCCTGAGTCACACTAAATGCTGTTTCTATTGTTTCCAGAATAAAACATGTCATAGATGGAAATCTAGGGAAGAATAAAAAATTGAGAAGTGTCTGTGACACTTTACCCTAACAGTCTTTCCAATGATTTTCAGTTCTGGAGGTAGAGGTGGTATATATGCATTTAGTAGATGTCTTTGGACTCCTCGTCCGTGAGTTTTCCCAGCCTCTCCTTCAGCCCGTGTTCATGTTAGTGTTTCCAACATCCTTTGGAGCAGTTCCACCAGTCTACAGCTGCTGTGTGAAGAACTTCTTCCCTAAAATTGTTTCAAACTTAACTCCTACTAACTTAATTTACCCCTCCTTTTATTTTGGACAATTTTATATTTACCATGGACTATCAATTCTTATCCAACCTCTCCCAAGCACTCTTCTTTAAAGAGCTCTATCTTAACCTGTTACTTTCGTCATTTTTTTCCAAACCTGACAGTCTTATCATTTCATTTTTTCATACAAAGAAGCAGTTCCATACCTTTGATAATCCTTGTTCTCCTTCTCCGAACCTTTTCCAGTTTTCCTGGATTCTGTTTCAAATGGAGGAGACAGGGGTGATGCCAGATAAATATGCAATGAGATATGATGTTCCCTGTTTTCTTCTTCTTTTTTTAAAAAAAAATTCTTAGCTTTGATTTGCCTTTTTAACCACTATTGAGCTGACATTTTCATAGTCATTGATTATAACCCAAGATTTTGTTCCTGAGTGATAATGGCCAGTTCAGGGCCTGTTATGTTGTTTGTGAATGTAGGCCTGCTCATTCCCATATGCATGGCTTGACATTTTTCTATACTGAATTTCATCTGCCATTTTATTGGTCACTCATTCAGCTTCCTAATGTCCTTCTGCAATTCTTCATGCCTTCTTTTTTACTGCCACTTCACTAATCACTTGTTGTTCTGGGTCATCTATGAATATCTTGAACTGCACAAGTCCCAGCACAGATCTGTGTGGAATTTACTGATGATTACACTGCAAAAAGTATTTATTCCTACCTTCTGTTTCATCATTTAACCATATCATAAAATAAAATGAGGGACTTTATCCCTTATGCTGTAACGGCTTAGGTTCTTTAAAGCTTCTGGTGACAAATTGTGCCAGAAACCTTATGAGAGTCTGGGTAGGATATATCAGGCAGAATACTTTTATCTATGTGCTTAACTTTCAAATAACTCCAGTATGTTTATGAGGCAGGATTTCCCTTCAAGAATCCACATTGACTCTTCCCCAGTATATGGTCAGTCTTATCCATGTGCTTATTATAGGCCCTTTGTTATAGGCTCTACTAATCTGCCCTGTTGAGGTATCAGGCTTATGGACTCTGTATTTCTTGGAATCTCACCTGGGATCAATTTAAAAGACACCTTCATATCTGCCAAGTACTTCAAGTACCAGGAGAATTTTAAGGAAGAAGATGAGAACTCTCACGTGCATATCATTTGATCCTGGCAAACCGTCACTGTTCATTTTATCGTTGTTGTTACTCATTTTATTCCACTGAATGATGCGTAGCAGATTGTCCTGTTTCCACCAAGTTTCTGGTATATCTGCTATTTCGATGTTCATGTTCCTTAATCTGACAACTTGGACTTTCTATTTTTAGTGTACCGGTTTGGTTCTCTTCTCAGCATCCTGTTTAAATCATACTCTGTGTTAGACTAATACCATCCTGTGTTCTAGCCTTCACAGAGACTAACAAAATTTCCATAATGTCATCCATAATAGATATGTCATCTTCAGCTCTGTGCTGTTCTGTACTTGTCAGCTTTCTCCTATTCTTTCATTGAAAAGCTCAGTCTCAGCTTCCTTGATGTTAAGTGCTAGCTTGGTCCACTTATCATTCAGTTGAAGTACATCTCTCCTGCATGACCATCCATTACGCTAGAACTGTCCCCAGCTTTTGATGCATCTGAATCCTTACTACTGGCTTCTCAGCCCGGCATTAAAAGTTCGCCTCTCTTCGTCCTTATTTGGTCCAACGGGAATTACTGAGAGCACTGCAAACAACACCAGTTTAGTGGGTTTGGTATTCTTAAAACATTCCTAAAAGCCTAAATTCCATTCCTCCCTGTCCAGTCTCTCTCCTGCTTTTCACCCTGCGATTTTTATTCCCATGCACACCAGTTACAGACCCCCTCTGTTGTTTCCTAGCAGTTGGTAGAGACATCTCATAAGGTCTGACACATTTGTGCACTTGACAAGCAAATCACCATGAAATTCTCCATGCAGTCACAAACTTAGCTTGCTATTTTTCTGGTAGCAATTGCCCACCACTGCAATCTGCCTCTTGCTTCCAGTAGAGCCTCTGCTTAAAGAGGCATTTCCTTGGTGTGGGATGGCAGATGAGCAACTTTCAGCAAGGCAGATTCCCGACTGGGATCCTTTGCCCTTCGCCCACCTGATGCCTTCCCCCGCAGCCCCCGTCTGGGGGGGCTTCTTTGGTATCAGTCCCTCTATGCCAATCTGAAGTGAAACTATGAACCTCTGTGCATCTGTGCTGTTTCCTCAGCCAGTACTGGGTTTGCTGGCTTGAAGAAGAGGCTGATTGATTAAGTACCTGAAAAAGCTCTTGAAGAATCTCTCTAGACTCTGAGGTCATTCAGTTCAACTACTCTAGCCTCAGAAGATAAGTTGTTTTTTTTTTCTGTTAGTTACAACTTACCTACAGTATATACACATCTACTTGCCCATGGAGAACATATACATTCATATGATAGTGGACACAGTAAAATGGTCCCTCCCCTCCACCTTCCTGCTGGAGAACACCACCTCTATTTCTTCTCTCTGAAAGGATGAGAAGTTGATTCCTAATGTGAGTACGCATGTCTGCTTTAACAATTAGCTTAAAAAAAATTAACTAACCTTTAACTTTCCCCTAAATTCATGCACAGTTTCATCCTATACTAAACTATAACTATTTTTTAATACAAACTCTTCACATAATAGACTAAAACTAAGTTATTCAGCTCTACATCAGCACAGACATTGCAGGGGGCACCCAAGCATTTTCCCAGAAATCTTAATCGCTTTTGTAATATGTCATGAACTTTTTATCTTTTGTTAATACATCCATATTTTAGTCAAACTCAAATTTGAAGGCTCCAATACAATGGAACATATAGAATTTAAATTCTAATTTGAATGTAGTTAGGATAGTCAGTTTACCATGTTTCATGAAATACACAGTATCCAAACTGTATCTTCTTTTTGGAAGCAAGACTCACACACCTTTGAACCAGAGGTTTAAACCAAAAGCATATTCATCTACTACCAAAAATGAAGCTGTCGTATATGAAGCTAGATAACATACTTTCCAGAGATGTTAAGAAGATAAAAGAGAACTCATGATTTTCACACAATGCCAAATTTTGCTTGTAATATTTTCATATTTTATTATCACTATTATTTTGTTTTCAGTAATGTTTATGATTTATTTTTATCTCTGTGATTTGTTACTTCAGCCACTGAATAAAGAAAATAATGATTTGAAACAGCATTTCTCTGCTGGCATCCTGGATGTATGGCTTGCTTCCAGCAAATATTCACTGTGTTCATTTTTGAAAGATTTTTACAAGCACAATGATAACATGTCTTTTCAAAATGGCTTTCTTTGAGATGGATTACTTTTCCTCTCTGTAGTTCTGTATGATTTGTCTGTGAAGAACTCTGGGAAACTCATATAAAGGCTACTATATAAATTAGGATTGTAGCTATAAGATTTGAGTTTGTTTATTATAGATGCTTTTGCCTTCTCTTCGTAAAACATAAATGGTTTCACTGAATAGTAATTAAATAAAAGGTCCACGTTATTTATTGTAACCAGTTATGTAAAACAAAAAAATACATTACATATCATTAGGATTAAAATGCTCATTAGGTTGCTGAAGATTTCCAGGGAGAAGATTTCAGTGAAAGTCTCAGATCATTTCGCATAACACTCATGACTTCATAAACCCCAATAATAATTAAAATATTGTGTTAAAGTAAAAGGTCTGCTTTATTATGATTGAAACAGCCCAAAATTTCAAAATGCGTTTTGAGTAGAGAATACTTTTGGTCTTTTTTTAAATAATATTCTGCCACAATAATGGGTGGAAATAGTTACTACAAATCTCATCTGTTGGGTTTTAAAAATTTATTTTCTGAGAAAGAGACAAAAAGAAAAACCAGAGCAATTAGAATTAGAGAGAGATTTTGTAGTTGCCATCCAATCAAAAAAATGCAACACTATGATTTAGAATGTATTTTCAGTAGTTTTTAATTCAGTTCTCTAACAAGATGCCTCCCCATTGGTGTCATTTGAAAGTAAGCCATACTCCAGTCTCATTCTCAGAGAGCTTTTATTGATATTCACCTTAAACGTTCCTTTTTAAAACCTCATCCTATTAGTCATAGTTATAGCTGAATATATCACCTAAACAACTTTTTCCTAGGTTCATGTTGATATTTTTCCAGATGCTGTGTGCAGGCAATTCTGTCTCCAAACTACACATATTTATATCTCCTTTTCCCAGTCAAAATTCACCTACATAAGATAATTATATCACTTAAATTGCCTTTTTATTTGAGCATTTGACATAAATATCCTGCATTGTGGAATAGTACTATTCCCATTTTACAGATTGGGAAATGAGGTGTTAAGAGGAAAAGCAATTTTTAGATCAATGATAGGGAAGTGATTTGAAGGTAAATTGAAAGATAGAGATATAATCACAGGTGCTCTCCTATGAAAAGTATATTCTATGGGTAGGTATAGTAAAAAATAAAGATAATGTCCATTTTCTGTCAAACTAAAGCAGCACACCATTACATGTGAAGTACTGAAATTCTGTTTCTTCATTTTATTTTAAGCTCACATGGAAATGTGAGATAATATATAGATTTTCCGTAATTTATGTGGATCTATTTTTAAACTGTTCTATCAATCCCTTTCCAATAGCCCAAGGACCAATACTTATTATATAAGAATGTGATAAAAGTTGGAATAGTGAACATGCCCTTCTCATTAATGTTCTCACTTGGTAAAAGAACTACAGTCTGGCAGTAGAAACATGTGAAAAATAGCCAGTTTGTGGAAGAGAAATAGACATGGTAATTGTCACCCAGTAAAGGAAAAAATGCTATGGTCAGCAACAGTGATAAGCTTTTAAGCCTCTGCAGCCTCAGTTCTCAGCTAATAATACACAGTTTATTTGTTTGGATGCATACTGAATATTGTGATAGCACACCTTTGTCACCAGTTAGCTGTAAGCAAATTCTACCTTTGCCATTTGCTAACACAATGTCTCCGTTACTCTTAAGAACCTCAGGTGTGCTTTCGTCCAGTAGTCTTTCCTGTGCTTGCCTAAATGCTGACTTTTTACAGTATAACCCATTTTTTACCTGTTTGAAAGACATGGCTTAGCTGTCCGAACAAGCCCACAGGATACCTTTTTTCCACATAAACTTCATTTTACTCAAAACAAAAGGAACATATGGTTCTGATGTCTTGCTGTGGTCACCTTTTCTTCACATTTCTTCGTCTGACATACAGACATCACTCATACTTAGTTGCTTGCTTTGTTCCGTTGTTTTCTGAAATAGCCCTTAAGCAGCATACTCATGAGTGTTTAAGCTGCAAAATGATAGGATTTTGTCTTCTGCATGACCATCTATTCTAAGACAGTAGATCTAAAGTCAGTCTCAAGTGCTAGGAATGATTGGAGGTTTGGATTTTGCATCTTTTTAAAATGTGACCTCCTTGTGATCCCCCCTCTATTTTGTGGGAATCTTAGCATAGCTGATGGCAGATGCCATTTCAACATGAGAGCCCAGCACGTCTACAGGGAAATGTAATGAGAAGGGCTGCCTAATGGAGTGACATCTATGGTGGTATGATTGCTGTTGAAAAGTAGAAAGAGACGATGATTGGTTATAAAAATACAGATGAATAAGGCATAAAACAGTCCTCTCAGCAGGGACAAAGGAAAAAAAAGCGGCCTGTGGTAACCTGACAATATCACCAGTTTCCCCATTCTACATGCACCAGCAGGAACCCTTGCTGAGGAGACATAAGCCTAGCCAGTTTTGCACTGTAGGAGCCTATATGCTCCTGTTATTCCAGTCTGTCACTTTTTCACAATAAATCTTACATTAAGCTGGAATAGCGGATTCTCTATAATATATTCTTCTACCAGTCACCAACAATCGTACCAACATCTTGACTGTGTTCCTGTACCTGCTTTTCATTATCTTCAGGGAAGGGTGAGAAAAGATGCTCTAATGACAGCCGAGCTCTTAGACCTCAGTGGCTCAAGGGCAAGCTATCAATCTTCTGAATGGGTTCAGAAAATCTCCCTGTGACACCTCTTGTATAAGAGCATGCACAGCTGTATCTCATGACTCACTTTAAGAATGAGCAAACACACAGACAAGCTAGAATCAGATCAATAGCATCTGCCTGTCCTTTATAAACGGTTTGGTTTGTTGAAATCAAAAGCCTGTGTTTTGATACCCCACTCGAGTCTTTTTTTCAGACAGATGAAATATCATTACTCAGTTGATGGGAGAAAATATTATCTCCTCTTTTATTCATTAGTGTTCTGTACCCTCATTTTCTTATCTGTCAACTATGCTCTACAGAAACTGGATATCAGTGTGACTCAGTGGATGTAGAAGGGAGCTAGATTTGTTACTGAATTTTAGGAATTTTAGTCTGCTGTTGGCTTCCTATGCCGCTCTCATCTTCAGGTGAGTCTTTTGTTGAGTGGTTAAACCTCAACAGGTTAAAAGATGCTCAGGTTGCATCTGACCCTTCCCAGCTATAGGACTGCACTACACATTACCGAAACAGATTTTTGA
Organism: Calonectris borealis; assembly: GCF_964195595.1. Lineage (NCBI taxonomy): Eukaryota > Metazoa > Chordata > Aves > Procellariiformes > Procellariidae > Calonectris > Calonectris borealis. Next base: position 82,695,789 of record NC_134313.1, on the reverse strand, counting down.
CAAAAACATGACCATTTCTGAAGTAATCTAATTATGAAGCTTTTCTGAAACATTGTACACAAATCCACATTGGACTACAAATTGGTAGAATCTTCAATTTCATTAAAGGATCTGTCAAATCACAGATTCTTTGAGGAGAAATAAAGAAATAGCGGTCAAGAATGAGGAAAGACTAAGAGAGTGATTTCATAATTTAAAATCATGAACTATCCGATGTTGAATTCTTCAAAAGAAATTTATGCTTCTTTTTCTCCTGCACATCTGATCTCTTTTCCTAAAGCTTTTTCTCCTAGCGCCCTTTCCTTCCCTTTACTTAATAGAGTTTTTTCCCCCCCAAGTTTTCTCTGGTTTTATATATTTAAATGTGTGTATTTCCGACAAGTTCAGCTGGATTTGCTTGGAGAACAGTGAGGATAAGCGATTGTAATGCTTTTTCTTTCTTTTTTTTTCTTTTTTTATCTTTTTTTTTGAGAAAAGTTAATGTGTTGTTAGGGTATGAACAATGTTACAACATTTTTTTGTTGTACAACTGAAATTACTCACGCTTTAAAATACAGGCAGTGTGTGGAGGTGGAATATTTTGTGAATTAATTTCACATGCAATGCAAGAGATTTTATGTGCTTTCAAAACCTACTGTTGGTTGCTTTTTCTCAGGAAAGGAACAAAGCATTTGGACCCCACATATATGCTCTTCAAAAATTTATGAGGGTTCAACAAAGATCAACTTCACTGAGAGAGGCTGTAAGTGCAGAGGGCACAGGAATGGGCCGTTTCACATGAAAATTCCTTACTTTTATTAATAATTGGGGATATAAAAATTTGGGGTCCTATGCTAATACCTCATTCTGTTTGCTTTAATATTTTGATATTGCCTATAACCAGCTTCTACCAAAAAAACCCAAATACTGACATTCTCACTTCTATCTTTTTATCATTCTTATCATGCAGTGATATTTAAATGACTGATTTAAAATTTAACTTTCACTCTTGGTCATTTGAATGCCATAAAACACTTAAGATATTTAATGAAATGAGAAAGTTTGAATTATTTTAGTTCTCAATGTACAAACTGCCTTTCTCAAAAGTCTCTGGCACTGATTCTCCATACCTGATGCTAGCACAATTACCATTGACTTTCACAGGAGGTTTATCTTCCTGAGGACTGTAGTACTGGAGTCTAAATAATTAAATATTAAGGTTTAAGAAAAGATGAATTCTAACTTCAGTGATGTATCCTCTGATGTCTTTATCAAGGCCCTAATGGTCCTGACCAGCCTCACCTATGATGCCTCACCCCTCCCTCACTAGGGGCTCCATTTAAGCTCAGGCTGGGGCCTCATGAAGTGTTGTTTGGGTTTGCCCATGCTGTCTGAGCATGCAGAGACATGGGTAGGAAAGTCAAAGCCCACCTGGAGTTTTATCTGGCAAGAGATGTCAAAGGCAACCAGGGCTTCTATAAATACTTGACGTGCTTGATGCAACACACTTGATCCATTATACTCCACAGTTTATAAAGATATAAGCTACTGAACAGTCATCAAAGCTTAAACCACAATGCAAATAGTCAAATATAGTAGTTGAAAGCATACAACTTGAAAATTATATCCTCAGATATTCCTGTGTAGGCCTAATCATTGAGCTTTGATAGCAACATAATTCATCCTGTTTGTGCAAAACAGCTAGCTCAGACAGCCTTACACTGTACCACAGGGAGAAGCCTGATGAAACTTTCCTTTGACATCATACATTTATTCTCAGGGCCCTGATTGAATGAACAGGCCTTCATGGCCCTAAGACCCTGATCAGCCTTGTGTGGAGCCTCCACTTACACCTTCTGCCCATGGGCCCAGGAGCTCCATTTAAGCTTGGGTCTGGGCTCCCAGACCTGGCCTAAGCTATGTTGTGGGTGTGCCATCCCCAGTCCTGTTTCTGGCCCTGCCGCCTTGATGAACCTTTGACCCACATGGTAGCCTTTTCTCCAGTAGAGTCTCCTGCTGCTCCTGACTGAACTCCCTGGATGGACCTTGAATCACTCCCCTTACCTGGGGCTGTTACCAGCACCTAGCTGTGCACACCTAGCTCAGGTGCTGCAGGACTGTGCCCTGGTCAGTAAGGACACAGTGCTGTAGACACTCTCAACTCCTGGTTCTTCCCTTGAGGAGCAGCCTTGAACTCGCTAGACATGTATCTACTATGGGCTAGTTCGTGTTTGAATACAGCACTTCTGGATTTGAGCAAGAGATAGGCAATTAGGCACTTTGGTGGTCAGGTCATATAACAACCTCACATGAGTGCCTTTTGTATAGAGCTGTAGATCACATGCTATCAAACTGAACCTCTTTCAAAAGAAAAAAACCTTCTTAATAGTTATTGATAATGTGCTTTTCTCTTCCAGACAAACAAGGAAACTATATTTGTCACTTTATCAATTAGATGCTAGCATTTGACTTCCATTTAGGTCTTTGTCATGACTGAAATGACCTTAGCTAACCATTCTTTCTGATTTTTGTCTCAAGCACTTTTTTACAGGTGAATACACTTCAGTAATATCAGTAACTAAATTTTGCACATTATTTTTGACAAAATGCAATGAAATGATTGACAGCAAAGGAGGCCATCAGTCAATAAAGGTGGAAGGCAGCATAAATGATGCATCACACTACTTTCCAACCTATGAGCAAAGTCAGACAGGGCACTGGAAAATGGAAACAGTGTTGAATGAAAAATAGGATATTGTGCATTTGTGCAGAGCAATTTCAGCTCATGAATTTATAAAGGTGTCAAATTGTTATCTAAATAAGAGAAGAGAATAGTTCTGGTGTTCTCTAATTAACTCTTCAGGAGCCACAAACCACAGTCACTCAGACTTCAAGCTAGATCTAAATTAGCCCCCAGTGGCAATTGCAACTCTTTGATAGGATGGAGTCCCGTGGTAGGGTGATCCTAAATACATTTCATAAAAAAAATAAATACATCCAAATATTATTATCTTTTCTCACAAATAGATGCATGGACAGAAACTATCCCTGCAAACAGACCCTTGTAAAAGTGCCAAGAAATGCATTATCTATGACTACTAGTAAAATGCACACCTATGCAGAGCTCACAGGACAGACTCAGAGTTTTGAGCAGGCATTAACGATCTTTTGAACATGAAGACTTCTCCTCTAACCTCGGTATGATTTTCATTGTCTCTCAACCTGATGTAGAGATACATGGAGCAAGATGAATTCTTATGTTGACTTATCAGCTACTTACTTAGGAAGAGATATTAAGGAGAAGCAAAATGAGATATTGAATTTTTTAAAACACTGTCTAGGCCTGAAGCAGAAATGTAGTCACCTTATTTCCTGTGTAATGACAGTGGCATTTGCTAACTGTAGATTTGAGTAAATCAGATTTATTATACTATACTGGGAGAACGAGTGATCTCAGACACGTAATTAAAATACTTTCCTAATGTCCCTACATCTAGAAAATGTTTCCTTTGAGAGCATATTGAATTCCTTGCCAGATGAGATTAGACTTAAAAGCTATGATTAGATGAATTTAAGTACAATAACATTTTATTTTGGTAAATGTAAAAACAAATGAAAATTATGCTTCCTGAAGAACACACTTTAAAAATGACGCAGGTTCTCAACAGTTTTCTGGAAAACATTTTTTTCCAAATGTAAGAATAGACAAAAGTTGTATGTTTACAAATTACTGTATGTCTGCTCTCTGTCAGAAACAGTCTTGTCTGAAAAATCTTGGTTATGTGGGATTCAATTTTTTTCACAGAAAACAAAATATTTCCTCAAAAATCTCTCAGAGGGATTTGAAAATATCTTTCTTTTAAAAATCTGAGGTGTAAATTAGTGTACAAGCTTGAAGAGCAATTCCAAGTATTATTCTATATTACTAAAGATTTAACTCTACTGAGTAGAAATAAAAGATCCATAAGAGGATTTAGTTTTAAATTAAATATTTTGCTTGTTAGAAGAACATTTTCTAAGCTATTAATTATTATTTTAGGTATCTCAAATGTAACTGGGTATACAGAAAAACTAAATTCCAAATCGAATCTCTACCTAAGAGATGTAGATTATTTCCTGTTTATATTTCGTTTTAAAAAGCACAATTGCAGTGCTAATTTAGTCCTGAGAATATTTTGAATCATAAAAGAGCTTTTTAGCACATGGTTTTTCCTTTTGTCATTTACAGATAAATGCAAGCACAAGTTGCATGAAGGCTTGGACTGTTTTAATGGTCCACCAGAAAACTGTACCTGGTTTATTTCTTTTTTGGTAGGGTTACTCCTCAGTCAGACCAACAAGCCTGTAGGGTTCCCTGTGGCAGTAAAAGCACCAGAGCTGCTGCAATAGAGGGGCTGCCTCTCATGAAAGTAACAAGGTTTTAGAATGGTTTCAACTAGCCATGGAACTCCACCTTTAAAAAAGTATAATCATTGCAATCATGCCAAGAGCAGTAATTACAAACAAGAAAAAGTCACTGGGGCACTGATAGAACTGGAAAGTTAATGCTAGAAAGGAATGGGGGTCAGCCAGCACAGAAGGGGAAGAAGCTCTTCAAAACAACCTCTGAAAGAGCCACCAAGGAACAGCCCTCCTGCCACCCAAGCCAGCTCAGGCCTGTTTGAGAACAAGTCATCCAGTAATTTGCCTCTTTTTTTTTTTAAGCAGTTACGCTACCTGAAAAAAAATGGGAGATGAGAACATACTTAAATACCTTTAAGGAGAAAGAATACATCATCTGAAATTAAAAGACAGACATATCAGAATTGAAGCAACTAGAAAAGCATCTGTTAAACATTATGTGTGTAATATTTCTGAAGAGAATTTGGGAAGAAGTTTAGGCAAAAATAGATCTCTCTGATATTGCTTAGACTATATATTTTTCAATTTTGCTTTTGCAATGGATAGATAGGAGAAATCACTTTCTTTCCTAAGTTAACTATTTTTATTTGTCTAAAATACACTGTTTCCAAAAAAACACAACAGCATGTCATGTAGAACATACCAAATATGCATCTCATTTAAAGTAAAATCACTGTTATTACACTGATCTTCATAATGTTCAAGCATTTTCAAACACTGCATTAAAGAATATGACACTTAAATACAAGATGCGATCTGAACTGCTTGGAAAGTTGAATTTTGGTAAAGATTTATGACTTTGGTTTTGCTACTTTCATTTTTTTAAATACAAGTTTATGCTCCTGAAGGTAAGAAATGAACTGGAAAGTAGAACTCTGTGATGATTCTTCCTTTTCAGAATTTTTTCAGAATTTGCTTCCTAATCCTGAAAAATGGAAATACTTTTGCAGACAGGGGTTTAAGAAGAGATGAGTCATTGGACAGTCAATTACCAGGCAGGTGATTGCATGTCTGCTCAGAAACTGACCAATGACTCAGGATATGCAGTAATATTGCATGTGCTAATGAGTTGGCACTGACTTACCAGGAACTCCACAAAGATTTATCAATACATTTACACACACACACACACATATGTGTATACATGTTATATATATATGTGTGTATGTATATATATATCTATCTCTCTAATACATATAGCTTCTGTAAACTGACAGAAAATTAGAAGTTAGATCAAGAATCTTCTCTCCTACTACAAATGAGGAATTTGGGAAAAAAGAAATGACACGCTTATAAATATTTTAACTTTCCTATGCTTGACCTATGGCACCTTAGCAACAGGCTAGGTTTGTGAATCATTACTGGACAGAAATTTTTGCCACAGTCTACCCAAAATTACTTGTGAAATTACAGTTAATTTTTACTATCTGATGAAGAGAGAGATTGACATTAGGTACCAAAAAATGGTTTATGGTAGGTGAAAACAAAGCCTTATTGTCCAAGAAAGGTGCACCTAATATTATATCCTTTCTCTGGTCTCTGAAGAGTGCAGAATTACACTGAGACAAGTTTGAAAAATTGGAAATAGCAAATGAGTACCTAATCATCAGATTACAGGATGACTTTCATTTTCTTCTTTTGGCTTAAAATCCAAATACTCGTGAAAGACGTAACAGCCTCAACAGAAAAAAAAATGAGGCACTTCTTTCAAGACTACCTCCAGGAGTCTAGACAGTATATGCTGAAATCTGCTCAAATGGGGAAATAAAAAAAGAGTTTGGGTTTCCTGTAGCTCTTCAGTGACAGTCTTAGCTACCAGGGTACTTGTTAAAATAACAGTGAAATCAACCATCTATCCTTGCTTCCAGAGTTTTGTGAAATGTGCTTACTTTTTTACTTAAAAGTACCTCAAATAGGAAGTAAAGTTTTACCTCAGGATGAATATAAACTTTAGTCCTTGCAAAAATATTTTTGATGCTTGTCATTTTCACAACAACATTATGCCTGTTTGGGTCAGACACCAAAAGGAGTAGGGAGGAGATAAGGGGAAAACTATCTAGGTAACCCTCAGAACAGAGCAGAAGGCATATATGGTAATTAATATGTCCTGAACTGTTATGTAAAGGATGAAATACCTCAGTATTTCACCATTGGACAATTGAGTACAATTCAAGGGTGCTGAGTTTTTATGTGAGGCCAGCTGAAGCTTCCACTTAAGTTCCCAGTCCCAGCAATGCTTTGCTTGAAATAGAGCCCACTGATGAAAGATTGCTGGGTCAGAATTCATCCTTTGGACCAATCTGCAGATAAAACCACTTATTACCTTCCCTCAGTAGGAAGACATACACAGGTTGGACTGGTTTCTTGATATTCACCTTCACCAGTTGAACATCACCCCTCAAACATTTCCAAAGACTGATTGGAGATATCTTATTTCACAGTATGACTGTTGCCAATTGTTTAGTGTCACAAAGATAAGGTCAGATTCATCTCGTCACCAAGAACGTGCTGTTTATTCTGTGCACTCAGTGTGCACACATGATTACACTACAAACATAATTTTGGAGGCCTATATTAATCTTCTAACAAGATGTCATTGTCATGTTTGCTTTTACTCAAGCAGAAAACAAAAATTTTCTTGTGTCTGCTAGTCCTCTGCTGTCCATTAATATCAATTGTATTGAGTCACATTCCATGTCCGATCATCTAAATGTTATCTGTTTGAGAAGAGACTCCAATTCATTCACTCCCAACTTTAGAAACATCACAATTTATTGCCTAGAATTATTTGCCAAATCACAAAAAAAAAAAAAAAAAGAAAAGCCAAGAGAAGTATGGCTTATTTCATGGATATATACAAAAATATATGTCACATAATATATTAATACTTCTCTTCTTGACAAGTGTTAATGTCTCATTCCATCTTAATAGCTCCTGCAGTCACTCCTGGATAAACCTGCACTGTCATTAAGAAAGTTTAATTACTTTCTTCACAATCTTCTCCAACTAAAAATAAGGGGCTTTAAAGATCACTTTGAGGTCCCTTCCTTACACATCACAGGTTTATGTTCTTCTATGTGAGATGTATGAGTTCCCCTCAAGACTTTTCTTGGTGGAAGAATCCTCACCTGGCCTCAGCTGTACAGTCTGTTAGGCCTTGATCTACACTGACTTAATGGAGGGCTTATTATCCTTGCATTGGATTTTTTGTAAAGCACCTGTTTCTCTTCGTTGGGCTATCCTGTTTATATCTAACCTTGTTTAAACTTTTTTTTTCTTTTTTTTTTAAAGTAGGTCTTACAAATCCTATTTTACATTATGACTAGATTTGCATCAGATATGACTTTTTTTTTTTTTAAGACTTTTGTTGATTAAGCTTCTCAAATGCAGTTTTACCATCTGTTGTTTTACTAATAGAGGACCATTTACTTAGTTAAGATTTTTTCCCATTATCCACTGAAAAGAACGTCATTTTAAGTTTATGATTAAATTAGTTTAAATTTCTGAGATGGTGCCTGAGATGGTGCCAAGATATCAAACCTCAGAAAAGCACCCTCCCCCCATGTTATTACTCTTATGAATCTTTTCTGCATGTATAAAACAGACATATTTTTATTTTGCAGGACTGCTAAGCTAGCTCCATATACTAAAATGTAAAGTGGTTACTCACTTCCCCTGAATATAAACAAAATATATATGTCAATAATTGTAACCATAATATCCATGAAACTGAATTTCTTTGTGATCCCAATATTTTGCTTATTATGAGATTTTTTCATTCTTTCATCTCCTCTTTGTTTTGTTGCATAAACATATGTTCATCTGCTGCTTTTAAACTGGTCATCAACACTAAGGAATTTATATTTTGTTAATTTTTATTTATAAAAAACCTTGCACATTTATTGCTTACATTATTGCTTAAAAGATAGAGAATAAGATTAGAGATACTTTTGGAGTCTAAATGTCTGTCATTACAAAACCAGTTCTTCCCTATAAACTTTAAGAAACAGAAGCATTAAATAAAAGAGGAATAGTAAGGTTGAAAGCAGAAACAAGACAAGTGTGTTGGAAACTTCAGAAGAATGATGGAAACTGAAATTCAGACCTTAACCTGCCCTCCCGTGAAAAGATGAATAAATATTTCATGGAAAGCTGTGCACGACTCAAAATAATAATTTTCAGCTTAGCATAAAGAAAATAGTTTTCAGACTACTATGGTGATGAAGTAAAATATGACTCTATGTTAGGCATTCAGGAGTCAATTTCATGAATTTCTAAAGAGTAGTTATTGCTTCAGAAGTGCAATCAACATTGCCACTGCACAGTTTAATGCTAAAATACACCATTGTTCCCTACAAGAAACCATAAGTTATTCACATTTGCTCAGTAGTTAACTGGGGTTTTTTCATGTAATACATATAAATGTTTATGTGCTGATACTTGTCCAGTGCAAGCTGTCCCTACAGTAAGTAGGCAAAACGGATCAGGTTGCAAAGCACTATTTTAGTGTAGTTAACTACAGAGTAAAACATAGCACAGTGGCAGCCTCAGTAGCATTCTCATTTAGTTTGATGACCAAGTTTCTTCTGGCTAGGATATGTTCTTCAGGATGTGTAATCAACACACGTATGCACACAGTGAGTATTCTTCTCCTGGTTATGTGAAACCAGAGATATTTTTTTGCAGTTTATAAAGTGTATGCACTCTGGTGTCAAACCTTCCCACTATTCAATGCATATGTCCTGGTTTCGGCTGGGATAGAGTTAAATTTCTTCCTAGTGCTGTGTTTTGGATTTAGTATGAGAAGAATGTTGGTAACACACTGACGTTTTTAGTTGTTGCTAAGTACCCTACTGGTCAAGGACATCTTCCGTACTCTGCCAAGTGCACAAGAGGCTGGGAGGGAGCATAGCCGGGACAGAATACCCTATTGACCATGGGGTATTCCATACCATGTGGTGTCATGCTCAGTATATGAATGGTAGGCGTGATCCAGGAAGTAGCAATCGCTACTTGGTTATTGGTCAGCGCAGGTGGTGAGCAATTGCATTGTGCATCACTCATTTTGTATATTCTATTATTATTATTGTTGTTGTTGTTGTTGTTATTATTTTCCCTTCCTTTTCTGTTCTGTTAAACTGTCTTTATCTCAACCCATGAGGTTTTTTTCATTCTTACCCTTCTGATTCTCTCCCTGTCCCACTGTGGGGGGTGGGGTGAGTGAGCTAGCGGCTGTGTGGTGTTTGGCTGCCTGCCAGGTTAAACCACGACAGCATAGTATATGTAGGGGAGCACATTTGTTGCTATTTCTGTTTCACTCAGTAAAAAGTAGTTTCCAAAAAAGAGAGAGATCAAAAGCAGATGGAAGGCAAGTGGACCACTCAACTAGAAAATCCCTGGTTACAGTTGAAATACCTCCCTTTCTTGAAGAAAGTGTCCATATATACATTCTTACAATAGGTGACAGTAAAGAGTTACCAAACCAGCAATACCCTACAAAGTACATACAATCCCACAAAATAATTTGTCCCAGCTCCGGGTGTTTTACAGACATCACAGTGTCTATAGATGAAGGTGAGACTAGGACTTAGATCAGTTGTGCACAGTAGATGTGCACAATGGAAATCTTGCACAGCTGTCCCAGTGAAGAATGTCTGTCTGTCTGCTAAAAGCACCATTCTTCTCCAAGAGAGATTTCAAGATAGTCTGAGTCAAAGTACACGGGGAAGAAGAGACCAGGAGTATGCCTCTCCAAAAACCTGGTCTATCTGGTGAAGGACCCCTGATTCAGCATCCCAGAGAGAGGCCTTCAGCACTGCAAAAATGTCCTGGGGAATATAAGCAGAGTGCAACGCTTCAATGGTTTCATGAAAATGTGTATCATTAAAACTAAGCAGTGTATACCAGTTCTTGCACTGTTGGAAAGATGTGTGTTGGAACACACAAGTGCAGACATTCATTTTGCACAAGTTCACCATGTTATCTCTCTTCCTAGTTAGGTAGGATGAAACTGTCACTTGAAAATTTTTGACATTTTCCTGCAGCAGCCCTCTGGCCTACAGGGTTTTTAACTTCTAAGACATATCAGAAGAAGGAAGTCTGGAGGAAGCACAGAGGCAAACAAGGTAAAATTAGCGAGCATTTTTAAGTGAGAGATTATTCAACATCACCTTCATCTTCTTCTCATTACATACAAGAAAACTGGTGCAGATGGGCAATGAAGGGAATCAAGGGAGAACCTCTACCAATGGCATCCCTGATCGTTTAGTTCACACACCTGGTGGTGGAAATTAGTGATGAAATACCTATGTCTAATAATCTGAGATCTCTCACTGGCTTCAGGAAGAGAGGACCTCATAGCAGACGATGGCCCCAAACAAGTTTGCTGCTGTGAACTTGAAGACTAGCTTAATATCAAGGTGGTGCTAGGTGAAAATTATGCTGAGGCAGCCAAAGTTGCTGCTTGATGAACTGGTGCTGGTGGAGAGATGTAAGGCCCTGATTTTGCAGAATGTCATCTAAAACTTAGCAAGGTGAAGTAGCACCAGAGAGGATTTCAGGGTGAGCTTGAACAGCTGAGCAAGACTCAAAGACAGATGCAGAGTGTTAGAAAGACTCATTATTAGTGGTGATATCTGGAGAAGGCAAAGAGGAAAATGTCTTTTGCCAAGGATCCTGGAGCTGACATTCCCAAAGGCATTGGGGTTCTTTAGAAGAGTCAAGCTCAGTGGAAGGCTTCCTCTGTGGCTTGAGTATAGATCTCCAGAAGCTGAGTTTTTACTTTTGCTTTTATTTGAGAGGATTTCAGATAGAGGCAGCTGTAAGACTTTGCACTCATGTGACCCTCTCCAAGAGGCTATGAACCACAGGAACTTGAATTGGAAAATGAGAGGTGACCTTGCTGGTGACATAAGATTGAAGTGGGTGTTCAAAGAAGGTACTGAAATCCAAACAGGCACAGGATAAAACTCTCTATGCAGTGAGAAAAATCAGCAGTGTGCTCTGACTTAGCAGGCTGATTCTGGGCAGTACCGAAATGGAAATGGCTGTGCTGCTTCTTTATAGTATAAGCACTGAGCAGCAGTAGGTCGGGACTATAGCATAAAGTGAAAACTTCCTTCCTCATACAGCAGGACACAAGCATATAGGCTGGTAGACTATACCCATGGATTCACTTTCAAAAATTTTGTATTATTATATCTAACTAAAGATTGGATCTTGCAAGTTGCTGAAACCAGAGAGGACAGGTGCTATGCCAAAATATAAACTGCCAGAGACTTTTGCTACACATCTGCAAAGTTACATGTAAAGATAAGACGCTTTGGTAAATGTTGGCAAAATCCTGCTATCAGCTGTATTCAATTCCTACTGAGATAAATTTGATTCCATAATAATCTATGGCCTTTATTGCTTTTGAAAAGAAGTATCCTTCTTCCAACTAACTCCCTAAACATAGTTTTTCAGCTTTTTGAAAACCTTCCCAGTAACATACCTAGAAAATGCACAGTACTTCTGAAAGAACTAATCTGTATAATACCATATTATAATCATGTAGGAAGTCTAGTTTCTTGCCTGTGGGTATTCAACATCTGAATTGATATAAACAGACAAGGGAAAAAGAAATGGTGCTCCAGAAAAGCAAACTGGAGCAATTACATTCACAGTGCATAAACTACAAAGAATTCACACAGAAACATGACACAGAGCACAAACAAAATTCCATAAGTAACAGCAAAACACACCTGCAGCAAAGATGATGTGCCCATCTTATTTGTATACCCTGATAAAATCATATTGAATCAGATAGTGATTAGAGTCACCTTGGATACACTGCAGTGAGGATTTGAACCTATGCTTTTAAATCTTCTTTTGCATTTCAGGAATGAGAGCTTTCAATTATGCATCCATCTGTGCCTTACTGTACTACATAATGAATATTATATAGTCTCGAAATGCTTCTTGCAGACAAAAATGAACAGCTAGATTTGCAGTGTGTGTGCAAGGATGGAATTCACCCTTAGGCAATGGGCTATAACAAATAGTTAAAAATCATTTAAGTCTTGCTTAAGACTTACTCTGAAATGTTACGCAGTTTAAAGTTTTTTTGCACTGGACAAGTGCCTATAGGTGAAGTTCACCCTAACACATTTTCTGGGGCATCATTTCTTTGATTTTCCCCACATTTTCATGTACACCTTCTCCTCCTCTTTTTCTTTACAAAATTATCCTGTATTAAAGTAGTGATTGGGATGGCTTTAGAGCACCATTCAGGTTAGGGCATAATGTTCATCACTACATATCAAAGTGCTGGCATCTCGATTCCCTGACAGCACAATGAATAGAGTTTAACCACCCCTTTTTGAGTACTACAAAGTTTTCTTCTTTCAAGTTTCAAAGTGCCCTGATATTCCATGATGAGGGCACGTTATGAAAGAGTTGAATACAATCCCAAATATATTATTATAGAAAGAGTGGACAAGGCACCTTCAGTTAAGTAACTTGAATTGGGTAAGAGAAATGCACTTTTATATATAATCTGTTAAATAGAAAAAATAACACAATCAAATATTCTTATATACCAGTGGCAGAAAACCTACCTTACTAGGAATTAAGAATGTGATATGAATTTAAGGAGTAATACCTATTCAGGGATCAGGACTGATGGAAAAAAAGAAGGCCTTTGAGGGAAAAAGAAATTAAAAAAAGAAAAGCAAATCCAGAAAGTACTTATACGTAGTGTTATAGCAAAAACTTAATCAATGAAGAACAATGGGAATTCCAGAAGGAAAAGAAAGGTAAAATACCATCTAAACTTGATAATCACTGGAGAAGTTGTTCTTATTTCTTTTCCAACATGACTTTTTATGTGTGAAGGACAAGAAAGGCTTTATGTCATTTTTAGCATCAGACCCTTCCTACAAGTCAGGATTTGGCATTCCCAACAGGATATCAGATATGCCTTCTAAGATTTTCTGCTTCATGCCAAGTTTCACATCAGGGCCATGGAGTAACATCATGTTTCTAGTACTATGTCTCATAAACTCAAATTTTTCCCTTGAATTCTTCATATTTCTAGTGAGAACAGGGACTAACTGTCTTTATTTTTAAGGAGTTTCCTAATAAATGTTAAGTTTTAATTAACTACCTTTTTTTTTTAATAGAAAAATTCCAGTCATAACATTGAGCTTGTCACTGAATAGCAAGTCTCTTAAGGAAGAAAAATAAAAAAAAAAAACAAGAAGATGTAGAAATCAATGTTTTACTATGAAATATCCATTGACCCTCAACATGGGGGATCACTGTTAGGAAAAATACAAATTAATTATACAGCATGCCACATTTTTCTATAAAATTGAAAGTGGTAATCTTTCTTTCCCTATTAGGAATAAAAAGATGCAGACAAGTTTTAATTTAAAAACCCCTTGCTTTGTGTGCAAGGAATACACACAAAGAAAATTAAGAAGAACCTGTCTTGTAAGGAATGGTAGTTTTATACAAGGCGTTTTAAAAGAATAGTGATCCATTTGTACTGGAGCACACTGTAATCCAGACTTAGTACTTCCAACATCATCAAGGACTTTTTCAACAGGTCAGCTTTTAGTTAATGCCCATCACCCTCAAAGTTCAGACTTGCTCAAATGGGGCAGCAGAACATCTTAGGTATAGGAAACACCCATAGGCTCTAATTTTTTATCCCAGAAGGTGAGAAAGGCAAAGTTCCTCCTCATCTGTACTGTTGAAAACTTGAAAACAGCTACATTCAGAGTACCATACAGGTGCTTCAAGAATGCTTTAAGCATTAAATTAAACTGTTGATGCTTCCAGTGCAGAAAAAACAAACTTAAGCCTGCATATCAGTTGTGTCACACCAGTGAAGAACTAAGCCTGAAATTTTCTGTTGGAGTGCAAAGTCCTTCCTAAAACCAAGAGCTTAAAAAGTTATGTACTTTTAGAGGAAATTTCAAAGCAAGGCTTTTGCTAAAAGTGTAACAGTATGACCAAAAGACCAAAATTAATTATGTTGCTTCATATGTAGCTGTGAATGACTTAGACTACAATACCTAGAGCATATTGCCATTTCAGTGGTGTTAAATTCAGACTTCATTTAAGCATATGTCAATTATTGTATTATATTTAAATTGTTTCAACCATTTGTATTAGATTGAGTGTGGAAGTGGGCTAATATTACTTCATTTACAATTATTATGGCTACATACTTCAGTAATTTTTCACTGACACCACACAGATTCATCAGTTCACCCAAAGTAGTTAAATTTGACAGTAGTTGTTGTCGTTCTTGTTGTAAGGGGAAGTTTTGGATTTTTCTCTTCTTTTTAAGTTTTTTGCCTATGTCTTCTAAAAAAATCCCTAAAAGTGCAGCACTGACTACACTTTTTATACAATTTAATTTTCTTTTCCTAGCTCTGGTTAGAGCTAGATAATTCTTTCCTACTTTTGTTGTCCAGACCTATCAGGGCTTTAATATGAGATATAATTCTTTTGCCTATCCTGACTCACTACTTAAGGGCCTTCAAAAAACAACACAAAACCCCTACAAACCACATATACATGCAAATACTTAGCAAACCCCTACCGATGACAACAGCTTTCAGCAACAGTGAGTCAGACTAAGGAGGGAGTATGATGATATCTTACTGAACTTGAGCATCTCTTTGAAGTCTAAATTCACCTGGAAATTCAATTTTCTATTTGCGTCACTCATTAGTTCTTAGGAAAAAGCCTCAGGTTTGAAATTCTATCTTCCTCCAATTATTGCTACTTTTTTTTGTTTGATCTAAAAATTTTCTATACATTTGCTGGGAACTGGAATTCCTGACAGCTGGAATTTTATAATCTTGGTTCTCTTAAAGAAGACATAATCATTCACCACCAAACACTCACTTGAAAACATAACTATTTAATTTCTTATAATTCATATCCAGCACATGTATTTTAAAATGAGATAATTTACATAATAATTGAAAAATATTTTGTCAGAGGAAACTACAGCAATAGCTATGAGGAAGCAGAACTTTACTCTAGAAGACACAGTAAACCAATTTGTCTACCAGACTTGGACTTGGGCAAACTAAAATTCAAACGCCTGTGTAAGGTTAGGACTCTCAGCAATCCTCTGAATGGATCTGGAGGCAGAGTTTACACATGGCATTCTTGCTGTATTACTAAGTTATCCTGAAGAAAATACATTTGGATTTAATAAAACTCTAATGGTCCAAAGCAGAGTCCATTCTTAAGGAGAGCTTTTGTGATGAGCAACAGGAAGGCATAAATATCTAGTAACTACTTACAATCTCTTCCTCTGTCCTGCTGCCATGCCATGACTGTTCTGCCCTCCCATGCCCTTTTGAAACAGAGGAAAGAGAGAGCTTGTAAAGCTTGTAAGAAAATCTTTTACAATAACCATAGCTGCGAAGGAACTCATAGCAAGACGCTGTCAACAGACAGGCTCCCCCAGCCAACAGCAGCCTCCAACCTCCCCACACTCCCAGACATTAGCACAGGATCCCATCTTTTACTCTTTGCCTCACTGCTCAGGCCAGCCCTCCAGCAGCACCATTAACGATTAACAGCACAATTAACAAGGCAAGATCACTCATTGTTTATTACTGTTATACAACTCCCATGATGACTGATGATGTCACAACTGGATGATGGAACTCATTGTCACAATCAGATTGTGATAGTTCTTTCATCATCCTGTCAACTTGATAATTTGTTATTGAAACTGATTAAAGGAGAAATTTTCATTTTTGGTATTAGATAAATCCCAAAGCTGACTCCATAAACACACAATAGAGTGACCTGGAGAAAGAAAAATAATATTTCTTTAGAGGTAAGTAGTTCTTTATATTAGCACATTATTTCATTTTGGAGTAACCTAACAACATAACTCTGTCTCTTCTGTCTGCAAATCTGTAGTTTTAGACAAGAATCTAGACATGATTTCCTAAAAACCTTGGTACCTTTCATGAATATTTGTAAAGCATCTTCATTTCTTGTAGAAATGTATTTCTTAAGCAGTTCATTATCTTCCATGTCTGCTTTGCTTTTGCTGGTCATTTTAAGCACCTGTGAAGGTTCTACTATTTAAAATTAGGAGCTTCATATAAGGAGTTCATCCTAACCTTTGATAACAAAAAGGCTTTTCTTTTAATCTTCTCCCTATTAAAGAACTTTTTTTGGAACTGGTCGTGTACATGCCAGCATCAGTATATCAACCACTTCCTTTCCTTATCTTCTCTAAGAGGACATCTTATTTCCTACTTATAAAAGTAGGCTTCTAAGGACGTGAAACAATTAAGCATACAAAGCTTTGATATGAAATGAAAACACAAACTTGTTTTGTGTATTCACGTTTTTACTTTTCCATTAACCGACACCATCTTTGATCAGAACCACTTAGCATTAAACGGTTACTTTTCTATTTATCCAGTTAATTTTGTTTCACCACCACTCAGCTGCTCTTCTTCTGGTAGTGGTTTTTAAATCTTAGCTTTTGCTTGCATTGTCCTTCATGTTGTGTCTCTTCCTATGCCGCTCAGCCTTCCTTGCCTTAACTTTGTTTTCCTCTAGCTCTACCTGCTTTATGTCTAGCATTCAACCTTTCCACAAGCCTCTGAAGTGGCCATGTGTCATTGTTTCTTCGTATCTAATAATAATGAAAAAATAGATGGGCAATTGTAATAAGCATAACACCTGATTCTAATGGCTTGTTTCTTTTTAATTCTGTGTTTAAAATAAATGCATTTGTTTAAATTTCTTCCAGTCCTTTAATTAGTTTTCTTAAGTGTGTCATGGCAAAGAGAAAACACTAAATGGAAACAAGAATTTGAGCTCACCATCAGTGAATGAGAACAGAGTTGACTAGATGCACCTCTGGCACTATACAGACTGATTTCATTATAATTAAGTGGAATCAACTTAATGTTTTGTCCTTTTGAATTACTTAGAGTTATTAAAATGATGCTAATTAAAATTGCTGGGACATCAGTAAACACACTTCCAAATGACTACCTTCTGATACAGCAATACTAGACATTATTGTTCTTGATACAAATGATAAGCCTTCAAGCTGTAGTAACTGTTGCTTAGTTTCTTAACCACTTAGCTTGCCAGTTGGTTTCCTGTTTTAACTTCTGCTTTCTGCACTTATTAACAGTCCATCTTGAACTCTTATCCTCTCAGCTAGGGTTCTAAACCTGATGTCCCTCGTATCTCTTGAGTGTCCAGCATCAATAATGAATAATAGACCTATTCAGATGTGACACCTCCTATATAATTTAAGGAAAGCCTAAGGTCCAGAACATACCTCTTCATATGTTGGTGTGAAGTCTGAAAAGAGAAATGCAGTCAGGCAAACCCCCTTTATGGAGATCTGTGGAGCTTTACTCCATATTTTCTTTCCTTTCCCTTTCTTAGCTGATCTCTTTATTATTAACTCTTAACTCCAAAACATGTAACTAATGATACTTCTTCTATGAGTTCCCCTTTGTTGTATTATCTGTGCCTTATTTATTTTGAGGTGAAGTCTTTTTGGGCCAGAATCTGACTCTTCCTCGTCTATATTTTTATGCCTAGCAGTATGGGACCTGAGTTTTATTAGTCTTTATTAGAATGAAAAACAATTACTACTTAGTTGGGATTCAGTGAAGTCACCTTCGTATTACATGTCCAGCAGACATAAAAGTGAAAATGAAAATTGCAAACCAACAATTTTACAGAGCAATATGTTGCATATAAGATAGTTCCTGTAAAAAGGCTCTCAGTGAAGAATTAGACACATTTTTCATTCTACTTGTCTATCGTCATTTTAGATATGTGTTCTTATGTTTTTTGCATGAATGCCTTTTGAAAGAATGGACTGTAACTCCAAAGATGACTATATGATGGAAAATTTGAGTAATAGTTCAATGATTTTATAAACTACATAGTCATGCAAGACACATTGTTCCCTCAAGTTCTGCCAGATAGCTCTACATTAATTTCAGAAATAATACTGCTGGTAGCTGTTTAAAATTGGTATTGTTATGAAAGCCAAACTTCAAGAATGGTCTATTTCTTGCATTACAAAAAAACCTAACATGTATGAATTTTCTACTTCTTGCACAAATTTTGTTCAGATTGTAGGTTAATAACATTAAGAAAGTAAACATTCTGTAGGGAACCCTGATTTCCATTGTTTTTCATTTCTTCTTGTTCATACTAACAGAAGTTAAGTACAGTGAACAACATTTTCAATCCCACTTATCAACACCACACCTACAAATGCTCACAAAGACAGTAATGAAAAATATTACCAATTTGGAAAGTGTTCATAACCCTTTTTTTTGGTAATATGTTAATTACTTTTCCTTCCCCAGTGCTCATCGTCTTGATGGTATCATAGAAACCAATCACATCATTTTACACCCTTCATTTTGTAAATTAAGCCGATACATCTTTTTGTAAGCTAGTCTGTAAATCTCTGTCCTGGTTTTGTCTGGGATAGAGTTAAATTTCTTCCTAGTGCTGTGTTTTGGATTTAGTATAAGAAGAATGTTGATAACACACTGATGTTTTCAGTTGTTGCTAAGTACCCTGCCAGTCAAGGATATTCAGCTTAAGAAAACAAAACAAAACAAAACAAAACAAGTGTTGGGAGGGAGCACAGTCAGGACAGCCAGACCACCTGGCCAACAGGGTATTCCATACCATGTGACGTCATGCTCAGTATATGAATGGTAGGCGTGTTCCAGGAAGTAGCGATCGCTACTTGGTTATCGGTCAGCTCGGGCGGTGAGCAATTGCATTGTGCATCAATCATTTTGTATATTCTAACGTTATCATTATTATTTTCCCTTTTCTGTTCTATTAAACTGTCTTTATCTCAACCCACGAGTTTTCCTCACTCTTACCCTTCCGATTCTCTCCCTGTTCCACTGTGGAGGGGAGGCGGGGAGTGAGCGAGCAGCTGCATGGCATTTGGCTGCCTGCCAGGTTAAACCGTGACAATCTCTTAGCATCCTAATAGTCTTTCTGTATCCCAACTACTATTTGTATTAATTTTCCTTGAACATTGCTAATCAAAGCTATGCCAAAGATTAGATAACAAACATTAAAGTATGTATAATTATCGGCATGACTACGGATAAGATTGCTTAGAGAACAAAGTTTTGAAAAATTTGATCTTCCGTTATGGGCAATTATAATGAACAAAGCTGTGACTGGGCTTGCTCCACTTTGCAGCACGGAGCATGAGAACATCTGGTGTACATTTCTGAGGGACATGGATACAGTTAGCCAAAATACTCCCATCTAAAGTATGGAAGATGGAAGTGAATGATCATTTAAAAATAAGTGAGTTATGTACAATGACAGTGTATGTTTCAAATATGACTGAGGCATATAAAAGACATACTTCAAAATTCTTATTACTTATAGGCAAGTATAGAGACAAAGAAGATTTAAGTTTTGGATCATCAGTATTAAGGAAAATGGAATCCTTATTCCCAAAGGTTTCTCATCTACCTGAATGTATATAGTTTACTCTGAAGCATCAGAATACTCCTTCTGCCCAAAATAAATTTTCTTGGGACTTAATAAATATTATAATGCATTAAAGTTTTTCTCATGAACTAGCTCACAATGAAAAAAATGATGTTTCAATCATCTGAGTTCAAATAAATATTTTATCAGGCTTCTGGTTTCCAAGACTATATCTAAAATGACATTACACTTCCACAACTGAAGAACGAATGACATTTAAAATCTACCAGCTTTATGGAATAGGAAAAAAAGACAAAACTATGACTGGAATAAGCAAATTAATTCTCTTTTTCAAATCATCAACTCAGTTACATTCTTCTTTATTCAAACTGCTATGTAACAAAACCCACACATTTTCATTCAGCAAGCCTATCCTTTTCTCTCAACAATTCCCAATGATTTCTCTGGTAGTTTTCTATTAATCCGTATACAAGAGTGTTGGACAGAACATATTGCTTTCTCTCAATCTACACAATCATAGAATCATAAAATCACAGAATGGTTTGGGTTGGGAGGAACCTTTAAAGGTCGTCTAGTCCAACCTCCCTGCCACGGGCAGGATCACCTTCCACTAGACCGGGTTGCTCAAAGCCCCATCCAACCTGGCCTTGAACACTTCCAGGGAGAAGGCATCCACAGCTTCTCTGGACCATCTGTTCCAGTGCCTCACCACCCTCATAGTGAAGAATTTCTTCCTTATATCTAAAGTAAATCTACCCTCTTTCAGTTTAAAGCCATTACCCCTTGTCCTATCACTACATGCCCTTGTAAAAAGTCCCTCTCCAGCTTTCTTGTAGGCCTCCTTCAGGTACTGGAAGGCTGCTATAAGGTCTTCCCGGAGCCTTCTCTTCTCTGGGTTGAACAACCCCAAATCTCTCAGCCTGTCTTCATAGGAGAGGTGTTCCAGTCCCCGATCATCTTCGTGGCCCTCCTCTGACTCGTTCCAACACGTCCACGCCCTTCTTATGTTGGGGGTCCCAGAGCTGAACACAGTACTCAAGGTGGGGTCTCACAAGAGCGGAGTAGAGGGGGAGAGTCACCTCCCTCAACCTGCTGGCCATGCTTCTTTTGATGCAGCCCAGGACACGGTTGGCTTTCTGGGCTGCAAGCGCACATTGTGTGGTCATGTAGAGCTTCTCATGAAGGAACATCCCCAAGTCCTTCTCCTCAGGGCTGTTCTCAATCCATTCTCTGCCCAGCCTGTATTTATGCTTGGGATTGCCCTGACTCAGGTGCAGGACCTTGCACTTGGCTTTGTTGGACTTCATGAGGTTTGCACAGGCCCACCTCTCAAGACTGTCAAGGTCCCTCTGGATGGCATCCCTTCCCTCCAGTGTGTTGACTGCACCACACAGCTTGGTGTCATCAACAAACTTGCTGAGGGTGCATTCAATCCCACTGTCGCCGACAAAGATGTTAAACAGCGCCCGTTCCAATACGAACCCCTGAGGAGCGCCACTAATCACTGGTCTCCACTTGGACATCGAGCTGTTGACTGCAACTCTTTGAGTGCAACCATCCAGCCAATTCCTTACCCACCGAGTGGTCCATCCGTCAAATCCATGTCTCTCCAATTTAGAGATTTCCTCAAACTCAAGGGTAATAAAGAATACCCTTACAATAATTAATGCTATATGATATCTATATGGATTCTTTTTTCCATTTTTTTTCATGGCCTACATTACACAATCACTTTCTAAAGCAACTGATGAATGGTTGGAGGCAAGGCTTTATTTCACAGCCACTGATCTGAGTTTTGGTTTCTCATTCAGATGAACCTTTTTCCTGAACTACTGCTATTACCTAAATTGAAACTTACATAAGATCGGCAAAATTCAGTTCTGGTAAGATTTTTCTTTCCAAATACAGTCTTGCTTTTGAAGGATTCTTAATCCCCTCTATCATGGGCATTTCACTAATTGCCCTTAGCTTACCTATAAAAGATAAAGCACAGAACAAAAATGGTAATGTGAGCAAAGGTCCCTCTCTAGAAGAAAGGCTATAATCCAAGTTTTTCCTCTGTACTTGCCCTCAAGGAAGCATTTATGACTCTAATTAGCCCTTTCTGACGTTTATTCTTAATCTAGGCTGCAAAAACCATACAGCATGAGTATGGTGGAATGCATTTCCCTGACAACACCTGCCACAAGGATTACAGAGTAACTGATGGTGACAGACTGGAGGTTATACTGACTTAACTTTTACTGACTAGATATTGAGTACAGGTACAGTTTATTAAAGAATGGAGGGGATTTTTTTGCCTTGCTTTGAAATGGCCTTATGTTTTATTTTAGAAGAGCAGTCTAAGAGAGCATTTGCACTTTACATCACCTTTTTCCAAGACCATGAAACATCACATGAAAAGAAACAAAAATTGGAGGGAGTCAATTTTAAACTTCAGCTCTGCATAGGTTCTTGTTTTGTTAAAGAATTAAGGGGTCTGCTAGAAAGAGCAGTCCTGCATGTGTGAGTTGCAAAGACTGGCATTTTTTATTTGTGCCTGGTGAAATGAAAAAAATAAATTCTAGTTACAGTGTCAGTTCTCATAGAAATTTTCTGTTATAAGTCTTAGTTAAATTGTATAACTTATCTTGGTGCTTTTGTTTGAAAATAGCAGGAGCACCGTTGAGAAATCAAGTTCCTCCGATATGGATGTATTAACAAAAGCCAAAATATTTTTCTCTACTTATATGCATTGGTAAATTATCTATATGCATATATACCATGACATACACATTCATGAACTGTGAATAAAACTGTTACCTGTATCTTTAAAGTTAACTAAGATATTAAAATCATTGCAAAGAGATCAAGATTTAGAATGACTAGAGAAAATATGGTTTCTGAAATAATGCATTTTTTAACTACTAATAACTATATAAAACATGATTTAAGGAAAATATATCTAGAAATTAGGATCTTTGAAAACAAACAAACAAACAAACAAACATTTTCTTCCTCATAACCTGAGATTATAAACCAGAATAGCATGTGAATTATTGGCCAAAACCTCCTGGTTATGCCATAGCTACTTATAATTTTAATGACAAATTTGTCATATTTTTGTTATGTATGTGCATTAGTAAAATCAGATCTCTTCCTTTTGCTAAAGATAAAATGGATCCAGCTATAATATCCTGTTCAAATAATAATACATTAGATGTCTAATTCGTGTCATCTTAATTGTGCTTTACACCACTGTTATTCAATTACTATCATATCTCAACTAGCAACTAAGTAATTAAAGCATAAAAAAGAAGTAATGTTTTTTTAACTCCCATTTCTGATGAACAGCTTGTATAGACTAACAAATTATATTTAACTGCTTATTTATAGATTTTTCTTCCCTGTTCCCCAGAGTACAATCAGAACACCTGACATGCATTAGAAAATATATCCACTGATATAAAATGTACAAAACTATGTTCATTTAAGGGGGGAAGTATATACTAATTAAGCAAGATGCCTTCATTTATACAAACTCTTAGGAACAGAGTTCACAGCGAAATCTCTTGAAATGCAGTTCAACACACAGAGAATTAGACTGCTTGCCATAGACATATTGTTTTAATTTGAAGGTCAGAAGCTTTTTGCTCTTGCTACGTGCTATTTTTGACCAAAAAAAATCTATCCATTGTTACTAGAATAGTCCCTGAAAACATTCTACCTATACAAACTATGAAAATTTGGCTATAATTTGGAAAATGTTTATGCCACAGATGTTTGTCTGAGAAAATGATTTTACATTTTGTCAGATCCATCATAAATGAGCGTAAGTGCTTGAGGTATAGCAAACACTATAGTAAGATATGAATTCAGGTTAAACATTCTACATAATAGACACCAAATACAGTAGATCAGAGTTATATTCTCCAAAGCTGTGAAATTAAATAGTATGAATCAGTATTCACAATGACTCCAACTTGCTTTAAAAGACAATTTTGACATCTCAAGAGATTGTCTTCATACTTACGATCTTCTTTTGTTTGTTTGTTAAATCCAGATGTCTTTAAATTTGACCTGGAACTACAGATAGTTCATTTCCTTTCTTTTTTTCCCCTTCCACCATTGCCTAGTGGGAGGCAGAATTACTTCCTTACATTTAAGAAAAACTGAAGTAGTACTAAAGCAGTCCATAAGAATTATGTTTGCTTTATTTTCCTCTTTTGCAAGTTAGATTCTGAGCTGACATTAGTATGACAGCACTATACTGGCTTATTGAAATATTCTACAAAGAATAATACTCATTAAAAAGATGATTGCTTTCTAATTTTTTGTTAATTTTTTTTTGCTGCAGCAATACCTTTCTATTGACCAATAGAAACCTTAGGATTATCACAGGGAAAAGTAGGTATAAGTAGCTCCAACAGAGTTCAGGGAAATTATGTAAAGATATATGTTACGCAATGCTAAGCAGTTAGAGCCTGAATACAACCAACTTTAACCACTGAGGTCTACACAATTACTAAAAATCAGAGAGGCAGTAAGACAAATCAGAAAGGTTCATCTTGCACTGTATTCTTGAAATTTGATCTTAGCTGATTTGGAATTTTTTTTTTAAGATCTGTTTCTTTCAAACAGCTAAAAAACCCATATATATTTCAGAGCAAAGATTACTATGCATATAAGTTCCTTATGATAGCTATGAAAGATTACCAGCATGGAATAGTATAACAAATTCCAGAAATTATCCCACATACTACATTTGTGAATATGTGCATGTACCAAAGAATTTTCATAAGTATTTTTTGCATATGCTGAACAGTTACTTTAAGTAATATTTTGGTAGCATGACATTTTAAAATAATTAACACCTGGCATTTAATTTGAGTGAAGTATCATGTTGGCACCCTGTCATAAAGATATCCTTTGAATTGATTAATTAAGGTTAGGAGGGCTGAAAATACCAAATAAACTTTAATCTGAGATAAATGAATTTTGGTAGTTAAATATGACAGGAAATTGAGGCTGACAAAGTAGATCCAGCAGCAGAACAGTGGAACAGTCCTGTAAAATAATGCGAGAATCAAAAGGGAAACTCTTGCATTCATTATTTTCTTATATTTATATTTTATTTGAATTTCTACAAAACGTATATAAAAGTCTATCAAAAGATTCTAAGAACTATGGTTCTGTTAATGAAGAGAAACTAAGAAGAAAACTTTTTTCCCCAGTTTAGAAACACTGGGGAGAAAAAAAAGTCTACTCTAGACAATTATTTATCTTATCTCGATTAACCCTTATTTTCTCATCTATGAGGGGAAAAAATGTTTTTTTCATATGGCCTGACAAATGGAAAGTTTGTAACTACTTTGAAATACATGAATTCTTAAATTTGAGGGCTTCCAGAAAATGCCCCCCAGAAAACCATTTTTTCATGGGAATCTAAATCCTGTTTGAAAGTGCAACTTCTGTGAATATCTGCAGCTGTGTAATACAGAGTAAAAACTGCAGAGAATGGATACAAAAAACTTAGGGATCCAGGATATAAACTGGACTATACCAACATAAAGTGTTTGCTCATTGGATATGATGAATATAAAAATCTTCTGAACCTCAGTGAGAAGATAAATTAAAAAAAAAAACAAAACAAAACAACAAAAGGAATTGTTGAGGCACCCTGTGGTGGATGAAGTCTTACTTTGGATCACTATTTTCCAATTCCAGAAAATAAATCCTGATCAACAGTCCAGGAAAAAAAAACACCTTCAAAAAACCAAACAAACAAATCCCAAACCCTTTTGTAACAATCTTTTTCTTATAGGGAAGCACTGTAAGTTCCTTGAGATCCAAGCACAAAATGGTGCTAAAGCCAGTAGAAAAAACCAGGAATTACAGTTATTTTAATATCTAAGGATTTTATCAATAAGGCCAAGAAATAACTGTTTGACATTGGCTACTATAGGAAACTCAAGGAAGACTCTACATTCACCTTTCACTTGGGGCTCAAAATCAGTTCTCAGGAAAACTGTATTGCCTAATGCATCTGTCTAGGATTTATTTTTTCCTCCATGTTAGTTTTTCCTGAGATCTATAAGCAAAGGTGTATGATATCAATCCAAAGAATCCTTACCAAAGAATTGACAGGTTTCACTAAAACAATTCTTTAAACCTTGATATGCAAAAGATGAATATAACTTGCTTCCTTTGGAGACTACAGGATAAAATGTTGCCACACAGCAGTCCTTTGCTGGCTGCCCTTGAAGCCACTAGCCTGCATACTAATACTCGATACAATGATGACACCCAACCTGCTTTGAGTAATTTAAAAAACCAAGACCAGTGTTCAGAGTACTCATTTAAACACGTTGCCAACATCATGCACTCCATTTTCATGCACAACTAATTTCTTTAACCAGCACTTTCCTCAAACTACAGGAATATCTATGAGAATACCTATGGATGCTAAAATGGCTCCACAATATGGCATTATTTTACAAACCACCCTGAAGAGGGATTTCTTAATAACTCTAACCAAGCCCATGCTATATCTCAGAAATGTAGACCACTTCCTCATCTTGACTGAAAGCATGGATTTCTTTTCAAGTTGTGCCAGGAATTTGGTAAACATCACCTCTTCAGAATGTCTTTGGAATATTCTTACATCAACATTAATTTGCTGATCTGCAAAATAATTTGCAAAAATAATAACTTATAAACAAAAACATAGAATATCAACCAATTAATATGTCTATTTTATACAAAAGTTTACTTTCCAAAACACACCCCAAAAGCTGCAACATGACCACACTATCCAGTATCATTGCATTTGCTCTGAGGTTTAGATTACACTCAGAATACTCACTTCAGTCACCTCGAGGGGATTGTTATTTAATAAGAGCAGTTCTCTAACAAAAGAGATCACATTGTTGAAAGAGCCACTTGAACACCACGTAAAGAATTACCTCTATACGAAAAGAAAATCCTCACTGATTACTCACTTCAGGTGTCCACATAACATCTTGCTTCAATGCTGTAACTGAAAGCAGCTACATCCTGGATGAGAGATCTTTTGAAAGTACTCATCTTAGCCTTTGAAAAGTGTCACCCTACCCCCACTCAAACCCAGCTACATCCTCAGTAGCAAATTCCCCATGGTCCAAATTACACTAATTGTTGCACTGACACATGCCTAACCACAAAATTTAAATCTTTACCATCATCTCCATGCAGCTGCACTCTTTACTTTTAGACCAGAATACTCAACATTCCTGAATTTATACTTGCATTTTCCAGGAGTGTAATATGCTTCACACTGTGCCCAAAAGATCATGGTTACCTATGTAGGTAAAACTGAAAAATGACTGTTCACAAGGCTGACCACACACTGACAATCAATAAAGGATAAAGTAGTCATCTTCCAGGGAGCATCCATTTCTTAAAAATGGATCACATATACCTGATCACTCCACCCAAATCCTCAAGGGAGGGCAACACAAACATCTCCCAAAGAAAAGGCTGGAAACCACACTGAATGGCTCAACTATTGCCTCAACAACAATACCGTTCTTAAACTACATTATCTATTTCTTCTTCACTCTCTAATTCTTCTGGGCTGCTCACATGTCTTTCTTTCCTCTGCATAAGTATGTTAGGCATCTAAGAAGCATTATTTCTGTCTCTTTTTCCTTTCTTTCTTCCCTCTCATTTCCACCTCCTCAACATTAACAGGCTTTCTGCTTCACAGTTTACCTTCAAAGATGGTCTAACAACTGGTATGTTTCTAACCAAACTTTGAGCAGCTTGTTCTCAACTTGTATTTAATTTTGAAAACTGTTGCTTTTATTTCAAACATGTAGAAAGGCTGTGTGCCTAAAGTTTGTCCATTTTTTTAAGGACAGTAGTTGGTCTAATAAAAGATATGAAATCTACCTGCAAACCTTAATCAATGTGCAAAATCTTGAAACATTAGCTTGTGCTTTCTGAGATATTTTAGGCTGAGAGCCCCTCAATTTAGTCACAAAGTTATAAAAAACATGAATTAAATTTAGCAATGTTTAAAATGTCAACAGAAGTTTTGCCTGGGGGGTGAACTCAGGATTAGAATTAGCAACTATGATATGTAACCTTTGATATCCTAGGAAAAAGGAGAAGGACACAATTCTTTGAATTTTATACAATGCAGAACAGAATAGATCACCGCAGCCTAATGGTAAAATTTTGACAAGAGATACAAAAAGCTTAGAAAGCCCTTCTTAGAAAAGTGAATTTGGTGAAAAGTGTTCAAATTGGCAAAATTCTTTCCAAAAGTGCACAATGTCTCACAAAACTGCAAGGAACATTGCTGTACATAGTTTGTTATTGGGCACAAATTCTTCTTCCACTATATTTAATTTTGCCTTTAATCTGAATAGGCAGAGAATCAGGATCTTGACCTGGTCACTTACTTTTCTTATGATAATCTTGTTTATATCAAAGTCTCCAAGCAATTATTCAAGTGTGTTATTCAATCAAGTCTAAAGTTGATGAAAGACAGTTGTATTTTTAAGCACATCTTGAAGAAGTAAAATATATTTATTTATATTATTTATATTTATCACCGGATAATCAGCAACATCAAGAAACATGGAGTTAATTAGTTTTTACAAATACAGTTTTGTGGCTGCTTTAGAGATGCTTCTTTAACAGATAGTCCCATTTCATTGTAATTATAACCTGCTGACTTATTTTGCAGTCCTTCCATATAAAATGCAGAACAGGTGTGGAAAAGGTCAATAGTATTCACCTCGCTCTGTTCATCTATGTCAGTAAATAGAGTTTTTATTCCAAATTAGATCAAAGTATTTTATATATAAAAGGACCAAATCCTGTTTTGCTTTACTGAGGCAAATAATCCAATTTACTTCAATAGGGCTACTTGAACATAATGCAGTGTGTCATTTCTCATTTGGTACTTACTTGCTGAGATTACCATTTGGAGTCTACCTTTTCTTTGTTTTTGTTTTCTGCCCCCACCTTTCTATTTAATTGTTTTATTTGCTACTGGCTCTATTACTTAATACTTCTATATCCAAGAAGACAATATTACAAGTCATTTATAGCAATATATAAAAACATTTATAATACAGGTTTAAAAAAGAGTAACTGTGGCCAAGTTACAGGAATAAATTCTTGGAAGTGAAGAATCTGAAAAGTACTATTACAACCGTACATTAAAACATGCAATGACAACAGTCAGATTGAAAAATAACTGTAGAATATTACTAGTTTCCAGGGTTTTTGAAAGAATATTTTAAAGGAAAGAAGTATGCAGGATATAATACACTTGAGAAACCAATAGACTAATTTTTTCTGCAGGTTGAACCTGTATTTCTAGAAGAATCTTAAAGCTCTGAAAATCCATTTTACTCAAAGTTTACATAGAATAGAATAGAATAGAATAGAATAGACTATTTCAGCTGGAAGGGACCTACAATGATCATCTAGTCCAACTGCCTGACCAATTCAGGGCTGACCAAGTTAAAGCATATTATTAAGGGCATTGTCCAAATGCCTCTTAAACACTGACAGGCATGGGTATCCTGGTTTCAGCTGGGATAGAGTTAAAATTCTTCCTAGTGCTGTGTTTTGGATTTAGTATGAGAAGAATGTTGATAACACACTGATGTTTTCAGTTGTTGCTAAGTGCCCTGCCAGTCAAGGATATTCAGCTTAAGAAAACAAAACAAGCGTTGGGAGGGAACACAGCCAGGACAGCTAGCCCACCTGGCTAATGGGGTATTCCATGCCATTCCATCCATGTGATGTCATGCTCAGTATATGAACGGTAGGTGTGTTCCAGGAAGTACCGATCGCTACTTGGTTATCGGTCCGCACGGGTGGTGAGCAATTGCATTGTACATCACTCATTTTGTATATTCTATCATTATAATTATTATTTTCCCTTTTCTGTTCTATTAAACTGTCTTTATCTCAACCCACGAGTTTTCCTCACTCTTACCCTTCTGATTCTCTCCCTGTCTAATTGGGGGGGGGGGGAGGGCGGGGAGAGAGAGCGGCTGCGTGGTATTTGGCTGCCTGCCAGGTTAAAACATGACAATCCCTTTTGGCGCCCAATGCCCAACACATCAACTACCTCTCTAGGAAGTCTGTTCCAGTGTTTGACCACCCTCTTGGTAAAGAAATGCCTCCTAATGTCCAGTCTAAACTTTCCCTGGTGCAGCTTTGAACTATTCCCAATGCATCCTATCACTGGATCCCAGGGAGAAGAGATCAGCAACTCCCTCTCCACTTCCGCTCCTCAGGAAGCTGTAGAGAGCAATGAGATCACCCCTTAGCTTCCTTTTCTCCAAACTAGACAAGCCCAAAGTCCTTAGCTGCTCCTCATAGGACATGCCTTCCAGCCCTTTCACTAACTTTGTTGCCTTCCTCTGGATGCATTCAAGCACCTTCACATCCTTCTTAAATTGTGGGGCCCAGAACTGGCGTTCAAGGTGAGGCCAACCCTGAATACAGTGGGATAATCACCTCTTTTGACCAGCTGGTCATACTGTGTTTGGTGCACCCCAGGATGTGGTTTGCCCTCTTGGCTGCCAGGGCACATTGCTGACTCATATTGAGCCTACTGTCTACCAGCACCCCCAGATACCTCTCTGCAGGGCTGCTTTCCAGCCGCTCCTCTCCCAATTTATACTTGTGCCCAGCATTACTCCATCCTAGGTGCAGAATCCGGCATTTCAACTTGTTAAATTTCATCCCATTAATCATAGCCCAATGCTCCAATCTACCTGGATTCCTCTGCAAGGTATCTTGTCCCTCAAGAGAGTCAACAGCACCTCCCAGTTTGGTATCATCAGCAAACTTGCTGATGGTGCATTCAACTCCTGCATCCAGATCGTTGATAAATATATGGAACAGGACTGGCCCTAGAATTGAACCCTGAGGAACACCGCTGGTGACCAGTCTCCAGCCAGATGTAGCCCCATTCACTACAACCTTCTGAGCTCTGCCCTTCAGCAAGCTCTTCCCCTGAGCTCCGGGAACCTGCTCATCCCACAGTTGGACAACTTGTCCAGAAGGATGCTGTGAGGGACAGCGTCAAAGCCTTACTAAAATCCAGAAAAACTACATCCACTGCCTTCCCTTCATCCACTAGGCAGGTGACCTTATCATAGAAGGATATCAAACTAGTTAACCAGGACTTTTCCTTTGTGAACCCATGTTGACTGTGCCTGATGATTGCATTAGTCTTTAAATGCCTTTCAATAGTACCCAGTATGATCTTCTCCATAATTTCTCCAGGAACTGAGGTTAGACTAACAGGTCTGTGGTTCCCTGGGTCTTCCTTCATGGCCTTTTTGTAGATTGGAATAACATTGTCTCGCTTCCAGTCAGCGGGGACCTCCCCAGACTCCCAAGACCTTTGGTAGATGATCGAGAGAGGTCCTGCCATAACATCGACTAGCTCTTTCAGTACTCTGGGATGAATCCCATCAGACCCCACAGACCTGTGAACATTCAACTGATACAGCTGGTCCCTTATAATTTCAGTGTCCACAAATGGAAAATCACTGTTTCCACACTTGTGGTCCTCCAACTCAGGGGACCGGGCAGCCCAAACAACTTTCTCTATAAATGGCATAGAAACACAATTTTATTTTGCTGGTGGGTTTATAACTCTCAGGCTTTCATTAGTAAATGTACTAAGTGATTTGCAGATGCAGAACACTTACATTACTGCAAAGTATGACAGTTAATGGTGAGACAGAAAAAAACCCAAATCACCAAAATCCCAACACAGTGCACTGAATAAAAAACCCCCTCAGTAACCTTTCAACTGACCTTAAAGTGAGATTCAGATGTACCTGTGGAAGCAAAACTTCATATAGATTGTACACAACTTCTGTAGATAATTACTGCCTTGAAATGATTGGATCATGCTATTCTAAGGCCAAAATGTTTAACAGAATTTCTGCAGTACATTCTGTCTCAGGACTGTAAACATTCTGCATAATGTCTTGATCAAAAGCCCAGTTCCATTATCTAGACTATTATCTAAATAAACTTAGTTTTTAAGCTTGAAAATATAAACTAGAATCTAGCCCAAACTGAGGATACCTTTGATTACTAAGCTTTCTTTTAGGAATACTAGAATTGTGTAAAACTTAACTGACAGGGCTTCCATTTTCAATGTTCAGTCTGTACCTGTCCAGTTGACAACAGGCTTTTTAGCAACAATGTGGTAAAAAAAAAAAAAAGACAAAATTTTGATTCAGAAGCAGAACATTCAAAGAGCGTTTAGGAAACACGCTATACCTAATTATCTAGTCCCCTAAATTAAGTAGAATTTTTTTTTACCACTGATTTCAAGGAAAGCACCCACAGCCTGATATCATTACTGGACAGCCACTCCTGAATTATTCAGTGTAAGAAAACATTTCATATTTATGTGAGCAAACAGAAACAAGTCTGCAAAGGTATATGCTGGAGCAGCATATGAAGAGGTAGATCTTCAGGTAATTAGGGAAGTGAACACATTGTAAATTTTGACCAAGGTCTTTTCAAGGCTGATGATCCTCTTTTAAAGTATGAGAAATTAAAACAAATATAAGAAAATAATAGATATAGTTTAAAGTAATATTTTAGAATATTTTTACTACTTTAGCTTAACCCTGAATTCCATTTATTAGTAACAACCATTCTACCTGCTGGATTCTATTAAAGCATTTTGCTTTCCCCCAGGTCTATGTGGTCATCAGGCAATGACATTCTGGAAGTAAGTTAGCCTAAGGAGTGAAGAAAATTGCCTGGATATAAATTTGTTATAACCACATGGAATAATTAGGCAAGGGATTCCCTCCAGTTAGCTGACATTAGCATTGAAAAACTAGCATCTGATGCAGATGGGCACAGTTCCTCACCTTGTAATAAAAGAGACTGTGGTGAAAGAGATGAGGTACACAGGGAAAAAGTGCACTACAGACTGCAGATATTTAATTTTACTAGACTGTGTAAAATTATAATGGCTGAACAGAAAACTGGGTGAAAGGATGCAGGTGCGTCTTAGGTGGATAGAATCAACATTTTTCTATCTATATTATGTTTATTTCAAAAGAGAGTGTCTGAGCTGGCAGACCCTTCTGGAGATGAGCAGAGACTGTTTCTCCCTGTCAACCTGAGCCTCCTCCAGGAGAGACAGGTTCAGAAGACATGGGTCACAGAAGGCAAAGACAGTAAGAGATACAACAAGGAGGCTGCGCAGAGCTCCGTATCACCTCGAAGCTGGGCCTGGAGGCAAGCAGCCAGCCTGGAAGGCTAAAGGGTCTAAAGGGTCCAAGAGGCAAGATGGCTATAAACTCATTTAATTTTGTTAAAACACTTTGCATTGCATTCTCGCTATTTAAAAATAGATGTATATTGTTATAAGAATTTTAATTTGTTTTACTTTAATTTACTTTAATTTAATTTAATTTAATTTAATTTTAACTTTAAAATCTTTTTGGTCTTTCTTGGGAACTCATGTAAAGGGCAGAGATCTAATTTGATCAACCTGAAAGTTCTGGGAGACTCAGTGTTGCCTTACAGGATACATTTCAGAGTTTAAGAGGAGGAAACCATGCCAAATACTCAGGTGAGGCACATGGGCATATTATACAGGCAGACATAAGGTCTTTCTGCCCTTTTCTGAGCTGGTGGGATGTAAGCAAGCTCCAGTCCAGAAACAATGCCGGAGAAGGTCCACAGCCACCCTCACAGGGCTTGTCTTTCCTGAGTTTTAGCAGTGTAACAGAGCTCTCCAGTTTTACAAGAGTGTAGAGTACGGCTTGGACTTTCTACAGTACTCCAGGCACTCAAATCATGCCATCCTTCTTGCTTGTCTGCCCTTCACACAGCGGGCACCCCTTGCCGGCATGTTCCAGATCGTTTCCTCTTACGTTTGCTGTGCTATATCTGGGACCTCTGCTTAATTTGACTAGGAATATACAGGGTAATTTTGTCAGTGGAGCGCTGGATGATAACCAACAACCCATGCGAAAAGCTGCAGGGCACCGCAGGGGCTGGCAGTGACCTGGAGCCCCCCATCAGGGGCTCCCCTGGGCCCATCAGGGCAGGGCCTGGCAGCCAGGGCCTGTCCCACCGCCCCAGCCAGGAACAGGGCAGCTGAGGGGCATGGGAGCAGCCCCAGCCCCGGCACTGGGCACCTCCCTGGGGACGGGGACAGACGGAGACCAGGCTGGGACGTGAGTCCATGGGTGGGCCTGTGGGGAGCTGGAGACCAGCCCTGCTGCGGCATCGCTGGGGCAGGGGCTGACAGCGCCGGGGGGCTGACACGGGTCTGGGGCCGTGGGCAGGTGGGGGGAACTCATGGGGGGTGGTCAGGGCTGGCGGTGCCCTTGGAGCCCTGAGAATTGCTCAGACACAAAAAACATTGCTGAATCAGGACATAAACAAGAACATGTTGATTGAAATAATAAAAGAGACCATGCAGTGCCTTTCACTTTGCTAAACAGCTTAGTGAATGATTTAATTCCTGTTTGCATTTTCGGTTCCCTCTCCGTTAACTAATTCGGTTTATAGAATAATTAGACAACTACTTAATTGAAACAGAAACAAAATATAGTGTAGTTCTAAAATTGTAAATTATAATTGGGCTGCTTATTAAATTGCATTTGCACAAATTATACCTCTTTATGTATAAAAGGAAACATAGCTAAAGGATTTAGTATTTTAAAACAGCTGTGAGTGCATATGTCAGAGACAGTATGTGCCAGGTACATGATTATCATTCAGGGGAAAAAGAACAGGTTCAAAAGAGTTTTAAAATAAGTAGATAATTCAGAGATTTGCACCTTTGAAAAAGTCTGAACAATTTTCCCATGTCCTGTGCTCTGAAGGCAGGCAGACTTTGCCTCCTTTAAACCTTTTTAATAAAGTAAAACCCAAAGTTGAGGGCTTTTAGTTGAGAATTCACTGCAGTCATTATTATTCTTGTACCATTCTTGTACCAAATGCAAATATTGTAGTTACAAAAGAAAAGCAAGGATCCTTTGCCGATTGGATTTTATGATTCAGTATTGGTAATTTGAATTTTAACCATGAATTCAAATGAATATCACGCTAAAGAATTCTTGGAAAACCTTGTGGTATCCTGAAACATTACATTTTGCACTGGGTTTTGACTGAAAGAAATTTACAGTGCACAAAGACTTAGAGCTGTCCTTTGATTACATATATAAAGAGTCCTGCATGCATTGTATAACCAGATATATTTTGTCATTAAATGTGTTCATAGTAATCTTGCTCCCAAAAGGTATACTTGAATAAGTCATATAGAAGTCAAAGTCTTGCCCTTTTGGCAAATCTATAACCTGCTACTGTAATATTAGACAAATTCAATAGCCATGCAAAGATAAGACTTAGAATTGAGACTTAGGAATTGACTTAGAACTCCTCCATAAAGCCAGAAATTTCATGCAGCATACTCCTCAGTCTAGCGCAGCAATTTATAGTTAAAAACATAATGTTTTAGAAATGTTTCTCATCTGATTCAGAGGATTCACTATGTATATGGTTCTGATAGTAAATTACCCTCCCAGTTAAAAAACTGTTTTATGTTAATTTTAATTTCCCTCAATTTACTTCACAGCCACTGGACACTGCTATATCTTTCCTGTTTAAAATACTCTAATATTGGATGGCTTCTATCTGTCTCCTATCGATGTTGGTAATGATAGAATCAGGTCAAAATGTTACTGGAGAACAGGAAGGAACAAGTAGTACAGTTCTTGGCTTGCAGATCAGTGCATAGCTCATTGCTTTAAAATATGCTTTTTGTACATTTAAGCCCTGTATAGAGACATCCAACTAAATTAGTTAAGTCGTGTTAGAATACAGCTAGTTTATCCTGCCCTTTAGTCCCATGCCAAAAGATATACTTGTAACATATCTGAGCGGGCCAGCCACCTTACAGAATGTTACACAAGAACTGCATTTTTAAAAAACACATTACTGATGGATGCATACAACATTTTTTAAACTAATATTCCACTCTAAGAAAAGTGCTTTAATAAAATTGATTTGAGAGCTGCACATAAGACTAATCTTATTTAAAATAGTAGCATACATTTTTCT
Source organism: Calonectris borealis (assembly GCF_964195595.1). Lineage (NCBI taxonomy): Eukaryota > Metazoa > Chordata > Aves > Procellariiformes > Procellariidae > Calonectris > Calonectris borealis. The sequence continues at coordinate 82,659,792 of NC_134313.1, read as the reverse complement.
CTTATTAAATCTCATGATAACCACTATGCTTTTGCTGGTAGGTCAGATGGTGTATTAGACAGACCTTAGGGTAAAATAGGCCATCTTTCACCTTTGTGTGACATAACAACAAAAAAAAAAACCCTATTATAGAACAGTAATGACCAAACACTGCTAATTCTCTGATGACTTGCTTCTAACTTAAAGCTCTAAAAGGAAACCATTAAGCTGGGCATCACATAAAACAAATCAGAATTATTAGGAATTCACAACCTCCCTGTACAAGAGTGAATAAGTGCAAAGGAGCAGGGTAATGGTGAAATGTTTAATTCGTATCCTTGTTCTTTTAACAAAAATGTCACAAGAATCAGATCTCCTGATTTTTTAAAATGTCTAAGTCATCTTTTTTTTTGTTAGCACTTTGATACAACATGAACACTTCCAAAGGATTGTCATTTATGCAAAAGATAGGCTGACTTTTACATCTAAAACATCCTAAGATGAAATGAATTACACCGATTTTCACCAGCTTGAATTCTGAGTCACAAAATGAGCTTAAAAATATAATCAATCAGAGCTGTCCTCAGCAATCATCAACAAAAGCATTTTTAAAAAGAAAAAACAAACCCCTCACCTAGGTAAAATAATTATTAAAATCAGCAGCTGAAAAATATGTTTTGCAGTAATTTATTACCTGTTATATTAGCCATAGGAAGCTTTCAAAGTAATAAGTAATAAATGAATTAGTTTTTGTCCTCCAGATTTTGCGTAAAAGCATTTCAGTTCAAGGCTAGTGTCATTTAAGATTTTAATCTTTTTACATATTAAAGGCAGGATTCTTTCTGTCTTCATCTAAATTTAGTTCTAGAGGTTGTGACATTAGAGCAAATCTAGTTTAATCATACTGGTAGTTTTACATGTAAATTAATGCATGTACTCATACAGAATTACAGCATTAGAGCATCATTAACAAAACCAGTGATGGGCATTCCCCCCAGAATATGGGATCCCCAATGAGCTATAATTTGGATTTTAAATGAGAATAAAGTACCATGCCAACAGTTCTTTGAACACAGGTTGTTTTCTGAATATATCTTCACTAAGCAGAATATAACTGGAAGTGAATTAATCATTTAAGTGCAGAAAATCAAATGCATTGAAATAAAACTTGCATGACTGCTCCTTTAAATTTTAATTTATTAGGACAGTTCTCTTGGAAAGAAATAGTTAGAATGATGGTTGGTTTTAAATCTCTCTTTACATTCACTTGAACAAGAATAAAAGTTATACTTCCCTACCAATAAATCAGGTATCCCATTTACTTGGAAACTGTAGCATATCATGAAGATAGTTACACTCAGAAGTGTATATCATGGACACATCAAAGTGGCAGACAACAGCCAAATGAGATACCATGTGCTATAAAAGAAAATGGTAAAAAAGCAGTGTGAAACATGATCTTTAAATTTCAATATGATATAACAGGAGACTCAAGGAAGGTGGCTATTTTTTTGTGCTTTGTTCATGTATTCTCTTGCCACCTTCTGTCATCACGGTAAGTGTAATGGGAAAAAATCTGGTTGAATTTTTGAAGCCGATTGAATAAAGTACATGAAATATTTAAACTTACATGAAGCACACTGAAAGTGAAAAATCGCTGTTCATGCAGTAGGCAAGAGAACCCCAAGCAGAGCCCAGATCCTCATTAAGAACCAAGTTAATAATTTCCCATGGCTAAAACTATAGAAGACCCTCTTTTGATCAAGCGTTGGAGGAAATGTAATATTGTAAGAAGCGAAGAAATAGCTATTGCAGAAACAATAACCATGAAGCGTAAGATTCAGCAATAATTAGCCATATTGTCTGAAAACCTTCTATTTGCCTTCATGATATGAAGATAATCATTTATGTAAAATTTTTGAAATATTTTAGAACAAACCTAAAGAATAAACATCTCCATGTTCCCACTGAATGAGCATTTGGAACTTGGGTATAACTTACAGGCACTGGGGCAAAAGCTTTCTGGTCTTAGCTGTCTATGGCTTTCATTAATCCATTCAGAAGGGACACTTGAAGACAGACAGTAACTATTTTTGAACAGTTCTGCACCAGACGTCTAGCTCCATGGGTGGCTTGCACAGAAATGGACTGGGATAGTTCGTAACCTCAGAGTAGATATGCCTTTTAATCCTTCCTCCCGGCCCCCCACCAGTTCCATTTTGTTTAGTGGGCTTTAGTCATAGTCTGAAGTTGAAACAGGGTATGTGTACATTAGTGTTGTAAATTTATATCAGGAATGTGCTTTTGAAGTGAAATTCTTAATTGTCCCCACTTACCATGCTTTGATTTATATCACAGAATAGCTGCAGACTATACAAACTGGATTCATTCCAGATGAAAATAAATTGAAAAAGGTGCCCCAGGAGCCCACATAATGTTCTTCAATCACTTATGTACATTCAGTCCTGGGTGTGAGATCAGAGCAAGTCTGAAATTAACATGCCTTCATCCCATCCCCACCCAAACAGGTACGGTGAAAACTCTGAGTCCTCCATCAATTGTTTCACTATACAGATCTGCTCCTACTATGCTGTTCTACCTGTTAATGTACCGTAGTCACAATAACCTAAATACCTTGCTGAAAGGTGATCTTGGATCTAAAGGGGTAGACTTCATTCTGTCTTTTATTTTAGAAGTAAATATATGATACATCATGAATTTTAGAACTTTACAGCAACCACTGGAAAAAAGAGGTACCTTATTGTATAAACAGCTAACCATGAGCAGCCTTGTGCAACTCAGTGAAATGACTACATATATACAAGTATTTATACAAATGTGCTAAATATAAAAGTATATAAAATGAGGTGTATGCACTGAAAAAGAAAAAACACCAATGCCTGTGATGACACAGGGAATTTCAACGTATCAGCTAAAGCTTCCCTTACAGAATTTGCTTCTTCATATAGTTCTTCATAATTGTAGGAAGACATTTTGGTTATTGACATTAAAACATTCACTTTGAAAAGATCAAAAATAAATCCTTAAAAAAATTTTGGCCAAATATTTTGGGTTTGAGTTGGGAGAGGAGATAGGCCAGGAAATGTTTTAGTTAATGTACATTAGCGTCCCAAATTCATAGCACACTTGGAGAGAACATAAATAAAGATAGTTAATTCCTTGAGTAACATTTTTTCAATGCTATTGCTAGAATTAACCTCATGTCTAGAAAGCTGGCCATATCTGTGACTACACTTCGATATCTTAATTTTTTTTGGTTCATGACATAACTATTTGCTGGCTACCACACAACGATACATGGTTCTAACATTTTATGTCTTGAGTGTACCACCTCACAAGTTGTATTTACTTCTTTTCTGGCCTGCACAGACCCTTTGTCATGTCTTACCTGGTTGATAACATCAGAAAACTTGGAAAATGTTGGTATATGATTCTTATTAGCATTCTTTCTGCTTGAGTTAGTATTCTTAAGTAATTTATAATACGGTGAGAAACCAAGGCTGGCAGTTTTGAAATCTGAAAGTGATGGAGTGATTAAGAAATTATTCAATGATGTTCATGCAAATATATTAATTATGTAAACAAAGAATAATAATGCATATAGAATCATAGAATCACAGAATCATACAGGTTGGAAAAGACCTCTAAGATCATCGTGTCCAACCGTCAACCCAACACCACCATGCCCACTACACCATGTCCCTAAGGGCCTCATCTACACGTCTTTTAAATACCTCCAGGGATGGTGACTCCACCACTTCCCTGGGCAGCCTGTTCCAAGGCCTGACCACTCTTTCAGTAAAGAAATTTCTCCTAATGTTCAATCTATGTTACAAATAATGTTGTCTTCATTAACCAACATATTGTTTCAACAATAAAGGAGACAGATTTTTATAGTTCTCACCTTGTCTTTCTGAATACAGTATGAAATAGATCTATACTTCTTTCCGCTTAAATTAACTACCCAATATATTTTTAAGCTTTTTTTAAACTTGCACAGGTGCCTAGAGGTACCCAACTTATTTGCCTCAGAACTGCATCAAATTCTGATGTCCATACACATAACTTTCATTTTTAAATCCATTTACTCAGAGCATCTGAAAGACTGGTTTCCTTGAGAAAAGCAGCTTATACATAAGCTAATAAAATAACCTCTGAATATTCAGACCCTGACTTATGATGCCAAGAAAAAAGTGATAGGAAATTTCCATCCATGTTTACACAAGTTTCTTATGTTAATATCTGTGGCAGAGTTTGCTCCTCATTATCAAGCATTCCAGTTAGCATCAAATCCCAAGAAAAGACACAGAATAGTTCTAATATGTTCTTTACAGTGGTATTATACACAAATTAGAAAAGAAATATGCAGTAATAGGGTCTAGAAGAACTGACATGTGTAAACTTCATTTTGCAGCTGTGTTGTCCTAGGGGCAACAGGAAGCCTAGCTGAGATGAAATGCAACATCATTACTGGCTGGTAACAGTATTGTCTGTGCCCTACAGGGGTTGTCACCATAGGACAGGTTGTCATCATATTAGGGGTTGTACCAACGGTCTGAAAAATGTGGCAGTGGAAAACAACCAATGGCCCCCAAACCATGAGTGTTGTACTAAGATCAAACAGCAATCCTTGTATGTAGATGAGGTTCAGAAGATAATGTGTCACTGAATCCGCAGGATAAAAAAAAGACTTTTATTGAAAAATATATATGAATAAAAGTACATTTACGAGACATGTGCTATGAAATTTTTACATCATTACAAGAGATGCTTTCATGTTTGTTCAATTTCTATATATACTTCTGAAAGAAAATTCACCTGACATGCTCCTTTTGGAAATGGGCTAAGAAGCAGAAACTTAGAGAAGGAAAGTATAACAAAGGAAAAGGGAAAGATATTGTATTGCAAGAAAAGTAGAACGAAGGACAAAGATGTGGACATTTAGAGACATACCTCTTGGGATAGCCTGTATGAGAATTTAACTATGTTGATTCTGAAATAGATATATAAGACTTCAATATATAGATTATGGGTAGGGCAAACTAAGCATTAACTACAAGCTCTTAACCAAATTGTTGCTGATTTCTGACTGTGCTTAACTCCTAAAAGCCCTGGAAATCTTTATAGCAACATGCCAATGATTAATTTGTTACCCACCAATTACCCACAAATTTTGCTGTGCATGGTACTAATTTTTTCAGCTGTAATTTCCAGTACTAAGAATCTATTCTCTTTGACTTCCAAAGGCTGTCTTTTTAGAATAATATCAGATGAGTCATATATGAGTTCTTCAATCAAGGCTTTATCTTCCCTTTAAATGATCTCCAAATACCCTAAAATATGTAAGCTTCTTTATGGGGACAAAGTTTGACCTTTTAAGCACTATTCTTCAGTTTCCTAATGCTGGGGCTTTAGCTGCAGATAATAACCTTCCACATTCCTTTTTCCTTTTGGGTGTTTTGTAATTGTATCTATCAGAGATTTGATTGGTGGCCATATAACATATTGGACTACTTAAATCTGTAGTTTCATGTCTGTACACTGTAGTGCACTTGGCTTCCTCTATTATCAAGCAAAGAGATGTTTGAAACATTGGGTTTTTTGTAAACTTCAAGAAGTTTTATTTTTCATTGAAGTAAACTCCTATGCAAAAGTCTTGGAAACTGAGGAAGGGTGTATTTTCTTCAAAAGAAATTAACAGATTGGCAGCATTATCACTGTAAAACTTCTGCTCTAAAGTAAGAACTTTCCTCTAATTTATGAATTCCTTATTGGACATTTTAATTTCACATAATTTTTCTCTCTTTTTTTCCACACCCCTCCCCATTTACACTAATTATTTATTGTTTTTGGTAACAGGAAAACCTTTTCAGATCCCTAAAGGTTTGTATTTCAGTGCAAATATGACCCAATAATATTAAACATTCTTCCATCTTTATGTTTGCTGCCCAAATAATGAAAATATAACCACGCATACAAAACTTCCTGTTCTCAGAAGAAAAACAAGAAGCAGGAAATTACGGCAATGAAACTGTTCTTTGCTAGCAAAGGCATTAAAAATATTAAGAAAATTTCTTGTTCCACAATTGTTTGAACTGCTAATCATGCCTTCTTTAGCTAAGTTACTTATTAGACAAAAATGTCCATGATTAAAGAACTATAAAGACCCTGTTCAGATTCATGGTTTGATGACTATTCCTGACTTACCTCAATGCAAATAAAAATATGCACACTAATACAAATACCAAGGCAAAACCAATGTCTCGGCTCTGGATCTCACCAGAGACAATTTCTCTATGGTTATATTCTTCAAAGATGCGTAAGCTTGAAAGATCACAAAACAGCTGTTGTTGCTGCAGGGATGAAAAATAATTTCACTGTAATTATGCAAAATACATTATAGGAAAAAGGAAGCATCATTATTGTCTTGAGAACTACATACTGGAAAGAAACTGAAAATAATAAGGCATAAATTTTCCAGAATGGGCAAGAGCACCAAGTGCAAGTCCAATGCATAGGAAAGAACCTGCACAGTGCAGTCAAGTATGTGTATGTTTATGTATCTAAAGAATGCTGTAAGTCACCTGTTCTGCCTTGTGGTTATTACATATTGGACTAGGCTACACCGTAAACACTAAGACAATCATGCTCCCTGCCCTCCCCACCCCTGACACACACCGGTGGAGAACTGGATCACTGTATGCCAGTTGCTCCAATGCAACATTGAGACTGCAGTCAGCCTAGGCATATGCATACTTTTATGATGTATGACACTTGTGAAGATGATGCTCACAGGGTCACATTCCCCACACTAGTATGGCTCTAAGGCAGGTATTCATAAGGACATCTTCAATAATCAATGTCCGTCAATCTGATGACCAATTTGCTAAACCACCCTGCAAGCAATCAAAAAAATCGCTTTTTTCTTTGCTTCAAATACAAACAGACCATATACCTTTCAAACACTTTCTAACAATATGATGAGTTATGACTTAGATGGGTATTTAGCAGGCAGAGTAAAACCAAATTTTAAGGTTGTTTTTTTTTTATATAGAATTATTGGAGATAAAAGCAAATTTATAGAACCACAGGGGAAATTTTCCATCTGCTCTCATCTGCTTGATACAAAGACTTTGGCAACAGTATCTCATGAACAGTATGTATTAATGTTCAAACGGTAACAGACTCAATCATTTCATAGCATCAGCTCCACAGGATGTACTGAATCAAAAAATCAGTGGGCTAGTGCAAGTCCAATAAAGACATCAAAATTACACTGAGATAATTTGGCTGTAACTTTAAACTTAAGCCATTTAGTTCTGAAGGAAAAATAATCTTTAAGAATAGGACTACTTGCTGGTCTAAGGTTAAATGTCACTAAATTAAATAAAAAAGAAATAAATATTTTTATCACATCAGTTATTGGTTAGTTTTCCTGATTTCCAAGACAGACAATTCAGTTTTTCATTTGAATAATATGAAATTATTTTTATAGATCTTTTATATTTTCTCCCAGACATAATTAAGATAAAAAGGATTCAAAAATCACTAAGTAAATGAGTCAGTAACATGAAGAAGGGTCCTGTGTAATGTAAAATTTGACAATATTTCAATAGCTTTGTCTTTTTGGTGGGAGCAGGGCTTTTTTTTGTGTTGTTTTTTTTTTTTCTCTAATGTGTTACATGAATTCTGTAAAGATGGTACAGATATAAACATGGCCATTTAGAACACAAGTGCACAGGTAGGCAGACAGTGATTGACAAAATCTTTCCAATTACAGTAATTACATTTCAGTGTTTGTATTTCTGTTACTTCTCTGGGAGTTCAGTGGAAAAGGCATGAGACCATCATACGAAATTGTCACGGATGATAACTGTTATAATGCAGAACCAGCCACTATTTCACCTGTTGCCTGTTGTAAACTGATAAAATACCATCATAATCTGGAGAGTATCTGCACTGAGTTTGGATTTCTCTGAAATCACAGAACTGCAATCATACTTTGTGGTGCTCCAAACTTGTCCGATTCAATGTTGTTCTATTTGCTATACAATTAAGTCATGTTTATTTTTGTCTTGAAATTTTACAAGATAATTTTGATCTTATTACTTTTCTAAGGAAAAACTTATATATCAAAGACCTTAAAATACTTAAAGTGGATGAATTGAGCTGAGACAGACATTCTGACAGATGATTTTGTGAACTAGCAGTGTGCAAATTCATACGCAGCTGCAGGAAGGCAGTTCACCTTTCCTCCTTTTTAACAGAACACGTTTTGGGTGAGTACTTGCTGTTGTGCTGGTTCAGTTTTATGAATTCAAATACAAACTCTTCCAACAAATCTGTCTAAAGGGTGTTTTCTGCTTCTGAACATGAGTCTGTCTTAACCAGTGACTTAATCTACTTGCATCTCCTTTGGGAGAAAGTTCTCCTCCAAAAAATGTTCCAATATAAAAAAGCTAAACACCTTCAATACTTCTCAAACTGATGTCCTAAATGAGGTATAGAGTGTTCCAATAAGCAAAACAAGCAATATCTTTTTTCCACTTGAAATTTAACAATGCACTCGCTTCTTCTTGACTGTAGTAACAGTACATTATCCAGAGAATGGAACAATGCCAAATGAGTAGTCACACAACTGCAACCATGAATGTTAAGTACAAGCAGATAGACTACAAAAAAGCAGCTAGAATGCAAACTAAAAATAATTTTTAAAAAATTGTAAAAATCTCTAAAGTCCTTTCTGTAGTTCTTATACTAATTTTTTCCTATTGATAGAAAAAGCATCCACATAACATATCTTCCAAGTTGTTGGGGTATTTTTTCTTTCTTTCTTCCTTCATAAATGCCCACATTTTCAAAAGAAGAAACTTTATAATGGTCTTGTATATCTGATATTATCTTCTTCAATGTCAGAATGACTGAAGTTTATCTGACAAAAGGACAGGTTATGTCATCTCTTTAACTGTATTTCAGTTTTGCTTCTCTATGGTTATCAATTCAACACTCATTATTTGTTCTTGCTATCTGATTACATCATATTATTTACTACATCCGCTATTTAAACTAAGATAAAAATGGGATCAGGTAACAGAAACTGAATTCTGAGCTCAGGAATTCCTCTTTCACCAGACGATCCAACTATATTAATATTTTCACATACCATGTTTTTGTCTCTTAGTGCAAAAAATTGAGCTGAATTGTAAACTAGTATGTATGTAATTACTGTGGTGCACAGGAATCAACAAAGTCTATGTTATATGAGATCAATTCCTATTCCTTCCAATTAGTAGAATACTTTCAAATAAAAGAAAGCTACATTTTGCTGCTTGGCAAAGCAGTGAGATGTTAAGCTCTCTTCTGGATTAAGTGACATAAAACCTTATTAGCTTCTATCTGTCTGTGTTGTTTTAGCGCTCTCTTTGATTGCTGCAATACCATGCTTAATTAAAATTTTCACACTACCAAAAGTAATGAAACAAGTGAAGTATCAGCCATTTTTTTTCTTGAAAGAATAAAATAACTTCTAAAAATGGAGGCTTGCAGTAAACACAGGCTTTCATTTTCAAGTTATTTTACACATGCAAAAAATGCCAGCCTGCTGAGTCCACCTGGCAGCATAAAAGCCATCCCACACATAAAATAAAATGACATAGAAAAACCTGAGTCACCAGACTTTGTGTTCTTGTAGAGTGGTAACCGCTCAAAATAATTAAGCCAACCTTTTATTTCAGTTGTTTCATTATTCTCTTGTAGCTAAGGCAAACACACTTGAGTGAACGTATTGCCATATCTACTTCTTCCTTTCATGTATTTGGGCTCTCTATTCTCTCTGGCCTTTTTGCTTCTACTCGGGTATGCCTCCACACAATACTGATCTCTCTGTTCAAGTTTCCACTCATTTTTATCTACTGAGAGAGGTGTTCCTTTGCTCTGTTAACTTGTTAAGCCCAGAATATCATCCTTGCTCTATGCAACAGCTATCAGCAAGTGTAATATATTAAATTTAAAAAAATATTGTATAGCTATCTGGCTCTTATAAGAAGTTTTTTGTTTTGGTTTGATGAATATTTTCCCTATTAGTCAAAGCTTACTTGATTACGTATATATTTTCATAAGCTTTATACATAATATTGAACTTGGTCTAGAGAAAAATATAGAGTGATTGGTAAATTATGTGCTGCCAGACACAGGTTCTGAATATTTTAGTCCAGTGATTTTTCTTTAGGTTCTTTCTTACAGGAGAGCTACCTGTTCACTAGGAACTATATGAAGACTACCTACTACATTCTGTATGGGCAGAAGAAGCCAAATAGAATTAATTTTTTTTTTTTTGTATTCTGTACTAGGTATTTAGTAAGTAATTAATCTCACTAAGGTGTGTTAAAACAAACAAACAAACAAACAAACCAACCCCCCCAAACCCCAATGTTTTTGAGGACGTGCTCTCAATCCTCTTTCCAATGCACATGTTCCTTAAGATTCCAGGATTTAGCATTGCACAGATTAAATACAATTTAATGAAGATAGCACTAATTAGGCTTCTTCTAAACTTTTATTTATTTGTAATTAAACCTTATATCATTAAATGCTCTATCCTTACTGGAATAACATTTTCACTGAAAATGAATGCTGGTGCTTTTATTTTTGGTGTGAGGGGGATTTTGAAAGGTATTTTTGCTTAGCTCCTTTAATTCTGAAAAAAATAAAGGCATTACATCTTTGGAGATGCAGGCAATAGGCAGCATAAGAACTACAGGAAAATCTTCAACTGAAAGATAAGAAAACCAAGCAGAAGTAAATTGTGGAGAATTTTGCACTTGTCCTTCTCAAAAAGAAAAGTGACAATCACACATAACTTCAAATGGAAAGGGTGATTTTTGGATCTGAATATTTTTGATAATAAAAGAGAAAAAAAGAGCTAATTATGATTACTTAAGAGATATAATGTTTGCTCCAAATCAACATCAGAACCTCTGTAGTCACAATATGGTTTCATAAACAATTAGGAAAATAGCTAATAGTTTAGGAGCTTTTTTGGCAGTTGAAATTAAAACAATGAGGAGGCATGCATAAAAACAAGTTGTCTCCCAACTCATTGTCCAAGACAGAGGGGTACAGAAAGGCAGATTGCTCTGAATAGCAATTTGAAACTTTTCTGTCATTGTACAGAAAGCTTTTAAGACAACTGGCCTTATGCTAGTCTTTCTTTTATTATGGTAGCCCCAAAATCATTTTGGGGTTAACCTAATGTCCAATTTTTAGTTGAACATAGAGATATAATTTTCTTAGCTTTTTTTATATCATTAAAATTGTGGTTAGAAAATTTTAAAGAAATATTCTTTCAATCAGAACAGAAACCTAGAAACTGGGACAAAATGTTTCAATTTCTGTTTCTTATCAGTTGCTTTTTTTCTCCTGACATTTTGCAGTTTTGGAGGAAGGGAGAGTGTCATAATGATTTAACAAGTTACACTTATTGCTAGTATTCAAATATAGAATACCATATTAGAAATACAGAATCTGTAGTTTTAGGCAAACATATTTCACCCGATTTACTTCTAACCACACTCTTCTCTCAAGATGAGATATGATGCACAATTAGTTGCAGAACAACAGCAGAACAGCTAAACATCTAAAAAGCTAAGTATATTACATTAGAGAAATATTTTCGATTTTTTGGGTACTCTTTTTCATTTAGGAGCACAACTATTAATTGGCTTCTAAAACTTCTCTTCAAGACACATTTTGACATAAAGATACATCCTTACATAAAGAGCTGCCCTGAGAACATGAACAATGCATTTCTGGTTCTTCTTATTGTGTTTAGAGGAAATTGGACGTCACCTTTTAACTAATGTAAAATAATCACATGCTCCAGTATCCTGGTTCACAAACTTCCCATCCTTATTCACTTGCCCAGCTCTCATTTTCATGTAGGGTCTGCTATAATGAACCTATATGTAAGACACAATTTAGTCTCTCACAAATGTTTTCACAGGCTTCAGTACAGTCTTGGAATCCTAACGCTCTTCAGTCCTTCACAGCACAAACTGCCTCCTCCGTATCAGGTACCTTGTAGTTCACTACTGTTTGTGGGCTAACCAATAAGAAGTTACATGATCAGCTGAAATGAATCATAGTACACACTATTACCTATTCTCTTTGCTTCCTCATTGTCTCAGCACTTTTGGTCAAAGGAAATTTATAACTTTTTAAAATTTATTTTAAAATTTATTCACTCACATAATTGGATCTTTTTCAACAGTAGATCTGAATAAATCCTCCTTGTCTTAAAAAAAAAAAAATTTAAAGACTAATACTTTATTTTCTTGTCTGTTCTTATCACCATCTCTCTCTCCCTTCCTCCCGTCATCATTTGGTAACTTTCGTCTATATCAACGTACAAGAGCTCCGAAGCAATGTGTAATTTTTAGGTACCCCAAGTCATGTATGTCCAAATTAAGTGGAAATATATGAAACAGGTCCATTTGCAGAAAACAATGATCAAATACACTTTGAAAGTAAGTCTTCTTAAAGAAAATAAACTAAGAGTCCAAATAGTGACATAATCTGAATCAATAGTTATCTTTAAAAATCTTATCTAGCTACATTATTATATAGCGTATATTGATTTAAGAAACGCAATTGTATGCTGAAAAGTATTTTAATTTATATATGTTGCTGTGTAAGATATATTTTCAAAACTGTACTTGGTACTTCTAATAGAAAGATTTTTAGAGAACCAAAAAGTGAATTCATTTTTTTTTTTAATCTGAAGCATCAAACCCAATTGTATTTTAATACCCTACAAACAAAAGTTTAACTTATTGACAACATTGTTGGACATTCAATACACTATTCACTTTTTAAGATTTCTTTTCAATCCTTTCTCATCTTGGACAATGATAGCCATCTATACTATTAATTTTAAAATAATGCAAGGAAAAACAATTCTGTGTACATTTTTCCCCAAATAAGTAATTTAAGAAAAAAATGGAAAGTTATTACTTGTCATAAGAATCAGTTTCACTACAAACTTCACTCATTGATGACAGATGTTATTTTCTGATCATATTTTAGAACCAAACAGGGCTTTTCATTGTTCATTGGACTCCATTACCTTTTTTTCCCTCCAGGCTATCTAATAAGAGGTGGACCTTGCCAACACAATTTATTTTTAAAAAGTCTATCAGGAGAGAATATCACATGCAAAAACTGTGCCAGGACAGAAAAAAAAACTTTGCAATTGTTTTCAAGGCCAGCTGTTCTACATTTGAAGATTGCCAGCTAATGAAGAAGCAATTACTTATGCATTTTTTGACCCCTTCACTGATTTTGGAGCTGTAATATTAAATATTTTTCCTTATGGATTTTAAAGACTGTTTCATTGCATATTCTCCTAATAGTAATTACACTTTTAATACCAATTATGAGAAATTTTTGTTTATAGTTTTCTTCAGTATCCTTGTTGTGGTTTGAGACTGAGTTGACAATGTGGAGACTAAGTGAGTTGTTCATACTGATTAGTTCCATGAATTACTTTCCAAATCTTTACATTCATTATAAACTCTACGCTTCATCCCTGAGAACCAGTCAATAGGGTTATTATTATAAACTGAATGTATATCTCTCACAAATTCTACTCCTTCTTTTGAGATCCTGATTACTGGAGTTAATGCTGTATTTACAATTGCACGTCTGTATATAACTCCTGAGGCTTGGTTTCTTGTAATGTGTCTGTTCACTTGACTAACAATAAGACTTGGTTGCATTTGGCGGGTGGCTGTACTTCTGCACAGATGGGTCTATCTCAATGTTTCCATCTGTGTTTTTTCCACTGTTTTGTCTACTCCCACAACACACTGGCTAATGTCCAGTAATCAGTACCTTGGATATAATCTGTGGGCCACTTTTTCAATTTAGTCACTTCTAGGAGTAAGTGCATAGCTCTGGCTTCTGCAAACTGACTGAATTCTCTGATTCACTCAATTTAGCCACGCAGCCAGAGAGGGAACTCCAACATATTGCTTTCCAAAGCATTTGTCCACTCTGGAGTTTGCAGGAGCCATCAGTGAATGGGAGTATTTTGGGTCATCAGATGAGATTTCATCATAGGGTAGTGCTTCAGCAGCTCTGTTTTGGTCATGGGGCCTGTTTTGTTGTTCTTTTTCTGTTTGCCTGCAGAGAATCATCTCATTGGTGTATAGCAGGTGTTCTGGGATGCTTTGCTTTCCTAGGGTCTTCTGAATCCAAGACCAATGCTGGGACTATGTTTCCACCCTGCAAGTAGTGGATTCCAGGTGAATCAGATGAATGCAAACTGTGGTTTATATTACTCTGCTATGGGAATGGAGAAGAGTACACTTGCCGTGTTCATGGTGGCATATCATTTTGCTTGTTTTGTTTCCAGTTGGTATTCCAGCTGAAGCATGTCTGGGACGCATCAGCCAAAGGTAGGATCACTTAATTTGATAATCTGTCCTCAGCCAGCACTCCTCATTTGGTTTTCTCATGGGACATACTGGACTGTTGTAGGGGGAATGGGCTCGTGTTACAGCCTCTTACTCCTTAAGACAATGCTTCTGCATTCGAATGGGAGTTCTAGCATCCCAACTGATTTGACACTGCTTCTGATTGACAGTCTTTGTTGTCATCAATACACGTTGTTGGGGGCCCTTCAAAAGACCTACCACATGTTGACTCTTCAGGCAGCCCTGAAAGATAGGTAAGACAAGGCACTCCTCTCCAGCAGCAATGCCAAATGCCCATTCATATCCCCATCATTCTCTGGGGTATCCACCCCTCAGGCATCCTAGTCCTAAATATCTTGGGGCTCCTGAGCCTGCCACAATGGGTATGTTCCCACTGATCGTCATCAAGACTAATTTGTCCATGCACGATCACTACCTAAGTCACACACCCAGTCATTCCAGTGCTGACAACAAGCATCCCTTCCATTTGGTTCAAGAGCAATAGGGTGCACCAGGCACTGGTGTCTACAAGGGCTTCATGCTTAATAGAGTCAGGTGTGCCGGGCAATGATACCCAAACTATCCAACGATTATGGTTGTTCCCCTCCTCCTCCCAGGTGGAGGTGGAACACCGTCCTTACAGGGAATCACTAAGTTTTTGGTGGTAATGTTTCCTTGATGGAGAGATTCACCTCCAGCTTTCTTTGGCAGCTGGTTCCGCTTTCCGCTACCCCGTGATCTGTTCACCTAACTCCTAGGTGTGGGCTGCTAACTTGACAGTCAAGCATTCATGCCACTTTTCCATTCTTTCCTTTTGAAAACCTCACGAGCCATGTCCAAAGTGTCCCCCTGATCAGGTCAACTTTTTAGCCATCTTTAGTTCTTTTTTTGTGTTGCATTTTGGGTTCTTTGAATTTTTTGGGTCCTTTGTTGGGTTGCATTGTATATTGACTCCCCTTTGTCATCCAGTAAGGCTTCACTCATTTGGCAGATCACTTGAATGACCTCTTCTACTATTGGTCCAGGGGCTTGGGCACTTTAAACACCAGATCCTAACCATAGGTGCTTTTCTCACTAATATCCTTCACGTTTATTCTATAACTGATTGACAGTCTGCACTAGGGTCAAAGCTGAGGCCATACAATACTTCTACTGTTCTTTCTCTCAGTAGGTACATATCCTCTTTGGAGTCCTGTCATTGGCTCTGGTCCTGCTGTTTTTGTGGTCTTGTCTTTGTGGGACTGGGCCCTTGCTCCCAACATCAGTGTATCTCACAGGTTTCCCCCACGCTAAATTAGCCCGTCTATGGCAGCATGCCCTGCCTGTGCTCCTAACTGCTGCTTTTCACCTTTGGTTATACTCATCCCTGTGAATCTGCCATTCTAGTAGTTCAACAGTCACACAATCACTTCTTCCCCCATTCATTGTTTGTGCTCTACCCTGGTGGGTGGTAACATGCTGCAGCTGCTGGGGCTCTGCAGCTGCCACCTGATTGTCCTGTCCTCCCCCAGCTACACAGCTGGGCTGGTTCCTTGCACCGACCCATATAGGCCAATCCGCTTCTTGTCCTTCTCCAGTGACAGTGATGGGGGCTTTTTCCTTCTGCAGAGTGAGAAAGCCCTCCTCATCCTTGGAGGAGAAAGGAAACTGGATGTCCCTATCCCTGTGTTCCAGGTCCCAATAAGGAGCACTTGCTACAGTGACATCAGACATTGGGATTGCAGCCCTTTTCATTCAGAAATGCAGTTGTTGCATTTTTCAGCAAGCCAGCTCCACCGCTGGTCTCTCAGCTTTTTTCTGCACTTAGACCAGTATGAGGAAAAGGTAGCATAAAAGTCTTACAACTGACCTAATTGAAAAAGGAAATATGAGCTTTGCAGTAGGTTTCACCTCTTCCTAATAGTTGCAGAAGCATTTCTTTATGAAAATGACATTCATGGGATTCTTTTTTCTTTCATCGAAATATATATGTGTGGAAATGTGGATTACTGAAGCACTGGTTCTTACTGTTGGGAACATACTGGTTAATGAAAACAGGACCTTTTAAATCTCTGGATGACACTAGTATCATAGTCCTGCTCAGCATTAACATACACAGTTTAAGAATTATTATAATCAGTTTAGCGTTAAAAAAATAAAATGTGTTCTCTCACAAGCAGTTCTGTATCACTCTTATCTGAACCATACAATAGGTACATTGTGTGTTTTTTTCAATGATAAAGCATATCAACTCTGTCAACGAAACTTGCATGAGGCTATCTCAAGACAGATGCCTCTGGAGTGCTGCTTTGCCTTTTCTCAGCTAGTAATTGCATAAACTGCTTTGGAAGAAAATGCCTCTGAGTAGAAACATAATACATAATCAGCTCAAATAATTACAACAAAAATGCTAACTTGCTGTTTTCACAACATGGATAATAGGCTTGCTTAAGGGCATGGAATGCAAAATTAGTTTTGCATGTCTTCTTGTATTTCAGAATCATTAAAATGTGCTACAGCCTGAGTACAGAAATAAATGCCTCTGCTGTTGACTGGAGTGACAACTGGCACACTGGGAATTCAGCTGTTTCAAAGTGTGGCAGAGCTATCAGCCAGAGAGTAATGTGGATAATTTTCATAGTTTCTACCTCTGTTGAAATATTTCAGTTTTAAATCCAGGAGGCAGAACACGACAGCACAATATTGAAATTTAGATATTTAGAGAAATGAAACAGGAAAGATATATGCTATCATGGGTTAAATTTATGTTGAACTTTAACAAATGAAATCAAGGGGTTTCCATTTTAAAGCATCGGAAGAATATTATGTAACAGAATGCATACCATTTAAGCTGTATTTCTCATGTTAGAAATGCTTCTATGCTCCTAACAGTTTCCAAACAAACTAGTCTTAAGGCTTGTGCTGGTTTTGACTGGGATAGAGATAATTTTCTTCGTAGAAGCTAGTATGGGGCTATGTTTTGGATTTGTGCTGAAAACAGTGTTGATAACACAGGGATGTTTTCGTTATTACTAAGCAGTGCTGACACAGAGTCAAGGCCTTTTCTGCTCCTCACACCACCCCACCAGCAAGCAGGCTGGGGGTGCACAAGGTGTTGGGAGGGGACACAGCTGGGACAGCTGACCCCAACTGACCAAAGGGATATTCCATACCGTATGACGTCATGCTCAGCATATAAAGCTGGGGGAAGAAGAAGGAAGTGGGGGACGTTCAGAGTGATGGCGTTTGTCTTCCCAAGTAACCGCTACGCGTGATGGAGCCCTGCTTTCCTGGAGATGGCTGAACCCCTGCCTGCCCATAGGAAGTAGTGAATGAATTCCTTGTTTTGCTTTGCTTGTGTGTGGGGCTTTTGCTTTCCCTATTAAACTGTCTTTATCTCAGCCTACGTATTTTCTCACTTTTGTGCTTCCAATTCTCCCCCATCCCACCAGGGGAGAGGGAGGGAGTGAGCAGCTGTGTGGGGCTTAGTTGCCAGCTGGGGTTAAACCACGACAAGGTTAGACTTCTACATCCATAATTAGCAAACCCACCTTCAAAGAACATAGGCACTTTGTGTTGACAAAAATCTGATTTTCTTAAATAATCACAATAATTCCTTGTACTTAAAAAGTTCTGGTATTATTATTTTTTTAAATTACCAGTAACTGCATCTATTCTACCAGCAATTTAGCAGCTGTTCAATATGCTGAATCTGGCTATTTGTAAATATTCAATAGAAACAACTCCAAAATGCCAAATATCTACATATACATATAAATATTGATGCATATGCATATGTATCACCATACATATAGCTGCCTGAGCCATCTATGAGGAAAGGTATTTACACTATGTTTTCAGTTTCCTGTTTTTATTAACAGTTTATCAAGATGCCCCCATGCTATTGCTAATAGCTGACTAAACATTAATTAGCATATACTGAGGCTCAGATTATTCCAGTTAACAGTTATTAAAATAGTCCAGTTTCAGTTTAGTTTCTTCTCAATGCACATACTCCTTCTTCCCTACCCAAAAGAAACACTCACATTCCCAGACCTGTTTTCTCTTCTCCCAGCTGCTAGATAATTCTTTTGCTCTGTTATAGCAGCTCTCTAGCTCATTCCTCTGCTCCTTTAGCTTCTTGGGAAACTAAGGCAAAACCATTGATGCTCTCTTCTTTCCTTTCTTCAGTTATCTCTTTTTTTCTTTCTTAGAATATTAAATGCAGTACATCATTAGTTAAATAAAATATACAGAGGTGTATGCAACCCAGATATGACTAGGAGGGTTGTGCTGTCATGGGCCTCCACTGGCAGCATGTAACACAGGAAAGTGTAACTTAGTAACCCAGAGAAGAAAGCTAATGTCCCCTTTGTTCAAAGATCCCCTCTTTTGAACTGCTCTCCCAAATACCAATGTTTCTCGTGGGGCAGGAGGAAATGCAGACTGCCTCCAGCAGAGTGCAACACCCTCTTCATACATTGCAGCTGTATTGGGTTTGTGTAGCAAAGTTTTGGTAGCGGGGGGGCTACAGGGGTGGCTTCTGTGAGAAGCTGCTAGAAGCTTCCCGTATGTCCAGTAGTGTCAATGCCAGCCGGCTCCAAGATGGTCCTGCCGCTGGCCAAGGCCGAGCCCATCAGTAGCGCCTCTGTGGTAACGTATTTAAGAAGGTGTCGTGGTTTAACCTGGCAGGCAGCCAAATACCACGCAGCCGCTCACTCACTCCCCCCGCCCCCCCAATGGGACGGGGAGAGAATCGGAAGGGTAAGAGTGAGAAAAACTCGTGGGTTGAGATAAAGACAGTTTAATAGAACAGAAAAGGGAGAATAATGATAATAAATAATGATAGAATATACAAAATGAGTGATGCACAATGCAATTGCTCACCACCCGCGCTGACCGATAACCAAGTAGCGATCGGTACTTCCTGGATCACGCCTACCCTTCATATACTGAGCATGACGTCACCTGGTATGGAATACCCCACTGGCCAGCTGGGCTGGCTGTCCTGATTATGTTCCCTCCCATCTTGTGTACCTAGCTCAGTCAGTAGGCACGGGAGCTGTCCTTGGATTAGGAGGGCACTTAGCAACAACTGAAAACATCAGTGTGTTATCAACATTCTCCTCATACTAAATCCAAAACACAGCACTAGGAAGAAAATTAACCCTATCCCAGCCGAAACCAGGACAGTATCCACCCCTTATTCCATACCATTTACGTTATGCTTAGGTCTCACCTTTTTCAATACCTTTCAATTAATCATCACTATCTTTTTTATATATATACATATATAATACATATACATACACATATACATATAATACATATACATACATATATACACATAAATATATATATAAATGTCCATTGAGTTCTTTTAGTCCACAACTTTGGGCTCCATCTGTCATAACAGTCTTTCAGGGCCAGAAGGATGGTGTGTGGTGTTGGGCTGTTGCATCCTGAAGCCAGTTCTCATTTCGGTACTGCTGCGCTCGTCCAGTTCTATCATCGTTGCACTTTGCTCGGTTTCATCGGAGTTAGTTCATTCTTCATTAATCTGGGTGATTTTCACTGCTATACCATTGATAGCAACCATATAAATAATGATATACAATATCATATAACAATTGACATTATAAAATTCAGTTCATTGGCTATTTTCACCCAAAATCAAATCCCCTTGAGGTACACACCGGACTTGCCCATCCTTTCGCATCACCCACCAAGTGCACCCAGGTCCTTGAGCAAAAGCAATCCCACGGATGGGTTTTCCCTTGCCAGAGGCAGGAGTAACCCAGACTGTCTTCCCCAGCATATTTCTTATGTGCACGACAGGGACTTTATCTCCATCTACAGTACGTAAAAGTCTTGATTGGGCAGGGCCAGCTCGATTAACAGACCCCCTAGTGTTGACTAACCAGGTGGCTTTTGCTAAATGTGTGTCCCAATGCTTGAATGTCCCACCACCCATTGCCCTCAGTGTTGTCTTTAGCAGCCCGTTGTATCGTTCGATTTTCCCAGAGGCTGGTGCATGGTAGGGGATGTGATAGACCCACTCAATGCCATGCTCTTTGGCCCAGGTGTCTATGAGGGCGTTTCGGAAATGAGTCCCGTTGTCTGACTCGATTCTTTCTGGGGTGCCATGTCGCCATAGGACTTGCTTTTCAAGGCCCAGGATGGTGTTCCGGGCAGTGGCATGGGGCACAGGGTATGTTTCTAGCCAGCCGGTGGTTGCTTCCACCATGGTGAGCACATAGCGCTTGCCGTGCCGGGTTTGTGGGAGTGTGATATAATCAATTTGCCAGGCCTCCCCATATTTGTATTTCAACCATCGTCCCCCATACCAAAGAGGCTTTACTCGCTTGGCTTGTTTGATTGCAGCGCACGTTTCACATTCATGGATAACCTGTGCAATAGCGTCCATGGTTAAGTCCACCCCTCGATCACGAGCCCATCTATATGTTGCATCTCTTCCTTGATGGCCTGAGGCATCATGGGCCCACCGAGCTATAAATAATTCACCCTTATGTTGCCAGTCCAGATCCACCTGAGCCACTTCAATCTTAGCAGCCTGATCCACCTGCTGGTTGTTTTGATGTTCTTCAGTGGCCCGACTCTTGGGTACGTGAGCATCTACGTGACGTACTTTTACAACCAGGTTCTCTACTCGGGCAGCAATATCTTGCCACAATGCGGCAGCCCAGATGGGTTTACCTCTGCGCTGCCAGTTGTTCTGCTTCCACTGCTGCAACCAACTCCACAGGGCATTTGCCACCATCCATGAGTCAGTATAGAGATAAAGTACTGGCCATTTTTCTCGTTCAGCAATGTCCAAGGCCAGCTGGATGGCTTTCACCTCTGCAAACTGGCTCGATTCACCTTCTCCTTCAGCAGTTTCTGCAACTTGGCGTATAGGACTCCATACAGCAGCTTTCCACCTCCGATGCTTTCCCACAAGGCGACAGGACCCATCAGTGAACAGGGCATATTGCTTCTCGTTTTCTGGTAGTTTATTATACAGTGGGGCTTCTTCAGCACGTGTCACCTCCTCCTCTGGGGATATTCCAAAATCTTTGCCTTCTGGCCAGTTCGTCATCACATCCAAGATTCCTGGGCGACTGGGGTTTCCTATTCGGGCCCGTTGTGTGATCAGCGCGACCCACTTACTCCATGTAGCATCGGTTGCATGATGTGTAGAGGGGACACTCCCTTTGAACATCCAGCCCAGCACCGGCAGTCGGGGTGCCAGGAGGAGCTGTGCTTCAGTGCCAACCACTTCCGAAGCAGCTCGAACCCCTTCATATGCTGCCAATATCTCCTTCTCAGTTGGAGTGTAGCGGGCCTCCGATCCTCTGTATCCCCGACTCCAGAACCCTAAGGGTCGACCTCGAGTCTCCCCTGGTGCTTTCTGCCAGAGGCTCCAGGTAGGACCATTCTCCCCGGCTGCGGTGTAGAGCACATTCTTCACATCTTGTCCTGCCCGGACTGGCCCAAGGGCTACTGCATGAACTATCTCCTGTTTAATTTGTTCAAAGGCTTGTTGTTGCTCAGGGCCCCATCTAAAGTCGTTCTTCTTCCTGGTCACTTGATAGAGAGGGCTTACGATCTGACTGTAATTTGGAATATGCATTCTCCAAAAGCCCACAACGCCTAAGAAAGCTTGTGTTTCCCTTTTGCTAGTTGGTGGGGACATGGCTGTTATTTTGTTGATCACATCCGTTGGGATCTGACGACGTCCGTCTTGCCATTTTATTCCTAAAAACTGGATCTCCTGTGCAGGTCCCTTGACCTTACTTTGTTTTATGGCAAAACCGGCTTTCAGAAGGATTTGAATTATTCTCTCCCCTTTCTCAAAAACTTCTTCTGCTGTGTTGCCCCACACGATGATGTCATCAATGTATTGCAGGTGTTCTGGAGCCTCACCCTGTTCCAGTGCGGTGTGAATTAGTCCATGGCAAATGGTAGGGCTATGTTTCCACCCCTGGGGCAGTCGGTTCCAGGTGTACTGGATGCCCCTCCAAGTGAAAGCAAACTGTGGCCTGCACTCTGCTGCCAAAGGGATGGAGAAGAAGGCATTAGCAATGTCAATGGTGGCGTACCACTTGGCTGCCTTCGACTCCAGTTCGTATTGAAGTTCTAGCATGTCCGGCACGGCAGCACTCAGTGGCGGCGTGACTTCGTTCAGGCCACGGTAGTCTACTGTTAGTCTCCACTCTCCATTAGACTTTCGCACTGGCCATATGGGACTGTTGAAGGGTGAGCGAGTCTTGCTGATCACTCCTTGGCTCTCCAATCGACGAATCAGCTCATGGATAGGGATCAGGGAATCTCGGTTGGTGCGGTATTGTCGCCGATGCACTGTTGTGGTAGCGATTGGTACTTGTTGTTCTTCAACCCTCAACAACCCCACAACAGAAGGGTCCTCTGAGAGACCGGGCAAGGTGGACAGCTGCTTAATTTCCTCTGTCTCCAGGGCAGCTATACCAAAAGCCCACCGATACCCTTTTGGGTCCTTAAAATACCCTCTCCTGAGGTAGTCTATGCCAAGGATGCACGGAGCCTCTGGGCCAGTCACAATGGGGTGCTTCTGCCACTCGTTCCCGGTCAGGCTCACTTCGGCCTCCAATACAGTTAACTCTTGGGATCCCCCTGTCACTCCAGAAATACAAATGGGTTCTGCCCCTTTATAGCCTGATGGCATCAGGGTACACTGCGCACCGGTGTCTACGAGAGCCTTATACTCCTGTGGCTCTGATGTGCCAGGCCATCGAATCCACACAGTCCAGTAAACCTGGTTGTCCCTTTCCTCCACCTGGCCGGAGGCAGGGCCCCTCTAGTTCTGGTCATAGTATCCGCTTCTCACTTCTTGCAAACGTGAGTCAAGAATTCCTTCATTACAGTCCAAAGTAAGATCAGCCCTTCTACTCTGTCTGGGGAACTGTTCACTGGAAACTGGACCGTCGTGAGACAGGGTTTTCCTGAAAACTGGAGCAGCATTTTTCCTGGGAGAACCCCCTTGTGTGATTGTTTTTCCTTGCAACTCACGTACACGTGCCTCTAGGATGAAGGTAGGTTTTCCATCCCACTGCCTCATGTCCTCTCCGTGGTCACGCAGGTAAAACCACAGGGTGCCCCGTGGTGTGTACTTTCGATATCCTCTCTCTTGAGGAGTAAAACGCTGACTCCTAACGGCTGAGATACTGGTCCGTACAGGTGGAGAATAGGACCTATTGTCTTTGAGTTGCTGGACCTCTCGGGACAGTTTCTCTACAGCCGAGACAAGGGAGGAGGAGATAGTTTCTTCAAAATCCCGAAGTCTGCTAACCACCTCATCCACCGTTGGTGCTTCTTCCTCTTTCCAGCACAGTACTGCCAACGAACTGGCATACGATGCTGGTGCGCTCCGTACCAACTTCCGCCACATGGGTCGCGTGCACTGGACGTCATCTGGATCTTTGGGCGTTTGGTCGTCGTTCAGGTCACTATAAACCACTTCCAGCACGCCTAATTCTCTCAGGTACTGGATACCTCTCTCCATAGTGGTCCATTTGCCTAGGCGATATATAACATCTTCCTTGAAGGGATACCTTTCCTTCACGCCTGACAGCAGTCGCCTCCAGAGGCTGAGGACCTGTGTCCCTTTTCCAATTGCTTTGTCAATGCCTCCTTCCCTAGCAAGGGATCCCAGCTGTTTGGCTTCCTTCCCCTCCAATTCCAGGCTACTGGCCCCATTATCCCAGCATCGGAGCAGCCAGGTAACAATATGCTCGCCTGGACGACGGCCGAAATCTTTCCGCATATCTCGCAGCTCACTCAGGGATAGGGATCGGGTGGTTTCCGTCTCGTTTATGAGTTCTTCCTCTTCCTCCTCCCCTCCTCGTGATGGCCCTGGTCTTTCATCATCCCTTTCTAAACGACCTGATCTCCGCTTCCAAGATTTCCTCTTCTGTACAGGGGCAACGGATACCAGCAAGGGTTGGTCCTCTGGTTCAGCTGGAGTGCCTGTTGCTGGGGTTTGGGTAGCTGCAGTGCTTGTCATGGGGGTTGGAGTAACTGTAGTGCCTGTTGCCGGAGCTTGAGTGGCTGCAGTGCTTGTCGCAGGGGTTGGAGAAGCTACGGTGACTGTTGCCGGGGTTTGAGTAGCCACAGGGGTTGTCGTGGGGGTTGGAGTAGCAGCAGTGCCTGTCGCGGGGTTTTGAGTAGCCACCGTGTCTGTAGCCGCCCCCGAGACTCGCCGCTCCGCCCGCCCTGATGAGGCACCGCTGCTTGCCCTCCCTCTTTTCTTGTTCCTGAGGGTTGATCTCTGGACAGTATTCCTGAATAGTTGTTTAACCCTAAACAAGGCCTGAACCACATTCAGGAGACATAGCAATATGAACATGCTTGTTTGAGCATCCCAAGGATATTCAAAATTCTCAGGGAATATTGTGGACATCTTTGTAAAGAGGATAGAAGAAAAAGGAGTTTCTGACGATATGGAAGGGAAGATGAACAAGTGGGAGAGAGTGTCCCATCCCGTCTCCCCCTTAAATTCATTCTCCGAGGAGAAACAAGTGCAATTACTAATAATTTCTAAGAGGTGGTTCCCGAGGTACAGAAATGACGGCAGCGCTGAGTACAGATACCAGATTAGACTTACGACCAATGATTTTATCACCTCATAAAACAGCAACAAAATTATAATCTTGGCCCAGTTCCGAATAATGATAAACAGCACAAAAGGGAACATATACTGCAAGCAAGGTATTACATGACCCAACATTGAGAGCCAGCCCCATAACTTTGACAGCCAATACATCAACATTGTGACCAATCAATATAATGGATGCTTATAACAATTTTGCCTTAACACACTTTGGTCAGATCTATCGTTATCTCAACCCTTCGAGCCCCACGTTGGGCGCCAAAAAGGACTGTCGTGGTTTAACCTGGCAGGCAGCCAAATACCACGCAGCCGCTCACTCACTCCCCCCGCCCCCCCAATGGGACGGGGAGAGAATCGGAAGGGTAAGAGTGAGAAAAACTCGTGGGTTGAGATAAAGACAGTTTAATAGAACAGAAAAGGGAGAATAATGATAATAAATAATGATAGAATATACAAAATGAGTGATGCACAATGCAATTGCTCACCACCCGCGCTGACCGATAACCAAGTAGCGATCGGTACTTCCTGGATCACGCCTACCCTTCATATACTGAGCATGACGTCACCTGGTATGGAATACCCCACTGGCCAGCTGGGCTGGCTGTCCTGATTATGTTCCCTCCCATCTTGTGTACCTAGCTCAGTCAGTAGGCACGGGAGCTGTCCTTGGATTAGGAGGGCACTTAGCAACAACTGAAAACATCAGTGTGTTATCAACATTTCTTCTCATACTAAATCCAAAACACAGCACTAGGAAGAAAATTAACCCTATCCCAGCCGAAACCAGGACAGAAGGAGGAAAAGAAACTGCGCAACAGCAACTGCTGCTGGAGAGAGGAGTGAGAATATGTGAGAGAAACAACTCTGCAGACACCAAGTCAGTGAAGAAGGAGGGGGAGGCAGTGCTCCAGGCGCCGGAGCAGAGATTCCCCTGCAGCCCGTGGTGAATACCATGGTGAGCCAGGCTGTCCCCCTGCAGCCCATGGAGGACCCCCACACTGGAGCAGGTGGATGCCCAAAGGAGACTGTGACCCCATGGGAAGCCTGCGCTGGAGCAGGGTCCTGGCAGGACCTGTGGATCCATGTAGAGAGAGGACCCCACGCTGGAGCAGTTTGCTGGCAGGACTTGTGACCCCATGGGGGACCCACGCTGGAGCAGTCTGTTCCTGAAGGACTGTATCCTGTGGAAAGTACCTATGCTGGAGCAGTTCATGAAGAACTGCAGCCCGTGGGAAGGACTCACATTGGAGAAGTTCGTGGAGGACTGTCTCCCATGGGAGGGACCCCACGCTGGAGCAGGAGAAGAGTGTGAGGAGTCCTCCCCCTGAGGAGGAAGGAGCGGCAGAGACAATGTGTGATGAACTGACCGCAACCTCCATTACCCGTCCCCCTGCGGCACTCAGGGGGAGGAGGTAGAGAAAATTGGGAGCAAAGCTGAGCCCAGGAAGAAGGGAGGGGTGGGGGGAAGATGTTTTAAGATTTGGTTTTATCTCTCATTATCCTGCTCTGATTTGATTGGCAATAAATTAAACTAATTTCCCCAAGTCGGGTCTGGTTTGCCTGTGACGGTAATTGTTAAGTAATCTCCCTTTCGTTATCTTGACCCGCAAGCCTTTCGTTATATTTTCTCTCCCCTGTCCAGCCAGGGTCAACCCACCACAACAGCTAAGAGTGTTTACTGCAGTAGCTGCATGTGAGCAATACACAAGTGTCCGAAATAGTCATCTGTCTGTAAGTTCTTTTTGTCCCCGACATAACATATTTTTTCAGCAGAGTGCAAACTTTTTAACTTCTGCAAACTGACATAGCTCTATTTGCTTAAATAGCTTAATGCCTCTAAACCAGCTGAGGATCTGACCCAAAGCAATTAGCTCAAACATTTTTTTACTTGTTACATATTGAATTGAAAGTATACACTCTCAAAGAAGTCCTGTAAACTCCTGCACATTCCTTTACTTAGTGAGACTTGCCACTGGAAAAAGTTACCTGTGCTCAGAAAATCAGATGGTATTGCCCTGTGTATGATATACAGAGGTCATCTTGTTCCTGCTTGGTACTTTAATATAAAAGTTACTCTAGGCTAAATACGGATAGCCACTTGACTAGATTACAATAGAAAAGACTGGAGAAAAGGGGCCCTAAACCAGACATAGAGTTGTACTGCAGAAAACCATAAAATTCAAAAATTTATTAATACACTTCCCTCATATTTCCAGTGGCCATAGCTCAAAACTGGACAGTCACTGGAAATCTCCCAGTGCCCAGCTTTGTAAATATTCTTCAATTGCAAGATACCATCTCTCCAAGAAAGATTAAGACTCTGAGAAGCTGATATCTGCTGTATTTTTTGCCAGCAAGTAAGAAGATGCAGACAAGACAGAAATAATTTCTCAGTCTGCACCACTAGGGTTATGTAATGCAATTTAAATTTGAGGCTAAAAAGAAAAAGGGACTAGGAAATTAAAACTTTAAAAAGTCACACCCAATACATTACTTATGAGATTTACCATATTTATGTATTTTGAACATTTTATTACATATGAGAAATGCAAAGGCAGGCCAAGAACCACATTTGGATAAACAAGGTTAAGTATATTAATGAATTTTGTACATAAGTATAACATAATACTGGTTCATCATGGGTTCACCATAGTACTAAACCTTTTGGAAAATGATTTAGTTACAAGTGCGGTTAATTTAATCTAACGCTGTGGGTAAGGTACATTGTAGTAAAGAGTTAGACAAATTTGTCTCCATGCTGTATTTGTGACTGTAACAGAAGATCAAACCTGGCAAATTCAGTAGTCTGGGATTTCTCAGGGTATATTTCACACAGGTCTGTCAGAACCAATAGAAAGTGCTTGCATGAACTGAAGAAAGCTTGATCACTGAGATTTCACTGCTGTAATTGGAACCTTGGCAATATGGAGTTCCTTGTGTACTTTAAGAGTATTTGCACTGATAACTGCAGTGTAGCTATAGCGTAGCTACAATGAAAATGCAAACAGGCTTAAGGTAGGCAAGGACATAAATACTTGTACAATTGTCATTCTAAGTTCCAGGAAAGCAGCTGCATTTTCTGGTAGCTGAAGTGTTAAAACAAGGCTGATCAAAACTTAAAATAAAATTGTGAGAACAATTTGCCAAGGTCCTAAGAACTAATAATTCTTGCCAGGGAGCCCACAAGGCCAATATAGAAGCCACAAGAGGACGAGATAAGGCCGCAGCAAAAACACTTTTCCCACCCCTGTCTGCATTCATTTCAGGAAAGGTTAGGGAGATTCCCATGGCAGAAACCTTTATCTAGCACCTGACACAATAAATGGCTTTCCATCTTTCATTGTTTACCAGCAAGTGCGTTGACGAGTCCCATATAATTTACCATATCACAATTACTAATCTCTTCCACACTGTGTTCTACCTTCAGTGCTTATAGCCATAGGCATGTATTTTACTTGGATAATTAGTCACTTGATGAAGGCCTACCTATAAATAGATATTCTTTCTTAATATTTGTTAGAGATATTTGTTAGAGATCATTTGTTTTCTTACTCTTGTGATGGGATTTTTATAAGCACATTTATTTGATGCAAATACAGTCTATATAGTAGGATAAGTATGATATTCTTCAGACTGATCTCTTTAACAGTGGCATTTAGATGCAAGTATTTGAAAACACCATTTTTTATGTTATGTAGAAAGATCACACTTTCTTTTTCTAACAACAACAATGTATATTACTGCTTTACACAAATCATCTGTCATCTGCATTTTCTGCTTCCTAATTACCTGATATTTTATACTGTTAGGCTCTGGTTAGATTTTCCCTTAAAACAAAATAAGTAATAGTGTTTCAGTAACAGTTTATTCTCTGTATTCTACTAAACCCCTATACGCTCACTGAATTTTGGACAGAGAGAAATGCCAATAAAGGGGAATGCAGGACAGCAGAACAAAATGTTCCAATATTTTTTTTACCTGACTCTTGGTGATCTTGATCCATATAACATTACTCCATTTGTGGTTGTACGTAGAAAATTAAATTGAAATTTACAAATCCAACAGTGTTAAAGAGTGTCTACAATGACAGACTGGATATATTTCCCCTTATAGAATAAAGGCGGCTCTGGAACAAACCTTTCTTTGCTATTCAAAATAAGCAGCATTTTTTTCCCAGTGGAATTACATAGTAGATTTCTTTATCCTAAAAACTAAATAGCACATTTTGTGCTCCTATTGATGGTTTTAAGACAATTTAGGACTCAGAAATACTAAACCATTAGTAAAATACTTTATCTATGGTAAAAGAAGAAAAACTATAAGCTATTTAGGGGAAAAAAAAAGAGAAAAGCGGCTCTATAGGTAATTTGAATAGTCTTGAGTGACATGTTGATTATTTATGAATAGAAAAACTTCAAAAGGATAATGGAGGTAATACTCAGAAACACACATGGTCTCTGAGACTTTCTAATCATAAGAAGGTTTAGTCCAATTCCTGTGTTTGCTTACCGGAAGCTACAACCAACTTTACCTAGAAAATTCCTTTTTCTTTTCCCCTGCCTACTGAAACAGCGAACAGTAACTGGAATATTAATACATTGCAATTTGAAATTTCTCTACCCTAAGACAGGAAAAAATATAAGAAGATTTGACAAACTTCATGTTTTACACAGTCTCCCTTGAAAAGCAACATATCAACCCAAAATTTTTTTTGCAGATTTTAAGTTAAGGACCAGGAAAGGAGTATATTCATATGAAAAATCTGAATAGAGTTCATCAGACATAGAGGAAGAGATATAAGATGCTTAAAAACGTTCAGTCAGTGTCCATTAACACAAAATATACTATTCTGTCTCCAAAGCTTACCTTTACTTCAAAATCCATTTTTCAATCTGAATACATTCGCTGAATTCGTATTTAACTGGGTATTGCTCTGGTATTTGGAGACTTACTTGTTCTTTTCTGCATTGTTTGACTTAATAACAATAGGACAGAAAGCAACTACTGGGAAAAAAGGCAGACAAACACTCTTCACCTTGGAGGAGCAGCTGAAGTAACTCTAGTACCTAAAAATACTGTATGCTGGAGTATAAGAATACTGACACATTTTCTGAAACACCATAGACTTTGAAGACCTTACTTATGGCATACTTTTCAAAATTTAGTGTGCATTTTTCCCTTCCCTGGGCTTAACATGCCAAAAGTTGTTTGCTAGGGAAGTGTTAGTCGATCTGACATAGGTACACATCCATCTCTTAGTCTATCCAATATCTTTTGGGAAAATAAATGCCTCCTTCCTTGTCTTCAGAGAGAGGAGAATGCTCTATGGCAATGGGATACTGGCAAGAAATGTAGAGATTGTACCTTGCTTCTCTCCATACAGAAAATAGTTTCAGTAATGAAAGTGCATAGGAAATTCTAATGTACTGTAAAGTATTCTAGACCTGAAAAGAAAAAGAGGGCAGGGGAGGCTGAGAGAACCTTAAAGGGTCATTTAATCTATCCTTCTGTCCCAAGAGAGAATGGGGCATTGCTACATCACTTCTGTCAGATATTCACCATCTGTTCTAAAGGCCTTTAATGACAGAGAATTTCACAGCGTCCCCAGGCAATCTATTACATTTCTTGCTATCCTTAGTGATACAAAAATTTCTCTAGTGTCTAACCTGACATCCTGGCTGCAATTTAAGTCCATTTTTTTATTGTTCTATACATCACAGATAATGAAAAAAAAAAAAGAAAAAAAAAAGAGAAAAGAAAAAAGTCTACTCCCTTATTCTTGAAAAAATTGCTAAAAAAGCCCAGATGAATTCAGTCTTCCCCTTCTCATTCTGGAGATTCTCTCCATATCAGTCCCCATCTTTCTGAACTTTGTCACTAAACAGCGTATATTACGCCAGGACAAATGTTACTGACGTTGAGTACAGCTGAAGGATAATGTTGTGCATATTGCAGCCTATGCTTCTATTTGTGCAGGCTTATTATTTTTTAAGCATTATGGTGTTTTTGATTCATGTTTAGCCTACGATCACTTCTAAACCCTCAGAAACTTAGCCACGTATTTCCTTTGTGGTCTGAGTACAGTTGAACATTCCTACATTCACTTTTTGTAGCTGTGCTAAATAAAATAAGGGTGCTTTTTGATTTTTTTTTTTTAACCCTTTTCTCTGATTTTGTCAAGATTGTGGAATTCTAACCTTGTATTTCAGCTCATATGAACTATCCTGAAGTTTGACATTATCTGAAATTAGGCCTGTAATCTCTTTTCTACTGGTCAGATTATTTATGAAATCACCTATCATTACAGAGAAGGATTGGAGGGAGATGTGGTGGTCGGAGGTCGTCTTGGGCTTAGCGACCATGAAATGATAGAATTCTCAATTCTTGGTGAAGTAAGGAAGGGGGTCAGCAAAACCACTACCATGGACTTCTGGAGGGCAGACTTTGGCCTGTTCAGGATGCTGGTTGAGAGAGTCCCTTGGGAGACAGTCCTGAAGGGCAAAGGAGCCCAGGAAGGCTGGACATTCTTCAAGAAGGAAATCTTAAAGGCGCAGGAGCGGGCTGTGCCCATGTGCCGTAAGAAGAAGGGGCAGGGAAGACGACCAGCCTGGCTGAATGTGGAGCTTTTGCTGGGACTCAGGAAAAAAAGGAGAGTTTACCACCTTTGGAAGAAGGGGCAGGCAACTCAAGGAGAGTACAGGGATCTCGTTAGGTCGTGCAGAGAGGAAATTAGAAAGACAAAAGCCCAGCTAGAACTCAATCTGGCCACTGTCATAAGAGATAACAAAAAATATTTTTACAAATATATTAATGACAAAAGGAGAGCCAAGGAGAATCTCCATCCTTTATTGGATGCAGGAGGGGAACATTGCCACCAAGGATGAGGAAAAGGCTGAGGTACTTAATGCCTTCTTTGCCTCGGTCTTTAATGGTCAGACCAGTTATCCTCAGGGTATTCAGGCCCCTGAGCTGGAAGACAGGGATGGCGAGCAGAATAAACCCCCCATAATCCAAGAGGAAGAAGTTAACCACCTCCTATACCACCTGGACACTCACAAGTCTATGGAGCTGGATGGGATCCACCCAAGGGTACTGAGGGAGCTGGCGGAGGAGCTTGCCAAGCCACTCTCCATCATTTATCAGCAGTCCTGGTTGACAGGGGAGGTCCTGGATGACTGGAGGCTTGCCAATGTGATGCCCATCCACAAGAAGGGCCGGAAGGAGGATCCAGGGAACTACAGGCCTGTCAGCCTGACCTCAGTGCCGGGGAGGATTATGGAGTGGTTCATCTTGAGGGTGCTCACAAGGCATGTGCAGGACAACCAGAGCATCAGGCCCAGCCAGCACGGGTTCATGGAAGGCAGGTCCTGCTTGA
Organism: Calonectris borealis; assembly: GCF_964195595.1. Lineage (NCBI taxonomy): Eukaryota > Metazoa > Chordata > Aves > Procellariiformes > Procellariidae > Calonectris > Calonectris borealis. The sequence goes on along the minus strand of NC_134313.1, from coordinate 82,627,316 downwards.
CCAACCTGATCTCCTTCTATGACCAGGTGACCCGCCTAGTGGATGAGGGAGAGGCAGTGGATGTGGTCTACCTGGACTTCAGTAAAGCCTTTGACACTGTCTCCCACAGCATTCTCCCAGAGAAGCTGACGGCTCACGGTTTAGACAGGTGTACTCTTCACTGCGTAAAAAACTGGCTGGACGGCCAAGCCCAGAGAGTTATGGTGAACGGAGTTAAATCCAGCTGGTGGCCGGTCACAAGCGGTGTTCCCCAGGGCTCAGTTTTGGGGCCAGTCTTGTTTAATATCTTTATCAACGATCTGGATGAGGGGATCGAGTGCTCCCTCAGTAAGTTTGCAGATGACACCAAGCTGGGCGGGAGTGTTGATCTGCTTGAGGGTAGGAAGGCTCTGCAGAGGGACCTGGACAGGCTGGATCAATGGGCTGAGGCCAACTGTATAAGGTTCAACAAGGCCAAGTGCCTGGTCCTGCACTTCGGCCACAAGAACGCCATGCAATGGGGAAGAGTGGCTGGAAAGCTGCCCGGTGGAAAAGGACCTGGGGGTGCTGGTTGACAGCTCGCTGAACATGAGCCAGCAGTGTGTCCAGGTGGCCAAGAAGGCCAACGGCATCCTGGCCTGTATCAGAAATAATGTGGCCAGCAGGAGCAGGGAAGTGATTGTGCCCCTGTACTCGGCACTGGTGAGGCTGCACCTCAAATACTGTGTTCAGTTTTGGGCCCCTCACTACAAGAAGGACATGGAGGTGCTGGAGCGTGTCCAGAGAAGAATGAAGCTGGTGAAGGGTCTGGAGCACAAGTCTTATGAGGAGCAGCTGAGGGAACTGGGACTGTTTAGTCTGGAGAAGAGGAGGCTCGGGGGAGACCTCATCGCGCTCTACAACTACTTGAAAGGAGGTTGTAGCGAGGTGGGTGTTGGTCTTTTCTGCCAAGTAACTAGCAATAGGATGAGAAGAAATGGCCTCAAGTCACACCAAGGGAGGTTTAGATTGGACATTACGAAAAATTTCTTTACTGAAAGAGTGTTCAGGCCTTGGAACAGGCTGCCCAGGGAAGTGGTTGAGCGACCATCCCTGGAAGTATTTAAAAGACATGTAGATGTGGTGCTTAGGAACATGGTTTAGGGGTCATGGTGGTGTTGGGTTGACAGTTGGATTTGATGATCTTAAAAGTCTTTTCCAACCTTTATGATTCTATGATTGTATGATTACCAGACTAAGAACCAACCCCTAAATCCTTCCATTTTTCTGAAACTGCAGTAAATCTTTCAATATGGTTTTCCAAGGAGCTCTCTACTCGCACTGTAGTTTTCCTCAAGAGGTTGTTTCCTTAAATTGCTTATGAACTTGTTACCTGAATATCAAAAGTTGTACTGAAGACAAGACTGGACAACCCTTAGTTCTCTTCTATCTACAAAGCCTGTTATGTCATCCAAAAAACAATTAGACTGGTTTGACAAAACTGTTCCTGAGGGATCCATGCTGACTATTATTTATCTGCTATCTTCCAAGTGCCTTTCAAATACTTTGTTTTTTTAGTGCTTTTCTTTTTTGGTCATCTGGTTTTTGTAATAAATAAAATTATAAACTCACATGAAACTTTAATCCAAGGAATATACTTATATGAAAATACTTACATGAAAACAAATAGAACACTTATGAAAATATGCAAAGTTTAAGATCTGTAGATTCCTTAATTATATCATTCTGTATGTTAATTTTTGTAAGGGTGTTTCGTTTTTTTTTGTCCTAAATTATCTATGTTTGTTTTGCTTGGGTATTGTAACTATGTCTGGTAAATCGGGGGAAAAAATCCAATAAAAGTTTGGGATTCTTTTTTGCAACCCTCCAAATATCTTGTTAACTAATTTCTACCAAGTTCCAATAGAAACCACATAGCTTCCAAAATCATATGAATTTCCTTCCTAGCCCCATTTCACAACTCCTGAGCAATTTGCCAGTCCGTTGCATTATAACCATGACTCCCTTCTCCTTAACAAAATATTCTTTTTTCCAGTTTTAGACTTTTAATCTGATTTGGAAAAGTTAAATCTGAAAATATTTCAAGCACCAGCAAATTTTTCTGTTCATCATAAAATTTTTAGATAGGTAGGTTGATAAACCATTTCTGTAATTTTTTTAGAATCATAGAATCATAGAATCATAGAATCATACAGGTTGGAAAAGACCTCTAAGATCATCGTGTCCAACCGTCAACCCAACATACCATGCCCACTACACCATGTCCCTAAGCGCCTCATCTACACGTCTTTTAAATACTTCCAGGGATGGTGACTCCACCACTTCCCTGGGCAGCCTGTTCCAAGGCCTGATCACTCTTTCAGTAAAGAAATTTCTCTTAATATCCAATCTAAACCTCCCCTGGCGCAACTTGAGGCCATTTTCTCTTGTCCCATCGCTAGCTACTTGGCAGAAGAGACCAACACCCACCTCGCTACAACCTCCTTTCAGGAGGTTTTTACATCTACTTTATATATCTTTTTATATATCTTTATATATCTTTTTTTATATCTTTTTATGTATCTTTATATATCTTTTTATATATCATTATATTTATCTTTTATATCTACTCATAATTTTTAAATTGTTTAAATTCATACATTCAGTATAAAGTAAGAGTTACCCATCCAATTTCTATTATACCTAACATCAACCACATTTCTATGATCTTATCTGTGTTTCCAGATGATATTCTGAAATTCTGAAACATGAATTTCTATTTCACTGCATAAAAATCTTCTAATGTGAATGAAACATGAACCTACATTTTGGTTGTTTTTTCACTGTCAGATTTCTTTGACAGAAACCTTTGGCAAGGTGAATTACAGCATTCTTTAGTTGTCATTGCATTCTTACCTTGATTATATAAACATAATAATTATATAATGTTATTATATAATAATAACATAATTATATAATGTTATTATATAAATATATAACATTCTTAATATACTATCCTCTAAGTCATAGTTCATGCTCTCTCTGATATTTCCCAGCAACAGTCTCCAGCTTGGTCTCTGCAACTAATCATGGTTATGTTCCATTTAAGCACCGTTATTTATGTATGTTCCTTACAGAAAAAAAATGGAATAGAACATTTGTAGTTGGTAAAACCTGTACGACATCTCAAATGCAGGGGTTATATATTAATATAAATTTAGAATTGTCACAACACTCAAATGAAAAAAAAAAAACACAAAATATGTGTTTGTTCTAGTTATAAGGAAGAGCTGCTTCTGTTGAGTGAACTGGGCACAAGCATTGTCATGGAAAACAATAGCTTCATATAAACACTTCTCTGTTTGTGAGATCAATTACAGAAATACACAAATATGGATATAATTCTCCTCCTGCCAATCAAAGTATCATTGTACAAATAATTCTTGCCAAACTCACTTTTTTCTTAGATAACCCAAAATGCTCATCTATCATTTTATGCTTTCTGCAGTTCACTAGTTACCTGACTATTAATGTACTTCCAGTCAGAGGTTTCATAATCTTCCACTAACTTTAGCTCTTAAAAGATACATCTTCTCATTTGCTTCATGTGGACTGCATAACTTGAATTGCATTAATGTTTTTGTCCTTCTAACAATGAACCATATGTCTAACCAGGAAACATGATCCTTGCTTTCCTGTATTAAAAAAGGCAGACATGCCTTATGTAAGAGAAACAACTTAAGTCATCCATACAGAATTAAGTCATATTAAAAAATGTGTGCACTTCAGGAGAATAAATGAGATTACAGTATTAAGAAATAGTCAGTTCAAGGAAGGAAAGAATTGATTCTCTTCACTGTTTCAGAAGGTCAGAAAGGCCACAGCACAAGTGTACATAACTAGGCTGATAGGTGAATTTATGCCAGATATTACAGAGAACAACAACAAAAACAACAACAACAACAAAAAGAGAAATGGAATTCCAAGGACAAAAGTGAACTAAATAAGATGGAGCAAAAGTATAGCGTGCTGGTAACTTATTCATCTTTGATATGGCTTGAGGTCTCTATAAGACACTCAAACACAAAACCATCTATTTCATTATCATAGCTCATCTCATTGCAAAGTACTAATTTGCATATTACAACACTCTAGCTCAAAAACTTCAGCAAAGAGAAGAAATACTAAACTAAGAAGTCTTACTGTGGTAATTATTTTCAGCTCCATTGAAATTTACTTATAAGGCATCTTGGAAAATTCAAACGCTTATCAATATAATGCATATTCTTTCTCCTGCTCTCCCCACTCTAAGCTATGAATCTCAGCTGCAAAGCCTGGACCTAAGAATAGGATATTATCCTTCATCCTAATTAATTTTTTATATAACTCAACTCCCAGTTTTGATGGGTCACCTCTTATGATCCCAAACCATAGCATTTCAGCTTTCTAAGCTATATACCATGTATATAAAACCTACCCACAATGCAGCGTTCAGTCATAAGTATTCATTTTGTCTTAGAATTCGAGCAAAAAACCTGCCATATCAAGTCTGTCCCTGAATCAAAGCTTCTTGTCATTAGAAGGGGGAAAACCACAGTAATGGCAAGGGAACAGCCAGGCCTCTAAGAAAATGGATAGTATTTCCTTATGAGGCGAGAAATGTATATATATTTTTTTAACAGTTTTTACATAGATCTAGGACAGCAGAGCTTCAAAAAAATTTAAAGCAAATTGAAGCTTACAGGAAAAGAGGTTGGTAAGCTTTGAATATTGCTAATGAAGAGCAAATTATGCATGAATCTTCTGCTCTCCTTTCGTTCTTGTGATTCTGACCATACATAAAATGAATCCTTAGGAGAAAAGAAAAGTTTTTGTACCATTTATTAACATCTTAAATGAAAATGCAGTGAATACAATGTTGCTAGCACATTTATGGACAAATAATTGTTTACATGTAAAAAATAAAGATATTTTACTGTAACAATAAAAATAATAAGAGCCCTGAACACAGTGGCTTTGAAAAAAGAGAGAGAGTAAAAGTAAGATTTTTACAATATTACATTTTCTAGTAGCAGGTTGACTACTTCAGTGAAAAATGTTTCTTTAGTGGCTTTTTTTAAAAAAAAAATCCCATCATTTCTTTTCTATATCACCCAATATGTAAAAAAACCACAGCCTTTTTTCTGAAAAGGTTGAAAACCAAGAATGAAATGATACTATAGTGAAAGAATTAAGTAGGAACACGTCAGAGGAAGACTAAATTTCTTGCAGTACTTGCAACAAAATAGTCTCTAAATGTGATAAGTGATCTGTAAGTATTAGAAAATATTCAGGCAGGCAGGCGAGAGAAAAGTATTAACATGTGTTTGACCAAGAACACAATGATTACAAATAAATAACGTTAACAAATACATATCTGTTGTGGGAACCTATGAAAAGACAATTTCCATGTGCAAAATGAGTCAACACGTGAAAATAAAAAAAAAAGATTGTATATACCTAATCATTTTGCCATTACCAAAACAGTCTAGATTTTCATTCTATGGGATTTTTTAGTTAAATTCAGAGAAAGCAAAACCCATCCTACAAAAGTATTAAATACAGCAGAGTGTTATTTGGCTTTATGGTCCTGAGTAAAAGCCTAGCCTAATTTAGTAGTTAGAGCTTACGCTTAAGTTTAATTTCCAGGTTTCCTCTGCAGCTTGTGGGGGAAGGAGGGAGATAAATAAAAATTTCAGATGTGTATAAGGGACTCTGTTTTCAAGATTACTTGGCTCCTACATGTCTCTGAAATACAGTAGGACTCTATTTCCTGTGGGATTTGTCTGTAAACCAAAAGGGAGTGTTAGCATATCACTGTAGTGACTGAAAGACGTCACTAGCAGTAAAGTGGCAAAACTGCTGCTCATACTAGCAAACCAAAAATCTTTTGAAGGACCTTCAATATGTTTTCTCATTGACAGTAGGAGGTAAAATAACTCCCACTATAGCTTTGCCAAAATCTTTATCTCTGTTGTTTCATTGCACTCTCACAGATCCACTTTTGATGTGTGCATATACTGTTAGACACTGAAAAGCCAGATATTCTAAAAGCCTGCCATGAGCATAATATAAAATTCCTTGCATCTAAATTCCTTGTATACACTACCTTGAGCTGACAATTTACATCCCTAGATATTGTCTTTGAGCAATTGGCCCAAGTTGTTTTTGCTTGTGAAAACATTGCCATCTTTCTTTTGTCCAGTTCATATCTGAGAAACATAATCATGGTATCTCTTTGCCTGTGATATGCTGTTCAGAGGATTAATATCATAAGGGTTTATAAATTCTTAGCTACCATGGTCAGTTGCATACTTTTTAGACCTCGGTTTGTACTGTATTTGATCAATGATATCCCAAGTCAGTCAAAACTCTGAGGTAGAACTGCTGCCTGCTACTTTTCAGAAATTAATATATCAACAGACATCAGAATTTTTGAGCCTTTGATGCAACTTGTTTTACTGGAACACATACACAAATTAGAGCTGGATAAATCTGTCAATAGGAGAAACGCAGCACTTTTGTGTGAGAGAAATTAAATGAAAGGTTACTTTTGCGTGGGTGTCCTTGTTTCGGGATAGAGTTAATTTTCTTCCTAGTAGCTGGTATAGTGCTGTGTTTTGGATTTAGTATGAGAATAAAGTTGATAACACACTGATGTTTTAGTTGTTGCTAGGCAGTGCTTACCCTAGACATGGACTTTTCAGCTTCCCATGCTCTGCCAGGTACACAAAAAGCTAGGAGGGAGCATAGCCAGGACAGCTAACCCAACTGGCCAATAGGATATTCCATATCATATGACGTCAGGCACAGTATATAAGCTGGGGGGGAGGGGTTGGCCAGAGAACAGTGACCACTGCTTGGGAATTGGCTGGGTATCAGTTGGCAGGTGGTGAGCAATTACATTGTGCATCACTTATTTTGTATATTCTTTTATCATTATTATTATTGTTTTTCTCTCCCCCGTCCAACTGGGGTCAGGGAGTGAGCAAGCAGCTGTGTGGTGTTTAGCTGCCAGCTGGGGCTAAACCACAACAATTGGGAAAAAAATCAAGACTTTCTCTCCTACGTTCATACTATAATGGCCCAGCCTCTTGGGTTGAATTACCTTCCAGTAGTCTTTGAGGTGTATATAGCAAAATTTGCTCCTTTCCATCAGCTCAAAGGCTTAGCTTTGAACATGGTCTTTGCATCAGATGTGCCAACATGCTTTGGGCTCAAGTCTGACTCTTGCTGCAGGCTCCTAAAGGACTGGTTTTACTTCCCTATCCACCTCAGTCTACAGTGGAGAAGCTGTTCTAATGTTCACATGCTTGGTGGCTCATAAGGAAAGAGTGATCTTCCCCTCCAAATCTTCCACCTGACTCCAAGTGCTAGAAAACAGTAGAAGTATTTCTGATTGTGGAGATGCTGTAAATAACAAACTATAAATAGGTCATATTTAATATTTTGAAATTCTTTGCCTAGCTAGTTAGTTTAAGATGAGAGAGAACAGTTTTTATAACTATGTCAACATTGTTATAACTTTTGAATAACTGTTTAGAATCTCTGCTTTAGGAAGTGGAGGGGAAAGGTGGTTCTGTGAATCTGTAACCCTCTGCACCATTATTTTTAATGTATGCAATACATTTGAAAATAAGCTAAAAAACTAAAATGGTGTTTGGGTATTTTTTCTTGGGAGCAGCTAAATAATGGGAAACAGATACAGCTCAAGTTTTTGCCATTGAAATATTTTAATGATGTGGTTTATAACCAAGATTTTGCAGAATTGCCATATGGACAATAACTTCAGTTTATCCTTAATTTTAGTTGTTATCTCAAACCACATTGTGGCTTGTTAGAGCGTCAAGTAAGAAAACTATTACCTCATCATTTCCTTTATCTGTATTTTAAAAGTTCAATTAGACAAATTAATTTTAAGAACTTCAGTGGTCAAAGAATCAATTCTATAACTTGGAATGAAAGACACCATTGGTTTGTAATGCAAAGGGATATGAAAACTTGATGTTGTTAAAATGAATAAGTTAATTTGATTATTTTATACCCAAAAGATTTATTAAAAGCTTATTTTTAATGTATTTTAAGAAATACTTTACATTACCACATTACATAAAGCCACTTGGAAAACATGAGGGCTCTCTTTCTTATTTTTTGGTTGTTTATTTAACACAATGATAGTTATGGGCAAATTGTAGAAACTGTAGGAAACTTAAATAATATGTACCAAATATATCAAAGAGGACACAATCAAATTTATTACTCTCCACTGTTCTTTCTGAAAATCTGGGGTAAAAATGCACTTCAAATTTTTGACAACATTTTATTGTATATTTGGAACCTATACAAAGGATGCTGTGAATTGTGCCTTTTATAGAATATTTTATAGAGGAGTCTGTAATGGCAATTTATAAATGAATTTCAATTGTGTGGTAATAAATCTAGGAATTACAGCTTTACAGGAAGCTACAAATGAGAAATTTTCTGAAAAAGAATGATAACATCTCCTTTTTGTGTAATTTAAGTACCTTCATATTCACAAAAAATAATAATAATTAAAAATAACTCCACAAAACTAATTGGATTAAAGAATGCAAATGGCTCCAGGCATGTGTTGTAATGATAATCAGTCTCCAGGGGGATTTAATTATTTTTCTGTGGTACTATAACAAGCAAGGCTAGAGTAACTTGAGACTGTACCAGGAGATTCACCGATTGCAAATACTGTCCCCTGTGGTAGGATTTTCCTAGGCGTTGGTTTTGTTTTCAAGAATGCAAGTCCATCTAAATTGTGCCTCCTGACTCATCAGAATTTAAAGCCTCTTGTGCTTTAACTTCTCTTTCTTCATCTAAATAAGCACCATCCTACATTTTTCTTTTTCTTCTTTCTCCCATTCCATCCTTCCACCTTAACATTCCAGGTTTCCCCAGATCTACTGTGCAGTTGTAAATCTATCAGATTCTTTGCAATCAAACAAACAGGATAAAACCCATCATAAAGAAATGATTTGTAAATAATGAGACCCTACAGTGATTAGTATATCTCTACAAGTTTTATAAAAGGCAAGGTAGTGGATCTTTGGTTAGACTTTCAGTCTAAACCACATTAGCTGAAATGTGTCTTCCATATCCTCTTCTAGGGAAACCCATCTTCTCTTTTAGAACTCAAGAACTGTGGGACAAAGAAGCCTTTCTGATCTTTCCAGAGTCCTAGCTTTAGGTGACACTGTTTCGCTGTTGTTATTAATCAGTAATACAAGCTTCCAGAAAAAGCAAAAGGGATCCACAGGTCAGGCTCTTTATCAATGGGGTCCATAGGCAGGGGCCAGTATAGGCTGTGGCTGGACTGGAAACTAGTATTCTGATAACATCTCAGGCAGGGACTGAAGGCCCAATGCTGAGCTGAAATGGGACTCCTCAGCCCATGGGTACGAGACCCCACTGGTGGGGTCTCCAATGCGTGAAGACCCCAGTTGAGGCTGGTCAGGGCCATTAAGGCCTGTTAGTGCACTCAGGACCCTGACAGTTCTAATAGAGACTTGCTTCAGAACAAAGTGCTGTGTGGTATCCACCCCCAAAAACATCACACAACTATTTTATCATCTACCCATTTTTTAACCAAAATTCTTGGGCTCAGTGCTCTCCTGAAAAATTGATGTTTTGTAAAGCAGTAGTTGTGCTTGTAAAGCAGTAGTTGTGCTTGTTCATTTTTAGTGTCACTGAATATCTTGTTATTACATTCCAAGGCAGAGAACAAAACCTTTCAGAACATTCTCTCTGTGTGACACATTGCATATGACCTTTCGTTTGTTCCAGACACTGGAGTATTTAGTCTGTTCACCCATCACCTAAGGTCCTTGAGTTTCATCTAGTTAGTCTCTATCAGGCCTCCAAACTTTAATTGTTATAGTTCCCAGGAAATCAAATTGTAGTGTCTAATTGGCAGGAAACAAGACTAAGAGCTACACAAGAGAGACAGAGATGTCTGAATGCCTGAATTCTAAATGCTTACTATGGGGCATATGTTCTCACTGCCTCAGCTATCAACGTAGTTCACAAAAGAGCAGGATTCACTCAAGCACACTCAAAAAAACAATACAGTAAGCAGAGAAGAGTCTAAAATGACCAGTTAGAAAAATCTAATAAAAGGTGATAATTACCTCCTCAGAGTTCTCTTATAGGAAACACCAGCCTTGATTAAAATGGGTGATCCAGGTCAGCCCATCAGATGAAATTATGGCCCCTTTTCCACATGCTACTAGTCAAGTAATTAGAAAAACAAGCTAGCACATAGAGGGCCTAGGTTCAAATTCTTCCTCTGCGAAAGAGGAACTGTTCAGTATGAACTGAACATATACCACAACTATTAACACGAGCTGAGTTCCATTCTTAGCATATGGTTATAGTTAATTATTAATACTTTCTTGGCAAACATTACAGAAAATTATATGCAGTAGGAAGAGGCACAGTAAATTACATGAGGAAGTAATATAGCAGATAAAGAGCAGAGCTGTAGTTTGAATTCTTGGATTGAAGTTGCTAGACAGCTGACTTCACTGCATCATTGCCTGATGAGAATTAAACAAGAGTTATGTTTCCTATTGCTTTACCGCACAAAAACAAACACCAAAACTTTAAGATCAAATTCAGCATCAAGACAACCTTTGTGCTGGCAAAATGGTAAGTGGCTCTGGTTCTTTGAAAAGAGAGGAATAGGAACAAACAGTGCAAGCATCTGAATCCTGTTTGCCAAAAGTGGGCCAGGAGTTTCTGGAGAGGCAACAGTGCATGAAGCATTGACAACAGCCAGTGGCAGAAACAGAGATTAGAGTACCCAAAATAGATAAAAATGACTTTATTTTAAGGCTGTAGTTGTCTAAATTCTAGCTCTTGGAGACTATCATGCTTTTGTTGGGTGTTTTTTCCATCTGTTTATTTAGGGAACATATCGTTCTCGTACTCTCTGAGACTTGTTTTACAGCTTCTGTGCCATTGAGGTGTGCTTTCTTTTAAACTTTTTTTGACATTTCTAAATTATTCTCTAAAAGCAAATAAAAAGACCAAAGAGACAATTTCATCATGGTTTTGACGATGCCATTTACAGAGATAAGATGAGTTTTATATCTGCCTTTTCAAAGAACCAAGGAAAAAGTTTACCCTTTTTTTCATAATTATCTATTTAGGGGTTCATGTTGAGGAAGCTATCTCTGACATCCTCACCAATTTGTCATTGTCTTTTGAGTTATAAATGATAGAAGACTACTTGCATTCTTGGTTCCCAGTGTACTACACTGCATATGACTGTGTTGGAAATGTATTTCCTTACATTTTTAAATTATGATTCAGGTAATTCTGCAACAGTATTTTATCTCACTCATAATTTATTGTCTCACCAGTCACCAGCAATCAAGCTAACCAGCAATTACTTCATATAATTGCTTAGATGACTGATGATTATCTACCATTCTTTTTGCATGCTCTTCTCAAGAAAAAAAAGGCTAGTTTTTCTTTGCAAAACCGAAGAAGCTACCAAGTAACATGGTTAACTAAATCACCAGTTTACTGACTGTGTCTGACATGAAAGCACCAGTTATAAGCTCATCAGTCACTTCCATTCATAGATATCAATTCAAGGGCTTACAAATAAAGAAAAATTGGAAAGGGGTAGGAAGTGGAAAAAAACAGGCCATTAAAAACAACCACCAGATTTGACATAGTTCTTACCTTAAAAGGCTTCTAAAGCCGTACACTATAAATAAAAACACACATTTCCAGCTTTTTCCTCTTTTGCATTGCACTCGCAGAGTTTTTCTCTAACTTTGATGGAGTACAGACTTTGATCATGTCCATCCCTTTCTGTTAAGAGATATCCTGCTTCAGAGCTTCTAACATCTGTCACCTCATAAACAATTTCTTGTTTTATGTTGAACAGGCAAGGTCCTACTCTTCAACTACTTTGTATCTCTTTGCCACATTAACCAACTCAATCTGAACACTCTTGGCCATCACAAGGCTGATTCTACCTTGCAGCTGCTTTAAAATTGAGTATTAGCAATATGCACATCCCTAATACAGAATTTGTCATTAGGGCAAAATCTCTAGTGGGGAAAACAGTCCACTTACCTTCCAGCCAAGGCATTCCAGGCTGTTGCTTGATTACGGTGGCGCTTTCTCCTGTTTTACCATTAATTTGAATTTTTATTTTTCCTCAGAAATGCAAATGAAGATTCACTTGTTTAGTTAGCTGCCTTTGTTCAACAAGTGGCAGCAAGTAATTTGTTTCTTTTTGAAACACCCAACATCCCTATTACCTCTCCCCTGCATACGCATTCAGATCTGGGTTTCTATTTGCCTTGATAAACAGCAAGTATTAAGAGAAATCTGTTGGTCTCAAAGGACTTTCAGCTATAGACTTCAAAAAATTAGATAGGTTGAACCAAGGATTGATGCCAGAAGATCAATCATATTAAGTCTCATTTTCTTTAAGAACCAACCCCCAGGCTAACTGAGATACAGGGTTTTTGAGTAGAATTCTTTTCTCATTTTCTAAATATTGGAACTACAGCAGACTTTTGGAATACCCCTATTTTCCAAGAATTACAGAAGACATACAATAGGTAAGAGAGCTTCTTTCATGGGAACTTGCGTTTGTCATGAGTTTAATAACACAGTATAATGAGCTGTGGCTGAGAGGACAATATACACAAAACCCTGGGTATAATAAGCCAGGTCCAACAGGGCATCAGAAGCAAGAACTGCATGTGGTGAGCCTAGATACTGGTCACAGATCAACGAGTGGCAAGAGAACAATGCCTTAAAATTTTGGAAAGGTATACTGTGATATCATCATGGACTGATTTGATTGGCAGCCTGTGTTGACATTTGCCTATATAAGTCCTCAGTAGTAGAAATAGGTGAAACGTTGTTACTTGGCCATCTGATACCATGTAGAAGCAAATTGCCCAAGGTGGAGCAACCACACATAGGTGCCAAGCCACTGCCCAGAGCCTGACACTGAGACTGGTTGCAGCAAGTGTTGCAGTTTCCCCAGATTCAACAACGCCACCTCACCGGAGAGATGTATAGAGTAGTTCTCAGTTACTGTGGGTGTGTGGGGGGGGAGGGGGGTGTGAGTGCAAAGATTTTTCCTGATACCACCTATCACTTGGACCACTTTAAAAGTTCAGCTTAACAATGTCACACCGGCCTGGTGTCCTTGTTTCTCTCAAGTTAGTTTTACTACCTTTGTTTTGAAAAAAAAAAAGATAATTTTTTAAGACCTTATATGTTCTCATCATTCTTTGCCCAGTCCTGCTTTTCTCCAAATTCTAAAATACACTTCTTGAAAGAGCTGATTGTAGGTATATGTTATTTTGCATTTACCAAAGGCAATTCATGTGATCAGTATGAATTGTGGTGGATGTGTTAGGTAGTTATGACAGGTAATTACTTTCTATTCTGGATAATTGCCTAGAGCTGCCAGACCCGTCTTGGAAATGACAGGTTTTCATCTGCCCTATGAGGTTGGAAAGTGAGAGTATTTCCCTAGCTATCTGGCTTAAGAAAACACTGAAATGTCAGGTGGGCTAGAGGGTGCTGTAGTACAGTGTGCCTCCAAGGGAAGGTTTGCAGAATCAGCATACTAAGGTTAAAGTACTTAATCCTGTCTCCATGAGGCAGCTCCATCACAAAGAGGTTGTGAGACTTCCGGCCCCTCTCAGCAATCCAATGAGATGTCCTCACGCTAACTTTTGTTTATAAGAAGGGCAAGATCATATTGTCGCAATTTCTTCTAATAAATTCTCTTTCAAATTGTGTTGAACTTGGAAACAGTGGAAACTGAACAACCAAAGTTTTTAGCCATCTGCCTGTTCTCCACAAGATAGATTTCAGATTGCAACCTTTAAAGGGAACCTTCCATGACAGAGCCGGTGTCTTCTAAGGTCCAAGCTGGGAAAGATATTACTAGCATTCTTCCTGATATTTTAGGGATATAGATTGAAACTTATTGACAAACGATTTGCAAGTTTGCCACTTCTAGTTTCAAGGCTTCTTTTCTAAGTTAGGCAACTTTTTCAGTATACTGATATTTTAGCTCACCCTCCTTCCCACTCTCTTCAGTGAGTCATAAATATTTATGATCTGTGACTCCTGAGGAAGATACAGACAAGATCTCTAGCATCTAAAAATGGATTTCAATTGAAGTTACATGCTCATGATTCTTCCTATTGACTCTGTTGGGAACTGGATTGTTATTAAAACTTGAAAACATATATCAACAAACAGGGCTAAATCATCTCTGTGCATTTTTTTTTTTTAACTAAGCATACAATGAGAGAGTAATTCAGGCATTGACAAAAATAAGAGAATGGAAAATTTCCCTGCTAGACATTCTGCAGGAAACTTTTCTAACATTAAGAAATATTTCCATTTAAATTCTCTCTTCTTAAGACAGAAAAATCAGCTGTTGTTGTTTGTTTTCTTTAGAATCCCCTCAACTGTAATAAAATAAACAGTAAAATTTTCTTAAGAAAATCAGAGCTGCATCATAAACCCTTACTGATTCAGAAGGAATAGAACTTCTTTTTACTCCATCTGTGCTCTAAGCCAGCACATAGTAAAAAATGTTTTCATATAATAAAATTTGCTCTGGAAAGGTTCTGTGTCAAAAAGTTGTGGAGAACTGTTTTTCAAGTGGTAGATAGTTTCATTTTTCTAAGACTATCAAATTTGTCCCCCTGGATTTGAAAATTCCTTTACCTCAAAAGGAATCTTTGTGGAAAAAAAAAAAAATAGTCTTTGAGATTAAATCAGGTAAATTACTAAGGGTCAGGAAAGTTCACTATTTCTCTAGAAATAGAAAGCAATAGCTTTCTGTAATCTTGATCATCTCCCACATATTAGGAAAAATGTGCCAGTAGGTTAGCAACTGAATAATGAAAGACAGTAGGTGTAATTATACTGTGTTTCCTTGGAAGGATAGCCCAGTTTTGCAATAGTGTTTTAACTCACAGCTGTAGTTACTTACCTCACATTTTATAATTTTGTTCATTTCACATACATTACAGGAAGAAACCCTGTTCAACCATTTCTGAAAACACCTTAGTCTGTTTATTTCCTTTGAGTAGGCTTTGATTTCTAAGTGCAAAATGGCCTGTACAAGTAATAAGAGACTTAAAAAAAAAAAAGCCCGCTAGTTATATAGCCATTAAAATTGCTACTATGTGCCCTAAATAGGCAGCTTCCAGAACATCTTCCCCGAAATACACATGCAAATTTTGTGTTGAGCAGTAGAATCCTTAGCTATGGGGATGGATTCTAAAATATTTTAGATATTATAAATATAGATATTATAAATATAAATATATAAAATAAAAAGTTGATTTTCTGCCTACTATTGAAGACCACTGCCCACAGGGCAAGGGAAAGCATATGTGAGATTGAGTGAGTGAGGGCTTTTCTTATCCCCTTTAGCATGCAGGCATACGGATGATGTTAATACCTGTCCTGTTCTTCCCTCTCAGTGGGGGAACTACGGCTGATAGCAGATGCCTTGGGACAATTGCTACAACAAGGCAAACACCTAATAATGCTTTTGCAGACTAGCCCTCCAGTCTTTTTATTTCAGAATTTTTTGCATGCCAACTTGGGCATACTTATCACCTTGCAGCAGGAAGTTCCGCTTCTGAACTACTCATTGTGTGAAGAAATATCTTCTTTATTCTTAAGTGTAGCATCCACTCTGGAGTGCAAGGGTATGAAAATTACCTTTGGAGAAGCATATCAAATCACTTCTTCAAAGATGTCTTTTATATCTTATCCATCTCACACTTTGGTTTTCCTGTCACTTCTTAGCTCTTATATGGCTAATGCATATTAGAATATTGAATTGTGTTAGCTCTTAAGAAACACTTTTGCAGTGGTACAAAAATAATACCAGCCCTTACTATTGTTATTGTTGTGCTTATTATTTTGATTAACCTTTTGTTGTAGCTTACTAAACCAAAAGTAATCCTATCAACAACCCTAATACTCTAAAAATATTTCTTTTTTCTTTCTAACAGATGGGTCACTGTAGCTTCACTGGTTAAAGAGGAAGCTGTGTAAATATACTTATCATCATTTGCACACAAGTTTCTCAAGTATTTTTGCAGATATGAAGGTCTAAAATAGAGTGAAGTCCATCATCCTAACAACACACACTCTATTAACTTGTAGCTAGGGTGAGGAAAGCACCTAAGTAGAATGTAATTGGAAAGACAGATCTGTAACACTGAGGCAGTTCAGGATCTACTGTTCTAGAAAGGATGAGTTTAAGAAACAGGCATAGATTTTCACATTTTGGGCCAAACCTGGAACCCATTACTCTCACTACATAGTAATTTCTCATTCAATTAAGACATCACTGGAAAAAGGTATAACTTCAAGGTCAATGTGGATAAGTTATTCACTTTCCTTCCTTAAGGGTGCAGTTGTTTCTAGTTACTCTGTCTTCCCTGAGCCAGGCTTACTACAGTAGTAAGTACCTTACAAGTTAGTACAAGTACCTTAATGGTACCTTAGAGTACCAGTAACTTACTACATGGTACTTCCTGCTGAAAAGAAGATTAGCACTTCTGTCCAAGGGTATTAGGTTAGGCTGCCACGTAGTGGATTAAGAGATCTTATTAAATGTGACCAGTATTGGACTTTGAGAGTCTTTCAGAAGATACTGTATACTGTTTAGTAAGCTAATAAAAAGTAAATAGTAAGGGACAACCCAAAGTCCAATAAATTAGATTCATCTGGAAAGCCATAGATACAGAAATTGCTCATGATGTGTTAATGGTATTTGTTGAAGAGAAGACAGAGAAATCAAACTTTTTGATTTATGGATTCAGGGGTTGCCAACAAAAGGCAGAAGTCCATCCTCTCCTCATTCATAACTGGTCAAATAAACAATGTTTCTTTCACTTCCTCAGAAACATTAGATATTGATCACAGCTAGAAGCAGGACATCAGGAAAAATGTGGTGAATGGCATTATGCCATTCAGCAAGTCCTATAGCTCACTGTCGTAGGTTTTGCCTGTTAGGTTTCAGAATCAGGCCAAGACTTTAGAGATGTTTCCTTGACATCAGGGAGGTGTTGTCAGCACAGATCATGTGGGCTCAGCTTATACGATTTACTTCTGGCCACTTCAGGAACTTAAGATGCTGGTAGCTGCTTTGTCCTCCCCACCTTAGTTTTTTTTCCATTGTTTCCCCCTACATCACCTGAAAACTCCTAATTTTAAAATATGCTTGTTACCACTAGCTAACTTGACTTATTGTTCTATTGTCCACAGATTGGTCTGCTGAGTATCTGAGATAATATTTCAGGTAGGATTGAAGTGTCAATTTTCCCTTGAAAAATGCTTCATTAAAGGGCAATGATGAAAGCTTTTCCAACAAGAGGAGAAATAGCTAATGGTAATAAAAAATGAGGTTTTCAACTACACCAAAACTGAATGGAAAATGAAGGATGTAAAACACTTGGCATTATCACAGAAGAGGAATTTGATGTGAACATGAAAAGACTAAGCAGGTGTTGAACTGGCAAGTAATGTTATATGGATGGATTCCACAGGGATGGATTTTATACTGATGGATTAACAGAAAACCAAAGAGAATTAGAAAGTTACAAATAGGTGAAGATTCAGCGAAACAGCAGTTGTCTCCAGGCCTCCCATCTTATAGCAAAACAAAAAGAAGACATAATGGCTGCAGTTAAAGCAGGATAAGTTTGAATTCAGTTGGGTGTTAAAGTTCAAGCACAGTCTAAGAGAGAGTGCTTTGTGGCAAAGGCCCTAGCAAGGGTAACCAGAAATATAGAAAGCAGGGCCTGAGGGAAGGAGTATTTAGCAAATGAGTTTAGTAGAATTGCTGTCCACTGTACAGAGAGGATTTCCTGGATTGCTGAGTATGACATCACTCATCTGAAAAAGAAACAGGTTTGGAACGGCACCTCATTTCTGAAAGTCCCAAAACAGATACCCGGAAATTTCCTTAGAGATAGGAGTGGGATGGAGTTGGGAGACCGCATAATCTGTGTACAAAGGAAAAAAAAGAATATCTAACAAAAGAAATGGGTGTATTATTGCCATGATTTTATTGGGAGGTTGAAATAGTCTGTTTCTCAAGAGTGATAGGACTCAATAATATCTGTTACATATTCTCGTCCAAGGATTCCTAAAGTACAAATTAATTGTTTAGAGACTAAAAGACTTTACTTCTACTTGGAAGCTTGAGTTTCTATTCCAAAAAACTTACTCAAATACTTTCTAGGCACTGTGGTTAGATTAACATTTAGCAATATTTGACAATGACGCAAGAGATGAACTACATCATTTCAGGTATGCCTGTTCCTCTTTCCTTCAGACCACAAGCTTGTAAAAACCAAAGTTACACCAGAACGTGATTTTTTAGAAATGTAAACCTATGGGAATCTATAAAATAAGTAAAGGAAGGGGAAAGTATATTTTGGTTGTCAAAACTGGTAACACTGATGTATTTGCAAGGCAGTGTAATACAAGTACCATGTCTGGTAGCGGGTAAGGAAAGAGGGAAGAGGGGGAAAGGGTACAGGACTAGAGTAAAGGAGAGTGGACATGATCAAGGGCAGAAGAAACAGAAAAAGTGATATGACATGAGATTAAAGAGAATAATCTTACAAAAAAGCTGAATTTGAACATTTTTTTTTTCCAGAAGGCCCTTGAACCTTCAACATTTGCAGGTAAAGTCAGTCAATATTAAAGGGCAGAACGAGATGTTTTCATGAAGCGGGGGTGATTAACCTATGCTCACTCACCACATGGTTCATGCCTTTCAGAATAATCTGTGCTTCTCTTTTGGCAAATATATGAATCTATAATAAATGAGCTAAAATAAGAAACCCTAAAGCCTTTTCCATTTCCTGTAGTGTAGAAAACAAAAGCATTAATGATAAATGAAAGTGCTGTTGCACTAAATCAAAAAAGGCAAATTAATGACCTGTCAAATTTAGAAATAAAATTAATTCATGAAGAAAAATATCTTTGCTCTCCAAATTGGTGTTACACATTGTGAGGTTTAAAAGAAATCTAAATTTTAAGAAAAATAAGGATCTGGAGGTATGCTCTAAAGTTTTTTCTAGCCTTCATAAGCAAATCTACTCTCAGTTCAATTACACGGTTGTCAAGACTAACTTGAAGCCAACCTTTCTCTTCCTGTAATTCAGTTGTGACAATACCATGCCTGTATTAATATAAACACCCTGATGATTTGCAGTTTTAGACTATATTGAGACTCTTTTCCAATGAGTTTTATTCCTTTCTGCTTCACAATCCTGATTTCTTTAAAAAGACAGTAAATTCTACATTTTTTTTTAATATATCGAAAATATTTCAGCTTCTGCCATTTAAATAAAGAACGGAAACTACATGGATTTGAGGCAAACTTTAACTCCTTTTAATGGTAATTTATAATAAACATAGCTTTTTAACACTGTTGTGTTAATTTGGTAATTTTCATGTTCTCCAAACAACAGTCTCCTACAAGCAGCCATGGAAACAAAGCTTGTTGTGTTTTCTAAACACAGCATTGTCTTTCAAAGTAGCAGGCAGGCTCAACAACTCCTTGGGGAATTATTGTCTGAAGACAAGGTGGTAGAAGTAGTGAGGTTAAAGAATGTAAAAAAGTGGGATAAAGCAAAAGAATGCAAATAGGATGGGTAAGGGACATGTAAACTGTTCCATAAATAAAGCCACATGGAAAAAAATACATAATGAAAAACTGCATATCTTAAACGCAGGAAAAGAAAAACGTCATAAAAAATGGTGCAAGACACAAAAATTGGAAATGAGTCTGATAAAGGACTGCGCATGAAAAGAGATTCAAGTGGAATCCTGGCAATGTACAAGGTTAAGACATATTTTAAATTGTGCTATAAAAGCATAAGCTAGATGCTGAAGGTGGAAAAATCCCCACTTTGACTTATAGACTAATATACTCTGGAATTATTTTGCTGAGAAAATAAATGTTGTGTTCCATATGCATTATTGTGTGCCATTCAATTAACTATGAAAATAGTTATTAAGTAGCTTCTAGACTATCTATATCCATTATGTAATGCATGTGCATACACACAGATATGTTTTTCACCTAGGATGAACAGCTTTCAATTAAACTCCTCCTACAGTGCATACAGTAATGCACTACTGTATGAAAAAAAACTTTAGTGAGAACCAGTGACTGGACGTTTAAGTCTGTACAAGTACATATACAGTACATTTTAAATACAATTAATTATTCAGAATAGCTAAAACCCAGCTTCTGGACTCTGTATCTTTTTGTTTCAAAATAAAGTTTAATGCTATTAAACATCATCATTTCAAGCATCTCTCCATTTTTTTTTCCTTCCTGACAATTCCATTCTAGCCTCACAAGGGAAAAAAATTATGTCTATTTAAGCAGTAAGAAGTGGTAGTTCAGATCAGTGTACTATAAGAAAGTACTGATTTTCATGCATGTGCAGTTTATTACATCTTCAATGCAGTTTAAGAAGAACGACAAGGAAATAATTTCATAAAGATAATACCTGATATGGGATATAGCAGCAGTCATCACAGGTAAAACAAGGCTATCTTAGAGTCAAAGAACAAATTGCCAGTTAACAAATGCTTATACTATAACGATAAAAAGTGGAAAGGGGATCATGACTACCATGACAACATTTTTAATTTCTGATCACCCCTTCTCTCTTGAATGAAGTTTCAAAGACTTTTTTTACTGGTGGAGGTATGGTAGACTCCTTTAAATACATAATTTGGTGTATTTTTCCCCCGTTAAAATATTCCCAGGCAAACAATGGCTTTTATTTAATTTAAAAGGAAAAGAGCAAACAACCCCAGATTTCTTTCTTTCATCAGATACCTACTTTCAGTCCTGACTGTATGACAAAGTCTCTATTTGTTTTCAGAAACAGTTCATTGGAAATAAAATTGCCTGACAATCGTTTATACCTGGGGGCCTACTCCACATTTGAAAGGTACAAAGAATTGTGAACATCTTTTCTCCAGCTGCACAATTTAAGAAAGTGAACATATGTGGTTTGCTATTAAATAAAATTCACAGGTCTTCTTGCTCTTACTGGCACCACTTCTTATTTCTACCAATTCCCTTTTGAAGAAGCAAGTACATATATGTTGTATAAACAGATCATCGACTTAAAAAATAAGAAGCCATTCAGAATAGACTAAAATTTGGTGAGGTGAAAGCAGAAAAGAACACTTCAGAGCTTCTCTTGTTTAAAACTTTTTCCTCTCATTGAAAAATATGTCAACTGAACAGGGATGATGGTTTAAAGAATGGCTAATCTATATATATACCTTTCATATTTCTTTTATACTCCTACATTTGATAAATAAATAATAAAATAATTTTATCATCTCTTTCAACCATCCCATTTGAGTCTTTAAGCACTTATAGATACCATTTAATGGCAAGTCAAAGATTACTGTATGTATGTGGAATTGATTTTCTTTATTCAGGTTGTGGCTTTGTTTGCTTTGAAATTTTTTTTCCCCTTCACTTATAAAAGCAAAGCTAGGGAATTTATTTTCCCTTGCTATTACTAAGAAAAGGTTAAGGAAGTATTCTTCAATATATTTGTGCAGATAAGTCATGGTAGAAGTTTACCTCCAATGTAACTGATAAGAATGAAATGAGATTTTTTTCTTTCTACCCCAAAGAACTGACATTTTATCTAGGAGTACAGTGGGTTTTATAAACATTCTTCTTTCTTATAACCACTGAGGTCCACCCAGGTCCTCTGTCTTCCCAGTGATATAAGCTGTCTTTTTGTCTCTTTTTCAGGTCTTAGTTATAGTAACATAAATCTTCACTAACACTCAGCCATACCATTGCAGAAACTATACAGAAGGACAAAAAGCGCTCTCAACACAGTGGAAACTCCAACAGAAGAAAGTCAGTCCCTCAACTATTATATGAGCACCTGTAATAGCATTGCCCCACTAAAAAGCCAAGGGGCTCGAAGTGATAACCTGGCATCCACCTAATTCTGTATACCACGCAGAGCTTCCAGCCTTTAACAAGAAACTGAGAACTGTCTAGTGCATCAAAGAATGCAGGATATACTGCTATTCAAAAAAAAAAGGAAAAAAAAAAAAGAAAAAAAGAAAATTATTTCTTTTGGAGTATCATCAATATAGCAGATTTTGACCAATGATAAGAAAAATCTTTATTGTTTTAATTTTTCCATTTTTTCATACAAATTACTCTCTAACCAAAATCAACATAATCCTCTGTCGTGGTTTAACCTGGCAGGCAGCCAAATACCACGCAGCCGCTCACTCACTCCCCCCACCCCCAGCGGGACGGGGAGAGAATCGGAAGGGTAAGAGTGAGAAAAACTTGTGGGTTGAGATAAAGACAGTTTAATAGAACAGGGAAAAAAAAGGGAAAATAATAATGACAATGATAATGATAAAATATACAAAATGAGTGATGCACAATGCAATTGCTCACCACCCGCGCTGACCGATAACCAAGTAGTGATCGGTACTTCCTGGATCACGCCTACTGTTCATATACTGAGCATGACGTCACATGGTATGGATTACCCCATTAGCCAGCTGGGCTGGCTGTCCTGATTATGTTCCCTCCCATCTTGTGTACCTAGCTCAGTCAGTAGGCACGGGAGCTGTCCTTGGACTAGGAGGGCACTTAGCAACAACTGAAAACATCAGTGCGTTATCAACATTCTCCTCGTACTAAATCCAAAACACAGCACTAGGAAGAAATTTAACCCTATCCCAGCCGAAACCAGGACATCCTCAATGTCCATCAGAAATTTGTTTTCAGAACAAAAATGGGAAGCCGTGAGATTTCTTTAGGTAATCAATAAAGAAAAACAGATATTTAAAGAGAGTATGGCCCAAAGATTCCAGAATGAACAGGAAAAAAACGTCTGATCTGAATAGCAAACTGTACTTACAAGCTTTTACCAAGACTTTGTCAGGGCTCTGAGTGCCCCAACAAGTCTTAATGGCTATGACCAGCCTCACCTGGGACATACCTGCACAGCTCTGCCCATGGGTCCAGATGCAACATTTAAGCTCAGTCCTCGTCTTCAGTCCCTGCTTGAGCTGTGTGGTAGGAGTGTTGGTCTGCAGCTCTGTTGTGCTTGGGCCAGGCCATGAACCATGTTGATTGCCTTCCTGGCTTGACCTCAACCTGCCTTGTCACCATGGTCATGACTGGCAATATCTGGACTTGATCCAGGCCTTCAGGCTGATTTCCCAGTTGAACCTTGAACACCCCTCCTCACCACAAACTTGCCTGATGATCTTGACTCTAGGTCGAATGTGGTTGTCACCTCTGGGCCCATCTTGCTCCCTTTGCTTAGGCTGAAGGGCTGGGTCTTAGTTGGTGAGGTCCCTGTCCTGCTGGCCATCTGACTCCTCTCAGCTCCCATCCTTTAAGGAGCAGCCCTGCTCCTGCTGCTCCCTGACAGCTCACTTGGGCTGTCTTGAGCCCTGAGCTGGGCACTGCGGAGCCTGGCCTGGGGCCATGCAGGGGCTTTCCCCTGTGACCCCTCCCAACTGCCTAGCCTTGCTCTGATCTCCCCACAGCACTGATGCTTTACTCATCCCCAGGCTATTGAGAAAACCCCTCTGGGTCTTATCAGTGGTGGTCTGTGTTCCTTTCCCCTTTGGGCCTGAGACCCCATAACTGAGCCTGAAGTCTCCCACGCCATGTGCCTCTCCCTGTTTCTTGTCACTGCTCTGGCTCTGTCCTCTGAAACAGCCCATTGATGACCCATGGTGATTAAATCACTCAGGTTTGAGAGTTTCTATTATTCTCTCTATACAGAAGAATAGATACATTATTCTATGCAGAGAGAGTATATATTTGATATTTATTTATAAATATATATACATTTCATATTTAAACATAAAATTCTATTATATACAAATAGCTGCATGGTAAGTAGCTGTGTCTTGAAGGAAAGAATGAGAATGGAAATGCATCTCCTTTTTTGCTCAACTTCCAATTAACTTGTGGTTAAGCTGGTGTACTGGTGCCAGAGAAAGCTACTGTTTTTTACACCTTTGGCAGCTTTGTTCAATCTTTGTTTTTGGGGCAGGAAGAGGGGGAGAAGGGAAGTGTCCCTCATCATTGTTTTGACTAGCCTGACACTCCAGGCAACCTTCTGGCTCATGACTAATTTGCCACCTAGAAATGGCAAAAATGGTGACCCATGATCATCACCCTAAAGAAAAATCCTGAACTGAAAAAGCTGGCCGCTCACATTAATGTGCTGTCAACAGAAAACATTGATAATTGGAAAAAAGGGAATGAAGATGCCACAGAAATAAACAAACCTGAGCTTTGAATAGTCAGGTAGTGACTGTGAGCTGGAAACTTGATTTTAGGCATAACAGATGAGTGTAGTCCAAGAGGGGTGGACCTAGAAGAGAATTTATGAAGACTCATTTAAGTCAGTGAGGAATAGGTAATGAGAACCATGGTGGACAACATTTGCTTTATTTGTTTCTAGATTTGTTGGCTACAGTAAATACCTGAGAGGATCCCTCTAGAAGCAAGTAATTGTTCTTTCTCCCAGGTGTGGCTGAGCAAGCTTAAAAGGAAGTTTGGAGACAGGTCAGGATGAGTCAAATAGAAGAAAGGAGCCAGAAAGTCACAGAAAAAACAACTGGGAACCAGCGCAGAGTAGTTACCGCTGCACTTTGGGTAGTTTGTTGTTGTGGTTTAATCTGGCAGGCAGCCAAATACCATGCAGCCACTCACTCACTCCCCCCACCCCCCCAGTGGGACGGGGAGAGAATCGGAAGGGTAAGAGTGAGAAAAACTTGTGGGTTGAGATAAAGACAGTTTAATAGAACAGAAAAGGGAAAATAATAATAATAAATAATGATAGAATATACAAAATGAGTGATGCACAATGCAATTGCTCACCACCCGCGCTGACCGATAACCAAGTAGTGATCGGTACTTCCTGGATCACACCTACCCTTCATATACTGAGCATGACGTCACATGGTATGGAATACCCCATTAGCCAGCTGGGCTGGCTGTCCTGATTATGTTCCCTCCCATCTTGTGTACCTAGCTCAGTCAGTAGGCACGGGAGCTGTCCTTGGACTAGGAGGGCACTTAGCAACAACTGAAAACATCAGTGTGTTATCAACATTCTTCTCATACTAAATCCAAAACACAGCACTAGGAAGAAATTTAACCCAATTCCAGCCGAAACCGGGATACTTGTATAGAGTTTGCTGCAGTTCAGTAAGCCACTGAGACCAGACAGCCTGAATGCAAGGGCACAGTGGAAGAGTTATTTATAAACTTTATATGACTGGTATTCTATGTGAGTTAGTCACTTTGAGCTTTCTCTATTTAAAAACTTAGATATTTTAGTTTAGGTTCCAAGAAAGTCATGCTTTTTTACTTTAAAAGCTTTGTGGCCTTTTTTGAGATGCTCAGTGTAAAGAAAGGACAGGCAGATAAAACCCAACTCAGGACTAATAGCAGTAATGTTAGAGGATGAAACAACATCAGCAGAGGCAACAGTCTCTGTCTAGAGGGTGATAAACACTTAAAATACATTAGCAAACATCTGCTTATATGTGAACTTTAGATGTTCTAATTATCCAGTCTCTATAACTATTCTTTTTGGTTTGTGGGAGCATCTTAGGAAACCAAAATCCTGAAGGAATTTATGCATATATATGCTCTGAATAAAATATTTAGAAGCTTCTGGTCACACTCTAAGAATTTAGCTGTAACAGACACAGAATATCAAAATTTGTTTTTAAGACGGGTTGAAGCTGTGTTCATTGCAAGTTAAACCAATGTCACTATAGCCCATCAACTAGTTTTAAAGTGATTTTTTTTTTTTTTTTTTTTGTGCAACTAAACAATGAATTATAATGAGATTTCCAGTGAGTATGTAGTAAAAGATTTAACAATGTATGGCTGAACTTTGAGGGTTGGGACAGGAGTGCTTATTTAAGGCCTAAAAATATGAATAGTAGAAGATGGCAGGAATAATAACACTACAATATATTAACATCAGAACAATATGCTTGCACTGAATTAAATAAGTAAACAGGAACCATTACATGGTATTAAAATCCAAATATCTAAAAGGGCACTGAAAATTATACAGGAAATGCTGACAGTATAAATTTTTCATGAAGTAGGATAGAAAAATCAGGATTTGTTGCCTATTTGATGAATGCTATTTAAAGGAAGAGCACTCTTCTGTCTGAGGCTCATCAACAGATGGATCCAGCCAAAGCTTCACCTACCAAAATGAGCCAGTGTGTATATGAATTGGCAGAATTTGACCTATGTTAGTTTACTAAGTATGCTCTGTGTTGTTTTATAAATTGGTTTGGTCAGTCTAGAATATGAGCTATCTTCTCCAAGCTACTGTTCTTTTTTGTTAATTCCATGTAGTACTTATTTATTAGCTAATTGAAAGAAAATAAACATAATATCAGGTTTATAAACCAAATGAAAAAACACCTTTCACTAATGTCACATAATAAATACTGAATTAAAAAAAAGGAAAATCTTTTGGAGATAATAAAAAAAACCCCCAACAAAACTCCTTCTGTATTAGTCTTCCTTTTTTATGGCTCATTTTGATATAAACTCTGTTTTAGCACCTGCTAAGCCAGAATATTTGAGTCTCCTTTGCTAAGGCATTATGCTGGGAGTTTATTGTCAAGAAATTCTGATTATTTTTTTTTCCCTCTCTTGAACTTCTGCTTGGATTTAATCAAAATGCATGTAGGGAAATTTGAATGGAGTTCATTTCATTATTTTCATTATATATATGCAACATTGCAAAACCAGAAAAAGTCTATTCTTGAGTAGGAATTGTGCTCATGGGAATACAGAGGAAATTGGTTTATGGTAAGGTTCATTAGTGATCAAAAATCAATTAGATTTGATTCTTGCATGCTTAGTTTTATTGCTTTCACTGAACCAGACTGTGTTTGCTTTTAACTGAGAGGGTCTATTTGAGAACTTTTATGTGAAGCAGAATTGCAGTTTCTGGTTATGTAAGTAAACAAAGCCAAAGTCACTTCTACAGGAATGTTCATTTTACAGGAAAGACACATGCATATATTAATTGCTTAAATATGTGTATTATATTTCTTTAATATTTCATAGCTAAATTAATTTAACAGTGGTCTATAAAGTGATTTTTCTCCAGTTGAAAAAAAAAAGAAAAAAAAAAGAAAGAAAAAAAAAAGAAAGAAAAAAGAAAAGAAAGAAAAAAAAAAGAAAGAAAAAAAAAGAAAGAAAAAAAAAGAATTTAAGAAAAGCTATTTGCTTTGAAAGATTCAAGAGAACTATGACAGATCTCAAAGGTGCCACTTAGCTGAAGTGCTACATGAGAATTAATCTATTTGGCCATATTCCTGTAAAAGAAACATGAATGGTTTATATAGGAGTTGTCTTGCACGGTTCTCTACAAGGTTCAAAAAAATGTAGTGATTTCTAATAATTGATGAGATATGCAGCAGCTACCTAGTGCAAACAAACAAAACTCTGAAGAGCTAACACCATTTCTCACTTTGTCTCAGAGAGTAATTTACCACCACAGACAAACAATAGAATTTTCAACCTCCTCCTGAATCAAGAAAAACTTGTTAGATCTAGGTGAGCAGACAATCAGCAAGACTTTCATATCATGTTCATAGGATTTGAATTTTAGGAGTCTGAAGTTTCTCTCGGACCCCAAGTATTTTAGATTTGCATATAAATAAGTCATCTTATCAAAGAAAATCTACCATGAGTCAAGCCATAAGCTAAAAAAGTAACAACACTTCAAAAAATTATTTGTATTATATATTTAAGACTAATGTATTTATATTTGGAAACATTCAGTTGAAAAAAGAAGTAATTGTGCTTTAAGTTATCACCAGCATTTCAAAGTGAATAGCCATTTTTGCAAATTTTAACAGCTCATGGCCCTAATTTTCAGAGCCAAAGAAAAAAGAAAAATATATGAAAGATTGATTTGGGCACCCCAGAACTTTAGTAACTCTCAAAAGTTCACAGCTAGATTTTTCTTCATGTGAATTCAATATCTACTTACACAGCCAGCTTCCTGATCATTATTATTTACTTAATTGTCTAAATAATAAAATCCTCTGTAAGTTGAAATATTCGATACAACTTAGCTTGGGCATTTCCTTCATATTAAACTATGAATTGAAACAAACCCTTTGGAACATGGATGTGCATATATACTGAATGTAAAACTTGCTTTATGGTTTTAGCAGCTATTTTCAGAATCTGAAAGGAAACCATTAACTGGAACTTCTTGCTGATCACTGTTTAGAAAAGAAGAAAACACTACTGAAGTACCTTCCATTTGCCAACTGTCCTGCACCGATCAGTAGTTCAGCATTCTTCCGATTCATAATTCTGAGGAGTAATTTGTAATTCCAAACTAGCTGGAGTGTGGATAAGGTTTAGCTTACCTCAAAACTGAAGATATCTTTCATAAAAGATTTTTAGTTAAAGAATTTCTCAGACTACTTCAAATACCACCTTTTTTCCCAAGCTCCCATCCCCTTTTTTCTTTTTCTTTTTTCTTTTTTTTTTTAATTGTGATGATGTCTAACACACAAGTTCCCTGGTCTCATATTCTTGAATTATCTGTGTTCTGTCTGGTCAAAATAAATTAAGTTTTAGTTTTCTAGGCAGGGGTTCAAACTTGTTCGGTGTCTTGTCATTGCTTGTCAGTAGAGGGCAATATCTATCAATGTGGTTGCTACACAGATGGAACTACACAAATAACAATGCAATACACTCAGAGGAATGAAGTTCAGTCAGAAATTATTTTTGAGACAGTTGGGTTTTGCACTGTTTCAGTTATAAGAATTCAGTCAATAGTTGAAAAGAGGCAGCAATCTCATATCTCAAAATGTGACTTGAGGCAATATTAAAAGTTCTCAAATAAAAATGGAGATAACCTATTAATTCTCAGGCTCTTTGTTAAGCTGGGGGATTCACTGAGGCATTCAAGTATGAGAGCTCTTGTCCTGTATTGCATAATATGATCCAGCATTCAAGGCAGTGGTTGAGATTAGGGTGTTTTCCAATAGTGAAGATTAAAGGCTGTTTTCTGTAGATTTAAATGGCTTAGTAGTATCCCGTTTAAGATCTGTCACAGTTTTTAACTGAGTTTTGTAAAAGCTGCACCTTCATTTTCACTAATGCTAAAAATGGTGTGGCAGAAGATTCCAAAAAATATGTGGATTAGCATAACACCTGCAGGTTATACAATGAAGTAGCAAAGGCCTATTTAATCTTAGTTTTCAATTTTTGGGGTGGGGGGGATATTCACCCTTCACTTTGAAAATTTCCATTCTTTTTCTGTTACTCTTATTTTAGACAAATTTAACAAAATAATATTGAACACATCTATCCTCTAATTCAATTTCTCGATTTAACTAGGTCAGCAACATGTTTTTCATTAATCTAAAGAAGATAACATTGTTTTACTGTTTGTAGTTTTCTCCTATTGTCTTACTCTTCATCTTTTCTTTGTATACTTTCTTTCTCTGAGAGAAGGCTTTTGTACTTTTTTTTAAACTGCTGATGTAAATTGTAGCCAGCTATTTGATATATTTGACAGAAATTGGTATTTTAGCAGATTTTACTTTAAATAAATCAGGTTATGAAAACAGTTTCCTACCTTCATGAACTTTGGACTTAAATATTTTACTAGCTGTAAATAAGAAGAATTTCCTGTTCTTTCAGGTATTTTACTGTATTGAGAAGGAATCAAACTAGCCAGTTGTTAACTCAAAAAATTCTCATTTGGTCTTAAAACTATTTGTGCTCAAAAGAATTATACTATTAGTATAGTGCTGCCAATTCTACACTCTGTTTAATGGAATTTTATGAAAGGCTGAAAATGAATGGCTACAGCCCTGGGGCTTGTTCTTTTTTTTTTAAATTTTGACACAAAAAATAAAATTTCAGTTGCACAATTGCACTCTTACCAGTGCTGGAAAACAGGGAGTCTAAATTCATTATGATTACTTACACTTTCTAGAATGGGAGCACACTAATTCAGTTGAAAAAATCTATTTGAAAGAAATCATAAAAGAGTAGTCTAAAACTACTTTTGGTAGATCGATGGTTAGAATCACTGTTTACTTCAGCCTAGAAGGATGAGGTAAGAGATGATGTATGTAGACACATCTAAACTACAACTGTTGAAATATTAGGGTGATGATCAGAGACTAAATAAGAAGCATGTGGATACATCTCTCTGTTCTCATCATACTAGTTGACATAAAAATCTAGGAAAGATTCAGAGGTTCACCGATTCTCTGTAGCTTGAAAATGCTCACTACACAAGACTTGAGGACAAGACCTCGGATGTGTGTGAAGGAAATGTCCTTGCAAGAGTGAAGATGCCTCAGTGTTCAGCCGCCTGCCTGGTCAGCACTGTGGTTAGGTCTCTCTGCCTTTGTGCCTCATCAGATATGCACGGGAATGAGATCTGAAGCAACTAAGGATGACATTCTCCTCTCTGGTCTCTGCATGATTTTTATTGACTTTGTTCTGTGCAGAATTTGCTGGAAGTTTAATACTAGTGGCTGTATAATCTTATGGGGTTTAGGATGACTGCATTTGCAGTATCTCTTTATACTGAATGAGCATCACGCTCTGATGGGAGCGAAAGTGACAGATCAAGACAGCTAGTTCTGCCTCAAGAAGGAGGGCTATCTGGGATTATGAGCACCACAGAACTGCTCTTTGGGAAGCAGTATGCTTCACGGAGATGGAAAGACATGTTCTCTGAGGGTGAGCTTCTTATCTGCAGATACTATTTTTAAAATTATTCCTTTTAGTAAACTGTTTAAAAACACACACTAGCTGCTCCAAGAATGTAAACATGTATTACTGAAGCTGCTTTTAATTTGAAGGCAAAAATATCATCAATGAATTGTCATTTCCAGTTTATTATTCTCATTTCTTTATTTCCTGTGGAATAATTCTCTACTCCTACCCTGCTAATGTAAAAAGCCTTTCTTTTCTTCAGTAGTTGCTTTAATAAGCTAAATTACATATTTTTATATTTTTAATC
Source organism: Calonectris borealis (assembly GCF_964195595.1). Classification (NCBI taxonomy): domain Eukaryota; kingdom Metazoa; phylum Chordata; class Aves; order Procellariiformes; family Procellariidae; genus Calonectris; species Calonectris borealis. Next base: position 82,596,153 of record NC_134313.1, on the reverse strand, counting down.
AGTTCAGTATGCATAATGTAGAGCACAATATACTGTGCTGGATAATGGCATTGGTCTAAAGTTGTTCACAGAAATACGAGCTTATTATTTTCATTCTGAAGTAACGTAATTCAGTTGAATCTCACTGAGGTTTAGGCCTACCCCATTTCTTCTGATACAAAAGAAAGAAGGAACTTATATGATGTCTGATGTTGAAAATCTTTGATAGATATTAGTAAGGTAGAAAACTAAGTCTGTTCTACATATTTTGTTTGCTGATAGGCAAATATTTGACGTAGTTTTGAATTTTAAGTTTCAGTTGTGATATTTCTCTCCAACAGTTAGCTACCACTAATATAAATGATAAGGTACTTAAGATAAAGAAGATGAAATTAAATAGAATTTACAGCTTTAGGCAATGTTCCAGAACACAGAAATCGACAGATCCTCTGTAGCCCAAGTGTGCTTTACATCAGAATTCCAGTTTCAAGAATGAGAGAGAAAATGGTCCATAAAGTTTTTTTTTTTAATAGTATCAAACCTAAAGGGTGTTTATGATTCACTAGGACCCTTGATTGCACAGAAACTGAAGGTTCGGCAGTTATTTAGGAGGTTCCGTTTTCTTAGCAGACTATGGCAATTTCTCTTTAATTATTGAAGAGGTTAAAACAACAAAATCCGACAGATTGTTAGCTGAATTCAACCCAGACAGATGGCACCATTCCATTCAAGGCCGTTTTGGGGAAGTTCTGCTGCACCATATGCTAGAATCAGTTCAACAGCTAATTAGTGCATATTATAAGACAATCACTCTCTCAAGGAAATTTCTTATGGATGGTCACAATTATAGAGTGAGAAGAAAGAAGGAATAAAAATCTGAATAGCATATACCCTCACTGACTTGTTTACTCCAGTGATAAATAAAGGTCAGCATGGTAAGCCATCTTGAATAACCTTTCAGCTCAATCCCAGTAGTGCTGACATTCCTGAGCTGTATTTGGAAAATAAATATTGAATGCTGTAGTGAATTACAGCTTTTTTCCTCCTTTTTCTTAACAGATGTGGTGTAAAGGATGGAGTAAAGTTGATTATGCAACTGAGTTACTATCTGTTAAATTAAGCTAATTAAAAGAAAAAATTGCAACAGAGATTTACAAAATTTTAGAATTATCAGCCCAAGAAGAAAAGTTATTGTTATAAACACGAAGCATAGCTTACTTTCCAATAGTCTTATACATTAACTTTAGTTTACCAGGCAAAAGCAAGAAGTGGAATGCCAACATTTTTATAGGGCAAAAGCAAGAGAAAGGTGAAGAAAAATGCTGTGATATACTGATATTATGGTATCTGCTACCTGTCTTCCTGGGACTTAATATGATTCTCAGAAGTCAGATTTTTTAAGACTTATCTATTCAAATAGGCTGTTGAGGTTCAGGCTTTACAATCTCTCTCTCTGAAGCATGCCTTCTGCATAAATATCCTGATACACAAAAGACTTAAGTAGTCTGATGTTCAAAGAAATTGTTAGAATGAAAACTCTGTAATTACACAGGCTTCAGGAAAGAAGACTCTGATGTGCAACAGATGTAGAAGAGGCCTCTTAGGATGATGAGAAGAAGAGTTAGTTATTACAAGAACAAATATGTGTCTGTGTGGTATTTCACAGGCATACGTAATCAAGCTCTCTTTGCAGCCCAGTATGATTGGAAACCATGCAGCTATATTGATAAAACTGTTTATTACCCCAGAGTATGTCTGTCCACACCAAGAACAGGCAGGGAGAACCCTCATGAGCCTACAAAACTTCTGAAAAAAATGTATTCTGGAGAAGCTTAGCCTTTTTCTGGTCCAACCTCTTTGGCACAGCAAAATAAAGCCTGGGGAAGACTTGACTTTTTATTAGGTACAGCAAGGAGGGAAGTTTCAAAACAGTCTTCTGATAGACCATCAGAGCCAAAAGTCTGAGATAAATGTTATCATTTTTCAAAAGAACTCAGCCAGAAAGTAAGTCAGTCCTTTGGTTTGGTTTGTGGTTTTTATTTGTTTTGTTTTGTTTTGTTTTATTTTCTTCAGAAGATGGTTCTACCAAACATCATAATATGGCTTTCTGGAACAAGTTAGAGTTTTATTTTCTATTTGTTTGTCTTGGACATACTAAGGATTTCTAAGTACAGTACATTATAAGATCCTGCAAAATTTCTTAATATGCACAGATGTGACCACATCAAGTAGAATTAAAATAATAGGGTCTACTAGCTGCTTAAGCTGCCTCTGTTTAATCAATAAAGGAATTAATTTCCCTGAGCAGATGAAAAAGACTCCTACTCTCTAAACCAACTGTATCTGACAATGTATTTGAATGCTTTGCATCTCTGCAGTAAACCTCATGCTTTAGAAAACCAAATGCACAGCATTTACAGGCAGGCATCTTGCTGAACATGCATGGTGTGATATCTGTGTGTACATAATCTTCAAGACCTCCCTGGAATACTAGTCACACATGGGATACACAGGTGTTCTTCCAACAACCTACTTGCTACTGGGAAAGTACCAGTCAAGAGCTACCTACCACTGGAACAAATCGTATAGCTGGCATCCATCTTTCCAAAACACTTCCTCATCCTGCACTGAATAAATTGCTTTGTTGACAAGGAATTTTGTTCTGAGCTGTTGTCATTCCCAAAGCCCCCCACTTTTTAAATACCTTGAAATGTGTCAGACATATGTGGAAGCCAAGGGGAGATTTCGCTGTTACAGGAACGATTCATGTGGCTTATGTTATATGTAGGAAGGCCCCGAGACTAGATGTTTTAGGTTAATCTATACATATGTCACTTGAAGAATATGCAACTAGATTTTTAATAAACCTGAATTTAGCATTGTGGTGGGTTGACCTTGGCTAAGGCCCAAACTCCCTTTCAACCACTCTCTCATTCCCCCTCCTCAACAGGACAGAGGGAGAAAATAGGATGAAAAAGCTCGTGGGTTGAGGTAAAGACAGGGAGATCACTTACCAATTACCTTCTTTGGCGAAACAGACTTGACTTGGGGAAAATTAATTTAATTTATTGCCAATTAAAATAGATTTGGGCAGTAAATTCTAGTTGTTGAAGTGTGGGTTTGAAACTGGGAATTCTGTGAAGCCAGGGAGAAGTAGGAGCACAGAAACACATTTTTCCGAGCATGAGTGACTATAGAGAGAAAGGTTTCTCTTCACGGAGGTCAAGGTTTCTCCTCACTTCACTATCATCTCTAGAACCATTATCTGGTCTCTCCATAAAGAAGAGAAATCCAGCTCTGCTGACTATCATGCTTTCTTTACATTTTTGGAAGGAAGAGAGAGAGAGACTTATGGAAGAGATGGAAAGAATATTCCCATGGAAACCATGCTGTGTGAGACTAGAGAGCTGTTGCTGCAGAGGAAACAGGCATTGAGCCCTTCACCAAACAGGCTCTTATGTCTGAAAGAGCAGCCTGGCATTAGGGCTGAAATACTTTTGCATGGCAACTGTTGTCAGCAAATAGCAGGGCATATCATCACAAAGAAAAGTGTTGCAGTACAGAATGTTTATGACAACTAGGTATGACTTTGCATGTATATATGCTTTTCTACATGAAAAAAGGACACGCACCACTTTCAAAATTGATGCCATACATTAATTTACAGTGATACTGGGATTACAACTCCCAGACGTCACATGCAGTCTCTGGAAACAATTTCTGTAACTGAAATACAGTTCATTAGAATTACATGACAACACACTACTGTAGCATCAGTCTCAGCTTCCATGACAGTAATACTTATGCCTCCCTCCCTGGAAAAAAAAAAAAAAAAAATCACACATAATGAATTCCTACCCTACTTTTCATTCTGGCACCCAGGCCACAGTTTTCCAGAACAACCTTGTGGTTGGCAAATCAGCTGGAGACGGGGGAAGTTCCAAGCAGTCTTCAGTGTAAAATGGAAACCATCTGTGTAGGAAAATCTGAAAATCTGAAATCTGAAGGTAGAAGCAGGATGGCCTGGCATGGGCAAGGATCTCCACCACTGTTTGTCAGCCAGATTTCTACTAGAACATTGTGTTCACTGGAGGTCTAATATTCATCTACTCAATATGGGAGGTAAGGGTGCATTTCTACAGCAGCATGCAGTCCAGATATTTGCATAGCCAGAGGAGCAGCCCCTAATCATCCAAAAAGCCTCAATAGCGTGCTGTGAAGTCAATCGCCAACAACATGACATACGTCAGGCACAGAGCAAACAAGAATGATATTCTGCTGGCTGCCATCAAAAGGGATTCTCTTTTGTCCAGGGGAGCACCTTCAGTTGCTGGGAATTCTCCATTTGCTCCTGCTCAAAGCTAGCAAGAAAAACCTCTCAGAGAAATGTGAATAACACAACGTCTTTCACAGAATATGTAACCCAACTTCTCTCAGCCCTTGCAGACATTTATTTCACTTCTCTCCCGTTCCTAGTCTTGGCAGCAGATTGCTGTAGACGTGCTACTCTCACTAGCTCTGTCCCAGGGCATTGTCATGCCCACCAACTATAAGGGACACCTGCCAGTACTTTGAAGGTCATTCTATCTATTCAGTCCTCCTGGGACATGGTCTGTAAAAGAATGAGTTGCCATCACACCTGCTCTGCAAGCTGTCGTCTTGGGATGCCTGTGAAAAAGATGTGTGTGGAACAAGTGCATTGCACTGCATGTCTCCAGGCACTGCACAATATAGACCTCCCTGATTATTTTTCTACAGACGTATCTGACGGGGGCACTCTGAGCTGCAACTGTCAGCCTTAGGATCCTGATGTGAAGAAATCACAGCATTACAAAATAAACCCAGGAGTGCTACCCAGAGGCCAAGGAACTTAAATTCCAATATCAGGGGGAGAATCTGTCCTGCTTGCAAGCAGTGGGAGAAGGGTCAATTTCTCCACTTTGTGCATCATATCTAAAAGGGCCTACACTAAGACTATAGGCTACACAAGAATTCTTGAATACCACTGCACAACCTTGGGTAGTAAAAGCATGCAAGATGGAGAACATGTTAGCATATTAAACTTTTGAGTAGCTTTAGGATCTCTGTTTTGGTGTAAGCAGGAGTTGGACTAAAAAGACAAATAAATATTAGTACTTAAGCTTCTTCATAATAATCATATTTAGAATAAAAGATTGAGATGAACTTTCACACCAAATTTGAACCATTTCTGAGGCAACTGTCATCAGTGGTTCAAAAATCTAGCTATCTTTTTCCGGCACATTCATGCTTTTCTTTCACCTCGTCTTTGAGAACTATGATAAATATAGCAGACCTAAGTGACTGTAATTATTTAAATAAGAATGCATGTAAAATTAAGCTTCTGGACATCTTCCACTTCCAAAAACTTTTTTGTCCCCTCGGTACTGAAATATGAGTGCTAATGCTATATTATCATTTAGCAAGCATGATGAGCAGTTTCTAATAATTATTGATTTTTACAAGGCTGAGTTTTGATAGTTTCCACTTTGCCACTTTCTGATCATTGTGAAACAATTAAGGATGATTGCACATATCCCTTTCTAGAGCTTGTCAATTCATCAGCTGAATTAGATGTCTCTTCTCCCAGAAAATGAATATGTTACTTCATATATTCTCTGCTACTTATGGTTCAAGATGTTTGCAACTGTTAGTTGATGTAACTGTTGTGCAGTATAACGAAATGTCATTTCACTTCATTGATCAGTATATACATTTGTTTCAAATTTCCAACATAATAGCGTAACCCGTTTTTACCAGTAGGAAATCTGTATGTATCTCCCTGGAATTCACATGTAAACAGCTTTTTACCAGGCTTTACATGTCAGACTTGAAGAAATTAACTCATTTTTTCATAACAACTACCATCTCAAACCAGAAATTTTAATGGTATCTTATTACTAAGATATGTGTTTTATAAACTGAAAAGGCACTGTTCTGACCTCGATAACAGAATTCATGGTAATTTCAGGCATCTCTACTATTCCTGTGACTGATTATCCTCAAAATGCTTTTACTGAATGTTGCCCTATCCTTATATCTTCTCCACTGGTGCAGTAATCTGAGAACCTTTTCCCCAGTACAGATTTGGGTTTTTTTGCTTTCTTTTATTGTCTCACAAGAGCAGCTATTCAAAGCAAGTTGAATTCTCCCTGCTCTCAAAACCATAAAAAAAACTGTTGTTAAAAGACAGAAGTAGATCAGCTCTGGATTGTCCAAGTGAGAAATTAGATCTTCCCTTGGTTTACCTCTAAACAGATCTTAGGGCTTGCATGCTTCTTTAATAAAGAGCCACACAGATAACAGATAGGGAAACCATGAGTCACACAGTCATGCTATCTAAAGATTAATCCAAGCAAATCTTCTGCCCATACATTTTGCATTAATTCTCATTTAGAGTAGACAAACTATCTGATTAAATTGATAGAAGAGCAGATCAATCCCATGTGCTATCTCCTACATGCCTTTCTCTCCATATGGAAATGGCCTCAAGTTGCGCCAAGGGAGGTTTAGATTGGACATTAGGAGAAATTTCTTTACTGAAAGAGTGGTCAGGCCTTGGAACAGGCTGCCCAGGGAAGTGGTTGAGTCACCATCACTGGGAGTATTTAAAAGACGTGTAGATGAGGCGCTTAGGGACATGGTGTAGTGGGCATGGTGGTGTTGGGTTGACGGTTGGACACGATGATCTTAGAGGTCTTTTCCAACCTGTATGATTCTATGATTCTATTCTATGATTCTATATGGCTGGAATGGTATTTTAATTAGATATGCATTAGTTGGTGTTTGCATGGGGTGGTATTTTTATGTGGAGTCTTAAGCATAACTGTGATTGTCTGAGAACTCTGATGGCACATGACTGAACCTGAAAACGAAAATGTTTTTTACAATGTAATTGTTGGTCTAGTACGTGGTATTATTTCATCCTGTACACTCTGTTTTCTGTACATAAGTGCAATTCTTTTTTAAAGGTGATGATGTCTCCAGGCAGTGGATGTGAAGATGTTTAATGGGTGTAGAAAGCCCTATCAAAACTAATTGTGTAGATGTCACCAAAATAGAGCTATACGTGCAAACATCAGCAAGGCAAAAATAAATTAAAATTTTGAGTTGCAGATCTGATTGGGGATTTGGGGGAAGCAATGAAAATAAAGCCTGCTAGGTAACGAGGTGGAGAACTACCCTATCTTCCTTAACCACTTCCCAATAAGAAAAATGCTATCTATCTCCTGCACTTAAATATCATCATTAATGCTAACACAGAAACTCCTGATGTTTGAATAATGTAATGAACTCTGTCACATTTAAATCAAATTTTTAGCTTTGGTCTGTAATCCAATTTAATGAAGGGATGCCTTTTTCATCATTTTCCAAACTGGCATCAATTGTCCACATTAACATTCTGATCAAGATCTTGAAATACTGTATGTTCATAAAATAACAAAATAATTTAGACATCATGAAAAGAAGCAGGATTAGAATAGATTCTAGAAGTGGAGACTGATGAGTCCAGCGAAGGGAGAAAATTATTTCAAACAAAAATCATAAAAGCCACAGTTTTTTTGTTTTCAAAACATAATGGCTTTATGTAATGAACAGTCATCATTTAAGTACAACATACTACCAATTAATAAACAACCACACTGTAAAAATACGTTCACAAAACCAAAAGCAGGATGCCATTTAGCTAGTCCCCAGAAGAACTAAAATATACATAATTTCAAAAGAAATAAAATCCTTCAAGAAGAATAGTATCCAGAGATGTCAACCCCAAAAAAGTAAGAGTAGCTCTTCTATCAGGTAGCTTGGTGGCAATTATAGCAAAAATAAACATTAAATGTTCATTTCAGTACCTGTGTCCAGATGAATATGTACAAACAGTGAACTGTAGAAACAAATTTAAAGCCAGTCATGGTCAACAAAACACACCTTGTATAGAAATAAAAAACTAGGACAGAAAGAAAGGCCAAATTTGTTCCTTTTCTGCATTAGTACTTATCTCTGTATGTAACTGTCCTCTGGCTGTTCCGACATAAAGAGTTGAAAAGACAGTACATGGATGTTACTAAAGTTTTTCAAAGTACATTATTTAGTATAGAGAACAAGGTAGGAATTTCTAGGTGAATTCATCTGCAACAGAAATTACCATCAGGCTTACTGCTTCCCCTGCTTAGTAGAGGGGAGTATCAGTAGTGGATTGTTTGTAGGGATAATTTAGCATTTATATGCTTTTACAATTTCTTTGTCTGCAGTCCTTTCCATATGAAATTCTGCTTTGTCTGTTTTCTACTCTTTTACTGCTGCTCTGCTCTATAATGTAATTCATTTGGCTTTTACACACTGGTGTATCACTTAGAATCCAAGCTAGCTGCTCCGCAGAAGTTCCATCCCACAATCTTTCTATAAATCTTACACTAACTTAAGAAATTTTAGAACATTCCCTGTCTTACCTGCCAGATATTGTGCATTTAAGGATACATTTCTTGAACGACCAAACAATACATTTCTCATTTATATAAGTTACATAGCTAGAAAATTAATTACACAGATCATAATTTTTATCTATACATTGAGACATGATATGAATGACATTTCAGAACGAGTCCACAAAATTTTAGCAATAACAAGCCATCCTAACCACCTCATCTATGCTTAGACCACATGATTTACATGTCAGAGGGAAGTAAGGGTGGTACCTCCCCAAAGACACAATGGAGTAGAGAAACCCATCCTTGAGCTAGGGAAAATGAGTAAGAAGCAAGAAAGAAACCATTATGGTCTGATCCCCTGCACCCTCACCCTGGGGTGAGGTTTTTATTCTGTGTGCCCCTGTGCAAACACCAGCCAACTTCAGTCCCGACTAGCCGGCCTTTAGGTTGAGAGATCTATAGACCTGCAAGGGGATTGGGACCACAAACCTCAAGGGCTCATGGTTTCCAGGGTCAGGCAGCTGGGGGAGACCCAGGTTTGGGGGTCAGCTACTGGGCCAGCCACTCTCAGGGGGGCTTACACACGCTCAGCTTCGCTGCTGCCTGGACATGATGGCACAGAAAGGCAGCAGTCTTCCAGCTGTCAGGCTAGAGTGGACGGGATCCAGCTGCATTGTGGAGCCCACCAGATTCAGTGACTCCTAACAGTTCATTACTCAATGAAAACTGAGAAAATTTTGTGCCTTTCAAAGAAGAGACAGACAAAAAGAGTTCTTTATTTTTAAAAGAGGCTTGAGCAAAACACATTGGGGAATGTAAACATATTGTAGAATCTGCACATGAAAGGATTACCACAAGATAGACATAATAGTACTAGGTGAAAAAAGAAACATTTTTTATTTTATATTCTTTCTAAACTTGGATTAAGGACTTGATAAGATCACAGTAACTGAATGGTTAAACCAGTAGAACACAGGGAACAGTATATTGTGATGAACACACAGTGTGGCAGTTACCTGCTTAACCCAAACAGCAAAATTGTGTGTGTATCTGTGCTCAGTGAACCAGAATGAAGCAAAATGTAGGCTTGAGTTAGTCATCACCACCCTGACAGAAGCAAAAGGCAGAGAAAGTGGTTTCTGAGTACAAACATTTTAAACCATCTTCTTCCCACCAAAGCTGTTGGGACCCTTCTTCTTCACTGAAGGAATATATTGTGACAAAAGCTTTAGGTTAGCTCATAATTAGGTAAAAAAAATTCCCTACCTGCCATACTCGACACAGCGTACTTGATTCAACTACAGACTTTACCATGACAGAAAGAAGCAAAATCATATATTTAGTTGAATTGTCTACTGCTACGCAATGGATGCTTATTCTTTTGTAGAACTGGTAGCCAAAAGTGAATTTTGGTGAGTCACTATTACCTCAGACACAATAACTGGCTTTGGAGGCTGCATCTCATAAGAAGCACTTGAGTTCAGAGGCATCCTGATATCCAGAAAGTTATTCCTTCTAGCAAGTCTGTTTTCTATTTCATTATTCTCTGAGATGACAGCACATTTGGGAAAAAAAGATTATTTGCCTGTTTTGAACATTTATTTTCCCATAATATAACCCAGTCATGGCAATAGCTTTGCCAAAGCATTCTGCTTTGTTGAAGTATAAGGGAAGCAGCTTCACCACTAGAATGTGACCCATCACTCCTCTATGTGCTTCCTCCGCAGTTCATGCCTTTAATGGGAAGAGGTATTAATACTCTACCTGTGACAGCAGCTCAGCAGACTGTCATGTTTAGAAGCAGGTCTTGAAAGCAATTCATGCAAATCACATGCCAGCTTGTCGTCTTCAGTAGAAGAGTACATTAAGAGTAAGAAAGTCTTCAGCAGTGACAAGTTAGAAGAGTAAATATGAAAAGTTCTTTACCTGTCAAGACAGAACAGAGAAGGAAGGTGACAAAAAGTAGCAGAAAGTAGTTTGATTCTCTGTGAATTAGGTACAGCTAGCAGCAATGGTTAATAAGTCGAAACTTCTAAATTGGCTAGTGCAGCAAAGATGAAGAGGGCAGTAAATCTCAGAAATTAGTAGTACTAATGAGACTACAGAAACTGGAAGAAATATGGTGCCATATTGAGAAAAGAAGTAGAGAGACAAATGAAATGGGATGGCGGGGAAAAAATAGATCCTCTTATTACAATCTAAAAAGACTGCATTTAGGAGAGGGGCAGTGAATACTAAAAACCTATTCATATTTTATAAGATTTTTCTTGCGTGCATTTTGCAAGAAACAAAATGTGATTACCCTAATAAACTTGCATAGGCTGATCATGCTTAGATACTATATAGACTTGTTAAACAGGGAACTACAGAAAAACCTCTCAGACCCTTTCCATACCTTCCAAGAGGCAAAGAGAAAGCACCAAGGTGTAGCCCTTGCCCCAGCTATAGTTGGAGGAAGAACACATACTGTCTAGAGGACTGCAGTAGCTGTGCTGCTTCTCTCCAAGAAAACTCTCTGGAATTAGGCTGTGCTGTTCAATTTATCATAGCCCAAAAGCTAAACCTAGGAGACCGTTTTGATAAAGATGATAAAAACTTCTTGTTCCATTTAAAACAGGTGATGGAACAAGAATATAGCCAGGTCATTTCATGCAATAGTCTGTTTCCTCAGAAATCTTATCTCCAGAACACCTTTTCTTGTCTAGATAAAAAAAGACTGTGAGGAAGATCCTCTTCGTTTAAAACTTTCCTTCTTTCCTATGATTTTAGTTTATTCCTTTGTTCCTCATGGTGACTTAGTGAAAAACCTTCTGCTCTCAGTACTTTTCCTCTTACAAAGGGAGAAGAAGAAAGCAGCATATTGTTGGTCTCTGTCTTTTCTATGAAGTGTAAGTGGATATCTCAAACCTGTGAGGCCACTGAGGCTTGTGAGGCATTTTTCATTAAATGGTTTGGTAGCCAGAGTCTAACTGGATAATTGCATTCTCTCATGAAAATGTCCCGTTAGTATTAGACAGCTGTGTTCTGATGTTGCTCATGGAGGGCTACCAAATTCCAAGCAAAAGAATTTGTGTATTAGACTGAGTGATTTTTCTATTCAGTCTGTTCTACTATTATTTAAGTGCTGCCATAGATGTGACTGGCACTGAAGAGATTCCTGGAAGGAATTTCTGTGATCCAAGCCATCTGCAAATTATCAAACAGATTCTGTCTCTATTCCTATCAAAAAACTTTCAGATCAAGAGATAGGACATACTTAAGTAAAAGCAATAAACTGGGTGCAATCAGTGACACTAAGGATGGAATAGTCTGGTCTTAAATAAAAGTACAAACAGTGAGCCATACAGTCATGCCTAATGGATATCACTCAAAAGATTATAAATTTAAGATTGTGCTATCCATGGGAAATTCTCCAGGTTGATTTATCTGATTAGAATTATGATCACTGATATTGTGAATTCTCTGAGAATTCTTGGTTTAAAAAGAGAGGCTAACGGTATCCTGCCCTCCCGCATCCCCTGAAAAAAGGAAGATGAAGCAAAGCAATTAGAAAAACAGATAAAAGACATTTTCATTCCTCATTGTCAAATAGACTTTTTCTCTTCTACACACAAACATTGTTTCCCTTGTCTCAATAACCTCTCATCATCATAATAATAACATCCTTTTAGTGTCAAAATCAAAGTGATCATCATAAGAATTCTGTGTTAACAAAGGTAGCAAAAATGCTATAAATCCTTTTAACTTGTCCAAATACATCATATCCAAGAAAAGTAAATCAATAAAAAGCATCCAAGAAATAGTTTTAACTTGTCTCCCTCTTCCTTCCCTCTGCAATATTATTTTCTTTTTTTCATTATTTAATTTTTCCTTATTGCAAATAAGAGGATGGAAGGATAGCCGCAGTTCATTTTTCAGTCCTAAAAATTGCTGAGAGTATAGCTCTGTGGAAAACATTAGCAAACTGAATATTTTTCAGTTTATGCAGAATGCTTAATTCTTCCAGTAGTTAATTTTCCCACTAGGTATTTTGTAATACTGTAATACAAATATAATATTTAATCCATTCAAACTCTTTACAGGCTGATATCCATCAGAATTCAAATTATTACTCTTCCTTCCAATTAACTATGCCTCAAACCTTAACACTTTCTTAAAGAAAAAATGGAGGCCACGATAAAGGGAATGGATTTATAAATTTACGTGTGTGTGTGCATGCACATTAATTATGTGGAAAGTTTAAACATTAAAATCTCTAATGCAGCCTTCAGAAATGTTGCAACTGGGAATACATTCATATGAAGTAAACACATAAACTTAGGCTGAAGTTTTTATTATTTAGGGTAGCTCAGTTTAAGAGTCAAAAAAATTAATTGAAAGTTAAGGACTCTACCTCAGAAAATAGAGAACAATCTTTTTTCCTTCACACTGAGAAAATTTCACATTCTATCAGCTAAAAGATCTTAGTCTCTAAGATGGATGTTTCAACACTTTCTCCTGTACCGGGGAGTTTTCACTTTATAGAAGACAGAATTTCTTATTCACTTACCTGTATAGGTGGTTTGGTATTACATGTATGATCATCCAACAGGATAATCCAATCAATCCAACACTGACTACTTTTAGTACATTCTTCTCCTTTTTAAGAAGATTCTGAATTGAAGATATTTATGTATGGGAAAATGATGACAGTAACCTAACCGTGCATTTCCTTTAATGCACCATTATTCATTATTTTAGTGGTCTGCCTTGTTCGTTTGAACTGATTTACCTTTATACAGTTTGAAGCAGCCTTTAGTTCTGCAAGAGCTGCCACAGAATCAAGGGAGAACAAATGAGCTCAAAACCAAAAAAAGTCAGTTTTGTCCAGCCTGGCAAATGATGAAGGGAGAACTCAAGTACTGAGTTTACAAACTACTCAAGATCAGAGCAAGATGGAACCTGGAAATTTTTACATCTGATTTTCATGCTTAAATGGCTCCTTGCAATCTCCACCACTGTGTACTAAAATCAGATTACTCTGAAAAGCTAGAGATTTCAAAACTTCTTTTTTTACATAGGATAAGGTTAAACCAGTTCCTTGGTAGTTTGAATATTTTTTTCTAAATGGACTAGATACAGATAATTTAAAAAAAAAACAACACAACCCACATTCTATTTCTGAAACAGATGTTGTTAATTGAAAACAATCAATTTACTTACAGAAAGTTTTCAAGGATATAGTACAGTTTTAAAAATTGTAGCATTCACTTCATCATACTTAGAAATAGTTACTTTACATGAGCAAATACATCTCTGTCTTAGAAATAATGAAACAGTATGAACACAAACCCTTCCAATCTGCCTGTATGTCTTTTATTACTTGCAATTCTCAACTTCAGGTTCATTTAAAAAAAAATAAATATGGGTGATGTTAAGACCAATTGAAGGGCAAGTTAATCTAGAGTGAATTGTCCTAGTTTTGGAATATTCGAAGCTTGTTACTTTACTGTGATGACTTTTAAGGAAGAACTGATTTGAATACGAGTTGTAAACATTCCCTAGCAAACTAACACATTTTGTAGGCTAGGATTTCTGAATCTCAATAGCTTAGACAAATATTGCAGAGTTAATGGTGTTGAACTTTAAATATCTATGTATACAAATATATATAAATATGATTTGTGTATCATATATATATATATTAATTGTGGGAGTATAGAACGACAACAAAGATGGACAGTTGAGCCAAAGCCAGGAGTAGAAATAAGACAAAGTCTGTCCACATGCATCTGGCACTTTGGAAATAAAGAGGCAAAAATATATTCCATGGAAACTACTAAGGGATTTTATAATCTACTGAGCTTTTTTAAAGTATTGAACTCTCTGTCCAACTGCGACATTGCTGCTTCTTGCCGATTAGCTAACAGATGAGTAGAAGGAAAAATTTGTGATCCTTTGGTTTCACACTCCAGCAATAGCATGTGTGAGAGATTCATTTCTCTGTGCTTACCGGCCTCACACAGCCTTCTTCTGTCTAGCATACTCAGGAGAAGACACAACAGAAAACTGGATATTTGGCTTTGATTTTGAGCTATCTTTTCCTAAATTGTGAGTGGTACTGCAACAGACTTTGTGTTGCCTCCTGTAAATGGAGCTTTCATTTTACTTTCAGTTTGTTTGGACTGGATATCAGCATCAACAATAAGGCTATTTTGAAGCTGTCACAAAGTTGGGGAGAAAATAAATATAAAATAAGTTTTCTTCCTTCTTGGAGCCAAGTTTTGAAGATTGAAAAAAGCACCATCAATCAGAGAAAAAAAATCAACATGTAAAATCCTCTCTTTCAACACCAGTCTCCTCCAGAGATATGAGAGTTTCCAGGAAAGGTGCTTCTCTTTGCCAAATGAGAGAAGCTCTGACTCAGGCTGAAGGTGAAATGCAAATCTCTCAGAGAAACCAAACCACCCTTGTGCTTGAGGAAAATTTAAAGATAAATTCTTCAGGAGCAAAAAAAAAACCCACCAAACCCAGACCCCCACTTTTAAGAAAAGGTTCGTCCATATACAGATATCCCAAAAAACTCAAATCCATAAGAAATTGGTGTACTTAACAACAATTTTCCCAAATTTAATAGGGTTTGTAGTCAAGCTTCTATAAAAACATTTATCTCCGGCCATCATCCTAGTCCTAGGCTTAGCATCAGAAACATTGCTCTATCAGAATAATTTGGCCCATTTTATCTACAGCTCTTAAAACAGTCTTGGTTTTTGGGTGTATCTTAGCATCTGCAGTTATTCACTAGTATGAATATACATTTCAGTCTGGCTGTGTGCTATTCCTGCCTAGAAAAGTAAATGGCAAAAACTGCACTGACCAACCACAAGCATTTAGCAAAGTGATATGTCACAGTGAGGAAACAGTAGAATGTAGCATAAATACTCATATGTGCTGTTTGCACTAATTCCAAAGCTCTCTTCATGTACTTCTTGTAAATTCCTTGAATTAATTCCTACCCAACATAATATAAATCCTGGATAATATCTCAAGACTGTGACTAATACACATCAAATAAGGTGCACACGATCATAAATTATCTTCTTGTTCATCTGCCTTGTAAAGTTTAAACTATCACATTCCGATCTTACACTTACAGTGAAAAACAGTCAAAAAAGTATTGAATGTTAAGAATTATTGGTAAGGAAAACAAACCAAACAAAAAATATTTCAATGACTGTCTTTAAAACTTCCCATCTTCAAGAGTTACAGTAGAAAAAGAACAGGTGGGGAAAAGAGTAACAAGGACCAACAGAGGTCCATAATGTCTTTCTTTGAACAGCTACTAAAGGGACAAGGGCTCTTACTAAGTAAAAAGATGACAAAGGAAATGAAATAATTGATTATAAAATCATCAGGGGCAGGACAATAACCTGAAGAGGGGATGATTACTGATTGTCTCTTATAGTATGAGAAAAAGAAGGCATCAAGACAAACTGAGAGGAGACAAGTTGAAAATAAAATATGTACTTCTTCATTCAACATGTAACTAGACAGTACCACAGATGTAGATGATGACAAAAATGTACGTGGATTCAGAAAACAAGAAAATTAATGGTGAAAAAAAAACCCAAAACAATCTTGGCCTATTAAATACAGAGAGATGACATCTGATTCATGAAGTACCTGATTCACAACGTGCTGGAAGCTGGGAGACGATAAAAAGGGAACTATCACTACATTCATGTCTCATTTACTTTCATTGTTAGTCTGAATCAGTGTGGGCATACTATTTATTTTCCTGGTACAGAACATGTCCTGCCATGTTTCTGTTCAAAGATGTCAAAAAATAGTATTACATAGCACCTTATATCCTCCTGTGTACATAATCCTCCAGAATTAGGTGACTGCAATACATGTTGCCTGAGGCTGTTTTCAAAGTTGCTTGATCATTTCAGGTACAATTCTATACTGTCCCCATTAGGTAGTTATGCAATTTTCACAAAGTCTTTCAGGATACACTTGTGGAGCTCATTTTTGACATAAAGATATAAAAAATACAAAACAATAAATTGAATTGTTGTTCATTTTACTTTGCATGTATAAAACAGCACAAGACTTAAGTGAAAGATAAAATATTTTTAATTAAGGAACCAGTGTCTGCAAGGATTCTGAAGTTATTTACTGAAAATAAAGTAATTGGGGGTTTTAAATCACAGTCATTCAGCAGAGTCAGATATACACAGTCCTAAAGGAAAAAATGTGTCTTTTTATCCCAAGCAGCTGAACAAACCTAATTCTCTAACACAAGAATTTAGTACCAGTACTTTGTTTAGATAAAAACTAAAATTGCTTCAACAATGGTGTGAATTCGCTAACTCATAAGATTATTAAACATGGCGAAGTCTTGCAACTGAATACAGGATTTTTACCTTTGAGTTTTGCAAATCCTTTGACCTTTACAGTCATGAGCACTCAGTCATGAGAGAAAAAGGAAAATAATGTGATTATTCTGAATGGTTTTGCTATTCTTCATCAGAGATACCTGAAATGGACCTCATGGTATTAATTTATTTTTCATTTTTTTGTTTTTCATAAGCTTATGATCTGCAGCTAACACAAGCAAGTTAAAAGCAACAGAATCAGACAATGACAATAAGAGCTGCCACCTCTCACAAGATAGATACACACCTTTATAGGAGCACTGTGACTTTCATTCAAAAGCTATAACAATTCAAATATAATGAAATGCTTTAACAGCATGATGGCATTTTCAGTTTCCAACCTGACAAAGCTACAGTCCAGGATGTTTCAAGGTTTCAATATTACTGAAAGCACTCCACAGTTTAAAATGCCTTCAGAAGCTTTCTGCAGAGACATTGGGTAGATGTGAAGCAGTGAACTATTAAAGAGGTGGGAAAAGAAATATGCAGAATGATTTGGAAGATAAATTTTCTTCTCTGAGTGTACCCATGGTTGTTTAAGAACAGCACAGGTATTAGCAGCTGCCTACTCATTCTTGCACCAGGGAATTCTTCTGCTGCAAACTGTGTTACAGTACAGAGGAGGATGGATTTCCATTGAAAAAAGTAAAATTTTGGAGAAGCAGCAAAATAAAATGAAATAGAATTGGTTTATAACACCCAAATTGTGCAGTTTCCATTTACCATATGTGAATGCAAGTATAAAGTAGGCAGGAATACGTGACTGATTACATACCAATAGGGAAGCTGTGAATTCTGTCACAGTCCATTTTCAAATTAAGGCCACGTTCTCCCTCCTTTTTTATTGTCAAAAACTTGTTGCATTCCAGTTAAATGTATTACTAAAATGTATTTCTAACCTTTTATATGTTGTTCGATAATATGAAGTAAAGGCACATTGAATGACAGTTAATGTAGGTGAATTCTCTTCTTCCTTCCTTCACAGTACCAGTCATTTAATGGCTATGCCACTGTAAGCAATCTTACCTTCCTGTTTTTTGCTAGTGATTTTAATATCCTGAAAACCCACTTTTTTCCAGTAGTCCAAACTTTAAAACAGAATTCTTCAAAATAGAACAGAATTAAAAGATATCACCATCTAATTCAATATTCACTATTGCAGGGAAACAATAGAAAATTATTGCTATTTCTGAGTGCAAAGAGGACAATGACTGGTTCGAATGATCTTTTAAAAAATGATGGGCAATCTGTAATGTTGTAGAGCAATGGGACAACGTTTTATAACAGAAGGACCTTTAATACAAGGTGATAATCTATTTTCAAAAAGGATAGACACTGCTTCCATCTATTTGTCTTGTACTTCAAGAGTATGTAGCAAAAGCACAAATGTGTCCCGATACCAGCAATAACATCAAGGCTCATTTGAGCATTTAACTAGCTTTTTGGGTCAGTTTATAGGAGTCATATGAATGACAGATTTTTGGTGTTCCACAACAGTGGATTGTCAAAAGCTATTTCTTTTCACTTTAAAGCATCCTGCCTTTTTATTTCCTCACTCAGATGAGCAGCTGATGACCCAGCACTGGCGTTCCAGAGACTGTTTGCCTGCCTCTTCGCTTCCTGTGCAGAACAGAAACCCTGCAGATGTACAGGGTCCATATCAAAGAATTCCAAAGCAGAGTGTTGCTGCTTTACAGCCAGTTTTCACAAAACAGCACACAATAGACTTGTAAACCACTACCAATTTATCTGCCATTCATGCCACATGACACTGGCCAGCAGTTTTATTAAGAATGCACTGCCATAGGTTTATGCATGCTGTGAGAAATCTCTTGCTTGCCCATGTAGCATATCTGATTTGTGCTGCAGGAGAGGCATTGGCAGGTGGTACTGACAAGACTAACTGTACTAAATCTTTTTTTTCTATTGGCTGATTCAAGCATGCAACAACTGCAGTTCACTAACAAATCAAGCAGCATAGAGCAAGAATAAGTTTATTTCTATGTTTCAAAACTTGGGTATTACAACCAAAATGTAAGCATAGTTAGAAAATCAAATTCATACTAGAAATAAAAGTTACAATACAGGAATCTGGAGTATATATCATACTCTGTTCCTATCCAGAATTAATAGGGCAGAGGAGACAGAAAAATGAAATGTGTATAAGCTGGTAGAGCTCTTAAGAACTTGATATTTCAGTAGGTAGGATCTAGATCTGCTGTGAGTGCCTTTCTGACTTCTAAGAAGAGAAGGCGTGTTCAGTCTTTAACACCCATGAGTCTCCAGACTGCCAGCAGGGTACAATGCCTCATGACTCATCTAGCTCCAGTGGCAGCACAAAGCTTCAAGAGATGGTCCCATGAGCTCACACTCTGGTCTTGTAAAGCTCGCCAAACTCTCTTTAAGGAAGAACATGCCATGGAAGCAGACAAAAAGGCAGGGTCACGAGAGGTGTAAGATTTCCATATTTGATAATTCTCTTTTTGATGCTCTATGATCCGATGAAGGGTGTCACCTCAAGTGATTTGGGGGTCCACTAAAACCTTCAGCTTACCAGTGCTGGACAGTACAGTGCTCTTTCTACTACCTCTCGGTCCACAGACTTTCCATAAATTAGTCTTGTTAGCAAAAGAGCGCGAGTGCTATTTGATGGCTACCACCAGGAGGTACATATGTGCTGACTGCTCCCTGTCAACGCTAGAGATGGCAAACAGCTACTGACTCTTTTCGGGCAGCAGAGTGAAAAAATTGGCTTGTCTAGGCCATACAAGCTGTCACACTTTACAGTCTAGTCTGCATCCTCAATGTTTTATTTCCTTCAACCTTCAAAACCTGAAAGGATGTTTTATAATTGCCCCATCACCCATTCATCTTAGAAGGGAGCTAAAAAAGCATTATTTATGTGAATCTGGTAGTAAGAACATGGAAGACATCCTCAGATTTGTCTTCAGAAAATGTTTGTTATATGCTCTAATAGAATATGTCAGTTCTGATCTGGATTCATGAAGAATACTATATATTTACAAATCTGACCAAAAGAACTGAGATGAACGTCAGTCAACCTCTCTGCTATTACATTTAAAAGCAAAATGGAACACATAATGTTAAATTAGGCATATCTGCTAAAAAAGATACGAGATATCAGAGGCAAAGTGCTGCAATACACCATTCAAAAAATGGGTTCCAGAGCTAAATGTAAGCAAACAACAACTCAACTTAAGCTGAAAATGAACTGTTTTATCTTGAGAAGTACTTTTTGTTCAGAGCACTTGCCATTCCTTTTGTTGCATTACTAGATGAAATTTTAGGTAGGGTTTCTATCTGATGTCAAATGTAACAAAATTAGAATCTGAAGGACCTAAAGTATTTGGCCAAACATCACAGCATTATTTTGACCATTGTCAAATTGAGGTGGTTTGTTGATGATTGTACTGATATTGCAAAGTGATAAAAACTTTTTAATGCAAATGACAGTATTATGAGTGCTTTTGTAGGTGTTATGAAAATTTCTGTAGAAAAGTTGTCTTTCACAAACATGTCTAATAATGATACCAGAACCAGTTCAGTCCATTCACTGCACAAGTTTTACAAGAACATTGTGTAAGAACTGACAAGGCTTGTTTTAGTCCTCACACACTTGACAAACCTAAATTCTCCCCTTTGTCTCTACTGTACACAAACTAGGCATTTATTTAAAAGTAGGTAGATAAGCCTTCTATTTCCCCTCTATATCTTAAAAAGGCTCTTGGGCAATGAAAATTTTCCAGACAGAACATTTAGATGGGGACATATAAACAGAGAAGTCACACAAACAGAAAGCTTGGGAAAAGATAAAAGAAATTTTCAGCAGTTCCTGGTGAAGGAACCTGCCCGGAAGAGACAAATTAAGTCATGTCTGCCTAAAAAGTCAGTCCCCAAAGACTGCCAAAGGAAAGGAGAACTAGACTCCATCCCACATGGATCCCATATGCCAATTACTTTGTAACCATGCTATGTATACCTATAAACATTTAAGAAAGAGCATCTTGAACAACTACAAGTTCAGATGTGCTTGTTTACTTATACCTTCCTGACACTTGAAGAATGCAAGTGTAGACAATGAATGCAGAGATGGAGTTATAAAAATAAACTAAAGGATAGACTGCGGGACTATAAGTAAGAGGTAGACATTGAATTAAAATTCTCACCTTCACAAGAAAGTACTAGAAGAAAGTTTAGCTATCACTCAAAGGATCATAACCTACACTCAGTATAAATTCTAATATAAGTAACTGAGCATTTCAACATATCAAGGAGTAAGCCAACAAGGCCAAGTCAGTAAGCTGTTGAAGAGTGCTCTTTCTGTTCATTTGGTTCTGTTCCTTTCTATTTTCAAGGAAATATTTGAAAAGATCTATTAGCTCCTCTCATCTAGGTTCAGCATTGTTTTCCCATCTTTATGGAGGTCGGTTAGGGCCAGCAGCACATCAGTCTGAAAGTTATTTTAAGATTTAAGGAGAAAAATTCCACCAGATGGTGAAGCTGAAATGGGTTTAATGAGCAAACAACTCAAGTACAGAACAACCAAATATTTCTTTTGAAAATATCAGACTAGTTAGGCACTTAGAAAACAAACAGTATGACAATATGCTTAGTGTGATCCAGGGACTGAAAGAAAGATGAAGCACTTGTGCATTTTAAAAGTCATTTTTGGGTGTATTATAGGAAAACCACTATCTGAGGCACAATAAGTCCTTTTTTAAACATCTGTTAAAGCGCCACTGAAGTCATCCACTTTATCTTATGTTTGTTGTGATGGCACCATGTGCCAATAGGCACTTTGGACGTGCTTCCCAGTACCAAAGCCAAATTTACTCAGAGTCAGTGTAGTTACATTATATAACATTCTTGAGGCAGGAAGAGTTTGTTTCTCTCATTTTCCAGATCTTTTTTGTGTAATCATGGGACCACAAGTCAATCGTATGCTAAGGAAAAATATTTGTCCAAAGCACAGAATTTTTGGCATAAAGGCAAGGATAATTACGGAATGGCTGTGATGAGGGGGCCAGCTGTTCTGAATACACTTCTGTACTACTGAAAAGTATTTGATAAGTGCCTTTCACTTTAACAAACTATTTTATTCTGCTTGCTTTTCCTAAAGTGAAATATACACTGCTAAAGAAGACTGTGAATCCTGCTGTTTGTTCGAAGTCTGATGAAAATTTTAGCTTTGTATTTCTAATTTTACAAGCTGACACATTTGGATTCACTATTTTTTAAATATATACTTCAATGATCAGAGACCAAACAATCTATTATTAGTACAGGTCTTCCATACCACCCAGCAGAAAGCAGCTATGACTGCCACTATGAAGTCTTACTGAACTTTTTCTACCGTATTATTTTGGAGTAACATTTCAGAGAACTTTGTTCTATTGCAGTAATCCTGAAAATTTTACTAAACTTTGTTACCTGAAGTATAATAACTTCTGTTTACTCCAGAGATATAACTGAAAGTTTAAAATAATTAAAATATAATAGGAAATTTAACTTTTATACATAATAGTCATTCATATGAATACTCTGCAGTATTTCCAAAAGATCCCTAAAAGTGTTTAAGTAACAGTGTTCTTTGTCATTACTAAACATGCTAGCTAGAACCAGAACAGATTTGGGGAAGGAGGGAGAGGAAATAATGAACAATTTGGAGACTCTTTTATGATATTCTTGATACAATTGGCTTTATAATTGTCCCATTTTCTTCCATGTTAAAAAGTGTGGGGTTTTTTTCTGAACATAGCATTCATGAATGCTAGATTTTTAAGCAGAGCCAACTGGTTTTCCCAGAACAGATTTTTCAAAAAGCATAGTCTCTTTAAGGTCAGAATGTTTTAATAATTAATCTTATTTCACTCACTTCTTTCTCCCCTGCTCTTTATTACCATATTAAGAACTAAACATTACCCAAATGTAAAGGTCAAAGAAAGACTTTTATTTGCTATATCAAGGGACAAAAATTAGAATTCAGGTCTCTAAGACTGAAAAATTTGAAATTGATCAATTGAATTGGAAAAAAAGTGTTTTAAAAATTACGGTAATTTGGAGCCAAAAGCTAAGTATGAATTCACAGGAATTCATTCAGTGAAATCTTTTGTAAAAAATGAACACAATTTTAAACCAAATACCCTGATACAAGACCTGAAGCATCCTAAATTTAACGCCCAGACCATGGCCCAGTTAAATTAATACAATTACCTGAAATTATATCGGCCTCTTGAGTCACAGTGGATTTTTGTCTAAAGCTTTCACATTACATTTGCAGTTGTTCTCCAGTTCAGACATATTTAACACACTGCAGTGACTTTACCAGAAATTTCTGACCTTTCAGATTATGCATGAATTGTAAAAGCATGAAAATGCCAAAAAAAAAAAGGATCTGCTTCTGAACCTTAATTGATGCTATGATGCAATTCATATGAATCAACACATCCAACCTCTCTTACAGGCACACAGATTCTAATAGTGTTGCAATGATATTTAATAGGAAGAGATTGAAGATGTAATGTCCCCTCTGAATTGATATTAACAAAATTGTAAGCAGGACTTTCTAACTTTGCTCAAGTATTTTCCATAGTGACTGATTTTACACTGGAATGTAAAACATCCTCTGCATCTGTGTTATTTCTGCTTTGGAGTTTAATATTTAAGAACACTAGAAAGAATGTGAATAGCGCTGAAGTTGTAGCACAGGTATATACTTACTACCACTGAGGATAGTGGTAGTTCATTTAAAAGTTCTTTTTAGATATTCTCAATATCAAATCTTATCTGAATTGAGTTACCTTCGAAAAAGTGGACTTTAGAGTTCACCATAGTTTTGCACTCCAGCTCCACAGGGATGCTCTTTTTGCTACAGAGTGTGACTGCTCTGCCTACAGGGCCCAGTCATTTCTTTCTGGCCAAGCCTTAGTGTTGTATTCAATGATTCTCCTTCTGAAACTTGCTCATTCCTTAAACATCACTGAAAACTTTTTCTGTCTTGCCTTATTACCCACACAGAACAGATACACAGTTCTGTGCTTAGTTTCCCACTTTTTCCTCGGGTGTCTTTTGGATAGATCTTCTTGCGTCACTGTACTTGCATGGTTCCTTCTTCACTCCTCACCTTTACATACCTGTCAAATTTGAAGTACATCCTTTCAGATATTGTTTCTAAGCTTATAACTCTCAAGAGACTTTGCTACACATCATTAGCTTCCCTATCAACACCTTAACTTATTTTCAGACTTTTTAATCTCATAAGTCACTCCTTGAATGACTTAGCAAATGTAAACCTAACAAAACTAAAGATCAGACTTTTCCCGTAACCCCAATAAATAAACCTCTCTTTTTTTCTTTCCTTTTATTTCCTAGTAAAATAGCCCTGTAACCTACATTTTACTATTCTTTGGTCTTTTTTTTGTAAGAACAGGGGAAGATGGCCTTCCCAGTATGGGTACCAACTTCTCCATATCATTCAAACAGAGCCATAAAAGTTGGTTTACTGGTCTATTCTTGTCACTGTCTTGATTGAGGATTGCTTCCACATTCACTTCAGCTAGATCACACACAGGTACTTTCCCATCCCTTTGTTAGACTTTCTCTTTAACACTTGTGGTACTAAGTTGACCAGTACATTTCAGATACAGTGAGTTTCTGAAAATTCAAAAAAGTTTTAGCTGATAGTTGAAATTTGTGTCCCCAAAGCATACTATTAGATTTTAATATCCAAAATATGTCACATAGCTTCCTATTGTCCCAAAGTTGCTGTAGAAACAGAACATTCTTAAACGCAGTTTAACAGGTCCTTCATTAGACTGTTAGACATTTGCCAATGTTAACATCCCGCACACATGGAAAAGATACTAATTAGGGGAGGATGTACCAAGTAAGATAATTCAGATGCATTGCACAAGCCATGTTCCAAGACAAACATTATTTAAGATAGTGTTCCAGATAAAACGTGAATGAAATTAAACTGTAAAAACAACTGTTATGTTTATTTTTCTACTCTTAGTGAAGACAGACATTCCTTTCTATTATCTCTCAAACTTAGTTCCTGTAACATGTCCCTTTATATAATCAATGTACTAGTCAACAAAGTACAAAGAAGCCCAAAGTAACCCATATGATGGGAAAAAATAAAATGGGAAATTAGGTAGTTGAAGTAATCAAAAAACAGAGGGCTCCCAGCTCACCTTTTTAAAATTGGCTCCATTGACCTATTTTTATTCCTTTTTTTTTTAATTCTGAATACTAAATGTGTCTTTTGCTTTAGAACAGAGCAAAAAGGCTTAAAAAAAGGAAATTGGCAAAGTAGCTTTCTTTGCCTGTGATCTACATTCTCCTTCTTAGACGCTATTCTTTTTAATGGTTTTCCTTCAATATTCTTTATCAGTTTTGTGTTAGCAACCTGTACCTTCATCTAGTCTCTAAGCTTTTCCTATCCTGTCCAGCCTCTTTATGTATTCTATAGACTGTTTAATTCTGCCTTTCTCTATCTTCTACGCATACTTCCCTTCTCAAGTATTAGAATTATTCTCACAATCTATATAGAAGATTTTTTTCCAAAACTTGTACCCACTAAACAGTTTAAATACTACGTTTAGTTATACGAAGAAACTAGCAGAGAACCAGGCTGAAAAGACAGTCCTAATATTCAGGCTATGAGTGTTTGATCTGCTGTGATGTCAGATAGAACTATGGGACTGCGGTGTCAGAGGGAAGGGCTAGCTGAAGGACATTTTTCTTCAGAAGAATCTCTGCCAATTCAGATAGCATAGGTCTTTTGTTTCTTCCCTCTGTTAGTCATCTACAACCTTTTGAAGTATAGGAAAGGACATCTACATCTGTTTATTATTCTAATCATGAATGTGTGTGGATGTTAAAAGGTAGTTAAGAACTCACATCTCTAACTCTACACCTCTCCACTGGGACTGGTGATTTCTTCTCTCTGGCTGCACAATCAATTTTATTCAGTAAAAAGAAGAAATATCGAAAAGTATGAAGGAGACAGGGAAATAAAATGCATAAATACCTTGTTGTCATGATGAAATGCCTAGGCATTCTAAGTTTAAGCATTGCATATTTATAAAAGCCCTCTTCTGCTCAAAATTCTTCATGTATTCTGGCACAGCCCAGAATAGGCTGCCTGTTGTCTGCTCAGCTAGTTCATAATGCCCCAAGTTGAACTAATGACTGTATCATACTGCGACTAAATCAGTATTCCTCAAAGGTGTTTGTTGAGAAGGAAATTCCCTTCTATTCCTTTCTGCAATTAAGCAGAAGTTAATAGCACCTACATCCTCTGTTGCAATCCTTTACAAGCAGGAAAGATAACACTTTTTCAGGCTCCATTTGTGAAATACATTTAATTTTTCTTTAACTACACGATGTCCTTTGAAAATGGGCTGTTCCTAATCTCAAAGCATTTTGCTGGATTAGAATCTACCATCACAAGGAGTAGCTAGGGTAGTTAGGGTTGTATGTTCGCCTACTTCAAAAATGGTTTAAGTAGATAAGCTTTCACGTTAACTCATAATCTACCAAACCCCAACTCATCATCTTGTGAATTTTACTGCTTCCCGGAGGTACTACTGAGCCATTATGACTGGCATTATAGCAGTCATGTCAAAGCCATTTCTTTACTAACAATACTTTGTCAATTGCTGAAATAATTTCTTTTGGATAGAGAAGTTTCTTTTATGATATTACTACTACAAATTCAGGATTAAACTTCCTGTCTAAAAGTTGGCAAAAGGCATACCATTCCAGGTATTGAGTGTACTGTTTAATAAAGTAATGTCAACACAGCTTTCTGACCTGGAGTGGCTGCTCATGTTTTTTTTTAGTGGGAGGGACAGAGCACTACTTTTGGTCTACAAGTTCACAGTTACTAGGCTACCTATGGGTATCTGGTTGTATGTCTTAATGCCACTCCGTCGTTTTTAACAAGAAAAATGGAAACATCAGATTATAAAGACTAGGAGCTGGTGGTAAGATGTTACTTAGTTACTTCCTAATCTTTGCAGTTAACTCCAGGTCAGAAGCAATTTCTGCTTCTAAATTTTCATCATAGCCTCCTCTATGTCTGTTAATGTTCATACTTTTGCCCAGATTGCCACTAAATGACACAACTTGAGAAACTGAACTGCTTGGTTCTCCAAAGTGTTATGACTATTTTCTGTATCTATTTTGAGTGAAATATTCTTATGTTAACATCTAGTGACCAAGAATGATGATCCTTGCTACACCTTTAAAAATATATCTATATGTTGCAAGAAATACTTATATCCTGCAAAATAAACAGCTAGGTAGTCTGCTCCATATAAAATACCCAATTCAACATTCATTGAAATCAACAAAAGGTTTTCTGCTGAGCTCCATTGCCCCAGGTTAGAGTAAGAATGGTAACTAAATACACAGAGGTAGATCTGACAGAGGACTGAAAATTATCATTACATTCCTATAGCTTCTCCTGCAAAATTCATGAAAATCAAGCAGCAGTTGTAGTATAACCAACACAATCTATAAAAGCTTAAGTTCATGTTCTGCTATTAAATATGTCAAATGTGATGTAGTAAGTTTTCATAATTTAATATTTTGATTGTCAGACAGGAATAGAAGAATAAAAGGGCCAAATCAAAAAAAAGTCTTACTTTTTTTCCCATTAAGTAAATTCAAAACATAAGGACAGTCAGTTCTGGAAACATTAAACATAGCTGTCTTTGAAAATCAACTTTTGCTACAGCTTCATCTACTACTTATCTCACTATTTTAAATGTACTCTTTGAAAAATCTGATTGAAATTATTAAACTTCTCTTTCTTCTCTGTTTTTTAACATAACAGAAAGACTGCAAACTTTGAGAAGAGACAAGTAGATAAAGTACTCATTTTGTCAGTAGATTTTAGAAAATGCTGAGTCAAAAAGAGGTTCATGTGAGTTCTGTCTGTTAGCAGAAGAATAACTTTTAAGATTTAAAAACTTTAATACAAGTATAACCTTATAGACAATTTTTTTTTTTTAAGTTTGGAATTTAACTAACTTGTCAGTCTATTATTTCTTCAGTCAGGTCAGTATCTGTGTGCTGCTTCTCAATCTGTGGAGAGTTCCATATGTAGAGCATAACTTCCTAACACTTTTCTAACACTTGAAATTTTGTCTGCTTTGGGGAATGTATGTTGCAAATGAGAAAAACTTCTTGATTCCATGTTTTCATCTATGTATCCTGGATTTTCCCCTTGTCTTTTAGTTTTCTTTTTGGTTTTCCTCCTGGCACTCTTCTGCTTGTATTACCCTTCTTTGTCATTTCTTGTTCATGCTCGTTGTATTTAACCTTCTTTTATGTATAATGCATGTGGCATGTAATTCATGTTTGATGAAGAATTCCTGAACTATCTTTATTTTACTAGACAGAGGAGACAAACTCTATTGCAAAATACGACTTCACAACAGCTAAGATGAGAGGGTATAATTTAGGCATTAGGAAAGAAAAGGTGACAAGACAAAACTGAGCAGAGTGAATAAGTAACTTTATTTTTAGTATCTATACCAATGTATTGTACACAGTTCCTTAAATTGTAAATCTTATAAGACAGAACATCCAGGAGTGCATTGTAAATGATTCCTGAGGAGGAATAATTATTTATCTGTAGCTAAAAATTAAATCCAAACCTAATCTGTACAGAATAATCTAAATTACTTCCCCAGCAAGGAAGCAAGTATTACACACGATAAAAACCATATCACAAGTTTTTTTCATGGGTATTCACCTCTCTTCTAGAAGAAAGATTTAATATTGTCAGTGAACTAAGCATCTGCAATTTTAACTAGTTTCAATATCTTTATTTTAAAGGACATGACATAACCTTGGCAGATCTCTATGCCAGGTTACTTCTACTGCTGGCCTAGCACTGTGATGCATTCAGACTAACAGCTGACCTAAATGCAGAGCAAAACCCTAGTGATTCATACACCTGAATGGGAAGTGGCAAATAGTAGTCCAACCCTCAAGAGCCTTTGGGTGCCATATTCATCTGATAAAATGGGCAGATATTACCGTAGAATGTGTGGGAGCGTGCCATTCTTAGCAATCTACAGCAAGTCAAGAAGTAAAAAATAATGAAAACCAACCCATTTCTTGTATAGTGGCATAAATTCTTCTCTGTAGTGGATTTAACAGTGAACAAAGAGATTTCTTGCTACTGTCTGGAGAAGAGTTAATCTTGTTTTGCTAGAGTTAATCATGTTTTGCTAAAGGGTATCACATGTACCATTAGCCAGCTTGCACACAACACTTACAGCAGAACCCAAGAGGTGCAGAAAACGTGCTAGACATCTTCTGGTGCACATAGGTTGCAGTGCTCACTGTTTAAAAGATCTGGGAATTACATTACTACCCAGTGGTATTTTCACACTGTCCAGTAGCCTTATCCTTTATAAATTTAGATTAGTTGCATGGCCAAGATTTTCACTTGGGGACTATTGTTTTCTCCCCAGGGTATTTCTCTCCAAGGGTGTCTGTGAAGGTCTGCACTATGTATCAGTGATTGCTGTTACAGTTTTTTACCAAAAAAGCATGCAATGAAGTCTAATACATTGTCCACATAGGAACTGAATTACTATTTCATAGATGTGCAGAGTGTTACTGCTTGAAGAAGTGCCAATTATCCTTCAGCGTTTATCTTTCCTTGATCGGTGGAAGCATTTCACTACTGCAGATAAAAACCCAACCAAACAACCCCCCATTAAAAATTTTCAAGTTGCTGAGAACTTCACCAGCTGTCTGCTTGTTTACAGAAAAGCTGTATCAAAACACTAGAGTAATCCACATTTGCTCAGTTATCTAGATTAATAGGAAGGAGGTTAGTAAGAATACGACTTATCAAAATAATTTTTAAAAGCATCACGAAACAAATAGGAATTTTTCTGAGTGTGAAATTTCTGTTCACTAAAAATTTTTCAAGTCTGGCAGAAACTGTCACTTTGAATTGGGTTAAAAAAATTTCCAACTGGATAGAACATACTGTTTGCCTTCGAGAAGTGTGACAGCCACAGAGAGACAATGGCAATTAAACAAGAAAGACCTTTCAAGGAACACATCTCAGGGTGATGTAAAAGATAACAGTAGACATCAGCAGTCACCTTCTCATAGTAACATTCTTCCTTGATAAAAATACAGAGAAATTCATGCCTTATCAATACAAGGGACATAGAAGAGATAATTGCACTTCAGTAAAACACTTGAAAAAGCACTCTATAAATATTAGCCGAAGTATTTACAATGAAGGAGTAACAGATTAACAGGAAACAATCAGAGTTTACAGAGAACCTGTTTGGCAAGTGGAAAGTTATTTTTCAGCTATTGGTTTTGTTGTAATTAACGTTTTTATTAACTATTTGGTCACAAAAGTAGGAGCTTCCTGATTACATCTGTTAAAAAAGCTAGGAGACACAATCAGTATGACAGGCAATGGATTATCATGCAGGAACACCTTGATAACTAGAGTAAGGGAACTGAAATTGGACACATCCATGCTTTAGATACTAAGTAACTTGGGGTATGACATGGGAAGTAAAAGAAAAGGGAATAATGAGTCCATGTTTTCATCATACAGAATCTGGATGATAAGGTGATGTTACCATGAAAACTAAAAGTATAGTCCCTTGATTTATCAGGAAATTTATTTCTGTACAAAATGAGATTACACACAGAATGGAAAAGATGAAAATAAATACACACAAGTACAGAGAAAGGCGACTAAATTAGACAGAACATCAGAAGAGTAAGGGATGAGAGTGTGTTGTTTCTCTATACTAATTAGTGGGTTTAAAAACAAATGAAAGAAAAGGGATACTTGAACTGGAATACACTGTTTGTAACCAGACCAATAGAACCAAGACAGCCATGGATACATTCAAACTGAAAATTGACCCAGCTGTCAGCAAAGAGAAATCATTAAACAACTTTTCAAAAGAAACAGGAGCAACCCAGGCCTAACTGATTTAAAAATTATTCTTGCCAAGTTTCTGAGACATTTTAGGCTGCAGTCAGCAAAGAACAAACATTAAAAAAAA
This sequence comes from Calonectris borealis, assembly GCF_964195595.1. Classification (NCBI taxonomy): domain Eukaryota; kingdom Metazoa; phylum Chordata; class Aves; order Procellariiformes; family Procellariidae; genus Calonectris; species Calonectris borealis. The sequence goes on along the minus strand of NC_134313.1, from coordinate 82,565,211 downwards.
TAAGGACTTCCTTTCTAGTCCTATGTAAAAGTATTTCTTCAGCCTTTGGACAGGGGAGAGACAAAAATTGCAATAAAATGGCAGCTGCTATGAGGCTGTATTTTCCTTGATCTTTCTACAGAAACCCTGGAGATGGCATGACAAAAGTCCTCCCATTGCTTGTTGTAGACAAGGAACATGGATGCTTACAATCTTTTTCCACTCAGCAACATTGGCCTTTATAGATAACAGAATACCAGGTTTTATCAGGTAAGGAAAAAAAAAAAAAAAGAAAGAGAAAGGTCGTATTTCTGAGTCCCATGCACACCAACTAGCAGTTTGTCAGTCACATATTTGAATATGCACATATGTATACTGAAAGCTATAAACTACCTTCTAGTACAGTTGAAATTTCAGCAAAACAAGCAAAAAAAAAAAACCTTTCCAGCATTTTCTTAAAAAACCCTAATGGCAGTATTTGTAAACTCCATCTGAATCATATTTAAAGAACAGGTTTATGATTCTAGAAATTCCCTACAACCAATATTAATGCAGAATAAATTAACTAAATATAGTTTTGTAAGAGTAGCTTTCTTTTATCAAGAAATATCAGAAATGTTAACTAAAACTGAAGTGGTTTGCTGATTTGCTAGTTACATAAAAGCAAACAACTAGACAGAGTAAAATTAAAATAATTATCAAATTAAAAAAAAAAAAGGATGGAAGGGCTGACTCGCCTTGAAGTTCAGAACAATAACATATGCCTTGCTTTTCCTTTAAAATACAACTATGCCAGGACAGAATGAGTACTTATACTTGGGCAAGATCATTTTTCTTTAAGTTTCCAAAGTGGAAGCATGCATAGCAATCACACAATACCCCAATGGAATAAACTTCAAATATTCTGAGTGGGATGGTAGACTAAATTTGAAATATTCTGAAGGGAACCTGACTTTAGCATTGCTAATTCTCCATTTACCAGAATGGCTGAACTACTGGTTCCAACTTTGTATATTTATATGAACTGGGTTTTACTGAAGAAACACCATTACATAATACTGTAAAAGATTATCTGATCTACTGACTACTGAAGATGGTAAGAAATGTAAGTTTCATTAATCTAAAGCTAATGAATTACAATTTTGTAATGAGAATTGATCTAACTTTTATTTCTTTTTCTACAAGAAAATCATGGGATTACATTTATTTGGAGGATGATATGTGAAGGAATTTTAGTTTATATGATTATTTTTACACTTTGATGTAGTTATCTACAGCTGTGTCATTGGCAAGACTTTCTGATGGAGATCTAGGTAACTGCAAGCAGTCTCAGTATGTTTAACAATCTACACAGCATGGAAATTACTCAGGAAGAACCTACATTAAGGGAATGTGAAGACTGAAAAGTGAAAATGCCTCTGAGCTGCCTTAAATCATCATCACAGATTTATGCAGTACAACAAAGAATTGAATTATATTCTTGCACATATTTCCAGAGCATTAGAGTCTTGATTAATGCAAAGAAAGGGAAGTTTTCCAGAAACGGAAAAGGATTTCACAATGAAGAAGGCTATTCTCCTTTATACCTTTATCCAATGATCTTACCAAGAGATTTCAAAATAGCTTATATGAAAAATTGAGCATTATTATTTCCTATTTCATACCTGTGCAAACTGAACTATGAAAAAAAGGAAGTTTCTTGCCTAACGTCATCCCCTGTCAGAACCAACCAGTAAACCTGGATGCCAGATCGAATTTCATACTCAGTGACATGCCACATTTATTTGAATTAATTATTTATTTTAAGGAAAGGTTTTTAAAAATGTACTCTTTAATTCTTGTGAGCATTGAAGGCCACCTCAGAGAACCAAATCTTATCCCTGAGGACTATAGGGTAGGTATGCTGGCGGTTCACTCAACCAGATGGTGACTCATATTCCACGCTTTTGGTGTGTTCATAGAATGATTTTCATGGCTGATTCGAGAAGGAGATGAACATTTAGCTATAAAAGGAATTGCTAACATTTGCAAATTTGCAGTTATTTTACTACCAAAGTTCTATCTAAGATCTGTCTCCCTTCTCTCAGGCACTCACACTTTTAAAATACATATAACACTCCATGTGATGAAGCAAAATGCAGGCTCTTCAGAAACACCAAGGTCAATAAATAAATAAAAACCCCGTTATTCTTTATTAGATACTGGCCTATACTTACTTCCAGATTAATTCCCTTCAGATTCTCTCTTCACCTTGTATTGTTTCAACTTTTTAACATGGTTGGATTCACAGGGATTTGTTTAGAATTATTTCTGTGAAGAGGTTCCAGATGCAGGATGAGCAAACTAAATGGTTTGCCCACAACAGCTAGTCTTTGCAAGTGAAGAGGCTGACCTCTGGTTTCCATGCATGCCCTAATCACTTCCTCTCACCTACGTGGCCGTCTTGTTTCAGTTACTTGTTTATGGCACTGACATGTAATGTTCTTTCTTTTAAAATAGCACACTGATTTCAACTTTCACCATAAAAAAAGAATGTTCCTGGCATTGCCCAACACCTCTGCAAGATGAACAGCAGCAAGTGGCCCACTGTTCCTGTATGTCCAGTTGCCCCTCCGCTGCAACATTCATAATGATAGAAAGGTTTTACTTGGGCTTAGGGGATTATGTTTGATGCACAAGTAAATAATTTGGTTTCCCTTATTATTAGACTACAGAACATAGCAGTTTAGAGAAATCTGAACTTACCAGCAGCAATACTAAAAAGAAACCCGCAGCCATACTGATGTCACAGCCTCCCATTTCTTGTCAGTGTCAGTAATAGTTTAGCTGAACTTGACATCTGTGTTCCAAAACACTCACACAAATCTTCTCCCTATGAGGTAATCTATTTCTATAACTTAACTTTGTGAATTTCTTCACAAGAACAGCTGTAAATACTGTTTGCCATAAAAGAATATTTGAATTGTCAGCATCAGTGAACAGAGGGAAGTTACTGTAGATGCTCTATGCATGAAATTAAATGAGGTAACTTTTTGTCTCTTATTCAATGTCTCACTCCATTTTGAACATTGTTCAACAATAAAAAGCAGTGAAGTGGTGCATCAAAAGTTGCCCAGTTTTTTTTTTAGTTTTTTTATTCACAAGTGTTCATTTGGACAAACACAACATTTCCTTATTTTAAGGCAATAATTTAACTCCATATAAATTTGTGCATATATTTTCCAAGACTACTATTCTAAGATTCAAAAATGTGTTCACATGGTTTTCTTTCTCGAGCGTCTCTTGTGCGTAATTGTAAAGGGATGATGCAGGTCAAAGTTCTGGTTGTCGATAAGGGCGAGGAAAATATTCTGGAGTGAAAACTAACATATCAGTGTTTTAAAACATAAAAATGGTTTTTTTAAAACTTTTCCTTTTCAGTCCCTTGGAGTGATGCAAAGTTTATGCAACCATCACTTTAAAGCAAAACCAAATTCAAAGCCACTGAATCATCAATTATTATTCAGGTTAAATGTACTCATTTGAGGGCTTAAATCTGATTTCTACAAAACTTACAGTCATAGTAAACACAAAACCATAAGCAATATACAGATTAAAAAAATTACAAATAAATTTTTAAAAGGCCAAAACAGATATGAGATTTCTCATCACTATCGGAATTCCTCATAAAAAAGAATGCATTCATTTTTATAATACCTCTGTAAAGTTATAGAAAATGTCCTCCATCATATGAAAGGAGATTCCAAATCCCCAAATGGTAAAGAGATGGCCAGAATAAAATTTATTGGGACAGCATTTCCACAGCACTCATTTTGTAATCCTTTCTTCATTTAAAGCACAAGTACTGCACATAACATTTTGCCTGCAGCCACATTAGTCCTCCAGTCTGCTTTCAGATTTTTAGAAGGAATTATCTTTCTTTCTCATTTACAAGCCCACCAACACAGATGGCTCTACTGGAAGAACTGATCTCAGGATAAAACTAGCTCATCCCGCACATGATGAGCTAGGACAGAGTAGAAGTAGAATGAACAAAAAATGTAATTGTCAGAATAAAAAATTCCAATGAGCATCATTTTCCACAATCAAATACCAAACCAGAACCTGTATGACCAACAGGATGACCTCTGATAAATTTCAGGCTTTTTCTGAGAAGTTGAAGATGTGTCTCTGCATGTGAAGGGCCTTGAAAAAAATATAAATTGTTACAATTAAAAGAATTTAAGAATGTGAATTTTTGTTCACTCTCTTCTTCACATATATTTAGCTCTCAGAAACAAAATATATTGTAGCCTCAGGGAAATAATTTTTAGTTCAAGAGATAGCGTTTTGGGAAACAAATATTTGCAAGGGAGTAAAACCTAGCTCTTTTAAAGGCAATTTACAGAAAACCTTAAGGAAACAACGCTAGCTCTTTCTTACATTTTATGTTGCTAGCTACATTTACTGAGATTTACTGAGATTTTGCACATCCAATCTTCTGATACCTATAACCATTCACTTCAGTCTGTCACAAACAATTTTGTGCAGACATAAATGCGACTCCTAGTTGTGAAGGGCATAGTCAAATCTCTCTAATATCTTCTGGCAAGAATCTGCTTGAGGCACCAGGGAGCATTTTATCATGTCTATCACTGTTTCAAAATAATTAAGCATTGAAGTAATTTTTGTAGTCTACAGTAATCATACCCATATACAAGTGAGTATCTCAAAGAGGAAAAAAAAAAAAGACATGTAAAAAATATATTCAGACCTTGTGCCACCTTTGGTGTACCTCCTGGGAAGCCTATGTCCCAAAGTGGAATATGATTTAGGCCCTTATCTCTTTAAATATTTTCCGCTTTCCACATAAGATTTATAGCCTTGAGGTTTCTAAGAAGGTCCTAAGACATGCTCCCCTCCCTACCCAGAAAAAAACCCCAAAACCAAGAGCTATCGTAAGACACGATAGTGTGAGGGAGTTGCGTGGCAGCTTGCCTTCAGAAAAGGGCTATGTGGCTATGTTACTGTCATGGTCCTTTATTTCCCCTTTTTTCCTGTTTTATTCCCTTCTATCCGACAGCGTTTAACAACTCAGTCATGATATGTTAAAGATGGCATGTGGTTTATGTAACTATGTGATAATTCTTTAAAAAGCAAGTAGTGAGTTTAGGTTTGGAGAGCGCATTGCATACTGTAATGAATTGAACGTGCACAGGGAAGAGACATTTCAAAAGTGCAGAGGAGATTCATGGCAGAGAGTGAGTGAGTGGCCAGCAAGCAGCGAGCCTGCAGCACAGAAGAAAGCTTGGGAATTAAAGTCAGCATATGGTAGACACACAGTCATGCCTTATGGGTGATGGTGGGGAGAGATTTTCCTTGGAGACAGAAGAGACCGCAGAGTTTGCAGCAGCTGGAAGGTCTTGGCTACCCAGAGTGCAAACCTGAAAGAAAAGACCTGTCCCTCAAGTACACAGCGATGCGGAAGTTTTATTTACAAAAAAATTATTAATTTTGTACTTCTAGCTAGTCATTTTGAGTTCTATTTCTAAAAAGTTGCCTGCTTGTATTTCTGTTCCAAAAAAAAACCCTGGTTTTTGACTTTAAAAACTTTTCCAGTCTTTTAAGGGTACTAGCCTTACGAAAATGTCTAAACAGACCGAACTCAAAGTTTTGACCAATCCAGTGTCCCACCTCATAAGAGTTTTCTTGTAAGAAAAGTATGCAACTGTAAAATAAATGAATTACAAGCTATCATTAAACAGGTATGGAAACCACTCTTATGAGATGGGACCCAGGGCCGATCAGCTCTATTCATCAGTCTAAGCTCAGTCTAAATAGTAGCCACAGAGATACAACTGACCATTGCATTTAAGCAGATCACAGCATGAATATATATGTATATTGAGGACTATAGATTTCCAGACAAAAATCTCAGAGCTCCTCCAGGCTAACAGCCAGGTGGAGACCCTTTGTTCCAATACCTCAACATGTACCACAGTAAGTCAGGGTTTGCTCTGAATAATTTTGCAGAAACACTAAGTGTTGTTGGACTGAAAAAAAAAAGCACCTCCACATCCAGCTATGTTACATAGGTGACCCTGATTACTCACTGCAACTCTTTGTAGTTATGTAAAGATAGAAATTTATTGCAGATAAGATTAATTAAACACCTGGTGTCAATACATAACCATTCTGAGAAAAGTGGTGGAGCCAATCATCACTCTTCAAATGAAGTTTAACATTAATTTCTTGAAATGAGCGTATACTTGAGAGAGTGCATATACTGAGGCTTCCCATTTCAGCCTCTATCCTCCATATACAAAAGAACAAATTAAATACATCTGTAGTCTACTGGTTATGATGCATTTTCCTCACAGGCAGCATTAATGAAGTTTGTCTTCTTTGGAAGCTGACAGTAACTGAGGCTGTTCTGCTTCCCTGGAGTTACAATTTTGAATCTTCAACTCACAAAGAAAACTGACAGTGTGAGGGCCATTGTTATTGCGAAACACAACTTTCCCAAGCCTGTTCACACTGTATTCCTTGTGAACCAGCTGCCAATAGGCTGCATTTAGCACCACGTGCCCTCTCTTAAAGGCTCAAACCTGATGGCAAACAAATGGGTGGTTGGCAGCTACACAGGTTTGCAATTTTTGGCCAACAGAGCATTCACATCTGTATCTAATTATAGAATGGAATAGCCAAATTCTCAGTTTTATCAGTGAATCATTAGCAGAGCCTAGTACACATGCTCCAGTATTATTTAAATTAAATATCAAGCCACAGAACCAAAACTAAATATACCATTCTTCTCCTAATATATTCTTGCTATAGGTATCACTACTGTCACTGGCTGGTAATAATACGTAGAAAATGAAGGAAAGATTGAGACATGTTTTTCCCTTGTAATATAATTAATAGAAAATGCAAACACAGAAGATTGAATATTTCAGCCAATTGATTTCTTGTTTTGTCACTTAAGCCAGAGGCATTTGACTGGATGGAATTTTTATTTGCTTTTGTTGGACGTTGTTCTGTTTTTCCCACCCTTCATTTGGAGACATGATTTAGAACAATGTTATTATTTACAACTATGAAATGCAAAATTTAGAAGGCAAAATATGTAATCAATATCCTATTAACAGGATTTGTAGATGCAGGAAATTCATTTTGTGGCTGTACACAAAAGCAAGCTTATCAAAGACATTCAAAATGATCTACTCTATAAACGAGCCATTCATACTAGATTTCTCTGTAATACCATTCTGTGAAACTGTAGTCTGGTCAGATCCATATGTTTGGGTTGGCTTTTGGGTTGCATTGGCAGTGTTTGTCTTGGGAATTGGAGGCACCGGAGGGGGTGTGGGGGGGTGGGTGTCCCAGGGGGGCTCTGGTGAGATAAGTGAGGAGGTACATCCTTGAAACTAGATAAGAGCTACCAATTAACCCCATTGTTTAGAAAAGCCCAGCAAATTCCTCTAGAGTATTCTGACCTATTCTAATTAGCATAGCAAAAACCCCACCCACGGGCAAGAAAGCCCCCTACCCAACAAAGCCCCACTGAATATGTGCAGTAAAAAGAAAGGATGCTGTGACTTTAAGTGAAGACAAGGCATTACAAGAACCAATAGAAGCAAGGACAACTAAGCGTAGATGTAAAAACACTGATAACTGTTGCTCGGAATGTATAAATACTTACCGTGTGTTAACTGAGGTGTGCTAGCTTTGCGGAGTTACCACCTAGCACCCATCTCTGTGCAGACATGACATAAACAAGTATCTCGGCTCTGTGTGTGGGATTGGCTCATTGCACACCGGGTAACAAACCCCGCTTGAGGGACAACAAAACCACCTTCCCAAAACCATCATAGTTCTTTTACCAAAATCCCTTGTATTTTAGAAACCTTATTGAAGTAACATTCAAAAGTACTTTAAGTCTAAATAAATTTAAAGTACTTTTAAAGAAATAAAAAAGCCATATTTAACAAACAATATTTTCAAAAACACATATGTACACTAAACTGGGTAACACATGCACTTCAACGTCTTTCCATACTCCCCTGTGGTCAAGTACAATGTGTTGTTTCCAGGTTATTTAAAGAAAATACGTTTAATACTTAAAGTCTATGTTTTTTCTCAACATTGTTTCTGTTGCATAGTCTGAAGTACCTTCAGTTGTGCTTTCAGCACAACTTGGATGACCCCATTTCTCACGAGGTCAAACTGCTGGGCCTTCCTGCAGTGCAGGGTTCAGACAGGCTACATGAGATGTCCTCTATACTCTTTGGAAAGGTACCCTGCCTCTGTGCTTCAACTCGCTGCCCCATTGGATGAGTAACATTAAATGATACTGGTGGTATTTAAAAGACATGTAGATGTGGCACTCAGGGACATGGTTTAGTTGTGGACTTGGCAGTGTTAGGTGTACGGTTGGACTCAATGATCTTAAAGGTCTTTTCCAACGTAAATGATTCTATGATTCTATAGCTTGGTGGCAAAGATCCCTGAAGGTTTAATAGCTTACAATTTAAAAACTTTTATGCTTTGCAAGTAATTAGGACTATATGACTTTTACTTCCCAATTACAAGGACCGGCTTTTTCCATTATTTTAATATTTGAAACACGCAGCTCAATTTCCAAACGCTTATGGACATTTCCAGAAGTTACATCACAACTTAGAAAAGCCAGTCCCTGGTGGGACGCGTCCCTCCCTGTTCGCAATTGCAATGTCTCCTTAGACAAAGGCACCCACCGCTTACATTGAGAAGTAATGCTAGGAAAGTACTGTAATTATGTACCTATGTTTAGATATTTCTTTCCAATTCTGTGTAAAGTTTTTTGCCCTCTGCTCTCTCCCTCCCCCATCTGCTCTTTGTTCACTTTGACACCCTATAGCTATCTTCCCCTCCTGCGCCTCATCCTGTTGTCCTCATCCTGGTTTGTTTTTATTTGTTGTTGAGTGTGTTGTTGTGGGTTTTTTTTCTATCTTTCCTCCTAATTCTTTCCCTCCTCCCTCAAAGGCAGCCGGTACTCTCTCCTTTTCCCTGCCTTTTACAGCTCCCTGGACACTTCTGCACAACTGAACCTCCGTAGGGAGAGGGCTGCAGCTGCAGGCGCTCTTCTGAATGCTGCTAGCAAACGCTCCACAGGTCATTAGAGATTCACAGGCAGTAGTTTGACAACTGATAAGCCATTACTACAGTCCATCCTATTTGTTGTCTAGGGAAAACAACTCCATGAAAATCAATTTAAGACATTTTTTAAAAAGGCGAGTAGCCAGCTAGGTGTATGCTATTTCAATCTAACGTAAAGCCTGCTACTTCACACAAATAAGTGGCTCTCCGAATTTTAGCTGATCACTAGGTTTATAGACTTCTAAGAAAATGTTAGTTTTCCTTTCTGTATACCTACGTACCGGGCACACGTGCCCAGGTGCTGGCAGCCGGGGCGGCCCCCGTGAGGCGCGGCCGGGGCTGCCCCGTGCCGGACACAGCCGGTTCCAGCCGGCTCCAACGGCCCCAGCGCAGGGCCCGGCTGAGCCCCTCAGCCGCGGGCGGGCGCCTCGGGGAGAGCCCGGGTAAGGAAGGCCAAAAGGCTGCCCGGCAGCCGGGGCTGAGGGAACCCGTGTGAGAACCAGCCCTGCGAGCCCCGCGGGGAGAGCAGGAGGAGGGGAGAAGGTGCTCCGGGCGCCCCAGCAGAGACGCCTCTGCGCCCCCGGCAGAGACCCCGCTGGGGCAGGGCTTTCTCTGCAGCCCGTGGGAAGGCCCCAGGCTGGAGCAGGGAAACGTGTGAGGAGCAAGGAGCGGCAGAGAGGGGCTGTTACGGGCTGACCCCAGTCCCCATCCCCCTGCGCCGCTCAGGAGGGGGAGGAGGGGGAGGAGTCAGGAGTGAAGGGGTGAAGGTAAGCGTGGGAAGAAAGTGGATGGGTGGGAGAAGGTGTTTTAGGTTTTCTCTTTGTTTCTCACCATCCAACTCTATTTCTAACTGGCACTAATTTTCCCTAGGTCAAGTCTGTGACAGTAATTGGTTAGTGATCTCCCTGTCTTTATCTCGACGCATCAGCATTTTCATCCTTTTTTCTCCTGCTGTCCCGGTGAGTGAGGGGAGTGAGAGAGCAGTTGGGTGGACGTCTGGCAGCCAGATCATGTCAACAAACCACAAGTTCCCTGCACAAATTTCTGCTTGTAATTGTATATAAGGTATTACTTGAAGATGTATTGTCTTCCAAGTGTACTAACTGTACCTAATGTATAAATCAGTTATTTTCTTCCATTGTCCAAAGTTAGTGTGCATTTAGTGACCTGTCAAATAGGAAAAACAAGAAATCCTTAAGCTTTCATCCTGTACTTACACTGTTATACTTTGAGATCTTACCACCTTCTATCATCACAGCCATCGTACAGAGGCAACGTGCCATCGTCTTAGCTTTGTCTAAGTGGGGTGACAGCATTCCTTCCCTATCCCACTTCACACAGGACATAATTAACGTGGTAAAATTATTTAATGTAAAACTAAATCAACATTTGGCACAAAACATGCAGATATTACTGTGTAACAGGTTTTAAGAGTAATATTTCTACCCTGTCTAATCCGCTTTTCGTATTTTAAATTCCCCATTCATTGCTGTCCATGATGATAAAGGGAATTAGTGTTTCCTGATTAGTTTTGAGCAGTGAAGATGTGCGCTTCAGTTTGGGGTAAAATTGGATAATTCATTAGTCACACTGTTGAAAGTTCCAAGTCTATTATACCCCTTAAGCTATTTTCCCCAGGGAAATTTCTATCCTCCTAATTTGTAATGCCTGTCGCCAAAATTATTAATATTGTCTATAGTAATGTATAACATGTTGAGTTTATTTGTTTCTTTATTTGTTTGCTTTGTAAGGAATTGCTAACAAGTAGCTGAGGGTATTTGCATTTTTAGAATGATAAAGACTTTTCTTCCAAAAGTCTTTTGTTTAACCTACATTCATAAATTAAATGTGGAGGTAAATTTCTTAACCCCCACACAGGGTCAAACTGTAACCATTAGACACTAATTAGAAGTAAAATCTCAGATAGGAGATAACTGAATCTAGTGTCCAGTTTCAGTTCTATTTTCTCAATTTTTATTGTAAGCAGACTACCATATTTAGTTTAATCCCTTGGAGACAATTCAGACATTAAGAATCTCTCTATATTATATAATATATATATTATGATTCTGATGTGCTTACCTAACTTAAAAAAAAAAAATCAGCAAAAAACATTATTTGTAATTTCAACTGGTTTATAGCAAAAACAAAGTCAGATTCCTAAGCAAACTCATCCTAATGGATCCAGAATGAGTTGCTTTTTGGATTTAAAGAGTTACAACAATACTATAATATCGATTGTAAGGTACTGTAAGCCACAGAAAGAATTAAACTAATGAAGGTGCATTATAATAATTATTATTATTACTATTATTTTTGTTAATATTATTATTACTATTACTGTTATTATGTTATAAGACCTAAAAATAAAGATGACTTTGTCTGCTCTTTGACGTGTCTGATGGGAATGTCTACATGTTTCCTATCCCTGCATGTCTTCTCTGCATGATGCCAGAAAAGAGGAGGGGCCTGGAACATTGCAAACAACCCTCCACAGCCTGAGCCACGTACCAGGAACTACAAGAAGAAAAGCAAGCACTTGTATGTAACGTTACTAAACTGCAACACTATTAATTCTGATAAGAAATTGACTGTTGGAAAAACAGTATTCTAGAAATAAAAAGTAAAACCATGGAATCCAAGGGCCAAAGAACTTCTGACCTGAAGGTTTAACTGATTCTACCAAAAACCTCTTCACACATGCAGAATACATACTGCATGAATCAAGACATGTAGATCAATATTACTTGGGATCACAATTTATAAAAGACATTTCTCACAGAAATAAAGACAGTTTGATCTAGAATGTCTAGTCCTTTCCATCATGTTAATTTCACACTTCTTAAAGTCCTGTCTAGGAATGGGTTTTGATAATTTAGTTATGGACCATAAGGGTATGATAAAATGGCAAACTGAAGATCTAAAGCAATCATTCGGTTTAGGTCAATTGACTGGAGAATGTAGCAAAGTACTTTGCACAAAGTGCCCCCCAGGTTTTTCAGGGGAAAAACAGTCAAACAACATCAATTTGTTTCATGTACTTTTCAAATCTATTTTCTTTCCTCTAAATTAGCATCACATACAGGCAAATTTTAAATTTAGTATATCCTTCTGAGGACCATATAAAAATTACAAGATTCAGGTAAGATTTAACATGAACAAGCATCCATAGCCATAAGATCACAGCAATACACATGCACTGATATCTGTATATAGTTTACAGTGATAGGATAAATAGGATCATTGCTGTAATGTAAATAATTTTAAGAAAGATCTGCAACAAATTAAAATTGTGAAAAGTCATAATGAGATCTAGACTGTACGAATAAGTTATACAGGCAGCATAACAAATGAGTAGGAAGCTCTTCCTCCCATCAATCCCAGCTGTGAAAGGAATTCACAGGAAACAGACATCAAAATACTAATTGGAATCAGATTGTCAACTTAGGCTGGGTCATTATTTCTGTTTGACATACAGAATTGTAGAACATTTTTACCATTTTAATAACAGCACTAGAAAACTAACAAAGGGAACTTTCCAACAAACACTTTCTAAGGAAGCATTTTGTGGGAAAATGCTTCGCAAGGTTAATCACAAATATGGATTTATCACCACAGTGAAAGCCAGAGCAGTTCTGCAAAATCTCTCTGTGACTCACTAGTGGCAGTGTTTCCACCAGTTTTACCCCCGTAATCTGTCTTTCTGATAGTATGGCTTCAGTAATACTGCATTGCCAGGTCTCGGCCAAGATGCCTGCCTGCCACTGGCGTTTAGATGGGATACTTGTAAATGGATCATGATTAGGACTGCAGGAGTCTAAAACTTCCCTGTCTGCCCTCAGTAGCCTACGGAGCTGCTGGAAGGTAGAGATGCTTTCCCAAGGCCATTCTCTCTTGAGTTAGTATTGTCTTTTTCTCCATCATGGAAGTTTTGATGCTCTGCCCCATTCCTTGAACGCACGTCCATACGTCCACTAGAACACCTTGCATTATTTTCTATGTTTAACAAAAAAAAAAAAAAAAGCCAGATGGTTTAGCCATTTTTTTTGGTGAGCTCCCTAAAGCTTACCAAATATCAGAATACTTTGAAGACCTGTGACAATGAATCCTAAAGTGCCAGAGAAAAGAACAGAGTATTGCTACTTCCCTGGCTTATTAATCTGCTCAAAGAAATTCTTTTGCTTATAGGATGGATGCAACACTAAGTAAAAGTTTCATGAGAAATTAATGGTTTTGTCAGGCAGCTTGCATTTCTTGAATATTGACACATAAACACTTGTGAGATGAAAAAACCTGGACAAATTTAATATTTAGAGGTGTGGTGAGTGAAATAATTAAAAAAACATGTAGAGGTTCTGGAGAGACAAACAAGGGAAGTAACTGAACTGGAAAATATATATATATATGTGGGAAAGAAATATTTGTTTTCCATTTGCAATGGAGAAAGAAAAAGGGAAAGGAACTGAACTGAAAAAATATATAGATGTGGGAAGGACATGTTTGTTTTCCATTTATAATGGAAAACTTCTATTTAATACCCTACATAAAATACCGGTATCCAGCTGGAATTCTTAATATTTTCTAGTACTGATGCATCAGTCCTGAAGAGACTGCTTAGAAAGAGGGAGGGACTTCTGTGGCCACTTGTAAGTACTGAGTCTGATTTCCCAGTATTCCACATGAAAAAAGACAAGGAAAATTGCCAAATTCATCCAAAAGCCAAAAGTTTGACAGTGACTAAGAATGAATTATGTTTACTAACAATTTAATGATTATTGTATATGAAGAAGGCAGACCTATATTCAGTATTCATTAGTATTCAAAGCTTTAATACCTTCAGTTTCATGTAAAAAAAAGAAAACATGATAGCATGTAAGAACCACTCCAGATAAAAACACTTTTCTGAAACATATCTGTTCATTCATGTACATTCCAAATGATAGAAAATGATTAAAATGATCACTTGAACCCATCTTCCAAAACTGCTTGTCTGAAAACTCATGCAAAAGTGCATACCACAAATCAATTTCCTGAGCTCTCAGATGCCATTTTAGCATCAGATTCATGCCTGTTGAGCTCGCTGACCACAGTTATTTTATTTTATTTTATATTGAAAATCTGCAATATTTCTGCAACACCATTTGCTCAACTGAATTCCACCTATATTTATTTTTTAAAAAAACCGATACCATGAAGCTAACATTTTAAATGTATATTTCCCCCAACCTTTAATTAATCAGCTAATCCACTAAACTTCTTATTAATTACATTTTTTTTGGGATAGCATTATTAAACATATGCAAATAAGATATACTGTTGAGGTAAACAATGTATTTAATCTGAGAAAGGATATAGAGCACATGGCACATACTAACTTATGATTTTTCCATCACAAGGAGACTCAGCTACAGGAAGTCTTTGCTGCATCACAAGTAACGGAACAAGTAACCATAAGGAAAATAAAAGCAATGGCCAAGTAATATTGAACTCTACCAAGAGCAAGCATGTGCTTAGCTTGCTGTATAGAACAATTAGGAATCAGGAACCTGGAGCCAGCACCTAGGAATTTCTTCCACATCAGTCATGCCTTGTGCATACTTTGTGCTTTTCTGGTGCCCTACCTCAAAAAGAATACAACAGAACTGAAAAGGGTCAGAGAAAAATGAAAAATTTAAAAAGTGATAAATGGACTAGGATTCTTCAGCCTGGAAAACAGCTGACCACGGATGTCTATGATACAGACTGCAAAACTGTGATTTGCTTGGACAGGGGTGCATATCAATCAGCCATTCATTGTCCTGTGCAATACAAGAATGCAATAAAAGGAGATGATTCTTAACGTGTCATTAAGCTGTGGAGCTCCTTGCCACAGGAAACTGTACATGATAAAAATGAATGTGAGTTCATGGGGGGCAAAAGGCCGTAAGAGAAAAAAAGAGAAATCAACTGAGGTTTGTCAGATTAAAAGATGTTACTTACGGCTTAGGATGTCTCTGAACCAGAAATGTTGGAGGCTGGGAGAGGATTTTCAAGAAGAATCACTACATTTGCCCTGTTCTAATATTCTTCCTTAAGTGTCTGCTGTTGGCAACTGCTGCCACCGATCGCATAGACCATTGGTCTCATTCTGACAGTAACCATACTAACTTCAGTGGAAGTACTCAGAACACTTACAAGTAATCAGCATGAGTAACAGGAGCAGAATCACCAGCTTCTGTTGGAGAGGTGACATTTCTAACAGAGGACTTCCTGGCATCCAGAGCTTCTTACTTCTTGAAATATTCTAGGAATGTGGAACATTCAATGCTTTGCAAAAGACTTTGAATTTTCCTAGGATAATTCTGGATGGAAGACATCTCAGAAAAGCTTCAGTTCAACCTCTTACTCACAGGAGGTCAGGTCTGATCAGGTTACAGAGGGCTTTAATCAATCAGGGCTTGAAAACCTTCAGGGCAAGAGACAGCACAACCCTGCTGGGCAACTTGTCTCTGGTGAATACTTGACTGTCCTAGAGGTGGAAAGTTTCTCCTTATATCCAGTCAGACCTTACTCTGTTAAATGTCTCTCATCCTCCCCTGATACACTTCTGTGAAGTGCCTGGCTCTGTCTTCTTGAGAGCCCTTTGTAGATCCTGGCATACTGCTGTTAGGTCCCCTTGAAGTCACCTCTTCTCCAGGCCAAACAAGCCCTAGTCCCTCAGCCTCTCCTCATAGGACACATGCCCCACTCCCTGACCACTCTAGAGGCCTAGGATGATTAGGGACCATTGATGTCAGGGACCAGATCAGGGACCTCTTGATGTCTTTCCTGTATTTGGAGACTCAAAATTGGATGTCGTATGCTAGATGTGCTGGGTATAAGGGGATAATCCCTCCCCTCGATATCCTGGCTGTGCCCCTGTGAATGTCTCCCAGGGCACTGTTGGCTGTCTCTGCAGCCAGGGCACACTGCTGGCTCATGCTCAGTGTGTATCTACCAAAGCCCCCAGGTCCCTTCCCGCAGCGCTGCCCGCAGCCAGGCAGGCACCAGCCTGTACAGCTGCACAGGGTGCTTCCTGCCTGCAGCAGGACTTGGCCTTTGTCCTTGTTGAACTTTTTAAAGTTCCTCCTGGTGCACTCCTCCAGCCTGTACAGGTCCCTAAGAATGGCAGCACAATTTCATTCCTCTACTAGTATAGTATTTAAGCAATCACTTAAGCAGCTGCCCAAAAAGTCATACCTTTCCACGTATCTCATAAATAGAATTCTCCGTCATGAAAGCACAATAGGACAACAAATGCTATTAAGTCAGTTGGGAGTGCAACTCACTATGAACCAGCTGAAGCAGAACAGGTTTTACTGTATTCAGAAGTCTTTTCAGTCTCTGTCATGTATATTCTTAGGTTATAGCTATAATAAGCAGTAGCAGAAAGTAATAAGCAACATCAGGTCTCTCCTGGGTTTTGTAGAAGTCTGCAGAAGTTACTTAGCATAGGCACCATACCAGATGTTGTCTGGAGCATTTTCTAGTATATAGCACTTCCACATGGAGTGTTAAATATATCTAATGCACTCACTTTGTGGAAGCTGGCCGGTGCATCTAACAGAACTTTATATATCTGTCGGTGCTTAGTTTTTGTCATTGCGAAAAAACCCCGTGCGTAAGTTACCTCCTTGCTACATTAGACAATGACTCATTTAGGATCTTCCACACATTCTGTTTTTAACTTTTGAAAAGTACTAGACAAGAAATTACTAAAAGGAGAGATGGGAAGAAGAGACAAAAATGCTTTCTCCTAGTGAATAATAAACTATTTAAGAGTATTTTATTTCAAGAGTATTTTATTTCAAAATTATTTTAGGCAAAAATTTAAAATGCAATATGAACATTTAGCTACTCAGATTGTATGAAGTACTTTTCTCACATATCTCACGCTCTCTGTGTATATATATACACATATATATCAGCAATCACTTCCTCACCTACCAGTTTTCCTTGACATGTAAACAAGAAAAGCATGTACTTGCCAGTATAGGTAGGAATACTACAACATTCACTTTTGACATGTATTTTCACAGAGCACCAATGACTGGCCTTCTTTACTGATATTTACTGGGGTTTAAAAAGTTTTAAAAACCACATTCATCACCTTGAAATTATTTTGGTTTCACTAAATGCATTTAGAGATGTTCATATTTTTTCCAAAAGATGTGACAATTTTGTTTTATGCTTTTGAAGGAAATTTTTTTATTCAACATGCCAGTCCAAATTATGGATGCAGAGAAACTAAAAGAGGAAACTGATATAGGATGAGTTTAATTTCTTTTCAGTAATGTTGTAATAGCATTAAAAATCTTCTCACTGTCAGGTAGTAAATCTAGCACTTGAAGTATGACAGACATTTGTGGTCCAAAAAGCAAGGCCAAAATTAAAAAACAGCTTTCAAATACTGGATGCAAAAGAACCTCTTGCTTACAGACTGCAGCAGCAAATAGACTTTGGACGACCAGCTGGATGATGAGTAGGCTTCCCTAATGGTCCTGTCTTGAGGACTGTTCTTAACAATTAAAACCATTTGCTTTTACTGTTCTTGACAAGCATAACAGTGGTAACAGGTGTGAGAATCTGCTTAAAAGGAGAGAACAAGAGAATGAAGATGCCACAAAAATCTGGCAGGCTGGGCAGAATAATTTTCTTCATCATTTTGCTCACATTTCTGTAGGTGCCAAATATGAATCTAAAAAGGAAGCAATACCTTTTACGTAAAAATAATGCTTGTTTTGCAGTTTCGGACAAGGTGATCTGTGATCAAATGTTCGCTGGATTTATGACCATCTGCCATGCTACAATGAGGCAGTTGTCAGGATTAGTACCATTTTAAGAAAAAAAAAATCTATGGAGTTTTGGTTTTTTGACCTTCCAACTGCCAACACTACACATACTACTTACGACATAAAGATTTGCAACAGCACAAACTTAAAAAAATAAGAACAGAACCAATGACTAACCAAGAGAGAAGAACGAACTGGCAGTCTAAATCAGAAATTGTTATGTCAAGGTTTTATATTTTCAAGGATAGATCCAGACTATTCTTTAGAAATAGCTTCTGAGTTTTCAGTTATTTGATAAAATACAACTTAAGCCTTCCAATTCCAAAGTATGAGCCCTTTCCAAACAAGCCAAGTAAGCAGCTTGACAGTATTCATCTTTGGATGTGTCAGGTCTATTTTTTTTTTTCCCTATCAGAAAGTGCATTTTTTCCTTAAATCCCTCTTGTGTACACACAATCATACACACATGAGTCCCATTTGCTTCTCATTTTTAACAGGGACATTATTTTAATTGGCTGCAGTAGAATTTATATTTTTCTAACGCTGCATGATTCATGTATTCTGCAGCTACAGTGAAGAAAAAAACCAGTGGCATTCTGGGTAAACATCCATGTGAAAAATCAGTGGTAATTCTGGTTTCAGCAATTTCACTAGCAGGTTGAGAAAGAGTAGCACCCTTTCAGGGAATCAGCAAAGTAAGCTAACACTCACTGAGTTTGACAATGTTCTCAACATCATCATCTTCCCATTATTGGATGGGATCATGATATGAATTCAGATTATTGCTATTGTCAGGGAATGATTTATCCAGTACTGCTATTAGTATATATATCTTTACCAAGTGTAATTCTGAATAATTAAACTTTCAAAGGTGTGCCAATCTTTGGTTCCTCAGAGATTAACAGGTACTGCAGATAATAATATAGGATTCCCCTTCCAGGGAACTCAACTGAACTTTAATGCACTTTCTAATGGCATTACTTGACTTTGGAAATCTACTCTTCTCTCATACAAACTCTTCTCTTCCTCCTCTGTGAATGCTGATGTTAGCAGCAGCAACAGCAGTAACTAAAATACTACACTGCTTTTGCTGATGAAGGCAAGACCAGAGACATCTGGCTCACACAGGCAATTTGAGTGGATTTGTCAGAAAACACTTTTACTAGAATATGGAAAGGCCCTTGAGGTACACTTATTGTACAATGGGAAAAGTTTATATATATGAAAAAGTGCCCAGAATCCATGTTGATTTTTAATGACCTCTTTGAGACTTCAAAGCAATAAATGAACCAAACTGGATTAGATTTTGAGAGGTCTTCCAGTGTTCTGGTTGAATTTCTAATATGACAAAGTAAATGCTGGAAACTGTCACATTAGCCTTAACCCCTCAAGTTTAGATTTTATTTTTAAAGGAAAACTACAACTTGATTTAAGCTGTAGACTTCATTTAGTACAAATACATACAAATCTACTTGCACCCTGGAGAGTCTCAAAACCTATATGAATAATAGTATTTTAACACTTCTCGTTCTCAGCGTAAAGGCATGAATCACAGACACTCCTTTAGTAGCACTGACATTCAAAAAAAGATAGTTTGAGTCCTCTCTGTAACCAGAATAGATTCAGTAAACAAAACAGTTAATTTTTTGTTCAGTGGATAACAACAAGGAAAAGTTGTAGTATTCCATTGTAAAAGAATAAATGAAAAGAAAACATATATAGCCTAAGATGAAAAGGATTTCTAGTTTGGTGCAGGTAAAAATAAACAAATAACCAGAAAAGTTTAGAATCATCTGGGTCTATAAAATCAGGCTAGATGTCCAACAGCAATAGACTTGAATGATTGCTGCAAATATTGGGATTTGCCATAACAGAAAGAAAATACTCCATATGGGTTTTCTGCAGCAAAGTAGTTGGTTTTTTACTGAATGATATCATCATAGCTTAAGCAGAGATTATGCATGAGTCAAAAAGATCCTGACATTACGCACATCCTGTACACAGGCAATTGTACTGGACATTTCCTAGTGGCGTGGAGCAAATCAAGACCTCTTTGGTGTTCAGAACACAAATGTTGTCCTCTGTCCCAGTTCTCCTAGAAAAAAATGAGTCCTTCAAATACACATGTAAGAATAAGAGAAAACAGATTTCTCCTCTTGCAATACTGGGCTTCTGCAAGTGCATCAGCTTCAAAGAAGATGGAGGGAGAGGAGAAAGTATAGAAAATAGATGCATGCAGGAAAAAATCATTTGTAATCGGTAAACAATGTTTCCTTGAGTGATGTTTTACAAAAAGGATGAAATCAAGTGTTAACCATTGTTATCACAAATTTAGCTAGCAGAAGATGTCAGAGTCTTTCATGACAAGAGCAATGTCTCAAACCCCAAAACAGGACAAACATACATTGCCTGGTTCACCAGCAAGCAAATTTTTAGCAAAGAGGAAATGTTCAGTCATCCCCAGTGAACTCTATTGTTTTCAAAGTGATAAAGTTTGAGTTTCAAACATTGACCATGAAAATCAGAGCTGAAAGAGCAATGTGTAGGTCTGTGATTTTAGTCTGTCTGATACTAGGTCCCTGTACTGCTAAATCATTAAGGTAAAGTAAATGATACTTGTGTCAGAGGTTAAAAAGCTACTACTGCCAATATCTTAGTGATGGCTCGGGTGATATATGCAGTCCTAACCAATACTGATCCCATCTAGTGAAATAAAGGTATGTTGAATCCTATATGAAAAGATGCACTTTAAAGGTTAGGAGTTATGAGCCAGGATTTTGGTCAGGGGATGAAAGGTTGCGTGTTGCTAGTTAAAGGGTTTTGCTTCAACTTGTTCTGTGTTCAGATCCAACCACGTACAGACTCTATGAAGTGTTTTCCAATGCAACCCACACATGAAAACACATATTATGCTAGAAATGTGATTGTTCAGTAGTATAATGTCTGCTCCTGCTCTTCTGTGGGATGTTTACAAGTTAATGTATATTTGGGTAGCCTTTTAAAAAACTTGAATCTAAAGTGAAATATTAAAAGAACTCTGCTAACAGTGCATGTTTCTTTGAACTTTGTTGCAACTACCAAAGTCAAATGTATTGCCTTTAAAACAAATTCTAACAATTACTGGAATAAGCATTAATGAATTTGAGAAATCACATTTCAGATGTCACGTGATGGTTTTAAAGTCAGATGTATGTTCACATTGCTTCTGCAATAATGTCCAAATTCTGAGTCTCTAATCTCGTTATTTTAAATGAGACTAATTTCAAAGCTTCCAATAGCTACCTGAGGTGAGGTGAGAGAATGATTTCTCATAACACTGGTAAGTCTTCAGACTGTGAAAAGTATTCATGAAATGTAATTAATTTAGATTAATTTATCTAGCTTTATTTAGCGACTGCTTTTAAAGTAATTCTCAAATAATTGTTATTAGCTTGAATAACCAATCTTATTTTTTAAAAAAAGAAAAAAAGAAGTTAAAGGGTAAGTTTTGACTGTTCTATTGTAAAAAAGAAATTAATGTTTTAATGTAGATACTAGAGTCTTATCAGAAAAATCAACAAAAAACATTTAAAAAATCCTCCACCAAAAACTAAGCATAAGTCTGTTTTGTTTTTAGTACTGCAGACTGTTCCGTATAGTCCATTTTGACAGTGATTATCAGGAAAATATACCACCAGTTTAAAATTTGATTGAAAATTCAAGTTTGTTTACAGGTGCTGGAACAACAGAGCATGCAAAGATATATAATTATAGAATAATTATAACAAAAGCTTTATGGCTTTCCAGGAACTGTCAGATGTCTCAGGCATTTAGCTAAATAATAATAGTGTGTAAGTATGCACACACCTTTATATATAATAACTATAAATAATAGTTTTGTGTGAGTTGGCAAAGAAAGAAAAGAATTATGCCAACACCAGCCATCTCACTGGAATGAAAAAACAAACCAAAACAAAATCCTACAGATAAACTAAATAAAAGATGAATAAAACAACCAAAACAATGAGGGTTTTTTTTGTGAGTAGACACGTTGAAAGTTGTCCAATTAAATGTATAGGAATGTATTAATTGCTACAGTTATTTAGCCAGTGTATTTAGCCATGTTTTACTCCCTTAGTAGAAAAAAGACGTTTCTTTGGTGAATTCCACCAGAATTTTTCTACTTTCCAAAACACCAAGTAGCTACCAAAAATACTTAATTATGAACCTGATTGTTTTCCACTTCAGTACTTCATGTTAAGTATACTGAGTCATTGTTTTGCAGCAGGAGGTGCCGATTTATTAAAATCCCAGCGAGAAAGGCACTGAGACTCTATAAAGTATCATTCAAAATGCCATTTATTAACATTTATTATTTATTGTTAACACTATAAAGAAAGAGAGTATAATAAAAGTCATTTTATGTCCCTTCAGATGCTGGGAACCCTAAGTTGTGCAGCATCAAATGAGGCTCCAGTCATGGTGCAGAACACTTATGAAAGTCCTATCCATGAAGGGTTACCCTGTTTTGGTCATTCAAGTTATCACAGGATTTTTCTTCAAATGAAAAACTGTATTCATCATTTATATTGTCAAATGCACAGGCCTGAATACAACCAAGCTGCACGTGCAGCACAGCACAGGCCTGCTCCTACTCAGATGACAGTTACCTGGGTCACCAGCTCTTCCACAAACAATGGTCCTCCAGTCAGGATCATTCCAGTCGTGAACACCTCAATAGTTCTTTAACGAAGGGCAGCTTCAGAATGCAGTCCGATATGTCCTCTGAGCTTCTTCCTCACTTCATTTTATGCTTCTATGCCGCTTTTAGAAAACAATGATGCAATATTTTCCTTCCACTTACCATTCTGTATCTGCTCCCAACAAAGGATGAAGTTATTACTGAAATTTCAGGTGTTAATGCAAGATGCAAATTCTTAGTTTTGATCTATTGTTGGTTTTGATACAGAAAGTTCAATTCTAGGCAAATTTATTCTTTACAGAAAATATTCCACACTATCCTGACACACATATTGCAAACAGTAGTCAGGGAATAATTGAATTATGTTCTTATGTTACCAACTCCATCACGTCAACACATCTCTAACATTCTATTGCAACATTTCATTAAACATAAGAAATATTATAACAGACATCAGGCAAATAACATTTTCATCTTACTGACTGGAAATTTCAAATTAGGAATCCTGAATTACTAACCAGAATTGCAGTAAGGTGCATCAAGATTCCAGGCTTTTCCCGACATTACAAATATCTTGATTCTGTTTTGTTTTATCCTTGAGAAAAGCTACCAATATTTTCCTGGTTTATTGTGGTTTATTTTATCCTTAACAAAAGCTACCAAGGGTTGTCCCCCCGCTCTTCTGTATCACCTAAAAGTCTTAGTTGTAGATGTCAAATTATCTGAATAAGAACCAAGCAACTAAAAGGGCTATAGCCATCACAGTAGTCCAAGCTGGACTGGCACTTGCTGTAGGTCATATATCTCAGTAGCACTCAAATGGCTGAAAAGCTGTCCCACTTTAAAAGACAGAAATGTGTTCAGAAAAAAAAAAATCAATGATCAACAGTAAGTCTGAAAAATTTGCAAGCACAAAATATTTATTTATAAATATAAAAAAATTTTCTCCTCAGAACAAAAATATTTGCTCAAGCAATTCATTGTATATTGAACTTTGAATTTTGCAGTTTACATATAATGAAGACAGAAAGGCTTTATGGCTGAAAATTCAAGTCAAAAATAGGGTTGAGAATGCAATTTTTTAACTTAATATTGATTTCTGTATTTAAACAGTGTGATCCAAAAGATGAAACACACAATCTTCCTTATACCGTTTTTATTTCATTGAATTTCAATTGCCTTGATGAGTACTAATAATGGGCATGAATTAAAAAATCTATTACACATCTTACACATGCATCTTACCCAATTCCTTCAGATCTACTGGTTTAAACTTTTATCTTATTCTCTGGGATATTTCTTTTACGTCTTAACTAAAAGTAAATAGAACCAAAGAGCCGCTTACAACAAGCTATCTAAATGATCATAATTTCCTCCATAATTACTGTGTGCTGGGAATCACATAGTAATATGGATTACCCATAAACATTAGTTTATTGCTTGAATAGACTTTTTGTGTCATGAATATTAGACGGAGTGCAGTTGGGTGTAAACACACTGCAGAAAATGAGCGGAAGGAACTCTTGCAATTGTATATAGTTGACCCATGTAAATTTCTTCTTCCTTATATCACTATTAACAACCAAAATTTTACTGTTTGTAAGTGAACGTTTTAATTTTCATGGCCAGAAATGTCCGTATTTTGACTGGTTTGTTTTCTACAAGATTATATGCTAACAACGACTGTGTTTCAGGGTTACACTCTGCAGTGTAAATTTGCTACCTTAAAAGCTGCACTAAAAACACTGATCCACATTCCTATCTAGTTTATATTTCCACGTATATTTTATATATTTTATATAAATATATAGTTTATAATTTTTTATATTTTTTGTGGATTAGTTTTTTGTTTGTGGGATTTTTTTTTGGAGATGGTTTTGTAACTTCAAGAGAAAGAGTTTTTTAATTAGGTGAGAATCAAAACTTTTCTTGTCCCAGTTTCTGATAGGAAAAATTTTTAAAACTCACAATTGTTTTTTACTAAGGTTACAAAGAAAGAAAAAGAGATAACAGAGGACTTTCCTTCTGACACACTGCTCACTCCATCATCCCCAAAACCAACCAAACAAATCAGCTACTCAGTGGGTTTTAAAAAAATAATTATATGCTTAATCAAAACCATCCTTTTATTGGAGATGCACCTGTAAATGAGAAATGTTCTGAATCTCGGATTCTTTAGTCAGTAGGGATTAAAAGGAACCCTGGTTCTTATAGATTGTGACATACACTTTATATCAGTGGGATTGGTTGGGTAGAGTTTTTTGCCTGTCTGACGCTTTTAAGAGAGAGAAAAATCTGCTCAGTTCAAAGTACAGACAATCTGGTTTTCGCTTCCAATGAAAAATGTCTTCATTGAAAGACACTAATGATTACAAATCTATTATTCTAATCAATAATTGGTTTTCATGGTGGGACACTTCTGAGGAATCTATTGCAGTTTGCTTCCCAGCTCCTGCTAGATTGTACTCAATACTGGTGGCTGAATCCTTTAAACATCCTAGAACATTGCTGGCCTAAACTAGTACTTTTAATTTCTATAAGCAGTGGTGCCTGGAGATACTATCACCCCGTACAGAGTTATTGCAAACACCACCAAAAGCAACAATCAAGCTTTTTTTAACGTCTAAATCACACATTTTTTGTCTTAGCTAGTGATCATTTTGATTTCCACTTCTTTCCTTTTACAGTTGTTCTGTTCCAGTTTCTGTTATGCTGAACCCTTGTGATAATATTCCAAGAATTAAGAGGTGAAAATAATAAAATAGATTAAATTTTACAGAAGGGTCATATTATTTTCATGTCTTTTTTTACACTATGTTTTAAGAGATGTTTTTTTTCACTGTAGGTTGGTAACAAACAGTATTGACGAAGACACAACACATGGATTGCAGAAACTGTAAAATCTTGTAACATGGAAGGATAAAATCATTTAAAAACAAGCCTGTTGAAAGACAAGAGTGAACAGAACTAATCCTATACAGGACACAGCAGAACATCAATACAATCTGTTCAAAGATAATGATCCTTTATAGAAGGAAAAGAGACACTTCAGCTTTTTCGCATAGCAAGCAATAGGAAAGCGCAAATGAGTACCTGCACTGTAACTGGTTTTTTTCTTTAAGACTACTGCAGTGTCTAAACTGTCTGCAGACAAAATCACAATTAAATCCCACCCTAAAAACCAAATAAATGGTCCTTCAATAAAATTAAATTCTCATAAGCTTCCTACTTAGTTCATGTTGTTTCCTTCCTAATTTGTGTTCTTGTCTGAAAATCATTGATCAAATCTATATCATAATTTAGGTCTCTAGCACCTATCTAATAACAGATGGAAATTCATTTATATTCCAATGTTCAGGCAGAATAAATAACATTTTTGTTTGTTTGTTTGTTTTTCCAATGTTGGAAAGCGAGCATGTGAAATTCGTAAAGGAAGTTGTTAAGGACAAACTCCTGCCATCAGCAGTAAGCAACTTAAATGCTTTTGTGTCAGTGAGGAACAGTATAAACCTAGATACGATTAGTTATAGTTTTCTTCATAGCTACTTTTAAAGAAATAAAATGACAAGCAAGAAAATTTCAATGCTTATGGCATAGGGAACGTAACTCGGGGGGCGGGGGGGGGGGGGAAGAGAAAAAAAAAAAGTGGAAGTTTTTATCTCCATTGAAGTGCAAACTGGTATGAATAAACTCAGCTTGGACAATTTTGCAAGCAAGAGCTCTTTGATCTACCTAACGTGATGTCACAAGTTCAGCACATAATAGAGTGAGAAGTTACTCCAAATATATTCCTGCAGCCACTGAGATTGAAGACAAGCAACAGATATTCAAAGAGCCTCACTACTGAAAACTTACAGTAAATATACCAAACTAAAAGATAAACTCGTCCAAGTGGTAAGTAATGCTCAATTTGTGGGAACCAAACAACATGAAAACACACTTTTTTGAGACGTTTACTTAAAACCTGGTGACATGAAAAATAACGTCTGTAGGTAGTGGTTGAGACTTTTTTCTCCTACCAACACACAGTTATCTACTCTGTGAATTAACTTACCAAGTGTATTTGGAATTATTTTTATATTTCATTGGGATTTTCTATATATTCATTGAATTTTCTTGACAACAAACAAATACAAAAATATTTCTGCATACTTAAAATGACCCTGTTTTACATTTTAGGTTGAGTAAAAGTGGTTAATTTGTCCTCGTGGAATAGAAATTGCTGGTTTTTGGTATGGATACCTTCTATTTTGACAGATTAACTTTTTGTCCACAGAACTTACTTAAGAATCTAGTTCACAATGTATAACTGTAGGGTATGAAAATCCTTATGCAGTGTCATTTTTTAGGCTGAAGTTGGTTCAAAGCCTGCTTGGTCCCCTGGGAAGCTGCAAGCAGTTTCAGGGTCGCTTA
The DNA here is from genome assembly GCF_964195595.1 of Calonectris borealis. Classification (NCBI taxonomy): domain Eukaryota; kingdom Metazoa; phylum Chordata; class Aves; order Procellariiformes; family Procellariidae; genus Calonectris; species Calonectris borealis. Next base: position 82,538,211 of record NC_134313.1, on the reverse strand, counting down.
TGCATTTTGCTGATAGCAGTTATCAATAAATTGTTCAGGCAATTACAAACTTGCTCTAAGTTACTTCAAGGAATTCATTAAGATGTCTTTTGTAATATCCCAGACTTGATGAAAGCATTAGCGACAGAGCAATTCTGGAGCAACACAAACAGTACTGCAACACACTCTACTGTTCCAAGACCAATTTAAATACCTGCTTGGAGTTATTAGGTACGTTTTATATCCTGTAACCTAACAGGCTTCCATTTTAACTTCCAGCCCAATTATTTGACATATACCTGGAGTCCAAATACTTTTTTTTCTTAAAAGACAAAGGGAAGAACAAGTTAAATTTTGGAATTATCACTTCAAAGAAAGATGGCAATTGGAAGCAGAGATGTTTTGGTTCTGTAGCAATCTTCATTTCTATGATCCCTAAGTTTCAGCAGCTAGTCACAAAAACAGATTTTGGGACACCACATAGTACAGAGAAACATGTCATAGTACAGAATGTTAACACAGACACACACAAAAATTTCAAGAATGGCAATCCAAGAAAGATTTTGGTATTATGTTATCACTTCTACATCTCTTTTTGTATTTCTTCTAAATATAAGCATCTTGCATTCCCAAATGCAACTTGAAGCATTGCAGACACTCAGTAGGTAGGATGTGCATGAATGAAAGCACTTTGTGACAAACTTCTGTTTCTTTTCAATTTGGAATTAAGTTGGAAATAAGTGACTTATCAGAAGAGCAAGGAACTTTATGCTGCAAATTGAATTCTGGGAGGCATGTTTCTAGGATCTTTGAATTCCATTGGATTGGGGTACACATAAAATATCTGTTGTTTGATTGCCTATAAGCCAAGACTGATACACATGTATAAATGAAACAGATTGCTTAGAGCATTCTCATTGCTTTGTCAATAGTTTTTCCTCCCCAGGAGGCTCATAAAGCCATTACATATGCACAAACACTCATCTCAGAAACAAAATATTGACTGGTATTTACATAACAAGACACTCACTTGTCCTGATCCAATGTCGGGGGAGGTTTCGATATAATCCCAAGAGCAAGATTAAGACACAAACGAGGTCGAATGCCGCCAATTTCAAATGTCCTAAATAACTTCTATTATCAAAAGTTAAACTTATTAGTGAAAGGATAGATTAGAACAAAGGTAGAAATCAATTCGGGATAGAGTTGCAAGAATAGTCACCACCATGGATCCGCGGCGTTCCCAGGATCCAAGTCCTTCAGTGTTTCGGTGGGCAGTCGCGCCAGGGTCTGTCTGGAGACCCCCCTTTATCCTCACTCAAGGGCTGCAGTTTCCATGGCAACGGCAGGTACTTGCAGGTGGCTACATTCCGGTGCACGCGCACACGCTTCACGCGGCTCCAGCCTGGCTCTTCACGCGGCTGGCACGCGGCTGGCACGTGGCTGCACACGCGCACACGCTCCTCGCGCCTGCGGCTAGCGCGGGGTCTCTCGCCACCTTCGGTTGACCCCAACCGAGTCCTGAGTGCGGCGCGGCCCCTGCAAACCAGCGGTCTCCATGGCCCCGCAGTCGCTTAGGCAAGCAATCTTTGAGGCAAATGCTTTACAGTTCAGTCCCTCACATCACCATGTAATCTTTACCAAGAGTCTGAGTTCAGAGATTTTCTGCTCTTTTGAGATATGGAGAGACATAATCTGTAGGTACACCCAACGTTCATGGATTATGAAACCAAATTATGGATCATTCACTGGGCAATTTCCAACCTAGCTATTATGCCAACTGTTAAGTCTTTCATGCTGAGACTGAGAAAATGTGCCTGAGCCCTAACGCTCTACTGAAAGGAAGCAGGAGTGGATTCATTGTCCTGCAGATTTGTCTGTGTTGCCCTTGCTGTACACAGAACCACTCTCCAAACCAACTGGCAGAAGTTCAGATCCCTGAAGATGTGGATTCAGTGCATGAACTAAATGTAATCATTTTCTGCTCTATACCTCATGCATTTATCTTGCAAAACTTTATTTACCATTTTAATCTCTTGAAAGTACTCTAGGTTTGAGTTCTAGCAGGGTTTATATCACAGTGACTTCTACACTGCACAGATTTGCAGTTAAACTTGTTTGGGATATTTAAGCTAAGAGCATTTACTAATCACAGATTATTTGTTAAAAATATATACTTGATAAAAGAAAAATGGTGCATACCTTCTGGTTACCACAATTATATCGTTTTATAAAAACACAAGACTGTTCTTTTTTATACATATCAAATTCAGTGAAAGTAGGCAAAGCTTTAAGCACCTATTATTGTGAAGTATAAAAGTCAGAAGTCTAATAAATATTGAAGGCAATATTGGAGAGTCAACGACGATAACATGAAGATTGTTCTAAAGTTAATGTATACATTTTCTCCGAGTTTTATTTCTAGTTTACGGAAGGACAACAAATATTCTTAAATCCTTTACCATTAGTCTATACTTAATGAGTGTGTTGGAATTTTTCCAGTCCTTACTTTTCCTGGATCCCACCCAGTCTCCTACAACAAAGTTACTCTGTGACTTTTGCTTTTGAGTCAATATTTTTCTTAGTCACATTGGAAAAATCTCAACTGTTGACCTGTATTACAAAATTATACTGAAATATCCTCCATTTCTCCCTAAGACACAACCACTTCATTCTGGCAATTTAATAAAGGTGGGGAAAGGCAGATCTTTTCTCAATAAGTCAGAAAAAAATATCATTAAAGGATATAAATATAATACAATACCAGCTTTTGGCTGGTAGTTAACCATTGTAAATCAAATCATGAATAAGCATAATATGTAACTCAATCATAGTTTAATAACTAAGTAAAACAAATTAAGAGATAAACTTATTGAACAAAAAGCAAAAAAACCACAGGTACCCTACATTCCAAAAGATGTAGGGATCCATGTATTTACATTGTAAAAAGAAAAGGAAAAAAAGAAAAAAGAAAAAAAACACAGAAGGGAAAATGTCTTTTAGCAAGGCACACAAAAATGTCAAAAAAAGAAAATGAGTTATAAGAAAAATCGCTCAAGGATACAATATCAGCCAATTGCACCCAATCCCACAATAAAAGTGACTTCCCCTTTCACAAATCTGGTTTGAAAGATAGACCAAAACAGGATTGAATGAAGAGTTCCTTTAATGAGTTTCAGCTATTGTTGACTGTAAAATTCAACAATAAGTATGGCAAATTAGTAATGATTGATTTCTATTTGATTTCATATTCACTGGTACTGGTTTTAAGAATTGCTTCTTTTTTCTCCCCAGCACGTACTTGAAATTCAGCCATCCTAGGAGTCTAAGTATGAGGTTTTTTTCCTATTTCATATATTCTTATTTATATACACCAGTAACTCTATTTGGCATTAAAGTTACCAACACAAAGACAAAGAATTGAAAGAAAATGTATGAACCTGAACAATAAATAAAACAGAAGCACCTTCTTATTCCACACTTCTTCTAAATTGGTGTGCCAAGGAAATGTTCTTTCCCATTCCCAAACTTTTTCCCTACCTTTCCAACATAACTCTTATTTTCCATTAGTTTGTTTCTTTTTTTATTGTTTAATTTGAACAAGAAAGAACTGCAATTTTTTTGTTCATGAGAGAGGGAGGACTTATCAGAAGCTTCAAATTTTGTACTGTGACACAGCTTTAATGCACTTATTACTGTCGCAACTTCTGTCACTGAAGGAAGAGAATTTTAAGTTACTTTCACGCATAGAAGTAACATACAGAAATTTTATCTAAAATGCCTTTGATCAGTGTCTAAATATGTTTACTCAGGAATCAGGATCTCAGTTTTTCAGAAGCCAGGTGGTCTTACCTGCCCCAAGAGTATGGAAGTCCATTCCTTGTAGGAATGCAGGGATATTGTAATTCTCAGAGCTCAAGGCTGAACACACAAATCTACAAGCTTATTTTTTGGTACATCATTTGGAAGGTGTTCATAACCAAAGCTAGCTCATGGGAGTAAGTTAATACATTTCATAATACAACTCAGCTACTGACCTGTTTGTTGAAATTCCTAGAACTTGCAGAAAGATGGGAAAAAGTACATCAGTACTCAGAAATCCATACTTTTTCTCCTTCCCTTAGTGCCCCATTCTTCCATGTCTACTTTTGTTCCAAGAAATCTGGAGTAATGTGTCATGTTTTTCTAGCATGAGGGCTGCTGCCTGTGAGATATCGATAAGGACACATTGTCAATGGACATCTCAGAGTTCATCTATATAAACATTTCAGTTCCGATCAAAAAGTGAAGTGAAATCTCCAGGTTATCCCCACTTACTGTATTTGGCTTCACATCAAAGAGTATGATCTTCAAGAACGTGACCTGGATTCTTTTTAAATGAAACTGAACCTGAAGATGTGTTTCAGAAGTGCATCAGAAGTGCATTGCAATTGTTAATAGACACTCAGCCTGTGGGATAAGGCTAGAGCAAGTCCTTTAAACCCCTGTGAAACACAGCTACTTGTGGATGCTGTGCTCTCAGCACCAAGTATTTTTCTCCTAATTGAATAAATAGGGCAAACAGACTCCCAAGAAGCCCCTAGAAGCTCCCTCAAGAGCCCACTTATTGGAGGTGGGAGAGGAGCTCCAAAACACGTCAGCAGCAGTTGTGTGAGACACAGTTGACCTTGACAGAGGAGTTGGAGGTATGAATATTATGGAACTGGGGCTTTCTGGAGACTGTTAACCTAGCCCTGCTGGATCACCACAAGTTACATCAGGACAGTAAACCAAACCGACCATACCATGAGAGTCAAGCCTACTACCAAGGTCAGGAGGCTGAGGGGTGCTTTGCCTGGATAGCAGGAGAACACCAACATGGATGAATCAACTATCCTGGTATCATCATGTGAGGCTGTTCCAGGCCTACTCTATCCAACCACAAATTTAAGCATATGGTAAAAACAAAATTGCTATGCTGGAAGCACTACATGCTTCAAACTCTTAGTAAGACCTCTTCATCTCCAGATGGATTCTTAAGGGTTTGGGGTTTTGGTGTTTTTGTTTGCTTTTGTTGTTTGGCTTTTTCTTTCTTTCTTTTTTTTTTTTTTCTTTGAAGGAAAGTAGGGTCAGCCATTGAATTCTGAGATTACTACTTCGTACAATCATGACACTACTGTCCTTTCTCCTACTGTAATAACGAGGAATTTACATCAGTTAGGATTTTTCTCTTGATTTTGGGTGCTTGCCTCCTAGATAGATTATTTAATTTCTGTAAAAACATGTTATGACATGAAGTTGTCCTCTAAATACTTTAGTTTAGTACCTGGTATGGAAAAAGAAAAAAAAAAGTGAGAGGTTGAAGGAACTAACTAGATTTTATTTTTTAAAAAAATACTGCTGAAAAACATGAAAATGCTGACACTACCAATATTCCAGAATTTAGCAGTTCTTACCAGTCCCTTCTGAACTGTTCTGTAGAGGACACAGCTATTCTGTTATTACAGGAGATAGCTGTTGTCTCACACGAAGAAACTTCCATGCGAAATAACTTACGGTAACATCACTACCAATGAGAAAATATTTGGTATAATCATTATTACATTAATTTTAAAGCACCTGTAAGGAAAGGCAACTTCCTAGATTTCAGACAATCTTTCTTATGCAAAATAATGTCAGATACTTTTCAACAGAAATTAATAATTCTTTAAGAAAAGCATTTAAATATTAATTAGGTTCATTGGTTATAGAATCTTTGTTTCTAAAGTTGCTTCTTATATGGGCGAACATCTTTTGTTGTCTGTGACCTTCTTTCAATTATGTCTACTAGTCTATTCCTGAAGCTCCCAGGTGTACGGATGCATGTTTCCTATTGTTATCCATTAACACAAATAAGCATAAAGATTTCACTGGAAATTGGCATAGTTTAATCTTATGTTGAATTTCCATATATTAAAAAAATAGAATCGTTAAGAAATTGTATTTTATAGTATGGGATTTTCATGTAACAACTTAGTTAAATGTGCCTTGACTTGTCTTTGGTGCCAATTCTTTTCTATTTTAATTCTATTTTAAATGTTTGAGTAAAAAGTGTCTGTACATTTACCCATTCTCTTCTATGCACTCTGATGAATATCCAGCAGTAAATCATTTCCTGGACACAAATATCTACCAACAACATCAAAGTAACATCCAATTATTTTCAAAGAGATAAAGAAAAGAGTATTACTATGCATAGGGGTGTATTACTTTTCAGCTTAATAATAGCTGTGCACTGAAGAGATTGCTAAGAGCAAACACAAAGATATTCAAGATGAATGATCTACTTGGAACATTTCAAAGAAATTTGAGTTTTAAAACAGCTTTGTCAATCTGCAACTTGTGACTTCAAAGTAGCATTACAACTTGCTATACTGCAAGCAATTTGTGATTACTTAGTTTCTACCCATACCTAATAGCTGACACAATTTAATCGGGTTGTCATGTGGCACTTTATCTCTTTTTTTTTCTTGGCTTTTTTTTTGTTAGTAATATTTAAGTTTAGTAATATGTAAGTGAAAGAAAAAGAAGAAATAAGCACTGATAAAAAGAATATTTAACCTTTAAAATCAGATTGTAGCATTCCTGTGAGTCATCAATTGTAAACCTGTGTTTACAATTACATTCACATACTTAAAAGTTATTAAACAAAGATCTTTAAGGTCTTTTATGAGAAAAACTGTCAGAAAAGGGCCAGAATTATACCCTTCCACAATATCTCCTCTGTTGACTTTTTAGATCATATTTACATTAAAAAAAAGATTTTTTCCCTTCATCCTGCCCAAAAAAATTACTTTGAAATTTTCTCTTCTCCATTGATAACAAAGTTTTAACCCCATTGCCTCGATGAAAACACTTGATGGATATTGAACAGTGAATTAAAGAAAAGGCTCCCTAATATTTGAAAAGAGCTGAAGAACTCCAACTTTTAAACTTGCTGACTGTTCTTTTTGATGTTTCCATGAGATGAAGAAAACAACTAAATTTTTTTCCTTGGTAAATATGTAAGGGATGAGAATGAAAACAAGTTCAGAACCTTTTCCTGACACATTTCACCCTTGGAATAGGACAAAGCTAGTTGATTAATGGAAAAGTTGTAATTACTTGGGCATGAAGGAAAGTACACTTCTCAGAAAAGTTGTCATAGCAAAAAGTTAATATATGCAATTTTCTAAGGAAAGTCTACTATTTTTCTAGGCTTCAGACTGGGAAACAATATTTTGATAGGAAACAAAAACCTGAACAATTTAAGATAGGTCTCAGGTAACGTGATTGGGCTCAGAAATACAGTCTCTTCACTCAAGTGAATGACACGTTTAAAGCATGACTGCTCTGATAATTGTTCTTAGAAATAGTGTGGTACAGTTTCATATCAAATTTTTAGTAATGTTCTCTTAAACAAGGAGGCATAACATCATGCCACCAATCACATCTTACATACTGCCATCCACACACTTGTTTGTCCTTGCTTCTAGTCAGACTCTGCTAATGATTTGAATTCTTTATTCCCATCTGTGTACACATTGTGAAAATTCTGGAGCTGTTACAGAAGAAATTAAAATACTAAAATTAGGTATATAGACATTCACATATACCCCAAGGTGATGCTGCATATTGTTTGTTAGAATAGGCACATTTACTTTCTGTAAATGGATATTGTTAGCTTAACCAAAGCCCACAGAACAGGGAGGAACACCTTTAAAACATCTTCATCAGTGAGTTTGGAAACTCTGTTTAAGGAAAATTGTTAACATTATAGGGGATGGGGCGGCGGGTGGGGAAGGGACAAACTAATGGCTGAAGTGATTCTCTTGTCAGAAGTAGGGGTTGCAGAAACCTACCCAGATAATTTTACACTCAGATAGTAAGGAATGTTCTAATCAATGCTTTTTTTCAAAGAAGACAAGACTAGGTAACAGGTGCTTCTCAGAAGAGAACCTGGCCCTACAGAGCTGCATGAAACATCTTGACATTTAGTTTTCCCAAAGAGAACAAAGGAACCACTCTGAAGCCAAATAGCTGGCTGCAAGTTCTGCTTGAAGTTTTCTTTTCTGTATTTAAGCATATCAACAATTTTATTAACCTCTTAAAGCAACGAAGAGTTCTATGGAAGGAGGCAGCTAGGAATGAGAAACACTCTGCACTGAGAGTGGTTTACGGTGCTAGCCCAGAATTTATCTCTTCCTCTGTGGCTGGCTGCGAAAGCCTCCCTGATGGCAAGTGGAAAGAACTCTGTAACAGCTAAGAGCTTGTTAGGCAGTTTGGATGTGTAGAAGTGAATGGTGTTTGGGAGTTTTCAATGTTTGAAGGAAAGTAAAAGCACATGTTTTCTCGCGCATACTGTCCAGGTACTGTTTCTGAGGTGCACACCAGTGTCCTTTTCTGCTATTGCTGTGAAGATCAAAGAAAGAGTCCTGCATTAGCATGTAAGTGCTCAAGGGCTGAGCAGGCAGTCCTAGTCCACGGTCCAATGACAGCATGCCAGTGTGCCTCAGTGTTAGGGGGTGGCTTCATCACACCAGCAAACAAACAAGTGCAAAATTTTTGAGGCCTAAAAAATTACTTATATCTTATATCTAAAGAAAGTAGAGTTAACTTCTATCCTGATCTCTTCAAACAAATTTGAGCTAAGATTCTGAAATTATGGAAACTCTCAACATTGATAAGTCAAATATAGCCTGAATATATAAGCAGTATATGCTTTTAGCAAAATATTTTAAAGAATACAATCCTACAATCTTTTCTACTTACTCAAATATTTTCATTTGTCTGTTGCTTACAAAAAGTGAGCACAAGAAAAAACAGTGTGCTACCAAGTGACTTTCTGTGTTAATGAAAATGGAGATATGGTTTTGTGATTGCAATTTTGAGTTACAGTTTCTCACTTGGCCTTATGACTGGGAAGAAATTAGACTGTACTCCAATGTTTTCATCAGTGGAATTATGAATTGCATTCAAATGAGAATTTAAAGTCTGATTTTAAAATGTGATTCTTTTGAGGAGGGAGCTGGTCTTTGTAAATTTAAAATATTAAACAAAAGTAAATATCATTGGTTGATTACAAGAACTAAACAAACCGCATTTCTATTCTTTAAAATCTCAAGCTGAAAATTTGGATGTGGCACTGGAGAACACTTGTAAATTGTTGTGTCAAGCACTGAAATGTCATTTTCTTTAAGACAGAATTTTCTTTAGAGATTGAGCTGGTTTATTCTTCAGAAAAAAATCTTCCTGGTTCTTAATTACTTATCTCATAAATAATTTAGATTATTTATGTTTGCAAAGCACTTTAGAAGGTCAATTTCAATATTTATATACAAGATTTTCCCAAGACAAGGAAGGGTTATAAATCAAAAATTTTTAACTCTTCTGTTTTGAAGACACATTAGTCTGTAATCCGAGCCAGATTCTCATGGTGTATGCTTCTGTAATTCAGTTGGTTAGTCAACATTAAGGAATCAGCAGGCTCACCATTAGGTGAAATTGATTCAGTAAAGTAATCATTAATAAGTATTTCCTATAATCCTGTCCTCTTGAGCACTGCATAAATAAAAATAAGAGATTATTTCCATGCTGCAGCTTCTAGAATTTCCAGAAAATGAAAGGCAGATATGAATGCTCTCCTCTGTTTTTCCATTTTTTGGCTAATCTTTCTTTTCCTGAAGCTCCCCTGTTTGACCTCTTTCTCATTCCCCTTCACACAGGAGAATTCCACAATATTAAATGCTAGCAGAAACCCTGTGGTTCAGATGTGCTTCTGTTTTGGAAAAGAATACTTGCTTATGTCTGAAGAGGAACCTGTCACTATAATCCAAATCTATCTTCTGAACTATCTTCTGAACCCAAGATCTGTCATACTGCATTACACCACAAGCCAGCATGGCCTCTATCCCATTTTCAACTATGCCAAAAGCAGGTACTTATGAAAGAGTAAAAGAACAAAGGAAGCACATAAATATACTCCATGCAATATACTTACTGTCTCCAACAACTTGGAGCTTAGCCTCAAGTATTTAACAGTCACCATGAATTTCTAGGTAAAAGAGTCTCTATGGATTTCTTTTCCATGAATTTGTCCAAAGTCTTTTCAAGCCCATGTAAGTAAACTTAATATCCACAACAGAGGTGGCAAGGAATTCAGCTGCTTAATTACAGATTAACTTATTTTATTTGGTTTGTACCTGTTACTTGATAGGTTCATTTGATTTTACCTAATTCTTTTACTGGAATAGAGTGTGAAGAGCTAACACATTTTCTTCTTCAATAAGTCACCCTTATCTCCCTTTAATGACTTCCAGGCTAAAAAATCTAAGTTTATTCAGAAATTTCTTCATATAGTAAACCATTTCATACATTTAGTCACCCTCGCTGCCCTTTTGAGAACCTTTATGAATTTGACTTAAAGTTTTTAGACGCAGCAACCAGAATGCACATCCTAGTCTAAGTGTAGGCAGACTTTGAGTTGATACAGTAGCGTAAGAATTTTCTCAGTTTCATTCTCTCTTCCTTCCTAACAGTTCCTAAGATTGAATTTGCCTTTTCCCTACAATCTTAAAGAAGGGGAGACAGTGATTTCTCATTCAACTGAGATGATGAATGGAGAATTAACACAACCACAAGAATCCCTGTTGTCTAATAAGTAATCTTACCCAGCATGGGAGGCCATAAATTATTCAATGGAAGCATCAAGAGTGGAAACGTCTTAAGTTCTTTTTGATTAACCAAGAGTACTAAAGCTAATCTTTTGCACTCAGACAATTTATACTCGTGACTTAGGACACAGGTAGATATCTTGAGGAATGACATCCTATTGTTTCACAAAAAATTTCCAGTTTTGGACATGGTAGTTGAGGTAAGGAACAGAAGTACCTCCGGAACTCTGCTGACATGTAATTTTCAGATGTGGGTAACCCACTGAATCTTGCTAAACATTTCTTAACTCTCTGTTTGCTACAGCTATGTTTTAGAAGACACTCAATATCGCCTGTCCTGTTTCCCCTGCTCTGTCCTTTAAAAAGGTACAGAGAGCTCTGTCCCTGTATCCCAGGGTCAGTGAGCCATCTAAAGAAAAATTAAATTATGATTAAAGAAAGTGGTAGAAGTATCAGCTCTGTGGGTGTATCTCACATTTAACCCCAGTTTGTAACTCTTAACCTGAAATCCATTCTGGCCTTCTGTGTAAAGCCAACCCCCTTGAACACCTAAGCATGCAATTATTCATAGTTGCACAGAAAACTAGCTGGCAGGAGCTGATGTGAAATATAGTGGAAAGCTTTTACTGTTTTATAATAATTCTGATTACAGAACAATCAAAATAAGCAAAATTGATTTATTTGATGAGTAAAAATTAATCAGTAAGTTGTCTCAGCTGTAAAACATATTAGCTGTTTTGAAATGATTGAACTTAATAACAGTTGCTAAACATGGGTTCTGGTATTTTCCTTTTTTAATCAGTACATTACAATGCAATCTGGTTTTGATCTCATTAATTCAGAGAACATCCTTGTACTTAAAATCGTGTTCTTATGAGCATGTTACATCCAACACCTTTTACCATAGCTCTTCTTGTCCTTGTTATTCCAGTAGAAGTTCATGAGAGCTGACATTTAAATACCCACTCAAAAAAGTTAACAAAAACCCAGCAGTTTAAGTCAAATGATCCCCAACATATATTTAAGTAATTTTTACATAAATTCCATCAGCATTTTCTGTTCTAATCATAAAAATCCCAATATCAATTCACTGTTTCACTGCATGACTTGTCCAACTCCAAACACCCGCTCAGTGAATTGTGTGAACAGTTTAAACAAATATACAAATGTTCATGTTTGAGATAACATAGATTGTCCTTACCATGCTTCTAAACTGCAGAACTTTGGTGTGAGAAAAGTCTTCAAGAAACTGGAAGAAATGTGGCCAGTTAACAATTTCATTGAAAATTATTAATGTAAACATTAAATACAGTTTACCCCACTGCTTATTTCATGATAGATCACCTCACTCTTTCAATGACATCATGAATTTTGCAGCTTGGTTGAAGTCTCAGTCCTCTTTCTGTGACATGCAAGGTCTGTCTTATTTTGCTCACCTATTTTTAAATCCACTTGCTTGGAGGACAGTCATGGCAATAACTTTTTTTTTTCTTTTCCATAAGAAGTCTGACATGAAAAAAGAATACTTCTCACATTACATGACATTAGATGGTAATTGTCCTCTATAGCCCTCTCATCAAACGTATGATGAGAAACATAAGCTATTGACTCACACCTGGCAACTGAAAAAATCAAAACTTCTTGTTATGTAACTTCACGACGAATGTGTTTTTTTCCTCCAGGAATTCCTCTACTAATAGACGCAGTTTACTTCTTTTGAGGTCAATATCTATTTTATTTTTAGCAAAAGTCTTGGGAAGTGCATCAGTCTATGCAGCTTGTGGGCAAGCATTTAGAAATAGATTGAATTTCTGATCCTATTACTATGTCACATTAAGCTTGATATCAAATTTTGCTGAGAATACAAAGATTGCCCAAACTGAGATGCAATACAGGATCTTGTATAGGAAAAACATTTAATTCCTTCAGCCTTTCAAACCATAAACAAAGCAAATAAAAGATGGTGGAATAGGGCCTTACACTCACAGTTGCTATGAGCTAATTCTCTCAATACTTATCCAGCCTCTTGCACATTCAAATTACAAAATACTTGTAGTTAATTTTTCACCAGAAGCTGTAGTTTCCATCCAGCACTATGAAAGATGAAAGAGGAAATTTTTGTTCTCAGGCATCTCACTCTGAATATCCTGAGCCATCACACGTGGTGAGGATTGCATCAACTCTTTGTTTTCTCCCTTTGGGCCTTCTTTTGTCTTAGTTGTGGATTAGCTTTCCACCTTCTATGAGTAATTAAGTCAGAAGATTTAACAGCCTCATTGCTTGTACAGGACAATGCACTAGTTCAGGAATTCAGGAGATAGTTGTATAGCCAATGTAGAGGCTTGTTGCACCCATAAATTCAAAGTATACTAAGCAGGATATAACTAATATTTGCTTTCTTTGAAGACATAAATAAACACCCTAAAATAAGTTAACCAGTGACATTGTATAACATTTTGTTACAAAGTTAAGCAGAAGTATATAAATAATACATAATCACAAAGGGATAAATGGAGGCTTATGGTATAATTTCACAAACAGGGTACAGCAAAACGTGTGAGTAGCAATATTTGCAAGGTAAGAGCAAAGGATCCTTGTCTTGTCTTAAAATTCAAGTCTGTGTGGGGAGAAGATGAGATCACTCCCTTGTTTTTGTTGAAGGCGAGAGGACTATAACAACTCAACAATGAATGAGAAAGGGTGGGGAAGAAAGATGTTCATTTTGTTTCAGGCTTCCCTCACTGAAGAGCTCTCAAGCCTGATCACTAAGACCTGAGGTCGAGGACCACAGCCATCAGTGCTAAACTACACAGCACCAGCTTTAAAGTACTGTACATTCACAGCTGATGTGGGGTATAACTGGTAAGGACCAATTGTTTGAAAATGTAATGATAATGACTAATAATGAATAAGAACTAACCATTGGCTGATACTATTACTGATCAAAGTCACTGTGTTTTGAAGTTTGAAAGAGACCTTGATGATTGATTTATTGTTTAATGCTCCCATCACATACAACTCTAATTCCACAACTGACAATTATATACGTAAATAAATATATATGTATAAATATATATATATACACATATATGTTGTGATGCTTTGACCCCAGACAGCAACTCAGCATCCTCCAGCTGCTCACTTGTTTTCTCCCATAGCAGGATGAGGGACAGTACTGGAAGCCCAAAAGCAATAAAAACTTGTGGGTGAAGATAAAGACAGTTTACTAAGTGAACCAGAAAAAAAAAAAGGAAAAAAAAAAACAAAAAAAAAGATGCAAACATAATCACTCACCACCTCTCATGAGCAGAATGATGCCTAGACAGTCTGTGAGCAATGGCTACTTTGGAAAGACTCCACTCGAGTTTTACTGCTGAGCAGGATGTAATACAGTATGGAATATCCTTTTGGTCAGTTGGGGTCAGCTGTCCTGGCTGTGCCCCCTCCAAACACCTTGCCCACCCCCAGCCTACTCTCTGGGAGGCAGTGTGGGAGACAGAAAAGGCCTCGATGCTGTGCAAGCACTGTTCAGCAATAGCCAAAATACTGGTGTGTTATCAACGCTGGTTTAGTCACAAATCTAAAACACAGCACCACAGAGGCCACTATGACGAAAATTAACTCCATCCCAGCTAGACCCATATACATATACATTCAGTTGCAACAGTTGTAAACAGCTTATCTCTTCACCCTGCTTTATCTCTGCATTACTATGGACAGAAATACTATTTGAGAAATGCTATCAGAAGTCCTTGCTTACCCCATAATTTCTACTGTGAGAGCTGTTATAGACTTGACCATCTTTATTGAATTCCTGTATTCTCTCCAGTCCTCTAGATCTGTTATGACTCAGGGAAACAAAACTATCCACTGTGTTTAAGGTACATTCAAAATTCGGATTTGTACAGTACTGTAACAATGTCCTTTAGATTTATTCTATGTTAATTTCCCAATAACTTCAAACATACACTTTGCTTTTTTAATTGCTGCTGATTATCATCCTTGTACGATAACAGGCCTTTCTATTATAGCCCAAGATCTCACTCTTGAGTGGTAATGATCAGCTCAGAGAAAATAATTTTATATGTGACCAGGAATGTTTTCCCCTCCATGTGCACCACTTGACATTTAGCTACATGAAACATCACTTGCCATTTTACTGTCCAGTCACATGGTGTTTTAAGGTCCTTTTGTAATTCTTAGCCATTAACCCTTGTCTTCACCACCTTAATTAACATAATGTTGTTAACAAAATCACCTCAGTAGTCTCTCCTTTTTCTAATAATGTCTTAATATGTTGAACATCACAGCTCCCAGCCAAAGTTCCTGTGCAATGCTTAGGATGATCTCCTTTTACTTTAAGGACATTTATCCCTGTCCTCGGTTAGTTTTAAGCTACTTCTTAGTTATGCCAAGATTTTCCCTCTTAAAGAATGATTGCATATATTCTTTAAGTGCCTTGGTAGAGGAATCTGACAAACAAATATAGTTTGGGGAAAATCAGATAAATAGATGCATATATTCATCATTTTCCATGTGTTTATTGAGTTCTTCTGAGAGTTCTAATACCCTTGCAAGACAGGACTTCTCTTTATCCAAGCAATACTGACATTTCCCCAGGAAGTTATGCTTACTTATGCCTACCAGTTCTATTCTTTACCATATCATCTATTATTTTGCTGATTGCTGTTTTTTTTGGTGTCTTGCTCCCTGGATATTCCATTTTTTTTTTTTTTAAAAAAAACATCATTTACCAACCTTCCTGGCCTTTAATTGGTTTAAAAACTGTTCAGCCAGCCATCTTTGGCTAGCTTTTTGTATGATAGTCAAAAAGCACTTATTTCATTGAAGTGGCAAAATGCTTCCCAGTTGCTTTTAGTATCATTAGTCACAGAGCAGTTATATGGACTAATCAAGTTATCCAAGTCTGAAGTGAGCAAATAGACCAAGAATATACTTACAGAGGTTATAAGAGAGAAAAAAAAGCAGTATTGTCTCATATTTCAAATATCTTTCTGAGAGAAGTCAGTAACAAAATAAGATATCAAAGCAGAATGAAATTAAGAGTGACTAAATGAAATCAAAGAGGCATGTTAGAGGCAATATTAAACTACCCAACCAGGAATTTTCACAGGATTTGCAAGCACAGAGGTTATCCTGTCTCACATAATACCCAACTAGTTACTGATCTTATCAAAAGATTAAACTATTTCCACTGTCTCATCTGTTCAAAGAGCTGCTCAATTTGAAGATGAGAACATTTACAGGGTTGGAGAAAAAGCATACACTTGCTTATATGTCCCATGCACTGAGCAGGTCAACTGTTTCTCCACCAATTTTGTGAAAATAGGACTCTCTACTGTGAGAAACTGGCTTATAGTACAGGTGATAGTTTAGTTCTTCTGCAAAGACTCTGGTAAGAAACCAGATTTGAGACATTGGTATGCAGCCTTGCTACTACAGCTGGCCTCTCAGCACAGACATAAATAGTGATATCATGGAGGGTATCCTACTGTTGTATAAAATCATCATTGTAAACCCTTATGTTACAGAACAGATGTAGCAACGTTTCAAAAACACTGAATAAGAAAGGTTTGGAAGCAACCTTATAAATCTTTTATTTCAATGTTCTTCTGTTAAATGTAGTTATACAATATAATCTTACCCAAATGGCTACTCCTTGGCCAAAAGGCAAGGCAGATAAGGACAGATCTATTTATTTTGCCAAGTCTGTTTTAGGTAGGTAAAGTATCGAGCTGGTTCAGGGACAGATCATATCCACCGGTATATTTGTTACAAATCAGATCAAAAGTGTTCCCAAAGGAGATCTACAGGTCCCTGTAGCAGCACAGAGAATAAATGAATTGTATAGCAGATGCAGCTAATAGCTTGGTTTGGAGCATTTGACATTTTTGTTAATTTTGTGTGGTTAAGTTTAGCTGAGAAACAAAAAAAAAGCAAAAGCAGCACACAACATTTTCTAGAAGTTCTGACCTGAGTGAATGCTGGAACAGTTTTCTTCTTTACAGTGAGGCTTATATGAATGAAATGCTGAGCAGTTATTACTGAAACAATCACGTATAGTATCAGATTACTTAATTACAAGGAAATGAGAAATATCATCACTCATCTGCCCACAGATTTCTGCCTAGGTAGTCATTTAGTTTGATCATTGGTCCGTAGACATTTGACTTTCCCAGTACACTATGGGATCCACCAATCTTTTCTCCACTGTCTGCACAGACCTTGGAATAGCACACACAAATCTTTTAATAACATGCTTGGAAAAAAAAATCCAAAATGTGTTCTTGTTCCTTCATATTAACTTCCTTCATGATGCACTTTCCAGCAATTGCTATTTTTTACCTTGTCACCTAGATGAACTGACTGCTCATCACTTGGATGGGTGTACTCTTCGCTGGGTAAAAAACTGGCTGGATGGCCGGGCCCAAAGAGTTGTGGTCAATGGAGTTAAATCCAGTTGGCGGGCAGTCAAAAGTGGTGTTCCCCAGGGTTCAGTATTGGGGCCAGTTCTGTTTAGTATCTTTATCAATGATCTGGATGAGGGGATTGAGTGCTCTCTCAGTAAGCTTGCAGATGACACCAAGTTGGGCAGGAGTGTTGATCTGCTTGGAGTTAGAAAGACTCTTCAGAGGGATCTGGACAGGCTGGATCGATGGGCTGAGGCCAACTGTATGAGATTCAACAAGGCTAAGTGCCAGGTCCTGCACTTGGGTCATGACAACCCCATGCAACGCTACAGGCTTGGGGAAGAGTGGCTGGAAAGCTGCCCAGAGGAAACGGACCTGGGGGTGCTGGTTGACAGCCGGCTGAACATGAGCCGGCAGTGTGCTCAGGTGGCCAAGAAGGCCAACGGCATCCTGGCCTGTATCAGAAATAGTGTGGCCAGCAGGAGTAGGGAGGTGATCGTGCCCCTGTACTCGGCACTGGTGAGGCCGCACCTCGAATACTGTGTTCAGTTTTGGGCCCCTCACTACAGGAAGGACATGGAGGTGTTGGAGCGTGTCCAGAGAAAGGCAACGAAGCTGGTGAAGGGTCTGGAGCACAAGTCTTATGAGGAGTGGCTGAGGGAACTGGGACAGTTTAGCCTGGAGAAAAGGAGGCTCAGAAGAGACCTTATCGCTCTCTACTACTACCTAAAAGGAGGTTGTAGTGAAGTGAGTGTCAGTCTCTTCTCCCAAGTAACAAGCGATAGGACAAGAGGAAATGGCCTCAAGTTGCACCAGGGGAGGTTTAGATTGGATATTAGGAAAAATTTCTTCACCAAAATGGTTGTCAAGCATTGGAGCAAGGCTGCCCAGGGAAGTGGTTGAGTCACCATCCCTGGAAGTATTTAAAAGACGTGTAGATGAGGCACTTAGGGACATGGTTTAGTGGTGGACTTGGCAGTGTTAGGTTAACAGTTGGACTCGATGATCTTAAGGGTCTTTTCCAACGTCAATGATTCTATGATTCTGTGAGCTGGCTTTTGTAGCCAGCTACCTTCTAACCTTAGATCCTTTAGGGACTTATCACCACAGAAGCTTAAAGAGGCAGAAACTAGTAAGCAGGAGTGCTGGACCCTTACAGAGGAAGGGAGGGTTGCTGAAAGAAAAAAACTTTGTGACTTAGTAATGACTACTATAATACAGGGACTTCATTCCAACCTTGTTTTGAATAGTTTTTCCCTTTTCTTTTACCCATATTTCTCCCTACTTCACTTTAAAGCCAGATGTTAAAATGGTCTGCCAGGAACGGAAGTCCTACTTATACAAGGCTTGGAAAGAGGATAACAGAACAGATGACCATGTTGAAACAAGCATAAAGAGAATGAGAATGAAGTGTTCTTCAAAATGGCAAGACAGACAAACATTGGTGACCTTCATGCAAACTGTCTCCACAGTCAGTGCAGCTACACCAGAATGTTTATTTTTAATTTTGTTCTCCAATAAAGCAGCAGCATTTTCCGACCTCAAAAAAGTCATCTCTATTTACTCAGCTGTATTATTGCTATTAATCATTTATAAAGCATCATAAATTTGTACAGTGTTTTACAACTAGAGACGTATTCTACACCTAAAAGAGTTCAGGTACAGAAGACAAATTATATACTGATAAAGCAGCACCTCACTTAACTGAGAGAATCAGGAGATGTTACAACAGAAGAAACAAGACAGGAAATATTACAACAGAAGAAACAAGATATATTTCCAGTGAAGGATTTCCAAGGGGGGCTTAAAGAAAAAGATGTTTTTCAGTAGAGCAAGGCTTTACTTGATAATAATTCCTTATCTAATTCTGTAGGTAACTGAAAAAGTTTGGTCAGGTCAGACCAAAATGGAGATAATTCCAAGTCCAACACAATTATTATGTTGAATTAACCTGAAGAAAAAAAAAATATTCCCATTCAATCTTATTAATTATTCTCTTTCCCAACTTTGTCTCAGAAATCCCAATGTATATTGCTCTGACAGTCTCAGTGGCATAGTTTGAATATAACTGTCTCTAATTAAAGTTAAGCTTTTTTATTTCACCATGAAAAACTGTCACAACCAAAATGCTGATCTGTCTAGCAATTTCTTGAAAGTTTTCATTTCTTTGTTTCCTTGGATTGTCTCGGTGTCTTCATAATTTTACACTTAGTTAAATCTTCCACAACATCATTCTAATTCTATTATTTAGGAAAAAAAAAATCAGATAATAAAGGTTTTTTTCTTCCTTTTGGAAATTAAGGGAGATGTGTAACAGACTCAGAGGTAAAGGGCAAAAGACAGACTAGTTTGGAATTTCTGTGATACAAACAGAATTTAGGACAAGAATTACAGGAAATTAAGCGTTTCTATTAAAATTCAAGAAGCAAGAGAAGCTTCTAATACCTTCAAGATCTGAGCCGTAGTATAGTCTGCACATCTAGAAAAGAAAAGTTGTAGGCAGAAGTAACTTTGTTGAGTTGTTACCCATACCTCTCATGTATGTTAAAAATTCCAACCATTGCTGAAGTACAGGAAGTCATCATCCTTTCCAAAAAGAACAAATGTAGAAAATTAATTTCTCAACCACTTCCTTTTCCCTCACAGTGCAAGTCACCTGTTCTAGCACAAACCTGAAAAACACTTATGTCCTGAAAATTCTCCAGACTCCACAAAATTTGAACATAAGATCTCACAAAACTTTACTCACTCCAGAAAAATCAACACAAAGTAGACACCAAGAGCCAATATGTATCTTTGAACGAATGAAAACAGAGACATAAACATAAGATTTTATAGAGACATACAGAAAGCAGTTGCCCTAAGGAATCCATCGGCTTCCTTGGACCTCCCCAGACTCCCAAGACCTTTGGTAGATGATCGAGGGGGTCCTGCCATAACATCCGCTAGCTCTTTCAGTACTCTGGGACGAATTCCATCAGGCCCCATGGACTTGTGAACGTTCAACTGATACAGCCGGTCCCTTACAATTTCAGTGTCCACAAATGGAAAATCACTGTTCCCACACTCGTGGTCCTCCCACTCAGGGGACTGGGCAGTCCAAGGTCTATCAGTATTATTAAAGATTGAAGCAAAGAAAGAATTTAACGCCTCTGTTTTTTCTTCATCCCTGTTAGTCAGATGACCATCTTCAACAAGTATTGGTCTGATGTTTTCTTTAGACCTCTTCTTGCTATTAACGTACTTTAAAAAGCTCTTGTTGTCTGAAAAAACACTGGCATGTTTCAAGTCTAACTGAGCTTTGGCCTTTCGTGTCTTCTCCGTGCATATACAAACCACAGCTCTGTAATCTTCCTGCGAAGCCCGACCTTGCTTCCAGAGATCATACAATTTCTTTTTGCTCTTGAGCTCCACGAGGAATTCCCTGTTCAGCCAAGCTGGTCTTCTGCCCCACTTGCTTGACTTATGACACAGTTGAATTGTCTGCTCCTGTACTTCTAAAAGGTGGTTCTTAAAGACTGACCAGCACTCATGGACTCCTCAGCCCTCAAAAGCAGATTCCAAGGGTACTTTGCTAAATAGCTCCTGAATAGCTTAAAGTTTGCTCTCCTGAAGTCCAGGGTAGCAACTCTGCTGTCCTTTTTTCTCATTACACTGAAAATTTTAAACTCAACCATTTCATCATCACTGTGGCCAAGACAGCCACCTACCATCACATCCCCCACGAGTCCTTCTCTATTCACAAATAGCAAGTCTAGAAGGACATCTATCCTAGTTGGCTCACTGAATACCTGTGACAAGAAGTTATCTCCTACAAACTTTAAGAATTTCCAAGACCTGCTTGTCACAGCAGTATGATATTCCCAGCTGATGTCTGGGAAGTTGAAATCTCCTACAAAGACAAGGGCTACCGGTCCTGAAATTTCTCCTAATTGCCTACAGGATAACTCATCAGTGCTTACACCCTTGCTGAGCGATCAGCAGTAGACACCCACTACCACATCTCCTTTGTTTTCCAGCCCCCTATTCCTCACCCAGAGGCTCTCAACCACATCATCACTAACTGTAAGGGCTGTGCAATCAAACCTCTCCCTTACTTATAGTGTGACACCTCCACCTGGCCTGCCCTGCCTATCCCTCCTGAACAGCCTGTAGCCCTCCATCCCAGCACTCCAATCGTGGGACTTATTCCACAAAGTTTCACTAGTACCAATGATATCATAGTTCTTTTTTATATATGTAAATACTAAGATCAAGATGGCAGCTGAGATGAAGTATTCCTGGAGTAAGTCATACCATGCACTGGAAGAACGTTGGGGGAAATGGACCCGTATTAGTAAGCCTCAAGAGAAAGACGAGAATATATCCAAGTCATCCTTCCATAAAAATAATTGAGACTGAAGTGCTTTGTCATGTTTTTTTTTCTTTTGATTTTGATTGTAATGCATGTATCCAGGAAAATAAAATTTCTGCCTCTCTGTTCAAAAAACCATCTTCCATTACTGTTTTTTCAAAGGCGGGGGGAGGGGAAGTATTTCTCCTGCCTGTAATCTTCATGTAATTATAGTTTTCTGAGTATTTCTTTTTGGCACCAATTAACTCTCATTTTTAAAGTTGAAGACATCTGTGCTCACTTTCAAAATATTATTTTACACATTACCTTGTGTAGTTGTGTGTTGAGGCAAAAATGTCATAGGCATATTACTAACTAGTTTAGGACTTTTTCTGGTCAAAATGAAACAATAGATTGATTTTTTTTGCCTGTGGTTCTTTTGTTCATTTTGCCAGGTATTTCAACTTCAAAAAAATATAGTTAGACTTTAAAAGTCTAAGTGCCCAAAATGTTTTAATGGAAACATCAGCTATCCAGCTTTCACTTGCACAGAATTGAATGATATATTCCTTGCATAAGTCTCTTCTCTTTTTTGGTTCACAGGAACATGAGACCTTCCAAACATTTTGAAATTCATATATGATTAATGATACTCTATGAAGTATCCAACTGTTTCTATATAAAGAAAGAGGGTTTTTAAACTTACCTATGCTTTTTTTTTTTCTGTATTTGCTTTCTTCGAGCTTCTTCAGCTTGCAGCAACTGAATTTAGACTGTGAACGTTGAGTGACCACTAATTGCATTAAGCAGGAAAAGAAAAAAATCCCCACACCATGACAATGTGGAGACTGTTCTTGACAGATTCACTAGCCTTCTCCAGAACAGCAAAAGGAATAGAAATCTATCAATATATTAAAACAAGTTTCTGCCCAAGCAAAACTCCCATTTTAAACAATGATAAAGATAAACCAAATTCTGTTTGGAATATCCTTCAATATGTAAGGCTTGACTTCTCATCTTTGGCTCTGAAATCCCAATTTGGCAGATGCAACCAAAAACGTGCGAAAAAGACAGGGTTGGGTAAAAATCAATGGAACCATACTCTATTAATGTTGTAGTGATTTGTGCCATTAGATTTTGTTCTATCTTCAAGATTGAAGGTTCTATCAATATTTTTAATGTGCATCTGTTGCTCATACTTCTTAGTGGAAATTGCTAGCAAGTCAGTTTTGGTTGACTACAGACGTAAAATATTTTGGTTCAACTACTGAAGAAAAAGAAACCTTAAAATTATTTAGAATCATAAAACTCTACAGTCTTCCTTGATCAAAGAAATGTTTTAACCTCAGATTGAATGAGTGACAGTTAGTACCTTCTGTATAGCTAAAAATAAGGCAACAAAAAAGGTAAAGAAAAAGATGAACTTTTGAGTTGTACTCAGAGAAAGTTCCTTAAAAGCCTGGCTGCTGGGAAAAGTGGTGGGTGCTGTCAATTCACCTCATGAATCTAGCTCTGACCTTCGTAGAAAGGAAGGCTTTGGAATAATAGTCGAAAGGCAGTTTTGGGATAGCTGAAGACAAAATTTTATCTCATGTTTCTGTCCCTCCACCAGGCACAGAAAAATTATCGCCCAGTTTTTTAATTAACTATGGCTCTCTTGTCACCAAATTAGAACATCAGAGGAGGTGTACATCATAGCCACACACATATATTGTGTAAAAGACACTATCCTGTGGTTTGAAAGGGGAACTACCTTCCTACTTATTAAGTCTAATTTCACAACAGATGAGTCCTTATTTTTCTTCTGGTGAAAGTTCAGATGGAACTATGCATCTTTTGTTTCTTAAAAAAAAAAAAATCAGTTAATATTTACAGCAGCCCACAGGTACAACTTTTGCCGTTCCTAGTAAAAGGTCACAGGCTTTGTACTGACCTCACAGTGCAAAGTTGCAAGACTTGATGAGGTCTATCTTGACCAGAGCCGGTTTTAGCTTGCTTTAGGCTGGTAACTATTGCGTAGCAGTCAGGGGACTTTTGCCTTGCCTGCTTCAGCAGACGTCTGTGAATACCGCGTATGGTAAGGTCTGCTTTAGGTTGTCGTTGCACAGCAAACAGTGAGAAGTTGTGTTAATCAGGACAGGCAAAAGCCAGAGCGTTTGAACTTTAGCTGGAACTCAAAGAGAAGGAAGCAGAATATATTAGAAGATGTAAAAAATAAACCCAAATGAACACAAAACTAAATAGGAGGAAAGGCTCATTGTGAACATCACGTGCTTTCAGGTGAAGGACTTGGGACAATGATGACTTATTGTAAACCCCCCATCACCACTATTCTTCCTGAGAAAGACTGATGCTGTCAAACTTAAGACCCAGAGGGACATTGGAAAGGTAAGCACAGCATCAAAGAAAAGGAGTAGATACTAAGAACTTTACCTAAAACAATTGTACCTGTATCATTAGTGAGGCTTTTCTATATTAATTTGGACTGTGTTAGCATTATTGTACCTAGACTTGTAACAACTGCTGTATTATGATAAGCCTGCTAAAACTTTTATTTGGATGAAGGGTAAATTATTGGCTCCATTTATAAGGTGTAGGGTTTCTTTGCCCATATCAGGATTTTGGGTGTAACATAATACATTTCCAATCTGTAAAAATTGAAATAATCCATTCATCTCCCAATGAAACACGAAAAATGTCACATAATTAATCTGATACAATTCATGTGGTAACTGAGGGTTATATGCCATTATGTAGGAGATCATGGAGTGCCAAATATGCAAAATAATGACTCTACTTGCTGTATACTAGTCAATAGTCACACATAAGTCTGCAGGAGTATTGAATTTTTTTAATAAAGTTTTCTTAGGATGAGAAAGCTTGTTGTAATATGGAAAAAAAAAAGAAAGAAACAAACCCATACGTTCTAATTTTATGGTAGCATGGTAGACTGAAAAAGAATAAAATTCTTTTGACAGGTCTTGCACAATACAGACTGCAAGACATAAGCACCACCTGGGAAACACGTAATGTATGGTTCAGCTGTGGGAAACCTATATGAAAGACCAAAATGTCTATAGTGAAACATTGCTTATAACCTTAATTTGGCATGGCAGGAGTTAAAAATTTTGATCAAAAATCTTAAGGCCCTCTTCAGAATAACAGCATTCTTCCATTTAGCATTTTCATCACTTTCACCATCAAAAACAAGAGTTCGCATAGACCATTTTCCAGTCTTATTTCAAGTCTAGTCGTGAGAATTACGTGGATACAGTTTCAACACCTTATACCTGGAGAAACAGTGAAGCCTGCATTGCTACTTTGACCTTTTCAGTGTTCTGTGATTCGGACAACCATCTCTGTTCTTCTTTACAATTGCATGAACCTGAGAGTAACAGCAGAAATCTAAAAAAGGTCAAGTCAGTATAGCAAAGTTCAGTTTGACAGAATAGGCTAGATGTTCGAAACTAGATAGAATCTCTACCATAAAAACATGAAAAGAAACTAACAACTACAAGTAGCATCACAGTACATCCCCTGGAGTGTAAAACAACTTTTGGTTGAAAACAAAAAATCAAACCCCAGCCAGTGATTTACATTCCCACAGAGGGCCTGTGGTGCTGACCCAGGTAGTGGAATTGCACCCATGAGTTACACTTTTATAAACAGTTCCTCACTCTGCAAAGGCTTCCTGCATAATAAATAGGGAGAGTAAGTTATTTAAAAAAAAAAAAAAAAAGGAACATATAGTGGAATAAAATGGCTTTTAAGATGGATTCACATTTTGCTGAGATCTGAGCATAGATTTTAAAGAACATTTTTTTCCTCAGACCATCAAAAAAGTCCTTCCTTAGACACTGTATTTTTTTTTTTATAGACCTGGCCCTAAACTCCAAGTGAGGGAATACATATCAAGATCCTTATTCTTCAGTTTTCAGCTGATTATAATGCAGTACAAATATATTTTCAATCCAGCAGTAAAGATACAGCTATTCAGGCCAGTGAAATGTGGGAGTTTGGCAAATTATATGAAAACATCTTTCTTCAACATTCACTCAAAATTTGAGTATCAGTGCTAGAATCTAAGGCTGAAGAAGCCTCATGGACACATTCATCATTCTTGCTATTGATAATATTATGTCTACACAGACCTTGAGGGTCCAAAAGACAAATCAACTGCTGCTTGAATTTATATCTGTTAGGTAATTGGAGGCAGGATAGATACAGCTGGCATCAGAGTTGAAGAATGAGCCTAGAGATGACTTTCCATGACAGGACTCTCTCAGATTATCTAGAAGTTGTTCTGAGGGATAAAATGAAGGTTGGTGAGAATGTGAAATCTTGAAGTGGAATATGCATTTATTCCTGGTCCCATCTTAACAACAAATCTGAGCCATTTCTAGCTGTTATCTAGATCAAATCCCTTAAATCTCTGCACAAGATTTCATTGGACAGGACTTATAATACAAGGGAACTCTGTGCCATGGCAGAATGAGAAAAGCACTGTGACAACTTCTGTTTCTGTGCTACTATAGTGAAGGCAGGCATAAAACAATATAATGCATACTTGTTAGACTTTTTTCTTTCCTTTGTCAATGTGGAGCACAGCTATCATAGTAATAGCTGGTGCAAAAGATTTAAGAGCAAACAAGGTTTCAGCTATCCTTACCACATTCTGAAGTTTGACAGCTGCATAGCTTAGGCAAGGAGAGATTTCTCAGGGTGCCTGTTTTGGGAGAAATGCTTTCCAGCCTTTTGCTTTTATTACTCCTATAAGTACATGGGATCAGATCCTGAAGAAACAGCCTGACCAGACCTTGGTAATCTCACATTGATCCCAGGGATGTGGGTTAAAGGTAGAATTCAGAGACACTTTTTTTTTATCAAATATAAACAGTCTTTTATGCCAGCTATTGCAGGTTCTAGCTTAAATAGCTGACATACAGAGTGTGCAACAGGGAAGCAATATTCTCTGAAGCTATATAAATTCAACCCAAGGATATAATATGATTCCCCCAAAAACCAAACAGATCTTGAGACTCATGCTTTTGGGCAAAATTATTTTAAAGAGCAACAGGTAACGAATAACAGGAGATGTATGCTGCCTCAGAGAAGGAAGTATTAAGGAATGGACAAGTAGGGAGTAAAGGGCAAACAGAAATGACAATGAAAGGAGGCATAAACTTGGGCCTTAATGGCCTATGAATTTTTGAAAAAGAGTCTTGGTCAGGTCATTTGCAGAGAAATAAAATGACAGGAGAATAATAAATTTTAAGAAGTGACAAAAACAAGCACATGCAGAAGGGGATTCTCAGAAGAAGTCATTATTCAAGCAGCTTAAGGGAAAGAAGGCAGCAAAATAAAAATTTCAGATAGGAATATCAAAGAGGAATTGCCAGTCTGCAAGCCCATGGACCTCACGTCAGATCCAAAGAAACACAAATGCACATACATGAACTGAGATGGAGTTAGGGAGGACAAAACATAAAGACA
Source organism: Calonectris borealis (assembly GCF_964195595.1). Taxonomy (NCBI): domain Eukaryota; kingdom Metazoa; phylum Chordata; class Aves; order Procellariiformes; family Procellariidae; genus Calonectris; species Calonectris borealis. The sequence continues at coordinate 82,511,305 of NC_134313.1, read as the reverse complement.
TCCAATAGATATTGTCAGGGAAGAATCTGTACATTTGGGTGAGATCACACATGGAGAAGCCTCAATTGTGCTACTAACAGCTGAAATGCTAACTAGAAAGAAAAGTGATGGGTGAGTTTGCAGAAGACGATGAGACAAACAACCTGCTTGTCAAGGTAATATGTCACATCTCATTAATTGTGACGAGGTGTTTGAAGCCCTATACAATTACATAGTCCATGTAATTTTTATCCTTGTAGGAATAAAATAAAATATAAAAACGCTGACCTATATAAAGAATAAACTGATTGCACAGGCTTCTCATCTGTTAACAGAGGAGGCAGCTAATAACCCCAGTAATTTTTATACTAAAAATAACATAAGAATATATATAGTCCATTGCTAACTGAGCAACAGCTGTATTACATGGGGCTTTGCAGGTAGATTATTTTGTTCAAAGAATTAACAATGACATAGACAACATAATTTGTTTTAGCCTGGGTTGTCAAATCAGTATGCATTTGATACAGAAGTGGTATACTCACCCATTTAGAGATTCTAGAACAAGGATGTCCTGGTTTTGGCTGGGATAGAGTTAATTTTCCTCCTAGTAGCTGGTATAGTGCTGTATTTTGGATTTAGTATGAGAATAAGGTTGATAACACACTGATGTTTTAATTGTTTCTAAGTAGTGCTTACACTAAGTAAAGGACTTTTCAGCTTCTCATGTTCTACCGACTGAGAAGGCTCAAGATGCACAAGAAGCTGGGAGGGACCATAGCCAGGAGAGCTGACCAAACTGGCCAAAGGGATATTCCATACCATATGACATCATGCTCAGTATATAAACTGGGGGAAAGCTGGCCAGAAGGCCACTCCTTGGGGACTGACTGGGCATCTGTCGGTGGGTAGTGAGCAATTGCATTGTCCATCACTTATTTTGTATATTCTTTTACCATTATTATTATTATTTTCCCTTCCTTTTCTGTCTATTTAACTGTCTTTATCTCAACCCATAAATCTTTTTTTTTTTTTTTTCCCTGATTCTCTCCCCCATCCCACTGGGGCAAGGGGGAGTGAGCGAACAGCTGTATGGTGTTTAGCTGCCTGCCAGGTTAAACCACGACAAAGGACTAACTGTGTAAGTCCCATTTCCTACAAAGCTGAGGGCCTTCTTTCTAGTGGGCAAGTTTTTTTCTCATTAGTGTTCTCATGCTTCTTAAAGTCATCCTTATTAGATATTAATGCTGATGCACTCTTGTTTGTCTGTTTATCACTTACGGTACATCTATTATATGTTCTGTTTTGTTAAAAATGTATGGCTAACCAACAGAGAGAAGAGCTGTCTGTCCAATTTCTTGGATCATACAGACTCCTCTACAGGGAAGGGACAGCAATTTTTATATGAGGCGTTAAGCAAGCACATCTGGGAGACGTTTCTGGAAAGCAGTGAATACAGAAGGAGAAAGAGAAAGAAGAGAGCGAGAAAGAAGCAGCTCCCACTGCAACAGGAAAGTAGATAGGAACAAGAAGCAGAGACAAAGACAGAGCTATGAGGCTGACAGATGTGCAAGACCAGGCTTTTAAAAACCCTCCAGGGGGCAAGTACTTGAAAGTTTACTTCTAATATTTCCAGGATGGATAGCAGTTTTTTCTCCATCAGTTATGGCATTAAAAAGAAGAAACTTCTGTTCAGCAGATGTTTCAGTCCTTGATCCTTGAAAAAAATAAAATCAACAATGTTTCACATTATTGCAAACTAATTATGTGTAAAATTAGAACACAGTTAGGTTTAAGACTAAACTAAGGAATAACTAATCCAGAAGATAACTGAGGCATTTAATGATCTTCAAACTAGAAATAATAGCTCTTCTATGACTTGGAAAAGACACCATATTGAACTGTTGGCCTCTTGGAGATGGCTAGAGTCATGTCCAGCTATTTTAATGGTAGCATATACCTGGAAAAACTCCAGCATCAGTGTTTCTCTGAGCCTTGTGAGAACTGGCCCTTTCATAGACTTTCTCTGCATGGTCCCTTTAGAGATTAATTTATCCTATTAGGTTCTTCAGGAAGTAATGTATTACTTAAAGCATTTAGCATGAAACTTGAACCAGCTTTCATTTACAGTGACTTGCATGCTTATAATTCCTCTTTATTGATCACAAAGAAAACCATCTTCTAACAGCATCTGTCATGCTGTGCACTGAAAGCATATTGACATATTAAGCAGGATGAGAGAAATCAAGTATAAGCAGACATATTAAGCCTAGATTTCATCAGTTAAGATTTAGATATTTGAAGGTTTTTCTTTCATATATAAAAGCCTTCATTTATCATCCAAAAAAGTACCCATCAGTGATTTATTAGTGAAAATTTTACCTTTGATAGGTCAATTTACAAATACATTACATACTAATAACTGATATAACTAATTATAATAAGAATCACAATCATTGCTGCTGAGTAGGAAACTCAGTATGAAATAAAATGTCTCCAGTATTTTGAAGAACTTTTATTTTTTTGTAGCAAAAGGAACTCTGTAATGCTTTGTCAAAGTTAGCAATTTCCAACTGAATAACGTTAATATATTGGTCCCATGAATTCCTGTGGATTCATTCCATTGTCCCATATATGGGCATCCACCTCTAGCTTTAATATTGCACATCAGAGAAACAGCAGATATATTTTGTTTGTAAGGTGTTTAAGTAACCGAAACAGTCACTGCTCACGGGAGTGAACTTCCGTACTAGATAAAAACGTACAAAGTTATGGTGCAGCCTAAGCAATGAATAGAAGTGAAAAGGAGTAGCACACCAACAGCAAGTTTGCTCTATGCAATAAACTCACAAACACAAACTCCTCACGTGATGAAATTAAGAGTTAAATTAAAATAGAAAAAGCTCATTTGATCATAACCCTTGATTTTTTTACCTGCACAAAAATACATCCAGTAGATGAATTTACTATTTAGATAACAAAGTTACAGTGAGATTCAGTCAGTGAATCTTACAAGCCTCGCAAACAAAGAAAGATACTCAACACTCTTCCTAACTATGTTGTTGTTTTACCTTGATGTCTTCAAATCAAGACTGGATTTAAAGAGAGTTCATATGCTTAGCAGGTTCTTTCAAGTAGTTCATCTGGGTGATCTGCTTGGATAGCTCTCTTGGCACCTTTCATGAGGAAACCTTCTCCTCCCTTCATGGCTTATAAAAGATCTTTTTAGTCATTCAGGCAGGCGTGTCTTTATAGTTTACAAGCTGACTATTGAATGCCCAGTCATCAAAAGTGTTACATTAAAATGAAGGTTGGGTTTTGTTGTTTCTCTGGATTTTTTTCAACTACAAAATAGTGGAAACTGAGCTCTGATGGTTTATTTTATGACTTCTTGGCTCTTGATTTTTGTTTGACTGGTAAACATTTTAGATTTATTATGTTACATATTCTGGAGGTAGGTTGTTAAACAATTGAGGCTGGTTTCTATTCTACGTGAGGATGAAGGAGAGGAAGTAGATGTAAGCCTTGTTCCTGAACACACAGTCTTAAGGCACAGGAAATCCAGAAGACTTCGGGAATTCTACGCTTTTCTTACTTCTTCTTCACCTGGAGTTGAATCTGGTGAGGGATGTCAAAGGCAACAAGATGGGCTTTTATAAGTACATAAGTAGCAAAAGGAAGACTAGGGAAAGTGTGGGGCAGTTGCTGAATGGGTCAGGAGCCCTGTTGACCCAGGAAATAGAAAAAGCTGAGGTACCAAATACGTTCTTCACCTCAGTCTTTAGTAGGAAGACCAGCCTTCAGAAATCCAAGGACCCAGAGACAATGCATGACCAACTTGGTAAACTTCTATGATGAAATGACTGGCTTGGTAGATGACAGGAGAGAACTAGGCATTTTCTACCTTCTACCTAGAGAAGCTGATGAAGTATGGGCTGGATGAGCAGACAGTGAAGTAGATTGAAAACTGGCTGAACTGCAGGGCCCAGAGCGTGGTGATCAGTGGCTCAAAGTCTAGTTGGAGGCCAGTAACTAGCAGTGTAACCCAGGGGTCAATACTGGGTCCAATCCTGTTCAACATCTTCATTAATGATACGGATGATGGGGCAGAGTTTACCCTCAGCAAGGGTAGTCAGAGGAGGGGCTGATATGCCAGTGGGTCATGCTGCCATCCAGAGGGACGTGGACAGGCTGCAGAAATGGGCTAACAGGAACCTCATGAAGTTCAACAAGGGTAAGGGCAAAGGCTTGTACCTGGGGAGGAACAATCCCATGCAGCAGTACATGCTGAGGGCTGACTGGCAGCAAAGCAGCCTTGAGAAAAGGACCTGGGAGTCCTGGTGGACACCAAGTTGAACATGAGCCAGCAACGTGCCCTTGCAGAAAATAAAGGCTAACAGCATCCTCAGACAGTTCTGTCTCTGGAGTTCTGTGTCCAGGTCTGGGCTCCCCAATACAAGAAAGGCATGAACATACTGGAGAGAGTCCAATGAAGGGCCACAAAGATGAATAAAGGTCTGGAACATCTTTTCTATGAGGAATGGCTGAGAGAGCTGAGACTGTTCAGAAAAAGAAGAAAAGAAGGCTTGGGGCGGATCTCAACAGTATGTACAGCTGGACGAGAGGAAATGGCCTCAAGTTGCGCCAAGGCAGGTCTAGATTGGACATTAGGAGAAATTTCTTTACTGAATGAGTGGTCAGGCCTTGGAACAGGCTGCCCAGGGAAGTGGTTGAGTCACCAACCCTGGAAGTATTTAAAAGACGTGTAGATGAGGTGCTTAGGGACATGGTGTAGTGGGTATGGTGGTGTTGGGTTGATGGTTGGACTTAATGATCTTAGAGGTCTTTTCCAACCTTAATGATTCTATGATTCTACAAATACCTGAAGGGAGGGTGCAAAGAGGACAGAGCCAGGGTCTTTTCAGCAGTGCTCCATGACAGGACTAGAGGCAACGGGCACAAACTGAAATACAGGAGGTTCCCTCTGAACATTGGGGAACATTTTTTTTTTTTTTTTTTTTTACTGTGAGGGTGATTGAGCATTGGCACAAGGTTGCCCAGAGAGATTGTGGAGTCTCCCTCCTTGGAGATATTCAAAAGCCATCTGGACATAGTCCTGGGCAGCCTGCTCTAGGTGACTCTGCTTGAGCAGGGGGTTTGGACCAGATGACCTCCAGAGGTCCCTGCCAACGTTAACCATTCTGTATTCTGTGAGCTGCTTGATGTGAGAAGCTGAAAACCTGACCTAAGTCTTCTACTGTGAGCATTATTGTTGCTCTTTTTCATTATCATAATCTTTTTCAGATGAATCAAAAGCTATCAAGCTATTTTGTTATAACAGAAAAAACAGGGCAATAGCTGTCTGTTTGGACTCCTAGATAATGAAGCTGAGATCTTTCAGAACAATAACCTGTTCCCAAAAGCCACCCACTAAAAAACAGCTTTTTTTTTTTTTTTTAAGGTATTCCTTAGAATACTTTTGTAATTCATATTGTCAACTGCTTTCTTCACTGACCCATAAACCTGTGTTTTAACTGAAATGTACGACAGTCTGCCATACTGTGACTTCTTGAAGGAACTACATTAAAGACTCATGCTCTGTGTGTTTGCAATTAAATATTTATTCTGACTTAATAGTTGTTATAGCAGAATAATTGGTATGATAACAGAATGATCTGATAGTGATAAAGAGTTTAAAACAAAAATCTGCCACACCAGATCTGTATCAAGAAACTAACAAGAAGCAGAGTTAGGTCAGAGATCTACAGTACAGGTAAGGAGACATACAGTATTAATCCTATATTGTTCTTCTGTAATGGTCTTCCAGAAGCACTTTCATTTGTCAGCAGCACATGCTTTTTACTGTTCGAGGCGGAGAGCGTGTCACTACTGTGTAGTTCAGATCTTTGGTTTCCGTGTGGCGGCATCTTCAATTCATGGTCAAAATGACCACTTAGCTTGTAAATTAGATTTCCACAGCCCATGTGGTTCACATTATAGCTTATTAGTCAAGAAACAATTATGTCATTGCGTACACCACAGAGCTAGCACAAACAGAGACACTGATACAATTGGCTCAGAGCCAGATCATTAAAAGCAATTGTGTGAATAACACAACTGTATTACAGATTCAGTGCTTTGTAAAGAGCTGGCCACCTACCACTGGCACCAAAGCAATGGAACAACCTGTGGTGCAGTAAGAGATGCTTGCTTTTAAAAACTATACATTACTTGAATTGATTTAAAAATATGGGGGTGAGGGAGGGATGGAATTAACCATATTGTTCTTTGTGTATAAGAAATACTCTTAGCCTAAAGTAATTCATGTAGAGATTTATAAATGAATTTTAATTGAGAAATGCTAGGAAACTGGGTAGTTTATTGTGAGCCTCAGTGGAAACTGAAATAGCACATAGCAGCCTTCCATAATGGCCTCCAAACTAGGATTTTTTTTCTCTAATACTATTTTTTAGAGCTCATCCATGCCTGTAGCCCAAAACATTTTAAATTAAGTGATTTACTGTGAAATATTGTAATGTTTTTTTCTTTTAGGTTTATATCAAATAAAAATATTTTATTTGAATGTGCTGCTCCTTCCTTTCTCTTAATCTGTAATGGATAACAGAGTAGATCTTTGTATCTGTTGTTAGTTATATTTTGCTTTTTCTTGAATGACTTCCTGAAAGATGGTTCCTTGAGTTACCTTTCATGTCCCTTTCATTTTTTTTTTGAGTATGTGCTCTTTCAGCAGCATAAGTTCAACAGGCCTATATATATGTGTGTGTGTGTGTATGTATGTTTGTGTATATATATATATATATATATATATAAAAAAATAATAGCACCTTTTCAAATCCTCTAGGCTCAGCTACCTTCCCTCTTTCTTTCTTCCTGTCTTACTGACATTCAGGTCATTGTATATATACAATGTATATATACTGTATACAGAGCGAGTATATACACATATGTGTGTATGTGAATATACACATGCGATATATATGAAAATATATAACTACACCATGGTAGAGAGAGAAAATGCTGCTTGCTTGTTACAGACACAATTAAACACTTTAAGAAAAACAGTAAAATCATCTACCAGGGATAAACATCTTCAACAAACCTTGAAAAATTACATGGGGATCCCTGACAGAGGAGATATACAGTCAAGTAAAATTTATTCTTAAGCCAGACATACTCAAAGACCCTGAGAGAGTACTGATTCCTGTGTGGGTTTCTAACCAGCAGACAAATTATTTTTACAAACTGTAAGCTTATTAAGCTAACAATCTCTGGGTCTGATAGAAAAACTCCTAAGTGATCCCCTTAGTCAGGAATCAAGCCCAGTTGCAATTGATTGAATTTTCAAGAATTGGTTTTGTAAGACACAGTTCCATTTAATAATTTCCAACATCACTATTACTATCTTATCTGAGTGATTGGGCATTTCTAGCCATGCCAGCAGCCATCAATGTGAGACTCAGGATTAAGGAAGTTTAACATACTTTGTGCTGGCACCCTGGGTTTGCTCTCATGTGCTTTACATATACAGTTTACCAACATCAAAAGAATTCAGAAAGTGCCAAGGATATCACTAGCTTCTTTAGCAGTCATAGTTTCAGAGTTACCTAAATAGTTACCCCTTGGAATAAAGTATTTAACATTATAACGTTACTTTTAGTAACATCCGATCTATTGTCTTTACTGGATTTCATATGATTGATAAGCTTAAGTCATTAGGACTTTTTCTGTTATGGGTTCATTTGACTACTTAATTTGGAAACTTACATTGCAACCTCTTTAGTCTTTTAGATATTCTACAGAATGATGTGGGGAAAAAAAAGCCTGACATTTTGTACAGCTTTAACAATACTGATCAGAACTATAAAGCCAAACTTTAAATCTGCATTGCATTATTTATATTTCAAACTCTCAGGTCTTCCAGGAATTCTTTTGCTGTTATACTTCAAAGGTTTGTAAGAAATTATAGGATTTTTGACAATTTCTCAAGAACTTAGAACAGAAAAACCATTTAACATCACACAATGTATTGTTTAAGAGGCCTGGGTTTATATATTTTCTTTGACATTGAACAGCTGTACTGCAGGCTTTATCCCTTATAAGTACTTAGGAACATGCTGAAATCTCCTGAGGACAGGAGTTCTATACCCATGCATAAGGAGCCTCAGTAACTCAGGGAACATACAAGGCTTAACTTTTTGCATACTAAACAACTGAGTTTCTCATGCTATCTTTTTCAACCCCAAATTTGGTTGAGGCAAAGAGTATTTATCTATGTGTCAAAGACTTCTGAATACCCAGGAGCACAACACATGCAAACTATTCTCCTCCAGGAGTCTAAATCTACCTGGAACATGTGAAGCATCTGACGGACAGACCAGCATACACAAAACAGAATGGTTTTCTCTCTCAAAAATAATTGTTTTTCTTATGCCTGTTTTCATCCTGTATTTTCATCATCTTTCTCTCAGAAAAACAGCAGATACTCAAAATGGTAGCTTACTATTTGCAATTTTGTTGTATTTAAGTTCTGGTAATTAACTTTAATCATGGGAAGAGCTTGATATTATATTGGGGTTGACCTTGCATAATCTCCAAATAAAGTATACTTCTCAAAAACCAATATGGATTTGAAGACAATTGTCAGATTAATTTGTACCATCAGCTGACTTAGCCAGATACCATCCATCAGCGTAGGTAAAGTAATTAACAAGTACATTTCTAGAATACTGGAAGATGAGCTCTTGTCATGAAGGAAATCAGAGCAGATTACTTTCCAGAAAGCAAACCGATGGATGGAAGGCTTCACCTCACCCTCTCCCTGATGTATTCTTGTCATTTTGCCAAAGTAAAATAAATAAATATAATCTCAGGGGAAAAAAAGAGGAAAAATCAATGACATATGTATGCCATTATGAAAAAATCAAATCAGAGAAAAAAATTTCAAAACCTTAGCCCTTCACAAGGTGCTACACACACTTGAAGTGAGAATAAGGGAGTGGGTAACCAAATAATGCTGTCACTTACTTTAGTGAGATCATTATACTTTTTTTTCCACCAAATAATAGTTCACTTTGAAGAATTAATTAGATCTGCATAGGACTTTTCACAGCAAGTGTATAAAACTCTGTTTCATGGACTTAGCAATCAAATTCTAAACTTAAAGGGATTCAAAAGGCTTTTCAAGTGCTTTACAATCCCCTCTGTTTTTGTTTTTAACTAGTTATACACATCCAGTAGTAGCTGTAACACTGACTTAAGTGCAGTGGCCTTCATACTTCCAGGTAACCTATCCATGCCAGATCCTGGAGCCTGCATAGTACTTTAATGGAGGTTCAGCAAAAGGCATCTCAGTAAGAACAATGGACCCTGCTACATTTCAGTGCTGGCTGAAATACTTCTGACTTTTAACATAGCAGCTATCTGAAAGTGAGAGTAATGTTTCTTCTCTCACAATGCATGGGAGGACAAGCTACAAAGACTGTAGCCAGAAAACACTGTCCAGGGACTCCCAGTTGCCAGATTTCAACTAGAATGCTAATTTTATTGCAACTGGCTGCCAGCAGCTGCGAGTCTTACACAAGAGAAGGTTTCTCCACAGGCTGCAAGGAAACAAAAATTATACTTTGTCTTAAACCAGTGTTACTGAAACCTGAAACAATAAAATGGATACTTTTTAAAAGAAAGTTTCTCAAGATTTAGTGCAACTCGTTAACAGCACTGTTGTAGTTCATAGCTATCAATTACTTAACTATTTTGTAAGGAGAGTTAAGATTTGAAGGATTATGAATGTAATTTTTCAAAGCTCAGCTTCTTTTTCTCTTTTAATAGTGGGCTGGGTATTATGAAAGCAGAGGCTTCACTCCCTCTTTTCTATCTCTAAAATATAGCTGATTGTGATTTCAAATCATTTGAAGCAACAGAAAACACGCCCACTTAGAAAAGTTAAGTCAGCACGACAGCTACCATCTTTCCTGGGCAGCTCTGTGGCTGTGTGCTTTTTTTAACATCTCAACCAGAGAGGTGTCTGAATCTCACAGCTGTCACTGCTGTGATTTTTTATGAAATGGTAGATTACTTGATACGTTTATTCACTCCACAAAGTAAGCAAGAGTGCCAGATACAGGAAAGAAAGCCTTTAAGCCTGTAAACAGTGGAGTAAGCATATTAGTGGCAGAGCTTGCTTTCTCTTCTGTTCAGGATGGGGAAGAAGAGAAGACAAAACAGCAAATGTGGTTACATTTAAGAAAATGACCATGCCACATGGTACCTTCTGACTGAAGTGGTTTTTGTTTGTTTCTCCCAAGTTATTTTTCTTCCCTACAGCTGTGCATTTAACATTTTTAGGTTTATTACTGATGGTACTTCCAGGACACCAGTTTCTTAGAGAGTATGTGACCAACAGTATTGCAGTTCATCTTAAAACACATTTATCAAAATTGTGACATGATGCCTAGCAATAGCAGGGGACTAGACTCACTGACTCCAACAACACTTTTGGCCCAACTAGATCTCAGAGTGAGGTAATTAAAAAACCCACCTTGAAACTCTTTCAGTTTGGAGGGAAAAAAAAGCAGTGAAAATTATGCCTGCAGCACTTTCTGATAAAAACATCTTGGCTGCAGCTACTCAAGATATTAAAATACATTGGCACTTCTTCTGGTATTCTTCTAAGGCCAAGTTAGAATCATGCTCTTCAAATGTCCTGCCACTGCAAAGTGCTTTCAGATTAGTAAATCTGTAAACCAGAGCTAAGCATAAACCATGTCCACTATAGTCACCTATAGAGAGAGAGAGAGAGATATATATAAATGTACTTGCAGGTTGACATAAAAAAAGGTCGGACATAAAAAGAAAGACCATACCTACTAGATGGAAGAGTGTTTTCCTCACAGGAAGAAGTGATAAACAAATTGTTAATTTAAATATTTAGATGATCACTAGCAGGTGCTGATTACTGTCTGAGTAGATGAGGGTTACACCTGGGCATCCCCAAAAGGTATAAGCATTCTTTAGTAGTAGGAGGAGTAGGAGGTAACACTTAGGGAACAAAAAAAACCCTCGTGCATTTAATAACCTGTCTGAAAATTCCTGTTGCTAGATTTTCATTTTGAATGAAAACACAGGTAATATGGAAAAAGCCTCCTGTGATCAGCATTCACAAGCTGTCTGGCATGGAGTAAGACAGCATGGAGCTTGTGTGAAATTTTAAGGCATCTCAGTAGATTTAACACTTCAAAGCCCTGTTAAGTTTTCTCCAAACAAGAACCTATCCCAACCTAAACTAAACAAACACCGGTGTATTTACCAAGCAGCTAAGCTATGTTGTTCAGCTTAATTCTATAGTCTGTCAGTAAGGCTGACACCTTCCCCATCTCAGCTTTCACGTCTTGATCCATACAGTCTGCATAATTCAACATCTTAGTAAGTTTTCAGGCAGTTTTGTAAGTTACCAAGCCTCTCCTTCTCCCATCAAACTTTATCAAGTAGATTGAAAACAGCAACTTCACTAGCAACTAAAGAAACAAAAAGGACACTGAAATATCTATTTGTTTACAGAAAAGAATTGCTAGGTTTTACCCTATAATGCTACGGATATCATGTAAAAACTTTGCAATACAGAGATATATTTAGATACATAGCAGTATACAAAATCTTTACTAACTATACCCCACCAGGAAAACAGCATTTTAAAAAAAAGGTGAAATGATTGCAGACAGCTTCTTCATAATTTTCAGTTTGGGCTCACTCTGTGACAACAATTCACCTATCTAAACAAACAAACAAAAGAATTCTTCAATGGGGAAAGATAACTAAATCTCAACTTAGACATTGGTTTTACTTTACAATAAGGTGTTGGAAAGCATCGTAAGACTGTAAGCTAATGTCTTTAAGAGTTACTTACATAATACTTGTCATCTCTCATGGAAGTATGAAATATAAAAGCCCTTACTTTGAGCTCCATCATCTTAAACTGGTTGGTGCTCTGGCATTAATGTTATGCTTAGGTGTTTTTTTTTTCTCATTTGTATACTTTCATGTACAGAAAGGGAAATTTAGAATCCAGATTACATGGTATTAAGCATGGGATATTCAACTTCACCATATTCACTTTCATAGATAGAGATATATGTGTACAGAACATGTCTAGGTACTGTTTTCATCTTCATCTCCATAGTTTCCTTGTTAACTTTACTTTTTGGATTAAATATCTACTGGCAATTGAATGATGACAAGCTATCATCAACCACTTACACATCCTGTCTGTCATGAACAATTTGTGCACACTGTTGTATTGAATTAATTGTTTATAATCCCAGGAGCATTAGAAACAGCTCTGAAAAACTAGACCCATCTAACGATTGTTACTTGGTCCTGCTTTATCCTTGTTATTGAACCCATGTAGGAACTAGAAGAGAAGGAGAAAAAGAGGACAGTAAGATATTTGAAATACACTTTTCTGCTTAATACTGCCTAACTATAATTTACAGAGGGAATTAATATGACAGCAAAATTCCTACAGAACCATTTAATGTTCTCAGGACACAAACATAAATGTATTGCTTCAGTGCCATTTGAATGGCCTGTAGACCTCAAACTCTTTTTTTCTTTTGTTTTCCCTCACTAGTTTCTGAGAAAAAAAATTAGTGAAAATCTCTAAGCGCTAATCTTTTGTTTAACTTAGAGGACATTACATCAGAAGACACTGTCTGCAACTAGACATCAATTAAAATTAGGGTCTTAGAATGTACCATCATTCTGGACTTCAGTAGATTGTTTAGTGCTATAAACAATGCTCAACACATTTACTACATACATGTAACATGTGCCTGGAAAGTTTGGGGAAAAAGAAACCTCTATAGCCATTTTAATTAATATCTGTATAAATGTGGAACCATGTCCAATTTATAGAATTATTTTTTCTAAAATTTAATAACTTTATCAATTTAATAATTTAGAAAAATATGGTAAAGTTATTGAAGGTAGTGTTATAATGTAAAGATATAAACCATTAGCTTTACTTAAAGCTCCTAGAGCTTTAAGGAGTTTCTTAAACAACTCATTAGTCTTTTTTCATTTAGCACAATGATTACAAGAAGTACAGAGCAGATATTTGTATCTATATCTTGTAGCAGAATGGTATATCTGATGGCTCTACTCTCAAAAGACGATCAAGCAACATTACAACGAAAAAAGCTAAAAGTGGGGATTTTTGGTGGAGTAATTGTTTCTTCTCAATTTAAATTGCTATTAAAAAGGCAAATCCACAGAGAACGTGAAGCAGTTGATACTGGCATTTCTAAAATTTTTATGTTTGTAAACATTTTGAGGAGTTTTGCAATTTAAAAGATTGATGGAAGTAACATATAAATAGGGAGTAAAGAAAGAGCAGCATTATAACTAGATGAAAATGCAAGGAAGACAGACAGTGCCCAGATGTGACTAAGTACTGTTTTAAATGCACAAAAACATTATTTATTTTAGAACTGGTGTGAGATGTTGCCTTGAATGCAATCATAGTTCTTCACTCAACCCTACAAACTCTAAGCAAGATCAACCCATTCATATTACCTAATTGTGTTCTCTATGTATTCAATTGCTTCACAAAAGACATTGTCACTTCCAAAAGTTCTTCATACCTCTTCCAAGCAGTTTATGGATTTGAAGGGAAAATCCCTACCTGGTAGATAGGCCAGTATGAGTCCTGCAAAGTACATGCCATTAGAGTCCATATAACAAACTGTAAGTTTAATTTGTATATTACAAGAAAATCAGTTTGGGTTTTGGGTTTTGGTTTGGCTTGGTTTGTTTGGTTTTTTACTAAGTTCAAAGACTTGTAGGGGTGAGAAATTAAAGATGGTTAGTGTAAGTTATATATACAGTACCTCACCTTAAACGTTCAAACTTTTGAAGTCAAAAGTTTTTGCTGTCAAAAGTTTCTTGATCAAATGAGAGAAAAAAAAAAGAAGGTAAGCTCTAAAGGAAGAATTCACAAACAGAATGAAATTACTGGCAAATTCTTTTAAAAAGATTTAAATATTAAGTCGTTATAATTGAGGAGTCCTGATATAAAATATTCAATCTACAGGAGAAGTCACTTCAGAAAAGTAACAAATTTCCTGACAAACAGAATGACACAAAATAAACACAACAGCTTCATTGCTGATATTTCCAGTTCCAGCTGTTCACACAAATGCAGCTTACATTTTTAGCTATTACACTAGGATTGTACACCACCATCGTTATGTTTTTTCATTGTTTCCATTGTCAAGCCGCATCATTCACACATAAGATCCCCTGCATTAATTTTTATTTATAAGGAAATCTTTAGTTTAAACATGATACACATTTGTAATACTATTCCTGCAAAGAGTCAATCATCAATATTTCAGAGATTTTGCTTAGATGATGTGGTGGTGCATCCCTCCCCTTCCCCCCGCCTTCTCCTGGGCCGCTCGTTGATCTCAGAAATTCCCGCGAAACCTCGGCCTTGGTGTACTGAGTCTGACGGTTGAGCGCTCCTTGACCACATCAGAAACTCTGCATGCCTAAGGCTGGGAACGTACTCCCACTGCCTGTCCCAGGTGCCATCTTATCTGAGTTGTAGCTCAGTTGTAACAACACCAAAACCTTCAGAATTTTAGTCACTACTGCCTTGGACTGTGGCCAGGATGGAAATTTACAGATGACTAAAGACAATCATCTTGCGCACCTATAAATGGTGGTCCTAAATGAGACCCTTAGAGCTCTCCTGGACCACAGCGGGTTGCGCCCAGCATCTCTCTCTGAGTGAAACACTCCTCAGAGTTTGCAAACTCTTGAGTTTGTGATATTCAGAGGACCATCGCTGGCTGGCACAGGACCTGGGCTGCAACAGTGCTCGAAGATCAACCCTTCACCCGTTGAGAAATGCCAAGACATTTTACGTGAGTATTTCGCTGAACTCAAGGAGGATTTTTAACAGGTATATCTTTGTATATTTATCCATCTTTGCATCCATGTGCATGTGTGTGTGTATTGATGGAAGTACCTGCTAACAAATATAGTCTGCTAAAATCTTATGATCTATCTTAAGATTGTAAATGAACCTTACACTGCTGCTAAACACATAATCTTTAGACATATACTGTTGACCAAGTCTGGGATTAGCCGGGTCTACTCTAAACCTCGTGACTCAACAGGAAGGTCTCCTTACCCTTTTTGTATCAGACATAAACCGTTGCCCAAGTCTGAGACTAAGATTGGATCCAGTCGGGTCTTCTCTGAACCTCGTGACTTAACGGGAGGCTCTCCCTTAACCTTTTTGTTCTTGGCCTCTGTATAAATCATCTCACTCAATTCTAACACAATACCCTGCCTTCGGTTGGGATAGAGGTAATTTTCTTGCTAGTAGCTGGTATAGTGCTGTGTTTTGGATTTAGTATGAGAATAATGTTGATAACACGCTCATGTTTTAGTTGTTGCTAAGTAGTGTTTACATTAGTCAAGGACTTCTCAGTTTCCCGTGCTCTTTTCCTTTGTACGCTTCATTTGTGTAGTAAGTTATAGTGAACCTTGCCATTGAACTCTGCTAAGTCGCGCTTTTATAAATTTCTATTAAAATCACTTTCTGCTAATACTGTCAACAGTGATTCTTTGAGCGGCCTCTAAACCTCTCATTCACGACAGATGATACCAGTACGATTGCTATCAAAAGAGTATTTCTTCACTAGAAAGGTTCTGACACCTGGATGTAAGCTCCCTAGGAGTTACATAGGAAACAAGGAGGTAAGGTGCTAATCTAGCTAGCAAGATACAAAATCAGGTAGCATTATGAATAACTTACTATCAGCTTCCATCAAAGATCTGCAGCCCTTGTGTGCCTACAGATGGGATATGATGACCACTTTTAGCCCCTGTGTACAGGATATTAACAAACTGCAGAGTCCAGAGGAAGGTCATTGAATGGCTTGGTAACCTGAGCATGTTACATACCAGGAGAAACTGAGGGAAATGGATTTGTTTAGCCTGTAGAAAGGAAAGCTAAGGAAAGATCTGACTGCAATCCTCATCTACCTAAAGAGAAATTATAATGAAGACAGAGCTGTGCTCTTCTCCATAATGCACCTTTATAAGACAGAGGCAACAATCACAAGCTTCAACAAGGGAAATTCCATCTGGATGTAAGGCAAAAATTCTTCATAAAAGGAGCACTTAACTGCGGGAAAATGTTGCCTTAGAAGGTTGTGAAAACTCCATTCCCGGAGGGTCTCAAAACTCACCTGAAGAACATCCTGAGCAATGAGATATGCCATTGAAGCTAGCCCTGGTTTGAGTAAAGGGTGGACCAGATGACCTGTGAAAAATTAATTTAAAGAACTGCTAAGTGGTTAGAGAACGACTTCACAGACCTTTGAAATGTTCTTTATTGTAGGAAATACAGAAAAACATAAGTTTCCAGTCTTACATGCGTAAATAAAAGTTCATTTTTAGGATCTTCTAGACTTCCATTACTTCTAGACTCCTTACTTCCTGATGACAAGGTTGGACCAAGAACAGGAAGAAGTGATCCATGACTGGCAGACAGCTTCTAATGCCACGCTAAACTGTGTTGGTGGTCTTAAGAGTTGATAGTGTTGATAGTCCATAATAGATTAAAGAGAGCATTTAAGATTGTCTTTTTTTTTCCATGAACAATATGGGTGCTGAACTTCAAGGCATTGTCACTTACTGTAATTTTTTCTTTAAAAGTAATACAAAAGTGAAGTGGATTTGATCCCATTGGAGTGACAGTGTCAGCCTTAGCTGACTTAAAATACTTATGAATAATATAATTAAGTGTTCCTGAGCTTGGATTTAGGTGCATAGGTTCAGATCCACAGAAGTATTTAGGCACCTCAGATACTACCATTCAGTAGTAGTACAAAAGCTATTTTATTCTTAGTGAATAAGAATAGTTTTTGCATGTTTTTTTTTTGTTTTGTTTTGCTTTGCTTTTTTTTCTAGCACAGAATAATAAGACATAATACATAAATATTAACTGCCAGCTTTTGTCAAATATCATTTGTTTCTGAAAACACTAGTTCTAAAAATTTTTGACTGAATTGGTTTTGCTTGAATATAAGCATATTGCTCATTATCCACCTTCAGCACATTTTAAATCCTTCAGAACAGTCACAGATTAACACTAATGTTTTGGGAAGCTTTGAAGAAAATCAATGCTTTAGCACTTCAATGGAGCTTTGGTAGTTTTGGATAAAATTCCCACAGATCATTCATTATTTTTCAACTCCATGGGTAAGGCATCTACCCTAATTCACATCAGTCATACCTGGAAAGAGTTAAAAGAAAGAGAGGTTTATTGTGTCCTAGAGAAAATTTCTCACTGTAGATCTGGTGCGCTCATCTTTCATATCCCTTGTGAGTCTTTCAGAATGCACAACCACCTGTTATTCCCCTTCCCTCTCCAAAATAGTTAAATATGTAAAAGGCAGCATGAGACATGTTAGAGATGGAAAATGATTGGTATTTCCTGAGATAATAGTTGTCTTGCTAACATTTTTCCTTATTTTTAAATCAATATTTTTTATAAAAAATTCTAAGTCTTGATCCAATGGATTAAATTATTGAAGAGAATAATTATTGATTTTTCTGAGTTCATTTGAAATCTGAATGCTGAGGGAAAAGTTATTTAAGGTAAAAAAGTAATACATCTAGGAAGCTGTCAGATAATTACTTCTTTGAAATATATCTATATATTTATAGGTTTATATCAACTAAGTGTTTTATTATATACAGAAATATGTTTAACAACTGCAGGAAATGTTACTGTATTTTTGGACAAGCAATGAAGAAATATTGTCCAATAGTTACTTGGAAAAAGTATGGCTGATTTCATACGACAGTTTAAAATGTTGGGTTTTTTTACTCTTTAAATAGAAATCAGGTTACACTTTCAAAAATATTTTAAAATGTTGATTTGGAAGTTTTATCTCAGGGCCCTGAGGGCACTGTTAGCCCATTCTGTCCCTGCCTAGCCTCTACCGGGGTCTTTCACCCCCCGACCATTGCCCAGGACCCCATTTCAGCCTAGCCTGGGGCCTTCAGTCCCTACCCCAGAGATGTTGCAGCAGTGCTGGTCCCCAGCCCTATTTTTAGCGCACTTACTCAAACAAGTCCTCATTTGCCAACTAATAAAATACGTTTTTAAGTTCAAGAGCACTTTAAAGAAGAAACATAAGACATTTTAGGTATTTGAAGTTTAAAGAGTTGTGCAAATCTAATACTGTCTTCAATAATTAGCACTGACCACTTAAATAATTGCACTTTACACAGCTTTTGTAATGAAACCAGAAAACTTGGCCCAACACAAGCTGGCACATTCTAGCGGCAACAAAAGTGTCAGAAAACCTCTTTCCCCAAACAAAAAAAGAAAAAGCACTTTTGTTAACTGGAATTAAAAAGTTTGTTTTCTGCATGATAGATATTTAAAAATTATTAATATTTATAATCAGAGTGCCCAACTGCAGAATGTCAGAAAAGCCTGGCACAAATTTGTTGTGTCTACATCTACTTCTGTATCTGTATCATTATAAATCTTGTCATGGTTTAACCTGGCAGGCAGCCAAATACCACGCAGCCGCTTGCTCACTCCCCCCACCCCCAGCGGGTCAGGGAGAGAATCGGAAGGGCAAGAGTGAGAAAAACTCGTGGGTTGAGGTAAAGACAGTTTAATAGAACAGAAAAAGGGAAAATAATAATGATAATGATAGAATATACAAAATGAGTGATGCACAATGCAATTGCTCACCACCCGCGCTGACCGATAACCAAGTAGCAATCGGTACTTCCTGGATCACGCCTACCGTTCATATACTGAGCATGATGTCACATGGTATGGAATACCCCATTAGCCAGCTGGGCTGGCTGTCCTGATTATGTTCCCTCCCACCTTGTGTACCTAGCTCAGTCAGTAGGCACGGGAGCTGTCCTTGGACTAGGAGGGCACTTAGCAACAACTGAAAACATCAGTGTGCTATCAACATTCTCCTCATACTAAATCCAAAACACAGCACTAGGAAGAAATTTAACCCTATCCCAGCCGAAACCAGGACAGTATCCACCCCTTATTCTATACCATTTACGTCGGCTTAGGTCTGACATTTTTCGATACATTTCAATTAATCACCACTATCTTTCTTTTTATATATACATATATATATATGCACACAGAGATATCATTCCCTTGGTCTATGGACTATCCTTCTAAAACCAGGCCAATCTACATACATATTATAATGGGCCTGGTGGGAATGGAGTTAATTCTCTTCAGAGCAGCCAGTATGATGCTGTGTTTTGGATTTGTAACCAAAACAGTGTTGATAACACACCAGTGTTTTGGCTATTGCTGAGCAAAGTTTGCACAGCATCAAGGCCTTTTCTTTCTCCCACGCTGCCCCCCCCCCAGCGAGTAGGCTGGGGGTGCACAAAAAGTTGGGAGAGAACAGCTGACCAGAATTGACCAAAGGGATATCCAATACCATATAATGTTGTCTTCAGCAATAAAAGCTCAGGGAAATGAGGAGAAAGCAGGAACCTTTGTAGCTGCCTCCTGATGGGAAGTAGTGAATAAATTCCTTATTTTGCTTTGCTTGCGCACACAGCTTTTCTTCACTTATTAAACTGTTTCTATCTCAACTCACAAGTTTTCTCACTTTTGCTTTTCTGATTCTCTCCCCCATCCCTCCTGGGGTGGGGAGAGACCAAGTGGCTGGGGGGGTGCTCAGCTGCTGGCCAGGGTCAACAATATATATATATATATATATATATATATATACACACATACACATATGTATGTTTTCATCAGCTTTGTACTTCCTTATTCGCAGTTTGTTCTCTGAGCCATTAGAGTGAAGACAGTTCATCTTCTAAACTTTTTTCCTGAAGCTCCATATTCTAGAATGTTTTAACATTTGCGGTGTGATTTTCCATTTGTTTGGTTTGGTTTGGTTTGGTTTACTTGACATTAAGCTTTTTCATGTAAACATTTATCTGAGAAACTTTAAGGATGTCATAGGAATCATAATTGGAGTTCCAATGTTAAAATACTCCAGCAGAGTTTCCAGCAGACGACATAACTACAGAAGAAGTAAAATAAAGTTATTCAGATTTCATTGTAAATTACTTGACAGTGTCACCTCTGAAAGATGTCTTCAAATTATTGGATCCCTCTTTAATGGTTGAATCATTTCCCTGTTTTAATTAATGGCAGCTTCAATTAACAGTACCTAACTAACTGAAGAGTTTCAATTTTGTCAGTTAACAGTTTTGCATGAAGATACCCAAGGGTTTCAACATGCAAAAGATGTTTGTGAAAGCAATTGAGTTTTCTACAAAATGTCTATAGTGCTTTTAACCACGTCCTCACAGTTCTTTTCCACTTTTAACTACTGCTCTTCCTGAGGCAACAGTGAAAAAGCAATATATGCGGGTGATCCCAGTAGTGTTGTATGGGCATAGATATAAAATTTTCTTCTGACCATCCCAATTAAAAGAGGGTAAACCAAAATCTGGTTTTGAGACTCCCAGAGAAGTCACAATAGTGCTTGAGAGAAACCTAAGTTAGTTTATATGAGAACTGAAAACAAATCTTCTGCCTAGAAAAGATATATTTGGCATTTGAGTATTATATTCTACTTTGAATTTACCATATAGTAGTCAATATTTTAGAGTTAAATATTTGGGAACAAATTAGGTCAGTATGCATACGATATGTCGCGTACCTTTGTATTGAATCTCAACGTTGTCATTGACATTGAAAAAACAGATATTGTATCTCTAAAAAAATTATTATTATAAAATAAAATGTATAATTTTTTGTTTAACAAGTGAAGTTAATCTGATAACGCTAATTTGCATTCATTTTCCTGGAGCAGGGTTTTGTTGTCATGTTTTCTTTATGTATCGTCAACTTAATATCACGCCCTTTGGTTAAAAGTGTATATATTCTGTGCAATTATTTTATACAACATCACTAACTTTGTGCTTTATTAGATTAAATTTGATTTGAAATTGTGTTGCTTCAGTACTACAGTAACAATTGAATGTATTCAATGAATACCCATAGTTTTTAGAAGTCCTTCCTTTAAAACCATCCCTCAATTTCTGTCCTCTGAGATGGTGTACTATAAATACTAAGAGTAATGTCTGCACTGACACAGATATTTTTTGTATAATGTTCTCTTACTCTTTAAATAATTTATTTTCTTTTTGAATCAGCACTCGGTGTACTTTGAAAGAACAGGACATTCTCAGAATTACATGGGTAATAAAAATTCAAGGTCTTGAATTCTTGCATTTAGCTTTAGTCTCACTGAATTTCACTGCACAGAGTGATTGAGTACATGTGGAGTTAATGATGTGCAATCCCAGTACCTTAGGAGGGATGAAACATGAAATATTCAACTAGCTCTTGTCTACTTCCCCTGCCCTGACACACAAACACCAAAATGTTGAAGTCCTGGATACCAGAAAGCAATCTTTATATTTTACAGAAGAAAAGATATTTTTAGGTTCATACTGGGAAGAAGAATACACCTGCCCTGTCTTATGTTGTTGCCTTCAGAAAAACAAATAGAATAAATGGCAAGAGGTTATATATGAGGCAGCAGAGAAAGAAAAAAAAATACAATCAGTTGTAAAAGTGCTGTTAACATTCAGAAGAACACAGATTGGCAACACCTTCAACAGATACTCCTGGGACAGCTCTTGTTTGCAATCTGAGAAGCAACTTTGATAGAATATCTTGTCCATCACTGCGCTCCAAGCTCAGAATTACCCTCTGCACAGGAACCACAGGGCCCACAGAATCGCTGGAACTCTGTCAGGTCAGGCTACGGTGCTCACAAGCAGATTGATGCTTTATCCTGAAACAAGGTTGACACCCGTCATTCTGACATGTAACTGTTAGGTCTCTGAAAAACCCATGAATACAGATCAGAAGGAATGACTAGGTGGAATCAGGATCCCAAAGATAGCACAGCAAGCTGACAAGCTGACTTGCACTCTTTCCTATCCCCCTTCTTCTATGACTCTCTGTCATCAGCCACATGCAAATATTTGGTAGGAAAATTCCCTCCTTTCTTCCAATCCAGACACACACAATTATCTTTTTCAATTGCTTTTATCATCTTTGTGAGCTACTGTCTTGAGTGCAAATCCAATACTAAAGTAAATAAATAAAAGGCAGCTAAAATTCCTTCCAGTATATTGACAGGAAAAAATTCTATTTCTGTAAGTACTATCTTAAATAATATAAACAGGCCTACCAATATTTTTTCTGCATAAAATTTAATGTTTCAATAGATAAGAAACATTCATCTCTACTGGGATATTGTTCTAATATTCCAAAGGACTTTTAGGCAGGGTTCGTAGGGCCCCTGGCTCACAGCTGCAGGCAGCTAGATCTGTTGTCCCAGCAGCCTGTAGAATAGTTAATTCGTGTGCACCAACTTCGCAGACTGCAGAACACATTAATGCAAGTAGCAAACTCCAGGTCTGAGAGTTACAGACTCAGAACTGCAGTTACAAATCACACAGATAAGCAAAAAATAACAGAGAAAACAAACTCCTAGCTTATGCACTGGTGGGGGAGCCCTTGTCTTCTGCAGTTGATCAGCTAGAATCCTAAAGCACAGAGTTGTTGCTGTAAAAATATGGTGCAAATAAATTATCAGGAAACAGTAATGAATTTTCATGCAACCCCTTTGAGATTACAGTAAATTGAGCTCCTAGTTACTCTTCTCCCAGACTTAATATTCCACCTTTGAGATGACTCCTGTCCTGTTATAAAATTCCTTCTTTAATAGGCAAACTGCATCTTGAAATAACTTAAGCTCTTTCCTTTTGTTATTTCATTCAGATGATCTTTTAGCACTCCACTCACTCATGGGTTAAAAAATTTTGTTCTTATTTTCTGTCGAAAGCTATGTTACCAATAAAGGCACTGCTATACTCTGCTAGTATAGTGTCATTTGGACTCATATTGTGATTTAAGTACATTAGCGTATCATTCTTCTCAATCAAAATCCCGTGTAATATCAGACAACTTCAGATAAATAAATTTGGTATTAAACATTATACTCTGTGGAATATACTTGAGGAATATCTAAAAGAACCCAGACAGTGAGTATTGCACTCTGACATCCTATTTCTAATCTTTTCCACTAAGCTCTTAAAACATATCCTATCACATTTGAATAATTACATGATTCCTGCCCCCCGCTTCTTGTGACTCCCAAACACACTTAAAGAGACTCAATATCTTTCTCAGTCATTTTTGTGCTGAACTAGATAAGATTTTTAATTTTTTCTTAAAATAGATGCTCCTTCCCTGATCATCCTAGCAGCCAATTACTACCCTTGTTGCAAGTTAACCTGGTTTTGAACATAGATAATCAGAACCACACAGAATATACTAATTGAGATTTTCTGGGTCTTATGTACTTATCTATTGCCTTTCTCTGTTGCAGATACTTTATCTGACAGATCTTAGCATCACTTTTCCCTTATTTTTTTCCTACATTGTTGCTTATAATGATCCTATGACTAAAGAGATATACTCAGATCTCTCTTGTTTTCTATTAGCTTCAACTAATGATGTATTTCTATATAGTAGAACTCCTCATTATTATTCCATTAGTCTATGAGTTTGAAATTTTGTACTAAGAATTTTATTTCTTTTTCTACTAGGAAGCAGCTTCTAATTATTCTTGTAGTATTATCTCATTCTTCACAGCATCAGCAATAGCTCCAAATTATAAGCATACACCTCCTTCAGGATATTAATGAGCTCAACTTTACATACTTAAGCAAATTTCATTTTTTATACCCTCATTAAAAAGATCAAACAAAAACCAATGCATCCATTGGAAACTGGCATCTTCCAGGATGTACTTTAGTGTAGAGTTTTGCAAGAGAGAGTGGCTTCAGTTCCAAATCTAGTCGCTATTCAGGCCATTGTAACCAATAATAGCTTAAGTCTTAGATGGGCATATGTTAGCCAAGAAATACACCTTGCCTTTTATTACTGTTTATGTTATCTTCATTACTTTCACTTTCATGAACAATCAGAGGACTGAACTGTCTTCAGTGAGAATATATATTGCCACGCATAGACTACTGGTATACAGCCTTATTAATTTGGAAGCCTGCAAAATTCTGGAAGCTATTTTATGTGTGTGGTACATGCATATGGCATCAATTTTATTATAGTTCTTAAAATCTAACCACAAAGAAGGTTGGGCCATAATCTCCTTTTTCAGCAATTGCTAGATATAGGATTTTTATTTTTAAATACTTACCTGAAACAATTATATATCAAGAGATTTTTCATAATGATTCTGTTAGTTGTTTGGATTTTGAAAAGCTACGTCATTCTTTTTAATCATGTTTTGTCCATCAACAATCAACCATTGTCAATCTAAATAGAACTGCATTGCTAACAAAACTCTGGTTCTTAAAAGATTGCAGTATTTCCTAACTAAAATGATCAGAAGGGACTAATGATAGTGTCAGTTTATGGCAGGCTTAAAGAGATGTTTTTCAGGAAGGGGTGACCACACATATTTAAACGTCACACCCCCAGATGAGAACTCAGATAGGAAATCCAAATGTCAGTAGTTTTTTCTGAAAATATTGGTTTTCATATCTAGAAAAAATGGCCAAAACTTCAAGTCTGTCTACATGATTTATAATGCCAGTATTAGTCTAGTGTCTAAGCAGTTTGACTTCAAATTCTCACAGTACTTGTATTATTTTTATTTTAAAGTCTGATGCTTAATCCAAACATGTTGTTTAAAATCATGGCTTTTTTTCTTTTTTGCACTATGAGACTAGTGTTTCAACCACTTTGAAAGGTAGGTTTTAAATGTCATTCTGTAACGTAACAGTCATAATGTAGAGAGATTTGAGGTTGTTACTTTACCTTTAGTCTGAAATACTGTGATTTTTTTTTTTTTTTTAATTTCTCCTTTAAATTTATTTTGAATGGAACTTTAGTTCCATCACTAGCAGTTAGGGGTAGCTGCAAGTTGGGTAAGTTAATAAAATTTTCTTGTGCATTTGCCTTCAAAACCTCATTGTTTAGTGCAGGGAGAATGAAAAAAAAAAAAAAAAGAAAAAGGTTTTAATAATGAACAACATCTTACTGTATACTTACCTTTCCTTGTAAAGAGCGCAATGCAAAGTTCGTGATCATTCAGACATCATGGTACTGCTATATAATGAAATTTAGATTCTGGCAAAGCACTGTTAATGGTGATTAATAAATAACAACGTGGGAACTGGGAGTTCTAAAGAAGACAGAGCTTACAATTTGTATACTGTCCTAGAAGTTAAAAATGGCTTTCGATAAATTATATACACTGGCAGACCCACAGGGCTGAAATACTCAACCCATAGTCTGGAGGATTTACTCCTGGTCAAGTTTTAAATTGTTGTTTGTCTGTTTCTGGCTGCTAAATTGAATTAAGACTGCAAAATGCCTTTAAGCTAAAGCAGAACTATCTATTTCAAACCAAGTAATTTGAAACATGAAAATGCTACTTAAACAAAAGCATCACTTATAATTTTTTAAATATTTAGGAATCTATCAGGTTGTGGCAAAATTAGTCTATCTGAAAATATTATTATAGTAGAATAATGTATCCTTTACTTTTCAGAAGGATTCAACATTTACTTACGAGCAAAATCATGTTTATCTTGCTTACGAATCAATTACATGCCTTTAAAAACAACCTCCTTTTGGTGAGGAAAGGTAGAGAGAAAATTAGCACTGGTTGACAGTTATATCAATAGTGAACCCCCGTACTGAAATAACCCCTGTTAAACTTTTTTATTAGTATACTTCTACCATTCCTCCAAGTGACATTACTATGTGACCACAACAACGCTGGTTCTGCCACAAGGAAAAAGAAAATCTTATTCTGCAGTTCTCATACCTTTCCTTCCTTATAGCAGTTTGAAAAATGGTACGGTTTAAGGTAGTAATAGTTGTAGCACTATAAGGATATAAAAGTTCACAATACAGTTTCTCCTCACAAGCCTTGCTGCAGTTTTTTATTGATACAATTTTTTCTGCAGATTGTTTTTCCTTGTAGATTTCTTGGTCCTTTTCTCACATTGTAGAAAATGCTGGTTAGATTTCTTAGCAGAGACTGTAGAGTGGGTAGAAAATCCGCTTGCTGCAGAAGCACCCAGGTCTGACGGTTCTAGTTCAGTGTGAACTTGGCCAATATGTTTCTGTATCACCATATCTAGAAATCCCATCTGTGAACCAGTCTGGCTTGTTCTTGAAACATAACAAGAGAGGAAAAAACCCTTGTTCCCAGAAGTACATGCCTACACTGCAGTAAAAACATGGGATTAGTCTGGTGGTTCTAATATGAAGGTAGCGAGGATTTCAAATGAGCTGATAGTGCACAAGCTGATGGAGTGCACATGTGCTCTTAGTTCTGCACAGAAAGTCAGAAAAATCTGGTGTGTCTGTGCACTTTTGACTATATTTTCAACACAAGATGGTTTAGATCAACACAACAGATCAGTAGCTCAGTTACTGGTGCCTTAATAACCAGGTATTTGCCCTTTTAATTCCCACTGTTTTAATATGCCCAACTGTTGATTTGTAGTTCAGTTTATATGGCCATTCTAGGCTAAAATCTCCAAAGAGTGTACCAGTGATACGTATGAATGGGAAAAGAAATATCTAAGTATAGATGTAAGGATATAGATATAAGTATATATAAGTATAGTACATAAGTATATAAATATATACTTATATAAGTGTATATAAGAAATATTATACACTGAGATAAGTGTTAGTTTCAGATTTTGATAGAGAACATGTTCCATGCAGAGAAAAGCACAGGTGGATTTCCACGTTACAGAAAAACAAATTAAGTAAGAGGTACTAATATATAACAGTATTTATGAATTTTCATTGAGGATGCCACAGATGGACATATAACCAAGTATTTATTATGTAGATTTAACGTATTCAAGTCAAGGCTTGAAAGTAACAGCACAAAGAGAATAGCAAATGCTGTTGCCTGATGCTAGAGACAGTGGAGAAGATTTAGGGGTTTATCTTTCTAATAGGATTTAGAGAGCTTAGCACACTCTCGATTTTAAATCTAATATAGAGGCAGGTTTTTGTACATAGGGATTTGACAAACAAACTTTATTTGATCTCTGTGAGGAGCTTAAAGGAGACTCCAAGGCAAGGCTGTGGAGAACTACCCTTGACGGAATAATGCTTGAAGTGTCATCCTAATCATTGGCCAGAAGCTCTCTATAAATTTTGGTCAGTTCAGTCACATTAACCCCTTTTTTCCTCCTGGTCTTGTGCCATTTACTCCTTGTAAGTCCAGCATTGCTTCAGGATGTCAGAAGAAGCACGCTGAATCCAGCATTGAGACTGGCAACGTGGTCAGTCCTGCAGCGCTTTCACAGAAGCTGCGTCGTAGTGTTGGAGAAGCCACGAGTGGCATCGGGGGAAGGTGTGACTCCCCAGAGCGGGCTGGCCCTGCAGTCCATGGATCCAGCATGCTGAGTGCTCCGGTAAAGGGCAGCCTGAGGGCTTCTGGCCATGCTGGGGACCAGACATCTCACTGAAAATGTTAGCTGTACGTCCATGCCTACCACAACTATGCATTTTGTTGAACGGTGGGAAGAATTTTCAGCTCTTTTCAAAACTGAGCCCCAAAACCAGTGCCCACTTCTTGTATAGGATAAGGAAAATGGTGAAATTCTTGTTCTTCGTTATTTTCCTGTCAAGAAGAATATTTTCATTCACTTTACTGGAGTTATTCTTGGGTTAGATCAAGAATGCAAATGAAAGCAGAATCTCAGTAAAGAAATTGTTTGAATTCTCTCCATCTCTCAATATTATTAATATAGCTAACATTTGCATCCATATTCAAACAAATCAATTTCTTAAAAGGATAATATGAATTATTGGTACCACCTCTTTATCTATCAAACACCGAATTATTGTCATTTTAACTTTAGCCTTTTATCAATATAAGAAATCCTATACTTTATTTTCTCAAAGTTAAATGAGATGAAATACCTGCCAATTGCTCTTTCTAGTGGAGGGATGCTATTAAAAATTATTTCTTGAAACGAACTTTCTTTCAGTTTAACACAAAATTACATACTTTGCAGCACAGAAATGGATATGATTGCATACAAATTCTATTTCAATTATTTAGTTAAGAATAGTTATCTTCTTAATTTTAATTTTAAAAATATGTGTTTCTGTTCTTTTTGGAGGAGAATCAGGGTTTTACAATGACAGGGCAAAGTAAGCTTCCAATTACCTTTCTCTGTTTAACAAATTACTTTCTTTGCCCACAGTATTTTCTTTGAAAATAATAAAGCTTTCAAACAAAGAGCCTAATAAGGCTATTCGTCTGGAGCAATAACAAAGTTTGAATGTAAACTTAAATGCAATCAGCATTTTTCCTCTTTCTCTGAACAAGATGCAAATGTCTAAAATGCAGGCTGGTTTGACAGGACTTAGACAACTGTATCAACGTATCAATTATATGTTGTGATTTTCCAGTTACTCCAATGTAATTGAATAATATTCTTTAGTTCTACTTACTAGTAGCTTTAGGATGAAAACAAAGACTTGATTTAACTTATAATCGTGTATTTTGTCTGATGAGTTTATTTCTAAAACAATGGATATAGGAAAAAGTATTTACTATGCAATGAGAATCGGGCTGCTTTTTGAAAGACTTGCCATCTCAGCATGATGACAATAGTCTGGTCAAAAGCATTTAGGAATCAGCCTTATGGTGGGATGATTAATTTGGAAGCACCTGCTCAGAAAAAAAATGGGTATGAGTCTACGGTCATATACAAGACTACAGTCTCACTACTGAACCCGCTTTCTTTCTGCTCAGAATCTCTTACTTCTACTCTGATCTTCTAAAAGGCATATACTATGTTACTGGAGAGAAAGAAGAAATAGCAATCAGTGAAATAAGTAGGCTTCCAATGAAAGAAAATTTTAAGCAGATATTTCTCAGAGTATTTCAGGTATTTCTGCTCATATTCTTAAATGTGACCTACTGATCTCGGGGTCCAGGATCTCCCACAGCAGCCATGTCCCACTGCAGAGGTGGCTCTGTGGCCTGGGGGTGGCAAGCTTTCTCACAAAACTTTCAGAGGAACCAGACTTTGTTCATGCAGTTCATTCCCATTAGGTTGTGCAAGTATGAAACTTTTTTTTTGAGACAGATTATGCAAGTGAATCCTTCAGTAAAGTCTACCTTGGGAAATATCTGAAATTACAAATTCACTGAGATTTGTTTGTGCTGTGTGCTAAAAGAGTGGAAGATTTTTATTCTGGTTTATTTTGAAAATTTGGGCTGTCTTCGGTTTTCAGGAGCAAAGCTTGGATCCTTGTGCAATTAGCATTCATTATTTTAATAAATGCAGTGTCAAAACTCTGATAAACATGCTACAGCCTATTTTATGACATATATTGCTACCCTTACTTAGGAATATACTATGATTTTACAGACTTTATTGCCTTTGTGCTGGTCATTTTTTAATCAATAACAGTTTGGGGGATTGTAGTTTCATATGTGTGTTATAAGTACTCTAAGCAAATCCTTCTGTTCTTTGGATTGATATTTCCACTACATACATTACATTTTAATGCTTTCTTTTGTGGCTTTCTTTTTTTTAACAGTTTTGCAAAACAGCTGCAGGAATAAGTTCTTTGTAGGGTATGATAAGTCTGGGTTGCAGAACATGTAGAGCGGGGTAAAAAAGTGTTTGTTGACCATTTTATGTTGACCTTTTAAGGCAACTGGTTATCTCTTTTGCAACTAGTTCAAAACTAGTCAATCTCAAAAGATATCTTGAGATAAGAGGAGGTAAAAAAGCCACCTTGACCTTAAATACAGCATTGCAGTGCCACTTCTCTGTCACTCATGTAGATAAAAATAACGATTAATTGAAGATCTTCACTGTACTTATAGATTAGTATATACCTGTGATCACAGACGTGCTTATTTCTGCAGAAGTGAGAACTACTGGGTTTTAGTGTAGGTTTTCTTCTGATGCATACCTCAATAGTGTGAAAATGGATTATATTGTTGTACATTGCTCCCCTAGAAACACTGTGTTCATGACTGAAAATTTCTGGCATTTTATAACAGAAAACAAGAACTATTGTGGTCTAAGGGGAAAAAAAAAATAAGCTTGTCATTGGGCCAGATCAACCATGCTATTTCTGTAGTTAAATTGAAGGACAAGCTAAGTGAAGTTTGTTCTTTACATGCAACTATCTCTTCTTAAATGAGAAGTTAATATTTCGAAACATGTAAACCTAAAATACATTTGACTTGCAACATCCTTAGGAAGGAATGTATAGAAATGTACTATTCATACATGACAAGGACACAAAGATGTACTGTAAACACCTCTTCAATTTTCTAGTTTTCCTATTAGTATTTTATGCAATTAAACGGTAAAATTATTGTTCTGTGCATGGTGCTCAGACTCACTCCTTCCATGACAGCAGATGTGCCCAATGAAGTCACCCCAATGAAGTAGCCCCTGATGACTTCACAATGAATGATTTTGTCCTGATGTTACCAATTGAGATGGGACTATTATATTATTGTATCTACTTTAGAGAGGGGAAATGTGAGACACAGAATGCTGTGCTCAAGGTCATGCATGAAAACAGGAATAGGCAAAAATGGAGTTTTCTAAGTAACTTCCAAAAAGTTATAAGCCTAGATGCATTTGAAAAATCTCACAAGGCATCCTATTTTCAAGCTTAGCTGTTTGAATGCCTTTACAATCTGTCCCTTATCACTATGAAAAAAAGTTGGTCCTGTAGCTGAACAATAGCTCATGCCACTCAAGATTTTCAAAATTGCACTGCAAAGTAGAAGAAGGTGTCCCATTCCATATAATTTCAACTGTTTGCAGAAAATAAAATATTGGTGAGAAATAAAAACACCTAAAAGCTCAAACCTGAGGGCTTTCTGGGAAAATGGACAGGTAGATTTAAAAATAACAAGCACAATATTTGGGAATTTTTGTTTACAAAAAAGTAGAATGGCAAAAAGTGGTGAATGGTTACTGCAAATAAACAGTGGATTCAAATCTCATATGCTTTAAAGTGAATTTGCATGATGTGAAAATGTACTTATAAGTGGAAAAGAAAGATAAGAAATCTTTGGTGTATATTTTTTCTATTGTGCATTTGTTAGCCCTTAATCTCACATTTAAAACATTTCTCTTCAGGGAACAGAAGCAGTGTTATGTGATTTACAAGAAAAATTACATAATAAATAAAAAATAGCCAAAATTTGATTAAAACAGTTCAGGAATAATTCACCACCTGATTGGACCACATTGGTCCAAGCTCTTCAGTGAAATTCTTTAGTAATATTCATATTTCCAAAAATCAGGGTGACTTTTCTTTTTGTTAGTAATTGAATAATCACCAAATTTTGAATAACTTACTAATCCAAGGGCCAGTTTTACTTTGATCCATTTAGAGAACATTTTCCAGCAATATGTAGTCTTATGCTGTATTCTCTAAATGGGAACATTCAGCAAAGAAGCAAAATTTAATGAAATAAACAAAGTATACATTTTTAATGTATCCTGAGACAAACATGCAAGAATTACTGTCTAAACCAGCTGTATATCTTTCATCTCTAGATGTACTAGTGTGCATTGTAGGTGTTATATATATACGTATAAATAGTTGTGGAATAGTATCTACATGAAACAAAAAGAAACAAGCTGTATTTGGTTCATGACATTTTTATTGGTTTTGGTTTTGTTCCTGTTTTCCCTGCTCAGTTTATTGTGCGGCGATCGTCATACGCTAGCCATATATAATTGGATTTTGCTTTTCATGTCTTCTCTATTTCTCTGAGATGAGAAGCATCAAAGTAAGCAGTTCCCAGTTTGTTCTTCCTTATCTTCACCACTTCTTTTTCTCCTGCTCTGGAACAATGAAATGTGAATCTCTTCAGAGCCTTTGGGCCAGAACAGAAGGTAATAGTTGGGTCTCCTACTGTTTTTGCTATTAGCTGTCTTCCTGCTGGAGGTCTTTTAAGCTTTTGAAGGCTTGCTCTTGGAGCTCATGACACTGAGTCCTGAGTATTAATGCCTCCACTGTCCCTGAAATGTTTTTGTTTTTCTTGTCAGCCTCACTGGGAAGAGTCTGCTGCCAGAGCTACTGTAAATACTTCTGGTAAACATACCTGTCACCTATCTGGATTTAAGCCAAAAAATAAAACACATATGCATAAGTGGAAACAGCAAATATGAAGCACGATTTTTAACTACAGGATATAAGAGTGATTTTTTTTTTTAAACGCTGACTACTGCCTGGGAAGCCTCTGAACCTGTTCTGGAGTACACTCAATTTATAACTATGTAAAGGGCACATTTCAAGGCTGGACTATTACAATTCATCAATACCAGAAAACATTCTGAACAGCATCATTAGAATTTTAAATAAAGGGAATGCCAAAAATACCCAAGTAAAAATGGATGCAGTGCTTAAAATAGGTTTTGAGCTAACTTTAATTAATGATAATTGCAGTCTAATTCATTAGGATTGAGCTGATCCTGATAGGAAAATGTGATGTAGCACATAGAATACACTCCCTGGCTCGCAGTAGGGGCAATCAGCTTTCAGCTGGGGAAGCAGCTGCAGATGGTTAGATGTGAGAGGTTAGGGAAGTATCTGGAAAACTTTGAAGCTTGTGGTTATTTCAGGCTTTTGAAGGTATATGAAAAGCTCAAAGAGGAGAAGCTGTGGGTTCTTCTTTTGATAGACAGTATTGAGGAGCAAGACCGATAAGAGTTGAGTGTTGTTTTGGTGGGTTGTGTTTTGATGTTGGAAAAGAGGAAAAGTTGCTATAATAGCTAAAATAGAGTAGATCTCATGGATGTTGTAAGGATATTTCAAGTTTATCTAGAGCGTTTCCCCTTTGCTTTTTTGTTTAGAAGATGACATTTTGCTATGGGGGCATGGAATGTGTGGTTATTAATTGAAATCACTTTGTGTTCTAAAGTATTTTCACCTCCCTTTGCCTCTTTAAGTAAGGCAGTCTTCAGGGAGCTGGCCAGGCTAGCAGGGTGCGTAACCACCTGAAAGGAGAGGTGTGGGATTAGATGTTTGTTTTAACATAAGATGGACAAGATATGTCTGATGAACTAGTGAAAAAAAACAAAGGTTACTTTCTTTCTAAGTATGAAGTGGTGTTTTGTCTGATGTTTTATAAGGTATTTTGAGACTTTCAGGTAGCCTTTTTAAGGTGCCCCTTTTTAATTGTGATAGATAAGGAATGCAAAATGTTGGAAAGGTCTGTTTTTAGTGAGTCTTTCACTCACTAAAGTGTGTGACTATACGTATAAATAGCTGAAGTGCTTTAGTTTGTCTATGTATGAAAGAAATGCTGTGCATCCCATAGGGAAGCTAAAACAGAGGCTTCACGGAGTAATATTTTGTTGTTTTGTTTTTGTTTGGTTGGTTTGGTTTTGGGTTTGTTGTTGTTTTTGTTTTTCCTGTGTGCTCCTTAGGGCTCCCTTTCCTGGTGAGAGGGGCTTCTCGTTTGGGGGAAAAGTGGGGAGGAGAAGCAAAAAACAGATGAATGTTATCTTTCTGTTCAGTTGCAACAATCTCAGGAAAACCTGCCATGGGATGGCTTTGGCTGTTAGGAGGGAGCAGAAGAGGCTTTTGGGAAACAATAAGTTTGTTGTTATGGGGTTTCTGTGCAATACATCTCTTGCATCTTGAACAGGCTTGGGGAAGCAGGTCTTATGGGTCTTTCCCTGGGCTGGATAAACATTGTGAAAAATTATGGAGGAGAAAAAAGAAATCAGGAGAATGGGTCCTCTCATATATTTAACTCCTAAACTCTGTTTATCTCCTCATGGGGTGAATAATTAAAACTTCAATAACAATGAAAGTCTTCCATTTTACTGTTTGACATATTCTAATACTTTAGGTAGTCTCTTGTGAAGAACTTGTCAATAACAAGTGTTGCAGTGAATAGAGGGCTTTCTCAAGGACCTGCCTTTATATAACTGGGTTTCAGGTTCCTGACAATCCCAATTTACGTTCCTTTAGGAACTTACATAGCAGCGTAGCACCATGATGATTGCTTTGCTTTTTTTTAAAACAATGGAGGTATGGAGGGGAGGAACACAACAGGATGACCATAGCTCAAGAAAGATTATAGCGAGGGCAACACTGACATCTTTCTGAAAAAAAGACTTTGTGAAGTAATGTGTAGTAGGAAGGTTTCTATGAGATGTGATTACTGTTGCTCCTGTGACTACTGCCTGCGTTTCCAACTTTCTAATTAACCTTGGATTGCTGGTACAACACAACTGTCTCTGTCAAAAGTGAACTCCCTCATTAGATGGAGAAGCAGCTAAATTTTAAACCTTCATTATGAATAAAAAAGTATTTCTAGCAGTATCAGATTCTATGATGATAGACTCAGCTGCAATAAACTTAGGCTAACAAGAAGGAGTAAAAATGTAAAGGAATGGTGTACTACATTCTTTAATCTGCTGTTTAATAAGATACAGAGAACTGATTAGGCAATGATTCAGATATGAATGAGCTAATCTGTAACATGTATTGGTAAGAAGAATTTTTCCTAGCTAAGCTGTTTTCCATTCCAACAAGATGTTAAAAGCTTCACAGAAGGTGTGAAGCAGTCACAAGCACATTGAAGAGTAAGTTGAAGAGTATCTGATTTCCACTAGTGAAAGCAAGATCCACATTCAGTGGATTTTGAGGATGCTCTATAATATCGGGATCAAAGTTGTGAAAGTTATGGCCTCGGAGTTTTATGCATAGCAATAATTTTACCTTTCTTCTGTCTCAAGCTTTTGTTTTTTTGAACTTTTAAAATTGTATTTGTAAGTCTGAAGATACAGGCAATTGGATTTACTTTGGCAGAATGGGTTTTTTTAATGTATTCAGAAAACAACTGTTATGGCTGCATTTTTTTTTTTTTTAGTGTGTTCCATATGCATTTTCAGTTCTTTGGTGTTTTTACTCATCTAACTTTAATATTAAACTAATTAAACTACTTTGTAATTAATTTTTATAACATCGGTGTCTGAAAAATTGTAATTTTGCTTTGTCTTTTTAACATCTAAACATTTGTTCTAAAGCAATGGGGAGATGTTGATAGGTTCAAAGTCAGGGTTTTATGTCTGTGTACGTATCTTTTATTTTTATTAACAACTTTCTAAGTTAATGATCATTCTGTAACTGTTAAGTCCCAGTTAAGTCAAAGCTAATTAGTTTGCTAATCATTAAACTGAAGCTTCAGTACAGCTGCATGAAAGACAAAGTATCTCGAAGAGGAAACTTTATCACTCTTAGCTTTTATTTAAGTTGATACTTCTACAATAGAAGATGGTGATGAAGAAATTCCATGCACAATGCTAAGAAAGCATACACAAGTGTAAGATTAATGTCAGGTAAAGACAAGAAATGCAACAGACCTGAGAAAGGAATCCCTACTATGATTAGTTTGTTTTCTTCAGGAAAGTATTTTCTAACATGAAAAATTACTCAATAAAACTGCCAGTTAATAAGAAATATATGGTAGGGAAAGAGAAATATCTTAACAGAGTGTAGCATGATGTTTGGTAGGACATGGTACCTGATTTAGAGTGACTTCTAAATTAATCTTTGTTTCATTGATACTGAAGACTGAAACTTTCTTTGTGCTGCAAGCTTGGCCTGAATAGATAATTTTATCTTGTACAAATGAGGATGAAGAAAGCACTAAAACTTAACTGATGTAAGTTTACAGATTTACATATCCTGAAGTCTTGTTTTATATGGAAGGAAATTGATAGGAGTCTTGCTCTTGTGTGTAAAAAAAAAAAAACCAACCAACCAAACAAACAAAAAAACCACTTTAAAAAGTTACTGTAAAGCTCTGCCAGTATACAAATAAGAATAATAATGGCCAATACTCCTGTGGATAGTCTTCTAAGAGTCAGCATTGCAAAGACAGTAGAGGTTGTGCAGTTGAAATGCACATCTTTCTTTTAGTAGAGTTCCTGGGAATGTTTTGTGTGTCTTTGACAGTGAAAAACATGGTTTATTGATCAAGATAGGAAGAACCCTTTGTGAAAGGATTAGCATTGTGAATCTTTTTATTTGGAAAACAGTGCATCTACAGAATAAAAGCTTGCAAACTTAGTAATAAAAATCAGAGAAATGTATGTAACATGAGTCCCTCTTTTTACATGTTTTGTTATTCATAAATTCTCCGGATTATCTCCTTTTCTTCAGCTGAGAAAGCTCTGGGGAAGAACTAAAAGTAAGCCATAGACCAGAAACAGTTTCTGTCCTGTTCCCCTAGAGGATGAGGGTTGGGTGGCAGGTGGGTTTTGTGCAAAGTTAGCTTTAGCAGTGCCTTAATTAAGTTAAAGACATGAATTATGTAGTAGCCTTACAGGCAGCACAGCTCTTGCTGCTGGAGGTAATTTGATCCTAACATGGCCTTCGGCCCAAGGGTTGGCAAGATCTCCTGTATGGCTCAGGAGTCTCTCATAATGCAAGACTACAAAAGGAGCAGGAAGTCAATTGTTAAACTTAGCCAGAGCATCTCGGCTTCTGTAATCTCACCACGATGATACATCCTGAAGTTACAAAAGAGACTGGCATCCCATCAGGTTTGCTTTTCACTGTACAACTGTAAGCTGTCACAGTTAAAGATATGCCAGAAAAATGAAGCTCAGAAATGGTGGTCTTTGGTGTATGTATGTGCTGTCTGATGAATGAAACTCTGTGGTAGTATCTTGGATCATCTATAAAGGTAGCACCTGATCATAGTATATTCAAGTGCTTAATTACCTTGTTTTGCTCAGACTTATCAGCATGACAATGATCAAGATGTTTAGTTTTGCTTAATAGGATTTTTCTCTGCTCAAATTCAATAAACGTTTGAAAGAAAGCAAACATGTGAATCACCACACTGCACCGGGTCCTCAAATAATGAAACAAACTAATAAACTATGAAGTGTCAATATTGCTGTGTTCTGGCATAACTTAGTTTACAAGTGGGTTTTTTTTTTGTGGTGTACATTGTAGAAGGTTATTAAGATGATACTTAGTCAACCTGGCCAGTTGCAAGATCCAGTTACAGTGTACTTTGGTGATAGGTATAACTCATTGCAAGTGACCTTCAATCCTGAACCAAATTTTCTTTTTTCTGTTCTCTATTTTAACCTTATTCCTTTTTTTTTTTTTTTTCAATCATGGCACTGTTTGTTGTTGTTTGATACTAACCTCTGCATATTCAAAAGCCGAAGTGCTGCCCTACATAACTGGCCATTTTCGTGAGTATAGTGGAACTATGTGGCTTATGAGAACTTGAGGGTAGAAGTAACTCCTAGTGATATTCAAGGTTACTTCTGAAATCTTGAGGGTAGCTAGCATGTGGTGTTTGAAGCAGTCTGCAAATCCTCTGTCAAGCTTGTGAATTAACTAGTCAAATATTTGGCATACGTTGCCAAAAATAAATTTACCTGTTCTTTATCTTGCTATAAAGACTTCATAACATCAATTTATATCTTATAGTGGTATTTGACAGATGACTGGTTCTGAAGGGGTAAATACTAACAGCAGCAGTAAATATATGAAATACATTGTTTATCTTGTAGGTGGGGGTTAGAAGCCTGCATTGGAATTACTTTATGATGTTTTATGAAAGATAATGATCTTACTCTGCTCATAGATAGAATAAGTTTTAAAAATTGCCTCATGAATTTCAATGTGTCAAATGCAAAGTGCAGCCCATGGGGAGGAAGAGCTCTTTGCAATGGTTAAAGGCTGGGAACTGAATGGCTGTGGAGCTGCTCTACTGGAAAGGACCTTGGTGCTTTGGCAGACATAGGCTGAACATGAGCCAGCAGCGTGTCCTGGCAGCAAAAATGGTCAAAGGTATGCTGGGCTGTATTAAAAGGAGCGCAGCTGGTAGATGGGGGAAGTTATTATTCCCTTCTACTCAGCACTCAGTAGACCCCGTCCAGAACATCGTGTCCAGTTCTGGCACTGTATCATAACCATTATATTATAAGAATAACATTATTAATGATTAATGATATCATATTATTGATATGAATAAACTGGAAAGAGTTTGGGGTGGGGGGCAGGGCTGGAGCAAATGTTTGGGGGCTGGAGCACTTTGTCTATGAAGAGAGGTCAAGGGGCTGAGGTTTGTTCAGCCTGAGGGAGAGAGGCTTTCAGGAGGACCAACAGCAGCTGCCAGTATACACATGGAAGTCATTAAGATGGAGCCAGGCTCTTCACTGCTCCAGCAAAGTTGTCAGTTTAGACAGGATCACCAGTGCCTTCTACATGTAGTTTCTCTTGGTTTTAGCTAAACTGCTTTCAGCTGTTTCCTACAGTATTTAGCCACAGATATCAGTGTTAACTGAACAACATATGCTCAGACTTCTTCTGAGAAGGGAAGAAGAAGGGGTGGTAATTAAGGAAACAATATGATCTTCTGTTTTGATTTTATTTATTTATTAGTTCATCAAGGATCTGATTAAAGGAAACAGTAGTCAGAAGTAGCTTGGTTTAAAATTTATTTCCTAAAGCAATTATATAGAACCAGGGTGGATGTTGATGATTCCATGGAAGAAGTTGTATAAGTCAAGTCATGTTAAATATCTGTACTGCAAGATACTCAGGGTTCAATATTTAAGGATAAATAAATTCTAGACTAAAGTCTCTTCTGCTCTTGATAGTATTCCAATAATTTACTGAAAATGTAAGGTTAAGCATACTTTATCTTTCCCCAGAAGGCAGCCAAGTTTATCCGTGCAGTGAGTGTTGTTTTGTCTGAACTGGAAACGGCAAAAGAGACAAGGACATACAACTACTCTCAAGGTATGTTATGGTGGGATACCAAAGCTAAATCTTACACAAATCTTCACAACAGCTCCTTTTCAGTTAAAGAGTCAGTCTGAAGACATAAATTTGTCAGTCTGCCTTTTCTTTCTTAGTCTTTGGTAAATTGTCTTACTGGTATACAGCAAATTTAATAGGTTCTCTCAAAAGGAGCAGTGGTCTCCACTTTCTGTAGGACTCTATTCTTTGCTGAGCAGAAAAAGAATTTTGTCATCATGCCTGCTGATGGGAAGGAGTGAATGAATTCCTTGTTTTGCTTTGCTTGTGTGCACGGATTTTGCTTTCCCTATTAAACTGTCTTTATCTCAACCCACAAGTTTTCTTTCTTTTACTCTTCTGATTCTCTCCCCCCTCCCACCAGGGGGGAGTGAGCGAGCAGCTGTGTGGGGCTGAGTTGCTGGCTGGGGTTAAACCATGACAAAAATGAAGCAAAGTTAATGTATATGATGCTTATCAGGGATTTAACTGGATATCTTTTGTGAATATCTTTATTTAGGAATGCTGAATCACTTCCAGAGCTAATTAAACTTATAAATGTGGATACATAGATAATCATAAATGCATTGGTTGATTACAAGCCCAGAGCAATGCTAATTTGCTTGCAAGGAGATTTCAAAGACCGCTGACCAAAATAGGGTCGCAATTCAGTTTTAGTGTTCAGTACCTCCAAGATTAGAGCATACAGCATGAATAAGATGTGAGATCCTTTTAGCAGCCAAATACAGCCTCATAAACTTATCCAAATAAAGAGTTATGACAATTTCAATGAAATAAACATGCAACTCGTTATTTACTGTGTGAATTCATACATGAATCAGTGTTATCTACCTGATTTTAATTTATAGTGTAACAAATATGTCACATCTTATGGTCTGTGTACAATATTTTCTTACAACTTCATTGTTCTTATGAGCTTAATTCCATACAACCTTTTGTATTAAACAAGAATTATGCTATACACAGGTGATTAGTTCTTTTATTACTCTGTAGTTATTTATCATGTAGAGTATGCTATTGTCATTAACTTTTCTATACTCTAAGAAAATGTATAGTGCTTACAAACTGCAGAACCAATTATGAAGATGTGATTCATAGCTTACTCTAAAGTACTTATTCATGTATGTGATGTACTCTATTGTAATAAACTTCAGTCCTCAAACGTGGTTTTATCTAAGTAACACTGAAAACTCTTGAGTCATGCCAATGAGAGCTCATAATGTTTAGGTTTTTTTATAGCCAAGCTGAACAGAATACAGAACTAAAGTATTGCTTGCCTCTGTGTCATGGTTTAACCTGGCAGGCAGCCAAATACCACGCAGCCGCTCACTCACTCCTCCCACCCCCCCAGTGGAGCGGGGAGAGAATCGGAAGGGTAAGAGTGAGAAAAACTCGTGGGTTGAGGTAAAGACAGTTTAATAGAACAGAAAAGGGAAAATAATAATGATAATGATAAAATATACAAAATGAGTGATGCACAATGCAATTGCTCACCACCCGCGCTGACCGATAACCAAGTAGCGATCGGTACTTCCTGGATCACGCCTACCGTTCATATACTGAGCATGACATCACATGGTATGGATTACCCCATTGGCCAGCTGGGCTGACTGTCCTGATTATGTTCCCTCCCACCTTGTGTACCTAGCTCAGTCAGTAGGCACGGGAGCTGTCCTTGGACTAGGAGGGCACTTAGCAACAACTGAAAACATCAGTGTGTTATCAACATTCTCCTCATACTAAATCCAAAACACAGCACTAGGAAGAAATTTAACCCTATCCCAGCCGAAACTGGGACACTCTGACTTGCACTAATTCCTATAGCTTAATCAATTTATTGTGGGTACCAAGCAGAACAGACCTATACCGAAAAACAGACCTACACCAACCACAGGAAGTGGAGGGGGAAAGAGAGATTCTCTGAAATGTTTTTCTACCCTATATTATAACTAAGTCTCTATAGTTAGGAATGAAAGTACTGTGTTCTGTAATTTAAAAAACTTTCCTCTGTTGGCTAAACAGAAAACTGTTTGTTCTTGGTCGCTATGGAATAAGAACTTTGAAATTCTCCTTCTCCAAGTCTTAAATCTAACCTAACAAAATTCCTATTTTTTAAATATTTCATATGTTATATAAATATTATATAATATGTATCTTATAATAAATATCATATATATTATAACCACAATTAGAAGAGTAAATTTTATACTGCCTTGTAATTTGATCAGTTGAATCTGTAACTTCATCTTGCTCTTTGAAAGGCTAACCTATCTATCTACTTAATTATAATTCTTATTTAGTGTAAACCCTAAATCTTTTAAGTCCTCGTTGATGCAGTCTCAGGTAGGGAGGGTTGTCATAAGGCATCAGTGTTCTGAGGCCTTTCTTTGGAGGACCATGATACTCCTCAGTCCTGGGATTTGCTTGGGGCCATTTTTGTATGTTTTCCTATCGCAGCCTTTCAACTTTTCCCAAGATGTAGCATGTGAACTACTTCTTTTTCCTATCCTTCAATCAGATGTCTACTTTCTTCTGTGTATTGTGTAACAGTGGACCCCTACATGTATACATTTTCAGTAAATATTTTTCATTTCTTAATTTTTGCCTAATATTTTCCATTTATTACTATGAAATACAAAAATAGGCAGCGTTCGGCTTGCTGCTACTTTGCTTTCCACCTACAACTGCCTCTTTGCTTCTCTTATTCAAATATTTGGTGCAAGGTGGCATTGTGGTACTGATTTAATTGTTCACTGGTCCTACTATAACTTAAGTTAGATAATCCCTCAGCTGAGTCTGCAGAATTTGAAGTAATTTAAAACAAAAGCCGTAGGCAGTTGGTATTATCTCTTGTTTTAGCCTTTCTTACCTAAGCAATCAATGAGCCCAGAAGAATAAGGCATAGCAGATTCATTTTTGAAAACTGACTCCGAGGTAGTAATTATCATAAACCTGCAATTTTTATGGCTTAAATTAGCAGTTAAAGCAATTTTATTTTTATCTTAGTTTAAGAACAAGGTAATAAATATTCAAGGAAAACAATGTTCCCTTTTTCTTTGAAATGTCTGAACATCTCTTAAAAATCTTGTTTTTCCCTTTCACTAATAAGAATTACAGGTAAAAGGGGTTGGGGGTACAACAGTGATATTGTTCCTCTAAAACTAAACTCTGTCTAGAATTCTAGTGGCGAAGTAATAGATCTTAATTTCTAATGTAGGATTTCCCCAATTTCTTATCAACCAAATAAGTTTGCTTGTCAGACTTTTCAAATCTGACTGTTTATTCTAAGTGAGTGCATTATTCTGAAATTAATATATCTGGATCATAACATTCCTTTTAGATTCCTTTAGATTTAGAAATACACCTTCAGAAGTGTCTCAGTAGTTATTTCAGCACATGATGAGTTAACCAAAATCATTCCATGTAATTGCAGTTGAATTTAAGAAGTCTTTCTCATCTAGCAATCTAGAATCTCAGAACTACTGCATTTTAGTAGAGTCGCTTGCCTACAAGATCCTGTTTAAAGATTATTGCCTTCTTTAGATAGCCTTCAGTCACTTCTTAAAATAAAACATTTTCTTATTCTGTAACCAAAACTACAATTCTTTACAAAAGTAGTTGTGTGCACTCACAGTGTAGGCAGTGTTTGAAATATCTATTCCAACCACAAAAACTGTCTTGCCTGTTTTGCAGGGAATCATAGTCATCCTAGCCCGTTAAAGCAAATTAAAGAAACTGATACTTGCCTCTATGGTTACATCAAGTAAAAATATAAACTTATTTGTAGTATAGCTCTTGAACTGTGAATACCATTGGTTAAAATTCATTCATGTTCACCTGTTGCAGGTGCTTTGTGTGTGAAAACTCAGTGCTGGAAATCACAGGTTAATAATTCTTTCAGTTCTTGGAAAGGAGAGCAAAGGATATTTTACTTCTAATCAGTTATCCAATTTCTTGTACTCGAATTGTGAGCGTGGAAGACTGCATGACATGCTTGTCTCCAGATATAGGACTGTCTGTACCAACTGACAGCTGGGACTATTTTTTTTTTTTTTTAACTAGAGAAGTGCAAAGCACAGAACGTATTAAGAAGACATGAACTGTTATACTTCTGAATTTAGGTTCAGGTGTATAAAAGACTTGGAAGTTTGCTGCTTCTACAACTGTTTTTTCTTAATGATAAAACTTCATCCATGAAACCCTAGGCTGAATATTACATGGTTTTTGTTTGTAATTTTGCAGTTGAATACTCTCAGCAACTGTTTTCCTTTTGAAGGGGAGGAACATAAATTCTGAATTACAGGCCACTGGCTTATTTG
The DNA here is from genome assembly GCF_964195595.1 of Calonectris borealis. Taxonomy (NCBI): domain Eukaryota; kingdom Metazoa; phylum Chordata; class Aves; order Procellariiformes; family Procellariidae; genus Calonectris; species Calonectris borealis. The sequence continues at coordinate 82,468,000 of NC_134313.1, read as the reverse complement.
TCCCGTAATCTTCATTAGAACTTGACATACTCTTTCATGTTACAGTAAATAGGATATCTTCCAGGATGTGCCTAAGGATGTGCTTTAAACTGAATTCAAGTTAAGGGTTGAAAATAAGAAAGAGCTGTAGCCAACACAAAGTGCTGTGTGGGTGGTGAAAACGATCTTCAAAAAAAACCCTGGTGGAACAGCCTGAGCAACCATCAGTGCCACTTAAGACTACAGTAGGATATTAATGTAAACTTGGTATTCAGTTGTTTGAGATATTAATGCCAGTTTTTCTTAAAGAAGTACTTCACTAAAAATGAAGGAGCTGCCTCCTTAGCTGAAAGGTAACAAATTAGAGAAAATTGAATCCACAGGCTATTCTCTACTAATTTCTGGATAAAGCTGAATGTTGTATGGTGCGGGAAGAGGAGTTGAAAAGTTATGAAGTGTTTCACCATTCTTGTGATATTGTCTCCTAATATATATATTGAAAGCTATCGCTACTGTATTCTCCTTTTTAACCCTTTATACCACAGGTTTTGGGGAGAGGTGCTGTAAATTCTCCTTTCCCTAATAGGAGAATAAATGGAATAAATTATATATATTCAATATAATGCAGTTTTTATATTTCAAGGTATCTTTAGTCTATTTGATGCAACTGGGTCCCAATAGTGTCTGAAATCCTGCTGTTCTAGACAGCTTCCTTTGCATTTTAAAGGAAAATCATTTACATATGGCAAGTTAATTGGCAGTCAGAATGATTTGTAATTTTACATTTGAGAGAAGAAACAAAAGATAGATGGTACATCCTTGAAAGGAAATAGATGGTGTTCTCTGCACTGGGAAAACCTCAGTGCTAAGAAAACTGAGTATATTTCAATGACAAGTGTTTGTTATTCACAGCATTTGGAGATTTTTTTTTTAAACATGTAATTTCCTAAACTGTAACATAGTTAATTCTGATGTCACCAAAAAGGAATTACTGTACCACATCTGAGCTGAGAAATCATAACTGAAGACACACAAAAAAAAGATTTAATTTGAAAGATATAGTACAGTTTCCTATTGTGTAATTTTAATTATGAGTGCAAACTTTACTGGAAATGGTTGATAACACTGTAAATAATACTAACAATATAACTGTGCAAAGATACTTTAAGCACAGGCCTTTAAGCAAAAGGGTAAATTTCATTTACATCCAAGTGATGATTTTGACTCTTTCTTCTCCAGTAACCTAACATGAAACTTAATTAATCTTTATTCTGTTTGCTATATTGAATATTTGCACTTATACTTTTGCTGTTAAAATCTACTGTGAAATTAGTAGAGTTTTGTATAAGCTTTTGTTCAATACCACATTTTTACTTTGAGGTAAATGGGGGCTTAAAACATAGATGTGTGTCTTCAAAATAGAAAATAAGCAATAGGGATTCTTATTCCAGTTTCAAAGGCTATGCTTTCCTTCTCTTCAGAGCAGGGTCTCTCACAAGTAGATCTTCAAAGTATGTATCCACACATAACAATTTCTAGGTTGTACAGAGCTGGGATAAAATAGTTTGTGAAATACATCAAGATTGTTGGTAAACAGTGTTGGTGCTTACATCTTCCAAAGTAGACTGTAGTTTCTCACATTTAAAAAGATGCATAGGTCTTCAAACTACCATCTCCTCGCTCTTCAGCCAGCTATGTCCTCTTAAATTAGTCCAGTGTAAAGTGGGGCCACAGCTGTAGAGTTTATATGGAAGAATCAAGTTGTATCTTGCAGTTTAGAAGTATTGTGAAATGTGCAAAAGAAATTTCTTTTTTTATTCAGAATTTAAAGGAGTTTGAAGATTTTTACAAACAAGAAGTAGTTATGGTTTTATATATGCCATGATCCTGAAAAATGTTATCGTAACTCAGGCATTTTTCCCCACTGTCCAAAGGAATGAAAAAAAAAAAACACCACTCTGCTGTCAAAACAGGAGTTTTGCAGGTTTTTCCCCTTTCTTCCTATCAGTATGGGTGTGTTAAACATATAAAAGAAAAAAAAAAGTAACATCTTGTGGAATGTAAGTAAATTTAATTATTTGTTAGAAAAACTCGAATCACTTAGCAGACTATTTTGTTAGAAAGTGTCCAGCTCAGAAGTATTTTTCCCCTGTTTCCTACTGTACAGTATGTGCACAAAAAAAATTACATCTAATATTTTACATTAGAACAAATCAAGCATATATTTGTGGCACAAGCAGAAGGAAAACACAGCAGTCTGTGAAGTGCTTGTCTGACAAAAGAAGGTTAGTCATTTCAATGGAGCAGGTGACAGTCTTTCAAACATATCCTGTCATGGTTACAGGAGCCACATGAGGAGATCTAAAGATAAATATAGCAGGAGTAATGATGCGAGACTTTATCTTGTTGACATGGAAAAGGATATATCTCTGTTTGAGTAGTTCAGTTAATGGAAACTGTTTCTGTGAGTTCAGATTTTTGCTGAAGTATTTACGTGATGAAAACTTGAGCTTACACATTGAAGCAGCAATCTGTCTCTCATATAAAGCTGAACTTGAAACTGAAGCAGCAGCAGCAGTTAATCTTCCAGTGAAATTAAAATTGAAAACACTTCCTATATCTTTTCTGCTTGAAAACTGATTCTCTTCAGCAGATACAGCAAGGTGGAGGCAGAGCCACTCATGTCAAGGGTAGTGTAGTTGGCAAAATTATTTAGGAGGGTGATATCCCTCACTTTCTGCAATAAACTTGTATCTGCTTTGAAAGGTTTATCATCCCTTCATAAAGACACACTTGTACTTTTTTTGTGTTAGTTCTTAAAGATTGTATTAAGAGCTGATTAGTCACAGATTCATATATTTTTATACTTGGATATATTGTTGAGCCTGCATATCATTACATAGCTCTTTTAGCCATATAAAATCTTGCTGAAGTATTTTAGTGTTCTTGGAACTTGACCTTTTAAGCTGCCAATATAGGCTATTTTGTCTGAGTATTGGAATGAAGTGCCTCCACCTAGTAATGTTGTTTAATAACATTCTATTTTAATAGAATATCAGGGTCATATCAGGATCTTTAATTTCTCCTTTAATTTTTAATTTCTTTTAATACATTGCTAAGTTTTCTGTTAAAGAAACATAGTTGGCAGATGCTTCTGCTTGACCTCTGCTTTTACTTGTAGTATGCTTTTTAATGATTACTTTTATTTCTTGTAGTTTATTATAGGCAAGGAATTATGCACTTAGTTTTGTATTATGAAAATATCTGAGTCTTTAGAAACCCTTTAATTACTATACTCAGATCACTTATTTTAGGCACTATGTTTTGAAAAATTAATATTTTAAAATACTGTTTACTTGTTTCTGCAGTATTTTCTCTCTTCTGGTTATTTTTAACATTTCTAGTTCTATTATTCTGTGAAACTAATATTTTAGGCTGTTGGCTGTTTAAACTGAAACCCATAAGAGGCTACACTGTGCTATAAGGCAGAACAAGCAGTGCTATGGTTTTCCTTAATACAGATCCAAAAGTGTTTCAGAAAGTGATTTCGTCTTGCTCCCTGGAATTTGCAGTGGCAGGTTTAGCAGGGTTTCTTAATCAAGGATCAGAAGAGGCAAAAAATTCCTGGAACACAAAAAGCCCCAAGGTCTACTAATGGGACATTACCTTAAAAATCTTTTTCCATATTCCTGGCTTCCTTGGTGTGATATGCTTATTTGTGTTTTTCATAATCCATGGGAATGCAAGCTGTTTAAATACTTTAGTTATGTAATACAAGTAGTCCAGTGAATGTTGAATGCAACTGGGTTATGAACTTTATGCTGGCAAGTGGAAATATAGATTACAGTTCCTACTTTAAATAAGGTCTAAACAAGACTATTCTTAGGCAATATCCCACCCTTCTCGTCTCTTAGGAGAAATATACTTTTTCTTTAAAAGGTTTGATTCCTATTTGGTCTTTTTTATTGGTTGTTTGCTGGTCTTGAAATACTGCAAATCATTTCCATAAGGTATTGAGATGATGAAGATGATTTGCTGCTACATTACAGTTGTACCTGAAGTTTTTTGGCATACAATTAAGTATAATACTTGTATTATCTTTATGGTATTTCTGTGTTTTAACTGGGTGATAGACAGAAATATATGTTATCTGTATAAACCTTTTCTCTCGTTAGTTAGTGATCCTTGTTTCAGTTCAGTGTTTAGCATTTGTTTCAGTTTAGTGAAGTTAATGTTAATGAGCTTTCATTTTTAAGAGGTTATTGAACTAAATATATAATCTAAAAAAGGAAAAGATGTGTATAGATAATAGTGTATTTTATTTTCAATATATCTTTATACTAAACTCAAATGTTTTAGCTAGCAATTTCCTGAGCTTGAGCTTAAAATCATTTATCCTTTTCTTGTCCCATGCACAACCCACTACATGATTGTGTGCTACTCTATTATTGTATCAGAATCTTTACTTTGAACACAATAGTTCAAAGTAGCTCTAGTTACTTTTATATGGTATTGTTTACTACTCCTCTGGCAAATAGTCCAACCTAAAGCTTCGCAGTTTTGTCTGCTTATCATCTGTGAGTCAGAGGATCACTGATACATTCCAGGGCAAAAGAAGGTTCTTTGTAACTAGTTTAATAACAGTGCTTTGCTATATTTCAAGATATTGTACAGTAATAGACTAAGAGTATGCACTTTCAGTTGTATTCTTAACCTGCTTTCTCTGAGAAAGAAAAAAGCTATGTAGATTCTGTCATTTTCTGAGCTTGTCTACATTTTATAAAACTTCTTCAAATATGGGAAAATAAAAGAAGGCAGAAATGCTTGTATTTTGCCTTTAGACAGCTTTCTCTGGCACATTTCAAATTGCATGTGATGACCTACTTCAAGGCCTGTTTTTTCCTGGGGACTATTGTGAGCAGGTCTGTATTTGTAGCTTTGAGATGGAAAATTTAAGTCTCTGCATTTATAAGAAAAGCAGAGACCCCCATACAAATTACAAATCTAAATCATACTTTTATCAGTTTTCTTTGAAGTACTTGGTGGGGGGGGGAGGGCGGGAGAAACAAAAAAAAGAAACAAAAAGAACCCAACAACAAAAAAACCCCAACCTTGTTAAATGTATCTTGTTTATTCAATTTGTAGTTCCACAATAAAAATCTGATTTCAAGTAATGCTTCAAGAGCATGCCTTTAAAAGTAGTTGTCATGCCTTATGATATGAGACATCATCTTGGAGAGTATTGTAGTCCCAACACATTTCTTTGGCTACTAGTCTTGATTATAGCCAGCTGCTTAAGGCTTTGCTTGAATAAAATTGGGATATATTGCATACATGAGTAAAAGTAAACTTGGGCAAGACTTCAAAGGATCTCTTGTGGGAGGAAGCCCAAAGATAAAATGGCATTAAAGGACAATGGTATGAATGATAGCTGGCAGCAGATCTCATTGAAGTTATTGCTGTCCCCAGTTTCTTGTTGCTGTTGGAAGCTAGCTTTTCAATGAAATAAATGAGGAACTGCTTCGGTTTTCTGTCTGGCTTCTGACTGTCTTGGATGGTTGTGAAGCCAGGTAATACAGAGTTATAAAATAACCTGTAAGAGTATCCTTCCTTTGTTGAGGAATGGAACTTACCTTGTATATTGTAAAACTTCTAAGAGAACTAATAAAGCTTAGCACATCAGATAGTACAGACAATAAACACAGTCATACAAAAGCTGAAATGTTGATCAAGGCTCTGTTCTGGCAGACATAACAAGACAGTTCTCATCTGAAAGAGTTTGCAATGGGCACTGTCAAGCTTTCTCTGAGAAGACTGAGCCATTGAGACACTTCAGAAAAAATCTTAGTAACTGTAACAAAAAGTCACCTCCTTTGTTTCTAGTCAATAACAGTATGATTAAAGTCTTGCTTTATAGCTCTTCAGAAAATTCAATCGTGTATGTACTGCTTCCTCATTTTCATGTATGATCTTTCATGCAAGGCAACAGCTTGAACCACTGGGTTTGTTTAAAAAAAAAAAAAAAAAAAAGAGGGGAGAAAGGGAGAGGCATCTTGAATGCTGTGGGTTTTAACCTATTTATCCAGGAAAAGTCTGGTGAGACTTAGTTATTCTGTGGGGCAGCCTCTTTGTATGTTAAATTACCTGATTACCTGATAGAGATTGTTATATGTCAATGAGTCTGGTTAATCTTTCAGGCTAGTTTAGATATGCCCATGGAAGATAGTGCTTACTGATCATTTTTAGCAAATGTCTTGACACTTGAGTGAAAGCATTCAATTTCTCAAAGTCATGTAATGAACTCTGCAAGGTTACTCTGGTAAAGAGACACACAATATTTGTAGAATTGTAGCATAAATTTCCTTAATATTTGATGATATCAGATTATTGAAAAGATTACTAAAACCAAATCCTTATGCAAATAATTCTGCAGGTTATTGTAAAAACAAGCAAAAAACAGAATGAAGAAAAAGAAAAAAAGCCCTACTTTAAAAAGTTTGGATGTTTTTTCTGCAGAGAATCTGAAATGAAACTCAGAAATTTAGACACTGTCCAGTTCTTGTATGGTGCTCAATCAGTTCTCAAAGTACTTAATCTACTAATTATTACTTAATCTATTTCCATGTAATGAAATAATGGTTACCTTGGTGCTATTGAACTGGAATTCTGCAGGGCACAACAGTTGAACTGAACCAATAGCAGAAGTCTTGCTTTTGCCAGGTCAGCTAGCCCATTATTGATAGCTATTTGTTGTAACCATTTTGTGTATTCAATGTATAATTACATAATTTATGTCCTTATATTGAAATGTCCCATAAAGCATTTGCTAAACTGCATAATGCCTTAATCCAATTTGAGTAATAACAGATACTTTCTAGATTATATTCTCTAGGAAGCCCATATTAGTTGGTAGATCCTGAATCCAACAAATCCCCTGACATCTTTTAGAAATCGCTTTCTTACACCTACCCTAGTGAACAGAGGGCTAACTTGCAATGCAAGATCTGGGTTCAGATCTTCACATGCTTAATTTAGACAAGAAAACTGAACCCAGATATTTCAATGGAGTTCCATATCCAATTTTAGGATGGAACTCACTTCCTTCAGTTCAAAGTTTTTGGGTTATTTAGTTCAATATACTAGATTCTTTAGTAACTTTAGTTACTTTTTATAGTAATGCTTTTCCTGACTGTCGTGGTTTAACCCCAGCCAGCAACTAAACACCACGCAGTCACTCGCTCACCCCCCTCCCCCCCAGTAGGATGGGGGAGAGAATCGGGAGGGCACAAGTAGGAAAACTTGCGGGTTGAGATAAAAACAGTTTAATAATAGAAATAAAACAAAGTAGAACAGTAATAATAACAATGATAACAACAACAATAACAGAATATACAAAGCAGGTAATGCACAATGCAACTGCTCACCACCTGCTGACTGCGTGTCGTGAACCACGAGAGCCCCCCCTTGGTTTTTATACTGAGCATGATGTCACATGGTATATAATACCCCATTGGTCAGCTGGGTCAACCACCCCAGCTATGCACCCCCCCAGCTTCTCCTGGACCTCGCAGAGCATGGGAGGCTGAGAAGTCCCCCGTGCAAACACTACCCAGCAACAACCAAAGCATCAATGGGCCATCAACATTCCTGTCATACCAAACCTGAAACAGACCACCGCCTCCAGCTACTGGGAAGAAAGTTAATTCTGTCCCAGCTGGAACCAGGACACTGACACAGTGGTTGGTTTTTTGGGGGGGTTAAACAAAGAAGTGATACAGTTTTGCCTTGGGCAAATTAAAGCTCTGCGTAAATTTATTCGGTACCTTCGTGACCTGGGAACTCAGACTGGAGATAAAGGTTCTTCTCTCACCGTCTGCCCCACACTCCCACTTCTCCACAAATTGTCAAGTATTGTGGGGTAGCAAGGCCCATGCCTTCTTAGGCAGGACTATGGGATACAGAAACTAAAAGTTAGTATCCAAGTAGACTTTACACTCAATATAATTTTCTCATTAAACACCAACCACCCTACTCAATTAAACACCCTATGAGGCCTTAAGATTCTAGAAAAACAGTTATCTCCCTTTGGATATTTGGGGACATTTTTTTCACAGTATGTTGAAAACTATTATGCATGGAGTCACAAATTCAGATTTCTCCTTGGCACAGTGAAAGGAAGATAATTAATGTTATTTTACTGGTATATCTAGTTCAGAATGTAGCATCCTCTTATCCAGTATAATAAAAGGCTAATCTAGTCCCTGTCTGATTATCTCATGCATTTGATAGCCTTGATAGGAAAATTTCTGTCAACAGGGCATTTCACGCCCAAAAAGTGCACTCTTCAAATGAATTAACAATTCTGTCATGTCTATTTATTTTTTTCAAATATTCTTACTGTTAGTAATACTCAGAATGAAATGTTGGTACTACACAACTGGAAATGATAATGCAAGAGAAACTCCAACAGCTAGAAACCCCAACTCTTAGCTGAGTGGTGTGGTCGACACGCCTGAGGGATGGGATGCCATCCAGAGGGACCTGGACAAGCTTGAGAAGTGGGCCTGTGTGAACCTCATGAGGTTCGACAAGGCCAAGTACAAGGTTCTGCACCTGGGTCGGGGCAACCCCCGGTATCAATACAGGCTGGGGGAGGAAGGGATTGAGAGCAGCCCTGCCGAGAAGAACTTGGGAGTACTGGTGGCTGAAAAGCTGGACATGAGCTGACAATGTGCACTCGCAGCCCAGAAGGCCAATGTATCCTGGGCTGCATCAAAAGCAGTGTGGCCAGCAGGTTGGGGGAGGTGATTCTGCCCCTCTACTCTGCTCTGGTGAGACCCCACCTGGAGCACTGCGTCCAGCTCTGGAGTCCTCAGCACAAGAAAGACATGGACCTGTTGGAGCGGGTCCAGAGGAAGGCCACAAAAACGATCAGGGGGATGGAATGCCTCTCCTATGAAGAAAGGCTGAGAGAGTTGGGGTTATTCAACCTGGAGAAGAGAAGGCTTCTGGGAGACCTTATTGCAGCCTTTCAGTACTTAAAGGGGGCTTATAAGAAAGATGTGGACAGACTTTTTAACAGGGCCTGTTGTGACAGGACAAGGGGAAATGGTTTTAAACTGAAAGGGGGTAGATTCAGACTAGAGATAAGGAAGAAATTTTTTACAATGAGGGTGGTGAAACACTGGAACAGGTTGCCCAGAGAGGTGGTAGATGCTCCATCCCTGGAAACATTCAAGGTCAGGTTGGACAGGGCTCTGAGCAACCTGATCTACATGAAAATGTCCCTGCCCATGGTATGGGGGTTGGACTAGATGACCTTTAAAGGTCCCTTCCAACCCAAACTGTTCTATTCTATTCTATTCTATTCTGTTCTGTTCTATTCTATTCTATTCTATTCTATTCTATTCTATTCTATTCTATTCTATAATCAGTTTTCTTGTTCATGAAGAACTCTATCATCATTGATTCCTGCAGGACAACTTGTCCCTTAGTAACGACACAAATGTAGTTCTGTCTGTTCTCAGTAGACTAGAAACAAAGTTTGCTTAGCTATTACTTGGTAAACTCCAGGTACCTTTGTTGGGAAAAATTACAATTAGTTGTTCTATATTAAATCAGCTGTATGACCTTTCCAATCTATCAACCCCAATACAAGGATTTATAAATATTTGGAAAAACATGGTCCTCTATTTTCATCCCCTTTTGCAAGTGACAAACTGCTTACTTTGTCTTATTTTTCTTATTAACAGTATTGAAGGCAAGGAACAAAGCCTGAGGCAAGGCTTTAAAGTTAAAACTGATGCATATATATATATATATATATATATTTAAAAAAAAGGGGTATCGCTTACCTCAACATTTAAACATTAATTATTAACAAACTTTATTCTTCCTAACTGTATGAGAAATCACCTAAAATGAGAACCTTCTTAAGGAGAAGTCAGCTGGAAAAATACCTGTTGTCGAAAATACATAATTACTCTTGGTTTTTCTATAGGAGTGAAAAACAGCGAAGGCATTGTACTATCCTAAACTCCTTATTTTGCTGAGGTCTTTGGTTGTTTTTTTTTCCGCCCCCTCCAAGGGATTCCATGTGTGAGAATCACTGCAAAACAGTGTAACTTGCATCAAGTTCAGAGACTTTTAAAACATCAGAGCAGAAATCGAGTTTTTCTGTTTATCAGGAGCACCCTTTAAGAGGCATTCTGTAAAAAAAATTGTGGAGTGTATTCAACCCATGCTGAATGAATCCAGTTCACTTTTCAGCTAATCAGGGCTTCTTCTAAGAATGAAACACAGATCCTGATAGCAGAAGTTTATAATTTATGAATCCCACAGTCAAAATATATACACATAGCAGCTGGAATTAAAAGCAGGTGTGAATGTTTTGTAAGAAGGTTCAATTTTCTGTCAGCTACAAACACAGAATGCCTGCTCCTGAAGCTGTAAACAGAGGCCAGCCTTAGCAGCATAACCTAGGAGAGGCATCAGGTTGAACTTATGCAGGAAATATCTTCATAGCCTCCTGTGTACTAGCACCCTCTCACAATTGTCCTGTTTCTCTTCACTGCTGAATTGAAGTGTAGATGTTTGTGAAAGATGATACCCTATTTAAAGTTGATATTTCATTTATAGCAGCTATTATAAACAGAGGAATTCTCTGTAAAATATCTAGAGCAGTATCCAATAACGAGTGTTGCTTGCCACTCATTAGCAGCATACAGCTGTACATAAAAAATAAAATAATCAAGGTATCATTAGGAGAGAGATTCTCTTGTTCATAAGCACCAGAGGTTAATTTAGGTAAATAGTCTGCCTTACTGCTATTCTTTCTTCAACCAAATCAGAAACATGACAAGAAGCCTCACAATTAAACATCACCTGGATTTGCATGACTCATTCTTACTATATCTACAAGTAATACTGAAATCTTAATTCAAAGCTGATGTGTTTTTATGAAGATAAAAGTAAAATGCAGGGTGGTACTGCGGGACTAAATAGCTTTGGGTGAGTGTCTGAGGGTGTCTTCCGAGGTAAAACGATTTGTTCCTTCAATTACTTGAACTGGCCTTATATCTTTATAGTATTAATAAGCTTGGCATACAATGAATGAAAAAGTAAAACCCACTTGCTTATAGCAGCATAGTGACAGCAGAGGAAAAGGAAGCATGCAGCAAAGCTAAATTTGGGGTACAGTGAGTACGTTGCCAATCCAGGCAGATTTCCAGTCAGACTTCCCGAACAGTACAGGTCTTGAAACTCCTACAACATTTTGCAGGCTCTGGACAAATCTGATTTGCTTATAATCTTTCAGAACCATAAAGCTCTTTAAAAAAAGAACCCTGTGTTTTCAGGAAGAGAAGAAAAAAGTTAAAATGCATGTATCTTATTTTCTCTTTTACTTCAGGTGCAACGAATATATCATTTCAAGTTGCATTATTTTATGTGTTGTTACTTTTCTGCAGAGACTTGTAATTTACACTACAGTCACTCTTGACTCACATCAAGTTTCTAGTGAAGAAATCTAGACAACTGAGGCAGGATCCTCTGACAAGCTAGAAGGTGTTTAGGGATCATATTTAAAGACTGCTGGAAGAAATGTCCTATGGTGAGGGGTTTTTTTGTTTGGTTTGGTGTTTTCAGGTTTTTTGTTTGGGTTTTTTTTTGGGGGGGGGAGTTGGTTTTGATTTTTTGGTTGTGTTTTTTTGTTTGTTTGTTTTTAAGTAAAAGGCTGTTACGGAGATCTAGATTCTTCTATTCCTTTTGTATAGCACCTCATGGGAAGATTTTTGAAGCATGTTGCTGTGTTCCTCAGTTCATGAAATCTCTTTGGCAGCAATATAAGCAATGCAGCTGCAAATGAAGTCAACAGAAACTTCATCAAGGAAATGTCTACTTTGATAAGCGTCAATTATGATTCTGGTATTAAAAAGCATACTAGTCTCAGGTTGGGTATCCAAAATGGACTATTTTTGCTTTTTCTGTCTTAATGATACTATGTAATTAAATTTTTTTGTGGTATTTAATGATTCATTATACAGAAATATCAATAAACAAAGCAACTTATTAAACTGGACTTCACAAAAATTATACAAATCTATATATCCTACAATAAACAATGGAAAATTAAATACTGAAATGAAATGAGCACTGACACCTCTAAGACTAGTTATGCATAAGTACAGTGGGAAACAGAATATTGTAACAGATGGGGGTAGGGAAGCGAGCCAAGTTAACCTAATCTTAATTCTGATACTTTCTAAGTGATGAATAAATCTAGAGTAAGCAATCTGACCATGTATTTAATCAGAGAAATCTATATATTTGCTTGGACTGGTGCACTTTCCACTCCACAATTTTATGTTCTACAATATTGTTGGGTAAATTTATTTCTCTATTTTTCACTTACCCTTCTAAGATAGAAGGCCAATATACAGGACTTCAAATGTTGCTTTCCTTTCCCATCTGGCGAATGTCTTAACCTCACCATACACTTGTACATATAGTGACATAAATTTCTGTTTGGTTTTAAAAACTCATTATTGGTCTGAATACTTCTGGACATTGATACATTTTTCACATGCTTATTTCTTCTAATTTCCTAAAGATTTCTGCAATTTCATTCCAAGAAATTGCTTTTGTAAGTATAGCAGACCATATTTTGCTATAAACATGCTTACTTGTTAAAACTATATAATATTTACAAGATTAACATAGAATTATAATTCATAACATATTTTCTCTTTGACCTGGTGATGCTGTGTTTTGATAAATGCCAGACATTCTTGGTAGGTTAGTAGAGCTATAAACAAAAGCAGGAATAGAATTGTTGGCCAATTAAATACTCAACATGAAGAGGTCAAAGTAGAATAGCTCGGGACTTTTTCAATGAATGAGTCATTTGAAATTGTGATATCTCATTTTCTTGACAAATATTCTAATGAGGGGAGAAAATGGCTCAACATTAATCCTTTCTTGTGACAGAGGATAAGAAATGGGGAAATGATATTTAATTAATCTTCTTATTATAGGTTTGATACTAGTCTTTCCATTCTTATTACCTGATGTTCCCATCCCTCTGTATTTACAGAGACTTTGTTCATGTCAATTTATCTTATATCAAGAAGAGACTTAGCATTTTTAGTGTATTCATACTTCCCCCCGCCCCCAGTAAGACCCTTAACTGTGAGTGAAAATTAAGTGATCCTTCAAATGTACAACCACTGTACAATGCCTTAATTCCCAGTGTTCATGATTCTCTTTTCCCTTAAATTTAGAAAATACTAGATCGCAGCAGGAACAGATTCTCAGTGAAGTTTGCATGTGTCCTTCCTGATCGTTTGCCAGGAAGGTGGTACCGCTCCTCACAAACTGGTGGGTGTTATAGCAACAAGCTGTATCTGCTTCTACAGTTTTTGGCTTATTTAGTGGTACCAAATGTAGCCACAGATGTATGAGTTTTTTGGATTAAATTAATATATTATCCTCTGAACCATCCTGGCACTTCCAAGAATCTGACAGATTCAACAGAAGAAAAATAATCTAGAAAAGGACAGAGTCAGTCACGGATCCTCAGGTGTCACATTTTCTGATCATATCGGATACCAACCATAAATATTAAAATATGTGGAGTAGGTTATTATCAAGAGCACTTTTTCTGTAATGAATTGTTAAATTATCTTCTGCACAACATTGAATAGCTTTATGTCTCTCCTGAACTCTCAGCTGCTTCCCTGGAGAAACAAGTTTCTTCATGTGTCTCTCTGTCAAAGCTCTTGGGCCATTTCTGCCAAATCACATAGAAGGATAGCAGTCTCCAAATGTTGAACTTATGTGGAAATTGACATTTCACTGACAGTTGCAGCCAGGCAGGTAGGAGAAATAAGTTATCACTGGGAAAGCTGGGGCATGGTCAAACTAGAGTATGTGTCTGTAGAAAAACAGGTCTTGGTAATCCCAGAGCTTGCAGAATTATACTTTTTGCAGGTCTGGGAAGGAATGCTAAGGTTAAATGACAACTTGATTAGACTACCTCCAACACATCATCCCTGTTCTATCTTCAGGAATTTTGGAAAATTCACTGCCATATGTTTAAAGTTTCTGTTTTAAAATCATTCTGTTACTTTTCAGGGTTGCTTCAATGAGGACTTCTCCTCATAGTGGTGTTAGGTTGGACCATTTCCCAGTTTTTGCCTTTCAAAAAAGGCAAAGGTCTTTGAAGCTCCTTTATCATGAATATTATCTCCTATTCAGGAATCTTGTCATTCATAAAGCAGGCTTAATCGCTTTCATCAAGTCCTCTATCTGCTAATGTCCATGCAAAAAAAAAAAAAAAAAAAAAAAAAGAGGCAGTAGTATTTGGATATTCTTATGCCCCCAAGCTTTCGTATAGGCATATTAAAAACTGCCCTTCTCCTTTACGGCAGGGGAGGGTAACACAATTGGTGAAGCCAGATTGATGCATGCTGTTTTGAGGGACTGTTGGGAGCAATTGTCTGTCAGCCTGGAGCTGTGACAGTGGTACCACTAACGCTTCCAACATTGCCCTTCAATGCATGAGGAATATCTCCATTTCTCTACCCCTTGATGAGCAGTCATTTCTTGGAGTTCTCTGCTGAGTGTAAGAATGGCTGCCTTGGGAACTATCAACCCTTAAGTCTAACCTGTTTATTTCTAGAAACTGCATAATATGCTCCATCAATCTAGCTATTCTTGCTTTCTGTAACAGTAGTTTTATAACTGGTTTAAATAGGACAACCTGAACTGTCCTGGCGCAATGGATTCCCTAACAGCTTGAAATTATACCTATACTCCTCTCTGAATTTCCAGATCCACCTTTTGAGGAGTAAGGGAATGTTCTTAATCTAGATTAACTGTAAAGGATGGAGGTGGGGTCTGTTCCATATTGTCGCATATGATTTCATAGGGACTTATCTGCCTTGTATTTCTTACCTTGTCTTTTAGTAGGGCCAATTTTCTTTCAGTGGCTATATAAATTTGCATGCAGCTAATATAAAAAAATTCCACAGGGAAGCCTTCAGTAAGTATCTTTGGCATTGCTGTCCAAGTACTTTCTAGCTGTCATGCTGCTTTCTCATCATGTTTTTTATTGTTGATGGTGATGTGTGTTTTTCTGAAGAGCAATAAATCTAATCCAGAAGTGACATTCTTCTCTGCATGATGGAGAAATACCTTTTGGGTATGTTTTCTTTCATTTTTGAGACAGTTGGCACCTCTGAAAATATTTGCTTAAAGAAATGAAATAACTTATTAAACAGTGAGTAACAGAGCAGCAGGTTTCCTAGGGAGAGTTCACTTTCAATCCTCCCAAATAAGGGGGGCTGCGGGATGATGGAAGGGAAAGTCCTTCACGTATGAATAGTGTTTAGACAAAATACTATAATATTTCAGTCCCTTCCACTTCATTGTGTGTTAGTGGCATGCCAAATCATAAACCTTGAAAAGATTAGTTTTCCTTCTGAAATCGGATTACCCAGAGTTCATGAGTATATGAATACATACGCTGGCAAACCAAGTTTAATTTAAGGACTCTTAATATTAATTACTCTTGCCTGGGTTCAGGTATTCAGGACCAGCACTACTTACAGCTTTCAGCCTATTGCCAGCAGACCTACCCAGAAATACAAGGAACTACTGAAAAATGAGGTAAAAACCTCCATGGATACTTTATTTTAAATAAATTACTTGGAAAATTGGTATTTTTTTCTCAACATTTCTTTTCTTCACAATGGTGTTAGAATTTTCAGTCATGTAGATAGTCATATTGAGAGTATATGTTTGATCCAATACTTAGAACCAAATTTTTTTAGTTTCAGACTTAATTAGCTGACAATAGTAATTCATAGATAATATATTTTGACATTCTGGAGTTAGCCTGAGTAAGATATTTCAAATTTATGACACTGGAAACCTGTCCAGAAATATAAATGGATTAGACAGACAGGATTGGGGCCATAGTAAGGCTAAATAGCTCCCTGTATAGCAAAGCTGTAGAAGAAATCTGAACACATGTGGAAGGAGGCAGAGGTTTAAACTAAGATAGATGAAGGAAAATGAGTAAATGTTATGGTTAAAAAGCAAGTGGAAAAGAGATTGTTCTGTACAGGTCTTACTACACTCCTGTATTTGAATTTTTTTTACTCTATTTTAACTGACATTTTCAAAGGTGGTTGTGGGTTATATATTGAGTACAAATCTCTTAAAAAGGTGCAGGGAATAAATTTTCTTTATTTTGCTTCCTTTGTAGCAGGGATATCTGAGGACACGTGTTCTGCCTGCTGTGATTGCTGTTAAAATTCCCGTAGTTTTCAGAGAAGCATGCAATCATATTGTCATAGCTTGGTGATTTAATACTTGCCAGCTGACTAGAGGTAACTTGAATAGTGCTTCAATTCTAACTGTAGAAGTAAAGGACATTAGCTTGAAGTGTTTTGTTTTGCAGAATGTTAATTTCCATGGACCAGCCGATGAGCAATGACTTAAGTTATGCTTGCATTGACAGAGATGGAAGGAGGTCCTGTTCAATATTGATAGCTGAAAGTTCTGAAAAATTACAAACATAGATATTTTAGGGTTTAATGGGTTTACAATAAAAGTTCTTAACCCAAAGTTAAATATTTTGGATGCAGTAACTGTCTGCAGACTACACATTACAAACTGGTGTTTTTCTGTTACACCTAGACAGTTTCAAGCACAGTTAGAAAACCACTGTGCCATCACAATGCAGTAGATCCTTAAAGGCCTATGTGCAGGTATAAATTTTTTTTTTTTGGCTGGGAAAGATATCTAATAACTATTCTTGGTTATCTTCAAACTTCTGTTTGCAAAGTAAGGCATTATCATGTAAAGGAACTCTAAGCTTATTTAAAAAGTGTTTACAGTCTGACGTTTTTAAGAGGTTTGAAATTGTTGTATGTATGCACTACAGAAAAGTGTTTGCTTTTGGAGGTTAGCTCTCATGCAGATTGCTATCAGGAACTCAAGCTCTGTATGTTGATTATAATTGCATTTGGTTTAGACACTCATAGCTTAATTTCTACTGACACTTGTGTAATTCAAATTTCCTTAAAAGAAAGGAAAGCAGAAGTAGAACTGGACGTCAAATGCAACTGTGATTCAGAAATAAAACTTTTTTTTCCCCAATAGGTTCCTATTTGAAAGGAATTAAATAGACTACACTGAATTAACTTTTGAGTAATAAAACCTGTCATATATGTTAGAGTGCTGCCCCTGGCGATGCTGACTTCTGTGGTTCTGCCATTTTATTTACACAGCGTTAATGCTGTATGCTAGTTACATGAAAGCAATTGTGTTATAGAGAGGGCTAAATATTGGAGGGAGTTATGAGAGAGCAGAAGCATATCATGGAACTGGGCATCTGCTTCTGACTACTGTTAGGTTTTGCTAGAGCTGCATTGATCCACCACTCCTGAGAGAACCAAAAAGCACTTTCTGAAAAGAAGAGTGAGGATGAAAAATTACAATGAGGGACTACTAACAACAACAAAAAAACAACAAGGGCTTAAATGGTTAAAAGTATAAGGAAGAGCGCCAATGGAAAACACTGAGTGAAACACTCCTGGCAGCATGTGTTGCTGCCTAAAAGTAGCCAAGAAGAACCAAATGCTTTTTCCAAAGATATGACAAGCTAAGGAACTGGAAATAATCCTTCCTTATCAGCCCCATCTCGACTCCTTCCCACCGTGCTGTGAACAGTTGGACTGGGCAGGGTCAGGAGGCATCTGGCAAGGGAATTCTGTGGCTTTGGTAGAGCACTGAGAGAGGAGGCTGCAAGTAAAATGAGGGAGGGAATGTGCTGTACCACACACAATACTGAATATGAGTTTTATTCCAGATCACAAAATCCTCTTCCTTCACCAAGAAATTGAACACCAGCTGTCCAAGAACTAGGCCCAGGTAGTGACAACGTCCAGACTGAGTGTGTCCTGGAGGATGTGGCAATCCACTGCTACACACAGCTGCGTGAGTGGGTATTCAGTGGAGGGCTTCCCAGCACTCAGGGGTGGTATTGTTCTACTCTGCTGTCTTTGTCTCATCTTGGACTTCATCTGCCGAACTTTCTCTGAGGGAGCAGCAATGCGCCCAGGTGCTGACCTATGCTGAAAGTGTGGAGAACATCTTCTTGTGAAGGAAGGAAGTGCTGAACCTGCATGTTGCATGTGACACTTTAGAAAAGGACCTAGCTCATATTATACAGGTTATTGGCTGAGTTCAAGTTTGGAAGTGGGATGGCTCACCCACCAGCGATGCTGTGACCCGTGTTCCTTTTTCCAGGGAAAGGAGCGCCAAAAGAAAATGCACTGATTATTCCCACTTAAATAATCACCTGTTAAAGTAATACCTGGTGTAAAATAAATAAATAAATACAATTTAAAAAATCTCTCCAGACGTATTTTCTCACCAAGGAACAATATCATAGTAGTTTCATGGTGACTTGCCAGCAGAAAAGTGTGTAGGAGAGAGTGGAATCTTCGCACTCCTGTGAGAAAGAGCTGATGGGCAAGAGCAGCTGGGAGAAGATGAGATGGAATGTGAACGACCAGAGCTTATCACTGCTCTGTACTCCTTGGTCTCTCACAGAGACTCAAAACATCCCTTGCTGAGATCCCCTTCTCCATTGGTGCTGGATGGCAACATCTGCTGCTAGCATAAAGTCCGTCTTCGTGGTCCTGTTGGACCTGTTCCACTTTTTACCATCTGCCCATTTTCTGTCATCTCTTCCCTACTACAACGTTGTGGATGCTGAAAGAGCATGAAGGGATTTTAGAGGATACCTGCCTGCCTCTTCCTTTTAGTATCTCATCATAGAGCCATTGCCTACAAATTCTTTTTGAAGCTGCTGGTAACATCTGCCTCCACGGCTTCCTGCAGCAACACTTTCCAAAAGTTCACTACTTACTGTATAAAGAAACACTTTCTTGTATCTGTTTTAAATTCATTTCTTCATGCTTCATAGCTTTCTAAAAATATATTGGCTTTTACAAAACAAAGTATTAAATATTGAGTTTTAAATCCATCTAACTGTTTGGGAAACTTGAGAAAAAGAAAGATTAAGTAGCTCACAGTGCTATAAACCAAACTATTAGTTACAGTTGTTATAGTTTTGGTTAATATTATTTGGTTTATAAATCAGCATTCTGATTTGTTATCAGGGTTCTACAAAAACCAACAACTTTACCATTTCCAATAGGTTCTTATTTGAAAGAAATTAAATGGAATAAACTGAAGTAATTTTTGAGTGATATGTTAATAAATCCTGGCATACATGTTAGAATGCTGTCCATGGCTACTTTACCCTGGCACAATAATGCCATAGCCTCTGTCCCAGTGAAGCGAAGGTTCATGTTCCTTTGACATTTTCCACATCTGAGGTAATTGGTTTACTGCTGTAATGCTAAAAGGAAATATGTGAAATATTCATGCAACAAATTGTGTTTCAATATACTGACAGGCTTCCAAGTGTTCAGGATGTAAATATACACTACAGTATAGGGTTTTTTTTTTTCAGATCTGAAAGATAAACTATGTTTTCACCATCTAAGCAAGGCCAAACATGCAGCCAATCTTAACAAATAAGGGCCAGATAATTCTTTACAACACGTTAACCAGTTTAAGGTAATGTGGTACTTTATATTTTAAAACAGCATCTTGACAAGCATCTCTATAGACGTGCTCCCTCACAGACTCTATTTACTTAATATCAGAGCCAAAATATCCTCATCAGTAGAATGGCTGAAGTGTTCATTTACATTATATTTTAAGATGTACTGACTCATTTGTTGCTGTGATTGTCTGTTGAAGGAATTATACTGTTACAGAAAAATCATAGAATCATAGAATCATAGAATAATTAAGGTTGGAAAAGACCTCTAAGATCATCGAGTCCAACCATCAACTCAACACCACCATGCCTACTAAACCCTAAGCGCCTCATCTACATGTCTTTTAAATACTCCCAGTGATGGTGACTCAACCACTTCCCTGGGCAGCCTGTTCCAAGGCCTGACCACTCTTTCAGTAAAGAAATTTTTCATAATGTCCAATCTAAACCTCCCTTGGCGCAACTTGAGGCCATTTCCTCTTGTCCTATCGCTAGTTACTTGGCAGAAGAGACCAACACCTACCTTGCTACAACCTCCTTTCAGGTAGCTGTAGAGTGCGATGAGGTCCCCCCTCAGCCTCCTCTTCTCCAGACTAAACAGTCCCAGTTCCCTCAGCCGCTCCTCATCAGACTTGTGCTCCAGACCCTTCACCAGCTTCGTTGCCCTCCTCTGGACACGCTCCAGCACCTCAATATCCTTCGTGTAGTGAGGGGCCCAAAACTGAACACAGTTTTCCAGGTGCGGCCTCACCAGTGCCGAGTACAGGGGCACGATCCCTACTCCTGCTGGCCACACTATTTCTGATACAGGCCAAGATGCCGTTGGCCTTCTTGGCCACCTGGGCACACTGCCGGCTCATGTTCAGCCGGCTGTCAATCAGCACCCCCAGGTCCTTTTCCTCTGGGCAGCTTTCCAGCCACTCTTCCCCAAGCCTGTAGCGTTGCATGGCATTGTGGTGGCCGAAGTGCAGGACTCGGCACTTGGCCTTGTTAAACCTCATACCGTTGGCCTCAGCCCATCGATCCAGCCTGTCCAGGTCCCTCTGCAAAGCCTTCCTACCCTCGAGCAGATCAACACTCCCGCCCAGCTTGGTGTTGTCTGCAAACTTACTGAGGGGGCACTCGATCCCCTCATCCAGATCGTTGATAAAGATATCGAACGGGACCGGCCCCAGTACTGAGCCCTGGGGAACACCGCTCGTGACCGGCTGCCAACTGGATTTAACTCCGTTGACCACAACTCTCTGGGCTCGGCCGTCCAGCCAGTTTTTTACCCAGCAAAGAGTGTACCTGTCTAAGCCGTGAGCCGCCAGCTTCTCTAGGAGAATGCTGTGGGAGATAGTGTCAAAGACTTTACTGAAGTCCAGGTAGACCACATCCACAGCCTTTCCCTCATCCAGTAGGTGGGTCACCTGGCCATAGAAGGAGATCAGGTTGGTCAAGCAGGACCTGCCTTCCATGAACCCGTGCTGGCTGGGCTTGATCCCCTGGTTGTCCCAGACATCACTTGTGAGCGCCCTCAAGACGAAAATGGCACTAGTCACTACAAAGAACAGTCCAGTTGCTTCAAAGTAGAAACCATCGAGATTTTTTTCTCTCCATGACCAGGGAGTCTCAATTCCAAAGAAATAGCAAGCTATACTTCCTAAATGTTCTTCTGTAAACTCCAGCAATATGAGCTTGTGTGGTTCGTCAAGTCAAACTCTTAAACAAGTTTGGGTTTGGGATAGGTTTTGGGGGTTGTTTTTGGGGGGAGCAGAACCCCAAAAAAACCCACAAAGCTGATTATTTGTCTGGTGATATAATTAAAAGAATGTTTGTTACTGTTAGTGGGTCCAAGAGTTCAGTTCAATTCTAAACCCAAAGTTTTCACGTCAAGAAGAATAAGGTGGAAAAGAGCAAGAAGCAGTGAAAAAAGGAAGTAATTGCCTTTATAGAAAATCATGGCAACCAAATTTTAAATTCAGTAGAGGTTGTGCTAACCTTTTACAGTGAATAACAAATGCCCGTTAAAGAGACATGAAAATTAGGTATTCAAAACCACAGACAGGCAGAAGCAGACCATCCAAGAACTCCATAGAGCAGGTAATGAAAGTGAGATTCTGAATCGCTGCTGATGAACTATTGATATTCCTGTAATGGAGTTAAAATATTGATGGACAGAAGCCCTAAGACTCAATTCAAATCACACTTTGCTGAATTTAGGAGCTGTTTAACATAGATTGAGTAATCTGTTATCTGTCGGCCTTGGTCATGTCATATACACAAATGAAGTAAAACTATCAAATTACTTTCTAAAGGGCTGCAAAACCTTCTGTAAAAGTAGCCACTAGTAATTAATGTCAGAGAGACCAAGCATTTACCTACCTTGGAAATATAACATTTACCCTCATACTGACACATGATACTGGGATGCTTGAACAGAAGTTAACTGCTTGCAGCAAGCATTAAGTGCAAACAGTTCATTTAGATATCACACATGCTAAGGCAAGCACAAGTCATTAAGTTTTTGCTGTCTTTTACAGCTGACGATTTCTTTTTTTTTTTACAGTGATGGAATTGAGAGATTACATCAAGTTAAACTACACTTGATGGAAAAGAAATATATAGAGATGAACAAGAGAAGATGCAAATGTTAAAATGTTGCTACAGTTGTGTATTGTCATTTTTAGAAATGAATCCTACTGTTCTGTGGCAATTCCCTGAAATACAGCATAAAACTGAATAGTTCTAAGCACTAGCTCTACTGTTATTATGTAAACAACACCCTTGCACTGTTTCAAAATTATAGATGAGCATGATTTCCTGACCTACTGAAATCAGATCTAGTAGTTTATTAAGTCAATAATCTTTGAGGGTGATAACAAGGAATTGTGATCTCCAAAAGTTTTTTAGAAAGAATTTTAGCATGAGTGTAGGCTATGCCTGTTCTGCTGTTCATGTGGATTTAGCCGAGCTTAGGTTAAAAAGACAGATTTGGAGCTTGCTATACCTTTAGGAGTCCCCAAAGAAAACCAAACTAAAACAAAATAGGGCTACTAGGTTGTGATAATCTCAATGTTGCCACGGCTATACTTTCATTCCTAGAAAAGTTCTTTAGCTGAAAACTTGTTTAAGAAGGAGAGCAGACATAAACAGTCCAAGGGGAAGGCTGTGAAAAGATGATTTAAAGTATCCTCCTCATCTGCCATTTTGTAGCCCAGGGCTGTATTAGATCCATTATCAACCCCTGAGGAACTCTTCTCCTGACCAGCTGCCAGTTTGACTTTGAGCCATTACCCACCACCCCCTGAGCTTGACAATTCAGCCAGATACCCACTCATCTTGTGGTCCATCTGTCTAGTTCAGATCTTACCATGTTGTCAGTGAAGAAGATGTCATGGGAGACTGTGTCAAAAGGCTTGCTAAAATCAAGGCAAATTACATCCTCTGCTCTGAGCAAATTGTTTCCTCATAGAAAGCAACCAGATTGGTCAAGTGGGACTTACTCTTCATAAATTTATGTTGGCTTTTTCCACTGACTTTCTTGTCCTTCAGTGCTTCCACAAGCACCTGTTCTTTCTTTTATAGTTCAGGGCGTGATTACTCTTCCAAGGTGTTGAGCTCTCAGGGCTTCTTTGTATTATTCTGGTATTTTTTGGCACATATGAAAGGAATTAATAAGATTATTAATTTTGCCATAGAATGTATCTGGGGTTGCTGAATTCTCTTACTTCATAACAAAATCCCTTTAGAGTTAAAAATTAATAGAATATATTAACCGTTTTAACTGTAGTAAAATATATTAACTAGCTGTTTTATTAGGATTGTATTTAGTAAATTGAAAATTTACATTTTTATGGCTAAATTTGAACAGAAATTTTGGTCATTTTTGCTTTTGAATACTATGGAGAATAGAAGAAGAATTCTTATAAAAAGAATCCCTTTACTATAACATACATCCAGATACTTACTGCAAGTCAGGTTTCAAAGAAATATTGAGGGATCTGCTTGCAAGAAATATGCCTTTTGTACTTCTATTCTGAAAGAATTTATCAGTATTTCATATTTTTCTTTTTCCCTTATTAACTTCTTGAAACGAGGCTTCTTTGAGTTTGAGTATGGGATGTATTTAGGCAATCCCTTAAAGTCTTTCTACCTGCTTATGAAGAAGCTAAATGTCACTGCTTTGTCAAATATAGGTGAGTGATGTTGCATTATGGTCAGCGGCTGTTTTGAGCCAGTGGGAGCAATAGGCTAGAAAGATATATATTTCCAAGAGATAGAAACAGGAAAATAAAATAAGGAATGAAATTGCTATTAAAATTATGGAAGCATCACTCCCCTTCACTGCAAGTCAAAATGCTTACATAAACAATTTATTTCAACTCAGTGTGCTTGGGAGCCCTTTACTATCCTTTTTTATAGCTCTGGAAACTATCACAAACCTTAAAGAACCAGGTTTTGAAATCTGTGCATGTAAGTTTAGAATCTTACACCTGTTGGCTTGACGTGAGAGGACTTATAAAGTTCTCAGTGATTTTTTTTGTTGTGCCAGTAAACACCGATTTGGGACACTTTTTCTGTGCATAATTTTACATAACCAAGACGTGGTGAGGGGGAAGGAACCTTGATCTGAATATGTCTTGTTTTCTTTGTGTACTAAATCATAAACTCTTGAATTGCAATTGTCAGCCTCTATCTAAAAGTGCAGCTAAATTTCATCCATCTCAATAGCAGTTAGTAAGTGTTTTGGCAAAGGCTGCAGAACATACACATTTGTATACTCTTCCTAGGTGCATCTGTTGGTGCTGACCACCTTTGTCCTATATGGTATTAACATATATAATGTATTAAACATTTTGCAACTTGTTCATGTTTAAAAATCTAGTGGCTTCTGTACCGCTTCCAAATAATAAATTAAAAAAGCTGAAGGTTGTCTCAATTGTGTAAATTTCTAGCATTTTGCTGGGATAGTACTTCACTGGAGCTCAGACTTTTAGTTTCAGATGCCCAAAATTTCATAATCATAAAATCATTTACGTTGGAAAAGAACTCTAAGATCATCGAGTCCAACCGCTAACCTAACACTGCCAAGTCCGCCAATAAACCATGTCCCTAAGTCCAGCATCTACACATCTTTTAAATACCTCCAGGGATAGTGACTCAACCACTTCCCTGGGCAGCCTGTTCCAATGCTTGACAACCCTTTCAGTGAAGAAATTTTTCCTAATGTCCAATCTAAACCTCCCCTGGTGCAACTTGAGGCCATTTCTTCTTATCCTATCTCTTGCTACTTGGGAGAAAAGACCAACACCCACCTCACTACAACCTCCTTTCAGGTAGTTGTAGAGAGCGATAAGGTCTCCCCTCAGCCTCCTTTTCTCCAGACTAAACAACCCCAGTTCCCTCAGTCACTCCTCATCAGACTTGTGCTCTAGACCCTTCACCAGCTTTGTTGCTCTTCTAATGAGAAGCACTAAAATTTAACTTTCACCATTTAATTAAAATTCTGAAAGAATTTCTCTCACTATTATTCCTTTCAGTTAGAAAGCCTCTAAATACTGCCATGTGAAAAGGTATGTTTTTGTTAATAGGCCCAATGAATTGAAACCAAATTGAATTAGTGTCTATCATGTTATAAGATGAAATTAATATTAGCTGATGAAGTAACTAAAGCACTATTAAATTCAGTGAATTTTCTCCAATCAATATTTTCTAAACTGACCCCAAATTGACACAAAATACCACAATAATGTTATTTTCTAAAGATCCCAATGTAAAAAGATCAAAGTTGGTCAGGAAATGTTTGAATTTAGAGGTACCTGGGTTTAGAGGCAGGAAGTTCCTAACGATTGATAATAAAATTCTAACTGCATTTTTGTTCAAGACTGATGATTAGCTGCAATGTCCTTTTCAAAGGCCATCTTGAATATTTGCATCCTGGTGCTCAGCTGTGATTTAATGTAAAGCTGTGCTTTGTTGTGAACAATGGAAACAGCAGGCATGATTCTGTCAGGAGATGACAAGGCTTTTCATTCTGAGGTTTTCAGTTTAAATGTTAATTCCTGTAGGTATTCCTGTCTGTGTAGCAAGTCCCATGCTGATTCCCATTAATCCATAGCTTGCAGAAGCATAACAAAGTTGAAAGGTGCTTTCAAGATCTTTTAATGTATAAGGTACTCTGTATAATAGCTTCTTGAGTACTGCCTGAGTGAAAAATCTATCAACGTTTTAGTACACTTGAGGTACTTCAGATTTAAGGCTGTGTATTTGAGAGATGTATGATCTGTAGCATGTTTTTGTCGTGTGCATAAGCACATCCCCGACTAAATAAAACCACTGTAGGAAAAGGAGTTTATTTTCAGTGAGTGCCTATTATATCTGTTGTGGTATGAAAGAAATTTGTTCTGGAAAATGAAGCAACACACATGGAAGAACTAAAGGACAAAGAGATTATCTGTTGGACTGAGCTGAGGGCTACAAGCAAGGAAACTGCCAGCTAAACAGAAGTCCATGAATATACATACACAGCAGTGGTGTGCTGAACCACATCCCCAGTCCTTCTGCCCACATGCTCAGACAAGACAAGCGAGCAGGAAGGCAGGAACTGGCAGAGCAATTTTTTCTTTGTTGTGCCTCTGAACGCTGTATCAGACAGAATCCCCCATTTAGTCTTAAAGTGAGCTAAAAAAGAGAGGCATTAGGCTGTCTTCCTTGGATTGAGCAGTTAAAAAACAGAACGGAAAAGGAACACCCCCTGTGGGCGACTACAGAGTCCTAGTTCAAAGTTTGTCTCTACATTAATGACATTTTTGCTCCACCTACTGGTAGGAAGGTTTGGAGCCTTGTGAATTGCCATTAGGCACTTGCACATCCTTCGGCAACTAGTCCGCTTGTTCCAATTAGAAGATTAAATTTCATGCAGAAAGAGAGCAAAAAAAATGTCAATACCTGTTTCTAAAATTTGGAAGTGAGAGAGAAATTCCAAACAAAAACCCTCCAAAACACTGTACAACTTTATACTTTAATTTTTTAGCTGTTAATTGGTTTATTGTCTAAAATCTGTCTTGCTACTGCAAAGCACAAAACTGTTTGTCCTTATGTCAGCTTCCTTTCTAGCCTTATTGGCATAAGGGAGCTGACAGTCATTCTGAAATGCTGGTTTGATATCAGTGAGCACATCTCAGTTCTGATGGCTCGTTTTGCCACATTTCTTGATTACTGGGTGATGTCAAGAAAAATAGGACTTCTGAATTTATTTGCACAGCTGTTGTGATTGGTTATGTTTGGTTTTAAGCCAGGAGGTTCTCAAAGGTTTACTCTGCTGTTTCTGAAGTTGTCAGCTCGCTGCCTCTGTCTTGTTAGAATGATATCCAAACACTGGTTTGTTGGATGTATTGTTTCATTCTTGCTCACTGAACTGAAGTCAATGAACAAGCTTCCTTGAGAATTACTGATTCAACACCTGTAGCTTTCTCTTCTGATTGCAAGCTGAGGTCTCCATAAGGATACTGTGCAGTAATATCATGACAAATCTTTTACAAGGTTTATGTGGTGAAGTTCATATTATTATATAAATCACATTGCAGTTTTTCAAATGGGAAAAAAATCACAAGTCTGCTAGTAGCCGAGGTTTCATTGACATTCTGTAGATACTTCTAGTTGTGCTAAGTACAATGTTTTCTCTGTTTGGACCAGTGTATTTGAATTCATAGTAAACCAGGCCCTGTTAATCACACACAAAATCACAGAACAGGTAAAGTTGGTAGAGGCGTTTGGAGATTATCTAGACCAATACTCTTACTGAAGTAGGATCAACTAAAACAGGTTGCTCAGGGCTGTGTCCAGCTGGGTTTTAAATATCACGAAAAGATGGAGATTCCACAGTCTCTTTGGGCAACCCTTTCCAGTGTTTGGACACCCTCACCATAAAGAAGCTTTTTACACAAGTTCGAGCCCACAATAAGTTATGTTGGCACTTCACCATATACGTATCATAGTGAGGTATAAAGTGAAGTGCTTGTGTATGCTCTGCAGGATGGGGTTATTATGACTAAAACCATAAAAAGAATTAGGCTGCCTAGCACAGGACTGGAGATAGAAGTCATGTCCCTGAGTCTGCATATAGAATCAGAAAATACAATTATGCTTTCGTCCCACTCTTATTCAATGAAGAAACTCTCCCCCCACTCCCACTCCTCCCCGTAGCTGCCTGTCTCTTTGATTCTGTAGGCTCCCTTAGCTGTGTTTCTGAGTCTGTCCACAGTTCCACAAGTGTAACAGAAGAATTTCTGAACTATTCAGAGGCTAAACAAAGAATCAGCCAACCTATTGTCCTCTAGATATAATGCAGAAGAAAAGGATAAGTGCTTTTCAGCAATTTTACCAGGAATAGATACCAGCTCTTACAGTCATCAAGGCTCTGGAAATGCCTTCCTGCAGTCTGAAAGTGTGTAAATTCCAGAAAACACATGGATTTCAGATGCTGCTGGAAAAATTCCTATCAGCTACTTTTAGGTATTGACTGAATACAAACTGACTAGAACCGTCTGGTTTTGACTTCCTTTCTACAGTGTCCTTTAATATATTAATTGCATATATCTAAAAAATAGGTGCTGTGTTCTTTCAGTAAAGATTAGAATGAATAATTACATAAATGCCAACGCTGAGGCAACCGGAGAATTTTTAGGAGAGAAATCAGAGAATTTGCAGCTTTATGTATTAACTGATTGTTCTGCTAAATAGCTATGTTACATTTGAGTTTACTCTGACTTGGTGCTGCAGTATCAGACACTGCGTGGCAAGGCTAGAGCAGGAAATACACAATTACACACACACATACACACACGTGCACACGTATGCACACAACACACAAAAAACCTCTTTGCATTTTAAAGTTCTAATCTACTAATCCCAGTTATATAGTAGAAGGTAATTACTGGGTTGGAGAGGCAAAATATGGTGAATGGCAAAACAAAAAGTGATGTTTTCTCTACCAAAAAGGGGAGAGAGACCTGCTGATGCTTAAGTAGTGGCATTGATCAGGTGCAACTGAGTGACATAATGCTGCAGAAATTTTTCTCTCTCTGTTCTTCCTTTGGTCTGCTTCTTGTAGGGGTTGTGATGGTCTTCTGTATCTTCTCAGTGGTGGCTCTAATTCCTCTAAGCTGATGGGGATCTCAAAGGGTAAGCACAAGTGACTTCCAGTTCTGTTGTACACTTTCTGTTCTGGTGTTGGGCTTAGTCCCAACATGTCTGCCATCCATACTTAGCACAAGAAAGAAAAAAAAGGCTTTAACAAGCATTAAAATTTTTGCTGGGGATGGACACCATTGTCCCTAAGGTAGAGCTACCTTTGTTTCTGATTATGTCCTTTTTGTTTTCACTTTATAAGGATGTTTATGCATGTTGGATACATGGTTTTTGTTCTTTTCCTATTCTACTAAAACTGGTTATCCCAGCTTTCAAGGTTGCACTCCTTTAACAAAAAGTAAAACTGATTTTTTTGTGGTTGATGTCTATACCATTGGGGATCTCTGTTATCACCTGTATTCTCAAGGCCTCTCTGTCATCTTGTGCTTGTACTCTCTGAGGCCACTGCTGTATAACAACAGTGACTGTCCTGTCAACCACTAGTTAGAGAAGCAAGGGCTTATAAGAAACAGGCGGTTGTCTTATTTTTTTCTGAAAGGATATCTGTTATGATGTAAGGTTTTTATCCACACGCATCGAAATACACTCATAAAACTCTCAGCCTTTTCAGAATATCAGAATCTTAAATTTGCAATTAAGACAATTTGATCTGACAAGAACATCAGTAGTGTTAGTAGAGCTTAGCAGATTCTATGAAACTGATTAAAATTACAGTAATAGATTTCTATTCTTTTGACTATTATGATAACACTGGAATGAATTTGAACATGTATCTTAGCACTGTTATATCTGTTCCATTAGGGTGATGAAACTTTCTTAGTAGAAAGATCCACCATGCTGTGAAAAAATACCTCAGTGAAAAGGCTTGGGGAGTCATAAGCTTACACTTTTTTTCTTTTGAGCAGAAGAATGGATCATTTGGACAACTGAAAATATTAGGTATTTGAAAATATAAAGCATATAAAAATAATTAAAGGCTTAATTAACTTAGACTAATTGGGGATATTTGAGGTCAGGTGAAAGATTTCAGGAAAAAAGATTTTTTTCTACCAAGAGTCTTAACAAGATAGCATCAAAAATACCAAGACTGAATATCTTGAGCTGGCATTAGATAGGAGAGCAGTACTGATGTTGTAATGCATATAGTTAACATTTTGGTTTTCTGAAGACTAATCAGGGTAAAAAGACATTTTTAAAATCTATGAACAGCAGTAGTTAAGGAAACTGGAAAAGTAGGGTCCTGGAATGTAAAAGCAGAGAGAAAAGAGCAAAGCAGTGATCCAGACAGAACCTTAAAGAAGAAGTTTAAACCTGGTAATGCAGGAGTAGAACAGAATTTATGTATAAGCATGCAGAATTTTTAAACTCTTGTACTATGGATAGAAATATGGATAAAAAACACAGTAGATTTCGAGAGTGTGTGTAGGAGTGTGTATCCAGAAATGGAATGAAGGAAACCAGTACTCCTACAGGGTATTTTATGTTCAGATTTGCATTCTCAATATTAAGTTCTTTAACCCTAATGCCCTTATCGTATCATGGAATTATATTCCACGTTTCAATGGAATGCTATCCAGTATAAGAAAGCGTGCTTTTAAAACCTGTACTTACTGAAATGAATTGTTATAAGAATTATATAATAAACCTATAATCTTATAAGAATTGCAAATTTCATGGTTAAGAATATTTTAAGTGCATAGAATTCCTTCTATCAGTTCCCAAGATCTGTAATAATTTTGAAAAATTATTGAAAAAATACCCTGCTCATGACTGCTGCCCCTTATTCTTAGAGAATAAGGCTATTCTGTCTGCATTTTATTCCTCCCTGAAAAAAATTCCTTACTATTGTTGTTTTCTTCATTTTAGCAGAAACTAGAAGTACAGCTTTAGCATAGATTTTTGTTCTTTTCTTTCAAGTTATAAGCAGCTATTTTTCCCTGTTTCTCCATTTTCTTGTTGGACTGAGGTATTTTTCTAAAGGTGTACCAAAGTAAACAATCTGTGTGTAATAAATTGCCTTAGACTAGTCTTAATCACCCTACTCTGATGTAAAATTCTACTGAAGTTAAAGAAACTGTACTGACAGAAATAAGTAATTCATCTTATTCACACTGTGTACCCTTGGCCAAGAATTTTATCTCTTCAAGTAACTCTTGGGGAGGAGGAAGGCAGGTTCAAACCTTATGAATTGGCATGTGCTAATCTTCTCCAGTTAAAAACTATGTTACACTTTGATTGGCATGTACCTCAGAGCTTACAACTTTTTTTCTGCAGATGCTCTATTAAAAACCAATTAACTTTCAGTGTAATCAGGTATTTAACTTATCAGTTATGCAGTGAAAAATGTTGGGGGTGATAGCAATGACAAACAGGCTTACCAACTAATCAGCTGTCTAATTAATTTGAAAGTCTTTCATGTTTAATAAAAATTATGCATAATATCAACTGTTTAAGGCCTGGTGATAAATATACCTGTACAAAAACCTTTGGGAAGGTTTGGCTTGAAATATGTTCAAAAGATGCAAGCTGAAAGATGCAAGGATGCTATGGTACAAAACATTTTGGTCTCTTCTTTCTTATGTAACCTTCCTCGGAGGTTAATAGAAAAGTCTAGGAAGAGAAAATTATTTAACTAGGGTTCATTAATAAACAACCTTTTCAATGATGTCAGAAGAACTGGTGTTCCAGGAGACACCTGCACCTGTAGTCGGGGAATATTTAATTTCCTGATAATTCCAGAGCAGATTAATATTTTTCTCCAGTTATTTAAAAACATGATAGCTTTTTCCTCATTTCTTCCCAGGCAGACAACTATTGAGCATAACTGGCAGGGTTTAGGTATCAGGGGCTGCAGTATGCCCTGTGTGGGAGGAGGTCAGGAACTACCCTGTGCCAATCAAGCCAGGTCCAGCTAACTTGGCAACAGATAGAAACAGCCCACTGTGCACCAAAACTTCAGTCTGAGGAGCACACGGCACTGCTGCTCAGACACCATTAAAAAAGGGCAGTAGGAGGAGGGTGTGGGGAGTAGGAGACATAAAAAGAAAGATGTGAGGAGGCACAGGAGACAAAAAAGGAGATACACAAGGAGATGTGAAGAGGTACAGTTTGCAGAAACCAGAGAAAGAAGTGCAGGAGACACATGGAAGAAGACATTGCTGGGGATGCAGCTGGAGACACACTCTTGGAAGGGGACGGTCCATGCTGAAGGAGGTCAGAGGGACTGCAGAGCAGGGACAGCCCTGAGGTACTGCAGCCCGCGGTGGAGCCAACTGCTGAAAACTACGGGAGTGGAGACTAGAAAAGAGGAAGGAGAGGTGTTGAACTGAAGTTGACCCTGAGAAGCTGGGAGAAAAGGTGTTACCCTAGGTGACTCTTTAATTGTATGTGGTTTTTTCCTCAATACCTGAATCAGTAATTAAAAGATTATGTTAATCAGCAATAAATCAAATGAAATTAAATTCCCCAAGTCAAGACTGTTTTGTCCATGACAGTAATGGAAACAGAAATATAACCTAACTTCAAAATCTTTTTTTATTGGGTTCACTATCTTCTTTTGCACATTAGCTAAACCAAATTCAATTAGCAAAATTTCTTTAGACATACTCCTTTATTATTATTTTTAAGCAGTTTGGACTTAGTATGGCTTCTGAAGTTTTTTTTTTTTCTTTTTTCTCTGGTTTGACTGTGCAAGAATTTATGGTAGAAACATGTATAGTAATAGGTATAGCTAGTGGAAGATTTGAACGTGCATTGCTCAACTTGAATGTTCCCTGCACAGCCTGGAGACCAGAACTATAGTCTGGGTGACCTGACTGTCAAAGAAGTGCATTAGGAACACAATACTTTGAGAATTCAGATACAAGTAAATGCAAGTCAGACAACTGAAGCAGGCAACTTTATCCTTCAACATTACCCTAAACTGTCAATCCAGCCTTTCTTTATGTTGCCTCTTTCAGAGGTTGAATAGCTAGCTAAACTGCATATTAATCACTGCTTTCAATTTCGCTTTACATCCCTGGCTATTAAAAGAATCTGTAGAGGATTTTTAGATTACCTTAGCAGAGATAAGGAATAGTGGCAATTTAGCTACAGGCTAAGTTTACCAGCAAGTGTGCATGTGGCTCAGCAATTGCTGCTGTAACGACAGCAAGTTCATGGAGAAGGAATGGTGGTTTAGAGATTAGCTGGGAGTAGTAGTAGCTTTTCTTGTGACTTAAACTTACCTGTGAGTCATTCTTCGTTTCAGAAAAGGATCTAAACCAAACACTAGACTACAGAGAAAGGTGCCTACAGCTAGCTACTGGGAAATATAATTATAGGTTACTGAAAATTTTCCAGCTGTTCTAGTTATAAAGAATGGTTTCAGATATCTACAGTAAAATAAAAGTACTGCTGTCAAACTATTGAGAGAAATTAAATGACATGGGTATCTCTGCTTTGAAGGATTTTATCATGCAGCTTTTGTTTGCAAACACCTGATTTTTAAGGGACAGTTGCTCAGTTCATAATTTATAAAAAATTCAAAGCTCACTGATGAGAGCATGACTTTGTTAGGATACCTAAATGAGAAAGAGGTTTTGATTTTTCTTTCTATTCCTAGGAATTTATACCCTTTTGTCTGACATTAAGCATATAAAAGAAACCTAGAACAGAGACCAGAACATAACTTGACTGAATCTGATCTGGTTTGGCAGGTACCAGAAACATTTCATTTCCTTGGCTCACAAAGTGTTTCAACCACTGAGCTGTTACAGTCTTATAGGTATGAATCCTAGATACTGTGATTAGCAGGGAACCTGATCTTTTGATGAGCTATAATCACTAGCATTGGTTTTTAATTTCTAGGGATCTCAACAGAAAATCCTGTAGTAGGCTTGGACACATCTGTGTGCATGCTTGCTTGTGCAGGCTTTGCACACAGTAGATGTTTAAGAGCACAAAATCACACAGAAGAACAGTATAGCTTCTTCATGAAAAATTATAAGAATTTTTATGCACTCCTTTTACTGCTCAGCCCAAGTTGCCATATGCCTGTTTCTGAAAGCCTGGGGGTAGCCCATGAAATCCTCTTTCATGGCTACTGCACAGAACATTTTCATGTACCTCGAAATCACAACATAGAGGGATGAGGGAGACCCTTTGCTGCTGTATGGAAAATACAAATTCTGGACACAGATATAACATTTCAAACCATGCAACTTTTAATTCATAATATAACAAAAAAGCAAATAAGGGTAATAGAGGTACGTCAGTGTCACATCCCACCTGTCCAGAGGGAGAGGTGACTCAGATTCGTAAATTCCCTCGGTGAGGATTAAGGTGAAACGACTCTCAAGGTCTGTACATAATCAAAGACTTGTATTCCATAGCTAGGATCAGCGGTAAATAATTAGGCAGCAGAAAAACTTATTACTCACCACTGCTGTAGGTGTTTATGCCTTGCATTACTTACTGGAAAAAGGTAAAAGAATAAAAGAAGGAGAGAAGAGGAGAGCGAGAGAGCAAAAAAGAGAGAGAGAGATCACTGGTCCGGGTTCCAGCGTTGGTCCAGACAACGGGAGGTCACTGGTCTGTGGGAGCGCTCAACCAGAAGTTCCCCCCACCCCACGGCACTTGCCTTTCCCTTTTATGTTCGCTGTTCCCTACAAACTGCCCCTCTGCTGCAGTGGCAGTTTCGTAGTTTGCTTTGAGGAAGGGGCTTTGTTGGGTAGGGGGCTTTTCCTGCGGGTGGGTGGTCTTCTGAACATGCTAATTAGGGTAGTTCACCCGTAGTTCAAGTAGTTTCTGGCAGTCTTTGTTCAATTTGTGCTTATCTTATTTAGCATGTTTCTTCCACCAAGGCCATGCCCAGTTAACTTTCCAGAGGGTGATTAATGTCTCCTGTTGCATTCCTTTATCTCGCCAGCCTGGGATTCACCATCCTCCAGTCTTGCAAGTGTTTGAGACAGGCTCAGAGGATTTCCACCCCCTGCTCCCTTATCAAGTTTTGTCTCCTGTCATTGTCTGCACGCTTCTGAGAAAACAGTTCTTTGTTCCAGGGGGTTACAATTTAGCCTTGGTGTTAGCTTCCAGTTGGTCTCCTACAGTCAGAACTAAAAAAACCGCAAGGGTTGCTTACATTATAAATACAACCATCCTCTTGACCAGGATATACAAGGTTTTATGCCTAAACACATCCACACATGCACACATACATCTCCTCTCCCAGGTACAGTTTTCCCTATTTCTCTCCTGTACTGCTGTTCTTTACTCGATATGGCAGGTTACTCATGGATTGTGGTCTGTGTGACCCTAGGGAGGTCTGGCAGGAGCTGTGCAGTCCTGACACTCTCAATGCTGCTTCTGACTTTCTCCATTGGGGTCCTCTCTGCACCGTTGCTTTGCTTTATCCCTGGTCCTTTCCAAATACAAATAGGAACCATTTGGATTACAGACATGTTTCTAGGTGGACGCTTGGTTGTTTCTATGCATTTTTTGACATCTTGGTGATGTCTCCCCATTTTAGTCTAAACAGTCAACTCTCATTCAATCACACTGCTCTGTTTAGCAAGCTCCGTTTCCATGCCAGAGCACAAGGACTTCTCCTCTTGCATCCTCAGGAATTTTCTGTCTTTGCTTTTGAACCAATCTGGACATCACAACCCGCAGGAAGTATACAATAATGTGCAAGTGTCCAAGTGTTTCTAGGTTTAGGCAGCACTTGGCAAGGGCTTTTCAGGAAGCAGCTTTGAAACTGAGAACCTCTGTTAATTCTAAATCTTGCACTGACTGTCTATCTGTAGGTCATCTAGCCCTTAAGGTTTTTTATAATACTGATGACTTTAGAAATTCTTAGCAGGCCTTATTTGCTGTAACTTACAGATACATAATAAAATAGTCCAGAGTAGTTTAATCTGAATAAACAGGACAGATTTAATGTACCAACTTGTCAGAAACCTCTAATAAATTGCTAAAGTTATAGACTGCATCTTCTAAGTCCTAGTGTACTCCCATGCTGCTGGATGAAGCTGCTTCTGTTCATTTCAGTGAAAGCAAAGATGTATATTTTAGGTTTATTTTAATATTCATTATAGTATACTTAATATTCATTGAAGTTTGTGGAGAGCTAACAAAAATGTGACGTAACTTTTTTGCTATACGTAATGAGTCTATTTGGATGGATATGGAGAACAAGTTTTCATACCTGAGTATGACTTGAAATTATTCTTGCTGTCAAGCCAGAATCTCACTCAATGGAGGAATATAAAACTATCAGGTTTAGAAAAGGCATAGGACTAACAGGCAGCTTCCTGGTTTCATCCCAGAGAAGACAGAGCATTTATGTAAGAATGGGTTGCATAAGAATTCTGACAGAACCTACACTTAGGTTGTATGAGGACTTTTTGTAAACTTCAGGAGAAGATAATCAAGCAACCCTAAATTAGTTGTTGTTGTTTAAAGAGCCTTGAATTTAATATGAGAAAGGTACAAGAATATCTGAATATTTCTCAAACTGTTTAAGTTCTAAGTCATGTGCTACACCAAAACCTCTCAAGTCTGACAATGCAAAGTTGAAATAACAAGCCAGTTTCTCTTTTACTGCAAATAATTTTGAAATGCTTCAGGCAAACCTTCGCTAGTCATTAGCTTAAATGCTTAAAGAAAATCCCATTAACAATATAATCTTTATTTTTATTCAAGAGAAAAATTTCAATTTGTATTTGGTTATCATAACAGGAACAAATTCAGTGAGTATAATTGCCCTCTTCTACTACTAAAATTTATCCTTAGAGCTTTATTAGGGAGAAGAAACAAAACCCATTTGCAATATAATTTTCAGATGTACTTCTTTCCTTAACTTTTCTTCTTTAGCCTTTTTGTCACCAACAAAAAGGCTTTTGTTGAGTAGATGATTTAACCCCTTTCTCTTGCTGACAAACTGGGCTGGCATGAACCTTTCAGCTATACCAAAAAAAGTGCTGGTTTTCCACTTGGCTCCCCTAACTGATTCCTTTCCTGAGAAGAAGTTCCTTTCAATTCACCAGGCCTTCAGTATACAGGTTAAAACTTCTCTTATTAATACATAGACAGTGGGACTGAGTGCAAACTCAGCAAGTTTGCCGATGACACCAAGATGAGTGATGCAACTGATACGCTAGAGGAAAGGGATGCCATCCAGATGGACTTTGACAAGCTTGAGAAGTGGATGCTTGTGAACCTCATGCAGTTCAACAAGGCCAAGTGCAAGGTCCTGCACCTGGGTCAGGGCAATTACAAATACAGTCTGGGGGATGAATGGATTGAGCGCAGTCCTGAGAAGGAGGACTTGGGGATACTGGTAGATGAAAAATTGGACATGAGCTAGCAATGTATACTTGTAGCCCAGAAAGCCAATTGTATCCTGGGCTGCATAAAATGAAGTGTGGCCAGCAGGTCGTGTGAGGTAATTCTCCCCCCTCTACTCCACTCTGGTGAGACCCCACCTGGAGCACTGCAAGAAAGACATGTACCTGTTAGAGTTGGTCCAGAGGAGGACCACAAAAATGACCAGAAGTCTGGAACACCTTTCCTATGGAGAAAGGCTGAGAGAATTGGGGTTGTTCAGCCTGGAGACGAGAAGGCTCCGGGGAGACGTTATTGTGGCCTTTCAATACACAAAGAGGGCTTATAAGAAAGATGGAGAGAGACATTTTACCAAGGTCTGTAGTGACAGGACAAGGGACAATGGTTTTAAACTGAAAGAGAGCAGATTTACATTTGATATAAAGAAGAAGTTTTTCACTATGAGGATTGTGAGACACTGGAGCAGGTTGCCCAGGGAAGTTGTGGATGCCCCCCCCGGAAGTGTCCAAGGCCAGGTTGGACGAGGCTTTGAGCAACCTGATCTAGTGGAAGGTGTCCCTGCCCATGGCAAGGTGTACTACATTCGGTAAAACTTCTGACTTTCAGCTTTATGCTCAGACCAATAATTACTTCCCAGATCCTTTGGTTTGGACAGAATTCAGCAGAGAGATGGAAGAACAATGACTATAATCAATAATGTGTCTCCCTACAGGTTCTTAAACAGAATCAACATATTAATATGCTGAACCCCACTGAATGAAACACAAACTACACTTCTACGCTACAAGTTGGGAGCCCTAAAAGAATATAGCTGCTCTGATCCAAAGATTCGAGGATAGCATTATCACTGTAGCTGGGATTAAGAAATAAAATCATGTAAAATGACCTTTTGCTCACTCAATATGCTTAGGCTGTGCTTTTCTGAAGTATTAAGTAGAGTTCTATGTTTGGTTTTTGTACATGTTTTATGAAAATTTACACTGAATAATTGTATACTATCGCAGCAGAATGAGATTTCTTTTCCTAAGATACTAGTAGGAAAGATGCAGTGAGAGCGAATGTTACCCAATGTGAATATGTTTTCAAAACACCTGTCACCACTAATTGGCAATTCCACTGCTTGCTCAGGGAAAACTTTATGAGCATCTCAACCTGTTGATTAAGGAATCTTCTGGGGGTCTTGATTTAAATGGGTAGAGGAATTGATGTGGAGGGGGATGGGAATGAATGGTCTGCCACACAGCTTGCCAAATTAAACTCAGTTCTGATTATCATCAAGAATAATAATGCACATATGTTATCTAACACTTATTTAAGATACACACTCTTATTTAGGTATAGAGCTTGCTGCTCAGCACCTGTTTGCACTACTCAGTATCAGACTTGATAAAGTTATCCTAAAATGACCACTAAAGAAAAAAGAAAAAACCCTGCAAAATTTAGAATATGCAACTTAATTTTAATGATCAGAAGAGGTTTAAAAGTTGTTCCAGCCGGTGTTCCTGAAAATCAAGTGTTTGGTTAAATTTGGTAGGCTCATCTTTATAGTTTTTCCAGTTATTAGTGTCTTCAGATTCTATAGAAGTGGCACAGGATGAATGTAAATTGTTACTGTTATGTGTGATGGCAAAAAGACATCTGCTCTGTGTGTGGCATTTCCTATGCCACAACATCTTTAAGCAGTATGTGTAAAAGAAAGCGTTGGAATTGTTCGCTTTAAAACAATGCCTCCTTGACACTTCAACGTAAGATACATTTCTCCCATTAAGTGGTGATAGCACTTGCCCTGCCTCTGGCAAGCGAACAAGAACTGGGCTGAAGCAATTGCAGACTTTGTGCACTTGGGCTGCTGGAGAATTCATTTATTTGAGAGGTGGCAAGTCCTCAGATCAACAGTGACACTTGCTTCAAAGACTATCACTTGTCAGCTTCAGGAAGGGTCCAGAGAGGGTGAAAAAAAAAGAAAACACTGAGGAATTCGAGGAGCTGAACTGTATTGCTTTATACAGCAGCAACCTCTGACATCAAGTCCTTTCAGGCTCTTGTTCTAGCTGCCTCCTTTTTGAGGCTTATTATAAGATATAGTTCAGTTTATTATGAAGGGTAAACTGAAAGAAAACACACAAATTCATGTCAAACTGTTTCTTACCTCTCTGTGTATATGAATAAAAGAGTTCCCTGTAGCATATTGTCAGTTTTTTTCTGTGAGACTTAGCTGCAGCCTGAAGAAAATCAAAGACTGGACTAAGTTCAGGTATTGGAGGAGGGAAGAGAAAGCACTGGAGGAAGCAGTGCAAGAACCACAGAATCACAGAATGATTGAGGTTGGAAGGGACCTCTCGAGGTAAGGGTAAGCAGGGCAAGCTAGAGCAGGTTGCTCAGGTCTATGTCCAGTTGGGTTTTGAATATCTCCAGGGATGGAGACTCTACCACTTCTCTGGGAAACCCATGCCTGTCTTTCACAACCCTCACAGTATAAGTGTTTTCTTGTGTTCAGATGTAATTTCCTGTGTTTCAGTTTATGCCCATTGCCTCTTGTCCTGCTACTGGATACCACCAAGAAGAGTCTGGCTCCCTCATCTTCATTCCCTCAGAAGCAGGTATTTGTATACATTGATAAGATCCCTTCTGAGCCTCCACTTCTCCAGGCTAAAGAGTGCCAGCTCTCTCAGCCTGTCCTCATATAACAGATGCTCCAGTCCCTTAATCATCTTTGTGTCTCTTTGTTGGGCTCAGTCCAGTAAGTTCCTATCTTTCTTGTACTGGAGAAACCAGACCAGACCAGACCAGCCCTGGACACAATACTCCAGACGCGGCCTTCTCAGTGCTGAGTAGAGGAGAAGGATCACCTCTCTTGAGCTGCTGGCAATACTCTTCCTAATGCAGACCAGGATGCTGTTAGCTTTCTTTGCCCCAAGGACACATTACTGGCTCATGTTTAACTTCCTATCCACTGGGATCCTAAGGTCCTTCTCTGCAAGGTGCTAGATTACTTCTGCAACATCTCTTCAGTAATTTTTAAGTTTTTAGAGTTACTCCTTACAGGGAAATTGGAAGTGCATAACTGTCTGGACACTTAGGTTCTCAAATTTGAGAGATTGTTGGCAAATAGAAAATCTAGTATTTCATCTTATTCATCTGTGTGACAGTAGTGACTGATAACATTTCAATTTCTCGTACTACACTAACTGAAACAATGTGAATGGACCATACAAAGACTCCTTCCTGAACGAGAGAAAGTGGACTTTTGTTGCCACAAATTGCTTCAGTTAGGTGGGGTGCATTATCTTAAATAAGAATTACAGTTCTTGTGCCTCTTATGCTCAAGAACAATAGATTACCTGGAATCCAACGTACAGGATTTACATTTCCACATTTATAAAAAGAACATGCATCAGTATGGCAAAACTTTAGGGGAAACTGCAGCTGAAATCTGAGGGTGGAGCAGGAAGAGGAAGAGGGAAGAGAAGGTGTCAGAATGTGTAGCTGAGTGATCTCTGTGAAAAGGTAGCACTGTGCACAGCACTGGATGGTGCAAGGAGATGTGAGCAATTGCCCCTAGAAATCTTTGAGTAAGTCCATTGTTTCAAATTTCTAAATTTGAGAATGACTGGAAGCAAAAAAAAAAAAAAAGAAATTATACTTTCCAAGTATACAGGGAAGCAGTTATCTCAAACAGAATACTCACTCAAGTGTGTCTAGACAACTATTAAAACAGTTTTATTTCTTTCGAGGTATGTCTAAGCGAAATCAGTAAATGGTTGGGGGAGAGAGAAAGTTATTCTAAATTGACTGGTAGGTTATTTTGGTGAAATTTGGTACAGAAACACCTTTAAAATATTATATGGCCTGGACATACAGTGACAATTTCCAGGATTTAATATGAACTTCACATAGAATTTATAGATGCTTGTGAAGGTGGGAATTTCAAGGTCCCAACTTTTCTTTTGTTCTGCTGGGTAAGAAAAATGGAAGGGAAGTTACCTAATATTGAAGAGCTGTTTGACTTAATTCCTGTTGATTCCAAGAGCTTTTGCAAATTATGTGAAACTGTATAATCCTTTTAGGCTTTTTCTCATGAGAGATAATGGATGATGTCTTACTCTCCTCAATAGAAAAGTTCAAAATGAAAATTATGTGCAGCCTTAAACCACCTGTATATATTCTGGTTTAGGCACAGAGATTTTACTAGCAGAGTTGTTTTTTGCTGTTTTGGTTTGGTTTTGTTTTTTTTAAAGTTGTGTTTGCAGTCTAAGGAAGGAAAGGACTTTCATCATCAAAGATGGATCAAAACTGTAAAGCAAGAAAGTTCTATAAAATAGTTTGTTAGCTGCACAGCATGCTTCAGAAAAGTTGTCTAGTTTTGGACTAGTAACTTTAAGAAATAGTGAGATAGTGTAGAGGTAGTGGGTTTTTTAAGGTCAGGAGAGTTCTCTATTTTTACCACCCACATAACTATGTAGGTGACCTATGTTCCATGACCTTTGTTACCTACTAATCACAGTATGCTGAGTAAGAGTAGGTATCATTAAAGGATTAACATTCATAAGAACTCTTTATGATAGAATGATGAAATATCCATTTTGGATAGTAACAAAGGTAAAATCAAAAAAAGCAATATATTGCCATTCAAGGAGATGAAAGGTTTTTTTTGGGTGTATCGCCTCCAATCATCCATCTTCCACCCAAGGAAACTGAGATCATATTGACACTGAGAAGGATGAAGTCTAGAGATGAGAAAATCTGATTCAGCAGATATTCAAGTGACGTAGTTAAGGAAAATTTCAGAGGGATCCTGCCAGGACTCAAAAGCTAAATTTCTCTTTGCAAAGCCTAAGATCCATACTGTGAAAAGGCTCTGAACTTGATATTCAGCATGTACAGAAAGAAAATACTCCGTTCTTAATGCAGGTTTTCTTGTTTCAATGAGATAAA
Source organism: Calonectris borealis (assembly GCF_964195595.1). Taxonomy (NCBI): domain Eukaryota; kingdom Metazoa; phylum Chordata; class Aves; order Procellariiformes; family Procellariidae; genus Calonectris; species Calonectris borealis. The sequence continues at coordinate 82,425,981 of NC_134313.1, read as the reverse complement.
ACTTTTATTTACCTATTACCAATCTCGTATGTTCAAATGTTGGTTCGTGCATACATTAACAATACATATATACATACTTCTGAGGAATCGGAACCAGAGAAGTTTTCCTTCTCGCTGCTCACAGAACTTCTCAGTCCACGCTCAGGTAGGACATCTCAAGCAGGATGTGCGTAGCGCCATTTCATTTTTCTCAGCAGCCCCATTGAGCTTAAGTATATAGCTGAAAAGAATAACATTCTGTTGATACTTCATCTCTGTTTCAGCTGTTGTATACTGAAGTGACTTTTCACAGTGTGTAACATGAAGAACTGAATTCTATTTCAGGTACCTGCATGCAAGAAGACTTCACTGTCTTGGAGAGAGAAGTTTTCTTGATTGTTTTTCATCTACTGTGTTGTGGGCTGACTGTTGTTATCTAACATGAAATGGGAAGGGCTTGAAAACTGCTTGAAAGGGCTATGGAAATAAAAAAAAAGTCAGGGGCCTGTGGCAAGAGTTATAGAATTTATATCTGTAAGTGTGATAGAAAGGTAAGAATCAAGTTTGTCCTATAATTATAATTGTTGTGTAAAACCCAGCACATTTAGTCTTCTGTTCCCTGGGTGGTCCATGAATTGCCCAGCTATTCTTCAGATGAGGCAATGGGCTCATTTGATGTAATGGACTGACTTCAAACAAGAGGACTCACTGAACTCCTAACTGGCTTCACGGGAAAGCATTTAATAACTGTTGCAGGAACTCCCCAGGCCGAAATTTCAGATAATCACAGAGGTTACCCAGGAAGTTCCTGATATGCCCTAATGAAATAATAGGCATTATTTATACGTTTCAGTCTGCTGATCAATATCCTGGGTTGACACTCTGACCATCCCAGCAGATTCCTGCTGCAGAATTGACTAAATAGTGCATAGATAAGTCTCTTGTAAGTAGTCAGTACAGACTGTTCCTGCAGTTGCAGGAATAATCATATTAAGGACATGTATTTTGCACATAGTTAAGAGATGGTTTATACACAATTTAAGGGGAATAGATCTAACAGCAATGGACGGTGCATGTGCTGGCATGGTCCCAAAGGACCATGGGCCAGCTAGATATTAGAATTCACAATACTGGCAGTTTGTGGTAGTCTTGCGTGATCCACCTGAAGATGCTGTTGCCAGGACCCTTGCAAAGAAGACATCTGGTTGCTATCTGGACAGTAACTGATCATCTTGTTTGAGAGATATCATAGCCCTACGCATGATCAATGCAAGCATTCCCCTACACAAAGATCACAATAAATTAGGTTTTGTTTTCTTGCATTTTTTGGTGGGTTTGTGTTTTTGTTCTTTTTAACAGACTCTATGTCTTTGCAACAAGCTCTTGGTCCCTGTAAGCCACCAAAGGCAACTATGACAGCAAGTACAGTAGGAGCTGTTATCTTTATAGGAAGATTGCCTTCAAGAATCATCTTTATCATCTCCATTTCAAGAAGGAGTCAATTTCTTGACTTGTGGGATTGTAGCGAGCACCCATTGCTGGGCAGCATCTGACATGTTTCACTTGCTTATAGCTGAGGCATGCACTGCAAACGTTTTTTTTCCCTTTTTCATTAGTCTCATTGATAACATTGTGCATTCTGTATTGCATATAGAATATATATATTACATTGGCAAGTGTGGGATCATCTCCTGAGCTTTCCTTTCCATTTCTAATAATGTCATGCGTTTTCAGTTTGGTACTTCATGGCACTTGAACTTGATGCCTGAGCATGTCTCCACCAGTTTAGTATTGTGTTCTTTTGTACCTCTTATCCTGCACATGTCTGGAACTGCGTAATCCCGTCTGGTTACGTGACAAGATGCAGAGAGAAATATCCTGTCTGGACACCTCTACATCTTGGGGATCTTGCCGTGAAGGGTGTCTTGCCGAGATGTCATCTTTACGATAGGAACAGTCACCTTCCTCATTTCATGACTGCTGGATTCTAGATCTGCCTCTTTCCAACCGCGCCTGGGCGCACTGTTTGCCATGTCCTGCTGTGAGGGGACATGAAGGGACATAAGGGGACATCAGGTATTTACTCCTCCCTCTGGAGATACTTTCACAATTTTTTTGGTTGGCTTTTCTTTCTTTTAGACATGGATCTTCACCACAACATGGCCTTCCTTGCAATGACATCCTTATTTTTAACAAGATGCAGAAAAATTTAACATCATGAGAGATGAAAACAATGTCATTATTGTAAAGTCTCTAATTAGTCCTTTATAATATCAATAATATCTACCCTCTCTGGAAACATTTTCCTGTTAGTTCTTAAACAATAGTCATCAGCAGTTCATCTGTTTCTCTAATTCTCCCATGTATGACCAGAACAGAGTAGAGTTACTAAACCATAAGTATAGGGTCAGCATTGTGTCCATAGGATGCTTCAGAAATGCAGTTAACTCAATATAGGCTCACTTTGCTTAGAGGCTAATAGAAAATACTGATATTTCTTGCCCATAGTATTTGTGTTGCACTTCATGGAATGGATGCTGGACAGTTTTCTTAATTAGAGTTATCCTACTGAAGAGGTGCTTCTGAGCAGCACAAAAGAGATTGGTAAGTCTAGCTGACTGCGTAATGAGTCAGGTTTTTCTGAATGCTTTCCATCATCTGTATCTCCAGTGGTGAGTTGTCTGCCCAAATTTTCAGATTTTCTGTTTGGCACTGAACCTGTCTGTCATCACATTACAAATCTGTGGGAGCTTTGGGGGTGAAACAGACACCAAGCTTCAGGATCTCTGTAGGTCTGCTGACATGTTTATCCTCTCAAATCTAGAACTTCAGCGGAACCTAAAACTGTCCTGTGTTTCCATAAGTCCTTCCTTCAGAAAAGTGGAAGATAGTGGGGTTTTTTTCCAGTCTCACAGAAGAGTAATAAAAAGCTTCAAGGTGTTAAGAGCATGTGAATGCATACACACACACACACACATAGATATACATAAATATGCATATATGTTTATATTTAATAAATATGTAACCATATAATAGATAAGTGTATAACTATAAATATATGTCAGTAAGATAATAATATATAATACGTATAATAAATATATAACTTCAGACATTCTGACTGCTAGTTTAAACTTTCTTTTCCTGCTTAGCAGAGTTAATGAAGAGAAGGTACTACATTTTTGACCAGTAACATTTTATAATGTTGCAAAAAGGTGTTTCTCAAAATAACCTTTTTCAATAAAGGTCTTTTTTTCCTTTGTGTATAAGCCCCTTAAAAAAAAGAAAAAAAAAAAAATTCTGCACCTTTTTCCTTTTATCTTTTCCTGACCAGTGAATAATGTGATGAGAATAAGTCAAAATTTGGAGCATTTCCCCCTATGCCACTTACTTTTTTTTCCTGATTTTTCCTTTTGTCTACTGCATAATTTAACATCATCTTTTCAATATGGGAAAAGTTATGAAAGCTAATATTTTGAGCATGAAAAATACAGGGAAAAAGTTGAGAAGTTAGTTTCAGCACAGCTGTGAGTGACTATTGGACCACAGTATTGTCTAAAAACCTGAAAACTTAAAGTTATCTTGAAATTAAAAATAAAACTTAAGAATAGACTTTTCCTATCTTATATCCTGAAACCTGGAAATAGTTCTGTTTTCTAGCTCTACTTTTAGCCCTTATATTTCGATCAAATCAACTTTGGACACTTTTTTGCCTCCAGACATTTTCTATGCCATTTGAATTACAAAAAGGGTGGGGTTTCTTTCCTTCACTAAAATTGCTGAATAAGCAGCTGCTTCAGAGATACTAAATAAGGATCGCTACAGACATATAGCTTATAGACAGCCTTAAATTTTTAATAGCAAAGTTTCATTTTTTTATAGTTTGAAAACTAAAACTGTATTCAGAATATTCCGTACTGCTGGAAGTCTATTAGAAAATGCTGAATATAATTTTTTTCAGGAATTTTCTCAGATTCTGAATACCAGTTGTTTCCAGCAATTTTCTTAGAAGGCTGTTTGCTTTGAAATAAAAAAGCTCTGTCATTGACTGAAAATCTAAAAAGAAAAATAAGCTATTTCTAACACAAGTATTTCATCTCAGTGGTTGATAACGGTAATAGCCTAAGGAGTACTTTCCATTGAATGTGGTCTGAAAATACCATCTTAAAAAAATCCAACCTTTAAAAACTTACTCAATTTTCAGAACACTTTGTTTCTCTATTCCATATCCAACTTTAATGGCAAGTTCAATATGGGGAAACATAATGATATAAAACAGAAGGGAAGGTGATTTCAAATGAAAAGACTCCATAAAATCGCGGAACTTAGTAAAGACACATCTTATTTACAGTGAAACAATGTGCTTTTAGAGTTACTAGATACAGACAAAAGTTCTGCTTTTCTTTCCTTTTTCTGATTTATTATAATTAGATTCCCAATACAATACTAAGTTTCATAAATATATTGAAAAGGATATGGTTATGTATAGCACACCTTGGGTATTCGATGACTTCAGGTAAAAACTATTTGATTTTAAGATGACTTCAGATTCACAGTTTAGATGTTAATTTCCACTTTGTAAAGTTCTTTTGTATTTCAGTTTAACCGAAATTTGCTTTCAGACTAAAGTAAAAACATCTCAGCCTCCTAGCACAAGGTGAAAAATTGACCCCAGTTCATCTCTATGTTGCCTATGAACAAAGAGGCATCTGTCTTATTTCCTCAGTTATCTCTTTTCGAAGCTGAATGGTAATAGTCCATTTTGTTGTTCTTAGAGCAAAAGCCATTTCATATAGTTGATATTTATCACAGACCTTTTCCTAATTTCTACGAGTTCTACTGTATCTACTAGTTCTACTGCATTCTTTGTGTGGTGTCAACCTGAACTGTGCACAAAATCCAGACACTAGCATTGCATGGGCTCATGCAATAGGAGATTGAAGTTTTCTTTTGTTCTGTGTATCTTTCCCGTTAATTCCTGGGGTTTGTTGGCTGTGCTGTGACTTTTTTTACAACGAATTAACAGGCCACATAACCTCAAGTCTGTTTGAGTTGTTATGGTCAGCTCATAATCCATCTGTGGCACATATGTTAAATTTTATCTGCTGTTTTACTGCCCAGTCACTCAGTAAAATTGACATGCCCCAATACCTGAGGGTACAAGTACTCATTGCTCGTATTAACTTCATCTTTATCAGCATTTGTAAAAAGCTTTTACATTTTAAGCTTCAATTTCAGTGACCTAAGTGACTACTATTTACAATCCTTTACCAGAACTAACTTAGCTCTTAGTTTATGGGAAGAATATGATATACCTAAAAGTTATCACAGACTTACATGTCTTAAGGAAGATAAAATATAGTTAGTGCAGCCAATGCATTTGATGTCTTCTTGCTTCATTCATTATCTTTTCTATGAGTTGAGGCAACAGCCACACAGAAAATTTTTATATATTCTTATTTATATGTTCATATAAGGCATATTTATAATAGCTAAATTACAAATTAAGGCTGCAAAGGAAGCTTCATCAGTCAGAAAAAAAAAAAAAGAAGATACTAAGTTTTGAATGAAGTGCTTCTCAATCTTCTTTTTATTGTAAGAAAAATAGGGTTCTCTCTCTCATCTCTACTTATCCTGAAATTTCAAGCAAAATAGATGGCTGCTCAGATTTAGCTTTCAATAATGTCAGTCAGACACACATTTACTAACAAAACAGTTTTTCAGCATAACGCTAAGTTTGAATGAATATTTTTGCATACAGGCAGGAAAAGAAGGAAATTCTGTCCCTGAAAAAATCCATTCATAGTTGAAAATGGAATGCCTGAGAATTGTAATTCCTGTAATTTAACCAAAGCCAGAAACATTTTGGAAAATATGTCATTCTGTGTTTGCACTTCTTATCTTCCTTATTGCCTATTTCCATCCCTCTTTGTTGCCTCTGTCCATCCTAGAAATTTTCTTCTTCTCCATTGACATAACGATAGCATGGCTGTCATTGTGTTTATCCATTTAGTTTGGATTACTCACACACCTAAACATACAAAAGTATGAGGGTTTTTAATTTAAAAAGTCAGGAGAGTGGGTACGTGAATCTACCTGAATAAATTTAATATTCAGAAATTGCTATGAATTCTGTTATTCTGGTAGCAAAGTCTGTATTTCAAAGAAATAGTTTTCTGGCTAGTGTTTCCAACCTTTACCTTTTAGAAGCAATTAGTCTTGAATAACAATAAAATTCACTACTAAAATTACTGACTAAGCATGGCAAAATCTGACCTTATGTAATTATGGCTTCTGTCCTCTTTATTCATAATGAATGTAATTCTTTACATTATTCAAATCAGTAACACCCTTTCTACTTACAGTATGTATGCTGAAGAGTAAATACTATATGATCGGAACAAAACATCTAGTTTAATGACACATTGATTGATTATTTGGGTGGTACAAATCTGACTTCTAATGTATCTCAAAAAGCACACTTGTGTGTGCTGGAAAGCCATGAGAAGTTTGGGTTCTTTTCATCAATTTTGCAAACATGTCTTTTGGGTGTTTGTATGTTTGGTTTTTTTGTTTGTTTTAGCACAGTGAAGAAGTTAACATTGTGCTTTAGAATGAACAAAAAGTATTTTTAAAAACATGTTGGAATTAGCCTTAAAAAAAAGGGCTTATAAAAGTACCTTGAGTTCATATAGTTACTGACATTCCCAGAAGTAAAGACAGGAGAAAGAAAATTGTGCAGAATCCTGTTCTTTGACTGGTAAACAGTAATGGTCTGATTTACTGACCTTATTCTTTATCTCAGTTGGAGAGATAATGGAGTGACTGAAATATATATTATCAAGGTCATCCACTCTTTCTCTTGTAGGAATAACTGTTTGTCAAGTATTACTTGACAAAGTGATAGCATCTATCTCCTCCCCTACACATTAATACAGCAGTGGCTGATAAACCATGTATATTGCCTCTCCATCCAAGATGGAGTCTAATTGAACAGTAGTGTAACAAAAGCATCCTCAAAAAAGATTGAGTTTTTACTAACTTCTAAAAAGAGTTACAGGGTTCATATTTCCTAGCATCTGCAGTGGCCAAAGTGCATCTTTTAAATACATATCCTGTCAGATTTTCTCTCTCTCACTGTACATGCACACAATATCTATCTCTCTCACACACGTGCAGAAAAGTCTTTGAACAGAACTGAATTGCTGTATTTAAAGGTCAGAAACTTGTTGGTTTGGATCCATAGTGTTGCTATGCTGAATTACTATACAAGCACAAGAAATACTTGAGTGGGTTTTTTTTCCCCTCCCTGGAAAGTCTGAAATGGTGTTAGGGGGCTATTGGGTTTTTTTTAACCTGGTTTGAATTCTTACGGAAATGTGCTTATATGCTTTCTCTCTCCACCACCCTTCCCCCTACTTCTTTCTTCTTTCCATGCAAACTGTTTTGGATAAATAAGACTATTCTGAAAGTGTTCTGGAAAAGTGTACTAACAGTTCAATTGGATGTTACTAGTTACTGAGGAAATGGAGAAATCTGTGGATTAAAAGATGAGGGTTTTTTCTGCTGTGCTATTTATAGATATATTCCGGAAATTATCTGTGGTGTTAAGCCTGCCCAACTTAAAAAAAAAAAAAAAAAAAAAAATCCTAAACAGCTTCGATTTACTCCCATCTCTCTATATTTGAAATTTCATATGAACTAGCACTATAGAAATGTTCTCAGATGATAGACTGATTTGTCACAAAAGCTGCAAAACAATAGGTTCTGAGGAAAAAAAACAAAGTTTGTGTTGGTTCAATGAACACTTTTTTCTTCTACTTAAAATGGAACATTTCTTTTTTGGACGTCTATAATACAGTCCAAGGAAAAGAAGAGCTGAAGTGACAGAATTGTTAATAGAGATGCTCGAATCCCAACTCAGTAAGTTGCATTTATAGCAGAATAGGACTCCACAGTTCAGATCCCCCATCTGGTTATCTAGAGATAAAGCTTCAGTCTTATTATAGGTACTGGGCAGTTTTTCTTCACAGAAATCTTCAGGCTGGCATGAGCTTTTTCTAGAATGAATTATTTCTGTTGGACCAAACCCTTCTTTTCAGACAATGACTCAGCTTCTGACCCATAACTTTAAGCTATTTGAGAATATAACATGAATTTTTTTCAAATATTGGTGTCTAAAGTTAAAGAACTGAATCTAGGTTGAGCACATAAAAGATACAGATAGATATATCAGAAATTATCTTCCAGCAAACCCCACTGAAGTGTGTGGGAACCATTCCATGCTCCTGACAAAACGTTACATTTATTTCGGTGTGTAGTTCTGGCTTTTTTTGTTGATGTTCTCAATACTTCCAGGTTTCAAACGTAACAGTGTACACACTGATTGCCCCTGAAAATCAGTCTGTAATTCAATTTACTGGGATGACGATTTCCCACCTGGAAAAAAACGTAGTGTACTTTCCTATTAGGGCTTTTGTGAGTAGTATAACTGGTGTTTTTCAAAACATTCTCACTGCAGCCACAGTTTTCTTCAACACAGAACAACAAAATAATACGTAAAATTCCTCTATGGTACCCAAAGTTAGAGATATAAATCTGGGCAAGATTACTCAATATTTGTTTCATTAATATTTCATTTCTTTGTCATTGTTATAATTCCCACAAGCATACCCCAAGCATTGAAAAGAGGCGTTTAACTGTTTTAATCTAGAGAAGAAAAATGAAGTGATGATTCCAGCATCATCACTTCAACCACTGCTATATATCTATAACTTCATGACCTAACATGTAAGCAGTTTATACTAAGGACATATAAATAGTTACATAGTGTACATTGTGTACATTTGTATCCTAGAACTATATTTTCAAAGTAAACAGAATTTCCATAGAGAATAATCTCAATTATTATTTTAAAAGAGCCCCAAAAGGTAACAATTTACACCAAGAATCTCAAGCACATAATTGTAATAAAGCAAATAGTTCTGAGAAAAATTTGCTTTATGAGCATTGTAGGATGAAATGATACGCAGAGATATGTTCACATAAACATTTTTACCCATTATCAGAAAGAAGCCTGGTGAAGGGTGTTAGGTTATATGATAAAAAGCTTGTTTCCATACACACAAAGGAGCAGAGAGGAATAGTGGCTGGCTGGGAACCCAAATAATCCCTTGCTCCAACTCCTCCCAGGCCCATCACAGGAGACACCCCATCAAAGGCCCATCTCCAGACACACTAAGGAGCACAGAGGCACAATGGCAGATGGGGGAAACCCATTAATCCAGTCAGAGCAATGGATATTCTGTCCTGGCTCCTCCCAGGGCTATCCCAGGAGGGACATCAGTCCCACAGCTTGGGCACAACACCCATTGCCATGAGTCAACGGGAGAGGCTGTTGTGATTGCCTGACAGACTGAGGGGAGTCATTGCCTAGAGGATCGGACACATTACAGGATGGAGGGAAAGAACATTTCAGGATTGCAGAAGACTTACTATGGGATGTTTAGGGGAGGAACAAAAGGCAATGAAAGGGAAGGATCAAGGTGCTTTGGAGAGTAACAAATGTGGGAAAATAAAGGGATAAGGGGATAAAAGGGGATGGTCATGTAAAAAAGGTTAAATTTTAGCAAAGTAGCTGTACATCAAATAAGTATAGTTTATAGACTAAAAGATTGTATCTGTTGAGTTATGTCTGTTTGCAGGGCAAAGAAATAAGAAATAAGGTGAAATAATGAAGAAATCTAAAAGAAAAGAAAAAAATTCAATCATCTGCCTCATTTTTAAAATTGGTAAGACAGCTACCTTTCTCTTTATTGAAAAATTATTTTGCTGTTCTAAGCTATATTTTTTCTTGCCTACTTTTGGATTTTCAGTCTTACTGCAACCATTTTTTTACCAGAAAAATGATAGGTGCTGTAGAAAAAGTTTTCAAAAATTCCAATATGAACTGGAAGGAAAATAAATTTTGGCATTTATTTTAAAGCTTTTTTTTTTTTGCTTCCAGAGGAAAGAAAATCCTACTGTCCCTTAGAGTTTTGGCTTATTTAACTTTTTCATCTTGCTTTAATTTTCTATTGCATTTCATTTGAACATAAAAATCTAAACAAAATAACTAATTTTCCAGGAAATGTCTGAACAGTCTGATTCACTAATTCCAAGTTTCTCAGACAATTTTTCAGAAACGTGTTATTGAGGAAAGATGGTTTTACTGTTTTCCATCGGAAAGCAATATGAAACTGTTAAGTTGGGTGGGAGGAGGTTTATAGTGACTGGACTCTGGAATAGCTAGTACAATGGAACATGATAGCAAACCTGATGCTGGCTAAATGCATGAAGACCTGCACTTTGGCCTTCAGAAAAATAGCAGAGGGAATTAATGTTGGTTACCTTCCTTTCTAATCAGACAGTCCTGGGCAGACCTTTATAGACTGCTAGATGAAAAAGTGGTTAAAGATTTGTTTTCTTAGAGTGACTTTTGACATAGTTGGATCAGAACTCTTTCTATATTATTTTATATTAAAGGAAGTGTACATAACCAGGATCACCTGTCCACTGAAGATCAAAAATATAAAGGTAAAGAATGATCACTGCCACTGAATGAGGACCCAAATTTATTTAATCTCGTGGATTTAGTCAGAGACAAAATGTCACATCAGTACTTGTAAGCACCACAAGTTCCACAAGATCTGGAAAACCAGCTAGTTCAAATATAGTTACAACAGTCTAAACTCCCCATAAATTAAGTAAGTACTGTAGGCCTTGGCAGGAACAGTGATTTCTACGTACACTGGTATAACAGCTTTGCTAAAGCATCACTCAGAATAGGTCCTGTTTAAAATAGATATACTATCTACACAAAAATATACTGACAAAGTTGAGAGAATGGTGGAAAATGAACAGCCCTGCCAAGTAAGACATAGAGGTAGAAGTAATAAGGGAGACATTTATTCAGCACAAAATGACTTGATGCCATGTGATAGTTATGCAATATAAACATCTAGATCAGGATGCAAGCATATTTAATAAATAGATTACTGTTTACAAAGGAATAAAAAAATATGTAAGCATTCTGTTATTATAGTGTTGTCCTTATAGCATTGTGCCAGTACCTTGCTACTGGAATACCTCCATTAACACTTTGTTGTAAGGCACATATTAGGATTATGCCATGTAGGTAATAAACGTGTCTTGAGCCTTTGCCACCGAATTTACCAAACTAGTAACGCTGGTCAAACTTAATCTGACTCTCTTAAAAGGAAACTTGGAACTTACAATGGAAAATAGTTCTTTCCTCCCTTGCCCCTTTCTTCCTTGAAAACTTTGAGATAACATTTATGAGCCAGAATTATTATTAAAAACCTGAATGTTAGAGCAGATGTTAACCTGAATTTTATTGGATTTGGTTTTGGTGAGGAATAGAGGAATACTCATACCTTTTACTCTATACTTTATAATGTAATCACAAAGTTTTAGATATAACCTATGAGTTTGTTCTGGGGAATGCCTAACAACTTCCTTAAGGAATTTTACAAAATTGTTCTCTTGTCTGATAAAGGCATTTTCCTCATATTTTATATATATTTTCACTACATAGTGTGGAATATAGGTCAACACATGTTATACAGTTGGAGATTGTATTTTTCAAATGTAACTGTGCATCACTTCACTAATGCAAAGTGTTAGAGCTAAGAGTTCCTACTTCCAGTATCAGTACTATTCTGAAGTGGTTTTATCTCCTAAATCTTTGTAAGGTATTACAAAATTTATGTCTTACACCATTACATTATATAATTTCCTGTGATACTATTACTTTAGAATTACAGATTTCCTTGCCACTGGATAAATCAAAAGTATTTTTAAATTAAAGACATACAGACAAAATAATGTAGAAAACTAAAGCAAAAAGTGTCAGTTGCTGAAGGTAAGTCCCTGAATAGACAAATTAGTTTTGAAGTTTGCAATATGAAATAAAAAATTGTCATTAAATACTCTGTCACTCACTTGACAACTTCACAGAAAATAAACATAACAAAGAAGCACATGATCTGAGCTACTTTGTGAGAAAATAAAATAGTTGCATTTCTAAGCAACTCTCTCAAACAACAAAAGTGTCTCTTTATTGCAATGAAGTACTGCATTTTGTTTAGTATTTCTCAGATGAGTATGCTTATTTGGTCTTTGACATAAATTGGTAGGGATGGCACTCTTCTGACAGACTTGAAGTGCAACTTGTTGGTGGCTTTTCATTTAACAGAGTGTCACAGAGAGCTGTGGGAGATGACGATGCTTGTTACTTTTAGCTTAAAATGGTAATGTTCTTGTCCAACTCCATCACTTGTACTTTAAAGCTATGTTCTGTAACATTATGTGTGTGATAGGACTAATGAAAGAGACAAAGTGGTATATATAAACTGAAAGAATTTAATAAAGTAATTTACACCAGATGGTATACTGGACTGCTTTAGCATAACTCATGTATTTGATGGAGTTAACCAATGGAAACTTAAAAGTCCACTTTTAGTGGATGAAAGCATGAATATCCGTAGATGACATGTGAGAATATATACCTATATATATAGGTATCTTGGCAACAACACCTGTAATTCTAAGTAGTAATATCACTTCCAATAGCCTTTTTCTCAGTTAAGACAAAAGAAAACTATTGTGCAAGAAAATTTTCTTTGATATGCTTAATCCTTAATGAATGTTAGGAGGGGCCAAATCCAGCAGCCCAATGGAGGTGAGGTTGCTGCAGCTCCATTTTGAAATCTGGAGCAACATTTATAAGACAGCCATTAGCATTTCCATCAAAAGTTTTGAGGTCTTTTATATCTTCTGGGTCCAGACTGTAGCCCAAAGCTCTGCATTTATGAGTGGATAAAAGGAGTAAAATCTGCATGTCTTGCATAATATTTTTGAATACTTTTGGAAACTCAGATTATCTCCTTACTGGCCATTAGTATCCACAAATGTTACTAATGACAAGTAAGAAGAGAATCTGAATTTCTTCCTGATCATAGAATCATAGAATAGTTTGGGTTGGAAGGGACCTTTAAAGGTCATCTAGTCCAACCCCCCTGCCATGGACAGGGACATTTTCATCTAGATCAGGTTGCTCAGAGCCCCATCCAACCTCACCTTGAATGTTTCCAGGGATGGGGCATCTACCACCTCTCTGGGCAACCTGTTCCAGTGTTTCATTACCCACGTTGTAAAAAATTTCTTCCTTGTATCTAGTATAAATCTACCCTCTTTCAGTTTAAAACCATTAACCTTTGTCCTGTCGCAACAGGCCCTGCTAAAAAAAGTTTGTCCCCATCTTTCTTATAAGCCCCCTTTAAGTACTAAAAGGCCGCAATAAGCTCTCCCAGAAGCCTTCTCTTCTCCAGGCTGAACAACCCCAACTCTCTCAGCCTTTCTTCATAGGAGAGGTGTTCCACAGCCCTGATCATTTTTGTGGCCTTCCTCTGGACCTGTTCCAACAGGTCCATGTCCTTCTTGCGCTGAGAGCTCCAGAACTGGATGCAGTACTCCAAGTGGGGTCTCACCAGAGCAGGGTAGAGGGGCAGAATCACCTCCCTCAACCTGCTGGCCATGCTTCTTTTGATGCAGCCCAGGACACCGTCCTTCTGGGCTGTGTGCGCATATTGCCAGCTCATGTCCAGCTTTTCATCCAGCAGCACCCCCAAGTCCTTCTCGGCAGGGCTGCTCTCAATCCCTTCCTCCCCCAGCCTGTATTGATATCAGGCATTGCCCCGACCCAGGTGCAGGACCCTGCACTTGGCCTTGTTGAACCTCCTGAGGTTCACACGGGCCCACTTCTCGGGCTTGTCCAGGTCCCTCTGGATGGCATCCTATCTCTCAGGCATGTCAACCGCACCACTCAGCTTGGTGTTGTCTGCAAACTTGCTGAGGGTGCACTTGATCCCACTATCTATGTCATTGATGAAGATATTAAACAGTACTGTTTTAATATCTTAAGATATTAAGGGTCCAGATATTAGTGGTCCCAATATGGACTCCTGAGGGACACCACTCGTCACCGATCTCCATCTGGATATTGAGCCGTTGACCACTACCCTCTGGATGCAACCATCCAACCAATTCCTCACCCACCGGACAGTCTACCCATCAAATCTATATCTCTCCAGTTTAGAGAGAAGGATGTTGTGAGGGGACTGTGTCAAAGGCCTTACAGAGTCCAGATAAATGAGATCTGTAGCCCTTCCCGTGTCCACTGATGTAGTCACTCCACCACAGAAGGCCAGCCAGGCTGGTCGGGCAAGACTTGCCCTTGGTGAAGCCATGCCGGCTGTTTCGAATCACCTCCCTGTCCTCCATGTGCCTTAGCATAGCTTCTAGGAGGATCTGTTCCATGATCTTCCTAGGCACAGAGGTGAGACCGACTAGCCAGTAGTTCCCCGGGTGTTCCTTTTTTCCCTTTTTAAAAATGGGGGTTATGTTTCCCTTTTCCATGTTTTTATGTTGATGAGCAATTGGTGGAAAGAAATAGAGAAGGAGTGTGTTTATTCATATGTTAACATGTCCACTGCTCCGGTGGGTTTATAAAAAATATTTTAAGTTTTTTGTTTGTTTCTTTTTAAATTAAGCAAAATACAAGGTCAAATAATCTTCTTTTTGCTATTGTAACAAGTTCAGTTTTGATTTATTGAAGTGTTCTCCTTTCTCTGCTTCAGATTGCAGCGCAATAAAAGTGAGCATAAACAAACTGCTCATTTCCTCTTGAGTAGTTCTTCAAAGCTTCTGCATTCTTTACTCAAGATAAACACGGAACACATGTTTTTTCAGCCAATTATTAGTACCTTTGTTTCACCCATTTAGCTTTTAATTTGCCATATGACTAAAGTATTAGGTTAATGCAATGAAATGAAGTTGAATTTGTTATTTAAGTGGCTAGTATTTATCATGTTGCTGCCCAATCTGTTTTGGTTCTTTTTTCCTCTTTTAAGTGTATTAGTATGTTCTCTTAGCTTATTTTTGTTCTTGTCCACTCCCAAAACTCTTACCAAACTCAATTCCTGTAGTCACTTGGAAATTTCAGAATCCAAGCACTTAGTTTGAAACACAAAAAAAACCCAGTAGGATTGTTAGTTTATTATAATTTGCTCAAGCAAGTCTGAATTAATCTAATAACAGCATTATTCTTCTCCTGCTTGGCCAACTAAAGAACTCTGTAGTTAACACTTTACCTTATACCACAAGAAACAGGAGTATATTTCATTTACTTTTTCCCTTCTCCGAGAGTGGTGTAGTTGACAGGATGGCAAGTAATATCACTGATTACTTACAAAAACGTGGAATAAGTCCAAGTCCCAAATTCTCAGAAGAATGGGCTTGTAATAATTGGCATGATTGGGAAGCTGTGGAAAAACAACTATACGCAACCAGGAGCTATATAAAAGATGGAAAAGGAATTATTTGCAAAAAGTAAAATAGAACAATTGCAGATGCCCCAATCTAGGAAAGAATTACAACAACTTATGGGTACTTTAGGATATTGGAGAAAACATGTACCTGGATTTTCTATCATTGCTCACTCACTCTACTAACTTTTAAGAAAGGGAAAACCGTGAGAATGGAATTCAGAGCATGAAGAGGCAGTTAAAACTTTAATTCAGGAATTAAAAGCATATCAACCACTAGGACCGGTACACCCCCACGACCCTATTATAACAGAATGGGGTTTTTCAGAGCATGGTACTTATTGTAACCTGTTCCAAACTGGCCCTGACGGGCCAAAAAGACCTTTGATGTTCAACTCGACTGCATTTAAAGAGACAGAACAGAGATATTCAGAGTGGGAAAAGGGACTTTTGTCTTTAGTCCGAGCAGTAAAACAAGCTGAGAAAATACACCAGGAACAACCTGTACAAACCAGGAGTCCATTTAATTTACTAGAAGCAATTCTAAAGCGGACTGCTCCCCTAGAAAGGGTTGCACAAAAGCCTACAATTAGAAAATGGTATGCCTATCTGTCAGGAGTTGCAGAGGAAATAAAATTAACTGAAGGACATACTAAAGTTTCCAAATTACAGATGCCTATAAATGCAGATCCATTAGTGTTACAACAACCTTTTAAACCCTCACCTATTTTAAACGCACCTCCTCTCACCGAGGGAACACCAATTGAAGAGATTTGGCTTACCGACACCTCAGCAAAAAGAATAGATGGCAGATGGCAATACAAGGCTGCGTTAAACATCAACACTGGCAAACAAATTATAGAAGAAGGTGAAGGTAGTGCACAAGCAGGAGAATTAGGGGCAGTTGTTCTAGCAGCACAAAATAGAGCAAAAGTTATCTATGTCGACTCCTATGCCGTGTGGATGGTGCATTCCAGGGTGGCAACACACCAGAAGCCCTGTGAGCCAAGCACTCTTTGTAAAAGCTGAGCCTAATATTGCCCCTACTGATGAAAGAAAATGTCTGTTAACATTACAGCCAGGATGACCTGTTATGGTAAATTTACTACAAATTGGAACTGTGCCTGTGACTTTAACTAAACCCCATGGCCCACTTGCTTGGGAACCTACTGACGGTAGTGGTGCAAAACATAGAATCAGTACTAGATGGATTTTTTCTTCTTTCTAAAAAGGGTAACCTGTTCGGCCTTCACCACTGAAACGTCTTCTTTCTTTTTCTTTAACAGGAGACATGAATCTATATCGACGGCAACAACAACGGCAACATGCCCCCAACCCAATTTTGTTTTTCCTCTTTATTAGGACAAGTATAATCCTTCTAGTTCAGACACAAGATCCTTGGGACCATGCACTACTAAATTATACTGGAAGTGTTGGAATCCTACCAACAGATAAGGCAAACCTAAACCTTTCTATTTTGGTTATACATGGAAACGAGGCATATCTCAAAGATGAATGGAGATGGGAGACCCTATACCAAAAGGAAATTAAGATATCTAACAATAATAATAACATTCATCAAATATTATCACTTCAAGCCACACCAGGGGAAGAAATAAAAACAGGGTGCTGAGCAATCAATGGATCTACCCACAAAAAAAACACCAAAATTAAAGTATACTACAGCAATTTTTCTGAACCCAAAACCAATGAGAAATCTATAAGATACCTGAACAAAATTGTTTGTACAATTTCACTTTTACACAACCGGTAGTTGCATTTTGCTTCTGCAGTAATAGTGGTGTAGAACTGTTGTTTGATTTTATGATTATCGAGAGCAAAATGTGGAATTTGTGTGCGACGGGGTGGCCATGGGTTGATGTGTACATACTTTTTAACATACCTACATCTGATCTAAATTTATCTGCAACAGCACTACATAATAACATCACCTTTCACAGGCAGGAATGGATTATTAAATATTAAAATGAAAATCAACAAATTCCATCTTTAAAGGGAACTAAAGGAGACACCATTTTGATACGATGCCGAATTGAAAATTACACTAAATGTATGACAGCAACCTTACACGTTGTTATAAACAATGTTGGGGGAAAAGACAATATACATACCTGTCCTTTTAAACACAAATGCTGGTATACTTTTATTAAATCCCTTTCAGCACTCATAATGTGTCTTTGGACAGGCCCCAACTCACATCCTAGCCTAGGTTTTCAATTCAGGATTGGTATTGAACAACCATATTCACCAACTCAGTCTGCTATCAAACTATCTCCTCACATTTTTAACTTTGATCCCTGTATAATTAAGAACAAGGACAACAGCAAGTGCTATTTAATCGATTGTGGTCTCTAAAACGAGTGGAGCTATCAATGCAAGTTAATATCTCTGCAATTAAACCTGCCTGCTCACCATTCCTGAATACATCTTATTCAGGATGGTTAGCGTGGCTGCATGGATGAACCCTCACTTCTCCAAAATGATCAAGGAGAGATGTGACTGGCATTTTGGGAACGGGACTATGAATATTGAACAGCATAGACACTGAAGTTTTGGCAAACAAAATAAGTGCGGCAACAAGTGATTTACATAAATTAGAACATCCATTATGATCATCTTTGAAGGCAGTAGGAACTAGTCAATGGCTTTTAGCTGATATATTGCCTAAGTGGGAAAGAATTAGTGAAAAAGACCACCGACTAATTATAGATGCATTTGGCATAACCAAAAATAATGTTTCTCTAGTTCTTAGCTGCATCCAAGCTCAACTGTGGATACAATCTATTGTGGCAGCAATTATAAGGGAAGGTGATGAGGGCATCTTGCCCACTGAAATTTGAAAGGTAATTTGGGATAATGCAACTAAATTTGAAAGGGAATTCCAATCCTGGTGGCATCTAGTCAATTTTACTTATGACCCCACTGACAGCAAAGTCACAGCTTTCGTTTTGACAACATGCAATGCTTCGGTATGCACCATATACCCAATCATTGCACTGGGATTAAATCACAATGGAACTGTCCTCTATCCATTAGAACATAGAGTATGGGCACAGCAAAATGGGAACAAATGGCAAACTATTAATGTTAATGCATGTGTCTTACAGGAACAACAAGGTTTATTTGTGAAAGCAAGATCATTAAGGCCCAAGACATTTGTCTTGATACCAAAAAAAGTGTTTGTCATTTTGAAATACATCCTCATGAAACCCCTGAAACTGTACGTACAGATGTTGGAAGTGGATGTGTTTGTATAAGAACTTTTTGTGATTCTATATTTACAGACACCACCACTGTGGAAACATTTAATCACTCAAATATCTGTATTTGTAATTTTACCAAGATTACAGGATGCAATTTTAACTATTCAGCTCCTGTTACAACCCATCAGCTGCTACAATCAAGCTACACATCTTATCAAGATTTACTACCTACCCCCATTGGAATGAATCTTACATTAGTATGAAAACTGTTACAATATGATCACCTGAATTAATTGTTAAAACAGATTCAAAACAACAGACAAAGAACTCTGATTACTGTCCATCATGATGCAGAGAAGATACGCCATGTCCTAGAAAAAGTGAAGAAGGATGGAGAACATCACTGGTGGGATGCCTTATCTGGATGGTCACCAACAGCAACAGGAACTTTGAATAGGATGTTACATCCCATCACTAATTTACACACATTTACTAATTTCTATTGTACTATGCTTGTTGTTGAACATTGTTCTATATGTTAAAGTGTGGAAGATGATAACTAAACAAATGGCACTATTACCAAAACCTCCTTGCATATATAACATTGCTTAATTGCATTTAAGAAAACCTTAATAATTAAGTATACCAACCAAAAATTTCCCTCAAATTACAATTGGAGTATAGCATTGATCTGTTTATAAGCGCAGAGGCAAGAGGCGACCACGCCACCACTCTGTGATCAAGATGGATTGACTTTAGTCACGGGGTGGATTGTTATGGTGCATTTCCCCCCTTCTCCTGGGCCGTTTGTTTATCTGGGCTGCTTGTTGATCTCAGAAATTCCCATGAAACCTTGACTTTGGTGTACCGAGTCTGGCAGTTGAGCGCTCCTTGACCGTATCAGGAACTCTGCATAGCTGAGGCTGGAAATGTGCTCCCACTGCCTGGCCCAGGTGTCGTCTTATCTGAGTTGTAGCTCAAGTGGAACAACACTGAAACCTTGAAAACTTTTTAGTAATTACCACCTGGGACTGTGGCCAGGATGGAAATTTACAGATGACTAAAACCAATCACCTTGCAAACCTATAAACGGTGGTCCTTTGAGCTCTCTGGGACAGCAGCGGACTGTGCCCAGCATCTCCCTCTGAGTGGGATGCCTCTCAGAGCTTGTAGCCTCTGGAGTCTGCGATATTCAGAGGACTGTCGTATGACGGGACCTAGGCTGAAACTCTTCACTCCTCGAGACTCAACCTTTCGCCTGTTAAGAAATGCCGAGACATTTTATGTGAATATTTCTTCACCGAACTCGAGGGGAATTTTTAACAGGTATACCTTTTGTATACTCACATATATTTTTGTCTCTGTGTGTGTATGTGTGGACTAACAGTAAGAATAATCTGTTATTAAGTCACTGTCATGATTGTAGTAGACTCTACTAACTTACTTTGTAAGTGTTTAATTAGTCAATGATTAAGTGCTGCTAAAATTGTGAATAAACCTTAGACTGCTGCTAAACACATATAATCCCTAAGATATAAACCCTTAGATATAACATGATTTTTCTTTATGTGTTTCATCTGTGTAATAATAGAGTGAACCTTGCCATCGAACTCTATTAAGTTGCACCTTCATAAATCTCTATTAAAATCACTTTCTGCTAATACCTTTGACGGTGATTCTTTGGGCGGCCTCTAAACAACTCATTCATGACACAGAGCAAATTGCAGTTTCTACCCAATGCTTCAAACTTAAATATTTCTTCTACTGCCATCTCACATCAAATTGTGAGGCTTTACCCTATTAAAATAAGTGGGACTACTTAAAATTGTCCTGCAATCAGTAGGGTCTACCAGTGTTACTGCAATACAACGACAAGTAACAGCACTTTTTGTTTTTAGATTGCCTAACAAATAGTTCAGTGCTACTGGAAATCTGGTTGGGATGCTTAGTGCTCTGGTTTAATTTTTTGTAGATGTTGTAAACCATCTTTATTCTAAAACAATTGGAAAAGTGGGGAGAGGATTTTTTTTCTTTGTCTTTGAGCTGCCAGCTGAGGTGTCTTGACCAAACCTGATTTATTTCACAGTATTATAAGAAGGAGTGGAACTTGATATAAGGAAGTCATCTCAGCGCTTCTAAATTGATGATGGTGTATGGGTTGGGTTTTTTTAGTAACAGGTTTCTGGAAGTCTGTTCGTATGCACGAGAGGGAATGGGAGTGAAAAGAGTGATAAGTAACCTCAGGTAACAGTAGAATTAAAGTTAATATCCTTTTTCAAAATCACTGTATATTTAGCTAAAAAACAGGAGAGCTGTAGATCACTCAGGTCATATTTTTGCTTGATAACATTATAACTATAGAAATACCAGTCTGAAATATCTTTTTACCTGCAATTCCTTGCAACAATTCATTGATATCTTAGAAGACTTAAAATTCATCCAGTGAGTTAAAATCCATTTTACACACTTCAAAAAATGCATAAGTAAATTAAAACATCATAAGAAGTTAATAATTTCCAAATCACATATATTCTTACTCAATCAGGTTTAGTTTAAGATGCCTAAAGTATCTGGAGGGGGGTATATTTTGCTTTGTTTTGGTCTTTTTTTTCTGTTCACATGATGAATTGACTTGTTTAACATGTACTATAAAACCTTACTGTATATTAATACACGCTATATAACTCCACATTGTAATTTGGGGGGGAATTAGAAATATTTAATAGGGAAGACATCTAGAGGTGATGAGCTTCTTTTAAACATTTGTGTATTTAAAGTAGTGAAAAATGTTAGGACTCTCTATTGTCTCTGTCATTCAGAATGTAAAATTGCAGCTCTGACATATTAGTTTGTGGATAGCCTTGACTTCTGTCCTGGTTTGGGCTGGGATGGAGTTGATTTTCTTCCTATTAACTGGTATAGTGCTGTGTTTTGGATGTAGTGTGAGAATAATGTTGATGACACACTAATGTTTAGGTTGTTGCTAGGTATTGTTTACGCTAGTCAAGGACTTTTCATCTTCCCATGCCCTGCCAGATGTGCAGGGGGCTGGGAGGGAGCATGGCTGGGACGGCTGGCCCAGCTGGCCAATGGGCTATTCCATACCATATGACGTCATGCTCAGCATATAAGGCTGGGTGAAGAAGAAGGAGGGGAGGCATTCGGAGTGATGGCGTTTGTCTTCCCAAGTAACCATTACGCGTGATGGAGCCCTGCTTTCCTGGCGATGGCTGAATACCTGCCTGTCAATGGGAAGTGGTGAATGAATTCCTTGTTTTGCTTTGCTTGCGTGCACGGCTTTTGCTTTCCCTATTAAACTGTCTTTATCTCAACCCACGAGTTTTTCTCACTTTTACCCTTCTGATTCTCTCCCCCATCCCACCCGGCGGGGGGGTGAGCGAGCAGCTGCGTGGTGCTCAGTGGCCGGCTGGGGTTAAACCACGACACTTCACATGCAAACTCCAGTTTGGAAGTGGTAGTCTTGCAAGCAGTCATCACATATTTCCAGTTCTACTTTCTGAATCAAAACAGCCTTCTGATAGTTATCAGTTAAATTATACAGAATGCCTCCCCAAACAAATAGCTTCCTTTTTTTAACCAAGTTTAGTTCCAGGGCCAAGCAAAATATTCATTTTCCTATATTGAGAGAAATAGGCTGCTCTTCTGTGTCATTTAAACCAGACTGTGAACTTAAATAAACCCTGAATCCAGCAAAGTAAACAAACATGGAAAAAAATCTATTTCTCCAACATTTCTAAACACTGTGCTAAATCACTTATCACAGACCAAGCCAATGCAGATCACAATGAGCTGCACACCATAATGAATGGCCTTTCTATTCCTGGCACTTTCCTTATTGAGTGGTTTTGCTCAGGAGGCAAATCCATTAGGTACTGAAATAAAAATGTTGTCTCATGATACTGTCATGGTGTCTCTATGGAGACAGTCAGTAGCAGCTTTGTCTTCTTCATACATTTGAAAAACTGAGAGAGAAAAGAAAATGTCATTAGACAATATGCATAAATATGGATTTTTATACCTTTTAATCATATCATACCATATCATAAAACAAAACATCTTATGCTTTTGAATCAAATGCTAAAAAACATAGCATAGCCAATTAACTGAACAGAAAGGTCAGATCAGAAAAATGCTTCGGCTATGTAGTTTTAGACTTTTGACTGAAAGAACTGGAAGATAATAATAGAAAGATAATAAAGCCAGAACTTTACTTGTATGGTAGAGATGATTGGCAAAATTCTCTAAACACAGTGTTAATTTAATGACACACTGAACATAGGAATCAAGTTACAGGGGAGATAAAGGTGTTTCTAGTGCTACTATGTGATTCATAGATTTGTGAATGTTCGAAGAAAAAAATTGAATTGAAAGGCCATAATTTGTTTTCTTGAAGGGCAAGAGGCTGAGAACAAAGTCTTTGTTCAAATCAATAAATGGGAAATGGAAACAATCACTTCTTAATGGTTAATTGCAAACATTTTTATTGTACATTTGTTCCTACCATTATCACGTTCTTATGTTAAGCATAAGCTAGCTTCACAGTGATCAAATTCTCTTTAAGTATAACACACTTTCATTCACAGCTTTTGTATATAGAAGAGAAAAACATGGAAGAAGTTCTCTGTTTACTTCCAGTTTGTCATTTTCTTCATAGTTTTTGCTGGCAATTGCTAATTTTTCAGTACCAGAACTTCATGAAGACGGATTAATTTCTACAGTCTCTTTTTGAAAGGGTCTCAGCTTTTCTCATGTAAGCATAATATAAAATGAATATATAAGAATTCACACTGAAAGATTTAGAAAGCTGGTTTCAGATTTCTACACTGACAGCTGAATCTGGGACTTCAAGTTGGGTTTTTTAGCTGGACTACCACAGCTTGCAAGTGGATTAATTCTTAACTGTTAGGCTGTTGGATTTTATGAGGTGGAATATTCTCCCTTTATTGCATTAAATGTATTTTTTTCCAAAAATCTTAAGCAATTTTTAAGTTTCCTCTAAGAGTGATATGGGAAAAATATTGTGAAAGAAAACATTTCTCTCCACTGTTGAGTACTCAAAGCAAAAAGAAACAGACTGTTCAGTAACATGGTGGAGTACTTCACTGTAGGAGTAAGTCCAAGTTGATAACAGGTATTTACTGACAGAAAAAGAGCAAAGATCAAACTGTAGAAATGATCAGCTAATTAAACAGTATCAAACATAGGTACTAATTAACCTGATTGATACCTTGAAACTTATCCTTTAATTCATGTTGGATGTTTGATTTTTCTGTGACACAACTCTTCCAGTGGGGAAACCAAAACCATCTTCCTACTAGAAAAAAACCCAAACAAACTGGAAATGTTATGAGAAGATCAGAGCTTTTTAACAAAGGTTCATCTTTGAAGTTAATCACATAACTTTAGGAGTACAGAGGTTACCTTGCTATTCAATTTTCAAATCTGTTAATGTCATTGACAATTGTCAAGATGTAACACTTGCGTTTTTGCCCTTATTGTCAGGTTAGAGTGGTAACAGACCCCTTCATTAAGTGCTTTCTCAGCTTACAGATTCAGTATTCACAGTAGAAAAATGATTTAAATTAAAACCATCAGTGTAAGACACATGATGTGCATGAACTTTGTAGAATGAGGTACCCGGAGAACAGAACAGGAGGTTGCCTAAACATAGTCAAAAAATCTCAGGACCATTTTCTTAATAATAAAACATAGTGGAGGGTTTGCTAAGACTGTGTCATGAAACTGAGCATTCATGTGTATGCATGTATAGACACATGTGCACAGACACACACATGTTGCATGTTCCAACTAATAGACTTGCTAAAATTTGGTTCTTTGAAGAAATATTCTCACTGTTACTGATAATGTATTTGTAAAAATAAACATGTAATAGAATGGAAGCACAGGAAAACAATGTACCCAGCTGTGTAGAGGGAATATATGTATAGGAAAGGACAGATTGAACTCATCATATCTGGGATCCATTAAGGTGGACAATCTGACTACAATACCTACCTGAACAGTTCAGGTTTTGTTCCCATGCTATAATAATGTCCCTTGGTATGACAGTGACTTCTGTTGATGCAGAGGTTGCTGATATATATCAACTCTAGGTTGTGGAAGGGAAAATGCCGTTTTGTTGTTCTTGGTCCTGTGAAGGTTTCTGTGGGTTTCAAGGCCATGTGGGTGGATCAGCCCTGTCACGCATCCAGTGAGATAATGTGTCATTTATAGGACAGATTCTGTCTGCCATCTAGCTATGGAAACACTATCTTAGGTACATTTCCTTGATAAAAAAAGTTCATTTGACAAAAAATACACTTCCATAAACTATAGACAGGTAATCTAACAATTCACGGCTGCTAAAGCGGGTGTTTCAGTTAGTCTTTCTCTATCAACAGCCCTGCATTCTTACTGTACTTTGTGCCAGCTTCTTCATACCTTAGACCCTTTTATGGCTGCTTTAATATACTGTTATGTAGGGGAAAAATTTCGGACTGTTTCTGTTGAGATAATGTTAAAACAGTTTACAGAAGGGCCAGAAATGTGCAGAATATGGTTCAAGGTGAGGGGGAGGAGGGAGAAGTGTGAGGAAAAATCTTGACAGCTGTGAGCTATTAGGCCACCTCTACTTCCCATAAAAAAGCAATCTTAGTCATGCTACTGTATTAACAGTGTGACTTGGGTATAATGTCCCATTATTCCAGTATACTTGAAAGCTTAGAGCTCTGTTCTATAGCTGAAAAAATACTTGACTTTGAGATGAAAGACCCAAAGGTGCTGCAGAAAAATAGCTTAGTACCTATGAGAAAGATCATAGGTGAAAATGGACCGCCTTTCAAACCTTTTGTCAACTAGTACAGGTAATAAAGCAAACCAGAAGTCAGTGTATTAATACCTGTTAAAAAAAGGCTGGTGTTAACAGGAGAGAGGTGAACCAGTTTGGGAGCAGAATATTGTAAGCTTAAAAACTGGCTATTTCAGGTCATGGACGCTATTATGAATCAGGAAAGAGATAATACTGGACATGAAAAAAGACAGAATAACTGAGTAGGAAGAAAGCAAAACAACATCTGCAAAAAAAAAGCCCAGAATATACTGCCCGGAGTCACAGTCCTAGCTACTACAAACTGAGTTGCTCCCTATTGAGAAGAAAGAACTGCATAAATAACAAGTGAACCAGAAAGGAATAAAACATACAGCAGCCCCATCTTCTGTAACTGTAAAATGAAAGAGAGGGAAAGCAACAGCAAAAATGTTTTGATGCTCACAGTGCTTCAGTTGGTAGGAGCTAAATGTAGGAAACTATAAAAAGGAGCAGCAAGAGCTGCTGGGAAAACTCAACAAGCAAGACCAAGTTTGCCACTGCTCATTGCATACAGAAGAAGATCTGGTACCTGTGTAAATATCTGGGCTGGTATGAATGACAGCCTTTCATGTGCATGGGGACTAAAGAAATTATTGCATGAGTCAAAGATTTGACATACGCATTGAGGAAACTCATTTAAGTTTCAGCTGTAGTTAACTGCTACCTAGAGCAGAAGGCTGTTTTGCTAGTATAATTGTAGAAGTCTCTTTACTATGAAAATGGCTGTCGTACCAGAATATTTAGTTGTGTATTCTTGCGAGAGCTGAACTAGTCTCTCATCCTGATTTTTTTTTGCCTACATTTTTCAGTATTTGTCTACTGTATTTGTTTTAGGTGAATCATAGAATATCTCTAGCTGGAAGGCACCCATGAGGATCATCGAGTCCAACTCCCTGCTCCTTGCAGGACTGCCTAAAACTAAACCGTATGACTAAGAGCGTCATCCAGATGCTCCTTGAACTCTGACAGGTTTGGTGCTGTGACCACTTCCCTGGGGACCTTGTTCCAGTGACTGACCACCCTATTAATGAAGAACTTTTTCCTAATGTCCAATCTGATCTTCCCCTGATGCAGCTTCATACCACTTCCTCGTGTCTTATCAGTGGTCACCAGAGAGAGGAGATCAGCACTTGCCCTTCCTCTGCCCCCCTTGAGGAAGTTGAAGACTGTGATAAGGTCACCCCTCAGTCTTCTCTTCTCTAAGCCGCTCCTCATAAGTCTTGCCCTTGAGGCCTTTCACTACCTTGGTTGCCCTCCTCTGGACACACTCTAATAGTTTGATGTTCTTGTTATATTAAGGCGCCCAAAACTGCACACAGTACTCGAAGTGGGGCCGCACCAGTGCAGTGTAGAGTGGGAAAATCACCTTCCTCAACTGGCTAGCTATGCTGTGCTAGATGCACCCCAGGACATGGTTGGCCCTTTTGGTTGCCAGGGCACACTGTTGACTCATATTCAACTTGCCATCAACCCAAACCCCCAGATCTCTTTCCGCAGGGCTGCTCTCCAGCCTCTCATCTCCCAATTTGTATGTATAACAAGGATTACCCCATCGCAGGTGGAGAATCTGGCACTTGCTCTTGTTAAATGTCATACGGCTGGCGATTGCCCAGCTCTCTAGTCTATCTAGATCTCTATGTAAGGCCTCTCTACCCTCGAGGGAGTCCACAGCTCCTCCTAATTTAGTATCATCGGCAAACTTACTTAATGTATATTCGACTCCTGCATCCAGATCGTTTATAAAAACATCAAAGAGCACTGGCCCTAAAATGGAGCCCTGGGGAACCCCACTGGTGACTGGCCACCAGCCTTATGCAATCCCATGTACCATAACTCTTTGAGCCCAACCTGTCAGCCAGCTGTTCACCCAACGTATTATGGACTTGTCTAGCTGTATGCTGGACATTTTGTCCAGAAGGATACTGTGAGAGACAGTAGAAAAAGTTTTGCTAAAATCCAAAAAAACCCACATCTACTGGCTTGCCTTGGTCGACTAGGTGGGTGACCTTGTCATAAAAGGAAATTAAGTTTGTTAAACAGGACTTTCCCCTCGTGAACTCGTGCTGGCTATGACCAATGATTGCATTGTCTCTCAGTTCAATAACTGGGAGTTCAATAACTCCCAGAATAACCTTCTCCATAATTTTACCAGGCACTGAAGTGAGACCGGCAGGCCTGAAATTACCAGGGTCTTCCTTCTTACCCTTCTTGAAAATTGGGACAGCATTTGCCAGCTTCCAGTCAACTGGGACCTCTCCAGGTTCCCAAGATCATTGAAAAATAATGGAGAGAGGTCCAGCGATAACATCGGACAGCTTTTTCAGTACCCTAGGATGAAATCTGTCACACCCCATAGACTTATGTGCATCCAGCTGGAGCAGCAAGTCTCAAACAACTTCAGAGTCAGCTGGGAGTTTATCATCCTCTCAGTCACAGTCTTCCAACACAGGGCCCATCGTTGGTGTTGAAAACAGAGGCGAAGAAGGCGTTAAACGTCTCTGCTTCATCTTCATCCCTATTTGTGAGGTGACAGACCTCATCAAGAAAACATACCAATGTTATCTCTGATCCTCCTTTTGTTGTTAACATGTTTTAAAAAGCCATTTTTGTTGTCCTTCACAGTACTGGCCAGCTTGAACTCTACTCGAGCTTTGGCTGCATGAATTTTCTCCCTACAGTGGCAAACAACATCTCTGTAGTCCTCCTGTGTCGCCTGCCCTTGCTTCCAATGTCCATACACTTTCCTTTTGCACCTAAGTTCTAGTCTGTTTTAAGAATGTCTTACAGTGGCCTGAACCTTTCCTATTAAAGCGAGTAGAAGGTAGACTGTTACTGAACAAGCAGTCTACCTGAACAATTCATGTTAGAGAACAAGTCGTATGAGGAGCAGCTGAGGGAACTGGGGTTGTTTAGTCTGGAGAAAAGGATGCTCAGGGGAGACCACCTCACTCTCTACAATTACCTGAAAGGGGATTGTAGCGAGGTGGGTGTCGGTCTCTTTCCCAAGTAACAAGTGATAGGACAAGAGGAAATGGCCTCAAGTTGCACCAGGGGAGGTTTAGATTAGATATTAGGAAAAATTTCCTCACCAAAATGGTTGTCAAGCATTGGAACAGGTTGCCCAGGGAAGTGGTTGAGTGACCATCCCTGGAAGTATTTAAAAGACGTGTAGATGTGGCATTTAGGGACATGGTTTAGTGGTGGACTTGGCAGTGTTAGGTTTGCTGTTGGACTCAATGATCTTAAGGGTCTTTTCCAACCTAAATGATTCTATGATTCTATGATTCTTTGAAAGATGGTAGTGGATATCTAAGTTTGCAAGGGGATGGAATGCAAGCAAAGGAAAATTTTAAAGTGCTGGATTAAAGTATCACCATGATTATCAGAAGTCAAATTCTGCCACATTCACTCATTTTGGTTGTTCTTTGCTTTATGAGTCTCATTAGAATAATTTAATCTTCATGCATAGTAACTCACTAGCTGCTATGAATAAGCATAATGAAATCTAATCCTGGGGGAATTAGTGGAATAAACTGGTACTATCCATGGAATGTTAACAACATCTGGGTTAACAAAAAATTATTCCTGTCCGTGTAGTGTTCACTTAAGAGAGGCATTTATTATTTTAATAAGACAATAAGACTAATTGAACTAGACTCGCTCTTTACATTTACCTCGCTCTTTACATTTACCTATAAGCATATTGTCTTATTTAATATTTTGCTGCTCTCTGGATTATTTTTAATTCCTCTCCCCTTTATCCAGGTCATAATTAGGAAACACCTCTGATTTTTTTCAAAGCCCAAGTGACATGCACCTAGCAGAGGTCAAACCAGGAGAAAGTGCATTCATTCACAAATCATAGAACACACAAAAAAAAAAGTAATTAACTATTATGATATACACACACAGTGGTAGTGATTCCTTCTGTCATATTTTTTCCTTGCGGTTTAAAATAGCGGGATTGATATTCAAACCTCATAATATACAAAAAGAGATGATAGTACCTAGGAAAGCTCCAAATGAAAATATTCCTTTTTCACTAGCCAGAAAAAAATTAGAACTGAATTTTTCACGTGTCCTCTTAGAACTAATAGAAAAGAGATGCCTGACTTTATTCCAATGTGACTACATGTTCTTTTCAAGGACAATATCCATGGTGTAATGTTTTTCATAACTTTCTGGTACGTCCAGGAAAAGCTTTGTCCATGAACAGTTGCCACAGAAAATAAATGTGTTTTGTAAACGCAGCATTTTTTCTTTTCTCAGACTGATGTGAGCATTCATTTACCACTTTTTTTCCCACCGTGGCTCATTTCCTGTGAGCTTCAGAATTCAAACATGCAGCCCAGAGTGCATATCAGAATGTGAGAGAAATTCATCCTCTTCTGGTACATTTTCTTGGCTATACAGCTCAAACAAGGGCCCATTGTGTCTCTCTCTTGATATAGCAGGCAATGTGCTGGGGATCTAAAATGCACAGTAAGATGTTCCAGTTGGTTGACTGGCCATGTCACTGGCTTTGTTGTTACCACTTAGTTGCCTCACTTTGCCTTGAGCCAGGATGAAGTAAAATGCAATGAAATATTTATTTATAACATCCTAAATAGTCTTCACACTTACTGGTATTTATAACAGACACAGCTAAAGGCAAAAATATCGCTTCACTTCTTTAAACCTATAAATATGCCTTTTCTAGAGTAGGGATCATCCCCATATATGAACAGCTGGTAGACAACTAGTCTCACTGAAGGTTAAACTCCCTTGTTCTTGGTAACTTACCAGAATGTTTCAGTGCAAAATATGGTCTTACATTCTATAACCTGTATGTTACAAACATACAGAATAGTCCTAAACAGGACAAATATACATACCTATTTTCTGGTATTCAACTGAGATGAGACAAAATACTCATTAGTTGGTTTTCGATACTGATCCCCAATGTCTTTCTCATCTACATCCTAGCACAGGTAAACTTCCTCTCTCCCCCAGATACTTGATTTGATTAATAATTTACTGTTAGTTTTAGTTATTTACTGGTGGTTAAGCTTAACTTACTTCAATTATCTTACTTCAAATATATAATGAAGAAAGGATCTAACAATTTCTGGTGAAAACATATATAGTTAACTATTCCAGTTGAAACCATAAAACCATAGTGGTTAGAGTTAAATTCTTCAATAACTTAGAAAATAGGCAACACTTTTGGCTTTGGCTTATACGGGCTGCAGTTCCAGGAAAGAAAATTTGTCCGTATTTCACTATACTTTGTTGCTCTTTTAGCACATCTGTTGAAGAGCAATTTCCAAAGTCTTGCTGTTGCTGCTCAAGTTATTTCGTTTTCTGTGGTGTCTCCCAGTATGCTGACTTACTGTGACTCTCAATGAGATTGATGCTGAGAAAGAGAGAGATGGTTGGCTTCCAGTCCCTGAAGTTATGTTTCCTCCTTCTCCCTTTCCAAGCCAACTGTTCTGTTAGTAGAATTCTCTCTCAGCAGGCAGCTGCCAGTGCTGTTGCTCAAGTGTTTTTGCTGGTGTGTGCTCTCATTGAGATATTACCAATAAACTTCATGATGCTTCCTGTTTGGATATCTTGGCCTTTTCAATGCCACTGCGCAGCAGTTCTTTTTTTTTTTTTTTTTCCAGAGAGATTGTAATATTCCAGACTTTTGTACAGCAAAGAGCAGAAGCTCTGCATGAGTTTCCTGTTGTTCACTCTTTTTTTTACTCCATACAGTTTGTAGCCTTTTTTTGTTGATTCTGGGTTTCATGCACTGCTTCTGTCTGCCACTTCATCATCAAACATATGGACTTGCATATTTCTCATGTCTCTTTTAAAGAAACAGCATTTCCTTCTTCTGAAGTCTTAAATCAAGAAACTAACAAGGAAGCAGTAGTAAAGTTTTCAGTAAGACAAAAATTAGAACCAAGTGGCCAGACTGTATGCTGTGATATATCTGAGATGACTAACATGCTGAAGAGCTTTTGAATGTTGTTCTAGTCCTCTACTAAGCTTACTCTATTTCTCCGGCTTTCTGACAACATATGAAGTAAAATCTCAGTTCTTTGTTCCACACAGTCAGTCCCTGCAGGGACTGAAATGTCATTTCAGTGGGCAATCACCTGACAGAGAAGTGTCAGGGTCAAAATTTCTGATCCCAAGAAGAGTAAACAATGTATGTTGCTTCCATCTAAGATTCCTTGTCCTGCCGTTGCTAAGCGTGGCTCTTGGGAATGGACTGGGTCTGTCTGACTGCTAAAGAGTGCAGTTCTACTTGGCTGGTGTCCTAACTATCCAATATCTTGCACAGGAGGAGGTGAAATACTCCAAAATTCTTTATTGATTTAGTGCAAGTGATTCTCCATCTCCTCTTAAAATTATTTAAGTGAGCTCACTTAAAATGCAGATATAAGATAGAGTGATAATTTCTAAATAATGTGTTACTCTCACTCCGTAGACTGCATTATTTTTCAAGTTCTTGGATTTTAATGCAGTACATGTTTCATTATTATAAACATCCCTATGTGGAGAATATGATTAACCTTCAAAAAACCCCTACAGACAGCTTGTTTAGCTGTGATGTGTTCCGTTCTTGATGACTGAGTCACAAAAGAACTACTTGTATTTGAATATGAAAGAAAGAAAATTGTTCTTTTTCATGTAATGACTCAGCAGGCTTAAACTATCTGTTGTGCAAACACATGGACTTGAATGGCATCTTACCTTTCTTTGAATTTTCCAAAAGTGCTATCAAACTCTTGCATTTGTTCGTAATTATAGGCTGAGAGAGTATAATCTTTACAATAAATATTAGTATAAAAGACCTTAAAGATAAATATATCAGTATATATATTTACGATAGACTGGGCTGCCAAAAAAGATAATCGAGCTAGCAGTTTCTGAATTATATGCGCAAATAGAGTGACACAAAAGGAAGTTCTTACTTGAATGCATATGGTCATGCTGTAAGTCTGTTTGTACAAACAAAACAGCAAATATTAAATGTGCAGTTCTGAGCTTACTTTGCAAAATCACACCCTCATAATCAATATGTAACTATGTAAAAGGAAGCCACAGTTTCTGAGAATTGAAAAGTAGGTAGGATAATAGAAGAAATCTTTGATCACGCTTTCCCAGCAGCCTATTACCTCAAAGATCAGAAATACGTAATGTAGTGACTGAAAATGGAAATTATATGAAAGTTACTAATGTAGCATTGCAGCAACTTTTTCAGAATGTTTTGAGGTGGGGAGATAGTGAATCTTAACATTTCAGTAGTTATTTTTTTGCTGAAACTTAATTCTATTTTATAGAATCTACTGTAAACCAAGTAACGTGGTGATAATATGAATACAACTGCTTATGCATTGTACTCTCAGTTTTTTACATTTAGAAATACAAAAGGGTTGCTCTCTTTTTCAGGAAAGATTTGTCTGTTTCTCTTATAACAGGAAATAGAATGAGAATATTGATTTATTGATTCAAGTTTTCCTGTACAGACTTAAATGTGTTTCATTTACAGCTCTGACTGGAGTTACTCAAATGTTGATGAAATGTTGGTGAAAATGATTCGAAAGTATTTTTTGGATGTTATTATTAGGTTTAGCAGATCAAAGTCCCTCTTTTAGGAACTCTGACCAGATATTCTATAGCAATCTCACAGTCTTTCTGAAACACAAGTATAACAAATTAAAAGACCTGTAAGGATAATTCTAAAAACTCATATCTAGCTTACCTAAAGCTCCCCAGTCTGTAATGTTTGCCTGCAAAAATCTAAGTTTTTCAGGTACTCCAGAAAAGCCTTTTGGCAACTGTCTTACTGAATAGTTCTCAAGAATTAAGTTCTCTAGAGAAAGAGGGAGTGTCACCTGTTATCCCCTGAGAGTTCCTTAATTCCTGAGCATATGGCACTGTCAAAATCACTTCTGTTAGCTCCAAAGGATGCCAAAACAGACATTATGGAGTCACTGCCAGCACGATTTCCTTAAGTACTTGCTACTGTCTAGCTCATCACAGGCCTTTCTGTTTGTTTTTCTGAGTCCTGCTGATGTAACGCACTGTAGACATACAAGAGAAAACAGTTTAACCAGAGTGGTCATGAATTAATTAACAGTGATGTAAAGAGTTTTGCAACTTTCACCTATATGTTTAAAGGTATTTCTTTTCTGTATCTTAAATGTCTCAATTTTTATAAATGTCCAACGTCATACTGTAGATAGGGTCTCTGACAGCAGCCAATTTTTGATTCTCAGTGTTAGAACTTCAGCCTGAGCATTCTGACATTTGATATGGAGAAGAGATGTTGACTTGGTAAGGGCCTGATTCCAAAAACTATATATGAGATTTAACTTCTTTCTCTTTCTAGTAGTTATCTTTGATCAGAGCTCTATAGCAGTGGAACAGAAACTTAGCCGCTGTTCCAATTATCATTCAGTATCAGGCTGTAGCAATTTTTTAAAATTTTTTTTCCCCTGTGCCTCTATCAAAGGAATACAGCAAATCCTTAATGATGGAATAACTATGAAGAGTTGTAAGATACATGTGTAATAGACCTTAGAGCAAGGCAATGTGCATGTTTGTTTTGAAAGGAGTGGCATGTGGGACAAGAAAGAAGTTTAATCTTAATTTTACAAATTTTACAAATTTTACAAATAACACACTAACTGCAGGTATTCCCCCTACTTTCTGTTTTCTTTTTCTGATGGAAGAAGAATTGTTTTTCACCAGCAACTGTGCAGAGTACCATTGTGGTGTCATGTGAAGGGTATACCTCAAGAAACAAACCAAGCAAGATTAAAAATATAATTCTCAAAAAATGACTAAATGAGGATATTTTTAAAGGAATATCTAGCTTAAGATCAACATTTAGACACTTAAAAATGTGTGGCACAATGTGAACATCAGAAATCTCTGATTTACTTCATCTCCTTTGGATTCACAGTTTTGCAATGAAATTGTAAGTTTCTTCATTGAAGAATGTTGGAAAAGTTGATATTCTTTTTCCTAACAACAAGCTAGCATTAGACTTAAAGTAATATCCTGGCAAGAAGCTTTCATGTCAATCTATACTGTATGTGAGACGTGAAGATGGGACTCAATAGCAGAAATTTAGTAATGGATGGCAAGTCAAATACATAACAAAAATCAACTAATTCCTGATGACATAAATTTATTTCCTGCCAGCTCATCTCTGGATCAACTTCATTCATCTTTAACAGAGCTATCACAGTTCAGAAATAAAAAGAAAATTGCATAAATGATGTGTCTAGTGAAATATGGAGGCTATAGGATCAGTCATGTAGTGACAGTTAGCTTTGAAATATGCATTCAGTGGAATACCATCTGTTTTGAATGCTTTAAGTTGTGCTAAGTAAATTTATGAAGTTTTTCTCATAAAATCACTTAAGTGTGTGCAAAATTTTCATGGAAATCAAAGTTTAAGGATTAACATTAAGATACAGGTAACTCCAACCATTGTAAGAAGGACTCACAGTAGGAAATGAGCCATTTTCTGTACACTGGAATAAAAAATAACCACTTAAAATAGAGCACTTAAATGACAAGGCTGTTTTTGTAGTTACTGGGACAGCAAAACCAAAGTTACAAATTCAGACAATGAAGTTATTTTAATTCATAATAGTAAGATTTTTATTCTTTGTAATTGAGGTCACACAAGTAGAAGCCAGTTTTAGAAATTGTGACATACTATGCTGAAGGGCACGGGATCCACAATCAGTTCTTGCTCAGCTACTGTGGTCTTTTTCTGAGGCTGTTCAAATACTAAAGTTTATGCTGATTGACATAAATAAAAATAGTTTTTATTGATTGTGAAAAGTCCATGAAATAAAATGTGAATTATGAAAAACACTATTTTTGAAATTAAAATCAAGCTCTAATACCTATACATGTTAAAAATTGTTTCTTTTAACATTTAAATTCTGTTATGAACCATGTGCTTTAATCTATTCGAAAGTGAATTTAAGATTAAATTGCTTTCAGTTTAGTCTAACATCCTCTTATATAAACTACATCCTGAAGTTGTGCATTTTTCTTTGTAACTGTTCAGTTTCTAAACACTTATTCTACAAGCTTAGTTTTAATCCAAATAAATAGTAATGTAAATTTGACCTGAATGAAATCATAAAAGATATACTTCAATTTTACATCAGGTTGGTAAGAGAGTATTCAAACTACCTGATCTCACGAATATGTTTGTTATTGACAATCGTCAGTTCTGGCTGCTTCTTTTGCCTGAGTCCCATGTAGTGGGTGGCCGCTTCAGAGCTTGGATCTGATAAGGGAGGGTATAGCTTGAGGTTAGGTGGTAGAACAGACGCAGAGCCCCGGTATTGCTGGGGCAGAGAAGGAGCTGCCACGCGAGCGTCAGTGCCAGCATCAGCCTTGAATTCTGGCTCCCTCCGTGCCTGAGCCGCATGTAGTGGGTGGCCCCTTCGGAGCTTGGCTCCATTGAGGGTAAGGGATAGGTTGAGGTTAGGAGGGTGAACACAGAGCCCCGGCATTGGCGGGGCTGAAGAGGGGCTGGCAAGGGAAGGTGAGGGCCAGCATCAGCCTTGAGTCCTCGCTACTTCTGTGCCTGAGCCCCATGATGTGAATAGCTAACAGCAAAGGAAAAAATAGACCTGTTCTTTACAAGAAAATTTTATAGCTTGTCCTGTGATGTTATTAATGCAGAAATCTGACCGTAAATATTGATGTGAGAAATGCCCTTTCATATTTTTTCACTTTGATAATTAAGAGAAGATATTGTTCTTGGTAAAATAGCGTGAATATTATTTTCATGTGGATAAAAGGAAATGGGTATCTGTACTTCCCAACAAACAAATGACCATCCTTCTTCTAATTAATTCTTAGACTTCATGTGGATTCAAGAGATTTTTGAACATTGTTCCAATGCTTTCTGACAATTTTACTATGAGGACACTCCTCATAGTAGATTTTTTGTTTGTATTTTCTTGAATATGTGTGTTTAGCAAATTTATCTTATAACTTAATATTTCTTTTGGATATCAGATGTGTTAGTCATATACATTTTCAGATAACTGATGAATAAATAAAGCTTTTATTTTTACTATATCAGTTATTTCATAAAAAATACATCATTATATTGTAATGTTTCTCAGACTATTAAAAATTCTATCTTGTTCACCTTTGTTAAGGATCTACCTTGGACATAAACATAGATGGTTTCTATATAAATAATGCCAAACAATGCCAAAGAAAGAAGTTAAATACAACCTGTGAAGTACAGTCAACCTGTAAAACATGTTATGCAAAACTAGCTCTCAATGCACTGGGATCCCTGGTCAAATTTAATGAGTGCAAACCCATCAGACCTACTGCACATGTTAGCAGAGTTCCTTAGGCATTTTTCAATTCAGCATTTTGATTTTGATCAACAAGATAATTTTGAGACAGTAATATATACTCACAAGTATAGCAGGGAAAAAAACAAAACAAAACAAACAAACAAACAAAAAAAAAAACCAAAAGAGAAAAAGCAATGCCTGAATTGT
Organism: Calonectris borealis; assembly: GCF_964195595.1. Taxonomy (NCBI): domain Eukaryota; kingdom Metazoa; phylum Chordata; class Aves; order Procellariiformes; family Procellariidae; genus Calonectris; species Calonectris borealis. The sequence continues at coordinate 82,388,972 of NC_134313.1, read as the reverse complement.
CAAAGCGTTTAATCTTTAAGGAGTTTAAGTGGAAAATTATTTTCTATTTTTTTCTTTTGTTCACATTTGCTCCTTTTGAATTTTTCAGTGTAACTAACATTGAGCTGTAATCGCAAAATCTCATACTGTTACCAGTCTTTCCTATCAGATTTTTTCTTACTGAATTTTACCAAAAAACAACTATTTCTTCCTTTCTCCATTCTCTTCCAGTTCTTTCCCACTTTGCATGGTTCATGTAAAACAGCCTAACATTAAAGAAAATCATGACAATGAGGAGTTCTTTTGTGTATCAGTGGCAACAGCTGAAACAAACTTTCTTTGTCTACACATTTTCTCATGTTTAAGACCATAGGAACTGTGAGAAAGATTGTCCTCCCACCCCCTATTCAGCTGTCTACTCTCTGTTAACAGGTGGAACTGGTACCATGTTGTTGGCTAGAAATATAATTTAAGGATAATGATGGATCATCCCTGCTCTCCAGTTTTCCACCTGTTTCTTCCAACAGCATGAGGCTGCAGATTGCTCAGACTAATACATTTTTTTATATAGTACATACTTCATATAATATATGAAGACCAAAATTAAGTTGTGTAATCGTAACTTTCCACCCTTGCAGTATATCTCACATCCAATATCAGAAAGTCTATTGTGGTTTTTTCCTACAGTTTGCCTACTTTCAGACAACAGAACATGGTTATGGACTGACAGTTAATGATTTTTTATGAAGATGCGATGTCTGTGGTCCTTACCACCTTTAAAATCATTGAGTAGACAATAAAATATGAAACTCTTACACCACAACAAAAGTAGAATTGTCTTTTCTTGTGGATTCTCCAGTTTTATATTTACCTTTCTTCTTAATTTTCCAGTTTCATGTTTAGTTTTTGCTTCTTAATATGTTTGGGAATAGAATTACATAGATAGAATGGGATTTAGCTGTGGTATTAGGGGAAAGAATTTTTTTCCTATTTTCCTTAAGTCAGCAAAGCTGAGTGTGACTGTGCTCATGCTTAACAAGAATAAGCTTGAATAAAATTAAACTCTCTCAAAGTAATTCCTCTTTTTTTTTTTTTTCCCCATAACAAGGTTTAACTATGACTCGTAAGTAGAAGGCAGTGAGCAAATGGGAAGTGTACAGACAAAGATGCTCTCATATCTCAGCAGAAACTTGCTGATGCGGCATGCTTTGTACCTTCTAGCTACTGAATTTTTATATGTGTTTATACTTGTGCATCATCTTATTTCTACAGCATGCTGTCAACTTTGTCACATGAAATGAAAATGAGGCTAGCATCCATAACTGTTTAGTCCCATAAAAATAGTCTGTCATATTTAGCCTCATGCTGAAGGATGATGAGGAACTGCAGAAAATACATTTTGATTGTTGAATTGTTGAAGAAGGAATCTATCTTTCAGACTATGTGCATACTATATTTCAGAAGCCTCAGGGTAGAGATACAGCAAATAGAAAAAAACACTAAGAACATGCGGGCCTTATATCCTAAATATATATATATATAGTCTTAATATCTATTTTTATAGCCATTTATTACTTGTTTGCAGCAGGGTGGCTTGCTTCAAGGCTGTAAGCTCTTCAGAGTTTGGATTTTATTTCCTATGGCTTGTACATTATGATATCTATAATACTGGCAATTAATGAAAAGTGATATGACTAGTAGCAATTACTACGGCACCCTGGTTAGATAGCTTTTTGGCAGTACTTAATTCTTTAGGAAATATCTCCTAATAATAGCGCCAGAAATGTTAATGATTATGCTGATCTCTTCAAAACTACTCCGACTAAAAGTGTTTATCTGTTTTTTTCTGAAAATGAACAAACAATCCTTTTCAAACTGTACCTGTTTTAAACAGGCTGCCTAGCACTGCAACTTTTATGAAGACAGCCACACCTTTGATTTTCCACTGCTTGAAACACAGATATCCTATGAGGCCAAGACTGAAAAGTATCTTGCAACCAACAAACCTTTCCCTTTTTGATGAAATAACTAGTGACATTAACCAGTGGTTATTGAATCATTGTATTATAAATGACTATTCATCTTTTCCTGAGTGGTGCAAAAATTGCAGTTGAGAAAGACTGTTTTGATATGGGCATCTGTAGGTACCTTTCCTGGCAATGGCTGCAAATTTCTTTTGAAGCTTTCCTTTAAACAAGCCAACAAAGTCCTTGACAGACATTTTGTCCCTAGAAATTTTGCTTTCCAGATTTGATTCCATAAATTCAATGTTTGTATTCCTACAAAAGTTCTAAATATGAGAGATGCTTATTTGCGTTTGGTTACTTTATATTCTCCACCCAAGATGAAAAGCTGGACTTAGTTTATTGTTTATTCCTTCACCATCAGGGTAAAAGGTCTTCTTTTGCTTCAGTGTTTGACAAACATTTCTGAGTGGGTCATCTGGAGCATTCTATTCAAAGCTTTGTTTCCTTATCTGCTTTTACTTACTGGGATGTTGCCAGCTTAAATTTACAAATAAATCGTAAATTCAATCTTTGTGTCAGAAAATGCTCTGCAAGAGCTTAAGCTGTTTTCATCCATATTTTTTCTAACTGAATCTTTGAGTTTTCTAGATTTTTTGCTGTTTATAATGCTACTGATAATTCCACTGCTTTTTGGAATAAAGCAAATTTTCCCTGTTTCTTCTGATAATGATTCTCTTTAAACATATTGCTGATTTCACAAAAAAGTCTTTATTTAGAAAGTGCCTTAGAGCACTTTCCAAGGGCATGGTATACCATTACTCTTTTTAATTCTGCAGCATTTGATATCTATTGCAAAACAATGCCGCTCATTCTTCTATGAAAGTAGAATTGAACAGCAGCGCTTGTCATCAATTTATAGAGGTCTCCAAAGGTGTTATGCATGTCTTGTGAACTTTTGTGTCATTGTTTCCAAGTTAGCCAAAAACGTCTTATGTTGACCTTTGAAATGGAAGCAAAATGGGAACTGTGCCCTTTGTTTCCTTATGTTGTCAGAGATGGCCTCAAAGATGTAACATTTAATCTTTCAAAATATTCTGTGCTTTATTTTTTCCATTAGAAATGTCACATTGTAATGTGTTGGTCCGTGCATAAAAGGACACTTTTGAGAAACTAGAGTCAATTTTTATTATAATGAAATCTCAGCAGTTTCTTTCTAGCATTGAACTTGAAGGTTGAGAAATGCAAGTGTATTATTCTTCACACCTTTGTTTTCCTTACTTAATTCTGACTTACATCCAAATACAAACAAAACAGGAAAAGAGACATGAAAAATTTAGAAATTTTCATTTCTTATGTTCTCAAAAACACTGTTTTATTTTTCAATATAAAAAATTATTCTATTGTAAATATTCATTATTTTGGATGCATTTCACTCTTTTACATAAAGACAGATATACTACTTTACTTCATTTTATATCTGGGTAGGCAATGTCGACCCGACCACCTTTCCTTACATGATTCTTGATTTTGTTAGAAAATGCCAGTGAGACCTGAGGCAGTACTTTCCTCTCAAAAAACTATGTTAGGTCCTTCCCATACTGTTATCTTTATGTGGCCACTAATTTTATTTTCCAGCGTGTTTCCTATCAAATGCCAATACCAGGATTAGCAGCCTATGACTTGCTGGATTTCTTCTGTCTTCTTTAAAAAGAAGAAAGGTATTATGTTATTCACCTTCCCACCCTCTGTTATCAAGGCACTACTAGAGCAGAGATTATATGTAAAAACAGTTGAACTGAAAATTGTGGAGAAAACCCCGGTCTTTCTACCTTTTTCCTCCTCTGGATGAGATCGCTCTCAAGAGAAGTGGTGCTGTGATGGTACTAACTGAAGCAGAACAGGGTAATATTTCACCTTGATGCCAATGTAGAAATGTGCTGAATGTCGCTGGAAGGTACACAGACCTCAGAGCAACAAAAGCCAAGTACTAATGGGACGAAGAAAGGAACTGATCGGTGACATCTCCTCAACAATTGTGACCACTGCTGGCAGGTTGTTTGAGCTGAAGGAACTTTTCAAATAAAAATGGTTTATTTATTTATTATTAAAAATGGTTTATGCTATTCTGCATCACATACAGGCAGATTGTGGAAATAAATGGAGAGCAAGAAAACTGGGTTCTTTAGTAGTTATATCAATCCAGGTGTTTCATACTGCAAGTTCAATGTTATCTTTTCCACCATCATAATGTTCTTGGGGATCGAGGCTGACACTCAGTGCTGCATTTACTTCTTGCTTTATGTTTCTTACAACATTTTTTTTTTTCAGTTTTCATTGATTCTTCATGAAATGATGCTGGTTTCTTACACATATTTAATCTACTATATCTTCAGCTTATTAATTAAAGTTGTTAAAGGAAACATTTCTTTCATTCCTTGAGGTCTACCATGGTCATCTTGGAGTTAGAGTTTTTAGTGACTGTTGCTGTTCTGAAGAAGGAATTCAATTTTTGTATTCAAAAGGCTCTGTCTTATCATCTTGCAGAAAGCTATTTCAAAACAGAACTGCTGAAAAAAATTTTACTTAAAGGTGTTTTGAATTGTGTGAAGTCGAAGAGCACCCAGGGATCCTTTGTGAAAGGTACTATAGGATTGTATTGTAGTGTTGTTACAACTCAGCTGGACTTCTCAATATCTTTTGCAAGTCCCATTTAAGTATAAAATTATGATTGCTCTAATGCTAATTTCACCCTTGTTCTTTTTTTTAGTAATATTCAGACATTTCAGCTTGCATTTGAGTAGAGATTTCAAGCTGCTACGTTTACTTACATAAAAAAAGCAGGTAAATTGTGCATTTTTGTGACCAATGAAGTATATCTGTAGAAGTGCCAAAACAAGTTTTATTTTAAAAGAGACAGAAGAGACTACTGTGCATCGAAAGCTGTAAGTTTTAATTATGTTTTTACTTCAAAACTGTCTGAAATAAAGTGAATATTTACTTTCCTGAAGCAGTTTTACCAGGTAAAAATGCTTCCATCTTCTGTTCTTAAAAATAATGCCGTCTGCTTAATGTGTCCATCTGCTGTCTAAAACATCACAAGTTTTAAATTTATATGTAATTTAGATGTGTGTCTATCCACTTCCTGAATACAATAAGTTGCAGACAAACACACCAGAATAATTTGCCTTTCAATCATGACTTCACTTTGGAAGATAAATTTACTTCTTGCAGCTTCTCAATGGCCATGTGATTTTTTTTTTTTCTTTTTTTGTCTTGCACAAATGATACTGAAATACAATCATAAAGGACTGTCACTGTTTAAATACATATATGTATATATACACATTCAAAAAGATATATATTTAATTACACATTATGGAAAAGAAGGAAAGTCTATAATGCTGGTTTAATTTGAAGGATTTATTAGTGATCTGATCTCAAATCTGGGACATTGCAGATTTTGATAGGAAGGTTTTCCGCTCCCATCTTAATAATGATTAAGGATAGGAGCTAGATTTAACAGCAATGGAACAAAGCATTGACATATCTGTTTCAAGGTAGTGAATAAGATCTCTTTCAGCTGAGCTCATAATTTTTTATCCTTAAGCTGTATTGTAACTATGTGCGTTAGTCCTACAACAAAACTCAGTTTTCTAAGTTTTGAAAAAGAATCATATTGCTTTCTGAGAAAGGAGCTATTGTGACTTTCAGGTGGTGTCTAGCTGGGACATATCACTTAGTATCCATCTGTATAATGTCACTTCTCACAGTATGTTATCACTGACATATTCTGGTATGTCATACCAAAGTAATTATAATTTTGCAGCTAAAAGCTGAAGCTAATACAATACAAGGTATCTATCCATTGCATAGACATCTGGAGCATTGCTTTGCCTTGTGATCTTACTGATCTCCCATTAATAGTATAAATTAAACCAGCATATTTAAATGACAGACATTATGGCAAAAATAGTATCTAGAGATTCATCTGAAGACTCATTAACAAAGGAAAGGCCATTGTTTCAGTGGTATGAAGGCTTGCAAGATGGGAAATTACTGTGTCCAATCTGTGATCTGTGAAACTCAGCCATAAAAGAGTCTGTATATGAACTTTACAGATAAGATGCCTTCAGAAATAAATCCCTAGTTATTAATCTGATGGTGTATGGAAGCCTTGCCTTAGCAGGAGCAAAAGGTTAATTTCTTGTTAATTGCACAATAGTGAACAAAGAGTGAGTGGAAAACTTTGAAGTCTCTTTCATTATTCAATATAGAGTTAAAATATTTCTATTTTCAGCACCTGAATTTTTCTTCCAGCACAAAATGCTCTTGTAAATTCTCATACCAAACATATAGTTTCACTATTTATACCAACCTGTGTTTAGAATTTACCTTAAACAATTTTTTTCAAATGTCCATTACCCATGGTTCCCTTGCCCTCTACCTTTCCTGGTCTCTTATGAAAGCCCTTTACCCAGCAGGTTCAGCAGTTAGCCCTGTTAGCCTGCTGCTGCTTTTACCTGCAGGGACTCAGCTGCGGTGCTTTGTGGAAACCTCTTCTCCCACCTGTGACTGTCAGCAGGAAATGTGCTGAAAGGGATTGTGAAACCTTACTTGTTTTGCATGTATAACCTAGAGAGTGATTCCTACTGCTAAGGGAAAAAAGTGTTTGTTGCTTTGATTTCAACAATATTTTCTTCTCTGAGGTCTGCTGCATAGTCTGAATTTTTGCACTGTATACAAGGCTAAACAGAAGAGCGGGGCTGTTGTTTGGTTGTGGTTTTAGGGTTGGTGTGGGGTTTTTTTTTGAAAGAAAGGAATTTTCTTTGTTTTCCAGTTTCAGTTTGTGTAAGTATCCAAATTAAGGGATAACTGCAATCACAAAAGAGCTTCTAGATCTAAATTCTCATGTGTGACTACAGGTACTTTGAGTTGTATTTTGGGGTCTTGATTTATTGTACAAAATTATGGAAAATACTTCGGCAACAGAATAATTTTTTGTTCATAAGGTTTAATTTAATGGCGTAGTGCACAGATTTTATTCTTATCTCCAACTATGTGCCTCTCCTGCGAAGGAAAAGAGTTTAGTTCACCAGAGTTGTAACTTGGCAATCTGACAAACAACATATTGAGAGTTGTATAGATGACTAATCTAGAAGGCAGCAGCTGGGCTTGCTCAATCAGCACTGGCATCTCTGAATGCATTCCTCAGAATTCTCTTTCATCTGACAGAATTTCGGTCCTTTTCCTTGTTGTGATTTCCTGTGAAATTATTATTGTGAAATATTTGTACAGTGCTTAAACATCTTAATCTTAGTGCAAGAAAGCCTTGTTCCTTGTACTTCATCACCTGCAGCTTTGAATTGTAGTTCCTTGTGATCAAATGTAGGCACTTCGAACTTGTGTGTTCTGTTCAGTACCTAAATGCCTTCTTTTTTCTCTGAGTGATGTGTAAAATGATGTTCACCTGGAAATATGGAATTCGTTCTTTGTTCTACTATTAACCAATGTAGAGTAACATAAATCTTTCACAAAACACCATTTGGAACCGTTATTTGCTTTGGAATCTTACTTTCTTCCTTCAAAATACCATTTATCCTGTTCTTATGGATGACATGTATTAGAGCTCTCTTTGACTGCTTCCCTTTGAAATCAGTATCAGTAGGGGTGGCAGAATGAGGACCTTCATTATCTAGATTTCTCTCCATAGCCTGCTGTCTGATTACAGATAATAGGAGTAAACATCCACTTAATTACTAAGTGTATTGCAGCTAAAGCTGTCTGGTAACTATAGTTATAAATAGATTCCACCATATCATTTCATTTGTATTCATGACCTCTTTTGTTTGCTTATAGATGAACATTTGGTTGAATTAAATTTATTTGCAAGCATGTTTGTAATAAGTACAAATGCTGCATATGGGAACCCAAATAAATATTGGCAAGATATGAGACTTCAGAAAAGAGCATTCATGACCACTTAAGGTTCATGTCTTTCTCCTCAACCAACTTCTATTTCTTTTTATGCTGTAAAATACTGGTACTGAAGTAACTTAAATATCATTATGCACATATCTTTCAACTTGGAAATGTATCTGTAAAACCGTCACCTCTTTTTTCCCTCCTATTCTAATTCTTCTTCCCCTATCTCCCTTACCCATTCCAAACAACCTTAAGAAATTTTATTTATAAAATAAATAATAAAAACCAAAGATCTGATTTGAACAAAGCATGTTTTTTGTTTGTTTTCTTTTTTTAAATCCATAATTTAAAAATTAAGGGTCATGTTGCGTAAAAATGTCTTTGAGAAAATCGTATGTTATGAATTAACAAACTGAAGCGTACAACCAAATTAAAAAACAACTACAATGTGGTTACACTCATGATCACAGATACAATTTCTCAAGAATCCTAGGTCATGAGAATATTGCAACCTTTACACATTTCTATTGGAATATGAATCCTTTAGGGTTTGTCTACACAGAAAATTTACTGGCTATATAGTTTTTACTGCTATAGTTACATTGCTCTAATTCTCCCTGTAGATGCTTATTTTAGAATAGGTACCATGAAAGGGACCTATAAATACAGTTGCATGGTTACATTAGTATTTTCTCCCCATAGATCTTCTTTCTGGGTAAATCTTTGATGCGGCACATAATTTCTATACCCGTTTCACAAAGACACAGGGGTTGTGACTTACCAGCATAAAACTAGCACAGCTGGGAAAAAAAACAAAGTCCTAGGTTAACCACCACTGTCTCTGCATGTACTTAAGGGGCTACAGTTATATTAGTAAATTAAATTGCCTGAGAACATTTCCCATAAGTAGAACAAGTTTATCTATGCAAGTAAGTTGTTAGAAATCCTACTTGCATCAGCTTGGCCGGTGCTAACCACCAATCTTCCCAAACAATTCCCAGCTACATTTCAGCAGTTAAAATGTCTCTAGGACCTGTTTCTGCCCTCCAACAATATCCAAGCAAGCCTTGTAACTCCATGTACTCTAACTCCATGCACTCCTTTATGCTGTTGTGCTGCTCTGCGGTTGCACTGGACAGACATTTAAAGGATTATACCATGTATTTCCACCCTTACGGGTGCAGAACAGCCTCTCTTCCTCACAGCAGGGTGGAGTTGCAGGGGAAAGCAATCTGAGGTTCAAGGAAGGCACACTGCAGTTGCAGTCTATGAGGAGATTGGTCATGAGTAGACTGGATGCAGCTCCGGATGGACCTCTCTCCTTACCTATACATTACTCTGTACATGGAGGTGGGATGCCCTCCTCCTTCACCTGGAGGAGAACAGCCACACTGCTGAGAAGATGAGTGGTAAGAGAAAGGGATAGGCAGTTCGTTCTCTAGTCTTTTCCAGCTTTTTGCTTTCCTCCTGCCTCATCCCTAAGTCCATTACATCCCTTGAAATGTAAGCATGGAAAATTCCTATTGTTGTTATGGTTTCCTTTGCTTGGAAAATAAAGTGGGGTATATAGTTGCATGCATTTAAATGGAGGATGAGATTTTGGTGTTGTGATTGAGTATGTTGGGTAGCAGTGGCATGCAGTAGAGGTCAATGCGATAAACCGGGGAGAGGAGGAAGTTTCTGAAAGCCCTTATAACACTATGACAGGAAAGCAAACATTTTATAAGAATGCCTTTCTATGTCATATAGATAGATGAGAAACAGCACTCAGGACACTTAAGATAGAGACACAAGTGTACAGTACAGACAGCTCAAAACAGTGGGGTCCAGAAACTATTCAGCTGAGTGTGGGTGGTGGATGCCCAGGGCTCATCCAGAAATCCTGTGTGTGATAAGTCTGTGGAGGCAGGTGGAGACCACCCAGGGCTCATCCAGAAATCCTGTGTGTGATAAGTCTGTGGAGGCAGGTGGAGACCACCTGTGAGAAAGGGTTAGAACAGCTGGGAGGTGGCTCTGATTTAGCAGAATGAATGTTGCACCTCATCACTACCTATGAGATGATCTGTGTTACAAGCAGATGATGTGGCAATGGAGAGAGAGGGGTGGCTAGGAGCAAATGGTCCGTATTATATGACAGGGACTAGAGGGAGTGCTCATTATAGATTTTTGGATTTGTTAGTTTGTCTGTTTCTTCTGGTATTTGTTTTTTTTTTAAGTCAAAGGAACTGAGGTACAGCAAGAGAATGTGTTGGTGCCATGTAGAGCATGGAAGAGAAGCCAGATCTATTTTTAAAACCTGCCTTGGGGTATGGCTGATGGAATGCTGCTGCAATGCTCATGAATATTTTGATGGAAAAGCTCTGAACTAGGTGGGGGCAGTGAGGTCAGGCAAGATATACGTGAGCTAAAGGACCCAATCCTGCTGTGAATCTTCTTTTGAAATAGTTTGCCTGCATTCTCATGCAGATGGATAAGGTGTACCAGGTAAAAGACATTTTGCACAGCACTAAGCATGCCGATGTCCAGCCTGTCCCTCGGAGTTTTCTGTTTCAAAATCAGCAATGAGATGCTACAGGACCACGGGTTCTGATCCAGACACAGGTCTTGTAGCTGTCATTTGAATGGCTTCAAATTTCAGGCAGAACCAACAACAATATGTGTGATTCTTCCCTGATAGTCTAACAGCAGCCTTCAGGATGCGGGACTGGAAGACCCTTCACTTGCTGTAGGAATTCTGCAGAGGCCTGTGACTGCAGAGAGGGAGGGAAGGATATGTTTTTTCAGTGGGTTTACCAGTGTGCCCATTTTAAAAATCCTTGTGCGGCTGGCGTTGTGCAACATCTTCACACTAGGTTTGCTTGGCCTTGCTGACATTGTGACACGCACCAGTCATGGGTAGATGATCTGTATGATGGTCTTTATACCATCTGTCATAATCCTGCCTGCTATGGACTTTCTGACCCCAAACTGTGTGCATGTTGTCCTGGTTTTGGCTGGGAAAATTCACAGGAATGTTCCTTTCATTTTTATGACAGAGATGCGGGATACCCGAAAAGACAAGTTCACACATACTAGCATAGTTTCCACAGTAGCCCTTTCCCATTTAACCATAGCTTTTGCGTGCAAAAGGGAAAATCCTAATTGTCTAAAGATTACAAATGATAAGATGTTGAAGAAGAGAAGAAAGGGAACAGCTTTTGAGATGCTACTGGAGTAAGAACAGTCAAAGTATGAGGTAATTAACAAAGTCATACACTGTAGGAATATTACCCTCAAAATTTAAGGGCAGTCCAAATGCTGATGAAGCATTCCTTACACAAGGTCAACATGAAGAAGAAACAGTTGTGCGTGAGTCCATTCCCATTGTGGTCTGTTTTGTGGGCAGACCTCAGAAGCACCTGCTTTGCAACTGGTAGAAGCTGAAACTCTGCAGATATCCTTTACAGACAGTGTGTCTGGACATCTTCTGAGTAAGCCACTTTATTTCTATCAAAGTGCAGCCTGATGTTAGAGACGAGGTGTAGGCCTTTCCCCCTCTGCAATAACTCTGTAGGTTTCGATTAGCATTTCTAATCAAAATGCTATTCTGCCCAACCTTGAACAGATGTTTTATGTTCTATGTCTACACGCAGCATATGTCAGGTGACAATGTAAGCAGTTAAATGAGATTATGAGGCAAACACTGGAACTCAAAACAAGAAAGTATTAGTTTTTATTAAAAAAGATAAACATATTTTGATATCAGGTCTTGTGAGGGATTAAAAGAATATTGTTTCTAATGCAGTTTACTCCTGGAAATCAATTGTAAATATCAAATATATGTGTTGTTAATGTGACTCCCTTTTTTTGGGGAAAAAAAAAAAAAAAGGAATGATTGATGATTGCTACTGAAAAAGAAATTAACTTTGGTTGTTGCCTTGTAGCTCCCTCTGTTCTATCTGAGATGTCGTCATTGAAATGTTATTATTCAGAATTGAGAAATATTGGAGACTTACTGCCTAAGGCAGTAAGGAAGTAGAATGAAGGTTGTTTAATTGAACCTGCTAACAATAACGTTGACTATTCATGTGAAACAGAGGTACATAATCAGAGGAACTGGGAGAAAGGGAATATATTAATTCCTAGTCCTGGGACGGAGTAGAAGCTTCAGCCACAGTCATTATATTTTTTTTTAATGGAGCATTATTTTTCACTGTATGGAGAAAGTAGGCTAATAGACATGAATAGTGGAGCAGATTTCTGTTTGAGACTCCTGCAGAAAAAAAAACACTTTGCTTCTTTTCCTTTCAAAAGTATAAAGTAATAGGTCTTAGTGATGTACAGTATCTTCCATCTGTCCTCTAGTCAGTGTGGCTGCTTGATATAACCCGTAGGTGACACTGTGCAGACACAGGAAATCCTGCAAGTATAGACACGGTCTGTCAAGCAACAAACCATGTCTACAGGTTCTTTTTCTAGAGGATGTAGGATCACACCCATCAGTATATTGTAATGCGAGTAAACTTATACAGCAAACAAGGCACAGCCTCAGTCTTGGATTACAATGCAAGCGAAGGCTGAAGCAACGGGATCAGTTCTTGCAAAATAAAAAACGTTAAGACAGGCTAGGGCCTGTCTTTCAGCAACCCACTGAAATTCTGACCAATCCTTCTTTTTGGTGCCACACAGGTGTTTTACACACAGGCACCTTGCCTTTCACTCTGAAAGGTGCTAGCTCATGGCGGCTGGTTCTCAGGATTTTCACCCCCTATTCTTTTAGTGGCAAGGAAGGACACAGCATTTGAGTGCTGCGCCCCAGTGCGATGTGGTGTACAGTGCACAGTATATTGTAAGACTTCTGTGTTTGTTAAGTTTTACCAGGCTAGGTTAGCTTTCTATAGCCTCCCAGAAACAGTGTCTTAAAAGCGAAAGGTACTCAGTAGTCAGCCATCTTGATGCACAGGCTGGATGTTAATATTGTGGTTGTCATGGCAACTACACAGTATTTAAAACAAAAATGCCTCTGCAGAATGTGCAAAGACAATACATTTCACAATTAAAAATGAATTAATAAAAGTCTTAGTGAGAAAAAAGAGAAGCACTTAGTTAAATCTATTAAATTTGGTACCATGCAGAATTTATGCAAGTCCCAAATACTGTATTATAAAACACGCATGAACTGGAACAGCTGTATATAACACTGAAAATGTAACAATTCTGTGTTATGATAGCATGTAATGGAAACAGGATAGCAGTTTGTAAGTGGTCCACAATTTTCCTCTGAAATATTGCAGTAGTATTGAAAAGTAGATGATTTGTCCATGGTTAAATATTTGAAGTTGATATTCAGTGACATGGTAGGTGTGTAAACAAAGTTCACTCAATCAGAATGAATGTCTCAACTGCAAACAATCATGAAATTACAGCTTAGTGTAATTTTCAAGAATTTGAAATTTTCAATTAAAGGAAAACATGTCTAAGAGATGAATTCTTCTTGGTTCTTAACTAGTAACCTTGGGAATTTCCAACCAAATCCTTTTGGAAGTGATTACTCTTTACTAATCCATACTATTAAATATGAGAGATTTTTTCTTTCCCTGGTGAAATCTGAGCTCCCCAAATTAAAGCAATGAGATGTAGTACATCCAACATAACTATCTAAGTACTCAAGTGTTTAGTTTACCATGCTACAGCTATCAGGACCCAGCTGCTGATTCTCATATTTTTTTGGTTGCATAAAATTGTTCAGACATTTGTTTTCCAATAAAATATTGCAGCCCAGAAAAGTATCTCTTCTAGTAACATCAATACTTCACTGAGGCTTGACCTTTTTACATTAAGAATCTGAAAACAGAAGGAGAGAAAAAAAAAAAGAACTGGAAGGTTTTGGGGTTTATGATAACTACAGAACAGAAAAAAAAACAGAGGAAATATTCACAGCCTAATACAACAAACTTCAGGGAACCTCTGTATTTTGTAACTTGTACTGATAAAAGCATGCAGGAGCCATTTAAAAACTTTCTGTTGTTTAAATATAAAGCAGGGGACAATAATGTTAATTTGTTTCCATTGCAGGAATATCACATGACATAATAAATTATATATGATTCAAGTGGCAGATCTCAGCAGTCCTTTTCATGAGTGAGGGCAGTGTGGGCTCTGAATAAGATTGATTTACCAGAAGGAAAAAAAGGAAGGGGAAAAAAAAACCAACCAACCTCAAAGCAAAACTGAGATGATACCAGCTGCGTACCTTAATAAATTTTAATGCCAGGCTAGGTAGAATGAATACTATATTGGCCTAATTCAGAAGAAAGATAAATGACTGTTTCAAAAAAGTAATTATCTCAAAAAATAATTGTTCAAACTGTGACTGTACATATATTTTGATGTAATTCCATTTAAACTGTTAAAGCTTTTGATATCATGCAGGATAATTAAATATTTAATCATCTAAGCAATTACACATAGTACATGGTATATAGACCTTAAAATTTCATAAATTAAGTCTCAAAAAATTATTTGAAAACAGATGAAGTTATTGCAAAAATATAGATATTCTCTTCAATCATGAAAATATTGTGTGTGTATGAATGTGAGAGACTGACCTAGTATTTAAAATGTCACAGGGTGAAACCTTCCCAAAAGTATATCTCAGATAAAATGAGACCTTGACTATGCTACCCAGCTCTATGTCATTAGGTGATGTTCATATGTGCTGGGAAAACAAGGAAAACACAGATAATTGTTAAAGGGAGATGTGCCACATACCTCTGGATTACATCTACCCTGCTCTAATATTTTAGGTATGAGTGGGAAAGAAACAAAGCATCACAGTTTTACATCCCTGTAACACAAGTGACCCAGGAAACCGTGCTAACTGGCTCTAGATAGAGTGAAATTCAAAGAATCATAGAAACATAGAATCATAGAATCATTAAGGTTGGAAAAGACCTCCAAGATCATCAATTCCAACCGCCAACGCAACACCACCACGCCCCGTAAACCATGTCCCTAAGCGCCTCACCTACACGTCTTTTAAATACTTCCAGGGATGGTGACTCAACCACTTCCCTGGGCAGCCTGTTCCAAGGCCTGACCACTCTTTCAGTAAAGAAATTTCTCCTAATGTCCAATCTAAACCTCCCCTGGTGCAACTTGAGGCCATTTCCTCTTGTCCTATTGCTAGTTACTTGGCAGAAGAGACCAACACCCACCTCACTACAACCTCCTTTCAGGTAGTTGTAGAGCACAATGAGGTCTTCCCTCAGCCTCCTCTTCTCCAGGCTAAACAACCCCAGTTCCCTCAGCCGCTCCTCATCAGACTTGTGCTGCAGACCCTTCACCAGCTTTGTTACCCTTCTCAAGAGATTAGCCTGGGGTGATTTAACCAGAGAGGCCACTGGTAGCTTGTGAGCCCGTCTAAGTCAGAAAGCAACAAATAGTGAACAAACTAGCCTGTCAGGAGAGGATATGTCCACAAGCATCTGAAGCCACGCAGAAGGCTAAGCCCAAGGTGGAACCGCCACACATATAGAGGCCAGGCCACCTGCAGGACTCAAGCACCTCAGCCGGCTGCAGGGAGTGTCCTCCTCCACCATGTCCATGGTGCCAGTCATAGCTGGACCGGAAACCTTAAATGGTGTGCACGTTTTGTACTCTGTGTGTGTATGTGTTAAATTGCTATTACACACTATACCTGTCCTGCTTAGTAAATAATGTTTGGGCTTTATGTTACTGAGTGGTGTGGTTCTGTTTTTGTGGCTACCTCACCCTAATTTCCACCATGATGGAAAGTTATCTAAGTACGTGGTAAAGCCATAGTACATCAGAGAATCATGGGTGTATGCTGTGCTCTCTTAGAATATGATTTGAGTTTCACCATAGCCAAGTAAAAGAAACAGAAAATTTTATATGTAATTGCGTATAATTGTGGCAGAAATACATGAGGGAAGGTTGGGGTTTTTTCAAGGCTCCTCAGAGTTTTTAGACTTTAAAAAGTCTTTTTTAGGTACTTACATGGGGTCTTTTTTTAGGTACTTACATGTTTAACAAACCTCTATTTTTTTGCAGTTGATACTTGAAAACTTTGGTTTTCAAAACAAAAATTACAAAATGGATTTTGCTGGTGTGATCTGAAGCCCCATATGTCATGATCCATCTGTTTTCTCTACAGATATCCGATAGGTTCCATACCAGTATTATATCTGTTAATTTATAACATTTTCAAGGCAGACATTGAAAGAAGACAAAATATTTGCTTTACAATGTTGTAATTAAGTGTTATTCTCATGAGTTTTGTCTGAATTCATAACCCATTCATTACTTCTACTATCAGTGCTGGTAATAACATTATGAACCTAAACCTTCTTATCCTGCTTTCCATTTGCTAAAATGTTCCTTAATTACTGTTGATTCTCTTAATAATAGCATAGCCTAACTATTAAGCCAAAAGAAATTGACAATGGCAGTGTATTTAATCTATATGAAACAGGAGCTAATAAAGAAAAAAAAGAACAGAAAAGCAGAGAAATTCTCTCATTCTGCAATCTTGCCAACTCAAAATTAGGATTGTGTAGTGAAATAAAACTGCACAGTCCAAAAATCAGATAAAGACCTCTAGATTAAAAGTACATGAGGGCAAGCAACAGAATAATAAGCATTAAATATGACCTACAGGGGTCTCACAATATCTGTGAGAATAAAATAGCATAATCAGAGCTGGAATTCTGTCCTTGTGATCCATCCTACTGCTCACGTACTTCTAGCTCTCTCATGCCACAATCTTTGAACCAGTAGGAACAGGTAAAGGAGATCTTTCTAGACTGAAAAAAAAAAACAAAAACGGAAAACAAACAACCAAACAAAAACCCTAAAAATGCTCTCTAGTGCAACTTTCATAGTCTGCCTGGAAGCTATTTATCTATAAGCAATCCTCCAGGCTTGAAGTTTTCCCTTTCAAAAACAAATGGATAAATGTCCAGTGTGTGTGTGTGTGTGTGTGTGTGTGTTTTTCTTGAGCCTTTTATTGTTTCCCATACTTTAATTCCTTGTTTGTATAACTCATTCTATCTGTGTTATTTTTATAGCATTATAGGTATGTTTAGTATTAAATTATCTGTAAATTCCTTGAACTGTTTACTCTCTAATAATCTGGAAAAAAAATGAGATTATATGTGGGGTGTTTGTTTGTTTTTTTCTCTTTGGAAGTGCTGCACTATGCTAAGAATGATTTAACTAAATATTCAGAAATTATTTGAAAAAATATCTGGCATCACATTAGCAATGAAAAACTCCATGAAATGTCAGAAACTAAATGCCTTTCTAGAGAAGCTCTCGGCGTCAATAAAATAGAGAACTAAGAATTCAAGTCATGAAGTTATTACTCATATAGATACATGTGGTTTTGTGTGAATCCAGAAAGGTACAAGGTATGTACAGAAAGAAATAGCAAGATGCTGTGAGGAATTTGTTGCTTTTAAAACATGCACGCTGGGACCTATTCTTGTATAATACCATCAGCTGCAATTCTGAGCTTCACTGTCATAGCAAGGTCATGTAGCACTAGAAATTTTGTCTTTTCAGCATCAGGTCATGACTAAAGTTATAATCTTGCAATGATGTAGCAAAGCTCATGTTGGAAGACATTACTAATGAAACATCCTGGAATTGGGCCCTGCAGGGTACAGAATAAAGGAAGACGAGAGCTTTATACTGATTTTTAGCATAGGCTTAACAGTGTATTTATTGTTTTACACCAGGAGGCGCTGGTTCTTTTTGGATCCCAACAAGAAAGCCACACATTAATATTCCAGAAAAGGTGATAGTAAGTTATAAAATACTACATCCCTGATGATGAAAACCTGGTATGATGATACATCACACAGACCTCTCTGGTCAGGGAATGGCACGCTGCGCAAAATTCCCCTTCTTGGTGAGGTTTGCTGCTATTGCGGTCTTTAGAGTTTTTTAGGATTTTCTTCAAGAGGATGTTTTTATGAAAACGTGTTCCTTCTTTTCAGGGTAAAGACAAGGACATGCCAGTGGCATCATCACTGATGCCAGTTGGGAACCAGCTATAGGATCTTCCATTATCTAGCTGAGTTTATCCTACATCAAAGGATATGTGTAACACAGCACAGTCCTTGAGGCCAAGTAATATGTGCAGTATAGAACAGCACAGGCCTGCACCTACTCAGGGCAACTGTTAGTGGAGCACTAACTCCTCAATATACTGTAGCCTCCCTGTCAGGACCACTACATTTATTAAGAATACTTGGGAAATATTTGGTGGCTATTTTACCTTTCTCTTACCTGACCTCCAAACAGGAGCTCCGCTAGCAAGCTGGTAGCCCCAAAAGCACCACTGAAACTGTATCAAGCCTCTAGCTTACATTCTGTGAAAGATATTCTAGGCAAAGGACTTGAGTCCAAATATTTTGTCTGAGAAGCTGCAGGAGGGTATAAAAAGATATTAATGATAACATGTAATGAACAGGGATACTACTGGTGAATTTTAAAAGCTGTCTTGCACGACTAATTAACAAAACCAACTCCTCTGCTGCCTGCTACATGGCATGATAACATGGCATGAACATATCTGAAACTTGGCAAAGAACATTTTGAAAAATCTCTTTTGCAAAATTTTCTTTTTGAAGCTTTTTAGAGAAAATGTGTGTCAAAATTAGAATAATAAAACAGTACATTCCAAAGTGTTGCAAGAAGTAACTTTAAAGACTTTCACTAGGATTGGCCATTTATAAAAATTTAATTTTTAAGATTGGCCGTCTTCTAAATCATTTTCATTTTGGTGATGTTCTTTCAACGAGTATCTCTTTTTTTTTGATCTTCAAGCCTAATTTCCATCTGTGCTGTACACAAATGGATTGTCACCTTTGAAAGTTCAACTTGGCCCTTAAAATCATCCCTAAAGTTAGTGGTCTGTTTGTGGTATTATTACTTACAGAAAAATACAACAGAGCCTTTGTTGGATGGTAGAGAATAGGGATATACTGAACGTAAGACATCAGTCCTGTAGACCCCATCATATGCTGGTGCCTGGGGTTATTCCTGCCCACATGCAGGACTGGGCATTTCCCTGCATTGAACTTCATGAGCTTCTTCCCTGCCTAATTCTCCAACCTGCCAAAGTCCCATTGAATGACAGTGCAACCCTCTGGTGTATCAGTCACTCCTCTCGGTTTTGTATAACTTGCAAACTTGCTGAGTATACATTCTGCCCCATCCTCTAGGTCATTAACAAAGATGTTAAAAGGTATTAGATGCTGTATCGGCCCCTAGAGTACATCACTAGTGACTGGCCTCCAGCTGGAGTCCAGCAGTTCAGCCAGTTTTCAGTCCATTCACTGTTCATTGATCTAGCCTGTGCTTTGTCAATTTGTCTGAGAGGATGTTACAGGAGACAATGTTGAAAGCCTTACTATAATGTAATAAACAACAGCTAGTGCTCTCCCCTTATCCACCAATTCAGTTATATCAAGTTGATTAAGCACAATTTCATCTTGGTAAATCCATGTTGCTGACTCCTGATGATGTTCTTGTCCTTCATGTGTTTGGAAATGGTCTCCAGAAAGATTTGCTCCATCACATTCCCAAAGATCAATGTGAGGGCTGACAAGGCTGTAGTTCCCCAGATTCTCCTTCTTGCACTTCCTGAAGATAGGATTGACGTTTTCTTTCTTCCAGACTGTGGGAACCTCTCCCAATAACCATGACCTGTGTGCAATTTGGTTTGAATTTGGGCTTTAAAATTTATATGTGTAGGTCCTTACCTTACACTACCAAAACTTTTCAGCTCCCGGTGATGACTATTAGCACTGCAAGTTGTAAGTGGTACTCACAATCTTTTGAAGAATGTAAGCCTTCATTGTTTTTCATCTTCAATCTAATCCTGCTTCTAGCTTCTGGGGTTTTGTCTCAGTTTTTCTGTTGAGTGCAAACTTGATTCAGTAACACTTATTAAATTTCACTCATATTGGTTAGTGCCTCTCACGTCCTTTTGATACTACCTCTTTCCTGCCTTTTGCCTATGCATCAACATCTCATATTTGCAAAGCAAGTACACAGTAATCTCTAATTCCAAATCACCATCTGCTAGACAGGATTTATGTACCTAGGCAGTGATCCCATAATCAATCACATGTAGCATGAAGGGTTACAAAGTGGCAGAGAGGCTCCAGCTCTGCACTACAGGCATCAAAAGGGCCCTCCTAGAGAGAAAATACCTCCTTGTAGCAGCATGGCTTATCCACTGTGATGTAACTCAGTCTGCTTTTCATTTACTTCACACAACCCTCAACAAATGGCTTTATAGACAGTCTCATGCTTCTAGTTTCAACAAAGCTGATAACTTCTCAGTGTGAAGTCTGCTTTCTGATAATCAGTGCTTAGCTGCATATTAATGCCTCTGGTTTTAATATATTTTTATAATATTAATATTAATTATATTAAACCTTCTGGTTTTAATATGCTAGAAAGTAAGGAAAAGTATTAGGAGTTGTAGATTTAGTGTTAGTTGTGTATGTGTGGATACTTAGACATTGTAAATATTTAGATGTGAGAATTGAATATATATTTCCCAGGGCTTTGGAAAGAGCCCTGGCTGAGGAGGTGGCCAACAGTATCCTGGGCAGTATTCACAGGAACAGAGCCAGTACATCAAGGGAAGAGATTAAGCTTACCTGCTTGGCGCTTGTGACACCATACACAGGTACTGCGGCCAGTTGCTCTCCCTTCCCCCCACAGCCATGCATTGAAGGAAGGACATTGATTAACTAGAATGAGTCCAGCAAAACCCACTGTTGTTGCAGGAGGCTGGAGCACATAACCTGTGAGGAGAGGTTGAGGGACCAGGCCTGGAGAAGAGTTCAGGGAAACCTAACAACAACCTGCAAAGATCTACAAGCAGCAATCAAGAAGATGGATCCCGGCTCTTGAAAACAGTAAATGGTGGGAGAACAAGAGACAAGGAATGTGAGTTGAAACAAGAGAAAAGTTTCACACGGGATAGAAGGAAAACCTTTTTCATTCTGAGAATAGTCAAGCAAAAGGGCATGTTATCCAGGGGTTGTGCAGTCCCCATCCTTGAAGGTTTTTACAACACAACTGGATAAAGGCCTGAGTAACATGGTCTGACCTCATAGCTGACCCTGCTTTCATCAGAAAGTTGGACTAAAGACCTCCTGAGGTCTCTTCCAACGTGAATTATCCTATGATCCTTTATAGTTGCACACTTATAAAATTGTAAGGCTATACATGATGTTCTTCATCTTTTGAGCATTGTGTTCTTGAATCCTCTGCAGCTTCTTCCTTCCAAGGCAATTCACAGAGGCTGACATGCTGAAGTATATTGAGAAACTACATTTCATTAGAAACTTCATATTTTTTGTTTTTCTTCTGTTTCCTTTCATCTGAAAATTAGATTAAATTTTCTTTCTAAAAGAAAAGAAACACTTGTTACAGATGATTGGAGGGGAGGAGAAGTAAATGGAAAAGTTCTGTACCCATTAAAAGACAAAATTACCTAAAAGGTAACTTTAATAATGTCCAAAGATGTCATAATAAATTATGAGTTTTGTTTATAGCTTTGGAAATGAAAAGCAGTCATTTCCAGCAAAGCTTCGCTTCATTTAAGCTATCTATTAAAATTAATGTATTACATATGTGTATATTGCATTTTTTATTTTTATGACTCTTTTTGCTTTAATCAGTGTCATTGCTGAATAACTATGCTTTCTAAACAAATTTTGAACAATTTCAATTTCTTGTGCATCAGGTATAGTTTTATAAACTGTTAGTAATACTGTACTTTGATCAAAACAAACATCTTAGTTTAAAGTTAGAAAATTTAATTTAATTTTTTTTAAATTTAAATTTATTTTTTCTTAATTAAGAAAATAATAGTAGTCTTAAAAGCAAAGCTAGTCTTTTTTATCATAAATTAGCTTAAATGTCCAGAAGAATGAATTATGTTTAGGGGAAACCTTCATCTTTACACCTATTCTGTGAGTGCGGGTTGAGTGGTTATGTTTTAAATGTTCTAGATGCCTAATCCAGAACAGCATCTATTTGCCTTTGATCTGAGTATTTGTACTGTCTTCATCACATAATGAAGATGATCTTCCGTTTCAAGAAAGTCCATACATGTAAATAACAAAACTTCCCTGAGTTTCCCACAGTGAAAGGAGCATAGAAAAGAGGTAGTTTTTTATAGATTTCCTGAAATCCCCAAAAATTCTTGAAAAATGAAGCTATGCAGCATCCTCAAAAAAGGTATATTGTTCTCAGCCTGAACAGAACTCTAACTTGTGGAATATATGTAAGCTAACCTTCTAACATGTCTACCTCACGCAGTAGGTCACTGGGTGCACTATCTGAAGAAAGGACTCGTACAAAAGCCCGAGTTCAGAATTGTAATGCAAGAAAATAAAATTGTGTGAGGAGGAATGAGCTTTGCCTAGCTTTCTCTTTGCTAAGTATTTTTCCATTGCATTTTGCCTTCTCTTGTGATATCTTTGCTTGTTCCTGTGAGCACTAAATTGTCTCTGCAGAGAGGCCAAAACTTATATCCAGTGATAGCAAAAAAATGCTATGAAGACAGAACAAACTCAAAATGTCCTTTAGCTTGATGGTTAGTAATACTTAGATCTGAACTAATAACAATTCTTGTATCAGACTGTCAGTTGTACTACCAATAAAGTCTTGGCTATATGTAAGGTATATTTCTTTGCTGCCCTTAAGATTTTGAGGATAACACAGTTCATAAGTTGCTGAACCTCCCCTGAGATGATGGGAGTGTAACCTTGCTCCAAAACTTCAGAATATATAAGCCACTTTTGAATTAGGCATAGCTCTTGCCTAATTCTTAATTTTTAACTTGGAAAAAATCCTAGTCGTGGATTCTGGACTTCTGGAACAGAAATTTGAGACTTCATGATATTCTTCAGAAAAAAATAGTGAATAAATTGGGTGGGGGGAGGTTATTTTTATGACTGCTCAAAACATGTTCTACTGCACAAAGATTATTTTCATCCATTTATTATACGATAAATAGATTCAGATGGTTTTGCATTAGTGCCTCTACACCTTGCTATTGCACTTTTGGTTAACTTGATAATAAATAGTAACAGCTGAGACAAATGGTATTCTCTAGAAAATGCATATATGTGTGTATTATAAGCTCTATGCATGTACTTTTCTCTTACTGTATTTTTTAAAGTGTCTTTAACTTCAGTAAAAAGATGATTTCAGGTAAAACCTTATGCATAAAAATTGTAAGCTGGTGTTAAGAATGGTTTTATCAATGATAAATGTTCTTACTCTACCAGGAATATATATTTTTTGTGTTTGCAGTTGCAATTTTTTATTTTTAAATAGTTTGTTTCTGAGTGGTTATGGGGCTGCTATTTTGTTTGAGAGTTTACACAACACCTTATATTGCTTAACAGACAATTTATGTACATGATGCTGTTTATACAGATAAAAAATTGGTTTCAAAACTACTTGCAAAGACCTCTACATAGATTTGTGGTTACATTACATGGTTTCTTAAACTTTTAACAATCCCTACTTACAATGTAGAATCCCGAGTTCTGTGTTTAAGAAAACTTTCTACAAATACTTCAGAAACATTTTAGGAAATTCTACAGTTTCCAATTTAACTGATAATTTACAAGAATCTGCCAGACAATAGAGCTGTGATGCTCTGGTGGGAGCCATCACTAAGTATTGATTCATTTGAAATGTAATATAAGACAGAAAAACACTTAGTGTTTTGTTGCTAATGTGTCTGATAGTCTCAAGTGTTCAAGTTTATCACCCTGAGAAGTGAAAGTTTTCTAAAATGTCATTCATTTAGCATTTGTATGTTATACCAGGGCAAGGCTTTTTATATGAATTAATTCTTCTATCCATTGGCTAATATAACAGAAAAAATATTTTTAAAATAAGGAAGGCAACAAAAATGCAAGGATAGGGATTTTTTGATCACTATAAATTATTTCCAAAGCAGAAATTGCATTGTTTTAAGTGATGAAAACAGCTATCTTGCAACTGAAGTTCTCCAACTTCACCAAAAATCTACCCTGTAGTCTGGTTGTGGTTTTGGTTTTTTTTTTTAAACTCTTAGAGAATGGTTACTATTTACCTTTTCCACAATGGAGCTTGGGGATAATTTACCCCTCTTTTTCTTTATCTATTTTAAAGAGATTTTTCCAAAGTTAAAAGCATTTTTCCAGGTGAGACTTCATCAGGCCCAAAGTGGGGGAAGGATATTTGTACCTAAGCACTTTTTTATCTTGGTGCTTTAATATTCCAGGATTATTTGTCCTGAGTGAGTCTGGAGCTTATGATTCCTGACTAGGTGTGGAACCTTACATTTGCCCCTACATAGTTTGAGCTGCTTTTTTGGACCAGTTCTCCAGCTCTTCCTGTACTGCCTTTCTGAACTCTCGTTCTGTCCTCAGTAAAGGGGATGATCTGTTGGGCGGTAGAAGCCTGTTTTTTTTTAAGTAGAAAAGCAGATTCTGGGTACTAAGAATCTTCTTAATTAAGAATTCTTCTTAATAGAACAGATCTACAGATCTATTATAAATCTAGTCTGTCACTTCATGATTTATAGCCTGAAAGAATAATCATTCAATAATTTAAGCACCAGTACATGAGTCCCTAGTTAGGAACTCATTCACAGACTAGTCCCAGTTTATTTCTAATGTTTGTCATTTGTGAATATTTCCTAGGTAATATGAACAACTATTTCGCACATAAACTTATCATGTTCAAACTGGTTTTGTTTTTTGGAAGTTTTCAGATTTTGGACACATAAAAGCTGGGGCATTTTTATTTCTGATCTATATTTAGGTGACAGAAAAAAAATTTAAAAGGAATATAAGGGCACCTAATCAGCAATGAGTCTTGGCCTGACTCTTATGCTGATCATTTTCCTGTAGAGCACGCAGTGTGTGTGTGACAGTGCTTACACACAAAACTGACTTGTGGGTTTTACTGACTTTACCTTATATGGTGGTATACTTGATAAATATTTAATATTTTATTGTTTGATTGACTGTTAGCTTTTTTATATATGTAACTTTAGTATATTAACTTGTTAAAAGCATTCATTCTCTGTAGCATAAAATACTTCTCAGATGTTCATTAAAGGAAGATAGAGGCAATACAATTGTTGACCTCTTTTGCTTTGCCTAGGGATGTTTTTGAAATGCTGATGTCTAAATACTAGTATTTGCCTTTCTTCAAGAACTACGGTGACTATTGGGTCTCCAAACCCTGAGAATTTCCTAAAGCAGCAGTATTTTTATTTTCATTGAACTTCTGTCACATCCTATTGAGAAGGTTAACTGTGATTACTGCCTTTCAGAGGAATTACACATTTGAGAATCTACTTCATCCATTGTGCTACTTTCTCGCTAACATTTGTGCATCTGAGTGCTGAATTGAGTACAGCTGCATGAAAGTCAGAGTGAAGAAATTGGTTTTCTGGAAAACACAGTTGCACAGACAGAAATAACTTTTTACCCAAAGAAAATGAACTAAATGTTAAATATTTACTTGTAAACTTTAAAAGTTCCAGATGACCAAAGGATATTTATAATAAACATAAATAATTCCATGGTTGAAACTAAGACAAGAAAAATACTGAATTGCTTGTGTAGTATTTATTTTAAGTAAGGTAATTTTTTACATAGTCTTGTAACAACATCTTTCTTTCATTGTGAGAATAACCATGAGAAATATACGATAATCATTTGGAGCAATACTGTCTTTAAATCTATGACCCAGTTACTCTGATAATATGGCACTGCAGTGGAATGGCATGATATGGAAATTAGTGAAGTAAAACCCAACCCAGGGTATTTATTTACAAATTCTTTAAGCAAGTGGATTTTATGCATTCACTCTCTCTTGCTCACATACTCTGGCTAGGATCACTTATGTGCAATATGAAAAGCATGCCATCAAGTTCTCATCAGTTTTTCTTGACTGGATATGACAAAAAGGTTTCTGGACAATTCTTTTGCAACCCTTAGGAGTCAGCAGATATTATGCCTGAGGATCTTGCTGATTTTTGCTTTCATAAATCTTTGGCTAAGTTGATGCCTATTGTACGTTTTTCCTCATTTGTGGGTACATGGTTAAAATGTTTCTGTAGTGTGTTCTTCTTTTGAGCAAACAGAAAAAAAGAACGGTGTTTACCATATGTGGCAACCTAGTTGCCATCTTCCTTGTGTGAGGGTAGTCGTCTTCAGCTGGGAAGTCATCTGTGCAGGCCTTTTCACCTTGCTGGTATGTTGGTTTGGGTTGTTTTTCTCAGGGAGTCTTCTCATGGTGGCTGCTAAGTACTTTCTCATTGTCAACACACCATCTAATCAGATTATCTTCATAGTCAAATTATATAGCAGTTGAAATGTGAAGAGAGGAAGAAAATTGTGACATGAAGATAAAGGTTTAGGCTTTCTTTTAGATTATGTTTCTAGGCCTGGAATAATCTCTTTCACTGAATTTAGCCAACTTAACTAATTTATTTGGAGAATCTCTTGGAAATGATGTATATTAAAACTCTTTCACTGTTCCCCCAAACCAACATACTAAGCCCTCAGAAAACATCTTCAGGCAGCAACTATGTGGGTACTTTAATATTCAAGCCTGAATATGATTTGCTGCAGGGAAATCTAAGAAAGAAAATAAAATGGGTTGTTTTAACAGTTTTTTGATGTACTGCAGCCAAAATTATTCTCTACATTCTAGATTTAATAAAGTGTAATATAGTGGACAACAAAACCAAAATCCATGGTTGATAAGTGGCTTGTGGTGTCTGAGCTGACTCATAGACAACCCACAATGCAAATTTACTTAAGATTTTACATCAAATTAAACATAGGGGAACTCTTTTTTGAGTGTAAATTTTGAGCAAAACCATACTTTCCTCAATAAACCATGGTTGTGCAGACCTTGAGAAACCTTTCAAAACTCTGTGTTTATGTGATCAAACACATTGATGTGGCTATTCATTGCTGCATTCAATTAACAAAAATGTAGCATGTAAGCATTGCTGTCAGAATCCTGCTACAGTTAATGGTGTTCCTCTGCAGAGCAGGAAGCTGATGTGCTGTTGGCTTCCAGACAGACTCGCAGTGCTGACCACGTTTCTGGCTTTGACATAAAAAAACATTCTATAATTCAGGGCTGTTAGAAATTGGTCATGTTTGGCTGAGGTCACAAGAAATGATTGAGACCTTGATTGAAAGCATTGCAGTACAGAGAAAGGCCTGTAAGCAAGCAGGCACCGCTCCTGCAGCAAGTAATTAAGCAGGGAGCTAGGATGGTTTTAGTTAGACTCAGGACTGCCGTAAAGACTTTGGGCAGACGGTCAATGGATATAACTTGGCAGGAAGTGACTTGGCAAGGAGTTAGGAATTATAGCACTGAACGTCAAACCTGGTATTGCAGGACCAATTTTTCAGGGAATGTAGCTTCAAGGGGAGCTTGAGAAGTATTAGAGTGAGCTTCTGAAAAGCAGATTACCTGACAGTAAAATTATTAAGCTATACTGAGCCAGGGAAGAATCAGTAGTAAATCAAGGGCGCACTGTTTAGCCTGGAGAAGAGGAGGCTGAGGGAAGACCTCATCACACTCTACAGCTACCTGAAAGGAGGTTGTAGCGAGGTGGGTGTTGGTCTCTTCTGCCAAGTAACTAGCGATAGGACGAGAGGAAATGGCCTCAAGTTGCGCCAAGGGAGGTTTAGATTGGACATTAGGAGAAATTTCTTTACTGAAAGAGTGGTCAGGCCTTGGAACAGGCTGCCCAGGGAAGTGGTTGAGTCACCATCCCAGGAAGTATTTAAAAGACGTGTGGATGAGGCACTTAGGGACATGGTTTAGTGGGCGTGGTGTGTTGGGTTGACGGTTGGACACGATGATCTTGGAGGTCTTTTCCAACCTTAATGATTCTATGATTCTATGAAACTAACATTGTTCTACCTTTCTGCATCAGTAGCTGGAACAGCAGTTCTGACTGGATCTTTTTGGAATAATCTACTCACAATTCTAATAATAATAAACCCAGCAACATAATTTTTTTTCTCACAGTTTGTTTTGGGTTTTTTTTTGTATGGTTATACATATAATGTAAGCGGCAGTAAGAGGATTTTAACCTAACGTGATAAGCTAAATGGCAGTATTATCAAATTTGAAATGCGATTAAATCTTGAAATCTCTTTTTAAAATATCAATCAGGATGTTATGGATGTGTGCTGAGTTACAAATAAATAGCATATAAATCTACCCTGAGCTGATTAATATTGTTCTTTATAATACAGCTACCACAGAACTCTGCTAATATTTGGAATTTGCAGCCTTTCATCAACTATTTTTCTGAAGCTTCTATTTTCTCCATGGGCACAATTCATTAATCTAAAGAAAACATACAGGCTTTAGTTGCCTAGCCAGATAAATGTGACTTGAAACCTGTCTTATCTAAAATATTTGTGCTATAAACACAAGAAAAATAGTGTAAATACAACAATTTAATTAAAAGTTTTCAAGTAATTTAAACCTAGGAAGTACCACTGAATTCTACCACTGAAGAGCTCCCAAAGTAGCTACCTTTAAAATCAAATGAAATGTGATTTGCATATTTGCAAAACCTAAAACCATAAAGCTTTTATTTTCTACATTCTTTGTCATTTATAACAGTTTCAAAGCTTCCTTGAAATGGATGAGCAGCACTTTACAAATACAACTTCTAACTTTTTAATGGATTTAGTCCTTCATAACCATTAAATACAGTAGTTCTCCATGCAGGTATGATCTGGAACTAACCTTGTGATCCTCTTATTTTCTACATTACAGATTGTGATCAGGCAGTCATCAGCATGATCTTTCAGAATTGAATTGCTAGACTGGAATGACTTAAAGACATTATGTTACCATTTCTTGATAAATAAGTCCCTGCCAACTAAGTCATCAGTATATATGTTATGTCTGCCCTCACTGATGTAAAATGCATGATCTTACTCTTCTTTCATTAAGTTTCAGCACAATTGCATAACCTCCCAAGGGGGACAAGCTAATAAGACATACACGGATATTTACCAAGAGTACAATATCACAGGTGACATCCTCTATTTTGTGAAGCCCCTTTGATTGAGATGTGCCTAAGTGAATAGCTGAAATTTGTGGCTGCTCAAAAAACACTTCATTGGCTTAATCAGAAAAAGTAAATGCAAATTATTTCCCAATTTAGACCAATTCCAAAATATCCTTACTTTGGTTTTAAATGAGAACTTTTAAAAAATTGAATATAATTTTTCAGCAATATTAAATTAAACATTCGCAAGGATTTATTTTTAGAATGACTAGAACATGATTGATTTTATATTAGACTTGTAATAACAAGAGGAGGAATTAAAACTAAAAGCTAGGATATGAAAAGGGTAAGGTTAAGAATATAGGATTTTTTTTATTAACAGTTTCATCCATATACTTTTTTTTTCAAATTTGTTATAATTTTTATATTTGCTATTTCTTATATTTTGTTGTACCATACTTTATAGCATCAAGGCCTTCTCTGTTCCTCACTCTCCTCCCCCGGGCAAGTAGGCTGGGGTGGGCAAGTGTCTGGTAGGGGGCACAGCCAGGACAGCTGATCGCAACTGACCAAAGGGATTTCCCATACCATGTGAGTCATGCTCAGCAACAAAAGTTTGGGAAAGAAGGATGAAGCAGGGGAACATTTGGAGTTACGGCATTTGTCTTCCCGAGTAACTGTTATGCGTGATGGAGCCCTGCTTTCCTGCAGATGGCTGAACACCTGCCTGCTGATGAGAAGTAGTGAATGAATTCCTTATTTTATTTTGCTTGTGCGCGCAGCTTTAACTTTACCTCTTAAACTGTCTTTATCTCAACCCATGAGTTTTTTTGCTTTTGCCCTTCCAATTCTCTTCCCCATCCTATCGGAGGGGAGTAAGCAAGGGGCTGTGTGGGGCTCAGCTGGCTGCCAGGGCTAAACCACAACAATGGCCCAATTCAGTTCCAGAGAATAAAAAATGAGTAGTACTTCAGGTTCTTACAAATGAGTTTGGCAGAGGTATTTGTACCACAGTTCTAACTATTCCTGATTCTTGTACAATTGACCATCTCTCACTTGTTATGAGATAACCTTTTTTTTTTTTAATGTTCTAATATTTGGTGGTGTTTTATGTAGTTTAATATTTATGCATGATTATTAGGAAATAAAAAATTAGCAGGCTCCTAAAATGTTTAAAGGAATTTTACAGAAATGTGAACTGTAAGAATAAAGTATTGCTGTAAACATTTGCAAATGTGGGTGTATCTGCAGCTGTGGACACAAACCCCAGTAGCTTGGAATGTGGCTAAAAAGTACTTGTTCTATTTGCCCACTATTTAATTCCTTCAGAAGTAATTCCAAATAGCTTTCTGAAAATACTTTAATTCTTCCAGTATCAGTTCTTTAAGAAAAAAGCCATAGTAGTTTCTCAAAGCATTTGAAACTCTGCTACAGCTACGGAAATTTCAAATAAGAATTAAAAAAAGAATAGCGTATGACCTCATTAACTATCCCATGGCCATCTGCAAACCTAGAACCTGGGGAAAAAAAATGTAGTAATTTAAAATGTGTATATGATTGCTCTAACAACTCAAGCTTAAACCAACCTCCATATTCTCATGAGTTGGTCTTCTTTGGGATTTATTTTAATTGCTTTTTATCAATACATTTTTCTTTCGTTTCATTATTCCTGTTATAATTCACAAAGGATATCCCACTCATTAATGAGAATTAGCAAGGCATTATTAAGATCAAATGCCCTTTTTCTTTTTTGCCCTTTTGCTCAAGGGCAACTACTACAGATCTTTCTGATATCCTGGGTAGGAGGAGTAAAAGTAATTTATTTCATGGTAAATTATTCTTCAGTGCCAGAATCCCAATGTCATATGGGGCATTCAGTGACAATCCTGTTCACAATATTACCAAGAGCATTTAACAGGGCTCTTTTACTGAAGGATTTCTCTCCTGAAGGTTGAAATGTTTCATTGCTGGAAGCAGCACTACAGCTGGTGTACGAGATGAGAGAGGTAACCCTGCTCTCTGTCCTAAAGGCAGTTAAATACAGCCCTGAAGGGCACAGCTAACAGATAGTGGATTTTTATTTTGTATGTACAATTTCTGTCAAAACCAACAGGTGTTAATTCTACATTACCAAGAGCAGTACTTGGAATGTAGCTTAGTGTGTTAAATCTACTACTGCTTTCAAGCAGCAAAGAAGATTCTGCTGTTTTTTTCACCCTTGTTAGACTTTACTGTTCTCATTTGCTCATACTACAAAAAGGTGTTTAGGACTATAATATAGAAAGAGTTCTTGGTTTTCAAATTAAAAGAAACTATTTGGATTCACAAAACCAAGTATCATTGTTTCTAGAAATTGTTTTAGTTGATACTAAACAGTGATTTGATACCGCTCAATCCAGTATGTTTTGTCTTAACAGCTTCCCAAGAAGTTTAACTATGGAACTGCCATAGGTTTTTTCTTGGATTTTTTACACTTTTAGTCCATCTAGTCACTTTCTCAGCAGTTACCTGGTACTAGCCCACAGTAGCCTTCCAAGGGCCTGAATTCATCTGGTTTTCTGCTATGTCTATGAACATATGCAATCTGCATACAAGTCCAGTAGACTTGTTCTAGCCCAACTTAAATGTCGCTCTTTCAAGCAGTTTGGGACCTTCACTTTTTCTGCACACCAGCCATCACAGTATCACATTAATTAAGAACACAACATACTCCACAGATCTCTTTTATATGCTTTTATTTTCCTATCATCAAATTTAAGGAGGGCATCACACAGTATTTATTGTTCAGTCTGACATCACCTCACACACAGCCATTTATTTTTGAATTTACAGGTATACCTTTCTCTTCTGTGGTTCATTGAGCTCCATCTGCCATTAAGTTGTCATTGCTAATTCAATTAAAAAGGACTTGTTAATTCGACTTCATTTTTAATATGCACAGCAAATTTACATTAAGTATAGCCTGGCCTTACTGAGAAGGGCTTAGGTATGCAGAACTAAACTGGCCAAATGAGTCAGTCAAAAACTAGAACATGGAAATTTGTATTGTGGCTTTTGACATGCCCACACAACTGGCTTCTTAAAAGACCTTTTTATCTGAAAGTTGGAATTCTCTGGAAAGAGTGAAATGATTAGTTTTCCGCTAAAAAGAATTAGATCCATCATACAATGCCTAAATACGGTGGTAGTCTTATGATTTTCAAGGTGTACCTAAAGGATTAAAGTGCTCATTTTTTATGGAATTTTAGTGTGCAAATTGGATGTCTAACTCCTTGAGGCACCTTTACAATTAAAGGATTTCAAATAATTTTCATACTCCATAAGTGTTGTATTTATTTGTAATTGTGATGGTGAAACTGCACTTACAAAGTCTCATGCTAACTTTGAAGGTTTAATACAAAAGGCACACAAGGAGTGAAAGGAAGTGATATGGAGAAATCATCTGTAAACTCTGAGACTGTTTTCTCTAATTGCATCTTATCTCCCACTGCATCACACTTAGTTAAAACAGCAAGAAAGAGATCAAAAAGGTAATACAGGTGAGACATTGCTCCCTCAGAGGTTCAGGAATTTTTCAGTCCAATTAAATCTAGGGTGTCTGGACAAAGACAAGGAGGAGAAGTAAACAGTACTGTCATGACAGAATAAAATTTTAATATATGAAGTGTTTTGGATTATGCTGAAAGACAGAGAAAGAAGGCCTTGCAGTGTAACAAGCATGAGGATATTAGCTTTTTAAATAATACAGCCATCCTGGTCTTCTATCTTGTTTCCAAGGGGAATGAAAATATGACTAGCAGCCAAAAACTGAATTTTATTAAAGTTGTTTGTTGTCCTGTTGTATCACTAATTCCCAGGAGGTTTTTTGTTGTTGTACCAAGAAACCTGTTATTAATTAACTATATTTCTAGGAGACACGGCTTTCCAACAGATGACTGAGAAGTCTGGGCAATCCTACTTAATTCCTGCTGCTCTTCTGCAAACTCTCATCTAATGTCATCAAACACTCTCCCTTCTCCAGCAAAAGGAGTGTCCCCTGAGGCTGCTCATTTTCTCCACTCCTAAAAATATTTCCTGCTACCTCAGAATGAGAATTCGGGTGGACGGGACAGAGGTCCTTGTCACCAACAACAGACTTGTGGTATCCAGGGATCATGCTCTGAAAACTGTTACTCTAGGACATTAAATGTTTGGAAGGAAACTCAAGTGATGTTCATGCTTCAGTCAGGTAGAACACAAATACAAGGTTACAAAATCTAACAGTGTTTCTGAACATATTTTAGGGTAATAGACAGTAACAATCAGTAAATCAGCTGCTGAGGATCCCACCTTGTTCCCACTGTTGAATTAGGTTTTCACTTACATCCTTTGTCCTTGCAAAGTGTTGAGCTGTCTAATAGATAACACATTGCCCTAACCCGTACCTTGGAACCATCAAATCTGTTGCATCTGCCCTTTAATTTTTTTTTCCAAATATTTGAACTAAGTTTGGTTTGGTTTGGTTTTGAAAAGAAGGAAAAATTACTATCTAGACTGAAACTATTGCCACTGTATCCTAAACTTTATTTGCTGTTAAAACCTGTCTGCTAGAACTCACCATCATTTCATATCAAAAAGATTATGTCTTATAAATGAAATATGCTTACCAGTGTATTATTTCTTGTTTAAAAATGGACAATATTGATTTCTCTGGCTGTTACTTATAAGAGAAAATGCAGATATTTCTATCGTGGGAAACTACAAAAAGTAGCGTATTATGTAGTGCAATGTCCACATTGCACGTTAACTTTAAAATTTTGAAGTTGAACGGGTTTTTGACCAAATTAACTGTAAACTCTGAGGCAAAAAAAATCTTATATATCCTTAAGACAAAGTACTTCACTGTACACAAGACTTTGGAAATCACGCTTCTCATCACACAGTGATTTTAAAGTGTCTGCATAAAGTAAAACAATTGTTTAGTAAAGTTATCCAGTATGTCTTCTGATCCAATAAACAGAGTGTATCAAATTAAGATAGCAGGCAATAGGTTCAAAACATGCCAGAGGTTGCTTTTCCTAAAATGGGATGTTTAAACAGCAGAATTGTGTCAATGGGATATTGCAGATACTAATATCAGCTGGACAGATGATATAATGAAGAGGAATACATCAAGCATTATTAAGTATAAAAACACATCAGCTTTGACTGATCAGTCATGACTCCTCTTAAATTCTTATTCTGCTTTCAAATAATTACTTTAATACACAGTAACATTTTTGGAGACTACTGTTTCTGTCTCAGCTAGTCCATTGTCAGAAGGGGTGATTTCAAATACCTGTCTTCCTGCTGTCAGAGAGTGCTGTGGGAGCTTTACGTTACCGCCCATCTTGCACTGTTTCAGTGTGCCTGAGAACATCAGAGAAACTGCAGTTGCAGGGACTTTGGAAGTGCTACTAAAGCTGTGAGACAAGCCTTTAAGATATTTCTAACCTGATTAACAATTACTCTGCAATAGCCTAGAGTGGCATATGCTTATACTATGTCAATCAAACACTGCTAGATCATCATGACAGCATACCCAGGTTATCAAGTTCCTCTCTATTAAGTCCAATACAGGCTTTTTAGCAGAACCACGGAAAAAGAGGCTACACAGAAACTTCTTTTGACTTTGTCAGCCGGAAAGGAATGAGAAATCTGCATCATTTTCAGTATTTCCAATAAGAAGATGTAACTTCAGTTCTCAAGATATCTTAGTAAGCATCTGTCAGGGTTTGAGAATACCAGTTGTCACAGAGCAGCGAGGCATATGGTTCATAAGACAGTGTGTTGATGTGCTGTGAAGAGCATCCTCTTGGGCACAGGAGGTAATGTCTCCCACCCTCACTCGGTGCTGCTGTTAATTACAGTCATGGCTGGGAAGGAATGGCACTGGCAGATACCTCTGCTTAGATGCTTTACGTGACACTCACTGTAGTACCTTGGGACAGTGGAAATGGTGAAAAGTGGAATAATCCTATAATAAAATCAGACGTAGTAGATTATGTTCCTATTGGTGATAAAATTATAGAAATTTCATTTAATAAATATTTCATGATAATGTGAACAAAGTTTATGAGCTTTAGACATCAGGATAAAAGGCATAAGAAAACAGACTGTGAAAAGAGAAAAGGACACAAGCAAGGGAAATTTTCAGAAACAGTCAAATTTTGTGGTTACACTGTCACTTTATCTGTTTCCATAGCAAAGGTTAGCTGGTAATATGGATGTCTAACATCCTTCTGAATGCATATGAAGTTACCATATTCTAAATCTCTGACCTAAGCATGCTGGTTTTTTAGAGCTGTAAGCATTCTTTACTCTGTGTCTTAAACTTTGTGTATCAGTATTTTCTGCTGTACTGACATTGAAACGTAAGGTTAGTTCCAACAGAACCTGACTGTTAGGCCAACACAGCCTGGCGTCCCAGCCCAGTTACCAGAACTTTATAAAACAATGAAAAGAAAAGAAAAATAATCTATCAAACTAAATAAGGCATTCTGAGAAAAGCTTTGGTTTTGCACGCATAAGGTTTGTCTAGGTGTGTCACAAACTGGTAAGTTAGTATCTGTTCTAATGCTGTTAAGAGGGCTTCTTGATTCTCTTATCTAGGGATACTAGTTCATAGCTTTTAAAGGTGTCCTAGGCATAAGAATGTCCAGTGTTCAAATTAAAGATATTAACTGCAGTTGTGATTTTATAACAAAACACAAATATGCAAAACCAGTCCTTAAAACAAAGCATAGTCTCTGGTTGACCCCCAGAGAAAGTGTGTGAATTAACAATAAGATTTGTTCTGTTACTGGTTTTAGAAATTACTCCAATTAGAGGATGCTGACTAAGCATGATAGTGGTATATACATTTCTAGCTGAAAATAAGAAAGGAAAAGCAAAATATCCCTTGAGTTTCTCCTTTAAAGAAATCATTGCTAATAATGATCTCCATAATAAATGTTTTATAATTTAATGTCACTTCAAACAACTTGGGTTATTCATCCACACCAGAATTTACCTCTAACTAATCAGCACAAAAATAGGTCCTTTATATGTCCTATTGGGCAAGCAAATAAAAAAATGCAACTGATCTTGTTTAAAATACATATATGTTAAGCCTACTTATTCCTGCATCTGCCTGAGATTACCAGATCTATAAAAACAAGATCTGACCTGTTCAGTACAACGTTCAGCATTAGGAAAGGAAAAGGCAACAGACAAGGTTGTACTCAGCAATTAAAAAAAAAAAAAAGAAATTAATATAGAAAACAGCAAACCACCGAGAATTTATTTCTCCACAGACAGTTCTGTTCTTTGCTTACCTAGTTTGGAGCAATTCTTCCATATAAAGTGTTGAACTGCTTATTTGCATTTCTGCTGCTCTGCTCTCTGTGTACCACTTTAGCATAGCTGGAATTCAAATATCTGACTAAATTTGTATAGGTAGAGGAAGGTTTTAGCTAACTGTGGACACTCCTTTCCTGGTGAGGTTCTGCATGGTGTCTGCAGGAGAAGGAAGGAATGCCTATCGGAGGCCTTTCAGACTCCTCCAACAGATGCTTGCTCTAGGGAATCAATTCCTCATTCTTCCGCTTGTGTTATTAGCTTCCAATTTCCTGATGGTCAGCCTCCTGAGTGTAACTATAAATTGCTTGCTTTCTAGACATGGACTAATTTCTTTTTCCTTTTGCAGCTTGACAGAGATATATAGCTTTTCTTTAGTTTATCTTGTGCTGTAATCTCTTTTGTGCTTTTGGATCTCCAGTTCTGGTCACTATCTGATGTTTTATAATGGGTTCTGTCAAAGTTCCATAGTTGTCTATCTGAGTCATTAATTCAATATAAGTAATAAATTAATCAAAGGATTCTGCCTGCGTATGTAGTCTCTATCAAACATGTATTTTATAATAGCCTCATATTTCTGTTGAGGTGTTATAATCTTTAACCTTACTAGACACAATTTCATAACTAACTCTCTCATCCTAACAAATCTATTAGCATTTTTAGTTTCACGTAACTTTCTGAATGTTGCTATACGCTGAACTTCTCTTTCTCAAAGAGTTCCTTTGCCCCTATATAGGTGTCAGAGCCTTGCTTGGATACTTTCAAGACTCTGCAACAATACCTGTTGTTCCAACTCCTTGGGAATTCCGTTTCCTCCCCCTGTCTCTCTGGGGTAAGGTAAGAATAACATTGTCCTTTCTGTGACCATGCTCTCTTGGAATACTAGTGAGTGGTATTGGGTTCTTGAAGAAAGAGCTTACCTAGATTCACAGTAAAAAGCAAATGTTGGAGTTCCTGCAAAATCTAAAATCTCATTGCAGACAGACTGCTCTTAGGGGCTCAATGGATTTGTCTTCAGCAATTTTATGCACACTACAAGGGAATGTATGTAATCTCCCCATTATTTTAGTAATATGCAATTTGTGGCCATCAGCATCCTCTTAAGTCTTGGCCTTCACAGTCAATGGGAAGTTGGTTGGAAAATAGTTGCCCAGTTGCTTTATGCATAAAAACCAAGTCAAAAAGTGATGTTTGCTGCACTGAGGCAAGGCTTTTATTTCTGCTAATTATAACCTGATTCTGCATCACACCTAAGTCTTCCAGTGCTCTGAAGACTGCTGGACATTTGTAGCTGTACAGACTGACGGTGATAGCACACAGTCCACCTAGTGGAAAGAGGTTAAGACAACATTAGATTTTTCCCATTGTAAAGAGATTAACACAATATAGTGCATAAATACTGCACTGAAAAACACATTAATAATCTCATTTTACAAGTCATAGAAAACAATGTAATTTGCATTTTGTACATTTATTTAGCAGCAGCATCATTAAATAACTTCTGTGCTTTCCACAGAGAAGTTTGAAGCTCAGTAGTCTTTGGAAACGAGTGTGAACCCTCGCAGCTTATTGTCTGTTTCTCTATATGCATACTTTGGGTTTGTCTCAAGTGAGTACAGACTGCCTTCACACCGAGTCTTACAGCTCCTTGACAGAATGGATTTACTTTATGAGGACCATTAAAAATATTTGGCTGCCCTCTTTTCACAGTTTGTTTGTTTTCCAGAGCTGCTTATGCAAAAGTGCTGTTTCTGTCAGATGAAATATACAGGCACATTACCTTGTCTGACAGAAACAGTAAGCATCAAGGATTTGCTGAGAAGAAACATCAATATGCAGCATGTGAAGTTTTACATTTCCCAACACTACTAATTACATTATCACCTTAACATCAGCTTCTAATAATAGCTATTACTAAAATGTGTACTGCTGTTTATCTTCTTTAAAGAGAATTCATCTGACAGACTGCACAGTTCTTTTATCTCAGCCATTGCCTTAAAGTGACTCAGAACCTATTCCAGATGAATCAATGGCAATAATCCAATTTACTTCAATGATAAGAAGGTTAGAACCACAGTGAAAGGAAAAATGTCCTCCTCATATATATAGTATGATGAGAGTTGATATATGTATTTTTAAACTGTTTTCTTTGGGTTTGCTTTTTTTTTGTTTAAATTTTTTTTTTCAGTTTGAAATTAAGCATGACATGCAACCTGACTACAAAGATAAGTAGGGCAGCTGTCAGGAAAAGTGAAGTTTATTGCACTGAAAAGATTCCATGTTATACCTAATTTTAGTTATGTATTCAGGTCCTTTTTTTAAATTGTAGCTGATATATATCTTGTTTGTTTCTGAGAGGGAAAAGATGTAGTACCTCATGAGAGGGCAGCAACATATAGTAAATGAAAAAGGGAAACCATGCTGTGGATGAATATGAAAGAGAGAAAACTTGTTCTCCTTACAAAGGTATGTTATATATATATGAATGTTATATATATGTATGTTCAGCAAAATAGGTAGTGAATTCAGGAAATGACTAAAAGAACAAATGCAATCAAGTGCAGCACAGTGTTTCCAGGATACTTTGGAGATACCAAAGGTTCATGAAATATATGCACACAGTGGTTCATAGCAAGTGGCACAAGCGTTCAACAAACAGCCTGAATGAAGTAATATCTGTGCTGAAAAGTCTAGATAAGATCCCAAAATATTATCAGTAAGAATACATAGAAAATGATGGATGCTGAACATATTGAGGAAGAACATCTAAGACTAACTTGCACATAAGCATCATTTGCAAAAATGTCCGTTTCACAGTTTAATAAACTGGAAAAGCAGAGTACTAATGGTATAGCAAATAAAAATTTTTATTAAAGCCTACTGTTAAAATATCTAAGAGAAGCCAGAAACAACTGCAAATTTAGCAGGGAAAGACACTGGATATATCAAGGGTGAGGGTTAGACTGAAATCTAACTTAAGGCATCTAAGGCATGGCAGCAAATAAAGCTCTACATGAGAGGGGTGGAGAGAAGAAAATGTAAATGAAATTTTGGGGTCTTGCTGGAAGAATATGGTAAGAGTTACTGAAGTAAGACTGAGGTAACAGGAAAATCATTGGAGCACAAAACCATGAAAGCCCAAGGAAGCAATAGGTAAGCCATAAATAATTTACAGTGTTTGAAAACACTTCAATGATCAAAGGGGGAGGAGAGCAGAGAGAACATCTTTGGGTATAGCCAGCCCCAGTTTCTTACTCTAAGAAAGTAGTTCAGAAGAATTTGAGAGGTGAAAACAACAGACTACTTATGTTCCCCGACATTATAGAGAATTAGAGTGAAGAATGTGAATTGAGAGCTTGGATGACAACTGTCAAGTATCACAAACCAGGACTGCAATAAAGATTCTGAATTCAGTTAGCAGTAAATCAAGTTTGGAAAGCCCTTAAACTTTGAAATTCTGCACTAGATGCAGAATAAAAGAATGTAATTTCTGATGCAATTCTTCACCCTCTGCTCCTTTTCTTAAGTACCAACAGAACTGACACCAAACTGCTCAGTGCCTCTGAATGATCACTTCATATCACAGCTCTTCCTTTTTCACCCTATAGAAATCCTGTTAAATAACCAGCTGTGTCCTAATAACTTCTTTGTGTTCAGCAAACATTAGTCGTTATGTTCTAATGCTTTACAGTGTGCAGTTTGCAAACTACAGAAGGCTGTTTTGCACAAATTAAAAAAAGTAAAGGTTTGCAATAACCATGTTTCCTAACTCTTCCTAAATGAGTATCTATCATGTCATACAGATCAATGTCTTTCAGCATAACAATCATTTTAAAGCTCTGCTCCCCCAGTTTCTTCCATATTTGCCATAATTGCATAACAACAGGTATTTCACATCCTGTGGTACAAAATGTGGATTTCCTTAAAAAAATTCATATAGAATGTATTGTTATAGGCATGTCAGCCATAAGTATAACACACAAAAACATGGGAAGGATTATAAGCGTAATAACATTTCAGGTATACTCTTGAGAAGGAAAGAAAATGAAGTTACCACACTGTGATACAGAAACCTATTGCCGCACCAATTTCTGTAGCTTCTCCATAAAAAGCACAGAGTTCAAGTCTATTAGTTATGCCACAGATTAAGAAGCATGTCAAGCTTGTCCACACTGTGTAATACTGTTTTTCCTAACTATCTTATAGTACGTACTACAACTACTTAGATTGCACTAGGATTTCAGAGAGGTTATTAGAATTTATTAATCCTGTTGGAAAATAAACAAACTGAAACAATATCTTGGAAGTAATGAAGTATCTGTGTTAACTTTCTTTCCACAACTTGTTTGTTAGTACTGTAGTTTAACTGCCCTTGTCTAATAGGTAAGGTTAGCATAAATATACAAAATATACTCATTTTCATATGAGCGGCTCAGTAGGATAGAACATATATATCCTGTTGTTTATCTACCGTTCAACAAATTAACTAATTAAATATAGTTGGAGGGATTGACATTTAGGGGAAGCACAGTTCAGTTTCTCAAAACAGCCAAGAAAACCATGATATTTAAGTTTATCAACCTATTTGGAAAAGAAGCAGGAGTTTCTTTAGTGGTAGTGTTTTTCTTTTTAGAGTCTTTTGCCTTTCCCTCCCTCCCCCCCCCCTCCCCCCCCCCCCCCCCCCCCCCCCGAAACTAAATCTTATAGTCAATGATTCTGGTTTAGAAAGAAATGAAATAAGTTAGGCTGATAGGAAATCGCATAGAACGACTAATTTAGGTGCATGGACAGAATAGTGAAGGTAAACCTCTTGAAATATTTTGTAAGAACAAAATGGAAAAGACAATTGTGGACCCATTACAATAAAAAGTTGTCATTGAGCAGGAGGGTATTTAGATGACTTGGGTTTTCATGGGAATGCAAAGCAAGATTTATGTCTTTTTGGTTTGGCAGAACACAAAGCTTCTTAAAGTACCAAAGGAGATAAACTGAGTACATGAATTTTTTTTATATTATCCTTAAGACTTATTTCTATATAAATGTTCTTAATGACGAATATTTCCTTTGATTCAAGTTGTCTGTTATATTCCAACTATTTTCATGAGGACTGCCTAGATTTGCTAAGGCTTACAGTTTTGGGCACTAAAGATTCAGTATTGTGCCAAGTGGTATAATGGAGGGTAGAAATAGATTCTGTATCCTCAGTTTTCTGCTCCATTACCAGCTACACCATTTTTTTTTTATGTATCACAGAACAGGGATGTCTGTTCTAAGGGGAGAGGAGGTGGGAAAGATCAAACAGGGTGGAGCACACAAAGACTCCTGTTTTAGGAAAGCCCTGATCTATTTGATGAAGATGTACCCAAATGCAGCCTTACAGACTCACCTTCTGCCTCGTGCTCTCTGGAATATTTGGTTCATACTTGGTTATTAGAAAGTTTGAGATGTGGGAGGAAGGAGCAGCCTCCTACAGAATTGTCCTGGTTTCAGCTGGGATAGGGTTAAATTTCTTCCTAGTGCTGTGTTTTGGATTTAGTATGAGGAGAATGTTGATAGCACACTGATGTTTTCAGTTGTTGCTAAGTGCCCTCCTAGTCCAAGGACAGCTCCCGTGCCTACTGACTGAGCTAGGTACACAAGATGGGAGGGAACATAATCAGGACAGCCAGCCCAGCTGGCTAATGGGGTATTCCATACCATGTGACGTCATGCTCAGTATATGAAGGGTAGGCATGATCCAGGAAGTACCGATCGCTACTTGGTTATCGGTCAGCGCGGGTGGTGAGCAATTGCATTGTGCATCACTCATTTTGTATATTTTATCATTATCATTATTATTTTCCCTTTTTTTCCCTGTTCTGTTAAACTGTCTTTATCTCAACCCATGGGTTTTTTCTCACTCTCACCCTTCCGATTCTCTCCCCGTCCCGCTGGGGGTGGGGGGAGTGAGTGAGCGGCTGCGTGGTATTTGGCTGCCTGCCAGGTTAAACCACGACAAGAATAAATCAGGGATATGTCAAAGAGCCTTTCATTGCTAAGAGATTACAGGAATTTGGATGAGATTTTGTTGAAAAGTCTGGTCGGCTTTGGCCCATGTCCTGTCTCAGGCTGAAGCGCTTGAAACAACCCTGAGATTTCCAGACCCACTGTGCACAATCCGTGAG
This sequence comes from Calonectris borealis, assembly GCF_964195595.1. Classification (NCBI taxonomy): domain Eukaryota; kingdom Metazoa; phylum Chordata; class Aves; order Procellariiformes; family Procellariidae; genus Calonectris; species Calonectris borealis. The sequence continues at coordinate 82,346,481 of NC_134313.1, read as the reverse complement.
GCTGAATGGCATGTATTTACAGCCTGTGGCTGAATAATAATGATGTCCTTGTCTAGCCGTGGTTAGTACAACCTCCACTAAACTGCACAACATTAGTTGCAATCTCTCTGTAGAATATATTATGCTCACAAGCTGTACAACAGCATTGCAGCAGGCTTCTGTTGGCTAATGGATCACCTAAGCGAAATGACTGGGAAGATTGCAGCTGAACTCCCATTTGACAAACGTCTTAATCATAAAATTGTCACTTCCTCCTGTGCTGCCTATACTTGGAGAATGGTGGCCTTGTCACATCAAGGTTAAATTACGTAGGTAAGCAGCAAAGTAATTAATGGTGACTTACAGACACCCGCCATAATTATCATTACCACTTGTGGTCCCACAGTTTCTGGTAGTAGCAGTGCAGTATTTTTTCATAGCATTAAAATTCAGACTATGTTGTACTGTGAATAAACTCATGTCAAACGAATCAGTAGTGTCTGCTACACAGGGATACTTTTTAAGGTATTCTCTCAGATTTAGTGTAGATATTAATATTACATCTGTTAAGTGGCTGTGGAACCAGTTGAAAAATTGATGTGCAAAACAAAGAGGGGGAAAAATGAAACTAATGTGAAACATTCAACATCAAATCCAATGAAAGACAGTTTTTGCAAGCTATCTTGAAATTATTGTAGAATTTAACACCTTTAAGCAATCTGGATTTTCAGTTATATAACTTAATGGGATTTGAATTTTCCTTGTTGATAAATCTGAACTGTTGGAATTTGCATATATGTTTATGTAAATATGCCGAGAAACACTGAAATTATATCGGTTTCTAAAATGACATATGACAAGTAAAAAGTCTTGACATGAAAATTTTCTCGTGTTACTCCGAAACCCTTTTCTCTTTCTTATTTTCCACATATAGCCATTGCATTAACCAAAGTTTGCTTATGACAGACCTTACTAAGGATAACTACCTACCCATAACATAATACCAACTATGAAAATGTCATATGAGACTATTGCTGTTTCTCTAGTGGTCAGATATTACAGCTAGTTATCATTGATGCCACGCCTCTGGAGACCAGCAACTTCACCTTGTGCCTGAGACTGTTGTCATGACGGAAGCAAATACACATCTAATATATGGAATGCATGATATCAATGCAGTTTTTTAGTTACAGAGATAAGGAAAACTAGCATCTTTAAAAATAAAAAGAAACACATTTTTCAATAGCTTGAATCTTGTATGTCAACAATATAACTAAGACGAAATCACTAAATATTATTCTGTTCTGATAAAACCGTTAAATGATCCTCAGCAAAACAAAAGGTCCTACACTGTTTCAAGTGGCATGAAGCCATACACATGTATCTAACAGAAATAGCTATGCCAGTATATAGTCAAGGTGCATTACATTCTAAGAAATAATCAGAGATGCTGTTTACCCCTTCAATAGATAACTCTTAACATGATAACTTCTCTTCACTTAAATAGTCTCTCGTAAATAGACTCACAGCTTGAAAACCTGTGAGTATTTAGGTCTGCAAATACTCCTGTAACCCACATTCATTTGGAAAAAGAAGGCTTTATTTATGGATGCTCTTTAAAAAAGTCAAGTTTTCATCTGAAAGAAGATGAAGATATGACTTTTTTTTTTTTCTCCCCTCTCCCATCCCTCATGCATACAGGCTTTGTTTTCTCCATGTTACCTAAAGGAGCCTTTCTGTTTTCTTTTTTCCATATTTTTGGAGCACAAAGCTATGAATTGCTTCTCCTCACAATTTCAGTAGATTTACAGTCACTCTTCAGAAATCTATGAAGATCAGCTGGGGCAAAACAGAAGAAATGAGAAGGAAATATACTCTAATACATGGGGTTTAAACCTTCACAAAAGGAAGGAAATCACGGAATACTAGTAGTGAGAAAGGCAATACTTTGATTTTGATACAAAAAATAAGGAATGTGCATGATTAAGAAAACACTAATGGTCGCAGCAGGTGCAACTGTTGCCTTATTCTTTCCTTGTAATTCTTGTTGTGCCTGTCACAAAGAAATGTTAAAGGAGGGATTGATGAGGAAAGTAGGAATGTGCTGCTAAACTTTATTTTTAATACAACTTACATACTTTTTGGGTTGGGTTTTTTGTTTGTGTTTTTATTGTTTTTTTGTTGTTGGGGTTTTTTTCTAACATGGTTTACCTTTCCACTAAGCAATAGCAAACTGCTGGGTCTTAACAGGACAGCTTCCTCATGAGGAAAATTACTCATGTAAAGTGTGAAAATATTTTATTTTAATGATACAACAATTCTGAGAGTGATGGTCAAGCAAATAACAATTAATTCCCTTCTCCTTTTTCTTCCTCATTTAAACATCAGTGCAGACATCCTGTCTGAAGAAACAAAAGTCATTTCAGGAAAGAAACTTAGTCAAAAACAAACAAACAAACAAAAACTTCTGAAAGTATTTCTTTTCCTTATTCAAAATTTCCTTTCTCTCTAGGGGTTTCTCAGTCATACTGCATTTAAGTTATGTATTTCCTAATTGCAAGAGCTTTTATGAACAATAAAAGTTGCCCAAAGATGATCCAACAAAGGACAGTTACATGACTTTGGGCACTATGTAGAGTAATGAAGGCTTTGGAAAACTATTTTAAGAGTTTCAAAAAATGTAGCTCAGAAGTTGGGTTTTTTTGCTAAATACTGGGGGTAGTGGTTAACAAATCTGTGTAAGATTCTAAAAAAACACAGGCCAAGTCCACAATAACTATTGAAACAGAGACTGCTCACAGATAAGTATGAATGCATGGTGCTACTTCCTGAAAAAAGGAAAAGTATCTTCTATCACTATTTGACATTTACTTCTGCAAGTTTATTCATTCTCTGTCATTCAAAGGGACTCTTGTAGCTATCTCCGCTATGCAGCAGAAGGCTGTGTGACAGAGCAACAGGAAAACGTGCAAGACTGATAAATTTTTATTTATTCTAAGTGATTTGAAAGAATGTGGTAACCCAAATATTCCATACAGATGACAGGAAATAAATAATTCTGTGAAAACTTATGTCCTTCCAGAATGATCTTGGTAACTTTTAAGGACCAGATAATTAATAATAGATCTTCTTGACACTGCTTTGTCCGTTTGATTTATGCAGATTCAAGAAACAGATACATTTATTCTTGGAGGTTAATCCTAATTTCAAGTATTGATTTTCTTACCTAAGGACATGGCTGGTTTTTTAAGTAAAACATTGCCTTGAAAAGTCTATTAAACTGTATTTCTTTTCTGCTTGGAGTCAGTTAATTTTTTTTTTTACTTAAAATTTCTCTTCTTTTTAATGCTAAGTGTAATCTAATAAGAAATGGAAGAGGATGTTATTTTACTAAAGCAGAGACTGTATACCCCTTAATCTAGCAAAGTATATTTTAAAGAAAACAACAACCACCTTGAAAAATTCCGTCTAAAAACTACTCATAAGAATAATTAGAAGCTATTTGGACATCTTTTATTATCACAGACGTTTAAAAACTAGAATGCAAAGGTCTTCCTTTATACACACAGAATTTGTCTGGAAGGACGAATTTAGGAACCTGACCAACTTCGGCATTTTCTGATCCTCCAGAATGATAAACTAACAGTCCTCTTGTGGTACATGAAAGATCATGGTAAATCCCTGAAAAGCAAGGCAAAGCCTGAGCATATTTTTGTCTGAAGACTGAACAATAAATGCGGGGATAAAGGAAGAAATGCTGTAGCCTTCTGTTTTCCACCCTGAAGACACTCTTGCCATGAATCTCCAGCCATGCGATTCTTTTCGTACCAACTGTCAGCCTGACCTTTGGTTGCACAAAGGCTGTGTTTGTAATGACACCATTGGGAATGCATTGCTTTAGCTATTAAATATGTGGACTTCTGAGGTGATTTATTTTTTTCTCACACTTCTTTCTGGTAAAATACAGGGTGCAGATTAGGGCAAGTCTCAATAAACTTGAAGAATGAGTAGAGCTTAATATAATAGGTCTTGACTGAAATACTTCTGATCTCATTAACTTTTGCTGTAAAGTTATTGTTTGCAGGACTTGTGTTTATCTTGAATTTTGAACTCCATTGTTAGTTGAAAAGGCTGGTTCAGGTCTTCTGTGAGTGTCTGATGCTCTAGACAGACCATGTAAGTGCTGCTAGTTCCTAATGATGTTTCTGTTACAGATCTGATCAGTGGTCTACATTTTGTAATATTCAACCTACCCATGGTTCTTTGCCCCAAACCTTTAATAGGAGTCTCTGGCAGAAGTGATTTTTTCTACATTCCTCCTTCACTACATTGGTGTGAGATGTCAGAAGAACTGAGATGAAAATGCTGAGACAAACTAAGATGTTCAGCTCATGACTTTTTTGTAGCGATGTGCAGAAGAAGAGATATGAAAAACATCCAGATGTTACGGTCAATTTTCTTTTTAATGTGATTTTAATTTTTTTAGGAATTTTACTTAAGGGAACAAGTAGCATTCCTAATTGAATGGAAAGCTCAATAAGGTGGGCTTGTTTTGCCTCATAATAATGAAGAGGGAATGTTTATTACAGAAATCCTGTTAATACCTAACCAGTTGTTATGTTGATCTATAGTTTGTGACCATACTTATCTAATATGAGATTTTGTTTACTTGTATGTATTATTAAAATCCCAAATTAATATAGAAGTTTAATAACTATTTCTTCATGAAGCTTGTGCCTGTTAAAAATCATTATGTGCCATACTTAAAGATTGGCATCACATGAAGACACAAGAAAACAATCATGTTTCTGCTTTATAAATTGCTTGTTAGTTTTTACAATTTTAGTGGAAGTCAGTGCTTTAAAAGACTTTTGCCCTTTTAAGTGATTGTGTTTGACTTGCTTACCACCAGAATTTTTTAAAGGAAAATGAACATGTTTCTACTTGTGACTGATTCAAGTAGAGTACTCTGTAAACAACCATTTCTCATAATACCTTGAATTTGCTTTGAAGATTCATATGCTCTATTTCATTCCCTAACATAAAATTTGCATGTGTATTTTTCCCACATTATTGAGTGCCTGCTGTATATCTGTAAAAGATAACCTTTCACTTGTTAGTGACATTTCCAAGTTCTTTTAATTTATTCTGTAGCTTGTTTAATACTTTCAAGAAACAAAATGATGGTGCATAGTGATTTTATTCTGCTTACAGTAAAGAATTTAATTTTTTTTAATTGTGCCTCTCTCTCACGCTGTTTCAGTGCTAGTTAGTGTCTTAGAGCAGGGTCCTCAAGCCTTTTCATTTCTTCTCAGCTCTGCTACTTGCAGATTCTTCCTAGCTTCCATTATGCTTTTCTAATTCCAGAATAACACGGTAGTAATGAAAGTCCTCTTTGCGAGGCCTTGCTTTGCTTTGCCATACAGCTTAACAGGGGTCAACTCAGTACAGTGTTAAAAGATTTTAAGATAATTTTCTGTAGCCAACAGCTGTTCTTGTTTTGCAGAGGGTGTGATTTAGTCCAACAGATGGACATTTATGGTATCTTACACTTGTGCTCTTCGGGGTCCTGATTTATCACAGTAACTCATTGAAACCACTGAAGTTAAACAGGCATAACACTGTAGTGACATAGTGATGAATTAGGTTTTTATTGTAGTTGTGCACAGCAGTCCAGACAACTCCAGAGATTATAAAGTATGTTGTTCTCAGAATTTAGGAATCAATCTAAAGTCTTTAACATTCTCAGCTTGATTGGTCAGTTATATTGATGGTTTTTTGAGGTCACAAAATAATTCAGTCTCAACAGTTTAAGCAACTTTTTTTTTTTTTTTTGAGTTGCTTTTAGTTATTAAGTATAGCTTTCTATAGGACACTGCCACAACTGTTGTATGGTGCATCTGTGTGCACCCAGAACGTGGGGAGTTCACTCGGAATAAAGAGAGGGTAGAGAGAGAAAGAATGAGCTGTTACTGTTTCTTCCTTGTGGTCAGCTTTTAACTCTACCAAAAATGAAGGAATACAAACTTCCTGAGAACACCGGGAGGCAGAGTTGTTAATCTTACACAAAGTACCTAACTTTGACAAAACTAACTTTAACAAAGAATCTAACACATCTGGGTTTTTGGCAAAGAACAAACAGTACAGATTGCTTCAGTACGCCAGGCAGCATCACTGATCATCTGATAAATCTATTTAGATTACAACAGTGTGTGGTGGTGCATTCCCCCCCTTCCTCTCCTAGGCCAATTGTTGATCTCAGAAATTCCTGTGAAACCTTGGTCTTGGTATACTGAGTCAGGAGGTTGAGCGGCCCTTGGCCGTATCAGAAACTCTGCATGGCTGAGGCCGGGAATGTATTCCTACTGCCTGGCCCGGGTGTCATCCCCTGATACCCTTATCTGAGTCGTAGTTCAAGTAGAACAATGTCAGAATTTTATTAACTACCACCTTGGACTGTGGCCAGGATGGAAATTTATGGATGACTAAAGCCAATCATCTTGCGAATCTATAAACGGGGGTCCTAAGTGAGACCCTTTGAGCTCTTCTGCATGGCAGTGGGCTGCACCCAGCATCTCCCTCTGGGTGGGACGCCTCTCAGAGCTCGCAAACTCTCGAGTTTGTGGTATTCAGAGGACCATCACCAACTGACACAGGACCTGGGCTGAAACACTCCTTGAGGCTCTACCCTTCACCCGTTGAGAAATGCCAAGACATTTGACGTGAATATTTCACTGAACTCGAGGGGAATTTTTAACAGGTATATTATTGAATATTTATCTATTTTTGTGTCTGGGCGCGTGTGTGTGTGAATTGATGGAGGTACCTGCTGGCAAATATAGTCTGTTAAAATCTATCTTAAACTGTGAATGAACCTTAAACTGCTGCTAAACACATATAATCCCTTAGACATAAACTGTTGACCGGGTCTGGGACTACGATTGGATCCAGCTGCACCTAGACTCCTCTCTGAGAAGTTTAGAAAGCAAGGGGGTCTACTCTGAATCTTGTGACTCAACGGGACGGTCTCCCTTGCCCTTTTTGTATTAGACATAAACCATTGTCCAAGTCTGAGACTAAGATTGGATCCAGCCACACCTAAGTTCATCAGGAGTTTAAAGAGCAAGGGAGTCTTCTCCAAACCTCCTGACTCAACAGGAGCATCTCCCTTACCCTTTTCCATCCTTGATCTCTGTATAAATCATTCCAATCCAATTCTAATACGATTTTCCTTTGTATAATTCATCCATGTAGTAAGTGATAGAGTGATCCTTGCCATCGAATCCTGTTAAGTTGTGCTTTTATAAATTTCTACTAAAATCACTTTCTGCAAATACCTTTGATGGTGATTTTTTAAGTAACCTCTAAACCACTCACTCATGACACTGTGGTGAGGGTAATTCATGTCATTAACAGTAAAAATAATAGTAAAAATTGAAATATTTATGATGGATTTACGGATTTATAAATATGTGCCTTGATCTGTGACAAAGTAAGTACACATGGAAACTTACTTTACAAATTTAAAGAGAAGAAACAAAAGCTTTCTTTTAGCACAAGCCAAAATCAATAGCGTAAATATAACCTGTTTACCATATACATACATGGAATATATCTGCAAAGAAAATAATGGTGTTATAGAAGAACTTGGCATGCCTGTGCTGGTCTAATCAAGCTAGCACGATAATAGCAGTAATGGTGATTTATTGAGAAGACTCAGAGGATGATATTACATCCATAAATCTAGGCCTCTTACTTCTTTGCCCCATCATGTGATCTGATGCCACAGCAGAACTCAAACCATATGCTGATATTCCCATCAGAACTGCGCTCATCCTTGTATTACAAGATTACTTTTTTAAAACATTTTATGAACTAAGGGTCTTGATGCAAGAAAATATCTTGCTGACATTCTTGGGCTGAGCGGGAGGAAAGAGTCCGTGGTGGTACTCCACCATCATACCTAGTTTTCAGTTTGCATAAAGTAGGGTATAACACTTTGTTATGCCTCATAGAGCATCCAAGGATGTCCCGTATTTAGAGACATGAAGAAAGCTAGTCTTTTAAGGATCATTGTGATGCAAATCAGGAAAGAACAAGACACCAGTCTTTCTTCAAATGCAGGAATGATGAAGTCATAAAATTTTGTCTCCTCGTAGGGATATTTCTCATCATACTGCTAACCACAGCATGAAATAAATTCTGTCAACAGTCATTTTGTTTCTTTGCATCGAAGAGTATTTTGTACATCTAGAAAAGGGATCTGGAGGTATAGGTCTGTGGTTCTGCTGTGTCTGTCAGCTTAAACTGCCTTTAAAGTACCCAATGATACTCATAAAAAGCACAGACTATCCTGTATATTTGTTTGAAAATGTAAAGGGTGCAAAGAGATATACACGCAGGTGATTTTTCTATATCTGGAACAATAATATTTTATGTGAACAAGATGAAAAATGAGCAAGCTGCTATGAATGATTCACCTAAAAAAGAAAAAAAAAAAAAAACACAAACAGCAGGAGGTTACTCTGCTTTGCATTGTCAATCTGTGTTAAGCAACTCAGAACTGACAGTCATGAAAGGAAAGTATTCCACTGCCTTAGGATACTGAGCTTCAATTGATTTTTGTTTAAGGTTGTGAGGATTCAACACTTAAGACAGTTAGTTAATGTCACCTGCTGAAAAAGGACATTATGTGATTTGTCCTGGATTCTGATTTCTCACCTAACATAAATTTACTGTCTGGGGACTTGGTCACTCAGTATGTGAGAGGCCCTCATTAAGACTTCATTGTAATGCAGACCTAAGGAGGATGTTTCTAGCAGTCCAAAGCTGGAATAAAAAGTTCTTCTGAGCTCTCATCTTCTTCTACAGTCATCTTTGTACTTCTTTTATGTACCAGATTAGTGGCTATTTTTGAATAGCTAGTGTCTGCGTGAGCTCCCCTCCTACTCCCTTAAATTTCAGGGGTCTTGGTTCCACCTGGATGTGGAACAAGAGAGATTTTTGCAGCATTTCTTACACGGATCTTGTCAGGATCTATTTGCAGATCTCTTTTAAAGCAAAAACCTCATAAAAATGCTGTTGGGCTGGAGCTCTGTTTCCATCTCCGGTAGTTTTCAAAGTCTTATCTTTCTACCTGTTTTGCTGCCATTCCTGGTTTCATTTTGGATTTTGCACAGTTTTCTGTTTACAACAAAGGCTTATGCAATCATGTTTTTCTGTCTGTTTGCATGTGCTGTAATAAAAGACTGCTGATGCTCATGTCTGCCCACAAACCTCCACGTCTGTGTGTGCAATTCCCCTGGCATCGCCAGCCTCTTTCCTATAAAGTAATAGGTTTTTTTCAGGAAAATGCAGCAGTTTGTGCATGTACCATAGCACAGTTGCTAATGTAAATAGGAGTTATTAATATTCTTAACACCTTAAATAGCAAACTAAGAAAACTTTGTTTTCTCCACCAGAAAAATACTGCTACTATACCATTCTTTTAACTGTACTATAAATAGCAGGAATTGCAAGGCTCAGTGTTGACTAGGTGTGCAATTGCATTAAGTAGCAATGGGAAAAAGTTCAGCTCAGACTAAAACAGTTTTCCTGCTCTTTATATAATGCTAGAGACATTTTTCTTCCTTTATTTACAGAAAGAATTTTGCCAATAAGAATCTATACTTTGGTGCTGAATGATTTTGTTTGGCTGCTGAATGGTTTTATTGATTCAGCACTAAGTAAATTGCTGATTCCTCATGATTTTTTACTGTTTCTGTCCACTATACATCACCTTTCCCTTAGGGAAGATATGAATGATATATAAATTTATGGTTTGAAAATATTTTCCTTTCATGTTGAAGAAAGGACTCAGTGTGGGACCTGTGAACGCAACATTTTTTTCCCCTCTGAACTTATAGTTCAAGCAGTTCTCCTTTGTCTTCAGCATGAGGTCAGACTTCTGCTTCTCCTTTTGTACTTGCAATAGATAGAGAACTCCTGAAACACATCCATGAAATTCATTTTCTAAACTGAAGTAGTATTGCCAAACAGTCTGGTTTTAGCCAAACAGGCTATCCAGGATACAACTGGACATTCAAAATGGTGAATCTAATGAGGCAGTGGAGACATCTGACTTATGCCATGTTACGTGGGGAATAATACTAAAGGTGTTAAGTAACTTAACTCTAGGGGTAATCTTCAACTTGTAAGAAATTGTTGTTGTTTTAAATGCTTCCAATCTTCCTTTTTGTTCATTTGATATTTTTATTGAGAAGCTAACTCATCTGGATCTAGCCAAAAAAGAATGATGTTTCAGCAGTTTCTCATGAAATCTGATTTCACTATAGGCCACCAGATACTTGAACCACCATGAGTGCTAGCTGCTCCCCACTACCTGCTGTTAGCTATAGCCCTGAAAAGAACCCTGTATTCTCCCTGTTGTGTAATCCATTGTTCCTACATTTGCTGACCCTGTGCATTTATTTATATTGAAATAAACATAGTATCCCTGAGGAGGACATCTGCAATTTTTGTGAAACATCAGGATTACATTATTATTGTCACTCAGATAGATACCTCTTTTTGGTTACATTACCCTATGAGTTACATAGTGTTAGCTTTCTGTGGAGCATTTATTTTCTATGAAACATGCAGAAAGACCCACTCATATAGGGCATTACTTCACCAAATCCTATTCCTTCTAGTCATTTTTCATGTTATGTTTTTCATGGATAGAGATATTGAATAGTCTAACACAATTTCTTCTTTCTTTCTATTTATTGGTTTTTCATTAGCAATCGGGGTTGCAGGAAAAAGAAAAGGATTAGCTGAAAAGTAATGGCTAGAAGGAACAATTGAACTCATGCATGTGGGAAAACACAAGCAAAAGTGGTTTTTTTCCCCAGCAATATGGTGTTGCAGTGTTGGTTTTGTTTTTTCTTTTCCCAAGGCAAGGTTCAGATGTATGAGAAAAACAGTAATAGCCTTAGCAAAAGATTTGTTTTATCAACCAAAAATTATTGGAAAATGTGCTTTGCAGTAACTATGTTGCAAAAACAGAAAAAGCAGGTTAAATACCAAGAAGAGGAAAAAAAGAATAAAGTACATTCATAAATAGTTCAGTGGAAAAAAGAAACCAATATGTTTTACTGATATCTATAAACTTTTTAATATCTCAGATTAGAAATGTTTGGCTAAGTCACTTTTTATTTACAAGAGTATTTGTGGGGGGATAAATGAAGAGATTACTTGCAAATTCATGACATTTTTACTGGTTTTAGAAATATTTTTAGGAAGTCTTTTATTATCTACAGAATATATTTTAAAATTATGAGTATGAGAATTCTTCTAAAGCATAAATTGTTATAAAATTAATGTGATCAATGAAATAGCAAATAGTTAATAGCAATTTAAAATAGCAAATAGCAAATATTTTATAGCTGAAAAATGAACCAGGGTTTAAAACTTGCTGTAAAAATGCACTTAAAATTGCAAAGAAGAGAAAGAAGGTCTATCTGAAAATACTTTATAAGCAGAGGAAAAGATTCAGTTTTGAAAGTGTTCACATCTTTGAGTACATTTGAATAGGTATGCTCATGTATAGTTTATGAATATCTCTGCCCTGTAAGAATTCCAAATCTACTACGATACTGTGCATGCCACATTGGGACTTCCACTGAAACCAGCTAGCATCCCCTGGGATAAACTTTTCTTAAAAACTTTTTTTTCTTTTTGTTGCATTTGTATGTGCAATGCTATAAGTGAACCTGACTTGTTTAAGAATGATGGTATAACACATCCTAATGATGTCCCTGTTTTCTTTTGAAGTTGATAAAAAAGCATCATTATCTAGAAATTCGTAAAAGGTAAAAGAGCCTTCAGATTTTTTGTTTTTAATGTTTTAAAGCAAAGTATTGCAAGAATATATAAATGTGGAATATTTATTTTTATGGCATTTTATGCAGAAAGGTTTCTCGTTCTATAAGAAACAGTCTTACAAAATGGACCTGTTAACCTTAACATGCAGTATCTACATCTATATATAAAATTCATTGAAAATTCAGTAAACGCACTGAAGGCACAAGATAAAAGTTGAAAGTTTCAGAAGAAATGGGAGTTATACACACTACTGAGCACAATAAATCAACAATATGGAAATTGTCCAGTATAAAAAGAAACTCTTTCTCAAATACCCTGAATGCAAGTAAGCTATATAATATATAACAGAGAGATAATTAGATTGCACTGCAATCCAGCTTAAAAAAATAAATCTCGTAAACTCTTAAGAGTGATGTTATCCATTCCCCATGAGTCTTGGAAATGATGACACACCTGGCTTTCCAAGTATCAGCTGAAAGAAACAACAGCAGTCTCAACAACGTAGTGTAAAAGAAAGCCCTCTTCTATTTTCACTTTTTAACTACTTTTCTTCTTGAAGGAAGTCAGGGGACATTCATAGCTTGTAGAGAAGGGAGGAAGTAAGGGTATAAGGACAGATATACTGAATGAAAGCAAGAAGTCTGCCTAGCCCACTATTTTGTGGCCAAAACTAGAAGCCTAGAGAAGATGATGAAACAGTGTAAACACAGAGTAATGCATCCTCAGGATTTTCCAGCCTGAAAGGATTAAATATTTGGAGATTCCATGCATTATAAATGATATCTTTGTTTTTACTCATATAAATATTAGTGATTTTTACAGTGCACTCTTGTTCTATGAATTTATCTAATTGATTAATGAACTCATAGCATCTTGCAGCAAAGAATTCCTCAGTTTAATTACAATGTGCCAAGAAAACCACCTCCGTCTGATTGTTTGGAACCTGTCACCTCCTAGCTTTAATTGATGTCGTCATTAGCTGTACTGGAGGAGAGTGAAACATATTTCCTAATTGCCTTTTCCATGCTGCTCATGATTCTCCATTCTCTTCCTCTTTCCGCTCTTATTTTTCTCTCTTTCAAGATTTAGAAACAAACAAACAAACGAACCCACAACACCTATGTATAGAAGAAGTGTTTGATATGGAATTCATTCTAGACCTTTGATCATCCTTAACACCCTTCTCTGAACCATTTCCAGTATTATCTGCTTTCTGAGGAGAAAAAACAAGGATGCTACTAGGTCTTCAAGATGGGGGAGGGACATGGATATACATAATGGCAAAATAATGATCTTTTCTCTCCTAATAAAGTGCTTGGATTGATGTAACAACAAGGAGACAGCATAAACTACTCTGAAGCTCATTATGTCTTCCAAGAACTTCTTGTGCCTGGTGTTAAATAAGCCTATCACATTGAGTTGCTAATTATAAATTTTTTTGTAGGAGTCAAACCTTGTTCAATTTCTCTCTAGATATAGTGACATATCACGTTGTTCTTATTGAAAACTTGGGTCCTTTTCATTTCAGATACAAAATGTCTTGCCTAAATGGTAGTTCTGCAAGTTTCCCAGTCCAGCAGTTTATTCTCAGATGAATTTTTATCTATAATTTCAAGTGATGCAGATATTTCATGCTCTCAAAGTGTAGCTGGCGGCAGCAGGACCAGTCACACTTGGAAGTAGTTGGTACAAAATGGTTTCAAAAGAGACATGCTAAACACCAGGTGAATGTTCATAGTTTCAGGAATAGCTGAATACACTAAGGTAATTTCTTTGGTAATTCGCCATGATCCCCCTCAAAATGTCAGTCCATCTCCTCTAAGAGTTAAAATAGGACAAATTTGTGTTAATAGCTGTGCTTTGTCAAAAACAGCAAGTTTGGGATCTTTGAAGCTGGGCTACTGTCCTGGTTTCAGCTGGGATAAAGTTAATTTTCTTCCTAGGAGCTGGTATAGTGCTATGTTTTGGATTTAGCATGAGAATAATGTGATAACACACTGATTTTTTAGTTGTTGCTTAGTGGTGCTTACATTAAGTCAAGACCTTTTCAGGTTCTCATGTTCTACCAACTGAGAAGGCTGGAGATGCACAAGAAGCTGGGAGGGGGCACAGCCAGGACAGCTGACCCAAACTGGCCAAAGGGATTTTCCATACCATATGACGTCATGCTTAGTATATAAGCTGGGGGGAGTTGGCCAGGGGGCAGTGATCGCTGCTCGGGGACTGGCATCAGTCGGCGGGTGGTGAGCAGTTGTATCACTTGTTTTTCCTGGGTTTTGTTCCTCTCTCTCTCTCTTCTGTTGTTTTCCTCTTCGTTACTATTATTACTGGTATTAGTATTAGTATTAGTATTATATTTCAATTATTAAACTGTTCTTATCTCAACCCACGAGTTTTCTTACTTTTGGTCTTTCGATTCTCTCCCCCTCCCACCCGGGCGGGGGGAGGGTGAGCGAGCATCTGTGTAGTGCTTGGTTGCCAACTGAGGTTAAATCGCGACAGCTACTTTTTGCTCAGTTACACTAGAACAACAATGTGTAACCTTACCCTTAGAGAAGGTGCACAGTCATCTAGCAGTTGTGCAGCAGTACAATGTAAGTGAAATACTATCTGTGACTACAGCCACATTTCATGATGAGGACTAGCTCTGTTTGAAAGACATTATATAGTATTAGACAAGAATGAATATATCATATCATCTAAGTGTATAAATCATGCACAAGGGGCAGAGAACATATGGCAAACTTCTATGTGTTACCTAAATGCCTGAGTTCTGAGCTGTGCCAGATTTGATGTGGCTTAGAATAACTCAGTAATGAGCTTTTACACACGCATTCACACACACACAAACGAGTAACATCCCACAGTACTGATATTTTCTTTTACTAGACGCACTCAGGCTCAGGAAGCCTTTTTTTCTAGGAACACAGTATTGCTACTCCACTACTACATTTTTAAAGGGTTTTTTTTTCTCCTGGTGACAGAAAATAAACAGACTTTTCATTTAGCATTTCTCAAATTATATATTCTTTTAGTTGGTACATGTTTTTTTCTGATTTTTAGATTGCCAGATTTATTTGTATTTAATCATATTTAAATCCTTTAAGCCTGATGCATCAATTAGGATTAATCTCCTTGCTCTGTCTTATAAAACCACGTCCAAGGATGAACTGTTCTTAGGAGAATCTGTGACACACTGATTCCAGGGACAATTATTTACTACATCCATCATTTATGTCTGACTCATTGTAGGTATCTCAAGGGGCACTGACTGATGCACTGAAGACTGAAGTCACCAGTTTCACAGTTTTGCTATCTGTACATGTTGTCCTTAAATCATAACTAAGTATTTCATTTCCTTGCTGCTCATGACTTTCTATGGCACGGACCTGTCTTGTTCTTGTTCGCATCTCAATAAGGTTGTTTTCTGATTGTACTTTAAGTTTTAAAAGTGATTCTTTTTTCCTACTTATAGAGTCTTCCTGTAGGCCTCCTAACCTAATAATCTGAAGGCAGCCATATCTTCTGTGCCGATACATTATTTATAATCTAATAATGTTGTTGTTCGTACATAGTAACAGATGGTGTGGTCTTTCTCACCTAAAATTTAATATTTATTTAAGTTTGTTTTCAACAGAGTTTTATTACTTTGTTTCTGCAAGGCAGAGGAGGTTTTTGAATTTTTGTTTTAGAGCTGCAAACGGAATCTTTTTAAGCTGGAGCACTTTTTATTGCATTCTTTTCACATCAGCCATCATGCTTCCTCCAACTCCTCTCTGTACTTTCTTTTCTGTCCTTCATCATTTCAGAAGAGGGGCCCTCTCCCAAAGTCCGATTTCGCAGTCCTGCACATGTCCCATTCCATTCACCAGATCAGATGATTTAGAAGGAGGCAGAAACCCCCAAATCTTTGCTGCTGTTACCGATGCTGATATCCCACCCCCAACCCCATCTTAAGGAAATCCATCTTTCATATTGGTTTATCTTTTTGCAACCACAACTATATTAATACAGCTTGCAGGAAACTCAGAAATGAACCTGAGCAGAGGGAGGGGTTATGCTCTAAGATCAAACTACTTTTTTTTTTTATTAATAGAGCAGTGTGATTGTTCACATTATTAGGTGACACTAGAAGTAAGACTTCAATACTAATACTAAATATTGACTTAAGATAAAATTGAAAACTTTAGCAATGCTTTATGGACAAATTAGAAAGAGTTTATATTGCTGTTGGGTTTTTTTACTGGCCTAGAAAGTAATGGATTTTCCTTTATTTTTTCTCATGAGCTTTCTGTTGGCTACTACTTCAGGTCATAATAAATCAACTTGTTTCATTAGACACAGATCAAGGGAATGTTTTAAGGCATAATTTTGAGAATGCTAAGAACAAGACCTTGATTCTATAGGTAATGATGCCTGGCTCAAACTGAAACTAGAAAAGGATATCTGTTGAATTAATATTTGATACATTAATTTACAAAATTATTTCACAAAGGAATATCATTAAAATTTTGAAAGTCTGTTTTTGGAATTTTGTGACTGTCAGTCATAGTTGCTTCTGTTTCCAATCTTAACGAGTAATATATGTCAAAAATTTTTACCACTATGAGTTTCCTACTTTTAACATGCTTGCTCTTTGCTTAAACTTAGCTGTGGTGCAAATGGGAAGAATAAAAAAAGATGTAAGAAAAAAGATTGCAATTTTCTTCCTCACACAGACTGGTGCTTTGCCCTGTGAGCTCTTTGTACTTCATACTGTTTAGACTACATAAGAGTAATATAGTCTTTCTAAAGAGAGACTTGTTTGCAGTTATTTGTCCTGTGCTTGGGTGTGAAGTGCAGGCATCAAAGTATAAGACTGCAGATAATATTTTGGCATTTGAATGCAAGTTTCCAGTTTTTCAGTTTAAATTGAAAATCTGGGTAGAAATTCATTTATTACCCCAAAATGGTTCAGCTGGTGGCAGCTTGTATCCAAAAGTAGATGACCACAACAACGAAAGTCTGTCTCTCCAAATCTGTTATTCCTGTTTGTTCACATAAGTCTTTGAATCAGTGTGGTTCTCCTAACATGATTTTTACTCATTTATAAGAAAAACAGGGCTCATGAAAGTAAAAAAATACATTCTGTCCTTCATTGTATTATTGAGAGTATGTTTTAATCCTCTGATATTTTTAAATTGAGGCAACATGAAAATTTTAAACATGCCAAATATAATATTTCTTGTTTGCTACTCATTCATCTTTCATTTTCTGTTCACCCATACAATTCAGATGAGGCAAAAAAGAGTGATAGGGTTTTCATTTCCATAAGCTATTACACAGTGGAAGATACTGGTTTTGTAACATCAGTTTGTAATGGTTACTTTGTGAATTAGCTTTTCCTACAAATTTTACATTTGCATTTCTCTCAGTGTTTAGATCCTGCTGAAGATTTAAAAAACCATAAATATTCTAGATACCATGTATGGTGTCTACAAATCTGGCAATTCATAAATGCACTAAGAAGGCTTTGAATAGCAGTTATCTATTGAAATTGAATCCTTATGTTGCATCCTTCCCTCTTAAAAATATATTTTAAGTGCTATTTTATAGCTCTTCCTGTTCTTCAAATTAATACATTTGAATCTGGTAAATCAAAGGTGACACAAAATTCACAGTGGAGTATGTGAAACAATTAATAACAGCACTTTTCCTAGATCAGTAATAGTCTATAATAACAATTAGTATGCAAAATAAAGCCAGCCAAGAAATCCTGGTACATAAACAGTCAATGGGAACTGTTTGCAAAGAAGTCATGGCAGATTGAAAACTATCAACTGGAAGGTCCCCAGATATAGAATAAATATTTACTTATAGAATCTGTCTTTCCTGACAGATTGTGTTATCCTTTTTGCATATTTATTTCATTTGTGGCCTTATTAAGACATAAATATTTTTTGCCTTCATTACACCATTGGTAAAATGGACTTAATATTTCTATTACTTTCTCCTAGGTGTTAGAAAGATGATCCTGGAATATGTTTGTACGGATAATGAATGACAAACAATCTTAAATTTCTCTCTATTTCCATAGGTAGATCTCCACTTCTACTCAGCAAAGAAAAATAATCTAATAACTAAGATGAAGAATGTAGAAACAGGTCTTGGCAGCCTGGTTTAATTTTCAACACATTCCTGGTGCTACCTGGACAATGAATGCCTCAGTAAGGCTAATGTATTTACTGAGCAAATCGGTAAAAATGAAAATAAACTGTAGAGTTAGTGGATAGATACAGCATGTTAGACAAATTAAAAGACAAGAAACCAGTTGAAAATAAATAGTCAGTCTTCATGTTGAAAGCAGTTAGCAGTGAAGTCATTCTAGAGGGTCGATACAGATATCTGTAAAATCATGAGAGGCTAGAGAACATGAATAGGGAAAAACTGTTCACTTCCTGTTCCAACACAAGAAATAGATGATGTCATCTGAATGTAGCTAATGGTAGGTTCCTAAAAAAATAAGGAATAACATTTTTTATAGAACATGGAGTTAAACTGTAGAACACTTTGCCACAGCTCACTGGGGATACCAAAAGTATACATGGCAGATGGAAGTCCAGTATGGGTTTCTGTTTGTGTAAAAGTGATATAATGAAAAGGAGTTAGGAAAAAGAAAACATGTTCTGAGAGTTGTGGGATAATACACTGTACCTCTTTTCTTGTTCCTCCCTGGAAGTTTTTGGGCTAATATCAAGATAAGCAACCATCTCTAATTTATGTCATTATTCATAGTTTGGCTATTGTTTACATTGCTTATGACCAAATATAATGCAATTTGGGTAAAACAGTGCTGTTTGATAGTGGTAGTATCTAAATAACTCCCAGTGTATACACTTTTTTAACATCTGTAGATTTTCAGACAATATAAATTTTTGTCGCATTTATACATTGCTAAGTCTGTAAGCTCTTGTGGCATGCATCTTTGGTGGCTTAGTGACTGCTGCTTAGGGAAAATGATCTGTTATTGAATTGCTGGAGGATATTTGAATTCTGCTACACTGCAATACCTTCAATTTCTACAGTGTGGTAGTACTTGATGTTTACTAAAATTTATTACTTTTAGTCTCTTTGGGTACCCTAAGTATTTTCTCCATTTTCTTATTTCATATAAAGATAACAGTTAATAATTTCCCTGTTTAAGAACTTGGAAGATTTTTTGTTTGTTTGTTTGTTTGGTACTCTTCTAGCTATATGGTTACACCTGTGCTGATCAATGTCATACAATGTATCAGATGATAAACCATTGATATAATTCTGTTGGGTAATTGCTATGCTTCTGATGCAGACATATACAAAGGAATCTATATTTATAATGATTAATCATTGTATACCAATAATTAATGTAGGTTAAGTTATGCTTTTAAGTTTATAGCAGCCACAACAGAAATTCCTGCAGTCCTAGAATATAAACTACTTAGAAGACAGAGCTTTGAAAAACAGTTTTATAGTTACTGAGTATGAAGGGTACAGTCTTTATGTAAATTATTTCCCTTAGCAAATAAAAGTTTAGGGATTTACAAAATTGATACTTATCTGCAGTTATGGATCAGTAATTGTATAGCACCCTGTCAGTGTGATGAGATGAGACTAATATGCTTAAGTATAACGTGGAACAAATTTGGGTCCATTCAACTCATCATTGTCCTTTTTAATTTTCTGGGCAAAACTACCAATAAAAATTTTTTAGGCGAAGGAGGAAAAAAAAGAAAAATATTTCTGCTGTTGATCCAGGACATATCTTAGCTGTACTGTTTGATGTAACTAGCCTTTTAGATAGACTTTGGACAGTCAGTTGACCTTTTTCTCCTAATACCTCCCAGCATCCATGTACTTCAGAAATGATGGCTTTTTGCTTGCTTTAGCTATACTTATTCTTTTGGACACAGTGTTTATTATCCTTCTCACTGTAATGTCAAATTGAAAAGCAAACATTTGCTGTGCTATTGCCATCTCCTTTTAATATATCAAACGCTTAAACTATGAACTCTCTATATTAAGGCTCCTAAGCATATGAAGTGAAGTTGGATATCGCTGTTCTTTGTCAAGCTAATACCATCCAGAAAGCAGACAATAAGGTCACTTCAGGTAAGATCAGTACAATTGATCTTTTATTGCTTTGGGTGGGCTCAGTGAGGTCATTAAGGAAAAGAAATGCAGCTGACCAGTGGCTGTTATAACCTATGAAACAGGAAAAGTGTTGTGGATCATGAGTAGAGCAGTAACAGTTTTGCCTAGAAATGGAAATTCAATTCTCAACTTACAGTTAATGAGACCATTATCGTGTTCTCCATAGTTCTGAACACTTAGAGGCTGTTATGCTGAATTCTAACTGATTTGTATCATTACGTTCTGTAAATGATGGAAATTAGCATAAATCGCCTGAAATGTGCCATTTGAAATGCAGTTCAGAGTGGTGCTGAGGATATTGTCTTTCCACTTCGCAAAGCATTAGTATATAATGACTTTGTATTCCTTGTGCTAATATTCCGTGTATGTATATGTTAAATGTTGCCAACAAAAAATATAAAGTAGAAAAGTTTGTTTGCTTTATGTTATATTCATCCTGGTAATGAGGGATAAATTGTATTGGGCAGCAAAAACACTGCTGGTTAAAGAGGCACAAAATGCATTAATAGAAAGTATAGTTCATACAGTTCCATATGCTGGCTAAACTCAGTGTAGGGAATTTAACAGTAACATATTTTTCTAAGAATTGATGTTTGTGATTAAAAGGAATCTAATGTCAATATTTTTCTCTCAGGTTTTGGGAGTAAGGCAAGGAATCATAAGCTGGCACACTGTTCTTTATGGGTAACTGCTTGTTACTAAAGTTTCTCTTGGAGATAACTTGAAAAAATCCTCGGGAAAAAAAAAGTCATCCATATATCGTATGCCAAGTGGTCCATCTGCTTGTTTACTTTAACCAGATTAAGGAGAAAGAAAGTTTAGATTATTTTCACATATACTTACAAAATTTGTAATGGTTTAAAAAAAAAATTAAGTGGGTTGAATGCTCTGAAGAACAGTGATTGTGCAGTTATCACATAGGGCTGATTTAACTTTGACTGCATTTGGACTCGTGGTGCACAAAGCAAAGAACAGTCAGTGAATCTTTTCATGTAATAATAGAGAAATTTGAAGACTCCTCTGAAATTTTAGATTCATTCTCTTTCATCAACCTGCTAAGATCCCCTTTAAAATATTTCATTCATCATTAGGACTCCTTTATTTTAAGCTCCTTTGCCTTACCCTCTGTGCTGGTTTTGACTGAGATAGAGTTAATTTTTTCCATAGTGGCAAGTATGGGGCTATGTTTTGGATTTGTGCTGGAAACAGTGTTGATAATATAAGGATGTGTTCATTATTGCTGAGCAGTGCTTACACAGAGTCAAGCCTTTTTCTGCTTCTCACACCACCCCACCAGTGAGGAGGCTGGGGGTGCACAAGAAGTTGGGAGGGGACACAGCTGGGACAGCTGACCCCAACTGGCCAAAGGGATATTCCATATCATATGACATCATGCTCAGCAATAAAAAGAAGGAGGGGAAGAAGAAGGAAGGGGGGGACATTCAGAGTGATGGCACTTGTCTTTCCAAGTGACCATTACGCGTGATGGGCCCTGCTTTCCTGGAGATGGCTGAACACCTGCCTGCTGATGGGCAGTAGCGAACGAATTCCTTGTTTTGCTTTGCTTGTGTGGGGGGCTTTTGCTTTCCCTATTAAACTGTCTTTATCTCAACCCACAAGTTTTCTCACTTTTACCCTTCTGATTCTCTCCCCCCTCCCACCACGGGGGAGTGAATAAGCAGCTGTGTGGGGCTTAATTGCCATCTGGGGCAATTAAGGAAAAGATAAGAAAAAGAGAAAGTAAGTTTTGTCTCCCTCCTAAAACTCTGAATATCTGCTCTGTGCACACAAGTATGTATTTAATTGTACAGGTTTATCACAAGTTTCTATACACTACTAGCTGCTCACCCACCTATAATTTCTAGCAGACATACCAACCATCTTCCTCCAGAGTTAGCTCTATGTCCTGGTTTTGGCTGGGATAGGGTTAAATTTCTTCCTAGTGCTGTGTTTTGGATTTAGTATGAGGAGAATGTTGATAACACACTGATGTTTTCAGTTGTTGCTAAGTAACTTGTCAAGGACAACTATCCTCTGTTACCAAGCTAGCCTGGGAGGGAGCACAGCCAGGGCACCTAGCCCAGCTGGCCAACGGGGTATTCCATACCATGTAACGTCATGCTCGGTATATGAATGGTAAGCGTGTTCCAGGAAGTACCGATCACTACTTGGTTATTGGTCAGCACGGGTGGTGAGCAATTGCATTGTGCATCACTCATTTTGTATATTCTATTATTATTATTATTATTTTCCCTTTTCTGTTCTATTAAACTGTCTTTATCTCAACCCATGAGTTTTTCTCACTCTCACCCTTTCGATTCTCTCCTCGCCCCACTGGGGGCGGGAGGGGGGGGGGAGTGAGCAAGCAGCTGTGTGGTATTTAGCTGCCTGCCAGATTAAACCACGACACTCTACCTTAAAAAACTGTGAACATGAATCTCTGCATAAAACCTCTTCTATTTTCTCAAAATCTTATGAAACAAAGATTCTTGCCTTAAAATTGCATATAAAAACAAACTGTTTATATTTGGAACCTCAGGAAAAAAATGATAACACTTTCTGCATCAAAACATGAGTTAAAAATATTTTCCCTGTCATCTAGCTCTCCTGCTAGCATTGAAGCAATGCACTCAATACTATATAAGTTATTGAATACTTTTTTTTTCAAATTTATTAGCAATGTGAAAAAAATCTTTACTGATTAGAGCTACTGAAGAATCCTATATTTGTATAGATTTTCGTATTTCCCCTTTCATTTCTGAATGGTTTTAAAGTTGTATATTTGTTACAATATAAAATTCTTCAGTACAAAGTCTGATTTACTTGATATGTGTGGCTTTGACTGCCTAAAACTGCAATTCTCATTTACTAAAAAGTTAATATAATTTTTAATGCACTACTACATATTTTAAAAGAAATAAACAAAAAATATTTATGGAACACGTATTAAAAGTTTAGTCTCCTCATATCCATTTGGTACAATATACCTAAGACTCGGTTTATGAAATCATTTAGTTGTTTCTAACAGTCAGAGAAAATGTGTTCTTGCTCCTTCTATTCTTTATTACATAGATAGCACTTGTTCCTTGCACTCTTTATTACACAGGTAGCACTTTGTCTATAAGACTTCATGCTTCATACTCACAACAATATTACTCAACAGTGTCTGATATTAATTTCTTTCTTTGTCACCTAGTGGAAATGTATATGTTTGTTCTTCATTTTTGATAGCTGTATTTTTTCCAAGGGTCTTGGATACACGGTTCATTTTACTGGTTCCTCTTTTAATTTTAAATTTTGGTCAGATAGCTTTTCATTTTCTTCCTATTTCAGAATAGTCTGGTAATATCAATAAGACCTTCAGAAACAAACAAGCAAAAATAAAATAATTTAAAAAAAAAAAACCAACCAAAATCCAAAATTCCAATGAAATGAAGCTTCTTTACTTTTTATTTGATTATAATTTATGTTTTAACAGCTACAAGTAAAAGGTACTGTTGAAAATACTGTATAATTCTCTATAAATTGTGATTTAATATAAAAGTGATACTCTTGATAGCCTCCCTAAACATTACATGTTTTTCCAAACTTTACTTTAAAATTCTTTGGAGGGTTTAACAGGCATGTGGATAAGAAAAATCTTTTTAATATAGCCTACTTGAATTTACCAATTTTTTTTTAACAATATGTATCTCACCAAAGTCTTTCAAGGAAACTTGACACCTGGAGCATGAGAGGAAAGGATTAAAAAATAGAACTAAATCAATTTAAAAATTGGTTAAGTGATTAGAAATAGAAGGAAGAATCAAAGGTCAGTTCCGATCGTGAAGGAAGTCCCACAAGGACCTGTAGGAACCTGTGCCATCAAACAGTAAAGCTCATAAAAAAGGACTGAATAGTGAGATGATAAGTTTTTTTGACAATACCAAGTTATTCAGGATAATAAAGAAAGGCTGGCTGTCAAAAACTGCAGAGAGACTTTACAAGATTGAGCATTAAAGTGGCACGTGAAATTTAGTGCAGATAAGTGCAAAAGACCTTACAGTGGGCAAAAACAATCCCAGCTTCATGTATAAAACAATGGGTACTAACTTAACAGTTATTACTGTAGAGGACAGGTTATGACAGACAGTTTCTTGAAAATTCAGCTCAGTGATGTTACTTGTGGTCACTTGGTGAGAATTAGTCATAGTCATAAAAGCAAATCAAATTCTAAAACTTAGGAGGAAAGAAACAGAGAAGAAAACTAAGAACAAAGTTGTATTATTGTACAAATCCATGATCCTCCTGCCTTTTTGGGTGTTGTATGCAGTTTTTTAACTAGTCCACTCATCTCAAAATGGATATATTAGAATTGGAGAAGATTCAGGGCAAGTTAAGAGGTATGACTGAAGGTGTCTGTGTAAAGAAGTATTAAATAAAACCATTCAGCTTAACTGAGAAGGGTCTATCCATTCTCTGATAAAGGGGGCTAGAAAATCATGAGTTAGGTAGACAGCATGGATCAAGTATCTGGTGCTACTTACCATGAAGGCACGAAGGGGAAATCAAATAAGCCAGAAGGAGGAAAGTATAAAATGTCTGCTCTCATGCTCTATTAATTGTTATAACTAATAAGAAGACGGATTATATAATTAGCGTAATAATTATTATGTTTAAGAGTCCTAGCTATGGATCAATGTATATCTAAGTGTATGAAAGCAGAAAAATAACTTCCTGTATTTCTAGATGGTAAATACTCCATGACCCCACCATGCTAAAGGTTACTAATCTTCATTTTATCGTGAAAATGGTTATTTTTAAACAGGTTTTAAAATGTCTTCCTCAAGACTTAGAAACAGTTCCTACAGTTTTGATTTCCTTTAATGTCTGAACTGATTTAAATGATATGTTTTAAAGTCCTGAAATGAAAATTGTAACCAAAATAGCAAGGATGATTGATTTCAGTTGAACTGTAGTCATATTTATCCAGTAAGTGTATGGAAATTTTACAGTATCATACTGAATTCATAACAAGTTATTGATTTGAATGCAGACAATTTATGTATTTGGAAGCTAATTGTCTACACGTGTTGCACTGCTGCAACACCAGTTAGAGAGACACTGATAATAAATTCTTTGATACATCAGAGTGATAATACCTAATGTTCAGGAATCTCTTTTGTCTTCATCCATGCTGTTGTAGGCTAGCAACTTTCTAGATGTGTTTTAGCACTTGTGTGTCTCATCTGGCCTTTGAGGAGTAACACATGATAGCAGACAAGCTACTGGCATATGGCTGTCATTTACAAGGTCTGAGCTAGTTGCACTATACTATCATTTTATAAGCACCAGTGAATACTAGAATCTGTGGTTCCTCCTTCAGGATTCTAAATTGAACAGAAATTAAACAAAAGATGTAGTTTAAGTACTTTGCAACACCAGAACATGTGGAATTCAAGTGGTCTCAAACTTAGATATCCATCTAAGGGAATAGGAAGTATGCAGACATCTTTTTATTCCCTCGTGTGGTACTCTTCAAAACCACCAGATATGATGGTGGTTTTTTAAGTCCGAATTTATCCAGGTCACAATATGCCACCATAACAGTTTGATATTTCAAGTGCTGGGTGAAGAGAGACACACTCCTTGAGTTCAACTGTGTTGTGTCCTCTCAATAGAATTCTGGAAGTATTTTGAATAGCAAGGATAGGTTTAAACATTTTCCCTCGATAAAATATTTTTCTATCTTTTTTAAGTGGTATTAAGTGGCAGGTATTGCTATTACTTTTAAAGTCTTGTGCAGTTGAAATGGAAGGGGCCTACAAAAGGGACAAAGCTGCATATTACTTCTCAACCCAGGTAATACATCAGACTGCTCAAGAATGAATGGGAATTTGCACAAAATGGGTGAGGTGATTTGCCAATCATGGCTTTTAATAAGGTGGAGGAGAGACATATTTTTTTATGCCAAAAAACCACACATAGAAAATAAGCAAAAAGTCAAGAATGCAGTTATAAGAACAAAAGGGAAATTAGCTGATAGTACCTGTGGCTTCATACTAATTGGAAGGATGTTTCTAATTGTGAGTAAAGACGTGTGTCCTTGCTGACAGCTTCCTACTGTGTTCATGGAAATAGAACTTGCTACATCCTTAATCCATAAACAGGATTGCCTTGAATCCACATCCCCATTTGTCATTTCCTAATGTCTCCCTGCCCCCAAATTTGTAGTTGACTCTTAAGTTAATAACCTAACTCATTGATTAATAACCCAATACAAATGTTCTGTGAAATAAACACACTTTATAGCTTTATCAGACTCTTCTTTTTGATTCTCCTATTTTTTGGGTTCAGTTGGATTTTTTTTTTTTTTTTTTTTGCTCTTTCTTAACAGTGATTTTGAACATCATTACTAAAGTAAGGAACTTGTAGTGTTTTCCTGATGGTGCTTACTAAGCCATGACTTTAAAGCTTTAGGAATGGTTGCTGAATGCCAGTGGGAGCTGTAAGAGGTCACATCTACAGTTTCTCCTGGCACTTTATAGGATTGCATCATCTTTACAGTTCTCAAAATGTGTGTTTACATAACATGCTCTTAATATTCTATGACACAAGGATTTAAAACTTCTTAATATATCTCCTACACAGCCAAGCTCAAAATTAAGGACCTGCTTCTACAAAGTCTTCTCATCTTGCTATCCATTAACATTCATCAAAGCTCAGGACAGTCTGTATGTCTCCAAAGGTACTTGATTCTTCACAGATGAGTACTGTACTTCAGAACCAGAGTTTTATAGTTCCTGCATATTTGGATCCACTGTGCATCTTCCTGGAGGACGTTAATCTAAAATCATTCATTTCTCTTCTGTATTTTCAAAACCATTGCCAAATACTCACTCCATTTTTATAAAGAAGCCAAAAAAAGTAGATTGCAAATGTATTTTCCCATTTTAAGGGAAACATTTTAAAATTGATTTGCTTTTATTTAGTGTGCATGTTGCATTTTCTTCTTTTAGTCAGTGATTATCTTCAGAAATACCCCCTGGGCTGGCTGAGCTCTGCTCCCAGTACCCAACCATACCATCAAAATGGACTATTTATTCCAGAAGCCCAAAAGCCAAGTAAGCCCCATTTTCTTCAAAAAATATTCAGAGATAAACCCTTATGACAAAAAAAAAAATCCTAAAGCCAGATGTGTGGTTTTGTTACCTTAGCAAAATAAGAGTTAACTTTAAAAATACCTCATTAATACCTCCAAAATTGTAAATTTGAAAGTTCAGTTGTTTGATCAAAAATCTGTTTTAATTCGTTTTACTGACATACAGGAAAAAAAAAACCAGAAACACTAAAAGCAGTAGTTGTGGATACCTATAAATAACTGGTATGTCAGCCTTAATTGTTCTTTGGATTTCTTTTTTCTTCAAAAAATTATATAGGGCATTATAAAAGGCATGGAAAAATGTTTGTTTGTTTGTTTGTTTAAGGGACAAATGTCTCATCATAACATTTGCCTTTTTTATATCACATATAAACCCCAAAACCATGGGATGATTTTGGAATTTTAACTTAAAGGACTGCACCAGGCTATCTGGGATGAAAATGTCTGGGAAATGTGAGATAAAACAAAGTACCAGCATTTCCACTGCCCATGTGTATGTCTGTGTTTATATACATATGGTAACATTTGTAGCAACCAAGGTAAAAGTCAACTGTATTTGAAAAAAGGAGGAAAGATAAAAGCAAAGAAAGCTTTTCTCAAAGATCTGAAAATCTTCACAAAACAGCAAGAATTTTGCCACACATTTAGGGGATTCATTAAAAAACCCTGGAAAAAAGCTGACATATACCATTTCAGTTAGCAATGAAAGATCAAACACAGAGGCTCTGGATCATATATTGATGGTATTTTCAGGGGAACTGAGCCCTTATCCAGTTCAGCAGCGTATCCAATGAGAGGTACAAAATGCCAGCCCCAGTGACTGCAGTCAGGCACATTAGAAGATGGCCAGTGTCACCTTTCCTGGCTGATGATCTGTTTCATTTTCCAGAATACAAAAAGTCTTGACCTCATTTACTTACAGTAAAGAAAAAAATGAAAGCTGTGAAAGAGAACCATATGTCTTTTTAAGAGACAAAATGATGACATAAACAGGAAAATTGCAGTTAGTTGTAGGACAGACATATTAGGCAGTTCCTGTTCAGCTTTCGACCACTGAGGAAGACTGGCTCTGGTGACACCTCTCCACCTGAGAATCATGATGAGGATGGGACACTCCTTTGCACAGAGTGTGTGGGTCCACTTCCCTTCTCCCCACCCACTGCAAGGGATTTGGCATAAGAAGAAGAAAGTGTTTCAGAGGGAGAAATGTTAAGCTTCAGCAATTGCCTACATGTGTGGGAAAGCAGCTACCCCTTCGTTGAGGCTACACTGCTGCACAACTGGAGAGCTCTGTGCAGTCCTTCAACACACAGTCACTAACTGGGCTTTTTGTAACCTGAGCAGTTTGGAGCCAGTGAAGAATTCATCCCTGTTTCATTTGTTTTATAAGAAGAAGTAAACATATGTTTTAAAGAGAGATGAAATAAGCACGTTTTGACAATCAAGTCTATATGCTTAGGTATTTTTACTATAAATGAATATTACATGTTTCTATCAGTCTGTGTCCAAATTCAGATATAGAATGATCTTTTAGTTTGAACATTTTTCAGAAATTCTGTTCAATAATAAACCTCTTCTGTAGTTTCTTATTTCTTACTTAGCTATATCCTTTTACTGACATGTTGAGAAAGCAAAGTCAAAATAACAGCAATGCATAGAGGAAAAGTCCATTGAACCATAGATCAAGTTGTTGCCAAGAATATTTATTAATTTACATTCTGTAAGCAAAAGTTGTTTTCTTGTGTTGACTGTGAAATAGATTATATTCTTATATGTTTGTTTGTTCTGTTTTCCTCTTCCAGTGTTTTCGTTTCAAAAACAATATGATAAACAAAGACAATGTCGCTTAGCAACTTTAAATAGTTCTGTTTTAAACTCAATGTTTATAGCTTGAAATGTAATGTAAGTTCAGTGTATACTGTGTGATAAGTTATTGGAAAATAATTAGCTTCCTCTTTCTTGGACTAATTTCTCAGAAATACATTTTATGGGTTATTGTATCTACTATTTGTCTAGGGAGAAGGAATTTGTCTAAACTATATGCATGTATAGAGATTTCATTAAAAAGGCAAATTTTTATCCTACATATTGAACAATTAATTTTCCAGTAATTAACATTTAAGTAAAATTTATTTTCCTTGATGTGTATAGAACAATCTTATATCAGAAAACTTCTACATTTTAAACGTACTGCATGTAGAGTGATTCTAGCTTGTATCTCTCTAATGAGTACCCAATGATAAAACCTGTTCATGCTATATAGTTACACTTCGAAATTTTGGGGGTTTGTGTGTGAAATTATAGGCTAGACTCTTAGTTATTTACCAGTTCAGTGATATTGAAGTCAGAAGCCATTCATTTTCTTCTAGCAGAAGGAGGTGTCCCAACAGTTTTTGCCTGCTAATAAAATTAACCTGTTACTAGTGGCTAGTAGGGATATATGACCATTAATGCAAGTATGGATATGTGGTTATTATTTTGACTATCTATATTATTTAGAAGCTTCTTGCATATATCCTGAAATTGTTTCCTGCAAAAGACTGACTATATGCAGATGAGTAAATATGTCTATTTTCAGGAATTAGAAGCCATGGGTTTATTTAATTACTGTCTTGTATGTTGGTTAAAACTTAAAAATTGGCCATGCCTAATGATCATTTTTAAATCCTTCCTGGAAACAGATTTAGGTAGTAAGATTCTAAAATACAAACTAGCAGACACACACTTTTCCTTCTCACTAGTAAGTCACACTTATAGTTTGGTTTTTTGAAAAATCTTTTGCATTCCTTCTCTAGGGAGAACGAGGTTTCTGAATTTTGATTGATTTGTAAGTAATTATTGTGGATAGTACTGAGACTTTCAGGGGAAGAAGAAAGTTATGGAAGATTGCTGCATTGTGACAAAAAGGATTTTCAGTATAGGAAAGTGAGAATGGATAAAGGAAACAAGGAAATGCTTATTTAGGGCTCATGTTAAACCTGGATGCTGTCATGTTATGGTATCTATGCTGAAGAAAGGGAAAGGACAGTAGTTCATTATTGTATACCAGTATACAACTTCTGTGTAAGTGTTAATTACCATATTTTGGGCATTTATAAACAAACCAAGTATTTCCCAAATAGCAAGAATTTGGCAATAATTTAATAGGCAAAGATGAAAACTATTTCTTCCAATTATTAAGTTTCTTGAAAGGCAATTCAGATAGATTGAGTTGCTGGGTTTTTCGTTGCTGAACTTCTCTTTGAAGAAAAGTAGATCTTCAGTTAACTACCTGGTAGAAGGGCAAAGTTCGATAGATAATCCTTGCTCAACACCAGCAGTTTAACCCATGCATCATGGCACAGATAACTCTGGAATTTCATATTCCCCAGGTTAGAATCACCGATTATGTTTTCCTCAAAAACATTTCTTTTTTTTTTTTTTTTAAGTGAAGAGGGAGATAGATAGCTTTGTTAATTTTGAATATGAATTGGTAATTATTACCAATATGTTTTTGCTTTCATTTCTTTCTGACTTCAAAGGGTAGATCAATTTTTAAAAAATTAAAACATAAGAAGAAAAAATGTTGTTAGTACTTTCTTTAATCAGAAATTGCAGGTATGAAATAAATATGGATTGGAAATACTTACTCTTTTAGTCATAAATTGTGTCTTAAAATTTGGTGACAATTATTGCCTAACAGTTGTACAATTCTGTGTCCAGCTATCCACTGGTGGATCTAGCATCTCACTGATGCTAGAATCTATTAAAGGGAATAAAATTGTGGAAGCTATCATTCTTGATTTAGAAAATGGACTATCAAATTGCAGAAAGCTGAGTTGCAATATTCCCCATGCCTTGTTAAGTTGCCTAACATCAAAATGTTAAGCAGAAGCCCAATTAAAAAAAAAACAAACATTATTTATTTTAGTTTCAACTGACACAGTTTGTCTCAAGCATGTACATGAAAAAATTTCAAATCATGGTGGTTTTTGAGTTAGTTAACAGCTAGATTTGATCAAATATCAATAACACAACAAAATACTATTATCAGTGGTAGCAGCTGGGATCATCATTTCCAGAGCTATTGACAAACTATACAAATGTTTTGAAGCTTAGGATATTTTTACTTGGCAAGTCTTTCAGTAACTTTTTCAAAACCAGTACTTTCTCTTTTTCTCTTTTTTTTTCTTTGTTTCATTTTTTCTTTTCTTTTTCTGAAAAGTCAGTATGAGATGAATAGATATTCTGCAGTACATTTGTTTCATATCAAACTCTCTAGAGTCTGATGTCTGTTCGCAATATAATTTTGTATGGCTTGCCATTAGCTCTCTGTAGATATTTTGCATAGGTCAAGAAAAGCCATTTGCCTAAGAAACAAAGGCAGCTGGTGATTCAGAAGATCTCAAAAAGTGCCTAAAGCTATAATGAGAATTAATCTTGCAGTCTCTCTTAAGCCATATCTATCATGAACATCATAATTAACCATTTAGCTCAGATTGCCTAGTAGACCCTGTCACCCTGGTGGTTCTGCTTCACAACTTTTCATGAGCCTGAACTGGTTGCTGCTTGCACATCTGCATGCACCTTTCTCCATCTGGATGTATTTTGCTCAGCTCAGGTGTTCTCCCCAGAGAACATTTACAGCAGTTCTAGAGCACATGTGTTCTTATTCTTCAGCTTAGCTGCATTAATTTTTCTTGTCTTCTACATAAAAGAAAAAAACAGAGAATGCAAAAATACTTTTCTGTATAGGCTATTATTCTCACAATGCAAGAGAACCTAAAATATTATGTTAATATTTTTTCTTGAGAAATGCAGAATGCGATATAAATTTGGTTTGACAAGTTGGTGTAGAAGAGGAAGGGTAGCTCATGCAGCTTTTTCTGATGGGGGAAGACATGAAGGATGACTCTACATGTTCATACAGAAACTTCCTGATTTAGGGACTTCTATGAATAAACAATCGACATCTTTTCTTTGTAATGTGATGATCTGAAATTTGGTAACTTCAGTATTGGTGTTGTAGAGAAGGTGAATTTCTGTTTTAGAGGTCCTCCAAGAAATTGCTGCCATCAGTTCCCAGGATTTTGGAGTACTGACCAGATGGCCATGAGCACTAGTTCGTCCCTGTGGAGTAGCTGCATGTTAGGCACTTTGCGTCATCAGCTCCTGTTCCCACTGATTTCAGTAATTTCTGGCTCAATCCTGCATAGCTGAAATACAGATCAGAATGATTGCTGTTGGGCTAACCCTTATGGGCACACAAACACACTGTGATGAATATATGTCAGACCATTAAGCTCTATCATCATGAAGCTCCAGTGAGAGAAGCCCTCACTTGTCGAGCACAGCACCCACTGCTCCAACAAATTTCAGAAAGATGCTGGCAGTTGGTGGGGCTGGAGTCATGATCCAGGAGGTGAATGGATAAAAGGCACTCCATGCTGGACTGGAGTACATACCCTGCCAAAGGCATACATCCACTAAGTGACCCGCTCATAGAATGGGACAGCAGGAAACGATGCCATTTTAGGAAGCAGAAAGAAACCATGAGGCAGGCCACCTCAACCTCCCATGCTGGCTTCCACTTTACTGGGGGAGTCCTGACCCACTGACTGGGACCTCCAGCTAAGATACAAGAAATTGAGACTGGGAAAAGGGTAAGGTAGACATGTTTAAGTGCTGGTGTTCTTTTTTTTGCTACCCAAATCAGTGACTGGAGATTTGTGGTGGCTGGCAAAAAATTAAGTAAAATGACATTCCCCAACTCTTTTGTTAATGCCATACAGTCCCATTATTTTCTCCCCCTCCATTTTTGACTGGGTTTTTCTGTTTGTCTTTCCTCTGATTGCGTTCATAGTTACTTGCAGCGAGATAAAGTGTTTGCCTACAAAATGCTGAGTATTGTACAAAAGAAAAATTATAGACCTTAAATATTCATTCATGATGGTTGCTTTTCATATATGCAGGTTACCTCACATAATTTTTAAAATTCAGCTTTTTTCTCCAAGAGATTCTAGAGAAATGGCACATTTTAAATTGGTATTTTACTCTTCTTGTTGTTTTAAAAGTAGAACTGGTTTGCACACTTTCCAGAGAAATATTTTTACAAACCAGAGTTCAAGCATGACAGAAACAGGTTTCAGGAAAGAGTTTAGAAGATATGTTTTCTCCTGGTTGTTTTGTGTCTTTCTGCCTGTCTCCCCCAACCTACCAATCTTGAAACACTTTCCCTTCCGTACTCAAAACAACTTCACATTTAAAAATACCAGTTTGTATTTCTAAGGCTAAAATTAAATTTTTCTTTCCATTAAACTTTAATTTTCAAATTATCTGTTCACAAAATCTTTGTTTGTTTGTTTTTTTAATCACATTTTAGTTCAGGAATGTTTTCAAAACCTGAAGCTTGTGATACAACAAAAACATTGCTTAAATAGTAACAAGACCACTGTATTTCACAATCATTGAGATAAAATTCTGAGACAGAAGACAGAAAAACAGACAATGAGAAAAGAAACATGCATTTAACACAGCATGAAAATAAGGTGTGATTAAAATTAACAGTGAGTTTTCCACTAGAAATAACAGGATATATATATCTGAATACTTATGTATATCTTTCTTTATGTATATTAATATTTTTTTTAATTTCTAATGACAATAGGGTAATATTGCTAAAAGGCACAAACTGTAGCAGAAGAAAGGGTTTACAGGCCATCTCAAACATATAGCTCCCAGAAAGGAAGCAGATGCAGCAGTTGAGTCAACATTTGTGTTCACTCAACTTGAACGTGTTCAATAAATATTTGCAGCCATATTAGAAGGGACTGAATACTTAACTTGAGATTCAGATCGCATGTGATAATCCTCTAAAAATAGGAAATCTGAAAATACCAACAAATAAAGAAGATAAAAATAGACTTCTGATGAACAGGACAACAAACAGAAAAAGAATGAAACTTTATACATTCACAATTTGGGAAAAATGGAATATCTTAGATAGTGATTTAAGAAAAGTATTATTTTAATGCCAAACTTAAATTTGTTTCTTTGAATGATAAAATATTTTCTTAAAATATATATATTTCCCTCCACAGCAATATTTTCTGGAAATATTCAAAGTCTATCCTGAAGTAGATTTGTTGTTCCATCTCAGTTTATTTTTATTAAAATCTTCTATGCTTTTAGATCTCTTACTATTGAAAAATGTGGAAAATTGTTTTATGACTTCTGTGGTAGAAGACTTTCTGTTAATTATTACTATTGGGTATAAAGTTGCTTGTCTTGAAAAGGATGAAAACTAAATACAGAACAATTTATCCAGTTCAATTCTGTTCCTGTTTTATTGAAGTCAACAGTTGTTAGGATGAGATTATCTATATGATTTAAAATACAAAAAATATTTAATGTGCTTATTTTATATGGTAAATCTCACATTCTTCACTCTTTGTTCTTCTTCTCCTCCCTTTTTTTCTGCTTTTATTTGTTTTCCCTTCATTCACTTATGGTACCAAAACCTAGTTTTAGTCATGCAATGATTACGAAGAGATCATTTAAATGTGTTGTAAAATGAAATGCTTTGCTTAATCAGGTCCATAGTGTCTGGTGCAAGACGTATCATTTGGGCTGTGTTTCAGCATTTATTACTGAGCTTCAAAACCAGAAGTTAATATGTAAATTGTGCTTTTAAGTGAGTATGTCTTCAGTGTTCTGCTATCTTGCCACTGCTTCCCATCACCTGTCCTTAATAGATTAGTATTTTCTTTTCTCTTCTGGCTCTGTCCTTCCCTCTAAATACCAGCTCACACAGTAGTTCCTACCATCAGGTTTGTAGTCGTTAAATGACCAACATCAGGGATTTATTTTCCCTATTCTACACCCACAAAATCTCTCTCCTATAATCCCCAAATAATCAGCCCTAGAACACCTGCACAGGTGAGTCTACATCTCTCAAGATAGGTTTTAATAAGTGACCAAAGGAAGGGAGCCGTTGTCTGCATATCCAAAGAAAGAATTTCACAGGAACTATCTGGTATAGGTTTTCTGATATAACACAGACTGTATGTATGTGGGAATTCTCTCCTCTTGGAGTCTTTAATGGATTGTAAAATGAGATTTGCAAAATAATAAAAAAAATCTCTTCCCTTTTAACCACAGCATCAACGACAATTTAGCCCACATGTCTTTTATTGAGTTGACTAAGTCTCAAGCTGTACCAGGAACTGTTTATACAGTATAGGCACCAAAAGTATTTCTCGCCACCTGGACATACTGGTCCTGAAAAACTGTAGATCTCTGAAGGCAGCAGCTTTTGCATTTAAAACTCATGTGGTACTTAAGAAATCTTCTGCTTAATGACATTTTCTTTTTAGAATTCTTTGGTGCAAACCATTATGGCTTATTCATTGGCTTATGTTTGCTTGTTGTTTCTTTAGCAAAGTGATGGAAAAAATGCCCTTTGTAGCTCCCAGTAAAGTTCCAGTTCCTCAGAATATTCTGCTGAAGTTTCTCATCTTTCCTTTTATTTCAATCATTAGATGGAATAGAGTCCATCTGTAGTTAATATTTTACATTTGTAAGAGATAAAAATATATAGGTTTTTCCAAGTTTGCCACCTTCTCTAACAGTTTCACATGAGCATTGGTTATGGAAAACTTTAGAAATGGCTAAAAAGAAAATTGGGACCAAAAAGTAATGTTACAGTCATTTTGCAGTCTCTGTTCTAGTCCTTGTTTAATTTCATGCTTTAAAAAAAATACCAAACAAACAAAAAAACTTGAAATTTTGAATGCAAAATAATCTTCAAAATTAAAAGTTTTCTTCTCAGAGTTGTCAATAATACATTGCAGCCATTTTGATACTTTTTTTTTCAAAATTAGAGACTTGTCTTGTAAGGTATTTCATTTTGAGTAAATCTCAATTTTCTGACTAAAAACATATTTCTGAATTAAAAAAAAACCAAACATTTCTTAATATATCAATCTTTATTTTATCTTCCTTCAGTATCTCTACTCGTGAAATCCATGTTCCGCCTTTCTTCCTGTAAGTCTCTTCTTGCATCTATCTGGTAGAGTTCATGGATGTTTTTTTTTTCCCTTCCCTCTCCTGCTTCCTTCATAATGTCATTAATGTGTCTGTGAAGCACTTTACATTCTTTTGAATTCTGAAAAGATAAAGCTGTAACTATTCTGCTTTCATTTTAGATTTGATTTTTTTTCAGGTGGTACTCTAATCTGTGGAGTGTTAAGTGTCACAGCAGATAAGCTAAGTTGTAAATTGAATTTTTTCTTATCCATATATTTATCTTTCAGCATTTCCTTTTTCATTGGGTTCTGCAGAAACATACATTTAATTCTTCACATTCATTCATCAATGTTAGTTCATCATTTAGATAAATCAGAAGTCTGCTCCTAGAAAGGAAAAATGCATGTCATATGTTTTATGAAAAAGTAAGCTCTTTGAGTTTAGATCCTTTTTGTTGCAGCTGAAGGGAAAGATGTTTGCTCTGAACAAAAAGGAAAAATAATGATGAAGTCTTTATGAGAAAATGAAACACCTACTGGGAATTAAATGACAGCTAGTAGAAAGGCTTCATCTGTGAAGCTGTTGTATCTCCTCCCAAGAGACTGAAATCCTCTTATTTGGCTTCCAGGAGGTACCTCACAGAATTATTTCTGCCCTAAGAGAAAAATTCCCATTAATTTGAAATGATTTAATATTGAAATTTTTGTACCTTCAATGATAAAAGCTAGAACAATTCTCCCTGCAGGCTAACAAAATATGTAAGTATCATTTCTACGTGAATTCAAAACATGTGCCTTTGTGTGTGTCTGTGGTATGTACATAGAACAGAAGATACAATAAACTATAGATATTCTCTTCTTCTTTCCACAAAAAACAGCATTAGTCGTCTTTCACAGTATGCAGTAAATACCCATGTCAGGACGTCATCGTTAAAACCTCAGTGTCTTCCCTTCCTCCCCTTCTCTAAAGTTTTGGCTAGAAGGCCTTTCAGTCAAATTTGATCAGTCATTATTATGATGCATTCCATGTAAACCATGTGCAGCACAGTAACAGGAGAGAATTTTATTTCTCAAAATAAGTTACTCGTTATGAGTAGAACTGCTGCAAGAAATGGTGCAAGATGGCCGTCTGTCTTAGTAAAGCTTACAACCTGTTTGGTTAGTTCGGTGTTTCCCCCCCGATTTGTCACCACTGCTGCTTGTGTTTTTCAACATCAACGATACTCACTACAATCATCATTTTTCAGCAGTTGCCAGTTTGATTTCATTAAACCGGCAACTCAATACCATTTCCTAATAATCAAAGAACAGTGAATGGTGGTCGCTATAAACTGCAGCTTGTCCCATCTAGGATTCATCAAAATCAGGAAAGACTAAATGCACTATTTTTTCCCTTCTCAGATTTATTTGCTATTTCAGACAGTTTCCAGAACACACTGTATTGTCACTTGCAGGTCTGCACAGCACTCAAAAGCAGTTAATTGAATTTGTACTCAGTATAATTTCATTCTTACTGTGGCAACAAAAACCACATGGAACTTCTTCTGCTTCCTGACTGGATGAAAGTAACTTAGATTCTGTTGTGAAAATGCTGTCTTTATATGCATAATTACTTTTTCTTCCTTCCTTTTAAAATTTGCTGGTTTAGGAACATTTTTCTTAGAAAGCTCATTTCCTGGGATATTTTCAGAAAAAAAAAGAAGTAATGGACACAACAAAGCTATTTGAACTTTACATCTGAAGTAACATGAAAGCAAAATATTTTAGCTAAAATTTTGCAAGGTTACTGGTAAAATACTCAGTGTGAACTAAAGAATTAGTAAAAGATGAAAAAATTTAGTCCCCCAAAGTCTCTGTGTGTGTGCATGTGTGTGTGTGTGTGCACATGTATATGTTTTGGAAATAGTTGGAAAATATTTGAAGGATAGCCAGAGAATAGTTAATAATTATTCTTTGTGTATCATTATAGTACTGTGTGTGATTACTTAATTTGTTTCCGGTGTTTTTCTTGGAGGAGAACAAACGTGTCCATAAAACATGAGATTTAGGAATGATTTCTTACATGTGAATGTTCAAATACTAGTTTTTTTTTTTTGGAACTACAGTCGGATTGCTGATCTATTCTGTCAAATCTTTACTCTCTTAAGTACTTTGATCATAACAACATAAAATTCCCTGTCAATAAGGATTTGAGAGATTTTTACTCCTTAGGATCATACAATAATTTGGGTTGTAAGGGACCTCCAGTGGCCATTTACTCCATCCTCCTGTTTCATTTTACATTGTACAGAAATAGTCTTTAGTGATAACTGACTAATATTCTGGCAATTTTAAGATGGGACTTTTGTAGAATATACAAGTGAATGAAAAATTGAAGTCTTAAATTTGTATTTAAAATGTTAACATTTTAAGTAGAAGTGATGCAAAATAAGGGAAAGTAAAACAAAGGGTGTTGCATTTTGTTGCCTAAAATACTAATCTCTGCAAGTATCCTTAAGGGACCCTATTTATGAATCAGTACTGTAGTCTGATGCATACTGTATAATTGCACACAACAAAATGATCCCTGTCTCCAGGGCTTTTCAAGCTGTATAGTCTACATACAAGAGAGACAAAGGTACGTAATAATACATAAAACTTTAATAATCAATAATAATCCTTTCACACATCATCAAACTAATTATTATCATGGGTTTTATAAAAATCCACAGCAAAGTAGTGTATGAAGAGAAGCTTTTTAAGAAGATGGATGGTGGAGAAGTTTGTAAATATTTATATGGAGCTTCTATGATTGGTTGACTTGCTCCAGCTGTCAGACCCCACCCAACCGCTCTCTCACTCCCCTTGTCAACAGGACAGGGGAGAAAATAAGATGCAAAAGCTCCTGGCTTGAGATAAAGACAGGGAAATCACTGACCACTTACCATCACAGGCAAAACAGACACAACTTGGGCAAAATTCACATAATCTAACCAGTTAAAAATGGAGTTGGACCATGAGAAACAAAGACAAAACCTAAACCACCTTACCCCAACCAAGCCCCCTTTCTTCCGAGGCTCGGCTT
This sequence comes from Calonectris borealis, assembly GCF_964195595.1. NCBI lineage: Eukaryota > Metazoa > Chordata > Aves > Procellariiformes > Procellariidae > Calonectris > Calonectris borealis. The sequence goes on along the minus strand of NC_134313.1, from coordinate 82,307,258 downwards.
CTCTCCATCATTCCCAACTCCTCTACCTCCTCCCCACTGAGCAGCACAGGGCGATGGGGAGTGGGGGGTTGCGATCAGTCCAAAACAGCTCCTCTCTGCCGCTCCCTCCTCTTCACACTTTTCCCTGCTCCAATGTAGGGCCTTCCCACAGGCAGCAGCTTCCTTCAGGGCATGTCCACCTGCTGTGATGTGAGGTTCTTCACAGGCTGCAGGGTGGATATCTGCTCTGATGTGGTCCTCTTGGGGCTGCAGGGAAAGCCCTGCCCCATCAGGGTCTCTCCCGGGGCCGCAGGGGCGTCTCTGCTGGGGTGCCCGGAGCACCTCCTCCCCTCCTCCTGCTCTCCCCTCGGGGCTCGCAGGGCTGGTTCTCACAGGGTTTCCCTCAGCCCTGGCTTCCTTACCCAGGCTTCCCAGGCTTTCCCCGAGGCGCCCGCCCGCGGCTGAGGGGCTCAGCTGTGCCCTGCGCTGGGGCCGTTGGAGCCGGCTGGAACCGGCTGTGTCCGGCACGGGGCAGCCCCGGCCGCACCTCCCAGGGGCTGCCCCTGCAGCCCTCCCACTCCCGCTATCAAAACCTTGCCATATAAACCCAATACAACTTCTTAAAGATGCAAGAACATAATAGCAAAGGTATGAAGATTTAAAAAATAAAATTAAAAAAAAACCAAAAACCCATCTATCTAGAGGTTGAATATTGGCTTGATGGGATAATTGGAGTCCAAAGTCACATTCTTCATACAAAAGTAAAGACGATATATGACATACAATAGATGAAGGATAGTGAGAATAAAGATAAGCGGTTTATTTTGAGTGTAGTGCAAAATAGCAAGACAGTGGAAGAGGACAGAGAGAGGGATGAAAAGTTTAAAGCCGACTGGGAAAACAGTCTTTGTTGCAATGTTCTAAATGGATTAGAAGAAGAGAAAGATTGAAATTGTCAAGGCCGTGTTGTAGAAAATCAGATGCAAAATGAGACCCCGAATGAGTTCTAGCTATGTGTTTGAAGAGAAAAGGTCATGGCTTACATATTATACAGAAAAACTTGACAAGCATTAATGACAGTTGGGCTATAAGAGCTAATGGGGGTAACTGAGAAGCAGTCTGGTGAAAATGTCTTCAGTGACCTTGTTAGGTAGCCAGTAGAGATGGCTAGCTACCCATAAAGAGATGTGAAAACAGAGGGAAACAAGGCTGGGGTAACTAGGTTAACATCTAAGCTGTCCTCATGAGGCAGATGTGTAAGCAAAGGAAGAGGAGGCTAGTAAGAGGGACATTCACCTAATACTTGAAAAAAGATCTGTATGGAACTGATATAACAGTGAAATGAGAGATACACAGCAGCAGGGTCATGGAAGTCATTTGAGGACATATTTTCAAGAACTTTACCTTCTTATTGTATGGACAACATAAATGCAAGAGTAAGAAGGAACGAGTGTGGCTGCCAGCATTTACTTATTAATCAGTGAAAATTCAAAACCCTGATTTAAGAGTCCAGATTTTGAAGAAAAGCTGGTGTATACCTTTTTGTTCAGGATGTAGAAAATAGCTGGCAAATAAACCATCACCAATCATGACCTGTATTATCTTCTGTCTCAATCACCCTTTATCCCTGAAGACTTTCTCCTCCTTATGTTTTTGAAGAAAGGTTAATTGTTGGCTTTCATATCTTTTACTAGTTGTTCAGTAAAATAACCTTTTGGCGTGCTTTGTTGCATTATCACTTTTAACTTCCTAGATTTTTTTATTCTCTTTATGGCTTTTATTTGAACATGATTCCATTTTTTTGAAGGATACAATACCACTTCTAGTAACTCTCTTTACCATGGTGTTTAGCTGTGCTAACATTGGTTTGCTCTCTAAAATCTTTCCTGATAGTTTGTACACATATACTTTGTGTTTCCAATGTGGTCCTCAAGTAACCTCTATGCTGTCTGCAAAGACTTAAATCTCCTATCTTTTTCTTTTAACTTCTTTTCAAGAAGTTTGTTCATTTTTATGTTGGTCACCTTTTTAAAATTAACTGCAGCTGTGGTGAATGTCTGCTTTTGTTGCTCTTGAAAGAATACCGAATTAGAAAAATCAGTTACTGTTGCTGAATTGGTCTCAAGCATCAACATTTATAACCACATTCTTTGTGCTGATGAGGACCAAATAAAAAATTACCCCTTCTCTTGCGAGTACCCTGTGATCTTTCCCTCATTTAAATAAGGTAAGTGAAGTCTACCATTTCTGTTGTATGTCCTAATCTCAAAGCATCTCTGATCTCTTTTGTTACTGTCACTATTGACTTTGTGGTCAGGGAGACAGTAATATTATCTCAAAATTGTTTTTTTTCATCTAGGTCTGGACTTCTAATCAACAGGGATTTCATGTCACTTGTTGACAAATTTTTCTTCTTAACTTGATTTGTCTATGCATGTCAACATACAGCTGTATACCACCATCTTCATGGCCAGTTTTGTTTCTTGTGTATTCTTTATGTTGTAATCCAGCACTGTCCTGCTTATTCCCTGCCTTCTACCAGGTGTTAGATATGTCTATTAGGATAGTGAAGTTTTCCCAATTGATTTCTTGGGTTTAATAGCCTTCTCATAAGTTTGTTTATATCAACAAATTTTTCTGTTGTTCTGCATTCTTTTTACATGGTATTTTGTTGGGCCTGTTTTTCATTTGACTGTTGGTATGCTCTGGTCTTTCCTCAGCCTGTGACTTTACTCTGTGTGGTTGCCTCTTTCTGAATACATTGGTTTTCTCCCACTCTTCAGCTTGAAGACTTGTTTCCAACCTTCTTAATTTCAAACACCAGAAACTTGGATTTCTTATGGTCAGAGTTTGTTCCATCTTTGTAAGCTTTTTTTATTCCGAAAGTACTCTCACAACAAGATCAATCTCAATATCTCTTTATATACCATCGTGCTGGGTTTACAAAAAGTTTTATTCTCTACTTCCCATCAGCAGGTGATGTCCAGCAACTTCCTGTGAAGTAGGGCCTGAGCACGTGTAGTGGGTGCTTCAGAAGACAAACGCCTTAATAACGAATGTCGTCCGCCCTCCTTCTCCTTTCTCTTAGCTTTTATTGCTGAGCATGATATCATATGGTATGCAATATCCCTTCAGTCAGTTTGGGTCAGCTGTCCTGGCTGTGTCCCCTCCCAACTTCTTGCCCACCCCCAGCCTACCGGCCTTTGTTGGGGAGGAGTGCAGGTTAGAGAGACAGCCTTGATGCTGTGGGAGCACTGCTATGCAGTAGCCAAAACATCGGTGTGTTATCAACATCATTTTAGTTACAAATACAAAGCATAGCACTATGAGGGCTGCTATGGGGAAAGTTAACTTCATCCCAGCCAGACCCAATACAACCATGTTCTCAACAAAAAACTTTCTGCCTCCCTACTGGTTTTCTTACCTTTCTGCCTCCCTACTGGCTATATGATTAGGTCTGGAACATTTCTTGTATGTCTGATATGGATTTTTTGGTGTCCGATTTTAAACCCGACAAAACCAAGTTTTGTTGAGAATGTTTCTCCTCCCTGTACTCTAGGCATCTATGCAGCCTGTAACAATCAGTTCATCCTAATATGACTTCTAAAGCTTATTCAGACACCTTGGAAGGTCTGCCACTTCTGTATCTTTTATGGAAATCACTGTGTAGTCCTTTCTCAAGTCTATTTGCCTGATGAATAGTTTGCGTAACACAACAAGATGCTTCTTCCATTTGACTGTAATCCCTTTCAGGGATGTACCTTTGATACAAAACTTGGGCTGGACACAGCACTGGAATAATTTTCCCTTGAAGAAGACAGCATCCTTCAAGATTAAAGTGGGATTCTTAAAGGAATCAGTTCAGTGATATCTGCAAACCTGTGGTTAATAAACATTTCCATTTCCCTGAACTCTGTCAAGTCAGTAAACTTGGTCTCAAGGCACAGATGTTTACCTCAAAGGATCATGGGCAGCCTACACCATTTACAAGTACATAGCATTCCCTTTCCCTCACCAATAATACATATGACATTTAATTCAGTTAACTTGAAAATCTATTCTCTTGAAGGGTTTTTAACTGCTCATTTTACTTATTTCAAATAAAGAGTTATTACTTTAGCTAGCCTAAAGTATCCAGTTGATCTAGCTGACTTTTCTTGGTAAATTTGTCTCTCGGATTACGGAAGGAGAGTATTTTGGACTTCATTCTCCTGCCGTTGCTCCATTTGCTCCACGTTAAAAATCCCTTTTGAGTTCATTAAGTTCCAGGTTTTGTTCACTGCTGATCTTCACCTGACCAAGATAGTTTTGGTCTGCTTCAATGCTATATTTATGGCAATATATGCGGCCAATGTGTGGTTGGGTCCACACATCAGCCAGATTCTTTCTTGACTGTTTTGCCCACCTACATCATTGTGGATTTATAACACCTTGGATCTTTTTCAGTGTTCCTTAGTGACAGGTCAAGTCCTCAGGTCCAATGATGATCATAATTCTCAAGGTACTGAAGTTTTACAACTTGCTTCTTCAGCTTCTCTATGCAAGGCAGGCTATTGTATATATAATCTCTCCTCAGCTAAGTTTATATTAAAAAATTTGGTAGTGTTCTAATCTGGTATCTTGCATCTTTAATGAGTGGTTTTGTTTGAAGTTAGAGAATTTAATTTGCTAGCTCAACATTTTTTAGACAGATTAGATCCTTCTTTGCTAAGGAAGCTTTAAAGAAATTAATGAGATTGTGAACTTCCTTTTTATCCCTAGCTTCACTTTGCAAGGAAACACACTTTATAAAATGAACCAAAAGTTACCCTGAGAAAACACCAGGACATCCCTCGGGACAAAAAGTCCTACATTCCCACAGTTGCAGTTACATTATGGAATAAGATGGACTACATTTATTTAGAACAACAATGGACTATGAACGATAAAGCAGAATCACCTATTTGATCTCTGCCTCCTCCTGTCTGCCTCAGAAACTTCACGAAGTTTTCTGCCCTGCTGCCATCCCAAGGGTACCGAACTGGACCACTTGCATAAGTATTCTGTGAAGTCAGTCTAGCCAGCTAGATGAACTGAGTCATTTGTCTTGGGGAATCTTCTGCTTTGACATCAGGTGAAAACTAAGTCAATAATCTACTTCGATCAGGTGATCCCAGGAGAATTCCTCATTTTTTATATTCTAGATGCCTAAAATGTGCCACATGTCTTTGTTCTGCCCAGTCATCCACAAGCGGTTAGAGACCAATTCACCTGAATATTTAAATACACAAGAAAATGTCATTAAAGCCACTTGGCTAAAGCAAATCTTCAAAACCCAGGAAAACTTCTTTTAATGGCACAATCTTGACATTACATAGATACTCAATTTGAAGTGTACATTGCCCGTGCCTTGAGACACCAAGATCACATGGTGGTACTCTTGATAAAGTATTTTCTCTTCTTCCTTATCTGTCATTTTCTGTGTTGCTTGCTTTTTTACATTTTTAATAATTTTATTTTTAATTTTGTAACAAGCCTGTTGGATAGTATGGTATTGCTGCATTTTTAAGAGTTTTTATTCAAAGAGGAAATCATGCACATTTGATGTTCTCAAGACACACCACGAAGGGCAGAGCTGTTATTTCTGTGTGTGGCACTTGGTGGATGATAGAAAGGCACCAGGACTTCTTCTTCCCCAACGCTCACCAAAACCTTACCGGAATGGGCATCCTGCCCATCACTACAAATCTATTAGAACTAGACAATTATGTCAGCAAAGGTATTGGTATCTTTATTCATGATAGGATTCAATATAAATATGAGCTCTTCCTAGGTAGAAGCTGTTTCACAGTTCAAAAATCAGCTCCTGCTATTGTTTTTGATGAGGTGGTCTATGTGATAGGGTATGCTGATAATGATGTAGAATTGGGTCTAACAGTTCATCAGTAGTAAAATTTTGCTATAATACAATGCATGTAAGGAAGCCAAAGGTGACTTTGAAGAAATGCTCCGAGTTTCTGAAGAATATCCTTTAAGATCTGCTTTTTTGGGAGATCAAGTCTCCAAAATCTTTTCCTCTCTGAGTAAAGCTTATTACATTGTGTCCTCCCATTTTGGATGGGAACCAAAGCAAATAAGATGAAATAGCAACATGACAGTAACACCTGGTCCTTTCATTTTACCAGTGCAAACATGGCTCTGTGTATATAGTTATTTTAGATTTACACCACTATACCAGAATGTATGAATTGAAACTCTCAGCAGAGATTACCTTGAGGTGAGAAATTATTTTTTAATATGGAAGACTTTTTATGATAGTGGCTGCTTGAGAAAGAGTAAGTTGTTTCAGCAATTCAGACACAATAGAAAAATTTGTTAGAGATCCTGACTTTTGTCATTGTATTTTTTTCATGTGCTTGAACAGTTCACATGCTGCTGTTTTCAGGAGCATGGCAGAATACATTAGGTTTACAATTTCCTTATTTTAAAAAGCCGTGTTTTACAATTAAATGAAAATACTGAACTAATTTAAGGATTGTATTGTTTCTTGTCCACAACCTGCAACGGTCACGTCTGTCTATCAGTTGTGGCTGGTGCCCTCAGCAGACTGCTGACTGACGACCTTTTGTACATGAATAGGCTTTAATGATCTACAAACATTTCTTGAGAAAAACTACCAGAGAGAAAGCTGAGAAGGCTGATCTTTCTTAACCAATACATTAAAAAATACTGTAGAACAACAACAATGTTATTGTTCAATGAAAATATCACTTAAATGAAGAAGACTAGATGACCTTTTCAGGGCCCTTCCAACCTGAATTATTTTGTGATTGTAAGATGGAGAAAAAAGACAAAGTACCTATTTCCAGGAAGTGACTTAAAAAGGAAGTTTTCCTTCCTCCTACCATTAAACCTAAAATAAATATGTGCAGGTCTCTGGATCTCTCCTTAGGGTGATTGCCATAGGACTGAAGGGCTTAAGGAAGATTTCACATTATTTCTCTTCCAAAAGATGAAATCTTCATTCTCCTTTTTATTCTCCAGGAGAAAAGTTCCTTAAAGACAAAGAAACAGAATCTCTGTAATCCACTAATAAATATAACTGAAAATATAATTAAAAATATATAATTCAAAATTCATTAATAAATATAGATAGCTATACAAATACTTTAATTTGGTTATGAATATAGCTAGCCACATATAAAAGCCCTTCACAAATCTGTAACACCAACAGTTTGAAAAGAGCAGAAAAGCACTCTCCAAAATGCAGACTCTTTGCCTAAAATAGACTTAATCTCTTTACTTTCATTAAAAATGTTTGAGTTTACTTGAATTTTACAGAATCACAGGATTGTTGATGTTGGAAGGGACCAATGGACTTGTGAAATCTCCATCCTTCGACATACTAAAAACTAAACAAGACAAGGCCCTGAGCATCCTGATCAGCTTTGAAGTTAGCCCTGCTTAGGGCAGGAGTTTCAACTATATGATCTTCAGGGGTCCTTTCCAAACTTACTCATTATATGCTTCTATAAACTTTGTGTCAAGTCCATTTTTATTGAAAAAATTAAGTGCAATGTTGACGATGACATGAAAACTTTGAGTTCCCTCTGACTGTAGTGCTTTAATAGTATTTTACTTTTATTTAAAAATTACCTTATTTAGAAAAATAAACCACATTTATTGCTGCAAGTGAGAATTCAGATTGATTCTAGAAAAACTGCTACAAAGGCAGTTTATTTTTATATTTTCATTGCCAATAATTTCTTGTGAACAGAAATTTTTTACTTTATTACGTTAAGATTAAGAAATACATATTTTTAGTAATTCAGTGTTTGAAAGAATTCCAGATCTCAGGATAGCTGTTAAAAGAAGAGAAAGCAAAAATCTACAATGATAGAGGCGGTCTTCAAATTAAGAAAAAAAGTCTGTTTCTTAATCAAGTATTTTTTCAAGTTTTCAGAGCCTGCAGAATAAATCTCCAATTAAAGTAAGGGAACATATTTTACCTATTTGCATGAGAAAATTTCCAGAGAAGTTAAAAACCCTATTGAACTGTAGGAGTCTATGACCCTAAATATCTTTTTTAGGTTTTGTTTCTAAATCTTCTCTGTCTCTCCGAAGCGTTTGTATTCATACTGTGAATTCAATGCACTTGGAAGAGTATTGACCCCACAGTTGTTTCAGTTGTTCACATTCCAGATTCAGCTGCTATGATGGTGCTTCAGATTAATGTGTACATTTTATGAATACAAATGTTTTTGAATAAAATTTTCTCACACACTTTCATTTCAGCAGTTTTATGGTTACAGCTTATATTCATGTATTTCAACCATAGTATGTTTTAAATAGCAGCATTTGTGAAACTGAGCTTTATTTTAAAATATGCATTCATTAAAAGTTACGCATTCATGCATAATTTGCATTATAGGTATAGTCTCAGTAACAAGATACCATGTCTAATGTCAAATACCACTACTTTACTACAATCACCAATCACTCATCCACCTTCTAGGTATCACCAATTCAGGCTTTGTCTTAAATTTGCAGATTCTTTCTGAACAGCATTTCACTAATATTGTGGTTAAGATTGTCCTGTGGACTTTCCCTATTTTAACAGGTATGCTTTTTTTAATGAACCAGGAAATTTTGCAATGACAAGGAAAGGAACAGAAGAAGCTGAGCAATGGAAATAGATGTCCTTCTGAGATTAATGCCGGAGTATCTTCGTTAAAAGAAAGTACTATCAGCCCTAGAGCTGGAGCTCCTGACTTTTTCAACTCAAATCTGAAAGATTCAAATGAACAGACAATGTGGTTCTCTTTATGGTAAAAACTCTGAATAGAGGAAGGAGTACAGGATAGTTCTGAGCTAAAAAAGAGTCTGTTCTGTGTAGTGAAATGACAGGTTTAACCTGGAGATCCAACCTTGATCATGTAATGTTTAATTTATAAAAAATGAAGCCTACAACTGTGAATAGTACAGGCAGCAGGGCCAAGAAAGTTCTGGAGAAGACATAGTAGCATTCCTGAGTCATGAAAAAGAAGAAATCTAGCATCATTGAAACCTTCTTTCTTGGTCTCTGCTAGAAATAAATGCAGTAAAGTATCTCAAGTGTATTAAAGTATCTATTCATACACACCTAATCTAGAGGAAAAACACTTGCAGAAATGTACCTCGTACTTGCAGGTATGAAGCAGTAGCCTTTAGAAAGTCACAAATTCTTGTGAAAAATTCATTCCTTGTCATACTCTAACAGGGAATGTCTTTACCAGAAGTAAGCAATGGTAATAGATATTTCTAGAACAACGCGATTTATTTACTGATAGGGAAATTAAGGATTTTCTTTTATGAGGATGATTAGAGAACTCCTCATAGACCTGCATCACTGGAGAAACTTCATAGAACTCACTTTTATCTTCAGAATTAGAGACAGAATTTGTCTTTTTTTTCTTTCAGGCTAGAATCATAAAAAGAAATACGCTAGAACGTAGTGGAAAACTTTCACATCCACAGCCATAAATGAATACATTGGGGCATAACAGAGACAGTTCTGAGATGGAAAGATGGTCTTGTCATAGGTGAAAGAAAGTAGAGTCTAAGGAGGAAGAAGTACTGTCTGGCAGAAGAAAATCATGTAAAGAATAATGAAAGCTTAAAAAGACCTTCAGTTTAGCCAGCAGGAAATCTTTTTCACAAGAAGGGTAATGCAGTACCAAAACAGGTTACCCAGAGAGGTTGCGGATTCTCTGTCCCTGGAGGTTTTTAAGACTTAGCTAGGCAAAGCCATGTCTGACCTGATGCAGTGTTGGTAGTCCCTTTTTGAGTTGGAGAATGGACTTAATGACCTCCAAAATTCCCTTCAAACTACTACTTCTATAACTTTATGAAAAAATAAGAATGTGGCTTATTTGAAAAGAGGGCAAATAATAGGAGCTGGAGAGGGGTGAATGATAAAATAGTATTAAAAAAAAAAAAAAAAAAGAAATTGTAAGATTGGTAGGGTAGAGCAGAGATTTAAGATTTGCCTTCTCATTCCCTAACGCTTCACCAAAATGAAATTGTCCTGATTCTAGGTGTGGCTAAAATCCTTTAGCTCTTTTTCAGAATAGGTAAAAGCAGCTTGTACTCCCATATGGCTAGAACTAAACTTTCAACATTGTCAAAAAATTCATTTAACAAATGGACTAAGAATGGTAAAAACATATTCAGGAAAAAAAAATTGCTGAAGAGCGTAAAATATTCTCGGGTAGCTGAACTTATATCATTTCAACTCTACCAGATGTTTAAGTGTGCAACATAACAACAGGAATATACATAGCCAACAGTTTCTATTTGCTATAGGGCTGGGGTTTATAGCAAAGACTTCTGTCTTGAAAGCCTTTAATTCTTATTTAACATTCCTGTTACATCAGGATTGGACCATTGCTGTGCCTCTTCTTGTGGAGGAAAATAAATGCAGTAGGGTTCACTACTCTTGAGTGTGAGGGGACAGGTTGATCTTTACACTGTCAACCAGCTAGATAGAAAATTCTTTGCAAGAACAGGATTGGAAAATGCCCTGGTTCTGTCCATTCTAAAGTAGATGTTACATTACATGGAGTTTGCTATTCAGCAAAACCTTAAACTAAATGAAGAATAGTACTAATCTGTTATTAATAGGTCAAAAAAAAATTATTATATGGTACTTCTGGAAGCACTAGAGTCCAATCATCTAAAATTAATCAACATTATAACTTTTTATGTTTTCATATGGGTAGTAATAACATTGGAATTGCCTAATAAAATGTTACTTTAGAGAATTAAATAAAATTAAAATTGTTTTGGAAAATTAATTCTACTCTAAATTTAAATGGAGATATGATAATATTTTTTTCAAATATTTGGGAAACCTTATTTTAGGGAATATGTTGAAATATTAAAGACTATATTTAAGTATGCTTAAGTTTACATTTTAATTAAATATTTGAGCACTTTGTAAACTAAGATCTAATCACTAAGTCACTAATCTAGACTGATTATGTCTTCATATTTTTGTACAGATATTTGAAACAAAACTTTCAAGCTTAGGCTTGGAACAGAACAAATTTGTCATAGTAGCTCAACATCATATAGTTTTCCTCATAGAAAGCATTATATGTTTATCCTTAACTATTGCAGAATGTTTAATTGGGATGTATACAGTATCTATAATCCTTATCATCTGTTAGTGAAACTTAGCAACTTCAGATCATGAACATTGTAAGCAACTGTTCTTTTGGGGGCATGAAGCATATGAAAAAAAGGAATAGAAATGTAGAGTATCACATTCTCTAATAGCGCATAACAGAGCATAGAGACAATTAAATAGATTGAAATGTAGTGAAATAGAAAATAAAAGCCACCAAAAAAAAGGAGGGAGATGTCATAATTATCTAATATGAAATTAATAAATGTTGCTAACTTGTCAGTGATAACTTTTCCTTGTGTGAAAGTAACAGAACAGAATTTACCAGCCTTTTATCTTCTTTTAAACTACATTCCTTAAAGATAAATGAGTAGAAAAGAGTCCAAAGAAGAGGGATCAGAGATTTAGCAAATATGATCTACAACACATTAAGCATGTCTATCAATGTGTGAAAAATAGTTTTAAAGAAAATGGTAGTAGTTTACTCTAATTTGTGCATATCCTTGTATATGACACATACTAAGATGTTACAGAAAGCTCTGCAGAACAGAAAATACCACAGCAAGGTGTCTCTGGTGGATTTTTCAGAACAGATGAGACAAGAATCTATGTAGTATATCCCAGCTCATCATAGGGTTTTGATTTGGATAACCTTGAAGACTAAATAGGAAGTACAATTTATTTTTATGAACAAAATATGATATTTTTTCTAAGCATTGTCACTACTATTTAGATATTTAGACTTGTAGTAGAATTTTTTTTTAAAATTTAGTTACTCTGTCTGTGTCTTCAATATAGTGAAGCCTTAAAGGCTACTCCTATTAAGATATTTGCATCTATGCTTATGAACAAAGTTCATAAAACAGTACTTAAAAATACAATAATACAAAATAGCAACCATATGAAAGTTGTTCAACATTCTTGAAAGCTAAGGAGGGGAGTTGTGTGTGTGTGTGTATGTGTGTATGACTGAGATTTCATCACTCTGTGTTGGTAATTCCAAACTGAGAAAACTGTGAACAAACCAATATTATGCAAACTATCTTCATGCTCGGCCTTTTTTGTGCTACAAACTTCTTCTTAAATGTTCTAAAAAGGGCACTTGTCAGTGTGATTTTTCACATTTTTCTCCTCATTTTATGCCACTAAAGAATGCTAGTCATTAAGCTCAGTTCTCAAGTGGCATACTTCAGTTTGTGACTTCCACAAATTGGATGGGGATGTTGGATGTGAAATGAATAGAGTAAGAGTGTGAGAGTTATTCATTTTAATGAAGAATTTTTAAAGTCCCATGGATGACTTCCCTTATTAACATCCTACTCAGACTTAAAATTTTACTAAAATATGATTTTTTATAGTGAAATTAGCAGTAGACAACATCAAAGTGGAAACCACTTTCCTCACTGTACCATTAATTCAACAAGTGCACGAGTTTTGAAGTTTTGCTCTACTAATCATTTCTCCATAGGTTAAATAGCACTGTGACTTCAAATTACTAAACCAATGTAAAACAATACTATTCACACTATGATATTTGGCTCTTCTGTCATTGAATCTCTATGGGAGAAGTAAGTTTCTGTACACATATGATGAATTATACTCTTATAAAGAAGTAAAACTAAAAGCTGGACATAAAAAAGCCCATGTTCAGTTGTGAATGCAGAACGCACAAGCACACTTTTTAAAAAATGCATATGATTCTATGAATATGTACTTAGTCTAGTTATGTTTAAACTACAAGTTCCCATTTCGTAATGACAGAATTAAGTCTGAGAGCATTATTAAATGGTGTCGGAATGTGGCAAAAAGAATGCAAACTGTCAAATACTTATGAATTCTGTAAAACATGTATATATCACACATACAACCAGGATTTGCATTTCACTTTGATGTATGGAACCTCACTTAGGAAATGAATACTGTCCTGAGTAGATTTTCCAATTGTCTGTTGAGAACATAAGCTTTGATCGAGAATGGAGTTGCTTCGAAATATTGATAGTAGAATGCAAAGAAATCAAATCATGCTTGCCACATCATTACGGAGTGATGTTTTACATTCAAATTAAAAAGATACATCAGGATTAATGGCCATGACAGTAATACCTGTTATAAACAAAAAAGGCAGCTGGAGAGCTTGCTGTAGTTTGTTTGTAGCACATAAACAGAAGCACCTGTCTTTTACAGAAAAACAACGTCCCATATAGACTTCAACATATACCAGATTTCATGCTTAAAAAAGAAAAATGTTGCAACTCTTTTTAATATTAAACCATTAGCTTATTAAAGTGATTTATAATTTTTGATAGCAGCTATTTACTTCAAAGTTAATTATACATATATTATAATCCAAATACATAAGTATGCAGAATCTGTCTTCCTGTTTAGTCAGTAGGGACTAGTTAGCTAGGTAAATGCTACATAACCCAGAGTAGTCATGAATGAATTTTAACCTAAATGAGATACTGAGCCTTCTGAAGAAATCTTTCTCTTAATATGCCACTTACTTAGAAACATCTAATCCAGAACATTCAAGGAAAAAAATTGCTATAAGCATAAAGCAAATATTTCTCATACTTTATGAAGTTTAGCATTATGTCAGATTACTGCAACTTTGCAAATAACCTCCGTAATTTTCAACCTTACTTTTCTTCAGCTGTAGAAACAGAACAAGGCAGAAAGCCATCATGACAAGAAAATGGCCTAAATCATGTTGTTCACACAAAATTATAAGAAAACAAAGAACCAAGACATGTATTTTTCATAGTCTTGAAAACTGTACAAGCAGAAGCTACTTCTAGCAGCAGGTATATATAAACCTCATGTAAAAAATGAAAGGAGTGAAAACGCATCTGCTGAAAGTATGTTTTTAAAAGATTTATATAAAGTTGAGGTACTAGCCCATCATAATCTTAACAGTTACTGCCTGGTCTATTTTTTTTCTAAAACAAAGGAGAAGAACGTAGATTTGACAATGTCTGTGTTGTGGAATACAGAAAGGAGTAAATATTGTGTAAAAAAGAAATGGCAAAAATTTCACATGAGACTATATCTTCCATGTAATTATATCTACACTAAGCATATATTCTCATTGGTAAATCACTGGACTCCAGTCTGCCGGCACAGTAATTATTCAGCTACATTCCTTTCTATTGCTGATGTACATAGTTTTCGTACAGAATCAAGGAACAATCCCAGCCGGTTGCTAGTCATAGATAGCGCATAAAAATGTGGTCTTTGCATTAGAGCCTGATATGACATCTGTCTAGTCTAGATGGAGTCAAGTCTCCCATTACTGCCTCTAATCTCTGTAAGCAGATCACAATCAGTGTCACCATCCTGTGGTATCAGGAAAATAGATCAAAAAATATAATTTTCCTATCTGAGACCTGGAATTTCAATCCATTCAGATTCTATTACCCTCTGAGGTAAGTAATTTTTCATATATACTGAAATTCAGCATTAGTCCTGTATATTTTGTAACCCAACTTCAGTCTCCCACTGATCAGACAAATATTCAGCATCCTATTATATGTGTCTTTATTTAGTGCTAGAATAAGTAGATCATCCACACACTTTATTAAACTTCAATTTTGATGCAGAAGCATATGTACTGCTGCTTTGGTTCTTGTCTTCACATCCTGTAAGAAAAGCACTCTGCCATTCCTCATTCCTCTGCTGGAGTACTGAGTGTGCATGTCTTCTTCCATAACTCAACCTTTTGTTATATATTTCAGACACGAGAAACCTGGTTCTCCTATCATTGAGCAAAAATCCAGTTCTTCTGTATAGGTGCTCTTTATTCCACTGTGTCCCTGGTTTCTGATCAGTCCAAGTTCTTACTCCTTACACCTTCTAAACTAGACACTAAGATTGTTCATCTCCTTCGGTCCTGCAGGTTAGGAACATTTCACTAACATAGGTGTACTGGCTGTCATTTTTCTTCTGAAGTGTCTGAATTTGCCTCCAGATTCTTTCTCTTGCTCTTCTCTGTCAGCATTACCCATGTAAACTGTGACTGCTAGCTTCTCTCCAGAACTTTCTACAGTGGATCCAGATTCCTTATGAGATCAGACACTTTATAGTCAACAGACAAATCACTATGTGGTATTCTCTGGGATGAGAGGCTGTCATTTTGGTTGAAATAGCATCTTCTACCACTAAAGTACTACTTTCCAGCTTGGGTTTCTGATTCCAAAGAGATGTTCTCAGTGCTGATTCCAAAGAGATGTTCTCAGTGCAAAAGGTTAAATGGCTATCTTTTAATGAGGAAAGGAACACCGATGTCTCCCAGTGGGATTATTTCCCCTTTCTTCAGTTCTGTGCCCTCCTACCAGAAGATGGGTCTGCTATCTTGAATGTGATTCTGCTGTGTGATGTTCCTGAAAATCTCTATGAAGCTCTGCTGTCTTTCTCAGCACAGGGGATTGTTTGCTTTGAGAATAATCTCCTCAAGGGTGTTCTTAAACTTACTGTGAGTGAACATCTCCAGTTCAGCTACTCTGCTCTCAAGAGCTAGAATGTCCTCTGAGGACTACAAGTGGTCTGTATTATACATATATGTATGCTATCTTTTCAGAAGGAGGTGCTAGCAATAAGATGAATAATCCCTGCTTTTTTTGCTGAAGTTCTTTCTCCATTTCTTCTTTCAGAGTAGAGAAGACAGAGGGGTTTTTAAGTTCATTTTGTGTCTGGATGAGTTTGCATGCTAGCATATAGTGAATCATAAGCTACAATTTGGTTATCATTTAGCTGCAGCACCAAATAAAATGTATGCTGATACACTATATTATACATTTTCTAATTGAAATTAGAAATCTAATTACATAGATTGCTTGTGCACTTAGCACATTCATTCATACTAATCGATATGTGTAGGATGCGTTGGTCACATGGTCTATTATTTGTTTACATCAAATGTGGCTTTCAAATAATGTTCTCAATTAAGCTATTTTTTTTTACTATCTACAAGCCCAGTTAGGTTTGTTTGAATTGCAAATATTACTTTTAAATTATTTGTAATTTACACCATTATTAACATTATTCAGCATTAATTTGCTTTTATGCCAGTAAGTTAGAACTAAGGATTCAAAAAATGCATCTCTTCAGCTTTAACTATGACATCTGCTATTATTATAACTCATAGCTTGGTGAATTTTCATGCATGTCTTACCATAAGACATAAATGATGTCTTAGATTTGGGAGCCCATGGGCCAAATGTAGTCCCCAGAAGTGCAAAGGGTTTTTTCCCTTGCTACCCCATCTCTCCGTGCTTTGTCTTTTATTCCTTCAAGGTCCCAAATGCTACCTATATTATCCAATGGATATATTTAGTTCTAGCCTGTTCACAGCAGTCAGCAGAGCACTCATAATATAGTAGCATCTCACTCACCCTGGAGAGGAATGATGGGTTGCCTGGCAGCAATTCTCATTCAAGATGATATTAGGTCTATCCAAGCCTCCTTGTCCAGGTCAATTCTCAATAAATAACAAAGGGTAGAATCAGTCTGCAGAAAAATACTTTCCTGCACTGGATGCAAATTACCACTTAGTTTTGCGTTAAATCATATAAATGTTAACTTAAACATGTAATTAAAATGTATTGAAGAGAACTTTCAGAAGGCAAACTACTGACAAACTATGCCTATTATGATCAGTTCACTTTTTAACATGATTTATTAGCTATCAAGGAAGACTGTCTTACAACTAGAGAAAGCAGATACTGTCAACAGCAGAAAGCATCTAACAAGGTGAACACATTAAAACGCCAATCTGGCTATTGCTTCCCAGCAAAATTTATTTGGAGTAAAATAAAGGCATTTGTAGATTCTAGACTCCTTTAGAATGATTTAGTGAAGCCTTATGGTGAGAAGTAGTAAAAAGACAGAGAAATCTGATATCCTACTCTACAGTGAAATTTTTGGTGAAAGGAAAAATAAAAGAAACTTAGAAAAGGTATATTCTTCTTTTCACATGAAAAGACTCTAAGGAAATAACCATTGAATATTTTCTTTTACTAGCAAAGTAGGCTCCATTAAAGTATGATTTGACAGTATATATGAATGCAAGCATATGCCTGGATAATGATTTATACTCCAAAGTTGGATATAACTTCACTAGATGTTGCTGTTCTTCCCAAATTTCCATCACTGTGTTCACAGAGCTGATTCTTCTTTCCATCACTGAACCCTAACTCAAGAGACAACCAAAGTGCCCGTTGTCCTAGCTGTGTTTACACTGTGTCTTCTAATCAAGTCTGAAGCCAAACTGAAACTTTTTTTCTAAATGCAGCATAGATTTCTCGATGATAACAGTCATGAGCCAAACCAAGATATCAGCTATCAATCTCAATCTACTAGCTGAGAGGTGATGAGGAACAAATGAAATTCCTCTTGACTGTAAATGATCATATCAGGCTACTGCTTCCCTTCCAGTACAAAATCAAACAGATTATTGACAAAACACAGTATAGGTGAACTCATTTGAGTTTGTGATGAAAAAGAGTAGGAGTACATATGCCACTAGTTAGAGATGACAGAGACTGATGGAAAGTGTAACCACTCAATTTCAATGCAATGGGCAGTAATTTTTGTTTTATTGGTAATGTTAATAGAAAAATCTCTGCTTTCCTGCAGGACATGAATATTATAGCTGCATAAGAATTTCTTTGTTTTGAGCTGCACCTGGAGTTGAACAAGGTTAACCCAGGAAAGTACAGCCAGTTACCTGGAAATAAATACAGATTAGGAGGTTTGCTGGGCCCAAGGCTTAGTTAATACTCAAAGATATACCTCACAGAGATACAGTAATTAGATAAACACCAGCCCACAAAACATGAAGAGGTAACCTCAAAAAAAAAAAGAATTTTTTTCATTAGATTTCATTTTTCTTCTATGTAATTTCAGTGTCACAAGTATGAATATATAGCCGGCTTGTACATGTCAAAGCTCACTTTTAAATAAAGATGAGACTGATTGATTATTTCATTTTTTGCCCTCTCAGGAGGAGAAAGACAGCTTGGCATGAAAAAAAAAAAACAGTTGTCATTCTTGCTTTGACAGTGAAAAAACCATACAATAGTCTCTTTTTTTTTATTTCCTTCAGGCTAGCAGTTGCTTACTGTTTAAGTGAGATGAGAGGAAACTCTTATATAAAAAATAAACTACTGATCAAGCCTGGTATCATAAATTCTTAGCTTTTTTACTTTCTGTAGCATAACTGTGATTGTATTCTTTTAAAATTCCTTGCCATTATATCCATCAAAACTAAACTGAGTGCATCCTGGGGTGGGGTTTTTGTTTGTTTGTTTGTTTTGTTTTGTTTTGTTTTATTTTGTTTTGTTTTATTATCAATAGTCCTTACTCAGAGCAGTTTTGTTTCTGATAGAGGTAAGCATCTACACAAATTCAAAACAGTCAGACCACTGTTCCTACTAGTACCACTAACAATTTCCAGGTTAAGTTTCACCAAAAGCACGTTTACCTGTGAAGAGAAATTTGAGGCTCATTTTAGATGTTTTTTCAAATTGTAGCAGACAGCAGCTTGTTGTTCACTTGATGGCATATCACGTTTATGTTATATTGTCCTACATACAGATAGTTTTCCAATTTCTTCTAAAAAAGCAGAATCATCCTGATCATACCTGATCATACCTGGCTCTAGAGGTCATCACCCTCCCAGAAGAGGACTAGCTATGGTTTCCACTCGGCTGAAAGCCATTGTCAGAAGGAATGTGGCAACCCAGATGGAGCCTCCACACAAACATACACCTGTCCAGGTCTCCGGCTGCAGGGAGTGCCTGAGCCTGTCACTTGTACTAGAGGGCAGCAGAGATAACACCTGTATGAAGTGTGACCAGGTAGATGATCTGCTCAGCATGGTGGCAGAGCTGAAAGAGGAAGTCGAAAGGTTAAGGAGTATCAGGGAGGGAGGTAGATAGATGGAGCCACACCCTACCATCCCTGGAGCAAGGGCAGCAGATAGAGGCTCCACAAGAAGCAGAGGATCCCCTACCCTCTTGCCACCAGGCAGAAGAAGGGGACCTAAGAGACCAGGAGGGGAGGGGAATGTAAACAGCTCCCTGCTTGGGGCACCAGGCGAATCCCCGCCCAGCCTCCCTCACCTTCGCAGGTACACAACAGATACGGGGCCCTGGAACTTGAGGGCCAGGCAAATGAGGAGGTAGATGAAGGTCCGTCCAGGGGGTTGCCTAGGGTGAGTCAGTCAGCCCCACGCATTATGACTGCCTCTGCTAAGAAAAGAAGGAGGATAATTCTCGTAGGTGATTCCCTTCTGAGGGGAACAGAGGGCCCAATATGCCAACCAGACCCATCCCAGTCTGCTGCCTCCCTGGGGCCTGGGTTAGAGACATTACTAGGAAACTCCCTGGTCTGGTACGGCCTTCTGATTATTACCCGCTATTGGCTATACAGGCTGGCAGTGATGAGGTTGCAGAGAGAAGTCCAGAACCGATCAAAAGGGACTTCAGGACACTGGGGCAATTGGCTGAAGGATCAGGAGCACAGGTCCAGGCCCAGCCAGCACAGGTTCATGGAAGGCAGGTTCTACTTGACCAACCTGATCTCCTTCTGTGACCAGGTGACCCACCTAGTGGACGAGGGAAAGGCTGTAGATGTGGATTAGTACTTTGTACCTGGACTTTAGTAAAAGCTTTAGTAAAGCTTTTGAAACTGTCTCCCACAGCATTCTCCTAGAAAAGCTGGCGGCTCACGGCTTAGACAGGTGCACTCTTTGCTGAGTAAAAAACTGGCTGGACGGCCAAGCCTAGAGAGTTGTGGTGAACGGAGTTAAATCCAGTTGGCAGCCGGTCACGAGCGGTGTTCCCCAGGGCTCAGTTCTGGGGCCAGACTTGTTCAATATCTTTATCAACGATCTGGATGAGGGGATTGAGTCTGCAAGTTTGCAGACGACACCAAGCTGGGCAGGAGCATTGATCTGCTCAAGGGTAGGAAGGCTCTGCAGAGGGACCTGGACAGGCTGGATCAATGGGCTGAGGCCAACTGTAAGAGATTGAACAAGGCCAAGTGCCGGGTCCTGCACTTTATCCACAACAACCCCATGCAACACTACAGGCTTGGGGAAGAGTGGCTGGAAAGCTGCCCAGAGGAAAGGGAACTGGGGGTGCTGGTTGACAGCTGGCTGAACATGAGCCGGCAGTATGCCCAGGTGGCCAAGAAGGCCAATGACATCCTGGCCTGTATCAGAAATAGTGTGGCCAGCAGGAGCAGGGAGGTGATCATGCCCCTGTACGCGGCACTGGTGAGGCCACACCTCGAATACTGTGTTCAGTTTTGGGCCCCTCACTACAAGAAGGACATGGAGGTGCCGGAGCGTGTCCAGAGAAGGGCAGCAAAGCTGGTGAAGGATCTGAAGAACAAGTCTTATGAGGAGCGGCTAAAGAAACTGGGACTGTTTAGTCTGGAGAAGAGGAGGCTGAGGGGAGACCTTATCGCTCTTTACAACTACCTGAGAGAAGGTTGTAGCGAGGTGGGTGTTGGTCTCTTCTCCCAAGTAACTAGTGACAGGATGAGAAGAAATGGCCTCAAGTTGCACCAAGGGAGGTTTAGATTGGACATTAGGAAAAATTCCTGTACTGAAAGAGTGGTCAAACCTTGGAACAGGCTGCCCAGGGAAGCATTTGAGGGACCATCCCTGGAAGTATTTAAAAGACATGTAGATGTGGCGCTTAGGGACATGGTTTAATGGGCATGGTGGTGTTGGGTTGACGATTGGACTTGATGATCTTAGAGGTCTTTTCCAACCTTAATGATTCTATGATTCTATGATTCTATGATTCTATATTACATTGTTTATTTAAGCACCTGAAAAGAAATGAGTGTTCCTACACGGTCTTTATAACCTGGGAATCTGTTGGCTTGATTCGTGTCTCAGTTGCTCAAGTTCGGTCATTTAGCCCAAGATAGAATATCAGACAGACGATTCAATAGCTTAGTTGCTAACGATTGTATCCCACAATATATCACCTTAGGCTACTTTCTATTCTTTGACATTGACGTTATCTGGTTATTACCAGAGCCTCTTTATACAAAAATTTTACGAAATCGGTATTCATCTTATCTCAGTAACTTGGCTGCAACTGACAGAAACTGAAGATAAGCTTGTGAAATAAAATAAGATTTTGAATGCTACTCCAGGAAAAGAACCTGGAATGCTTTGACAGGGCCTTTTTTAATATAATATGTGTTCAGAGACTTCATCCTGCAGGTTAGAAAACACTTTCTAAAACTGGTCAGGTTTCAAGGTTTTAAGAATCTCCAATACCACAAGTAAGTTTTCACCTAGATGCATATATAAACAAACACTAAGGAACTTGCAAATCACAACAGAAGTTTCATGATCTCTTATAGAAGCAAATACAATGCAACATAACAAAAATAGTGGAATATAAGTTCTCTGGAGTTACACTTACAATTATAAAAGAAAACACGGAATTTTATGTCACACATTATGAAAGGTACATAAAAATATTTCCTTGGCTTATTGAAAACAAGCAAGTTCAATTAATTTGAATTAGAATGCCAAATCATAGCAGAAGGCAGCTGACTAGAAGGGAGGGATTCATTTCTTGTCCTTCCTCCCAGAGGAGGCTGGTTTTGTTTTGTGTTTTATTTAAATAAAGGAAAAAGAAGGCTGGAAGCTTACCTTTATCTTGAGCAGCAGCAGGAGGCTTTGGAATACGGACAAAATTGTTGAGAATTATGGAAATTATATTAAAATATATAACATACTTTGAAAGAAAAATAATTTTTCATCCTCCTAATAAAGCCAGAAGTATCTGTTCATAGTACACTTACATACACATACTCCTTGTTTTTACACATTTAATCAATCTCTCAGGTTATTTTTCTTAAATATGTGAGTGACAACAGTTTATATTGTCATGAGAGGAAATGGCCTCAAGTTGCACCAAGGGAGGTTTAGATTGGACATTAGGAAAATTCCTGTACTGAAAGAGTGGTTAAGCCGTGGAACAGGCTGCCCAGGGAAGTAGTGGAGTCACCATCCCTGGAAGTATTTAAAAGACGTGTAGATGTAGCGCTTAGGGACATGGTTTAGTGGGCATGTTGGTGTTGCGTTGACGGTTGGACTCGATGATCTTAGAGGTCTTTTCCAACGTTAATGCTTCTATGATTCTATGATTCTATTCTATGTTCATACACATATTTCAACAACTAAAGGTTTTGTGAGGGTTTTCTTTTTGTTTTTCAGTTCTCCAACCATTGGGTGTGGGAAGTGCAGTAGAGATTTCCTGCCTGAGTTTGCTGCTAATATAGCTGACTCTCTGAATGATTCTCACTGACAACAGAAAGACTAAACCTACACTGTGAAGGGTGATAGATTTAGATATTTAGATATTGCAGTACATGAAGATGTTATCCATATAAAACTGTTATAAATGTTCCAAGTTATATCCAAAATACAATAAAGGCAGTACCTATGCATCGATCCTACTGATCTGTGACTGTAGAGGAATAAAATCTAATCCATAGTTAGATTTGGGCAGAGATGGTCTTTTCAAGCAGTTAATGCCTACCTACTTGGCAGCAGATCAAGGGTGATTTAAAGTGATCCAGTCCAAGCACAACAGACCAGATCCTGTATAGACTGATGCAGAACTGTTGCAACTATGGATGGATATTTAGAAATTGCTTTTAAAAGAAACAAAACTATTTAGAAAAATCATCTTTTAGACACAGAATTATTTGGCCTGTACTGCTCTGACTTAAAGGGAAGCTCAGACGAGAACAGCAAATGAATTCTTCCTTTATTGTGAATATCTCAAAGTAGATTATATATTAAATGGTAACATTAAAAGTTTTACTTTCCCTTTTTTCCAATAATTTCTCCACTCAGGTTATATTTTGCTCCAGAAAAACTCCCTCAGTTTATTTACAGAGTTAGTACAACTTAGGGTACAAAAATCATTATTTGTATGAAACAAACACACCAGAGATTAAGGAAATATATATATCCAATAAATCTGTGTACTGCCATAAAGAAGGAATACTTTCTTCCCTTTTCTCCACAACACCCTTTCTTATTTACAGCACCTGTAACAACAACAATAAGGCACATCACACGAGACAGTAAGAGAGCACTTTGCTTTCCCTTCTTATTTTGTGTGGTCATATTAACGAAGTTTCGGTCTGGCCTTACAAAAGCAAAATGAGAGTGGGAGATCTGAGCTGCCAAATATTTGATATTAATAAAGTAGGGTGTTATTTTATTAGTCTTGAAGTATTTCTCTAGGGTCATTTCAGATACATATGAGAAGACATGCATAAACACAGTTTCTGCTGTGCTCTAACAGGGCTTAGGATTGTTTTGTATTCATGTCCAAAAATCTTATTTCTAGGGTATTCTTCCAGCTCAATTGCTTTTTAAAAATTAGCTCTGCTATCCTGTATAACAAAACCAAATCCTTGTTTTATGGAAATATCTCTTCTTAGATTAAGTAAACAGAAACTATTCCTCTGCTGAAGAAGAGTTCTATTAATTATTCCTTTTCCAATTTAATCTTCTCTGAAAGGTTTTCGAAGAGATACTGCTTTCTCATTTACAGCCCTTAATTTTATATGAAAATACATTGTAATTTTGCTTTGGAGTTGATACTTATTGGAGGAAGGTTTTTTCCTGGAAAATTGTTTAACAAAGTTTGAAATATTGTGACTATATTATGCATAGAAACTTCATAGATTGTGTGAGTTTACTGCCAAGCCTTCTAATACCATACTAATGACATAAGAATGCTTTATTTTGCCTGGAGCTCCTGGTGGATTTATAGAACACAGCATGAAACCTAGTTTTTCTTTCATTTCTTCTCAGTTCATTCCTTCTGTCTTTTTTTTTTCTTTATATTTAGCATCTGCAAATGTCTGTGCCTCAGTTCTTTCTCAGTTTTTTCACTGTGAGGTTAAAGTTATAAATGTGTATGTCAAGACTTACTTTAAAGTATAATAACATGATGACCACCTAAAACTTTTATCAGTGTTGTGGTCTAGCTCTAGTAGGCAGCTAAGACCCACACAGCTGCTCAAAATCCAAAACAGCACCATACGAGGTACTATAAATAAAATTAACTACATCCCAGCCAGATGCAGTACAAGCTGGTTTTGATGTTCTTATAACATTGAAGCAAAGCTGTCAGAGAAGTTAGTGCACCTGCTCCAGAGGTACACAGTGTTGCACAAAGGATGTTGGGACAGGTTCAAATGCACAAAGATTTATTAGTGCGGCCTGTAGTTGACGGCAAACAGCCATTCTAATGGTGAACGTTACTTTGGGGCATAAAAAAGGAAAGAAGAGAGAAAGAGGAAAAGAGAAAGAGAGAGAGAGAAAGGAAAGGGAAAACTCTTCCCAGTGGCCAGTCATGAAAAGAAGCAACAGGGATCCCCAGACATCCTTCCCTGTGTGTCTTCTCTGATGCAGCAGGTGCTTGCCCCTGTAATACTTTTCCTATAGTGACTATACAGTTTCCATCAGGACCTGCTCAACCTCCCAGCTGGTTGTTCCTGCTTATGAAGCTGGAACCAGTCAGAGCTGACTAGATCAGGGGCAGGTACTGCACACTGCTTGGCTGTTAACCCCTCTGGATGCATACTAATATAACCAAGGGATAGCTTGGGGCGGCAGGGAGAACAGGGGAAAAGAAGGGTCATTCTTACAATGATAGCAAATTCTTCCCATGAGAAGCCACAGTAGCAACACTACAGAGTTTGTGGGAGCAAGGCCATGGGAATAACAGCATCAAAACAAGAGCATGAAAAAAATATGGGGGAAACACTGTCACAGAAGCTATGGAAAATGCTGTCACAGCAGCTTGGGTGAAGAGGTACAGAGCTAGAGGTTGCAGAGTGGGAAAAGTGAAGGCCCTTAGCAATATAAAAGGCTAAGGCACCTAAGGAACTGTGAAACAACAGGCTGGTAGCACCTGAAGAATGAAACACTCTTTCTCAGGTGGAGGGGAGGGTGAGGACAGAAAGGAGAGGTGAGATCCCGTGCTCATCTATGGTATAAAATGATGGCACGTTTTTTGGTTTTGTTTTTTTTCTCTGCCTAGTAGAAAGAAATGGAATTGTTTGGAATTACTGCATGTTTTAAACAGAAATGAATAAAATTTAAATGCCTACTTAATTTGTACAAACTAAGTGATTGAAAGGCTGAGGGTCATTTTGTGGAACAAAGTTTGAAATACCCATTTTGAAATGTGGAGACATTTTTTTATAGAGAGTTTGACATTGAATTGCATCTGCC
Organism: Calonectris borealis; assembly: GCF_964195595.1. Classification (NCBI taxonomy): domain Eukaryota; kingdom Metazoa; phylum Chordata; class Aves; order Procellariiformes; family Procellariidae; genus Calonectris; species Calonectris borealis. The sequence continues at coordinate 82,281,840 of NC_134313.1, read as the reverse complement.
TAGAGTGCTGCAGGCAATTATGGTTCAATCAGCTAATATTATCTTTCTTCTTTAATAGAAGAAAGGTAATAATAGAAGAAAGAATCTTCCATAATCTACCAAGTACAGGGTGAAACAATGTATTACAGAAATCTACATAGCCAAAAAGAGAAAATAAGGCAAAAACTATACGAACTAATGAACACCTGGAAGAAATACAGTTTATGTTTACTGTTTATATTTAATTTTATATATTAAATATTGTATTTTGGTAAATCGAAATTCAGTTTTCTTATTGCAACATGCCTAATACGTTTTCTGTTCAAAAATCATAGCAATATTTTTTTCTGTCACATTTCTGTTAAGATTAATCTTATAAAATATTATAATTCTAATATTTTTGTTTAGAAAATATATTCTAAGCTTTACAAAGAGTGTCACACAGACATCAAGAGGTTTTATGGAATCAGGAATTCGTAGTTCATTTCTGTTTCTTGATAATTAAACTATTATCTCCTCTTCTTGGTGCCAACATGCTTTATTTACAGAGAAGTCATCTTATTTACTTTTACTTAAGGTGTCAAACTGCAAAATCTTTAACCTGATTTGCAGCTCTTCTGCAGATATGTGATAGCATCCTGTGATCCAGGTCACTGCCTCTGAGTCACCAAAGGTGGAATTTTAGATGACTAAGTAAAAGAAAATCGCTTACTTCACAATATTGTGGCTCATTGAGATACATTGTCTGTACACATGACATAAGGGAATCTTTGATTTTATATTGTTAGCCAAAAACAACACCCAAACATTAGAGATTATCCTGTTCTTTTTTTCTTTTGAATGACAGCTGTGATAACACTCAGAAGGTTGCCACAGTGTGAATTGGAAAAGGTATATAAGTAAAGCTCCTTTAAAATACAAGGGGTCAAAGTTCAAATAAGAAGTTACACTGAGTATGGATTTTTTCAGGCAGGTACCTTCATAAGGGAAGAGGAAAAAGAGTTGGACTGTGGCGAGTGCTTTCAGTTTCAGCAGTCAGTGCCTGGGGACACTACTGCTGTGCTCATACTGGTTTTCCAGAGATTTAACTCCTAGCTCTAACAGGTGATGCCTATGATGTCCTTCGTAATGATTATAAAAAGTGCTTGCTACCTTTTCTTCCATGATCCCGCAATAAGCAGCAGTCTGGATGTGAGGAGGACAGAGACATCCCTTTTACAACTGCTTTATGCAGTAAATAAGAATGACGATTGTCAGCTGCCACAGATAGCGAAGCTTGTCATGGTAGAGATTACAGATGCATACCACAATTCGTACGATCACAGGGTAGTTCAAGCTTGCGAGGGATCTCAGGAGGTCATCCAGTCTCACCTCTTACTCAAAGCAGGGTCAGCTGTGAGGTCAGGACAAGTTGCTCAGAGATTTATCCAGTCAGGTCTTAAAAACCTCCTGGAGACTGCACAACCTCTCTGGGCAACCGGTTCGAGTGCTTACCTGTCATCATGGCGATGACGAACAAGTTTCTCCCCTTTTCAGATATGAAAATAAATTGAAAATAAAGCCATGAGTTTATGCCAAGAACACTAACTTGGTCTACATTTTTCCACTAAGCCATAACAAAATACGTTATTTTTTCCAAGATCAAACTCTCCTTTTTAGATCGTTTCACTTGTTCATATGTTCCTGTTTCCTTAAAGTTTTAAAAAAAAAATCATCTGTCAAAATTAACTTCACCATATTCTTGGATCCATTATTGCACAAAAGTAGTTCTTGAAGTATGTCTGTTATCTGGGATTTAATGTCTAAGTTCTCATGCTTGGGGGCTTGCTTTGCTTGTTTGTCTCACGCTCTATGTATTACTGTTGTTAGATGCCATAGGGTTTCAGCATACCACAGCGCTGAGAAGTATACCCACTCTTCTTATTTTTCATTTTAAAAAGTCAACAGTTTGTTATGGCTAATTTTCAGAAAGTGGACAACTACAGAGAACCACAGCCACCCCATTTGAATTTTGTGTCATGTGTTATGTCTTTCTAGCTGTATTCTTAGCTGTACTCACAAATACTCAGCTGATAATGGTTTTTGGTTACTAGAATAATGCAGCTAGAAAACAAAATCACTACCGTCTTTTAAAAATGTGTATTTTAACCATCATTTGCAGCATGTTTTAAAGGTAATACAGGCTTTCAGCTGTATCATCTGAAGGTATCATAAACTGGATAAACCACACGAAATAGTCCTTTTGACTTCTGCCATTTAAGGAAACAAGAAGGACAAAAACGAGATTTTTATCTAAAAAGTTTATCTGTTTGTATTTCCTTTTTTCCAAGTAACTCTGCAGCATTTGTTACATCAGGTCATACATTTAATACCTAATTAACATTAATAAAAAGTTCTTCCGTGTACTGCAGATTTAGAAAGTTTCTATAGGCTAGACATTACATTATACGACTGGAGTAATCCCTGGTTATCACCTTTAGATGAATACAAGGAGTCAGTGATACAGCATAGATTTAATATCCTATTACTGCTAATTAGGTTTGCTTCACTTGCTTCACTTTCTTTTGCATCCTTGTCCTATAACTTGTCTTGTCCTTGATAGATGTGGGTGTCTAGAGACGAAATATGGTCATTGCCAGATATACTCCTGCTTTCATCAAGTGAAAGTTCTTTAAATGTTTTATAGCTCATTCTTCGCCTCCTCTGCTGTACACACTGCTGTATTAAAATGATACAGTAATGGTAATATCTGTTTAGGTACAGCATGTAATACATCAGCTTAGTAACTCCTTTGCCATCAAATAATGCTTATCTAGGACCATAAAGATAGAGGTTTTATTTTCCTCTGCAAGTCTATGACCTCTCTACCAATTATCCCAGGCTCAAGATCAGCTGGCAGCAAGAGAAACAGCATGAGACAATGGCTCAGTGCTAAAGAGAAGCCTAAACATTTCCCAGAAAAACAATGGGCTTCATCTTTACCAGGCAGGGGGTCAGTATCATCAGCAAAGGATGAATTGTTACCTACTGCGGGATATCCAGCCAGGGTTTCAGAAGCATCCAAAGCTTTTGTGCTGCTCCAAAACCTTACCACAGTTTAACAGCTGTCACAAGAAGGATAATGACTACAGGGAATGCATCACACTTCCTGTCTCTGAGACAACAGTGTACGTATCTATCATTCTATATATAGATCAAAAGATACACACATTTGTGTTTTTTTTTCACTACTGTTATTCACTGATGGCAGTATTAAAAATTCAAAAAAGAGGCATAGTTCCAATGAGTATGATTTGAGAGAGACAAGATGCACAAGGTTAACGAATTAAAGGCAATGAAAACCTAAATAACACTTTTAAATGTAAAATAGATGTACAGAATGCACCCGTGAAGTTCACTTAAGTCACTGAAAATCAGAATATAAATAAAAATTGTCATGCATTAGTGTAAATTATAAAAAAAAAAAGTTTTATAATTTTTGGTACTGATGCCCACACAAGCTTGTGCAGGTCTTGTGATGGTGAACACAGACGGTAAATTAAGTGACAATGGGGTTTAAGCTGAACGTATTTCAGATTTAACTTTCTTATCCTTCTACTACATACATATAGAAATCAGGAAAAGTCACTCTTTTCTTATGGAACTTATTTTTCAGTCTGTTCTTGTAGTATGTAAATACAATTGTAAATTGTACCTTTTTTGTAAATAACAGAAAAAGCTAGAGGAACTTACTGGTGAACATTTGTTCTGAGATTGGGTGGGTTTTTTTTGTTTTTTGATATTGGGTTTGGGTTTTTTAAGGCTCTTTGGGACGCGGGACACTTTGCATCTTCTATATTTAGGTAAATGAGTATGTGCTTTCTTGGTTGCTGTTTGCCTGTAGTTGTGAATATAGCCTACACTACATAGTTTTTCTATACCAATTACTTTTTATCAGACATTATTTTTGTTTTGCTTTTGTTTTCTTTTGTTTTTACAAAGTGCATACGTATCCTTACTGATAAGGAAATAGGGACTGATTTTTTAGATTAATTGTCCAAATTTCCATAGTAAATTCACTGACTGAGACTCTAGAACTCCAGTTTCCTGACTTCTGCTTGCACACTGTCCTGTGGAAAAACTGTTCAATAATACTTGGAGTCCCAAGTATTACTCCCATATACATCTCAAATGCAGAGACATGGTTCTACATGCAGCATTTCACAGGACTCCAGCATCTAGAAACTGCACTGGTGGGAAGCTAGAAAGGGAGAAATAGGGACTCACTTCTGTGTGAATCAACTATTGGCGCTGGTGCCTATCAGATTGTTCCCTGAGCAGGTGTAAAAAAGCTATAACATCTTTTAAAAAGCATAACATCTTTAAAACTGTGTTTTCTGCACTGTGAGTTGCAAGTCATTAATTAGTGTCAATTCAGTCCTTTGCTCTTCCGGGGTAAATGGAATTGGATGTTCTAGCTAACAAGTACTAAAACTCCAAGTCTTGTCTTCCCCATTGGACAGTACAAGACAAATTTCCAAAACTCAACTCCTTCAGCTTGAGAGTTCTAGGCTCTATCTTTAATCTGCAAAACTGAAATAAGGTTTTTTTCACTTTGCAGAAGCATTGTGAAAATGAACCCTGTAATGCTTACAAAACATGGGTACCATGAAAATGACCAACACATAATCAATCAAATAGATGATGATTCTTCGGTCTTCATGAGACAAAACTTTTTCCAATTAGAATTTATAAATATTTCAAAAATTTGAAGAAATTAAAATTTCAAATTTTGGCAAAAAAATTTTGCTTACTCTTCTGTCTCTTGCAATTTGCTGGGTAAGGATATATAGCTTAGCTCTATGCTCAGGACAGATTATTTCACAGCATACAATGATCTTCAGCTCTTCAAAAATGTCTTAATAACGTCTATTATGATATACTTTCCCTCTTTTATGAAAAGTTGTGACTTCAAAATTTTCATGTTATAGGCTTTTGTATGCCTTTTAATTTTTTACTGCTTTGACCTTCCCTTTAAGTCTGTTATTATGTGTTGATGGTAGCTGTTTGTCTGAACTCAAACTAAATATTTTGAAACTTTTCTCATATTTTATTGTCTTTCCATGGTAAATTGGGTAGCTGAGTTAACATGCGATAGATGTGAAAAAGAAAGGCAAAAGTGAAAAAGTTGTTAGCTTCTTTAGGAAACATTAGAGGAAAGAGTCCTGCTACTGTTTGTCCCGATCCAATATCGGGGGAGGTTTCGATGTGATCCCAAGAGCGAGATTAAGACACAAAGGAGGTCAAATGCCGTATGCCTTAAACAACTTTTTATTATCAAATGTAAAAATTAGTAGCAATAGGATAGATCAGAACAAACATAGAAATCAAGCAAGCATTCAGGATAAAGTTGCAAGAATAGTCACCACCATGGATCCATGGCATCCCGGGGGTCCAAGTCTTTCGGTGTTTTGGCGGTGGGCAGTCATGGCGGGGTCGGCGGTGGGCGACGCGCTCCGGGGTCCCCAATGGGCGACGCGCTCCGGGGTCCCCAATGGGCGACGCACTCCGGGGTTGGCGGTGGGCAACGCGCTGGGGTCGACTTGGCAGTCCCTTTTATTCCTGTTCAAGGGCTGTAGTTTCCATGGCAATGGCACATTGCTACATTCCTGTGCTCAACGGAGTCTTGCACACAGCGCAGCCCCTGCAAACCGGAGGTCTCCATGGACTTGCAAGCTGCTTCTTACCATATTCAGAGCAATCTTTGAGACAAGTGTTCTACAGTTGAGTCTTTCACACGTATTCAGAGGATACTTTGCTTAGATAAGCAATCTTTGAGACAAGTGTTCTACAGTTCAGTCTTTCACAGTGTTATGATTTAATGAGGACAAATTTGGACAAAGGAAATATATTTCTGCTTGTACGGTGAAGGTATAAGGAAGGCATTGCACCTTTAAGCAGGACACAGCAAAATCTGCCCCTAAATGATTATTTGCAGAAGTGATTTGACTGCTTCCTGACCACTATGGAGCAGACTGTGGCCATTGCAGGGAAACTATGAGATTTAAAGTAGCTCCTTACTTTCTTATGGTGACTATGAAGTAATCTGTGTACAGATGGGGTAGGTTAAGGACTTAAATCATGATCTGATCCCTTCAGCAGAGTGCTCACTGGCTTAAGTTTAAAGTTTGTGGATAGGCACAACTGAGTTTGTTACTGAGAAAAAAATAAGATTACCACCTACCAAGAACTTGATCCAAGGTCCTGATACCTATTTGATGTCTTCCCATTTCCTCAAATGAGCTTTTGATTACAGTCAAAGTGCTTAGGTTGGAATTTTCAAGTCAGTTAAAAAAAAGAATAAGTAATCCAGCTAAGACTGTGTTTGTAACGGGAGATAAATTCAGTTAGGAAAACCTTCCTTAGCTTCCCTTCCCATCTTGCGTATAGACTAAACATTTGAATATTGGAATTTTTAAATACTTGATCCATAAATAAGGGACAAAGTGTTGGAATCAAAAATGGAATATGGAAGTAAATGGAGGAATGAAAGGAGGAATCCTGCATGCTAATAATCATGTTTGTATGGCTTATTATGATTAGTCACATGAAGAGCAGTTAATAGTATTACATCTCTGACTTTTGAAATATAAAACAGCAATGAAAGTTATCTTAAGATGACTATTGAGATTTTTATATAAAGCTGCATGAGGTGTCATGGAGGAAGGGTAACATGTCTAATATTTGACTCAAAGGTAACAACAGGATTTAGCCAAGAGTATGGTAATCCTTTGCCATGCAATCAGAAAAGTCGAGTGGAACTTCATCCTAGACACAAGAGTATTTTGCAACTGAAAGCAAAGCAGGTAAGTAGTGGTTGATGGAAGCTGCTGGAAGAACAGCCCAGTTGGTGCCAAAGGCACCTTCTGGTAGAAAATACTGTTGCCATATTTGTCATGGGTTTGAAGCAAAGCAATGTAAAAGTGTAGTGTTTATTTTTCTGCTTATGCCTTACATTTGGCATCTCCTAACTACATTATGCAATCAAAACAGGGAATAGAGCCTAAAGGCAGTGGAAACTCTTGTTGCTGCTCTCTAAGCCTTGATGGATGAAATACAGAAGAAGTTTACAAAGCCAATTTTGGATTATACAATGGCTGAAGAGGTTTCACCACCTTTCAGCAGATGGTGAAATACGGATCTCTATATATTTGGGTGTAAGAGAAACAGAAAACTAAGGACTTCCCTTAAATCATTAAAAGTCATATAAGCCTCTCTTTAGGGGAAAAGAAATGTTGAAATTTAGGTCAAAATGTAACCACAGCTTCATTATTTCAAAGGGGGCCAAAACCTCATTTTATTATATAGCTGGAGCTACTAAACAACTGTAGATGGGACTGCATGTATCCATTACTATAAAACAACCTATGCTCTATAAAAATCAGAAAGACCTGATCTTTGGGTGTAGATCGAGTAAATTGGTTATATTAAAAATGTTTAATCTGGTAATTTTGAGTTTGAACAGAACATTATTACTTGTTTAATTGACCTTCATGTTTAAAGTGAAAACAACTGCAAGAAACGAAATGTTGCTTAAAATATTCAGGGCATCAGCATATGCCTCAAGAGATAAGTCTTTCACTATTAGTTTAATTAAGAGACCAAATAGCAAGCTTCAAGTGTTATTTACAGGTTCTTGACATATTCACTAATGAATCATAGGATGCTGTAAAGGTTATTCTGTCTATTACAAAAGAAGTGTACAATAATTGTTTTTTTACCAACTTCTTTTCTTCACAAAGTTTTATTCTGTTCATGATAGATCAATGTGCTTGAAATGGGAAACAAAGATTCTTTTTTCACTGTTTCACCTATCTAGCCAGCTTCATGTGTGAGATAGAGAGTACACTGGTACATTGCTATGTTCATCATTGTACACTAAGGAGTTAAGCATACTACCAGCACAATTTTTACTATGCTGTATTTTCCAGAACACTTAATTTATTTTTAGGAATATCAGGAATGTTTGGTGCCACTGTCAGCACACCAGATAATGAAGGATTTCCAAAATTCAATACATTCTTTGCTTTAGTACAATCAATCTTTATTCTTTCTGCATGCATATTTATCAACCTGATTGGTAATTTTTTTTTCTGTTTCTTTTTCCATTAAGATCTTTCTCATACACACACATACACTCTTTCTTCAGTATTCATCTGTTGCATTAGACAATCTCTCAGCTGAAACAAAACAAGAAACAACTCTTCATTTCCAAATAAGTGATTTTAGGATTGATAGAGATGATAGTGCATCCTGGCTCTGATATAAGGGGTGCTAGACAATGTATAACAGCATCTGTATTAACATTATGCCAGATTTTTAAGTAATAGCTCTAAATACAACATGCCTTACATAATAATGTGTTGCTCATCTTCTTCTGTCTTCTGAAGAACAAGCATCAGCTTACTTCAGCTGTGGCTTGCTACAGAAGGACAGATTTTGAGATACAGTATTTATAGTTCTTGATTTTATTTAGAGTGCTATCTAGATTAGATAGCCAACATTGGAGAGCTATTGACTTGTCCCTATAAGCAAAGAACCTAAGTGCACCAGAAGATCAAAGATTCTGTATTTTTCTGTTTGCAAGATCTTTGTTGTTTCTCCCTTATTAAAGGGAGAGGGAAGAGCTAATTTTATAATAAATCGTGATTAAAATAACATTTTTTATTATTCATCTTAAAAATAAAAAAATAAAATCTTGCTTCTCTTCACATCACCAGGAACTAAAGGTTAAGATTTTATCTGAAAAAAATGACTGACCATATTGGTCATTGAAAGGAGAAATAGCAATCTGAGCTAATCTGAGCTATAAATGCTCAGAGGAAGGGAAGAAAAGCTAACATTCAAAACCTACTTCAAGGGTGACTGCGAATAGCAGATTAGATACAGGTTGTGGCAAAGTGTGGCTGGAAAAAGCCCATATCTCTCCCTGCTGAGGTCCTTAAATACATTTCCATGTCTGCTTCAGTTTCCCTGCATTTTGTGCACGGATCCAGATTTATCAGTCTCCAGCAGCCAGCAAGGGTACAGAAAAAAACTGGAGGGAATTACATTTCCCTCAGCAGTAGGTAGTTTCCCTCTGGCAAGAGATTTTCTGAGGACCTTAAATGTGCCCATTTAATTTTCAGTTTGTTCTAAAAACTGTGTTTAGTTTTGGAGGAGACTGTCTTCAACTGGGACACTCATTCTGATGTATTTGTATCAAGTTGCGCTCTGAAAGACTCAATTACGGTAAAAATGAGTGGATTGTGTCCTCTCCACCTGTCACATAGCCTCTTCCACCAACTGTAAGCCTGTCCAGATAGGGGCTTTACCACATCTGCAAGCCCCCCTGTTCCCTCCAATGGAGACAGGGCAGTGAAGAGCTCCTTTCACAAGCCAAAAACAGTCAATTAGGATTGAAAAAGAATTGGCTTTAAAGCCAGGAGACCACTTTTTTTAAGGCTACGCTGTTGTTTTCTACCCATATACTCCCTTGCCATGTGCACTCATCAGTCTGGACCGAATTACTTCTGCTTATGGACAAAAAAGTGAATGTACAGCTTTTGTGAAAGGCCTTCAACCAGATATGCTCCAGAGTGCCTTAGGAACAGTGAAAGGGTTTGAGGACCCACTTTGTGCAGAGCCCTGAGAAACAAGAGGAAAAAAAAAACCAACCACCTCTTTTGATTTCTCTGTTATTCAGATCCCACTGTCCATTGTTTATGAATAATTGTGATCATATCTGAGATATTTGACTTCATTATTAAATTTTGTTCCTAACTGAAATGAAGTATGGAACTCAAAATTTTGGTTAAAGTTTAAGAGCAAAACCAACTGCTGTCTAAATGAAAAATAAGTTTTATTTGAAACAAACAAACAAAAAAAACCCCAGATTATTCTTATAGATCCTACTCTTTCACACAGGCGTATTTTCAACACCTTTTGGGTAGTCCTGCCTATGGCTCCCACATCTTTCCCTCTCTTCTTTTGACAAAGAATTAGAAGCAAATGTCTTCTTGAATCCCACAGCAAATGGACAGAAAAGCAGAATAAGCCAAATGGAGGATGTGTAACTTCTTTCCCATACGATATATTTGTAACATCTTTTCAGTGCTTTTCATGACCAGTGAAAAAGTAGATGTGAAACAGCAGTTTGAATACTGCATAGGACTTTCTGAATAGAAATCTATAACTCTCATGGTAGATTTGGATATTTTTCTAACCATTCGCATTAAAAAATCAATCCTCCACCTGGATTTAAAATGAAAACCTAAATGAAACAATTATTGTTTTCTGAGCCCCAAAAGAGCAAATAAGCTTACTTTGTAAGCTAATATAAAGTCTGTAATTTAAATACCTTGTCAAATGGGTGAAACATGCTTTGAATTCTTCCACAGTATGCTTATTACAGGTATGTAAATTACAGTCTAGGGGGAAAAAAAAAGTAAATCTCAATAGTAGAGTTCTTAGAATGGTAAGGGAGAGATGTACTATACTAAAAGTTTCCTTATGGTATCAGCAGTTAAAGCAGTCCTTGGAAATATAGATCTATTCAGGTGAATCTTCACTTGAAGGAAGAATAATCTTTGTTTATTTGCTCTTTTGTACTTCTAATATTACCACATGATTCTCACAATTATTTGAAACCTAAGAAAGAATTCCTCTATCAAGAAAGAACAACAGAAAAGTCTGAAAAATGCTATAGTGATCACATGGAAAACTACTAGCAACCCTTTGCTTTTTAAATGAAATTTTCATCAATTAATTTTAAGAAGTGACATTGCTTTTCTTCTGGCAGAAGTTTCCTCCATACTTCAGAATTCAAAGAAAGATAGAGGAAATAATATAGAGAAAATAATAAGATGACTGAAATAATGTAAGTAATCAACATTGTTATAGAGATTCACATATAGAGGAGGATTTTATTTTTACTCTCAATGCTAAAAATTCCACTAACATGGTACTACTTAAAAAAGTACTGGCCAAAAATGAGGAAGATATAGCAATGTCTAGCTGTGAATATTCTTTTATTGAATAATGGAATCTACATATCTCACCTATCCAGAAGGAAAATCAGATTACCCAGAAGTGACAGAAATGGAAATTAAAAGGCTCATGGTTTCTTGTCATTAAATGACACTTGCTATGCTCTGTAGTGGTAGCAAGTAGCGGTTGCCCTCTGCCTCAGCATTAATGTAACACATTCTTTATTTTGTAAAAAGTTGATTTGATAGTAGAAGTTACGTCAGATGGAGGGAACCTACCTGAAGAAAATATTCCCAGGACGCTAAAGGCTGCCAGCTGTTGTTCTTACCTCAAGATGCAAACAGGCTCAGATATCCAGATATTCAGTAGAATGGGAGCTATGGAGCTTACTATTCAAAGAACATTTTTTTAATTTTATGTGGCATGGGTACATTTTTCACAAGAGTTTTTCACTCGTGTGTAAGATGGATCATCAAGATAACATCCTTTAAAAAGAAACGTTAATGTAAAATTATATAGAGTCTTGGACAGCTGGTACTGGGTAATTTCAACAATTTTAGAGAAAGAGAGGGGAATGTTTTTAAATTGAAATGTTGCTACAGAGAAAACTGTAGTTTCCTGCAAAATTTTTTTTTTTTTTGAAACTTTCTTCAGTGCCAACCACACTGCTATGTGCTCATAATAGTTGGGTCTATTTGGATTTGGTGAGGGTATAATACCTTGCTTTTTTTCTGGAGTCTTCAAATCTGTATGAAACTTGTTTAGAACTTGCTACCTATTCTGTTCTTCAGTTCCCTAGCAAGGAAAACCATACTCTCTTTCATATTCATATTCTTATACACAATCTAGGGATGCTTTCTTTATTATAGAAGTATTTACTAGAATTCAGACTTCTCTTTTAGCATCTTGTAACTTTGTGGCTTCTTAAGATTCACCCTAGTTTGAATCTTACTTCCTTTCATACTGTCATGCTGCTCTTGGTATGCAAAGGGCAGGATCAACTTATTGACAGCTTTCTCTGTGTTCCCACTGACCATCATTCTGGTTTGGCTGCACCAAGGAATTCATAGCCTTTAGGCAGAGAGAGAATTTAGCAGAGACAGCTATTCCTCTGTATTGGGCCTGGCTGGGATGGAAATAACTTCCCATAGCAGCCCTCATAGTGCTGTGCTTTGTATTTGTAGCTAGAATGGTGTTGATAACACACCAATGTTTTGGCTACTGCTGAGCACTGTTCGCACAGCATCAAGGCTTCCTCTCCAACACCACCCACCCCCAAAAGGCCAGTAGGCTGGTGGTGGGCAAGAAGTTGGGAGGGGATGTAGCCAGGACAGTTAACCCAAACTGACTGAAGGGATATACCGTAACATATGATGTCATGCTCAGCAATAAAAGCTAAGAGAAAGGAGGAAGAGGGGGGACATTCGTTATTAAGGCGTTTGTCTTCCAAAACAACCACTATACGTACTGAGGTCCTACTTCCCAGGGAGTGGCTGGACATGGCCTGCTGATGGGAAGTAGAGAATAAATCTTTTTGCTTTTCTTTTCTTCTGCACTTGGCTTTTGCTTTTCTTTATTGAACTGACTTTACCTTAGCCCAAGAGTTTTTCATCTTATTTTCTCCCCCTGTCCCGCTGAGGAGGAGGAGTGAGAGAGGAGCTTGGTGGGCACCTGGTGGCCAGACAAGGTCAACCCACCACATCCTCCCATGTCAATCTATTACATCTCCTAATCTATTGTGGGAGGTGGAGTAGGCTAGTTACATAGCTGTGTTGTAAGTGAGTGTAGGGTACAGCAGAAGGGCCTTTCATTCTGAAGACTTCCAAGAGTTTTTGAACAATGTTCAGTGCATCATCAGGCAAAGGTACTTGCCAGCTCCACCAATAGAAGCCATTTAGGCATATCAGGCTGGGACTTCATGCAAGCCATGTAGGTTCTCATAATTTTGGAGACAGACAGCACAGCATGTTAAAAAGTGTGGTGGCATTCATTCTGGACTCCTGGTAGGCCATGAAAAAAAAAAAAACAATTCATTTCTAACTAGTCCAGGTGCATGAGAACTTCATAGATGCCATTCCTAATGATCTATCTTGGCCTACAGTGTTGCAAAAATTTGAAGTCTGAGAGCATCTTTTACAAAACCTTGTGATACATCCCTTTCTGGTTTCAACTAGTGTCTTTCGCTTCCAAGACATGAGAGAGACCTGTCATTTTATCTTTGGAAATGGAACTAATATTTGGAACTAATATTCCTATTACACTTCACTGAAGCTCTGCCACTCAGTGGCATGGGAGTAGAATTAGGCCCGCTGTGTGTTAACAGTTCTTGTACTTTGTGGTATTTACTCTAATTAAAGTAACTAAGAGCTTCTTTATTAGAGGCACACTGAATCCAAGTTAACTCAAGGTGTAGCTTCAAAGCAAACTAGCTAAATGTGTATGTTTGCATAACTTCATTCAATGGCGTGATTCAGTTTCCTTTAGACTGGAAATAAGAATAAGTTAAACAAATCCACAGACATTTCGGTCCTAAATTACTGTTTCTATGAAAGGATTTGTCGTTGCTTAAGTTATATAAAAGTTAAACCAGGTCATTTTTCTTCAGTGTCTCTACCTAGACAAGGCTTAAATTATTGTTTTTGGCAAGCATGTCATCACATGATAAAACTCATGTTGTGATTAGGGTGGATGTAGGCATTTATCTTCTGCTGACAGCTTCAGACAAAAGGAAGATAAGTGAAGCTATTGTAATTGTAAAGTGACCTTTCTGCTTTAGGGATATTGACAGCTATCTTCTTACTTCTATACAGTATGTTTGCTATCATGATAATTAGGTTTTTGTTAGTCTATTGTTGGTTTTTATACTTACTGTGCTCTCTCTTGAAATGTTTGTAGATTTCATCTGGTTTTTTCAAGATAACATTTACTATGTACCTGACAAAATGTCAGCAAATAGTAGTACATGTTTTCTTAAAAGGGCTCTTGCTTTTTTCATGTTCATATCAAACCATAATTTCGCAGACTAGAAAAAAAAATGTTCTTTCTTTTTCAGTTTTAAGAAACATTTTCTTCATGTATATCCCTTTGGGATCCATCTGGTTAGAAAGCAGAAGATTCATGTATAAAATAAGAAGGCATAAAATTATCTTTTGAATACAAGAAAATGAAGTTGCATTTGCAACTCAGTTTTCACAAACTGCTTAAAAACTCAGGCAGCTATAGGATGGAAACATTTATTTGGTGATTTTTAAAATAAAGCTTATCTTACTGCAAGCTCGTGGTGGGAACTGTTACTCATTTTCCTAGTGACAAAATTCCAAAAAGGGCTAGATGGTATGGAATAGACTTGAATTTGATTTGGCAACCAGTCAGGTAACTAAGAAAGCCCTATTACATTTTTGTTGTTCAAGTACACATGAATAAATCTGTCTTTCTGCCTGCTACTCACACTTTAGATGGGATCTCTGGCAAGGTGCTGGCACTGGGCATAGTTATGGCCTGACTTTCCATCTTCTTGGTCAGTATCACTGAATAAATGCAAGGATTGTCTTGATTTACTGCAGCTGTAAACTATCAGAAATTTAGCATCCTTCTTTCCTCAGGGGAAGGAGGAATTTTGACTTAACAGTTTGGCTTAAGTCATAAACTAGGTGTTAATGTAACTCCTCTTTGACAATGCCACCCTGTGGTAGTCGAGTTGATTCACTGCTGCCCAGAAATACAGCTCAGCAAATATTTCACGGGGCTTCTCCCTCAGCTTCTGCAATATCTGTGTCTACTGTTTCCCAACATTAATACATTGTTTGTGTGTTTGACAACTATCTTTTAAGTGACTGCTATTTGGATTGTTCGTGTATGTATGCATGATGACAACTTGTGAATAAACAGACAAATTCCATGCCTGAGAAGAAGTGCTATAGTCGATGAGGAGATATTTTCCCCATAAATTTTGCCTTCCTTGTGTTAGACCACCACCACTTCCACACTAGCATTATAATTTATCAACATACATTTATGGTTTAATGTTAGGCCATTTTAATCTCTTAATAGAGAGATTCCCTCTTATTCTGTTGTGAGTAAAGTGAATTTCACAGCAAAAGATTTTCAAAGGCACAGATACCTCACTCAAAATCCATTGAATTGTACTTTGTACTTTGACTTTTATCTTTACATACTGTATATATGATGGGATTCATGCTAGAAATCTAAAAAAAAAAATGTTTCAAGAAAACACTCTAAAACATGTCTTCAGGAAAATATTCCTGAAGCTATTCCAATACTTTCTAGCTTTCCAAGTCAGCTACAGATGTGGAAACATAACTGTCTCTTTAGAACAATATATTATATAAAATAGCGTACATTCTACAGTTTATGATGAAGAAAACATCCTATACGCTATAATGGCACTGACAGTAAAATTGACTGAAAGAACTCTTTGCTTATTTCTTCGTAAAATATCCTTATTAATGTCTGATATGCTATAGAAGAACTTTGTTTACAACAATCTCCCTTTTATAAATCACAGCAATAAGAGCCATTTATTTTCTTAATAATTGGTAATCATTTATCATTTGCATAAAACATGTAGTCTTACCTTCCTTTTATACATGTGGACTTCAAAGTTTTTCATTTTTTCAATAATTTTATTACTTTTCATATACTTTCAGTATGTTTGATGCCTTCCGTTCTTAAAAGACCATCAGTGATATTTGACAGTAGGCTACTGTCAGGCTACTGTAGAGATAGAAAAGGGAAGGTTACTGGATTTATTAATATAAGAATATTGTGTGCCAACAATGATGGGCTTAATATGCGATAAGGACCATCTGCCAATACACCCTCTACCCAAAAGCATCACTCTGTTTATGTAGACGGAGCCTCTCAGAATCGCTGAAAGACCCCAGGTCGCATGCATCATACATTGTCAGCTGCTGTTATTTAATTTGCCTTAAGAAGGAGCTGTCTTCTGTCAATGAGAGTGCTTGCCAAGGAAAGAAAGCAGCAGATATAAAGAAAAATTAATTCTCTTGCTTTCAGATCCCTAAAGGGCTCTCTGCAGTTGGAATTCTAACTGAAATTCTGTAGCTGTGGAGAGTTGCATAGGTGCTTACAGATCATTTTGTGTTCAGGATTTATCCACATTACTCATTTTTTATTATTTGAATCATCCTCATAGACTCTGTTTGCTGTTATTGGAGGCAGACAGATAGAAAAATACAGATGCATATAAAATCTTTATGGACAGCAGACCATATAGAGTAAACTTCATGAAATAACCTACGCCTTACCTGGAAATATTGACAATCTGTCCAAATTGTTTTATTTTTTGTTCTTTCAAATGTAGCAAAGGAAAAAAAAAATTATGCCCATTTGTTTTTATAAAAAGTCCTTATTAGGGAAAGATTAGTCAGAGATAAAAAGACAGAAGATAGATCATATTATTGGCAAATACTATAATAATATGCAGTTTAAGCTCTCCAGGTACAATCATGATATTTTAAAGTTTATTTTTCCACTCAGGAAAAAACCAAACCAACCAAAGTGGAATTTTTTCTTTGATACTGTAATCTGGACACCTATGCCAGGGCCACGGGCAAACTCATAAAACTTAGATCTGGATCTGGATGCACACTTCTTCAAAGACTGTAGGGATCTAACACTGGAAGTTAGGTTCAACCATTGCTTCAGTTTCATATGCATATTCTAACTACCTGCCTTTTTTGAAGAGCAGACAGGATTAATTTGGCCTTGCACTGTTGATATATCACTGCCTGTAGTCAAAATTGAAATAGTTTATGCATGATATTATAAAAGAATATGGCATGTGCTGTGATGTTTATGCTTGTTACATGCATTTGTTCAAAGAGCCTGCCATTACTTAGGGTAATTCCTCTATTCTTCTGGTAGCAAAAAGTGAGTGAAGAATGAAAAGAGAAGTACGTAAGCTGCCTAAAAGTCTCATCCAACTTCTCTTCAAATCTATACTTTGGAGCTGTCAATGCCAAAAGCTATGATATAACTTATAACAGGAATACAGAATTATCCATGCAGAAAACATAAAGAAATGTGAGTCTAAAGGTGAGCTTTAGAGTAGTTACTTATTCTAGATAGCAGTCTCTATAAAATGATTTTTTCCCTGATGCCAGTAATTTTAACAATAAAACTGAAAGGATAACAAATTGGCCTTTAAAGGTGACAATGTGGTGATTGAAATGAGTGATGTTCCTACACATATAAAGCAGCAAGAGCCTTTCCTCTATCTTTAGTGGTATATAAATCAATCAGTCTTGCAGAGCCAGATTGAGAATTTCTTTCTCATGATTAGAAGATCGTTTATATATAAACTGGTTCCTGTAAAAATAAAAGACATTTGGCTGACTAACATCTTAGCACAGTCACAAACAATATTGCTGTCTCACCTGTTGTGATATATATATAAACAATATAATTGAAATTGGTCATTCCCAGTTAGTAAAAAATACTCCTTCAAGAATGTAAAACTGAAAACAAACTCAATATATTAACTTTTAAATTACAGTCTGGAGACTCCACTTTACAATTGTGGAAGGAGTTGAACAAAACACAATTTTTTTTTCTTGGAGAGGAATCAGATTTGGTGATATCCAAGCATTCTGGAAGATCACTACAGATTTGCCTGATGTAGTGAAATAGCTGCTAATAGCATTCAATATTAATAAATTGAATCTGTAAGGAAATAGCTTAGATTTTTCTCTCTAAGAACTCATCTTTGCAAAATTATATTCTTAAAATGGAAACAGAGTTTTATTGAGGATTTTTTTTTTAATTGCATTGAAAGAAAAAGTCAGATGGTTTTTAGTCCCAGCAGCAGAATGAGATTTTATGGTCCATTCACCACAAGAACTGTTTCCCTGAAGGTTTTCATTCCAGGAACAGTCATTCAGTTTTGATGGGCAAGTTGATAAGAACAAGAGGGAAAGCATTTTGCTGATCTATCAGTATAGGTGAGCAACCTGTCATTTTAAAACATAAATTTTAGAAATGTAACCACATAACTATGTCCCACAAAGGACACAGCAAGCCATGCCCAGTGAAACTTATTAGAGAAATATCTGCCAGAACTAAAAGCATCTATATTCAGAATCATTAAGATATTTTAGTACAACCTCATGAGGTTCAACAAGGCCAAGTACAAGGTCCTGGACCTGGGTCGGGGTAACCCCCGGTATCAATACAGTCTGGCGGATGAAGGGATTGAGAGCAGCCCTGCCGAGAAGGACTTGGAGGTACTGATAGATAAAAAGCTGGACATGAGCTGACAATGTGCGCTCACAGCCCAGAAGGCCAACCCTATCCTGGGCTGCATCAAAAGAAGCGTGGCCAGCAGGTCGAGGGAGGTCATTCTGCCCCTCTACTCTGCTCTAGTGAGACCCCACCTGGAGTACTGCGTCCAGCTCTGGAGCCCTCCGCACAAGAAAAACATGGGCCTGTTGGAGCAGGTCCAGAGGAAGGCCACAAAAATGACCAGGGGGATGGAACGCCTTTCCTATGAAGAAAGGCTGAGAGAGTTGGGGTTGTTCAGCCTGGAGAAGAGAAGGCTTCAGGGAGACCTTATTGCAGCCTTTCAGTACTTAAAGGGGGCTTATAAGAAAGGTGGGGACAGACTTTTTAGCAGGGCCTGTTACGACAGGACAAGGGGGAATGTTTTTAAACTAAAAGAGGGTAGATTTAGACTAGATCTAAGGAAGAAATTTTTTACAATGAGGGTGGTGAAACACTGGAACGGGTTGCCCAGAGAGGTGGTAGATGCCCCATACCTGGAAACATTCAAGGTCAGGTTGGACAGGGCTCTGAGCAACCTGATCTAGTTGAAGATGCCCCTGCCCATGGCAGGAGGGTTGGACTAGATGACCTTTAAAGGTCCCTTCCAACCCAAACTATTCTATGATTCTATGATTCTATGCAAACAGAAGAAAGAGGAGGAAATTTCAGGGATGGACTCTGAAAAGTAAACCATTTTTTGGCAGTAAAAATAGAGGGTAGCTCAAATGAATTTTCAGACGGAAGCTGTTCTTGAATTTTTCACATAGTTGGCTCTGGAGTTCCATCCTCTTTTTCAGATGCAAAATGGCAAGGTAACAAGTATTTGGACTTTTATGCTTGTGAACTATGGTATAGCAATGGATTCTTCTGCTTATCTTGCATCTCTTTTCTTGCAGCCTGATTGCCGTGATCTTTCAAAGCATTGCTTAGGATCCTGAAGCAAGTATTAAACAATTGTCTACAATTTTCTCCTTATTACGTTCCACTTTACTTCGGCCTATCAGTCCTCTTCATATTCTTTACTTTCCAATGATACTGTCCACAGACTGTCCAGCAGTCTCCGTGGGTTAAAGATGTGGGAGTTAATGCTGTACGGACCTGTAGCTTTCCATATTTCCTTTTGATTCCCATAGTCCCATGGTGCGAGACTGATTTTTTCTTTTAATGCATACACTTTCTGAAGTACTAGATCTAGTCAGATTATCTTCTTTACTGTTGTACTAGCTGATAAAACGTATCAGTGATACTAAAATAATACTCACATTTCTGCCTCAGCTAATCTTTTCTTTTTCATTGGCTTGTTCACTTAGAGACTTTTACATCTCTTCTATGGGGATTAGCTTTAACTCTGAGCATTTATTTATATGGTGCTGTAAGAGAACAGAAGGTCAAAGAGAAGAAAAAGGAAGAATTCACAAGAAAGAAAACTAGAAAAACTAGCTATAAGGGCTTGTGGAGACTCTGTCTGTGTAAAGATGAGTTTCCCCTATAATGTGCAGGGCAATTTCTTTCCTAAATGCTTCCTTCATTTTACTTTTGTACCTTTGCCCTGACCCAAACTTTCGTCTCTTTTTTCCACAGAGTCCATTACTTAATCTTCTCATTTCTCCATTAATCATTTGGCTCCAGCAACATCCAATGCTGCCAGGAATTTAAACCTTTTCCTGTGTTGGCTATGATTCTTAGCCCTGTTGTCAGGTCTAAAATATAGCCTCTTGCAGTTTATATAAAGATGAGAAGTGTAATGATGTTTGAACACCAGTGTGATCTGGAGTTTGAGCTTTGTGAATTCAGAGTTTAACACAACACTTCTCTTTTTCCCATGTAAAGACAAATGAGCACAGAAGTCCTTATGCAAGACTGGGCATCTTCAGCTACTCACTGCAATATCTGCTCTTACAACCAAAAGATATGCACATACCCATAAAGGGATGAGAACATAATCTCAATTTGACTGTATACTAAGGGCTAGATTGTGCCTTGAAAAACAGGAAGGAGAAACACAACAGCAAGGTTCCTTAAGGAATAATGGTAGGCTTGTTTCTAAGAATTTTTAGGACAGGTCAGAATGCTGCAAGGCTGCAATTCCACCTTTGTTTCCTTCTGCCTCTTCAGTAATCCGAAAACAGCTAGAAGATCACCCAATTCCAGTGTCTAAGCAAACTGGGTTAAATATTCAGAAAGGTTTAAGAGGTCAGATTGTTCCCCATGTTTGATGCTTGCAGATGAGTTGTATTCCAAAAAAATCAATGCACTGAGTACTGTGCTCTTAAATGTATACAGGACTCAGCTTTGGAAAATCTGGTCCCCCTGAAACTTGGAAGTTAGTATTAAGGCATGATGCTGGGTGCATAGAACAAGACACCAGTTACCTCTGTACTGGTGAATTCAAGCATACAAAGAAATGTCTGTGGGCATGAATTTGGCCTGTGCTAACTACTCCATTCCCAAAGAATTCCCAAGCACACTTTGACAATTAAAATTTTATCACAAGATAAAATCATAGAATCATTCATATTGGAAGGTGTTACAGAGAAAAACTATTAATTTTGTGTAGTTTAAACCAAAGGAAAGTTTGAAATGGTTTATTAGTTTGCTAATGACATGTAATTAACCAGTAATCAATGAACTATACATGCAGGATGAATATTGTTAATATAGCAGATAAAGCAGAACACATTTACAAGATGTTAATAAATCCATACAAATTTCTAAATACGTCTTTATAACTAATCCCAAGGAGTTCTAATCCCAAACATACACACAGTATTACACACGCAACCCCTCCCTAACAGCACATATGGGTTATAGGTACCCCCCTGCCCTGTCTGGGGGTTCAGGCTCCCCCACTTGCACCCACGTCCTACAGAAGTTGTGGGTGCTCTCACCTTCTGGGGCCCCGTGCTGCTCCCTGCAGCTGGTGAGGCTACACCCATGAGCTCACGTGCACCCCAGGGTGTATGGGTCCCTGCTTGCAGTAGCCTGTACTGTTGCCCCCCTGACCAGGGAGCAGGCAGCTTATGGCATCTGACCAGACTGCTCTGTCTGGCTGAGGTAGAGGTGTGACGCCAATGGAATGACTTCTAGCAGTATCAAACCAGGTTTTTACTGCTGCTGTGTCTACTCCAAGGTCTCTACCCACATGTTACAACTTGTCATGCTTCTTTTATACTTCTTCTCAGACTGACTTCTGCTTCATTTTAGAAGTCCCTTTGTAATTCCTTGGTTATTCTTTTTCCAGCTGATGTCTGTCTTCCCCTTTTACATGATCAGTGGGGGACTGATAGTTGTCTTTCTATTTAGCACAATGAGCTGTGGGCAAATGCTCTCTAGTTTTGCATATTCAACCTGGCACACATATTAAATAACCTCATGTTCTTACCCTAACAGATGCTGTTATCCAGGCCATTTGCCAAGGGTAGACTGTGAAAACACTCCACAAAAGTGTTTTTGTGAAGCCATCTAGTCCAACCTCATGTTCAAAACAGGTTCAACGTGCAAGTCAGATCAGATTGCTTAGGGTTTTGTCCAGTTGGGTCTTGGAAACCTCCAGACCTGGAGCTTATACAATCTCTTGGGGCAACTGGCTCCAGTTCTTAATTATACTAAGCAATTTTTTCCTTGTATCTGCTTGGAACCTGCACTGTCATAATTTAAGACCATTGTCTCTTGTCCTTCAGCCATGCACCTCAGTAAAGTGTTTGGCTCTGTCTTCTCAACAACTTCCTTGTAGGAGTTGGAAGGCTACTGGCAGGTCCCCTCAAAGCCATTTCTCCTCCAGGCCGTACAAGCCCAGTTCCCTCAGCTTTTCCTCACAGGGCACATGCTCCAGCCCCCAACCATCTTGAGGATCCTCCAATGGACACACACAAGTTTATCAATGTTTTTTTCTTGTACTGGAGGTGCAGTGCTTAGGACATGGTCTTGTAAGAGTTAAGTAAAGGGGAGTGATCATTTCCCAGTGACATTGCTTCCCAGTAATACAATGCAGGATGCTGTTGGCTGCCTTTGCCGCCAGAGCACACTGCTGACTCATGTTTTGCCTGCTGTCCACCAGGACAACTAGGGCCTTTTCCGTGGACTGAACCCCAGTCAGTCCATCACCACACTGTACGAATGCAGGGAGTATGTCTGTGCTAGTGTAGGACTCTGCATTTGTTCATCTCCAATTTCAAAATGTTCTTGTCAGCTAATTCTTTTATCCTATGTAGGCCTATCTGAGTGGCAGCCCTGCCCTTGAATGTATTGGCTGCACATCCAGTTTGTTGTTCATATTCTGGGGAGCATTCCTGTTTGCTGCTACAGATGGTACTATGCCACTTCAATGTCCTCATTCTCCCACTGCCTTCCAACAGTGTCACAATAGGCGTAACAACTTCACATGTCCATCCAATGTGATAAGAAGACACCAGAGAGCAGTAGATGTCTGAGCCATACACCAAAAAAGGGTTTGGTTCCTGCAAAGGCTAAAGGAGATGATACAAAAAGTCATTTACCCTGAACATAAGCAGCAAAAGGGGGAGCAACAGAACTTTCAGGAGCTGGAGTGTCCCAAGGCATACTGGCAGCAGTTGTGGGCTGTGTGCTGGAGTACTGAAAGCTCATCAGGGACTGCAGGCCTAGGGAGGGTGGGGCAGGCTGTTTCTTAAAAAGAGGAAAGTGTGATAACAGTAGATAATGACAGAACATGCAGGCATGTTGTACTAGACAATTATACTCCTGAACAGTCACAAAAGCCTGTGGAATACGTTCTGTGTCAGGATCTGTGTCAGCTAATTTTCAATCTGATCAAGGCTGACTTGTTTTGGGAAACATAAAGTTAAAATCACATAGAAGAGGCTGTTCCATGCTGGTGGCATCAGTGACAGAGGATGTTCCTCAATATGTTTAACTGTAAATGTAGACTGTATGCCTTCTTTTTCCTACTACCCTTTCCTGCAACTACATTTTGCAATAGCTCAAGACATGTGTTTTCTCAAACATTGTCTTAAATTGATTGTCAATGGAGACTAAATTCTGACTTATATGTATGGCAAACCATTGGAATCCAGTGGGAAATTACACTAAAAGATAAAATTGTGAACTGAATTTTTGTTTGGAAATAAGTACGATATAATATAATTCTTTTTACAGTATAAGTAATAGAGCAGTGAGAATGCTTATTTCCTCAGAATACTTTGTTTATATATTATCAGCAACTGAGTTCAGCAAACAGAAAATACAGTTTTCTTTCAAAGACTGACAGTTCCATGCAAGTCCAGTGATCAAAAATTCCTGAGCAGAAAGAGTTTTTATTCCCTTTGTGTGGAAAAATGAGAAAAAGTGTGAGACATATATCACCCACTCACACCTCCTCTAGGGATATTTGGAGATGCAGTCTAGCAATCTGAGCTGATGAGCAGTGGATTTTCCACTCCACAGGAGAAGCCAAATTTTTGCATTTTATCCCTTTTTGAAATGAAAACTAGAAGTGCAACCACATTTTCCATTTGAAAATTTCCAGGCAGCTCTAGTACCTGCTTATGAACTTAGACAGTAGAAGTGTAATGGACACCCAGAAAGACTCAGTGAAGGAAAACATCTCTTACTCAAGAGCTCATTTTTCAGCAGCCAGGCTTCTATTCAAAAGGCCTAGCTGCTCATTACTGCTCTCCCATGAGGCATATGTTGCTGCACGTTGCACAGACAATAAGAAACAGTGCTGACTGAGACAACATTTCTCAGAGACATGACACAGAGGACACACTGTAAGAAATGACACAACTAATCAATTTACTGTGAATGTCACAGAGGTGGCCTTACAGCAAAAATGAGGATCTTCAATACAGGAGCAGAGGTGAGTGAACTCTGGTTAGCCCTTCTTTCATCCCTCCGCAAAACAAATACTCGGTGCAACTTTAAAGTGGATTCTGTGATTATTCGTCCCAGCAGAACCAGAGAGTCTGGAAGGCTCCTATCCAGGCTGCATCTCATTAGATGCTCCTAAAATTCTTGAGTAACATTTCTGGTTATTGAGTTTGAGGCTTGCTTGCTCAATTGTCATTATTTTGTACATTATTTCCTGTACTAACTAGCATGACTGATATTGTGAAGAGCTGAGCAAAAGAAGAAACTGTGATTTCCAGTAACCATGTCTGCTAGTCAGTGAAGATTTTGCAACTGCTCAGAAGGCTTGACTATATTAAGATGAAATATGCTAGTACACATGCATTGTGTAGAGGGAATAGTCTAGATGCATGTAATGTCTTGTTATTTTATGTTAGTGGAAACTTACTAAGAATAGGACATTAATAAGGCACAGACACAGCTGACACAATATAAGATAGCACCAAGGAACTTTGAGGTACTGTAGTCATTTCCAGAGAAGACCTGTTCATGCCTTTTATCTTCTTTTCAGGACTTCCTACCAAGTATTAAAATCCTTTACCTACTCCAGCTGTAGCCTGTGACATTTTCTGTCAAGCTTTTTGTTCTATAAAATTAAGGCAACCTTATCTTTAAGAGACAATTTGGGTGGTAAATTAGATAATGCAATATATGGACTGTTTCAGGGGGTAAATGTACCTTCCTTCCTTTGAGGATTGATCGTAAGAACTAATGCCTGTAAAATAAAAAAAAGAGGGTGCTGAAAACAAATGTGAATTTTATGCCTTCCTCCACATTATGATTACGAGTGTCGTTGTGCAGATGTTAATCTAGAGCTGGCGATGCCTGTCTCAGACCAGTGAGCCTTGTCATCAGAGGTCAGATAGAAGCTTGCAGCTGGGGACGGTCAAGCTGGTGAATGAGAAGGAAAAGCTTTCTGAGACCATAATCCCTTCACTCATGTCAAAACAGATTTGAGCTATTGTTCAGCCTGTGGAACCTCTATTACCTTTAGAAGTCATTCTCTCTGAAAACATTCAGAAGCCTATGGATGGGAAACTTGAAATGAGCACAGTTTAAAGGAATTCACCTGTGTCACTTGAAGGAGAGAACAACCTGTGCCCTACAGTTGTGAACATAAAACACAGGCACAGTGGAAGTCCACTGGTTTATGAGTTTTGATGTTAGAATAATTACAATCATATGGTTTTGATCAATTTTTCTAATTGTTATCAATTAACATGGTATGACTTGCCTTAATCTTGGTCTGAGGGGTAAAGTTCCTTTAGTTATTAATAGAAGCAGTACTTGTAAATGAGATATAAGCTGCCAAGCATAACCATAATGCACAGCTGAAAAGCTCTGCTGAGACAAGAAGCCCAGAAGAAAATTAGAATCCACTGCAGGGCAAGTAAAGCTTACATAAGGGATTAATAAAAGACAAAATGTTGGAAAGTATCACTGTAGTCTGAAGAGAGCTCAAAACTTATGTGGAGGTAAGAAGGAATGCAACATGGGAAATAACTACTAAGGCTGACCATGCTCATGACTTCTGGGAAGCTAAATATTAACTTTGTAAATAGAGATGAAGAAGGGGAGTAGAGGACATGGGAGTTTGGAGACCAATCCATCTTCTTTAGACTGAAGGCCAGTAAGGCCTAAGCAGGTTTTTGTTTTTTCATACTCTCTGAAATCACTGTTACGTTGAGACAATTATGAGCATTTAGTCAATATAAATTATTAGTAAGTACATGAGCATCAGTCAACATAGCAAAAGTAAAAACTGATTACGTGATTTGATAGAAATCACAAAATATCTAGAGGTACTGGTCATAAAATAAAGTGGTATATGGGACCTTTCAAAGAATCCAAAGGAATGGTTTGTTTGAGTTTACAAGAAAACTAGGCACATATGCTGGTTCTCAGACCAGGGTCATAATTCTCAGCTGTCTGATTTAAACAAGCTTCTAGGTAGAAGGAGAAGAGAGGGTAAGAGGTTTTATTCTTTGGTGGCAATGATCCTAGGAGACTCAATCTCATAGAAGTTGATGGAAAAAACAGAAAAGAACAGAGCAAATGCAAGTTATTGCTTTTGTTCTTAAGTGTAATGAATTGTCTCTGTTTTCAGCTTGGGGAAGAAAAGAAAAAGGAAAAAAGGATTTGTCAAGAGATTTTGACTGTGACACTATCTGGTTGGCAGGAAATGCTTTTACTCCCCTCCTCTCTTCTTTTACACTCTCTTCCTTTACACTCCCCTCCCAAGAGAGCCTATATCACCTCACAGGAAGAAAAAGGCTAAAATCTAATTCCAATTCCAAAATGATTTCATAAGGAATTTACTAGATCTGGGCAACCACAGAAACTTTTAGAGTCTATGAGGGCTGCAGGTAGGGTTTCTAGATTGCAAAAAGGAGTGTAGAAAATAATACAAAACTAAACAAACAAACAAAAAATAAGGGAAGGATCCACCACCAAAAAAGCAAAAAAGAAAAGGTAGCTAGCTTAAACATCGAATTTTCTTAAGAGTCAAATGTGTTTTTTTCAATATTACTAAGAATAAATAGTCCATCTGAAAACCTAATGGAACTTAGAGTCTCACAATAGACTGTTGGAAATTAAATTGGAAAGTTCCTGCTGTCTTACTGGTGATGGTTTCATATAAGGACTTCTTTGAGAACGTAACTGTGTGAAAGATGGGATTCTCTGCTTGTGATGAACAAGAAAGATTTAAGTCACCTTTTTGGTATTGAAAATTTACATTTACCAGTACACCAGCAGTAAGCCTGGGCTTGTCTTCCCCGTCACTTCAAAGACATTTACCAAGTTATTCAATGCATCTATTACCATAGTTTTGACGTCCTTTATTAGAGACTAATCAGGTCAAATGCCAGCACGTACAGATAAACTTTGATGGATTTGGACTTAATTGTAGAAGCCACCGATAAGCCACTGAAGTCTGCAGAGGATCTTGTAGAAAGTAGGAGCTACTTGTGTCAGCTTTTACAAGGGACCCTTACAAATTGCTATTGTCAGAGATAATCTTCAGTGGTGGGAAAATTGACGTGGACCCCAATACAAATGCCTACATTCCTTCTTCTACCATAATCCTGCAAGGCTCACACTAGGGTTCTGCTGTGTAAGTCAACACACTGTCACTAGTATTCCACACAATGTTATCTTCAGTACCTAGAATTGCAAATAATGTGGTTTCCTTGGAAACATTTCCTACAAAAAAAAGATGTATGCTTAAATTTGACTGTCAGTGAGTCAGCACAACCTCAATGGAGGGGCTAACAGAATTGGATGCATGTGGCACAAACCCACTAGTCTGATGGTAACACATTCCTGGTGCTGAATTACATTGAGATAGCTGGTCTATCTTCTGCAATTGAAAGGATGAAGAAGAATTAGAAAAACCACCAAGTGTTGCATGGAACAAACAAACAAAATGCCTTAGTTTCTGTTATGGAGACTTCCATAAACTACATTGATTACAGAAGTTGAAAAGGAAAGGGAGAGGCAGAAGGAGAGAGAAATTGTAACATTACCTGAAATAAAATCATCTCATTGTTCCACTTGGTGTGGATAGACTGGTAACATCTCGCAGTGTGTTGCAAAAAATGCAGACAAAGAAGGATCAAAGCTATTTTTTGAAACTTCAAATTTCAAAGGGCACCTGAGCCCTATGACTGAGTTCAGATTAAATAGACAGCTACCTACCAGATCTAAAAGAAGTTAACTTCTAGCAGTAGCAGTCACAACTTTTACAAAACGATGTGAGACTCAGCTTGAGAAAACTGAGAATCTTAAGGCCTATCAAATAAATGCCCACAGTATACCAATAAAAACACGTAATATTTTTTGTGACACTTGTGTATTCCTGGAATCAGATCAAGAATTCAATTTCAAATAAGATGAATGCAACAGAGCTATGCTCTGGAATAATAATTCCAAATATTTAACCAGCCTACAACTGTTAGGGAGGTGTAAGTTCAGGCATGTCTTGAAAAAATTCAGTCCTGATCATGATATGGACTGAGAAATATCAGAAATTCTAATACCTCCCTGAGATGCTGCAATGGCTCAGCTGAAGAAGGCTTTTTTATACTAATGGCAAAAGTGAAAATGCAGTTATCAGATACCTTGGTTTGGTGAAGAAAGGCAAGGAGCAATGTCAACCAACTGATTTTGTAAAAAGATCAGCATTTTAAAGTAAGGAAAGGAGCACCTCAGCATTTGGCTATGAGAACAGATATTATCAAGGGAACAAAACCACAGCAAGGGACTAAACTTGAAAAGAGAAGTCAGATAATGGTAAAAAATATTAAGGAAAAAAGATCATGCTGCCTTCTGTCATGCAGAAGGACCCTGTGTTATTACTGACAAACGTTCTTTTCCATCTGATATATATGCCCACTTGAGAAATAGAAGGCAGTTGGAGAGGTAAACCCCATGGTCTCAGCAAGTCTTCTGAACAGAGTGAAAAGTTCTTTTTTACCTTTTTTGTTTTTATTTTTTGTAACAGCAATCTTCCTTGCCATCCTGTGTTGCAGGACTTTGAATTCAATGTGATTTCCTATCCATAACAGGACAGGGGCAAGGTGGCATTTTATTTGTTCAGAGCCCTGCCAGTTCACAACACTGAATTAATAGGCTAAAATTAATTTGCCTATTTATTGGTCAAGCCTTCTTGGAAAAATCGATCATGCTCAACTAAAGAGCCTTTCATATTAAAGTAGTGAACTTTTCATTTTAAAGTAGTGAACTTTAAAATTATATGAGGAAAGGCAAAATATTCTCTAGAATACACAAAAGTTTAACATTGTCCTACTGAAACAATCTCAGCCCTGCATTGGTTGTAGAAACTTTATGGGCCTGTACTGTAACTCAAGTGCAGCACAATCCATACTAAAGCAGTGGCTTTAGTGGTTGGTAGTTAGAACTCATCAACAGTGTACTATTTTTTCATTGAAATGGTAAAGATTAACCTACAGGATTAGTAAGCTTGGAAAGCTTTTGCCCCAAATCCAAGGAAGTAGAATATTTTTGTTGGGGCAACAAGGGCAAACTCTGACCTTACATATCAAATTATTGCTTACAGTACATGTAATGAATTTAGATATATGCATGGAACTGTTAAAGATACTAGCACTCTGGTAACATTGCAAATAATAAATATTACTATGACAAATACATTGGTTCCTAGCCCCAAATTAATGACTATTCATGTTAAGTAGTATCTCCATGTCTTCCAAGCAGGTCAGAAGGTTCTCAATAACTTAATAAACAGCAGCTTGTGCTTGAGATGGTCCAGTGTACTAAACCAAATTACAGCATCAGTGCAAAACCACTGACAAACATTACAAACTTTGGTGGCTATACTTATTTGGATACCAGAGCTGAAAAACATTCCTGGATTCCCTAGATTTTACTTCGGTTCTGTCTCCCAGTGTTGTATTTAGTGCAGGATGGGAGCTAAAACAAAAACAGATTCAAACTTCATCCATCCTGAAAAAAAGAAAACTGTATGGTATTTTTATACTACATAGTTCAGTGTATAGTGAGCCACAAATTCAGAAATATCTACAGAATGATGCTGTTTATGAAAGAATAAATCTACAATCTTGTTTTCTTACAGTGTACTCCTTGCTCAAAGACATTTGCTTTGAAGGTCTATGGTGCTTTTCGTTAAGGGCACTGAGTTAACACCATGATTATATCACTCTAAGACACTATCCTTCTGTCATTTTGTCTTATTGTTGCCAACTCTAAAACCCATTTGCTTTGATAAGAAACATCACAAAAGAATCTGCAGCAAATCAACACTGTCCAGACTCCAGTCATTTAATTATATATACTTCCCTCTGTACCTCATGATGATAGACTGTCATCCATAAGATGAAGAGAAAACTGAGAGACTTATTTTTTATTTATCTGACAACGATACATTTCTCTGGTAGCATCACTTTTATTCTAGAAGCATATTATCTCAGCCTGGAAGATTGACAGTATGCTTGTCCTGGTTTCATTCATCAATCTGAAGCTTTTTCATGGCCTTGGCCTCCAAATTGTGAAAGACAACTATATGTCTAATAGGACAACAGAAGTGCAACTTTATTGTTTCAATGAACTCCCACAAGAGTAAGAAAGACTTAACATCAATGTTTTAAGCACATTCACTTTGAGTGTGGAGGGAAGGGGAGGAGTATTTTGTCTGTTAAGATTTGGAAGTCTATGAAGCTTGATAGTAATAAGTGTTTGCCTCTTTTCCAACACATAGTAACAAAAATCACACAAGTTCAGATACAGCACGATAGGGTCCATGAGTATGTGTTACCCTGAGTTCTGCTACAACAGTGGAGCCCAGAAAAGTCTGTAGAGAGAAAGGGAGTCACATTGCACGCTGTGGTGGCTGAGGTTAGCTGATGGCTGCTGACAATCAGCCCATTGTGGATTGGGAACATGTGACTAGGGAAGCACAGAAAAATGCCTGAACTTCACCATTAGCACCTTTCTACCCCGCTACCATGGTGGTACTAGCAATGTTTTTCCCTGAGTATACAGAAAGGCTTGACATCAGGATACAACTTTAGTGAGAAAAACTCACTAAACTCAGCCTATATACTATGGGTTTGCAAAGACTGAACTACAGCTTGCACGTTTTTCTGGCAAGCTTTTTTTAAAGCAAACTAAGTCCACCAGAAGTTCACACGAGCTGGATACAGCAGCACCACAAGGCTTGCAAAAGGAACTAAAGAAAAAATAACAATCCAAAAGCATTTCTGTAGTAACAGCTCACCAACATCATGGTGCTCTCAAAGACTGGAGCCAATATAATAAAAGATTCAAGTGATGCATGTTGCAGACTCATTGCTGTTACCATTCAAGAACATTTTTAACTTATTGCTGAAGCTGAAGAATTAGCTTTTTAAGCCTGCTAAAGATACAGAGATATTCAAGCTGTTACATCCAAGCATAACTCTGCTTTCACTTTTCAATGACATCTGCTTCCCCCTTTAAAAAAAAAAGGAATTAAAATATCTCCCATCTTGTTTACACAATAGCTGTGACATCATATTGGAGATAGATTTTGCTCCCGATGCTGTTGGAAAAGAAGCCTACAAAAGTCTTAATTTTTACCCAGAGTAAATTTCTATGGTAAAGTTACGTTTGTATTCTCATCTTAATTTTTACCATTCATAAACCACCTAAACCACAAAACAGTGGGCAAATATTTATCCTTTAAGGTTACACTAAGATTATGTACTGTGTAAGGCAGGAGGAACCTTTCTTTCCCATTTTATGGTAGTTAAGGTTGGAAGTGAGTACAGGGGCCCTTTCCTGGATATTGCTTCAGCTGTGTTATATTGGGTGACTTCTCAGAAGAGATGAGGAGATAGTTTGAAAACAGGGAAGAGCCTTGGTTTCCACCTACCTATGTCAGAAACGGCTGCAGTAAGTGCAACAGAAATGTGCTTCGCTGAGCTACTGGTAGTGTGTGGACTCTCAACAGCATTTGCAGCTGATTTTAACTACTTCATCAGAGCTCTACTTTTTCAGGCCAATTCAGTGACAAGTCAGCAGCCATATATTTTGTTCTATGCTGGGGCTACAGCTGAAATACATTCATTTATTTCAAATGGGATCCATGCTGTTGCAAGATTGCCTGATCTGGAAGCCAGGAGAATGAAATAAGCATAGAAGAGGCAAGGCAGAGAAAGAAGGTAGGAAAGAAAAACACTTATTTTGAAACCTTTTAAAGTATCTCAAAGTGAAGACAGTGCAAATTTGTGAAGCGGCTGAGAGAAGATAATGGCCAATGCCCAGCTTTAACACAATGGACATTGTTTGAACAAGGAACTCTGTGAGTCTGTCACCACCCAGTCTGCTGTGCCCAGCTGGCCACTTAAGGTGGCTAGAACAAATTTCAGACAGAATTCAGTTCTTGCCTTCTTTTATGTAATGTTTCACTCACTTCTGCCCACACAGTGTACTATTTAAACAGCAGTTTAAAACACAGCTGCATGAATCATATACAGACTCTTCCCAGTTAGTGGGGAAATGTGAGGGTCCCTGAAACAGATCTTATCAATATTAAGTGCTAGTATAAAGTAGAGATTTAGAATTGGATTCTGCTTAACCATCATGCAAATTTCCCTATGGAAGCAGGAAAGAAGACACACATAAGACATATACACTAAAAAATAAAAAGAGAGCAGAAACCTAGCTTTGTGACAGACCTGTCTTCACCTAAAGATCTACTTGGTTATACAGGCAGTGGCACGTAAGACAAAATACAGCAGTGCTAGACCATGCATCCAGAAATCATGCTGGTTGCCCCACACATCAAGTCATAACATCAGCTAAAAATAAGAGAATTTTCAATATAATTGTTGGATTCAAAGTCTTTCTTGATTTTGAGCCTTCAGAATTCATACTCTTGAGTAACTCTTCTGTGACTCTGAAATTTGCCTTGCTTTTAGTTCAGAACAATTCGTCGTTAAAAAATAAAATCGTCATGGGTCGTAATGTGCAAGTTCACAGCGTAAATGTTGTTTTACAGATCACAAGAGAATTTCAGAGTGATGACCCTAAGAGAGAATATAACGTCAGCTTATTCTCTATCTCCTTTGTGAATAGTTGTCACTCAGTATTACTGATTTATGTTTTTTCCATATTTGTTCAGGTTAAAGAGCAAAAACAGTATAAAAAGATTCATGTTAGACTTGAGTCCAGATTGTAATAAAATGTTCCAAATGTTGACTGCTACACAAAATGCAGCTGCTTTTGTCATATTTTCACTGAGGAGTTGAGGAGTAAGTGCTCTTGTAGCTCTGTTTTGCTCTGATGCCTTCACAGGGCCGAGGATTAAGATTGTGATCATATGGTAAGAACAAGGTAGATAGAAACAAACTTTCTCCAGTATACGCATACAGAAAATCTCTGGGGAATGCAAGCCACTGCTGCTATGTCAAGTGTGGACCTCCCTGAATTACAGAACATACTTCTTTCCTTGACTATATAACAACATAGTTCTTTCCTTGACTTTGCACCTACAAGATATCGTGAATGAGTACCTTGCTCCTCCAGAAACAATACAGGAGGAGGAGAAATAATACACAAAGTCAGCTGTTAATATGAAAATCTGAAACGTTTTTATGTGTAAAAATTATTAGGCAAATGAAACCATAATATTTACTTTTCATTCAGCCACGCAGGTGTAAATCCATTAAATTTCACAGAAGTATATAACATTTCTCTAAATTTAGACAAAGTAATACCAGAAGGTATGCAGATGATAACCTACCTTCAAAGGAAAATTTAAATGGCGCGCTCTGTCAGGACTTTATACCTGACTATAAGAACAGTGAGACTGGTGTCATAAATCAAAGTTCCTGAGTGTGATTTCTTTCTGATAGTAAATATATATTCCAAAGAGCGCTTTCATGAACTGTGTGAGAAAACTTGTCCATGCTCTTAAGGGTAGTGAAAGCCATGGATACTGTCTAGAGACTATACCTATGTGCTTTAGGTCCAAATCCTATTACAGGGAAATATTTTTAATTTTAGTGGTATCATATGTGAAAAACATAAAGAAAAGCTCTACAGTTGTGAATGAATTTTTTTTGTTGGTTGGTTGGTTTGTTGGTTGTTTTTTTTCCATCTCTGTGCTTTCCCATGTTTCAAAACTCCAGGCTTGGCCTTATTCTTTTACAGGATATGTTCCTATTTCTTTAATCTTGGGAGCTTCTTTTTTCTTTTTTAATTCTTATGTAATTTTGTTGGTTTTTTATTTCCCCCTACCTTAGACTTCTTATTCTTCTGTTCTTGATTTTTTCTTTTCTTCAGTGTCTCGTGTATTGAAATTTATAATTAATTTTACTTATAATTATTTTATTGGAATTTATAATCAATTATTTATGTTATTAAGTTTAGTTACACTTTTTAATATTTGTTTTATTGTATGATGATTTTTTCTTTTCTCAGATGATGTCTGCCCTGAACAAGGGTAATGCAAACTCCTTTGACATCTTTCAATTTGTATCCAAAACTCAGAGAACACAGTTGAAATTTTTCTCTGAAAAAAAATTTTTTTTTAAGTTAATCTTTTTTCTTTAATCTTTCCTGTGGCTTGGCAACATATTGTTTCCCTGGTTTTGTTTTTCTTAAAAATGTACCTTCACATTCTACGACTGAGGCAAAAAATCAGGAAGGAAGTAACTGGAAAAAGATCTTATTAGAAATGTTATAGTGAAGGAAAGAGGGGGGCATGACTGTTACATTTATTGTCATAAAACGTGTTCACTTTTAGAAGCAAGTAATTCTTCCTTGATTGTAAACACCTACTTTCATTTTTCTTTACTTATTTTTTTAAAATACTTTGCTGAGATGGAACTTCAGAACAAATAATCCATAGTGGTCAGGTAACTTGCAGTTCAGTGATTAAGGTTGCCTCCTCTTGCCCTTTCTGTTTGCTTTTGGATTTGTTTTTTCTGTTGGTTTTTTTCATTTCTTCCCTTCTTTTCCTAATTCACTTAAAATATGAGTGTCACTAAGCAATGTAAGTGAGCACAAAAGAAGAGTTCTTTTCCAGTTTTGAGTTTTCCCGTGTTTTCCAGATTTCTTTCCTAGCTTCCTTCTTTACAAGTGGGAAATATAGAAAGAAAAAAATTTAAAAAGGAAAAGAGGGAAAATAAAACCACAACAAAACCACAATTTTTTCAGCTTTTTCATCTGAACTAATTTAAACGCAGCATGTTTGAATATGAAAAAAATTTTAAAAATTAAAAATATTAAATGGTGACTTTTTGAACCAAGAAGGATATTTTCATAAATAACTGGCTTCCTCACCAAGATATGCAATTCACCTTTAACAGGGAAATTTTCTGGATAAAAAAAAATTGTAATGGTTTAACAGTTCACATTAAGTTTTATTTATAACAAAGGCCAATATGAGAAAAAAAAAGTTGTAAGTGGTATTATTTTCTATATATCTTTAGGCATTTCACAGGCCCAGGAAACACAGAAAGATGTTTTCACACAATCATAAAGTTTGGCAGTTGTTTATTGTCACTGCCGATCTTGCACACTACTCACTGATGGGAAATTGTAATATCTGATCTAGGAACAGCTAAATATGCATTGACTGTAATCTGACTTTTCCTGTGTTATAAATGTCGTATGCTGAATTACATAATCTAAAAATATTCAAATTGTCTTAAAGTAATAATAGATTTAAAACATACTAGAAATATTTCTAATGTAAAGGTTGGAGAGTAGTTATGTCAGTTTTAAAGCATTAGGTTTCTACTTTATTTCAGCTCTATTTGATTGAGAAACTTGGCACTATGCACTGCAAATAGTTACTGACATCACAAAGATCCAATCAGGTTATAAGGTATTTGATGGTTGCACTTAACATTGATTGACCAAAATATATTAAACTTCATTTAATATGAAAACATGTAGAAACTGACATGGTAATCTTATAAAATTGTTTAATTTTACTAGCTTTTATGATTGAGATAACAATCTCTAAAGCAGCAAAACTCTAAGAGAGGGTTCTTCAGAAAGTACATGAAATTGAGAAAAAAATTCCTCTTGAAAGTCAAACATAAATTATAAGATTATACTTGCGTGCATAAGAAAGCATCTTTATGAAGGTTCAGGAAAGATTTTACTCTTCTGTGCTCAACAACGCTATTATATTTTTTTCCTTTTTATCGTGTAACCAGCTTTAAAAAGACACTGACTGATGTTACTGACTAGTATTTCCAGCATTGCTGCTGGAGCATCATAGTGATGACTAAGTGACTATTAAAATCATCTCCCCAGTTCAAATAACCAGAGTTCATATTAGCATCCAAGAGTCAAGGAAATAGACACGATACACATCTTTTCAGTGATCCAAGTAAGTTTGCAGTGACTACATAACTAAAAACCTGTGAATATTAATGATATTAATATTAATGAATATTAATGGTTTTCAAGAGATCAGCAGTCTGCCATTTTTAGTTTGCATTGAAGTTTTAAAAGTGCCTTTGGGTAACAATCTGATGCTGAACTGACAGGCTCTGCTAGAGGTAGAGAAAAGATTTAAAAGACTTTTCAACATCTTTTTTTGCACCCCGCCTATATTTACCCTCTTCTCCACCTCTCTTTTATTGCTTTCACTTTTAACTTTTCAGTCTTAGCCAAGAAAGTGAATTATAAGCTCAGCTGGCTCAAATCACTATAGTCATTACAACAGAAACATTCAGCACCAGGGAACAAATAGTATTTCATTATAATTTGGATTTGTCAATACTACAAACACGAACTGTACAGAATTTGATTAAAGTGCTGCTGTGTCCTGACCTGGTTGTGAGGTGAATCTAACTTGCAGTGTAGACAGTTGGTCTTCTTTTATCTTTTTCCCTTTATAACCTTCTCCTGTCCATTAATGATAATGGGATCCTTCCATTTTATTTTGGTGAGGAGGTTGGAAGTGCACTGCTGAAGTACTGTCACATGACCCCCAAAAAAACAGCAAGAACATCCATAATGCTGCACTATTTGGCCAGATAAAGAGTTAGTTTAATATTAATTTTATTCTCTTCTTATCAAGGTTTCTTACCCCGTTTGATCTGCGTGCTAGCAAATTCAGTTGTTTCAGTTGTTTTTCAGTGACTTCTGTGAAGTCCTTTACCAGATATGTTTATCTCTATGTTTTCATTTTCCTGATCTTAAGGTACTTCATTTCCAAATAACATTTTGCCTTATTTACTTCCAGGAAAAAATAAACAGAACAACAGACCCTGTGGAAACAGGCAAGTGTTTTATGTCTCAGACAACACAAAAAGATACGCCATCCATGGGTTAAAAAAAATACATTAAAAACAGCTTTTGTTTCTATCCTAAATAACTTTAATCAGGGTCAGTTTCTGGCCCGCTGTGGGTATGGATACCCATAAAGGTAGGGAGTATTTAAAGTAAATCACTGCCACTGGTTAACTCAATAATTATAGTGACTGTGTTCACAAACCTTGATACCATGTGCTGTTGTCACTTTATAGTAACAGCACATCAAGCCCAGACCACCTAGAAAATGTGGGAATCTTATGGAACATCTTTATAACAGTTTGCTTCCAGTGTTCACCATTCAGAGTGAAAGTCCGTCATGAGTGGTGTCCCTCAAGGGTCCATACTGGGACAAATACTATTTAATATCTTCATCAGTTACATGGACAGTGGGATTGAGTACAACCTCAGCAAGTTTGCAGGTAACACCAAGCTGAGTGGTGCAGCTGATATGCTTGAAAGAAGGGATGCCAACCATAGGGACCTTGACAGGCTTGAGGAGTGGGCCCATGCGAACTTCATGAAGTTCAACAAGTCCATTTGCAAGGTCCTGGACCTGGGTCAGGGCAATCCCCAACATCAATACAGCCTGGGGAAGTAAGGGATTGAGAGCAGTCCTGCCAAGAAGGACTTGGGGATACTGGTGGATGAAAAACTGGACATGAGCTGACAATGTGCGCTCGCAGCCCGGAAAGCCAACCATACCCTGGGCTGCATCAAAACAAGCATGTCCAGCAGGTTGAGGGAGGTGATTCTGCCCCTCTGCTCTGCTCTGCTGAGACCCCACCTGGAGTACTGCGTCCAGCTCTGAGGCGCCCGGAATAAGAAAGATGTGCACCTGTTAGGTCCAGAGGAGGGCCACAAAATGATCAGAGAGCTGGAACATCTCACCTATGAGGAAAGGCTGAGAGAGTTGGGGTTGTTCAGCCTGGAGAAGAGAAGGCTTCGGGGAGACCTTGTTGTGGCCTTTCAGTACTTAAAGGGGGCTTATGAGAAAGATGGGGACAAACATTTTAGTAGGGCCTGTAATTTTAAATTAGATATAAGGAAGAAATTTTTTACCATGAGGGTCATGAGACAGTGGAACAGATTGGCCAGAGATGTTGTGGATGTCCCATCCCTGGAAGTGTTCAAAGTCAGGTTGGACAGGGCTTTGAGCAACCTGATCTAGTGAAAGATGTCCCTGCCAACCCAAACCATTCTATGATTCTATGAAAGAAATGGAAGTACACAAGAGGCAAATTCTAGAGAAAGTGTGGGAATAAATGAATAAGCAGGAAATACAATCAAGAGTAAAGCTCTTGAGAAAAAATATAGGAAAAAATCGTCAAAAATTCCTATGCTTTTGGAAAAAAAATGCTTTGAGTCTTAACTAAACTAAAACTAAAGCTAAAATGAGAGTTGCTTTAAGCAAGATTATTTAGATTTAGTCCCATGAAACTGGAGTTTTAACAGGGTTAAAGGAAGATTCTTGATCTTCATTTTGTTACATACTATGACTTTTTTAACTGACAGAAGTCAAGACAAATCTCAGTCCTATGCAAAAAATCAGTATTTTATATGTCTGTAGATTTATATGCACGTGGGTGTATGTATATAAGAATAGATGGCAAGACAGAAAAGCAAACAGCAAATGGAATCCAAAGTACATTTTTTGTAAAATCTTAAATTCTGTATCTCACCTGTTTTTAGTTAGGAGGGAAATAGTCCATAATCTACTCTTTCTAGAGATTTCAAACCTGCTTTCGCATGTCTGCAACTGGAAAAAAATCCATATTTCAAAACAGAAAGAGAAAAAAGAAAGTAACATTGGGAGAACATATAAAATTGAACAAATATGTATTTAATAAAATACAAAGGTTTTGTAATTAGTTGCATGTTATGAAATGATATTAATATACTGTATTGCTCTCTTATTAACAGCAAAAAAATGGAATGTGGTAAAGCATAGGAAAGTATAAGAGTAATCATTTTGGTCAAGACTGCAGAAATTGTGAAATCATTGTTTTTACACTGTCATGATTTAACCCCAGACAGCAACTGAACCCCACATAGTGGCCCGCTCACTCCCCCCCCAGTGGGATGGGGGAGAGAATCAGAAGGGTAAAAGTGAGAAAACTCATGGATTGAGATAAAGACAGTTTAATAGGGAAAGCAAAAGTTGCGCACGCAAGCAAAACAAAACAAGGAATTCATTCACTACTTCCCATGGGCAGGCAGGTGTTCAGCCATCTCCAGGAAAGCAGGGCTCCATCACGTGTAACGGTTACTTGGGAAGACAAACACCATCACTCCGAACATCCCCCCCCTCTTTCTTCCCCCAGCTTTTTATTGCTGAGCATGATGGTATGGAATATCCCTTTGGTCAGTTGGGGTCAGCTGTCCCAGCTATGTCCCCTCCCAACTTCTTGTGCCCCCCCCACCCTCCTCGCTGGTGGGGTGGTGTGAGGAGCAGAAAAGTGCTTGACTCTGTCAGCACTGCTCAGCAGTAACTAAAACATCCCTGTATGTTATCAACACTGTTTTCAGCACAAATCCAAAACATAGCCCCATATGAGCTTCTATGAAGAAGATTAACTCTATCCCAGCCAAAAGCAGCACCTACGTACACTCAGTACATACTACATTCTGAGGCTGCAGTCCAATCAAGTGGAGGAAGGAAAAAAACATACTGTGTTATAAAGGATGCGTTTTAGAAGCAAATACAGATACAGTTTTAGAATGAAATTGTAAGCCTCAGGTAAAGAGGTTGTAGTTTTTATTCTTGTTTTTGCTACAAATGTAAACTGCACTCTTAAAAAAAAAAAATGTAATGCAAGCCTATTAACTGTCATGAGAACTCCTTCCATGCCAAAAAGAGGGACTTGAAGCCCCTTTTGTGGTCTTAGGTAACTCATTTGACTTCTGTGGATGAAATCCTGGCCTCACTCATTGAGGTCAAACTGCTGTTGAGTTTAGTATTTCTTTTGCAGTGTCCAACTTCTGCATCTGCGTGCTGGAGATAAAACTAATTCTACACATCAAAGGGATGGTAAGAGGCTTACTTAATTCACTAATTGTTCTAAATTGCTTTGAGGTCTTCAGATAAATTCTGTGGAGTTGTTATTAATTTATTCAATTTATGAAAGCCAGTAGTAACTGTTCACACCAGGTATAGCACGCAGTTGCAAAAATTAACATTACTAATTATGTGTCAGAGCCCTGAGTTTTCCCCTGCTTCCCTGCTGGGGTTTGGCTGCCTGTGCTCAAGGCCAGCTCTGATCTGGTGCAGCTGTGGGACCCAGTGTCAGTGTGCTGGGGAAAGAGCTTGGAGAGAAAAGGCTGTGAGAAACATTTTTGGCATCCTGCTTCTCTTTGCACAAGAGGTGCTTTTAAGCCAAGATGCTTAGCCTTGTCTTTGCCAGACCTATCTTGCAGCTTTGCCTGTGGTTACTCATATGTCTAACTGCTCCTGACCTGTGGACTTGACTTTCCAGCTTGACCTTGGACCTGCCTGGAGATCTGAACTGTCAGCTGAATGCAATCACTGGACCTGCTCTTTTTTTTTGAGTACCATGGGACTATGCCCTTTATCTTTGAGGGTGCTGCCCCTCCTGCCCTGCTGTCGCTCAGCTACTGGTTTGCCTTCTTTTCTGGAGTAGCTGGTTCCTGCTGCTCTCTGACTC
Source organism: Calonectris borealis (assembly GCF_964195595.1). Classification (NCBI taxonomy): domain Eukaryota; kingdom Metazoa; phylum Chordata; class Aves; order Procellariiformes; family Procellariidae; genus Calonectris; species Calonectris borealis. Next base: position 82,241,182 of record NC_134313.1, on the reverse strand, counting down.
TACCTGCAAAAAAGTCATAGCACATACCATGGACTGCTTATCCTCCGCTCTGAAAATAAATAGTCATCACATGTGGTAATAAAAGACAATCTATTGTGGGGAATCTAATAATAATATCTTGGGTTTTTTCTAAAAAAATATTCACCAGGTTGTTATAAATCCTGGAGCAAGGAGGTAACAACTTCTCAAGACAGTCGCTACAAATATTATCTCCTTTCTTCTGCTTGAGAAATAGAATTTTATTGCATATCCAGAAAGAAAAAATTGCTGCTCCATAGCAACTCTATCTTTGCATTGTCCAGGTTGTTGACTGGATGATGGAACCCTAATACTGTTATCTTACTGTGTTTTGGTTTGAATACTTTAGAAGACAGAAGCTTAAACCAACCCTTAGAGGTTTAAGGAGACATGAATTTAAGTGAATGCTTGTGACTCCACCCTGCTCTTGTTTTTAAAATGTGTCAGTAGTTTCATAACTACAGGGTGCAAGAGGTACTTCCACTGAACTTCAATAAGTTCAACTGTTATTTTTTACAAAAAGAAGTGATTGTCCAAACTAGCTTGCTGCACTGCAATGCACCAGTTAATATTGTAAGGAAGCTTTTTTGTGTAATTTGCTTAGTCAATGAAATGGAGAGAAAGACCCTACAAGAGTTAAAGAGAATTTAGCACTTTGAAATATTAGCCAAATTATCTATCAAGATGTTGTTTTACATGGGTGGAGATGGAAACATGAATTGACCAGATGGACTAGAACAGATGAAGGACAAAGGGAAACAACTTTGCTAATGCTTTCTGTGAATTTTTAGAAACTTCTTCATATGGGTTCCATTTGCTGGGAGTTCTGCAACTTTGTGATCATGCAAGAGTTGCCAATGTCAGTGTAATAAGATATATCCATGATATTAAGAGGACCAGATCTTGTAACATCCATGCAAGATTTTCTGTTATATTGTTTTCTTTGGGGACCATACAGCTGGAAGCCTATTTTCCAGAAACATCCAGTAGAGATACAATTCTGTAGTGATTGACTTGGAAAGAGATGGACTTGAAGAAGTAATGAAATTCAAGAACAATATAGCATACAGGTGCAACCCAAACTGTTACCAGAAGAGAGTAAGGTAGCTGAAAACAAAGTCACATATTCATCATGTAACCCACATAAGCAGATGATACTTTTCTTCCTCATAATAACAAAATCCTTTGTATATGAACTGGACCTCAGACATCTTCCTGTGAAATTCACTGGGACAACAGAAGACCAAGACATCAAAGTTTTTCATTTCACTCATATCTCTGCTTCGCTTTAGGTGCCTGAATGTACTGCAGCCCAAAGAAGGAATGTTTTGAAGATCCTTCTATTGGCAATACCAGCAAGATAACATTAAAGTGTATTAAGTAACTTATTCCTTTCTCCAGTGATAGGAATCTCACCAGATCAAAACAGATTATAAATACTAATGAAATTGAAATTCTGCATGTTCTTTGAAGTAATGACTACAAGCAGGAATTACAGCCAGTAGTCATGCTTGCTAGCTCTTATGTGAACACACTAGCTGTGACATAACTTGATCTCAATGACAGTCTATTATTCCTATTACGTATTTCCTAGAAAGTTTATAACACAGTGTAGTTCAACCACTAAAACATTATGGATATTAAGAGTTTGGGGTTTTTTTTTGTCACAGTCCTCACCAGTTAAACTGCATGAAGAATAATGCTGTTCATAGCTTAAGGTAGACTCTTTATATTTGCCCTTACTCCAGCACTGCCCTGAAGACACAGCAGCAGCTGCCCACTTCTGCAAGCTTCCTGCAGAATGTGGCAAAGAATTTTTTTAGTATACTGATTAACTCACTTCAAAGGCATAGTGTCTTAATGGCATAATTTAAAGGGCTCCATGTGATTGCAAAATATCTTGAATTCATAGCTCACTTGATAAACGGTCATAGCACAAGAAACTAAAGGTGCTTAAAATGCTTCAAGATGCTCTTCTTTAACTGAAAAAAAAATACAGTATAGTGATCAGTTTAAACAGAAAGTACGAGTGAAATTCCGTTTTTGTTTGTTTGTTTTTAATTGTCAAATTGTTTTACAGGTTTTGACAGTAATCATTGCAGGTGATAATTGCCAGAACATCAATATACACAAGAAGTCAGCTGAGTTACTTGTACCCTAATATCACATATACAGCAAATTTAAGGTATTTTGCATGTCACTACCATTGCTTTCTCTTCTGACCACACCAACCACAATCATTCTAGATACTGAGCACCTCCTGAAGGTCCAGACTTTCCTAGATTGCTTTGGCTTTAAATATTAGACTTTTCTGGAGGAACATGATGCTTTAGAAGAATCAGTTCTGTGTGTATTCTTAAAGCTGCATGCACTAGCCAGCACTGTCTCTTACCTGAAATACACAAGCAGGAAACATTTCTTGCTTTGCAGCCAAAACTCTCAATTTTTGTAGTTTTCTCAGTTAGATTTTTACTTTGTAATCTGGAAATTATTTTTGTCTCTGTATGTATTAGGTGCACCACTTTCCCCAGTATTACAACAAATCATATAAAATGGGAATATTTTTGGAGAGAAACACTTTTCTTATTAACAGCCAGAGCAGCTGCAATGACTGAGCTGCGTACAGGAAGCAACCTTTCACAGTTTTGTTTTTGTGTTATTTGAAGCAGGTCAGACTGGCAATGATGAGCTGATAAACTGATTTTTTTTTTTTGTTCTTCAACTCCATTTATCCAAGTCATGCTCCAACACCAATCCTCCAATAGTTGACTGTGCCAAGCTTCAAGGGCATCTACTGCACTGTCAGTCAGGCTTATTAACCCTTTGCCCTGAAACTGTCATCTCAGGGGATGCCAGTCCTATATTATCAAGGAGAATGTGCTTTTTCCTTTAATTTCAGTGAAAAGAGTAGGACTTTTTAGCTACTTAGTTAATGTTTTGTAGACTTTACAGAACTCTACCTTCCATGCCTCATATTCAGCTTAGTTGATGATTTCTCTATTGACAATTCATACAGAGCCACTGGGTGGATGATGAGGTTTGTTTCTGAGCTGATCAAGTAATGAGGAAATATTCTGGCAAAAAGTCAACTATTTCATAATCCATTAGGGAAGATAGAAAAATGTATCTGTCAGTTTCACATACTGTGCAATACATTTCATGCAGGTTTGAACATTATTATTTTTCATTCAGAAATTTGAAAACGGAGGTACAGAAGGTACCCTTTCCACTCCCCAGTTATTCACAATTTAATTCAGTAAAATCATTTAAATGGCACATCATGTTGGGAAAAAAAATTGTTCCAATTAAGTAATTGTCAGAGTGTCATGAAGTTATATCTACAGACAATTGTTTTTATTAGATGAATTTCCAGAATAGTACCTGTAAGTATCATCCAAAGTATTTGAATGTTAAAAGAATGTTCTGTAATGAGGCTTACTATATGAAAGCTTTAATATAAATAGGACTGTTGGAGAATTGTAAGCCCTGCAGATGAATGCATACACCATGATAAGAAAGACATTCTTGTAATTAGGTTTACCAGTCCATGTAAGAATGAGGTCAAAAGTTGCCATTCAGCTCTTTCCATATGTATAGCAGTAAACTTCATTCTTATAAGTAATATACAAAGGCTTATCAAACCAGCTGTATCATGCTAATAAAAAGGACTGCTACTTATATAAAAGAACTATGTTGTTACTCATATTACCTTACAACACTGTAACCCACCATAAGCAAAATATCCTTACCACAATTCCTCTCACTTCCCACCCCCCCCTCAGGAGGGGGTAACTTCTCAAACTGCATCAATTACTAATGTTGAAGTCATAGCTGACTCCTGTTGCAGCAATTAAATCATAGCAGAGTTGTGTTTTTCTGTGCAGTAATGGGCAGATCTTACCACCCTCTACCAGGTTTTGTGGTTTCTAACCTGGGAATATGAAGCAGACCTCAACCGGGGAGCATGTCTGTAATATACTTTTAAAAGTTAAGCTTGCATAATAGATTTAATAGAAAATATATGTAGGCCTCATTTTAATCACTGAACCAAAAAAATTTTTCTTGGAAAGTACAACCACTAAAAGCTACCAACAAACATTAAACCCCACTAAATCGCACAAATGCATATATAAAATTGGTAACCAATCATGAAAAGAGCCACTTGGCAATGCAACAAATTTGTGTCATAAATGCTATGCCAGTTTAAAAAATGTCCCTTTTATAAGAGCATATGTTCTGTTGTTTACTCAGATACTTTTGTAAACATACCCTGTGTAGTATTGATGGGATGTATAGTACACTCACTGTTCTTCAGAAAGAAGTCCTTTTACGGGAAATGAAATACATGACTTTAAGAGCTTTAAAATACTGTAAAATTTCATACAGCTTAAATCTGTCACAACAAATTTCTATAACAGGTTGCATTTTTTGATGTGCATTGGAATTTTTATTATAAATTGAGTGATGTGTACATGAAAGGGAATATAACAGTCTACGGTCCTTTCCAATACCTGACAAAAAATTAAAGTAAAATGAAATGCAGAACTAGCATACACTGATAATGAAGAAAATAAATCTTTGAAGAATTACAGTGCTGTAGTTGGTTTTTTAACTAACAACTTTTGCAATTTTTTTTTTTTTAACTAACATTCATACATTATAAGGAGGTCCACAGAGAATACAAAATGCCCTTATTCATGGTCTCTAAATTGTCGTCCAGGACTAGTATTGCATAAATGGTTTTCCCATTAGCCTTTGCAAAACTCATGTACCATGCCTTTCAAGATCTGGGACTTCATGAAAACTGACTTTTCCTGCTGCCTGGAGTTCAGTGGAGATGCATATCATCAGTGGCTATTATTTTCTGCACTGGTAGCAGTTTGAAATTACAATCTTTCTCAATCAGGGCAGGTAATTCTCTGTTCTGGCAAGAATCTTATCTAAACAGTGGAAGAACCAAGCTCATAGAAACAGTGGCTGCCTCTCCTTCTGCCTTCCTCACTATAAGGAAATTAGGCATTACATGTGTGTATTTTCCCAAAAGATCAGTTTTTTCTAACAGGTGAATCCTTTGCTAGCAGGGAAAACAGTACTAAATAACTCTAAAGGTGTACATTTTTGAAATTTTTTTCATAGATATTTTTGTTTCTACCCTTTTTTCTAGAACAAAATGGGACCTCATTGGCCTCCAGTAAAAGCACTTGTCAGTTAAAGGAACAACAGTGAAGATTATCTGTGATTTTCTTGGTTTAGATATAGAGAAAAGCCAGGATTTAATTAGTCTGGTGTGAGAAACAGAAGAGGAGGAGGTGTTATTCAGATACAAGCCTGACACCCATGTCAAACTAGTACTTAACCTCTGCAGCTGGTCAGATGAGATGAACTATCCAGGCAAACAAAGTGGGTGCATGTGGTCTACGTGCTATAGAGTGAGGATCATATACCTAAATATCTTAGTACAGATTATGACAGCAGGAAAAGGAAAAAGAGACTACAGCTTGAGAGTGCTAAGGCTAGATGACTATTGAGACTATTCAATCACAGATCTCTTAGCATGTAACATGGACCTCATTTATGCCCACTTACTGCTTCTTACCAATGAAACAAATGATGGTAGCAAGTATGTGGCTAGAACCAGCCACATATATACCAGAACTAAATAAGCAAAATGTTTGGGAGGGTCAAGGAAAGAAGAGAAGCCAATGTCCAAATAACAGAAATCACAGCACCCTAGCTACAGTTTGTAAAGTAGAATTTTAAAAGTTACTAATTCTCTGGAAAGTAAAAACCTGGAGTGCTTTAAAACACATAGTTGCAAATGTTTCTTCAGCAAGAATTGAACAGAATAGCAAGGCTACTGGATCTGTCAGTAGAATTTTGCTGACTGCATGAGTTCAGTTGAATTTAGGTAAAATGCTTTTGGTTTGGTGTTCAGGATTTGTTTGGTTGGTAGTGCTTCCTATTATGCGGTGCTGATCTCTTTCCCTGAGATACTCTTCATCTGTAGTAAATACATCTGAAAACTGTGAGAAAGCCACATTCTCCCATCACCTGTAAAATTATTAAGAGTGGAGTCATATCTGCCCATCCTGATACCATCATTTTAACGTTACAATGCTCTGTCTTTCTGAAGATCAGTGGAAGAGTCTGAAAAGAAAGAGGAAGTGATTGCTGATGTGGGAAGATGAGCTGAAGGAGAAATAAGGGATCACTCCAGATCAGACAGTCTGAAAGAAGAAACTGGTTGAGGTAGAGGAACTGCGTTGGCAATACCTTTTCAGACATGAAGGATCGGGAAGGGGAAAGATGAGCAGTCATAATCATTGTTAGGGAAGAGGGGGAGTGAAACTGTGTGCAAAAGACTCAAAGTTGAAGAAATACAGTGTGGGAAGGGCAGAGACGTAGGAATGGTTTTGATAAGCCAGGTTGAAGAAGACCTCAGAGCTATAGAAGAGGAAAAGCCAGAAGAAATATTGAGAGAAGAAGAAATGGTATCTTAGAAGAAGGAGCAAAGAAAACATTGTTATGATCACTCATGTGATGAACTCTGTTTTGTGCTGTTTGTTCTCAGCTGTGAGTTTCTGGAAGACTGGGCCAGAGGGAGACTCCTGAAGGACAGGCACAATCCCTGGGGAGCAATTGAGTTTGTTCTTTGGGAGCAAATGTTTTAGGGCCTGCAGCGTATGGCAGGGACAGGAGAGAAGGAGGATCCTCCTTAGAGGAGCAGCAAGATAGCCCTCATAGATGACTGAAGGACAAATCTGGAACATGCTGAGTTTCCTACAGTTTGGAAAATGATTAAGTTGCCTAAAACCACACCTGGAAGCAAAGACATTGTGGACAGGGTTAGCGGTAAACTCTTCTTTATTTCTGTTCAGTCTGATCTAATTTGAACTTTCTCTATTTAAAAAGTTAATTACTTTTCTATAATAAAAGCAGATTTTTCTGAGTTTAACCTTTCTAGTCTTCATTGGGGGCTCACTACAGGGTATCTACGTCTAAGGTCTGATGACTCAGATTACAGTATCTTTTTGAAAGACACTGAATTCACAGGAATGGAGGGCAGATGTCTGTGGGAAGAGGGGAGATAGGGTGGAATAGAAAAGGTATGGGTTTTGGAGAGTTATGATCTCACCTAGGGATTCTGCTTTAGATCGTACGTTGAATTCAAATAGTGTGGATACTTATGTACAGTGACTTTGGTTAAGTCCTCAGTTGGATTATTCTGGATTTACATTATTTTAACCTATGCTTACCTGTTACTATGCTGAATTGATGTGAACACAGTTTTCTTTCAGTAGGATCTATCAAATATTGTTGCCTAAGACAAAGCTCTACATCGGGGTTTGATCCCCTGGGTCATCTGTCAGCAGTATCCATTACTGACACAGCAGTAGATAGTTATATATCACATGCCATCTCAGCTTTTTGCCTCTACTTGGTCTCAGGGTTATTGTTGTAACACTTCAGATAATTCTTTATGTGGTGGTTTGCTTTTAAAAAATGATGGCTATAACAACCCAGAAACATTTATCCTAACATGTTTCCTCTGTTCACATATTTGTTATATCTAATGTAGCACAGGGTAAAATAACGTTTTTCCAACTATGGATTTATGAGCAAAATTCCTTACAGTATTAATGGAAAGGATGTGCATAAATTCCCTTGTGTACTGATGGCATTATATTTCACAGAATATATGTGCATTGCATGTCATTTGGTGCTTTACTTGGCTAGAATCCTTCCAGCCATTTCTTCAATCCTCTGAAATCCAAGCCATTAAGGTACCATCACATGCACAGGGAGACATTTCTGAAAAACTTTCACATAGTTACTGTTGCTAGGTAAATCACTCCCTTGACATCCATGTATTTAGATATGCTTCTCACTTTCTTTGTCTCAGATCTGACACAGTGACATGAATTTGGGGGCGGGGGTAAGAAGAGATGCATGCAGCCAAAACAACTACTGAACTGCGGGAATAAAAGAAATAAAGTGAATTTCTTCAAGGTATTTTAAATATGTTTTAATTATATCGTGACAGAACTTATTCATACATTGACTTGATATTTATCAAGTGCAAGGGTAAAGAACAGCAGTTACAGCTAAAAAGATATTTAAGCATAGGTCAGTGTTGGCACTACCTAATTATTGAGAAATCACACTCTCCAGACTGAACTTGTCTTTAAGTTTTTCACTCCTAATGTACTTCTAATCAGTACTTGCGTGTTTTATGCACCTGTGTTTATGCACATCTGTATTTAGGCCAGTTTTGGATGATGTAATGAGTACAACAAATTATTTGTCCATGTCCTGAACATGAAAGCTCCAGTTTCAAAACTGAGACATGAGCATTGATTTCTGACTGTTAGAATTTATGGGATGAATATATAAGGTAGGCTAAGGAACAGAAAAGACAAAACATTGTTTGAAAAATCCATGGGTGGTGAATGAGAGAGGGAAACCTCTTTTTCATAAAGGGAATACTAGATTGAGTTGACCTTTGATATTCTACAATAGTCATCTAGACATTATCCTCAGAGCCTTGGAATTAAACAGGTTTGCAGTAGCACATTGGTTCTAATACTGACTTTCTGTACAAGGGTAAAATCCACGCTTTGTGAATATTCAATGTACTTTTAACTGTACTGGTGATATTTCTAATGGATAAGTTACCATTCACAGAAAGCAAGATGTGTATCACAGCTTTTATAGAGATTTCTTGGCCAATACTTTTCAAAAAGTATATGAAAACCTTAGGATTTGGCTCTTAGTAACATGACTGTTATGTAAACAGTAGTGGAACTAATAGATAAAATAAAGGTGAAGTTCTAGACCAGCTCATCATTTAAATAAGATTTTAATGAAAACATTACAAGGCAGTTCATGTGATGTGGATCTTCTTTCCTCAAAGTCTTTCTAATTTTTACCCTGAACCACATGATCAACTTCTTCCTTTTCTGTATGCCAAAAATATTAAGTTCAGAAGCAAGAATACATGTTGAGAGACTTGGGATGTTTGATCTGCAGAGTCAAAAATACTATTAGTCAACAGGATTCTTTATGTCACTGTGTCACTCACCAATAAACCCCTACAATGGAAGAAGGCTCAGGGGAGATGGGCAAGGAGGATGTGCCCGTGAAGCTCAGGGAATAATGCAGGGTGTGACCGACCACAGCTGTTGCACAGAAGCTGACTGTGTCTCAACACAATGGGGACCAGAGGGAGGCCTTCGTTTTAGATAAACAACTATCAACAGTTCCGTGGATCAACTGGTGGTGTAAATGTTTCTCCCTGAGTTCATTAAAGGACTGTGAATGTCTCCTTGAGTTAGCCAGATCAGCATGGGGGAAGTCAATACATGGCTCAGCCCAACACAGAGTATAAAAACTATACAACTAACAAAGGTATTTCAAAGAGGAATGGGCATGAGCTGGTTTCAACCCACGTTTTCCTTCCTAGTGATAGGAGACACCCAGCATCGTGATGGTAAGCATATTATAGAGACTGGTAATGGGGACCACATTAGTATTGTGATTGAACTGTGTACTGCAATTGCTATTTTTTGCTAAGTGTGACTTACATTGATATTATGTTTTCAGTATATTTTGTATCACTCTGCTAAATCAGAAATCGCATGTAACATCAGCTGTCTTCAAACAAGTAACTTTGATATTAAACATTACACCCTCCACTCATGGAATATCTAAAAGAACCTGGTCAGAGGATACTGGACCCTGAAGCATTGATTTCCTGCCTATTAAGCATTTGATTTCTCTCTGTTAATGTTCCCTTTGCAAATGTTTAAATTTCAGTTACATCAGTAATAGCGTAACTAGTAATAACATAACTGAGTATTTTTTATGCATGCACACACACACACACATATATGTGCTATATAGCTAACTCTATGAATTAAAAATGTTAATTAAACATAAGCCACATACTTTAGTATTTTTCTTCATGATCTCTCAAGATGACATTTTTAAGGAATCAAAGCACTGCTGCCAGAATTATATTTTTTTCTGCTTTCTCAGTGTCTACATTTATCTTCACAAGCTGCCCATCTACAACATAAAATTAGGTAACTTTTCAATGTTGTCACCTGGATCATTATTTTTCCTCTTTGAGGTTTAATTTCTTTTATAGAAGTAATATCTCAATTTTAGAATATTAATTTCTTTTAGCCTTACTGATTAAAGACAATGTAACCTTTCCAATCTGAATCTTTTAATTCAGGGGTTTTATCCACTGCCAGAAGAAAAGCGTAAATTAAACTGGGGTAAGAAAAAGCAACTGAATAACTTAAATGCCCGTTAATTTCAAAGTGATTTGAAAAGTGCTACTGACTAACTTCTATGGGACATAAAATATTTATTGATATTTAAAAATAACTAGCAGGGAGGAAGATTCTCTACAGTTAACCCTTCAACATTTTCTGCAACACATGAATAAGAAGGCATTCTTCTGAATAAAAATAGAAAAGCAAAAAAATATTTGTCCCTAAAGTACCATCTGGAGCTTGTAAATCTTTCTAAGATCTTCAAACATCCACAAACCTATCAGCAACAGGTGTGTGGTCTCTTTCCTCCCCTCCGCATTTCCCACCCTACCCTTTTCTAAAGGCTTTGGCTTGCTATTACTGAAGGGTAATCAATTCTGGATTTGAATGGAGCCTGTACGTGTGCAAGCAGGAAACAGCCCTGGAAAGTTTCCCTGGGCTCCTGACTGACACCTCAGTGCAGAGCAAGAGCCAGGGGTGCCCTGCTGTGTGGGCAAGCAAGGGGAAGTTGGGCTCACAGCTGGGCAGTACCAGGCAATAGGATCCTGTGGGATGGCTAGGAAGAAGTCAGTGGTCATTCACCACAAGCACCAGAGCTGCTAGTTGTCGTAGGAACTAGCTCATCAGGAACCAGCCATAAGCTCCACTGGTTTGGATTTTTTTTCACTGTGTATGTTCTTAATGCATTAGTAAAGCACATAACATTCTTCACTGAGGAATGCCAGTTGTGATTTAAGGTACTTTGAGAACAATATGATGTCTCTCTTGGGTGTGGCAACTCTGTAAACCAACAAATGTTGCCACCACTTGTTCCAACAGGCAATAAAAAGGCAGTTTTCACCTCTGGCAAATAAGAATCACAAAGAAAGAGGTCTTCAGAGTTTGAACATCCTCTGTTATTATTTATACAGGGGATTGATAACCTTTAAAATGGACCTTAATTTAGAAGACAGGACCCCAGGGTATTTAATTCCTTTGCTGAACACTTTCAGGTACTCTTAATAGCAGCAAACTAGAGAAAGAAATATAGTGGTATCATACAAGTTGTCCACTTAGTATTTGTGGCTACTTAACAGACTTCATTAGGAGCACAAATAATAGCTTTATATTGCAACAAGCACAGTTACATAATAGGAAATAGAGGAGGAAATAGAATGGAATAGAAAATAAAGCCATGTCTGCAGAGACTGCGAATTCTCCATCATTCAAGACCTCTGGGAAGAGGTTGTATAGCAGTATCTGTCAGGAATTTTGTAGGTACAGCTGACCCTGTTTTAGGGTAAGGGAATGAAATACAAGACCTCATTTTCAGTGTTTCAGCAAAGAGTCAGCTCTCAGGAACTGTAATACAGATTTTCCAACAGCAGTCCAGAAGCAACACGAAAAGCTAAAAGCTGGGTTAATTTGAATGACATGTGCCAAGTGACAAGAGGTAACAGCATCTGGCTTTTAAAAAGTACTGTGGCATTAATCCTTCATAATGCTTTTGAATTTATGCAGCACCTTTCATCTCAGAGAACTTCACGCATTATTCAGTGCTTCGCTGGAAAGGAGTTTCTTCTGAATTGGCCTGTGGCAAGGATAGCAAAAGCAACTACATACAAGTGAAACCCTGTGCTGTTCAACATTTTTTTTTAAATTATTATTATTTTAGAATCTTCCAACATAGATTGTCCATGGAACCGAAAGTATCTACCTTGCAGGCATGAAATAAATAAACTCTGCTTGTATATTGATGTTTGGATACCAGCATATTATTTAGTATTTGTTATTGCTGGGAGTCCTCGTCACAAGTTGTTTGCAGCTATGCTAGACATAAAAAAGATGGGTTTTTATTTACTTTAAACAATATATAGTTTAAAAAGAAAACCAGAAAACATAAAGCAACAAAAACTGAGCTCTAAGAATGAGCAATCATGAGACACCAGCTGTGTACGTCTGTAGAGTATTTCTGTAGCAAAACTGAGTTTTAAGACGGGTTTTCACTGTGGATGTCAATTTGGTTGTCCATTTATTTATGAGTTTACAAAGAGCTTGCACAAATGCAGGAACAGATTGTCAGCAAAAGCAAGGGTACTTCTTAGAAAGAAAATTGTTAAATTGGCAGTAAAGGTTCTGCATTGCTGAAGTGGAAGAAAGAATCAACATCCCAGTAGTGTGCAAGAAATGCTGGGTAAAATAGACTGTGAGAAGAAAAGCAGTTAAGTTTGTCTGACATATTTGACAATACCAGTCCTTATGATTTCTGCTTGAACAGGATAATTTTCATTGTATATAAAAGGAAAATTCTTGAGATCGGAAAAGGAAGATGGCAGTACAGAAACCATGAACTGATGAAAATATTCTCCATAAAATCATTTGTTGGAATAAAGAATCAAGTTTGAATTTTAAATACATTTTAAGGGAAGGAACAGGTCCCATTAGAAATCTCAATCTCAGGGTGCATGGTTTCATTGTAGTATTTTCACTAACCTTGGACTTCAGATCCATTTCAGAAAGCTTTACTTTTTTTTATTTCCCTGAGACTTATGCATCTGATTATTTCTTTAGTCTGTTCTTGTGTAGGATCTACCCTACATATTTTCTCTTTCTTCATAAACTTCAGTTTATGCCCTCCAAGAAATTTCTTATTACTTTTTCAGTCTGTAAGATCTCAATCGTGATTGTGTTCTGGGCAATATTGACTACAGGAAGGAATAATGATTCTTACCGTGTAAAACAGCTCTGTCCTCAGCCACACAGAAAAATAAAAAGATAATATTTGTGGAATACTTTATTTTCCCAAATTCCTCAAATTATTCTTCTCCCTCCATCTTCACATTTGCTCAGTAGATGCTGAATACGTGTGCAAGTGCCTAGTGAAAAGGATCCCTGTTTTTTGGTTTTTGTGTTTTTCAGGGGGAAGGGGTAATTCCCTGGGCAATGGAGTAAAATCATGTGTTTCTTTCACAGTTTACTTTGCTATATTTATATATTCAATTGATAGTTATCCTCACTTTTGTGGGAGAAGCTATTGCTGTTTTTCCAGCCTTACAGAAACAACAAGAAATGGTGACTAATCAGTAGGATTTACTCCGCTGACAGTTTTTGTGTCTCTCTGTGTTTAATTACAGGAGCGGTGACTTTGATTCTCTTCTAAAGACCTATTTTAGTTAACATAAACTTTGCCTAGGACGAATGCCCTGGTTTTGGCTGGGATAGAGTTAGTTTTCTTCCTAGTAGCTGATATAGTGCTGTGTTTTGGATTTAGTATGAGAATATGGTCGATAACACATTCATGGTTTAGTTGTTGCTAAGTAATGTTTATGCTAGTCAAGGACATTTCAGCTTCCCATGCTCCGCCAGGTGCACAAGAAGCTGGGAGGGGGCACAGCCAGGACAGCTGACACAAACTGGCCAAAGGGGTATTCTATACCATATGACGTCATGCTTACTATATAAGCTGGGGGGAGTTGGCCAGGTGGCAGCAATCGCTGCTCGGGGTCTGGCTGGGCATCGGTCATGGGTGGTGAGCAATTGCATCGAGCATCATTTGCTTTGTATATTTTATTATTATTATTATTATTATTATTATTATTATTATTATTATTATTATTATTATTATTATTACTACTATTATTATTATTACTATTATTACTATTATTACTTTACTTTATTTTGTTTCAATTGTTAAACTGTTCTTATCTCAAACCATGAGTTTTCTCACTTTTACTCTTCCGATTCTCTCCCCCATCCCAAAGGGGATGAAAGGGGGGAGTGAGCGAGCCGCTGTGTGGTGTTTAGGTTTTGGCTAGGGTTAAACCACAACAATGACTGAAAGAACTCTTGTTGACCTAAGTTGATTTTGTCATCAGACCGAGCGTATGAAATAAAATCTAGCATATTTCCATACAGGTGCCCTTATCCCTCTGCCTAAAATTGCAACACAGATATCAGATAATATGTATATATCTGGAAATAATGACCATACTCATTTACACTATCTTGGAAAGTTTGATTTGGGATTAGGAATCTGGTTGTGTAATTCTGTTTCATCAAAGGGAATGAAAATAGCAGTTTTGGCAGTAGTTTCAGAGGATGTTTATTCTGTTTCCTCCAGCCTTCTGCTTGAGATGTTTGTGAAGTTGTTTCAGGCTAATCTGGTTTTCTTAGATGTCACAGGTTGGCTTTTTAATTTTTCCCACAAAGACTATATCCGTCCCTTAATCTGCACCTACACTTTTCATTTTAATAACTTCTTTTTTAAAAATGTCATATTAATGATAGCAAGATTTTTTTTTTCCCCACTTGTGCCTCAGCTAAATTTCCACAGAATATGCGGTTTTTTCTTGTAAATTCAGCTAATTTCTTTGCGAGGTTTTGTGGGTTTTTTTCCATTAGTCAGCTGGTTTTTTACTACTCTTTCTTGGTATTCTGATAAAAACTGTCTCAAAATCACTTAGAAAACACTTAGAAACTTTGGTAAACTCTTCAGTGTCATGTAGTGCTCTGATTTAAAAAAACTGTCAATAAATAAATATCCTTTGAATATTTAGTAGTAACAATCATGGCAAATGTTGCCGTTCCACTAATTGTTTGGGTTTGTATCTGTTTGTCTTGCGATGTATAAAATGTATATTCCAGGTGCCTCTTGGAAAAGCTGAGGATTTCCTAAGGCAGAGTATTAATATAGTACAGGACATATTGCATTACTTTCTTTATCTTGGAAAAAAAAAATAGACCATAGTGAGGTCCTTGACATTTATCAGATACTGCTTTTTCACATGCCAAGTTCAAGTGAGGTGGATATTCTTCAAAGATGTTTCAAAATGGCAGAACTGTGAACAGATTTTACTACTATATAGCCCCATCTTCTAGTCACTACTCTCTTTGATTAAAGCTAGTGGGAGTTTTGAGTGAGCAAGAGTTGTAGGGTCAAGTCTGCAGTGTTAACAAAACATTGATGAGAAGAATAAAAGTACTTAATGACACAAACACTTCTGTGAAAACTCTGCCATCATTGTGTTCTTGAGTGAAAAACATTCTCAGTCAGCTGTCAGGTTTTTTATAAGTGCACATGAGCTGGGAAAGGCCAAAGACTGCCCTTGATTTGTGTGCTTTCTGGTGGCGTCTGCCCACAGTCAGGTCAGACTGTTTCCTTTAGCAATGCACGACACTTAGAATCATAGAATCATTTAGGTTGGAAAAGACCCTTAAGATCATTGAGTCCAACCGTAAACCTAGCACTGCCAAGTCCACCACTAAACCGTGTCTCTAAGCGCCACATCTACATGTCTTTTAAATACCTCCAGGGATGGTGACTCAATCACTTCCCTGGGCAGCCTGTTCCAATGCTTGACACCCCTTCTGGTGAAGAAATTTTTCCTAATATCCAATCTAAACCTCCCCTGGCGCAACTTGAGGCCATTTCCTCTTGTCCTATCGCTTGTTACTTGGGAGAAGAGACCAGCATCACCTCACTGCAACCTTCTTTCAGGTCATTGTAGAGAGCAATAAAGTCTCTCCTGAGCCTCCTTTCTCCAGACTAAGTCCCAGTTCCCTCAGCCGCTTCCCATAAGACTTGTTCTCTAACATACCTCATGCCTATCTTTCAAAACTGTAGGTTAACCAAGGAGGAAAGCCTATACATGTTTTCTGAAGTCTACAATTTTAAGTTAAATCTGGTTAATTATGAGTTAAATCAAGGTAAACCTCCTGAAACAATTTTGCCTTGCTGACTATTAATAGCTAATCTGAGTACGAAGATTGCAGTCCTAACCTGGAGGATGTGGAGCTCCTACATGCCTTCCTCATGGGGTACTTTGCAGAGGTGCCAGAGGAAAAAAATTGTTAGTATTGGAAGACTTTCTCATTTTCTATTCCTCAGGGTTTTACTTTATTTCATGTCATGACTAATATTTACATATAAAAAGTTAGAAACAGGCATGGGCTAAAAAGTTTCTAAAAGGATGACGATACAGTCCTTCATCAATCTCTATTTTAGCAATCCACCAAAACTGCCACTCTTGTTTTAGTGTGTATCTGAGGTTTAGATAAGAGACAAGAGAGCAAAACTAGTTCCTAACAACTCAAGGTGATGTTGGTTAGATGTGGAAAACAGTGACCAAATTAAGATAAAGGTGCCATTTTCTGCACTACCGAATATTTTTTGGTCATGCAGCATGGATGATTTGCAGTTTGCACAGACCCATTTTTAGTAGGAAACAGAAACTATAGCAGGCTACTGGATTGTACTCATCAAAAGACCAGAGTAACCCACAGCCTCGCATTTCATTTTGAGTAGGAAAAAAAGCAGTACAGGCAGAAGGCTGGGATAAAATAAGTGCTGCTACTGTATACCTCCTTGACATAGTTGGGGAAGCTCAGCTTCCAGAAAACAGTTAAAGCTCTGTCAGTTTTAGCAATGTTCATGCTGTTGTAGCTGTGCCCTCTGAAATGTTTTACTGTGATGTGCATCGGTTGTATTGAACACACTCATTTTTGTTTATCTACACTAATCAGCCTCACTTAGCATTTAAAGCAGAATAGTTCAACCATGCTCATAAAAGTACAGCTTTGCTGTCGAGGCAGTTATTGCTGTCTCATAAATTTTCACTTAACTGGCTGTACTTTCGGAAATGTATTCTCTGCAACGGCCTTGTTACTGCCGCAATATAATTTTGGTTTTAAGTTGAGGCATATTTTAAAAATTGCGCTAATTATGTCTCATGATATTGGCATGTACTCTGCCATGCCTGCCTTAATATAAGCCAGGAGTGGGCACACACCACTCTGCTCAGTTTTGTTCATTTAATGGAGAATCATTAAATATGCTGTCTGTGAAGAGCAGGTTCCCCATGTCATGCACAAAGGCTGAATCTCTTATCGGGATTTCTAGGTACACTGAGCAGCTTTCCTGGCTATATCCTGATCTACGTATCCGGAGCAGTTATGATGTGAGCTGTTTGTAAGCTAGGCGGGTTTTCTAATGATGTATTTCATCTGTTTGAAGTCAAAGCCTCAGTATTTTTTTTGAACCTTTGTGCTTCAGGACATTCTTCATTAGTGTAACCTATTAATCTGTTAAATTGTTTTGGTTTTTGTTTTTCTGTGATTTTCAAGATCTGCTTATTTATTTTTTTTAGCAATGGGGAAGAAAACAATTAAAACCAACATATTAAATGTAAATAAACACACTGCAAATTAAAAAAAAAAAAGGAAAAGAAAAAAAAAGACGTGGTGCACTCCTTGGATTGATAGAAATTCCCTCTGTATAGAATTTTAAGATTTCATGAGGGTGCAGTAAGCTTTCTCGCAATGAAAAAAACCCAAAATCCTGAAGTTAGCATTTCAGGACTTTGTGTCCTCTCATCTTTTTGCCATACTAGAAAATTTTAAAAAGTAGCAACACTGTTTCAAATATTCATAGGGTAAAATGTTTTACAGTTGATTTATTATATAAGTTTTCAAGTTACTGCAGAGGAAATTGTGTGTGTGCTTTTAACATTAGGCCTGAATTATTGCCTGATGAGAAACCCTTTCTTTAATGGAAACCTCAATGGAGCTTCAATGGAAAGCTTTTCTTTACTTCACATGAAACTAACTGTGACAAAGGTCTTTCCATAAAGTGTGGTGTAATCTGCCTACAGTACTTTGTCCTTCGATCATAACACTTGATGACTATTTGGATCTTTCCACGATTTTCCTGCAGAGCTCTATTTCATAAAAAAATAGACATTCACTGCTGTGAATATTTAGAAATGTTTTTCTAGTCTTTCCTCAAAGTTTTAGTATTTTGGCAAGCGTGGCTTGACAGTTGTGACAGTTTTGAGAATAACATCTATTGAAGAGGTGTAGCACTGATTACAAAACTATTACTCCAATATTCCCAACAATATGTGAAATTATATCTACAGATTTAAGTAGGTAATTGGTCATATTGACATCCATTGGCCTATTCAGAAGGCTTAAATTGTGCATGAACTTGGAAGACTTGCTAGACTGTCACTTAAAGAAATTGTTGAAGAGTGTGAGAATGTCGAAGTACATGGCAAGGTCTATATCAAAGGTAAGAATCGCTAACATGTTTCTTATTATTTTCTGTCACTGTGCTGTTAGAGATTGCTTGGTTTCCATATTGTTAGAAATGTTAAATGTGTGTTAATCTTTCTGTCACATAGACTCTGATAGCCTACCTGATGTCACCCTAGCCATATTCCCCAGCTATCAGGTACAAAGAAATAGAAATGTCAGAAAATTTAAAATTAAAAAACAACAACACAACACAACAAAGAAAAAACCCTCCTATTGTTTGAAAGGGTTTTTTCATTGTTGTGTTCTTTTGATCAGCAAAATGTATGAAGGATTCAGCACAGGTTTGGAAGTTTTAAGTTTAACAAATATTCTCCTCTTTTTTTAAATTAAACAATAAAACTTTGCTAGGTATAACAAGAAATAAAAACTTCACAAAACAAAAATACTATTATGAAGTTTAGAAAGCAAACAACTCTTGAGGTGTAATATTACATCACTCAAAGGTTGTTTCAGATCATTCTCTAGAAAGACTGTTGTCTACTCACAAACTACAGAGTCGGCAGGTCGGTTCTATTTGTTTTAATTGATTTAGAAACGGTAGACCTTTGCACAGGAAGCTGCCATTGGAAATTATTGTTGCCACACTTGTTGCTAGGTGTAGTAAGCCTTCTCTGGCTAAGTCTGGTTAGCTAATTAATGAAACATACCTTTTGATTCATTTGATGGATACTTACAAAAATTATCAGTATGATGTTACATAACCTGTGAACTGTTCTCTATTTAATTCCAAAGTTCTTACATTTTATATACTTAAGAAAATATGAAGGCATTTAATCAATATGGATTTATGTTGAGCTTAGTACGTGTTCATACTCTAGACAACAGAGGTAAGCTAATTCTTTTAGGAGCTTATTATTTTATGCCCATATCCTATAAAAATATGCATGTATCTTTACCTTTAAAGAAAGACCTTTAAAGAATGACCTTTGAAATAATTCCATGGAGATTAAGAATGGTAGGGAGCCTAGAAGGAAAAGAACTAGTCAGATATACATCATTTTTGTTTATACATAAAATCAACTATATTAGTTAACTGTGTGTTTGCCATTTCTTACAGTTCCTAAGCATTTTTTTTCTTCAGCACCTCTTGTGAATCAAAATGTGAACAAATGCATGATGATGTCCTGTCACGTACACTGGACATTAACTTCAGAGTTATGTTCAGTGTTTTATTCAGAGTGTTTAAACATACTCGCTTCTATGTATTTATCATACAGTTCAGTTCATATGGAAATGGGAAATCTTATTACATCAAACTAGGCCTTTACTTCTTTTAAAATAGCAATTTGATTTTCTGGGTAGGATACTATTTCCCTAATTTTGTCAGAATCCCATAAATAGGGATTCCCACAAGGGCACCAGGTCCAAATACATTGCTTTAAATCAATCACATTCACGCAATAGTGTTTGTTTGCACAAGCCTTTCTCTGTAATTGATGACAGCAGTGGAAAATGGCCCAGAGAGGTGGGTGTGAGAAAGGCAGTCTGAGATGGAATAGTATTCCTGGGCCTTATTCTTTTTGTTGCTGGCTGCTAAAAGAGTATATTGCAGAAGAGAAAGCATTTTTATTTTTAATGATAATAAAAGTACTGTCAAAACGAGGATAGTGATCAGCCTTTACATTTTCTATCACCTGAAGAAATGGAAAGAGTACATGAAATATTGAGTGATTTTTGAATTTGTGAGCACTTTGGGACAATACATATCATGTCAGGTAAAAATCTGTTCACTTGACTAGATCCATAAATAGAGATGAGCACCAAGTTGAAAACATAACTTCTCAAGTCCTCTTCTTCCCTGCCATCTAACTTCCCTAGACAGTCAAGAGCATGCTTATATCATACAGCATGATGCAGATCAGAGATCCTGAAGCAAGCACCAAAAAGCTAGCTCTGGGGTTGGAAGCAGTACAGCTTCATCAGCTTGGACTGAATTGATTTAACTATTCTACTTTTGGACCTGAGCTCCTTTCTCTATGCAGCCCTGCACTATGTAAGTAAATATGGATCTGTTTTATAATACTGGACTGCATTGCAGAAACATACTTGAAGCATCATCAGAAAAGTTCCTTTAGATGATATTATGCATATATATAACTGGACACACTCATGACCTGCCTTGATGGCACCAAGCAACTGTCGCTTAACTGCTGCCAAGGACTTTACATGCTGGACTGCTCTCCCTCTTATGTCCAGTCCCATGGTATTTTACTTAAGCATTCCCTGTGAAGTTAGGCAACAGCACCGAAGAAGTCACCACTTCTAGTCTAAGCAGCTTAAGCACCTCTGAGATCTGACTTAAGCAACAAACAGTGTTCAGTGCACAGAAAAGGATTATATGCAATCTGCACCATTTTCTGTTGCTCTGCATAAGTCAGAATGATGCGTTCAGCTCCAACATGGGTGGAAGTCAAGCCAGTTTTGTTTATATTTTTATTTCTCCATAACCAACTAGGACACTGAAATCTTCAATGTAACTCAACTCAGACTTTCACATTGATGTCATGTGTCATTTCAGAGCCTAAGGGGAATTTCCTTCTAGTAAGCCTGTAACTTTGTGTTGTTTGACCTAATCAATATATGTCCAGTTAATAGTTCTGATACAGAAGTCTATGAAGTTGCTTTTATCCGAATTACCTCCTGAATCAGTCTCAGTAATCAAAATTTACCACTTCAGCCTATATCTTCTTCTCTCCTTCTCCATCTTTCTCCTGCTGCAGCCCTGGAAATGCAACCCATCTGTTCTTTGCTATTATAACATTGCAATTTACAATTGTACCTAAAGCTGGTTTCTTTGTTGATTGGTTTGTTTCCCCTTGATGCCAGCATTTAACATTTAACACTTGGGGTTATGGAAGAGGTGGAAGTCAATCATTGCTACTTGCAGTGTTTAATGATTGAATGTTTCATCTAATCCAGTAGGAAAAGTAGCCACTCTAATCTGTATGCTTAAATCCAGTATAAGTAGAATTTTAATTACCGTAACCAGAAACATCCATTTTATTCTAAGATCATGAGGTAACATCAACAAAATCCCATGTAATACTGTTAGTACTGCCCCGCTGCAGTGCTAAAGTAACCCTAACAGCATTAACTATTGGGCATTTTTCAGGTTAGAAACATACTGGATTCCCTAGGCATCAGTTAACATTTAAGGGTTGCATCATTTCTCTGTCCAGTTTAATCACTGCATACACCTCATCTCCCTTGATTTACTGAGTTTTGACTGTGCACAGTTTACTTTTATGTTCTCCAGGAAATTTAGGGGAGGGTGGTACCATCTCTACCCCCAACCCAAGTAAGATCTCAGTCTCTTCAATCAGCAGTCAAAGAGGTGAAGATAATTTACCCTAAATCAGATTTTATTACTTCTAGTACTCTATTCTCAAATGATTTCTGAATGATTCTGGCAGGGAACTAACTTAAGTAACAATATAAAAAAAAATTAAAAATTGTTTACTCTTTATTTATTCAAAAAAGGAAGTTGATGATGAAAGCAGATGACTACAGTTCAGTCTGAGATGCCCCTTGTTACCAGATTTATTTTCTAGCTTGAAGGACAAATTATGCTCTTTTATTATGTCTAATAGGCAAGTTGCAAATCTCTTGGTACAGTATTCCAGGATTTATTTTATTGTAAATAACTGCTAACATGATTTAACAGAGGAATAAAAAGTTACCCCTGTTCTCTCCTCTATTAAATTATTTTCTCACATCCTAAATAATAATGCACTTTTCCAAAACAAAAACATTTTCTAAAATTTACTTTTTTCCCATGTGCGTCATGAATTACTAACTTTTGTTATTGTGATAAGACTCAGTGTATTTACTTCATTGATATCAGGATATGTAATGCATCAGTCATTAATTTAGTATTGTTTGAGATAAAATGACATCTTTTCTGTTTCAATCATATAATTATCTTAAGTATTCCAATGTTAACTACATTAAATATGTCAACTTGAGTTTCAGCTTTAGTAATCTTTTTATCGACAACTATAAGACACAGCTACTAATATAACAGTAGCATACAGGTTAATCTTTTCATATTTATTTTCTAACATTATGATAAAATAAAACCTTTATTTAGAACTGAATAAGCTGCCCAGAGCACAGATGCTTTGTGCCATTTGCTCTTTGGCAACAGAGGTATGAGCCTTATATGGGGCATACTTAGAAGTGCGCTCTCAACACAGTGCATTGAGAATTTTGTAGGCAACTTGCTGAAACTTGAATTGGAAATTACAGCCATCAGTTTACCTCACTAGGTAATACCCTCTTCCACAAGGTAGAAGAGGTATTTTTGAAACTTAGGCATGCTAGTCTGTGTGTTCTTCTCAATGAAGGTGGTAGATTCAAAGGCAAGAAGACATACTATATACTCTGTTCTATCATCATAAAATAAAAATGCTGTATTTCTGTCTGTCCTCATTCTAATTTTGACACTCCCCAAAAATATTACTGAGAAATGTACAAATTGTCCTGGTGACAACTGTATATTATTTCCCTGTAGCAAAGTTTGAGCTCTTATAAGAGCCTATGTGCTCCAAATTGTTGGGTCAGAGTAAAACAAAGCTAAAGAATAATTATAACTTAAATGTAAGAACAAAATTTTAGAAGAAAAGGACAGAGTAGCAGATCAATAGATTAAATGAGAATAGAAAAACTGATTCCATTTAAAAAAAAAAAAAATTGGGGGGTGATGGAAAAACAGGAAGATCTAGAGTGTAACAGATAGCCCCGAAAAGCAGAGTGGAAATTCACTGGAACAAAGAATTGCATCAATAAGATATAGAAAAGACCAAAGACAGTAGATAGCTATGGAAAAGTGAGTAAGTTCTGGTGATAAACACTAAAAGTGAGCAGTAGCGTAGCAGGAGAAGAAGCCACAGGAGAAGTGAAGCATGAATTGTGCAGATTACCATTAAATACTCTCTGTTGTGTCATATGGCTGAAGAGAAGATCGTGAAGAGTTGTTTAGATGATGTTAGAGAGTTGAGGTGCAGCACCCAAACTGCACAGACCAAGTTTTATTCTTACAAGGGTATTATCTAGCACTTGAATGATGCAGCACACACTACTGACATAGTTTAGTTACCTGTTAAAAGGGCAGCCTAGACCTGCGGAGGAACTGTATATATGGGCAGAATGCCTCTACGAGAAGATGAGTACTATTAACACTTTACTAGCTAGCTTACAACTAGTTGCATATGACTTTTGTATGTTTTAGTTCTGTGTTTCAAGAAATTGTTCTGTGTTGAATTCACCTAGGTGTCTGAAGGACATAAATTAGTGAAGCTGTTTATTTCTTGCCAAGCTTCCAACACCATTATGTACTCTGCACTGGATTGTGCTGGAGTAATTTATTCATGTTCATGAATATGTGAATACCTTCAGTCTGTGTTTTGTTCCTGCCATTATCTGATTACTACAGGATCTTTTTCTGGTTACATTTTTCTTAAGCTTTTCAACCGCAGATGTTTAAGGGTAGTTAGGTGCTTAGTTGTTGTGGAAGATCTGTGAAATACGATTGTAATAGATATTAAATACAGTCTTTCTCGGTTTGGGATTTTTCAGTACTGACTTCTTCTGTGGAGAAAGGTGAGCAGTCTGGGTCAGATTGCTAGATATATTTAAACACAAGACTTCAAGAAAAGACACTGTGCTAACTGAAGATGCAGAAGTTCTGTACCCCTCCCTTCTATGATACTCAGGATCAAAAGGAACCGTATCAGCTTTCCTGCTCTTGCTTTTAGAAATGCAGCTGTAAAAGTTTGATTTGCTTTTGTTATTTAACGGCTATGCAAGACTTGTGATCATACAAGCATTGTACTTTTTTAGGAAAGAAAAGAACATTTTGGTTTTATATTCTGTCTTTTATGCTTGGAAATGGTGAGTTGTCCCTTACTGACATCTGCCTTTGATTATCACTCATCCCAATGCACAGACAACCTGTTGGAATTGTGCATTAATAGTACAGCATGTACAGAAAGATGTCACCAGGGTTTTCACGGATAATAAGCTTTTTAAAATATCTGTCTCATTTCAAATATAAACCTGAAAAGATATTAATGACCTTGCTCCTAACCTAGAATAAAGTGAGACATTCATTTGTTGCAAATTGGTACAGCTTCTTTGACTGTTTGGCACTAACCTGATTTACACATAAAAAGAGTCTGGCTCAGTGATGGTAAATGTATTTCCTGCACCGTTTTAGCTGTTTGTTCTTGTTTCAAATGTATTTCCTGCACCGTTTTAGCTGTTTGTTCTTGTTTCATCCCTAAGCCTGTGTTTGGATGACAGGAAAAAGAAATTCAGAAATATTGTACACATGACTTGGAGAAGATTTGTTTACCTTGGCTTTCAGATTCCCTCCTCTCCCATGGGTGAATTATAACTCCCACTGAATTTTAACTCCCACTAAACTCTTTGAAAAGAAGGGCAGGATATCTTCCAGAATATAGCTTGCAAATAAATGGGAGGGTTGCTTGCTGGCAAAGGAATAATAACATAGCTAATTCTGAAGAGGTGCATTCTGGTTTAATTCAAATACAGCATTTTCTACCCACATACCAAGAAATTTTCAATAGTCTCTTGCTCACCATGTATCCACGCAGAAGTTTGAAGGCGGCGTATTTTTGTATAATGGGCAAATACCAAGTGTCTTGTTCCATGTGGTGAGGATCTGTGTATCTGTACCATTAACAAAGCCTATTTTATTATAGTAACAACATTACTCTGCAGTTGTTACCATGAAAAGAGCTGAATCGTACTGCCTTGAACGTTTCCCTATATTTACAAGGCCTCCTGCAATGCAGCTGACTAACACAACAGTGAACACTTAATAGTAAGGGCAGTGGCCTGGCCAGCAATAGGTGTTGCTGTGAGAATGGCCCAGAGGCAGCAAGTGCTTCTCTGGGACTGTGGAGTGAGCTGCAGTTAGCAGGGAGTGAAGCCATTCCTTCTCTGTGTTGCAGTTTTGTTCTGCTGCCTTTTTTTTTTGGAGGGGGAGGGGGTTGGGGGGGGGGGAGGAAGGGACCAAGAGGCATGATTAGTAATTTTTCAAAAATGACAAGCACAATTTTCACTTCTGGAGGAAGATGCGGGGAAAGACAGAAATATTTGGGAAGGTGAAGCAACAGCTGAGTCTGCTTGTGTATCGGTAATGCAAGTGCCATTTTTTATTTTGTTTTTTCAGCTGTGGCAAGGCCAAGAATATAGGAAGGAGGAAAATACCATGGGCTAAAATGTACCAAGAAGGACCATTAACTCTGAAATGTGGCATAATGATCCAGGACCTCCACAACGGTCGTGGTCTCCAGCCTGAATACTTTCCTACCTGGTGAAAGAACAGGGATGTGATGAAGAAAGGGAGGTCAGCCGTTTCTGACCAGAGCTGGGTTCTCTCTCCTGCCACTTCTCTCCCCCGCCGAGTGCCACGTGGCGACTGGTGCACCAGAAGGTCTCTGCCAGGCAGCAGCGAGCGAGGCTGGCTGCTTCCGACCGGACGGGAGAGATGGGACAGTCAGGGCTGGTGGTGCCCTTGGGGCCATGACACTCCCAGTCAGGTTCTGTCTCACCTACACTTTTAATTAGGAGTATATTTCACTGATAGAGATGGATTTTGTGAGTCATCTATGTTGTTTCTGACATTACATAGGAATAAGGCAAGATTTTTCAAGCAGTGTAAATAACCGACATACTAACTGCCCATAATTGCCCGTAATTTCATCTCCTTTCAGGATAAATTTAGTAATATTTAAATCTCTTCACCTTTGGAAGTAAGCTGTATTAGGTGCCCCGTTAGCGTCTGGACAGAAATTACTTCTGGGTGCTTCTTTGCAAAGCTCTCCGTCAGTGAGGCGACTAATAACTAGGGTGGTCTCCAGCTAATGGCACTATATCATGCCTATGAACTCTATGAACTTTTCCTAACAGTTAATTCTTTTTTTTTTTTTTTTTTTTTTAGTGTTCTGGACTTCAGCTATATACTTTTCGTCTTATTATCTGACTTATGCAAGTTGTAGACCACACATGGTGGAGCGATACATTTGTATGTAATGAAGGATGAAAAGAGCTTTGTGAATTTTCATTCTGCTAGCACACTAATTCTTGCCTCACTTAATTCTAAATTGTGAAGTGTAACTGAGAGAGATTAAACATGGAAACAAATGACCCAGCAATGTAGTAGTTGTTTCCATGTTTTCAGTCAATGTATTTTTCTAAAACATTTGTCGGAACTAAATCAGAAAATAAGGATTTGATAATGAAATTAACAAATGAAGTTATGTTCCCTGCAGGCTGCAGGAGGAGACTAGATTAATCTGGATCACAATGAGCACTTTGAGTGTTAAAGGCTGTCAATGAAATTGAAAATTAATTGTATGTATTGTCATGCTAGTAAGTAGAAAGTTTGAGAAGGTTTTGTTACATCTCCAGAATGTTTGGTAATTTACGTTTATAGGTCATAGGCTATCATTTGTCATGCTCATTGGATGCCAAATCAGATTTTAGTGGGAATACTGATTTTGTGTTTTGACATTTGTTTTGGAAGAGGGAAAGGGAAGAGGTCATTTGTTTGATTTTATTTATTTGCAGCCACCCAAACAGACTGATCGAACTTGGCTCTGTTGCATGGTAACTTTCACTGCTGTCTCCATGTGACAAGACCCTGAGTTGGCCTAAGTTTTAGATGGGTCTGAATAGACTCTTATCTTTAGTCCAAAAGCTGTAAAATCAATTTGTATTTGAACATAAGCTAAAAAATCCTAAGTTTTGCAAATAGACTAACCAGAATCAATTGGAATAGGAATAAGACCAGTTCTTTTCTTTCAGGCTTGCTCTTAGTCAAGAACATCTACAATTTTTTTTGGATTGCAACAAACTCTTTAAAGCCTCCTCTAAGTCTCCAGATAAAGTTTCTTTTTTTTTCATCACCTCTATAATTTGGCTGTGTTTCTGCTGCCTGCTTCTCTCAGCAGTCTCTGTTGTGCTCCAGACACACAGCTTGCTGAACACTCATTCCTGGGCTCCCCAAACCTGCGCTCAAGGAAGTATATTTTGTCTTTTGTGTGAACATGCTCAATTGCAAGAGAAGGTACAGTCTCCCAAGGTGATCTGCAAAATAAGGCATAACATTGTTTAAGTCTTATTTTTTTGACAAATATTAGTCTTAATTTTTAGTTTGCTAAATAAATTGTATGTCCTGATATTAGTTTTCACATAACCATTGGATTAAAATCCAATTTCAATAAAATAAAAGTAAAAATAATAAACTATCTTTCCCAATCTAGAAAGAAATAACAGATCTTTTGGCCAAGTACATTTTTAGCACTCAGGTAAATTTTCAGGCAACTCACGTTGCAGTTTTCATTACATATTTGTGTATGATTTTTTTCCCAAACTCACACATTCAAGATTAAAAAAAAACAGAAGTTTTTCATCCCATATTATTTTATTATTATAATACAGTGCTGTCATGGTTTAACCCCAGCCAGCAACTAAGCCCCACACAGCTGCTCAACCACTCACCCTGCAGTGGGAGGGGGGAGAGAATTGGAAGAGTAAAAGTGAGAAAACTCGTGGGTTGAGATAGAGACAGTTTAATAGGGAAAGCAAAAGCCGCGCACGCAAGCAAAGCAAAACAAAGAATTCATTCACTGCTTCCCATGGGCAGGCAGGTGTTCAGCCATCTCCAGGAAAGCAGGGCTCCATCACGTGTAACAGTTACTTGGGAAGACAAACACCATCACTCTGAACGTCCCCCCCTTCCTTCTTCTTCCCCTCCTTCTTTTTATTGCTGAGCATGACGTCATATGGTATGGAATATCCCTTTGATCAGTCGAGATCAGCTGTCCCAGCTGTGTCCCCTCCCAACTTCTTGTGCCCCCCCAGCCTACTCGCTGGTGGGATGGGGTGAGAAGCAGAAAAGGCCTTGACCCTGTGTAAGCACTGCTCAGCAGTAATGAAAACATCCCTGTATGTTATCAACACTGTTTTCACCACAAATCCAAAACATAGCTCCGTACTAGCTGCTATGAAGAAAATTAACTCTATCCCAACCAAAATCAGCTTTGGAAAGTGCTTTGGAAAGTTATGCATTTATGACTGTGTTCTGTAACCAAAGCGTAAGACTATTCCACTCATGTAGTAAAAGCACACTTCTTCTAAGTTAAGCAAATAGACTCAGACATAAATATACCAAGCTAATGTAACCCATGACGATGTGTATGTATACGTTTTCACCAAAGCCTAAACACTGAGCTGTGGAAAGATGTGTTTGTGGTTTTGCTTATGGCAAATGGTGGATAAGTGGGAGTTTTAGGGTCCAGTCCTAGACCCATATTTCCTATATTCTTTAACTTCACCTACCTGATGTGGTCTTCTGGGGTATTCCAGACAGAAATAGAGGAGACAGAAAGCTCATGATTTCATAAACTAGTATGTAAAGCAATGTCGGCTTGTTGGAGGGAAGGGGGAATACTAGACTTACTTAAACATAGTTATGTTATACTTACATAGCTTTGTGTAGTATGTCACTATGCTTACATAGTTAAATTTAGTTACGACTTCCAGCAAAACACTCCTTCAAAAGTATGTTTCTGTCACCAAACATAAAACCACTCGTGCTTTTGGAGAAGGGAAGGTATTTTTATGCCTGCCTTGCATTGAGTTCTATGGAACATATGGCTCTTAAACAAGGCAGGAAAAGTCACAGAAGGTGGATTAACAGCTTGTACATCTACTTGTTTGTACAAAGAAATCAATGTGCATTTCAATGAATTTATGTTTAGGCAGACAGATGAGGAAATATTAAGTTAAAAATCAGTAGGGAAGCCATTAATACACAGACAATGGTAAAAATTGATTCAGCTTTCTGTCTCACAGCTCATCAAACGTAGCATTTTGGAGTTAACGGTTAAACATTTGGTAGTGATCCTGATTAAGCATGCTCAAGAACAGTTATTCCTTTCTTATTCTAAATCAGTTTTTGAAGATTTCATAAGCCTGAGAGGCCATTCTTTGCCTAGTGAAACACATCAATCTTCTACATACTGTTAAGCTTTCTTACATTCTTACCCTGCAACAAAAATGAAGGTAGCTTGCACCTGCAGATGTGAATGTGGACACTTCATTAGATACACTAATCGTCCCATTTGCCAAGCACATTTCGATACAATTAAAATATGCTTCCAAGAGAATGTGGGATAAATTAGTCATGAGCTGGTATGAGACACAGAGTATGTTCAAACACAACGCATCTTATGTAGGAAACTAATTTTTACTTCCCCAGGGTTTGCTTTTCTCTCTTTAAAATGCAAACCTTTCAGCCCTAAAGGCATGGTTCCTAGATGTTTGCTGTTGTACAAAAACTTAGCATTTTTGGTTCATTAGATGCACCTAATCCTGTACACTGTGCTTAACTGTGAGTGAACACTACAGTGGGTATCAGCGTCGTGGTGTTTCATCCATCTAAGAAGCAGTCTTGCTGGACTGTGGTCCTCCTGCCTCCTCCATTTTCCTCTGTGGAAAGGAAGGGAGGAAGGAGAAAGGTCTCATCTTCATATGGATCTACCCAGGAATCGGAGCCCTCCAGGGTACTTACAGACAGAGGTACCCTTTCTGAATTTGTCTTATGAAACTGCAGTCATCCCTTGAAGTGTCCTCTGCTGCTCTCTCCTCATAAGACAACCTCTTTTTGTGGCACCATTTTACATGTACAGAACCTGCAAAACCTTGTTATGCCATGCCAAAAGCTTTGATATGGCTATTGTACATCTCTTGCCTGACACTTCCAATATGGAAATTAACATTTGGAAATGTTTTTAGTACATTGATCAAATAAACTTGTGCTTTTAGACTAGTGGACATGATTCTTTATAACTTGCATGGGGATTGTATCCAGAGGTACCTGTCAGAATCTCATTTTCTTGGCCACTGTACAGACATATCGTAAGAGACAATCTCTCTTAGAATGCGTGTATGTAAAATGTGAAAACACAGCATGGGTTGGCAAGAATGACATAGCAGTAAAAGCGAGCAAATTGCTATGCCATTGCTGAAGTCTCAACTTACTCTGCTTAGATGTTGTCAGTCTGCAGCACACTGTGTCCTTGCTGTGCGCTACTACACAGAGAAATTTGTACAAATATCACTCCTATTCATGATGGGCATAAACACAAGATTTTGCAACCCTTTTCAGAAGGATTAAAACTTTAGTTTTAGCATAAGCACAACAGGAAAATAAGACATTTAGCTTCTGCGGGGTGGGTGGGGTTTTGTTTGTTTGGTTTTGGTTTTTTTTGTGATTTGAAATACTAAGAATTCTGCTTTATCTTAGATTCAGATTTGGCTCTTTAAAGTGTTTAAACTGCTCCAAATTAGTCTAAAAAATAAAAGCATCCACACCACTAGGGAAACTCTGTCAGAGGCTAGACTTGTGCATATTCTTCAAAAGCAATCAGTCTACTTCTAAAAACCACTTCTAAAATCTCTTCTTATGACCAAATTACTATTTTTTTTTCCCCCAGGAGCTAGCTCCTTACAAGAAGCTTTTCTTCTTTCAAGTACAGTTTACTCTTCACAGAGATTAAAAAAGCACTATATTGATAACAAGTACAGGTCTTCTGACTTACTGTTGTTTAGGCAAGCCCAGGCCTGATCACTTCTTAGTCTCTTGTGTGGGTAGTGACCATGATTGAATGAGTTTGCGATCTCAGTCCAGTTACCAATGAAATGTATGCTTTTCATATGAAAAAACAACAGTATTGTCACCTCTCCAAGTAACTGCCTTAGAGAAGTAAAACTCTGAATGAAATTGTCAGTTGGAACTTTCTCCTTCTGAGTGTTTTGATACCTTAGATCTGTCCTGTACCCCACAAAATATTTGTTAGGAACAACCTTATTAAAACATTTCGTTTGAAAACATAGTCAAGTGCCAGCTTGCAGTATTTTTTGTCTATAAAAACTCATCTTGCATAGAAATACTCTTACTATTTATTTAATCAGATGAAACATTTTTTCTGTATGGCTTGTACTGTAGATAAAACATCGACATATATGTTTGAGCACTGAAAAAAACTGCAACACAATAAGATTTACAACGCTGTCCCACAAACACCTGACTGATGTGAAATGGTTGCTGGCATTTGTCTTAAATCATGAAAAAGGCACAGCTGTAATACAATTAATGCATAATCTTGTCTTTGTAAGCATATTAAATTGTAGTGTACTGGGTAATCTCTATTGTTAATGATAGTTCACCTTATTCCTAAGGCTAGCTATGCCAGATTAGTGATCAAACTATGCTTTCCATTCTGAGCAGTCTGAGAAAATGTATTTTTCTGTTTCTTTTCTGTTCATGCTGAATTGATTTCTATAAATATATATATAATTAAATCACTGCCTTTTTCAAAATCTTTTTATAAAACTTGAAGAGATATCTTCTAGGAGGCTCCTTTGGGTACTTATCAATCTAATCTTATGTTTAAAGATCTGTTTTAAAAATCCTGCTAGGATTCGGTATACCTTGGGTTTAATGATGTTTAAATTCATTTCAGTTCTCTTGGCTTAGCAGCATCACTGCTTGCACTTGAAATTTAAGATTAATTTGGACCAAATATGATTAATATGAAATAAACTAAAAAAACAAACCAACAAACAAAAAGGTCATCTTTTTGTTTTCTGGAAAAGCCTCCAAAATTTTTAGGAGCTTTCTCATTGCTTCCCTGACCCAAAAGTCCTAACACTCACATATTTTCATATTAGAAAATGAGCATCAGATTGGCTTGTGTGTCTCAGTTTGGATCCTAAAAGATTCTGTTATAAATTCTCAGGACAGATGAGACATTTAAAAAGTAATATTAAAAGCTGAATAGCAGGAAAACAATAGTGGCGATCAAGACATTTTACAACAGAGGTATCTAGCTGCCTTTTGTGTTCTAATTGATAATTAACCATCTCTTCTGAGAAGGAATAAAACCGCTCAACTGAAGAGCGGTTGGAATCCTGTTATAGAATCATGGAATCATAGAATAGTTTGGATTTGATGTATTCTGCATTTTAGTAAACAATATTTTCATGCTAGCCAAATAGAATCAAATGGCTTTATGGAGACCATTGTTCACCTTTTTGAAATCTGTTGTGTAAGGAATCTCAAAGGAAAAAAAGATAATATTTAAGTCACATTGCTGAAAATTTACTGTTCTTTCTGTTTTACAGTTTTATAAAAAAGGACATTCACAATTTTTAAGGGCTCTGACCAGCAGACCAGGTTATTTTTTAAATCAATAGATTTAAAAACAAACAAACAAACAAAAAAAGTCTAGGGTTATTATACAATATCTTGATTTATGTACTTACAACTCAAGGTACATTTTGAAAAACACAGCCAAAAGTAAGAACTGATGCTCTTTACAGGCAATTTCACAGGTAAGGTTCTTTTAAAAGAAAGGGATTTTTAGCTCCTTAATTTAATAATTACAGCTTTTCTCTGTATGGAAACACAAAATCAAGCAAATAAAATGAAATTTCGTTATATTTTAAGGGACTCATTCCAAATGTATAACCTTAACACCTTTTCAATTTATGTTTCTTTTCCTTTAGAAGTCAAAGCATATAAAGACTACAGCAAAATTAATAGTTCATTACCACAAGCTGCTAAACAACTTTGTTTATATTTGTTTCAGTGAAGTTCAGCATTGTGTAGGCATCGCTGTGAGTACTGTGAAGATATGGACTGAATGTTCAGGAGCTGCCTTTATGAGGTTTTCCCAGAGTTGAGATGAACTCCTTCTGACTAAGTGTTAACCATGTAAACTGTGACACTCTAGTCAGTATGACTACTTGTTGCAAGATTAGTATGTGCATAGCACTTTGAGAGAGCTCCACACTCTTTTAGGGTCTACCAATATATCAGTAAAATAGTAGCTCCTCCTCTCTGCTGTAATATTAGTAATTTCTTTTAGATAAGCAGCTTGCTATTACTGAAATCCTAATTAAAGACCATTGCTATGGTTTTTACTATTGTCTACTTTGCACTTATGTATTTGTACATAACTAGGCATATTAGGTTTACTTTTTAAGTTTTCTTAGAAACAATGCCTATCCCTTACTGACATATGTGTAGAGTCAGAAACTGCTGTAAAGGAGCAGCAACAAAACACTTCCTGCTGGCATACTGTAATGGAGTAATCAGAACAAACACCAAGGAAATAAATTATTTTACTCTTGAACAGACTTGACAGTGAAATTGCACAACCTTTGATTTTTTTCTCCCTTAAAATAAAGCAAATAAGGCTCACTGAGTATTTGTTGTGATCACGGTATTTAAAATTACTGTAGAATATAATTTGTAACATATTTTTGTGTTTTCAGCTTTATAGCTTCTTCTGCCTGCAAAGAACTGGTCTCTGGGACTAAAGTTGGGACACACGGGGAAAAGGGTTTGCACATGTCAATTGAATTAAAAAGGCTTTGTCAGCTCCATAAAAAAAAGTCTAATGCATGAACTAAACCGTATTTAATTGGTTAATTTTGTGAGTGTTCTGAAGTGAAAGCACAATATCAGTCTTAAATGGTATTATTAAAATAGATGATCTCTCTATTACATGATCTGTGAATTTTTATAAGTAAACCTTTTCAAGCTTGACTCATAGTCATAAGCAAATTTATATCATAACTATTTTAAGCATAACCAGAACTTCTCTTTTTTTTTTTTTTTATAAGAGCGGATCAAATTATTCCATCTCTAATGCCACAGGATAATTTTTTTTAAAAATATAAAACAGTAAAATTAATACTTTGAATTATTTTTTTGTAAATCACTGTATTATTTCAAGGAAAAATGATCACTTCAGCTAGCTATGAAAAGAAGAATGTCATCATATTAGCATGTCATCACATGTTAATATTGTCATCATGATTCAAATCTAGTCCCTCTGTAATGCCAATCTTGCTTTCCTAGGAAAGCTTAATCTAAAAAGCTGACCATTTGGTATTCTTACACCTTGGAAATCATATATTCTGTGATTTTTCTGCATACAGTTAGCACTCTTCCTGTACCAGTGATAAAAATTAAATTTAGATCATATATATCCATGTAGATGTTAAAAAAATTTTAGGAACGTGAGTACCTGTTGAAAAAGTGTACATTTTTCTTCAGTAAGTGCCGCAGCTGACACATTTTGAAATTTTTATGTACCTATAAGTACTGAATAATTTTTATTATTCCTATAAATATCCAAGCACATTTTAAAACCTCTTAATCACCTGTTTTCTTTTATATTTCGTTTTATTTGATTAATTTTTGCTATGGCTTAATTGCACCCCTAGCTTTTGTATTATGGGAGAAAGTGTAGAAGCAATCATGAAACGGAAAATAATGCATGGCCAAATTCAAGTAAATCTGTATGAAGTAATATTCACCTTTATGTCTGAACTACCACTACTTCATCCTCCAAGGGAATTCTGGTGACTGAAGGTAATCCTTTCATACTCAGCATTCTATGGTATTTTACACTTTTTTGTGTCAACGACTTGTTCTTTTTCTTTTTGCAGAATATGTTCTTTTTACTGATAATTGATCACTCCTTTCATATAATTTGTGCAAGACCATGTAAAAATGTGACAGCAAATGGCAATGTAAAAATTTATCAGTAAATTTAAAAAACTATGAAAAAGCAATCTGGAATAAAGAAGCTGGTTAGGGAAACAAACTTGAAAACAAGAATTCCCCTTAAATTAGATTTCTAGGCTCACTCACATTTTAGACCTACAGCACAGCAGAAAGATACCAGTAATGTGGGAAATCTGAGATTTGGATCAGTTCCTAAGCTTTGTTTCTTGCACATCTTGGAGGTCAAAGTACTCACTTTTTTAGGAAGGTACAAAACCATTGGAAATCAATGAAAAGACTTAGACTTCAATGAAGCTAAGTTCTGTAAGAGCATCGTGCTCATCACTTGGATTGTAGCGAGCTGTCATGCCAGCTGACTCTCACAGTCTCATTATCAGTATTTTGGCTCCATTTCCCCACACTGCTTCTTTTCTTGTTCTCTATTCACAGAAGATATGTCTCCCACTGTAAAAGCGAAACTCACACTTTTTTTTTCATCCCTTTGGTAATGCTGTAGACATTCCTAGTGTGAAACAAATAAGTAAATAGCGTAATCCTGGAGCAAAATCATAAAAGGCCTTGTTCTTTGTTTCAGCTGCCCTGGATAGCTTGTTTTACAGATCATCCCGTGTTACATTTCTGAAAAATATCAGAGAAGGCTAAAGATATTCAACACAAATGCAATTTCCATGGTAAAATTGTAAGATTACAATGAGGCTGGTTTATT
Organism: Calonectris borealis; assembly: GCF_964195595.1. NCBI lineage: Eukaryota > Metazoa > Chordata > Aves > Procellariiformes > Procellariidae > Calonectris > Calonectris borealis. The sequence continues at coordinate 82,205,466 of NC_134313.1, read as the reverse complement.
CACTGCAAATTTCTGTACGTGCATCTTGCGCTCTTTTTCCTGTTTCCTTTACCCTTCGGTTTGCATGGCTTTGTAGGTAGCTCAACATATATATGCAAACAAATTTCTTCCTTCCTGAAACTGTTTGGTATCTGTTCGCCCTTGTTGCTTATCCCCCCTTGATTTCAGTGATGTCATGAAACACCATCCGTTGCCATGCCAACGATCAGCGGTGTGTGGAGTGAGCTGCGATGATTACAGGTCTGCACTGCTCCACTGTTTTTTCCAGTCAGTTCACAGAGACATCTTTTGTTTCACAGTATATTCCAAGTTGTGTTATTAACACGCTTAACCAATTTTGTGCTTATATAAGTGCCTGTCACTGTAGAAAATACATTCCCCAAAGGGCTTCCCATACACCCTTTTGTGTGCGTGCAGAAACACCACTCTAGCTAGCATTTATGCCTTTGGGTGGCATTACTTTATAAGTGTGGAGAAGGGCATACGGAAGGGTTAATTTCTGGTGTGAAATAGCACTTAAGTCAATTCTTCTTCCTAGGCCGAGAGGCAAACAGGCCCAAGCAGAAGAATGGGGGAAGTTGTGAGTATTTATTAAATGAGGGGGAGAGTGCTGTGCAGGGGGCTTTCCCTTAACAAACAGTGTCACAGAAATCCTCCTCTTTTTTTTTTTTTTCTTTTTAAGAACAAAGGTTGAGCTGTGATTTACAACCACATCCATGTTCTGAAAAGAGAGTTTCCTGACGACATGCCTGTCTGTGGAAGAACTCTAATTCAGCTGTTGGAGACACACAGACACGGCTCTGCCGTTCTCACATGGCATGTAGCAAACATTTCTTTTTAAGCTTATTTAGTTACAGTTTGCATCTGGAAGGAAGGTGGACAGAAAAGCTCATTCTGCTTAATTTTGGGGTCATCAATGCCTCATACTGAGTTGTAGCTGTGAGCTCTTATGCACGATTTATTAACATGAAATAAGCTCAGCTAGCATTTATCTGCACTTTTGCATTGGGTTAGCAAATTCTTTTGTCAAATTGTTCCCAAATGCTTGCCAAGTACAGTAAAAAACTCATAAAGTTTTCTGCTTGCCAAGTATTTACCTAAATCTCCCTCTCCAAACTTTATTACTATGTTACTGTAAGTAGTATCTTTTGGAAAGTTAGGCGGAAAAAAAGAATACAAATAATATTCTATCCATTTCTTGTCCTCCATTAAGTGCATAACTGAATCTCCCTTTCCATCCCCAACCCACCCAAAATCCTCATGAAAACTGTTGAAGAAAACCTGCAGAGGTGAGAAACAACACAAGTGGGAAGAAGTGTTCAGCTACGTGGTGCAGAGGTGCAATACTCCTGTACCTTGGCAACGCTGTCAGGGAAAGGATCTGTGCATGACTTCATATAAATCCTTCCTGTTTTCAGGGTTGCAGGGCTCTCAAATTTTGTTTAGTTTAGCAAATAATGTGGTGCAAAAGAGTGGATCCATACAGCAAAAGAGTTGGTATGTTCCTGGAGCACATCTTCCAATTTTTCTTGCAACCAAAAGGTTGCAAATAGTGAGAGTTCGCTCACTTGAGACCAAAGTACAGCAAATGGGAACAATGAGATTCACTTCAGAAATGTTTTTCTCATCTGAATTGAAATTTGACCCTGAATTGAAAGCTGCCCAGGGATGGTATAACCCTTGTTGCTAGTGCCTTTCTTTAAAGCAAAGCCGGTTTGTTGTTGTTTTTCAATTTAAAAAAAAAGGTGTTATGTGCTTACATTATTTGGATAACACTTGAACAGCCCTGAACCATGCTTCATCGTATGTTCTGCTCCCACATATAGATTACAGGCTACCTAGGGGACTTCAAATATTTCAGGGATTTTCTTTGTCCCCAGGGAGAAACTTTAAATATAATTGAAAAATATCATGAAATAATATATTTAATGCTGTATAAACATTCCTAGCTTAGTATCTTAAAATACTAATTGAAGAAAATACTTTGCATTCATTTCTTAATTCACCCTTTACTCTTAAAATGGGAGCCTTAGGGAAAGAAGCCTGCCTTTTTTAAAAAACAAGTCAGCCAAACAATTCCTCTATATGTTCCTTCCCCTTCAAAAAACCTACAAGAAGTGGTCATAAATATGTGATGAAATCTGTCAATTAATTTGTCCAGTTTGTACTACTGTTTTAAAATCAGTGACAAAAGGAAGGATTTATTGCTCCTCGGCTGGAATCAAAGATACTCCTTGGTAAGCAGTGATCTTTCTTTATCTATCTGAGAAAAAAAATTATGTTGAGATCACTGTACATTTTAATTTATATGATGGAGTTTATATATATATAAAAATTATTCCTGATTTAACCACTGGCTCTCATTTTCTTCTCCAGTCTTTTGTTCCTTGACAGTACGGAGATGAACTGCTACGAGAATCAGAAGTTTAGAAATAACTTTTTAATGTCCAAAGGACATGAACTTTTCAAGCACTGGTTTTATTTTTCTTTGGTAAGGAAGGTGAACTGCATTGTCTATTTCCACTAATGCCTTATGCTCTTAGGTAAGGACAAATGTTGTCTGCTCCTGGACTGCAGGTGAAGACTGCTTTCTGTCATTTATTTCCATCTTCTCTATCTGTTGCTTTTCTAAGGCTAGAAATAAAAAAGGAGGAATAAAGAACATCCTTACATAACCTATGGTAAACTGTCCTCTTTCTTCTAAATCTCTGTTCTTCCTGAGTCTCAACATTATATCAATGTGAATCGTGTGCTTGCATATATAGAGAGAGAACAACAGTATTTGTGCATGAGTGTTAGTCATTAATTCATTTGGGATTTTGATATACAAGTGTAAGTAGTCATGTATCTAAGAATGTTGATGCCCTAACATGTCAATTAATCATACAATAGAATGAAATCATAGAACCATCACTGATTATTTCCCTGTCTAAATATTTGACATTTAATCAATGAAATGAGACTATGCCGAAACCCAGATACTGATGTAAATTAGCCTGGTTCTTTCCACTGAATACACATTTTTGGGTTGTGCTTCTCCTTGTCATTTCCACCACGTGTCCTGTGGAAGCAAAGCAGTTAGTGTTAGTTAGTTAGTTAGTTAGTTAGACCTTTGCAGGCCTCACTAGTTGATAAACATTTGCAGCTAATGGTCTGTCAGCACAATTTAACTAACAAACGAGTGGATTATTTGGAAAAGCATGCACTGTCTGGAGCCTCAGTATCTGAAAGATTTCAATTGCTGTTGTTATTTACCACATCCTGCGTATCTGACACAGTTTTGGTGAAGAACGGGTTGCGTAACGTAAAGGTACATAAGCTCTGTAAGTGCCCCACGCGGGCGGAGCTGGCATTGGCAGAGTCTGGGTCTGCTGCCCTGTGGTCTCTCCTACAGGAATAAACTGCTTCTGTTCTGACCTCATCTCAGTTGCGATTGCAGTTATTTCTTCAACAGCTCCTTGCCACTAAGAAACCAAAAATATCTGTTCAAAATACTAGCTGTCTGAGCATAGCCTGATAGTAACAGGAAGGGGTAGCTTCCAAACACTGGGTGATGTCTCTTTACTGGCGCCACTGATCTGAGGATCGGGTAAATACCTGATGACGTCCATGCACCTCTGCTGATGCAAGCACTCACAAGAGAGCAGAGAAGGCATTATGCCTGTGCTTTTTTTCTTCATTCTCTTAATATCATTTCAAGCAATTGATCATCCACTGGGAGAAGAGCACCTAGGAAATTTTCCATGTGTGTTGTGGCTGCGATTAGCTGGGGTTCTAAGTGAGGAGAAAATTACTGTAGCCTATTAGCATAATTAATACACAAACAATACTAACTATTTTGCATTTTAACAGGCATTTTCTCAAATCAGATAAATGAACCAATATGTATCTTTTGCTAAAATTGTGGCTGTCTCAGTAAAAGTTGTGGCAAGTCAGTTTTGCTGTTTGTATTCTGGTTAAGAAAGAATACTGCTCTCTCTTGGTGTGGAGCAATTTATTTTGTAAATATCCTCCTAGTCCCTACTAAATTCCACTTAAGATTTGCTGAAGATCTGCTGGCCTATATCGTAGCAACATTGAAGTATCTAGGCATTATTATTATATCAGCTACTTTCTTTTGGGAGGGGAAGATATTGTGCCGATAGCTTAAAAGATTTTTCTTTCCATGTCAGAGCTAGCTGAATCCACAGGAGAGAAAGACTTGAAATGTATCATCTGTTCCTCTAATAATGATGCTTTATCACTTTCAAATGAGGAAAAATATTTAATGCAAATGGCTGTCTGCATGAAAGATACTATTATACAGCACACTTGGGATTTCCTCAGAGACCTGTATACTATAACTGGGTGCCTCAGGTAATGTTAATTTTTTGACTAAAGTATTGAAATTTTCTCCTGAAGAACAAAGGGTATTGTTTCAGCAGATTTGTATATTTCACTGGTTTTTTTTATATTTAATTTCTCAAGTCCATCTTTGTAACAAAAAATTTTTGCATTGATTTTTTGGTTTGTATTTTGTATTTTTTCTTTCTAGCTTTTTTGTTCTGTTTACAAAACCTGTCTGTCTTTCTCTCATATAACTCAAGTAACTGATAGCTGCTAATAAATATTCCCCTTACAAAGAAGTAATGACATAGCCTCTAATCCTGGCTAAAATGGCAGAGGCAAAATAAATAAAAATACTTATAAATGTCTACTTTCAGATATTTTGCCTTTTACTTTTATTTCCTAGAACTTCATCAAGGTAGTACTCCACAGTTACAGAAGCAGTATATCCTGAAGACACATAGCAAACACATCTCATGCAAAATTGTAATTATGATGCATATTAAATAAATCTGATTGCAAAAGCAGGATCTTCTGTCTATACTTTGACTTCAAGGTCTCTTTCAACTTGGTATTTCTCACATTAGTCAGAGTAATTCCAGTGAGTCTATCAAAAAATAGAGCCATACTGCAAGTTACACCAATAACCAGATAGTAAGCAGTTCTAGCTGTCTCCCCTTGTTTTCAAATATGTTCAGCAATTTCATCTCTGCTGTGAAAGCATCAAGAAAAAGATTCTTTTTTTTCTTAATTATAAACTCATTCAGCAAGGAACTACATGGTTTTTATCTGTAGAATGCATATTCTTATTTTTAATACTTTATGTGCGCTTTCCACCACCAGGTGTTAAGCAGTCTTAGATCCTAATGCAAACAGAACTTAAGATGTAGGTTAGAAATTAGACCGTTTTCCTGTGTCTAAGAAAATAGGCAATATCAGCTTTATGAAGTAAGGCAGAAACGTGAATCGAAGTAACTCTAATATTTCCACCAGCTGGAATTAGCATATATTTTTTTTCTTCTCATTATTATCAAGAAAAACAAAAAAACAAACAAAAAACCCCCCAAAACCCCAAAAAGCAATCAATTAAAATTCATGTTGACTGAAAATTTTTTTCTGGAATGATTTTATATGTATAATTGAAATTTGATCATACAAAGCCTTTTTTTAAGGAAAATAATTAATTTTAAAAAAATAGCTAATAGTTAAATATTATGTTTTGCGTTAAACATGCATGAAATAAAATATTTCACTGAGCTGATCTGGAACACACCATCTCAAGTTAGTTCAGTATAATTTGATTCTACTGTTTTATCTCAATTATTTCTACATGGAAGGTACGAGCACTCAGATGAATTCTATGCTTGGGTCCTCATGCTATGTTATGAATATATGATCTAGCTATGAGGGACACTTAGGAGCACTGGGTTCTTGAAATCCATGCCAGGACAGAAAAATGAAGTTTATTTAAAGAATTTTGTGCCAGTTCAGAAAACTGTTTGTTCAGAAACATTTTGGTTTAATATTGAAAATGTTGGAATATTTAGTTTATATGGAAAAGATCTTTTTGCACATCTTTTTAGAGACATATTCCTAAAATACATATTAAAAATTTAACTTTTCCTCCCCGATTCTCATCAGAATAACAATTTGAAATTTTATTCAGTATTACTTATTTCCAGTCCAGTTAGACCTATTTGTGATGTAAAAAATAAGACAGGATTTATTATTTTCTTGTCCTAACAGTAAAGTACTCCAGGGAACGTAAAGCTTCTACTTATTTAAGCAAAAGAGTTGAACTTGGCTGTTATCTTTTTCAGCTCTACACTCTTGTTACAATACTAAAAATCTCTCTCTAATGAATATCACTTCAAACCAAAATTGACAATATATGGTAGAACCAATCCTATTAAAGCACTCACAGCAAAACAAAACAAAATCTGCTTCAGCCTTATTTGGTTTAAGCTCTGCCATTAACAAATAGAACAAATCAGTCTAAGAGATACCGCAGATATGGCCAAGAAATGGTACAATGGAAGAGCTTTCTGCTTTTGATTTCTTACAGTCTCCACTAGCTTCTTTTTTAAGATGGACTATAAATTTTAAAATTCTTGTAAACAATTTTAAAAAGTGAGTTTAGAAGCCTAGTTATAATAATTTAGAAGACGAAGAGGAGTAATAGATAATTCCACAATTAAGCAAAAGTAAACAGATAAAAATCTGGACTGTAAAGGTGTCCAAGCATTTACATTCTGGCATTCTATAAACTCAGAATGATAAAACTACATTAGATGGTTTTAAAGTCTTTTAGAATGAAATAAAGAGGATCAGAATTTGAGTTTCGGGGGGGGGGGCACTTTTAATATGTTCAAGGACTTATTATAGTTATACTTTTAATCCACAAGCTAAATATACTTTGTTGTATTTGTTACCTTCGTTAGGACTTGACAAATGGCCATCAAAATGATCAGAGGGCTGGAACACCTCTCCTACAAAGAAAGGCTGAGAGAGTTGGGGTTCTTCAGTCTGGAGAAGAGAAGGCTCCAGGGAGACCTTAATGCGGCCTTTCAATATATAAAAGCGTAGAGAGACTTTTTACCAGGGCCTGTAGTGACACGACAAGGGGCAGTGGTTTTCAATTGAAAGAGTGTAGATTTAGATTTGATATAAGGAAGAAATTCTTTATGATGAAGGCGGTGAGACACTGGAACAGGTTGCGGATGCCTCACCCCTGGAAGTGTTCAAGGTTGGACGGGGCTTTGAGCAACCTGATCTTACAGAAGACAACCCTGCCCATGACAAGGGGGTTGGACTAGATGATCTTTAAAAATCCCTTCCAATGCAAACCATTCCATGATTCTATGATTTTATGACTTCATTTTTTTTCCAGTGAAGCTTGAGAGCAAGAGACAGAGAAATTGCAATAAATGCAAACTGTCTTGAGCTCCTTTTGAACATTCCAGCTGTTATAAAGAATGGATTCACCAAAATCCACTCACTGGAATCCAGTGAATGATTACTGGAAGACAGAAGATTTTTTGGTTTCAACTTTTTGGTTGTTTGGTTGAGTTTTTTTAAAGGTATCCCCATTTAGCCTCTTCTACCTTCCATTTTTACATGCACAGGTTTCTATAGAATTGTATTATGCTACACTGAGTAAACTGAGTAAATAGAAGCGTTCTGATTTTTCTTAAACATTTTGTTCTTCAATTTGATTGAGAAAGAAAAGCAAATTAAGAGTGAGTGGCTGGTGTCTGGACCAGCTGCATTTCACTCAGACTAAAACAATAAACTAGAACTGGGGTTCAAATTTTGTATTGGGTTTATATGGCAAGGTTGAGGGAGTGGGGGCTGTGCAGGGGTGGCATCTGTGAGAAGAGACCAAGGGCTGCCCCCATGTCAGAAACAGCCAATTCCAGCTGTTTCCAAAACAGACCCACCACTGGCCAAAAGCTGAGCCCATCAGCAACTGTGGTGGACCCTTTGTGATCGCATATTTAAGAAAGGGTAAAAAATGCTGCACAGCAGCTGTGAGAGAAAGGAATGAGAAAAATGTGAGAGAAAGAGCCCTGCAGACACCAAGGTCAGAGAAGGAAGCAGGAGAGGAGGTGCTGCTCAGGAGGCACCCAAGCAGAGATTCCCCTGCAGCTCCTGGAGCAGGTATTTCCCTGCAGCTCGTAGAGAAACCACGTCAAAGAAGATACCACACTGCATCCAGTGAAAAGACCATGCTGGAGCAGGTGGATGTGCCCTGAAGGAAACTGCAGCCCATGGAGACCCCATGCAGGAGCAGGGTCCTGGCAGGAACTGCAGCCCATGGAGAGGAGCCCACACAGAAGCAGGTTTTCTGGCAGGAACTGTGGCCTGTGGGGGACCCATGCTGCAGCATTCCATTCTTGAAGGACTGCACTGCATCCCATGGAAAGGACCCATACTGGAACAGTTCATGAAGAAGTGCAGCCCATGGGAAGGACCCACATCGGAGAAGCTCATGAAGGACTATATCCCATGGGAGGGACACCACGCTGGAGCGGGGGAACCAACTGAGGGAGGGGGGAGAAGGGGTAGAAGGGTCAGGAGTGGAGCTGAGCTTGGAAAGATGGGTTTGTGGGGGTGAAGGCGTTGAGAGAGCAGCTTGGTGGGCATCTGGCAGACAGCCAAAGTTAACCCATCACAGATTTATACAAGAGAAGAGAGGTGAATAATTGTTGCATACTAAAGTGTGTGGCTGGCTTGTATTTTGCATTTGCTGTGTTCATATTAGTACTTTTTTCTGAAGATCTAGTTATGCTGGAAAAGGGTTATATTGCATCTTTTCAGTCTTTTACAAGGCTGTTTTCGAATAATGTTTATTTTAGTATTGGTTTGTTTCATTCACAAATCCTTACTCTTTCCATTTAAACTTCATGAATTATTTTCATTAGTTACAGATTTGTAAGCTTCAATGATGCAGTAGGTATGACAGAAGAAGCCCCTTCTTAAGAGATGAAAAATTAATCAATCTTCTGATCACTGGATTGAAATGTTGCAAATTCTTGGATAGTTTATGTTCTGGGTTTCAGTCTTCCTCATTTTTCTTTTAGTACTCTCCATTCCCACCCAGACATTAATGTGTTATTATCATTATTATTTCCATCTTACATAAGAAGATTTGAAACTTTTTGATTCTGCAACAGCTCACACTCCCACATCCAGCTATTCTCTGCTGAAGAATTGGTTCTGCAGCCTCATACCCACCTCAGTCCTTTCCTGGGTTTCATTCCACATCTGCCCCACAATCCCAGGGTGATATGTTCTGCCTGTCCTGACCTTTTTCCTCTCCTCCTAATATCCTCCACTCACTTCAGGAGGGCCCAGAAGGACAGAAAAGTAATGTCCCCCTCTTGTTCCCCCAAGACTCTGCACTGCAGGGAGAGCAGGGGAAGCATCTCCCCGGAATGGAAGTGACTGGAGAGAATGGGAGAGCTGCTGGGCTCATTATGGTCCCCTTTTCTCAGCTTTTCTCAGCACTAGGATGCTAAGCTGGAGTTCATTCTGCTTGCCAAACAGCTCTCTTCCACCCTGAAAGGCAGTAAACTGGGACTGCAAGTTAACCTAAGGAGCTGACTTCCTCCTTCGCAGTAATTGTTGATGATTTGTTCACAGCTCCCACAGAAATGCAGATTTTCTTTTCAAAGTTTGTTCACATGAACAGAAGGTAACTTACATTAGACATAAGGAAAAACCGCATAGTGTTTCTAGGTGATAAATCCTTTTGGGGATCTTTTCTCCTAAGAGAGTGGAGTTTAAAACAAATGCCTATTAAGATACCAAAAGACAGCAAGTAAATAGAACTTTCTTTTTAATATTTGGTGCTGATGGCACCACTGTTGTCAATCTATGTTTAACCACTCAGTTACATTACATGAAGTCAGATAAGGCAAAGTTGTCTTGTACTAAAATACTGGACTGTTAGCTGTTTGTCTCTATTTTTTCACTCTTAACTGGTGCCCACTACAATAGACAAGATTGTGGAAGAATTGGGGTATAGGCCAGCTCTGCTACAGCAATTTCTATTCCTGCTTACCTCCTGCCTTTTGCTATCAAAAGCTAAAAGCTGTAAATGCATTAGCTGAAGGCCAGATCTTGGGGACATGTATTTGAAATTTAATAGCAGTAATGAGGTTGATATACTGAAAAGGGACTTTGAGATGTTTGGAAAGCAATAATAAAGGGCAAGTGAATTCAGGAAGCCAACTATTAAAATGCTTTCATATGAAAAAGAAATTTAAGTAAGGGGAGCCATTTTTAATAAAAATATCGCTTGCAGGAAAAAGATTGTATGAACTAATGGAAGCTCAGTATGAACTTAATCCTTAGACTGAAAGGGTGGAAAATATAAGAACTTGTGGCTTGTCCTATTAGGAGAGACAGTTAATGTGGCCATTCTGGAGACATATCCACAGCATGCTAATCATTGGCCATCTGTCAGAAGAAAGAATAACACCTCCTTCTTATTAAAAAAGAAGGAAAAGGAAAGGGAAAAAATATATTTTTCTATTGTGCGTTAATGTTGCACTATCTCTAAGGATTTCAAAGTTATTCTGAGAAAACTCAAGCTCCCAGGACTTTAAGGATTCAGACTGGCAAAGCTGATTGAGGATTTGTGAAAAAAAAAAGCACAGAAGTCATAAATTTAATTTTAAAATGAACAAATATTGCAACCACATGCAATGACTTGTCTTTTGAGACCAGACAGGAGTTATTTCTCTCCAAGATGCATAACTTGATTTTTGCATTGTTATCTCTTGATTTGGAAGTACTAGAAATGTGATATAAAATTGGGCAGTTAGGTCCTAGGACCCTAGAGAAATTAATATCTCTCAAGTATTTTTTAATGTCTCTTGCTGAAACAGTTGGGGTCCCATCAACTCTACTGCATGTTACCTTCCTACATGGGTGTTGGTGGTCACCAGAAGATACTTCTTCTGATTCCTATGATATCAATCATCCTAGACCATAGGGTTTCTTCAGATTTGTGGGAAAAACATGCTGAGGAACGGGGCACTTGTAAGGCTGTTCAAATCCCCAAGGTTTGCTTAACATATCCCTGTGTGACAAATGGCTTGATATTAACCAGTAATCTTGAAAATCACCCTTAAATCAAGTGAGCTAAGGTAAAATATAAAGTAAAGGTATTAATTTACCACATACAAAATAATAATCAAATTTAGAAATACACATTAAGATGTATAAGTGAGGCAATTAAAAAAAAAAAGGGCTTTAAGCCAAAATTATGTTTAGAATGTCTCTTTCTTAATTCACAGGGACTTTCTTTTCACAAATGCCTGGTACTGCAGGCACTGCACTCAGATAATAGCATTCATTGCTGAAGCATGCTGGTTTTACAAACTATTTCGGGCTTCAAGGTCATCCAGAGGTTCTACTCAAATTTCATGTTTCACCATCAAAACATACTCCAACTACCAGTAAAACCCTTCACTGTCTTCCTCTGCTGACAGAGACTACAGTTTCATGTCATGTTTCTTTCAACAGCACACTGCCCAACTCCCATAATCTTCTCCAGCCAGTTATTCCCACACAAGTGGCACCATCTCTGATTTTTCCTGGCTCTTGGTGGTTGAGGCTGGACACAACAGATGACATCCCCTTTGAAAGATGGTAGATCTGGAGTGGTGGAGTTTGCAAAGGTAATTTTCCATGCTTACTGTAGCATGGGAAGCAATGATTCCCTACAATTTTGACGCTGTGATTTTATGATGTAGCTGCCATTCTATGAATCCCGATTAGAGATCAGGAGGGGATTTTTGGCCTAGCTCAGACTGACAGGATGACCAGAAAGGATTTTGTTCATTACTGTAGCAAGTAGTCTGCTTTTCAGCATTGCTAACAGCTTTTACTAAAACTGTCCTCTGCCTTGACCTCTTGTTCCTAGATTTGCGTCTCCTTCATATTCTTAGAACTATAAGGACAGATCCAACTGAATTTTTTTTGTGCTTTTTCTGTTGCAAAAAAATGAAACTGCAGCCTAATTTAGCAAGGGTACTGATGAGGATCTTGATCTGTACTTTTCTCTTCTTGTGGCCAGTATGGTTGTGGATTATGACCTATTGCTATAGTTCTTAGATGTGTCTTAAGGTAATAAGAAGCCTTTGGTAGCCTATATTGTATGCAGCTGGCTTTACGTGTGTTCCCATGAACTAAACTTCTACACCATTGTTGTTTGCAACAGTTGAGAGTGGATTTGACAATCCAGGAGTTTCATTCCATTTCTAAAGTTGAATGAATGTAACTGAGGTTTGTAGGTGGCAGTCTTCCTCAGACAGATGGACAACATCTGTCTTTTACACTAGGAGCTGGTTTGGGTCTGGAGCGCAGGACATCATTTTTGTTGATAGTTAATATTTGCCTAGGCACTATAGACTGAAGGTTTATATTGTGTACAATACTATCAACTTGAAAGGACATATTCGGAAATACTGTTTGGGAAGTCTGCTAAGTATGGAGTAAATATAAATAAATGAGGAGAAGAAAAGATTCAGATTGCTTTAATTTGGACCATGTATTTGTTTTGGAAAAATGTGAGGGGGATATATGTGCGACAAATTGTTTTATTTTACATAATATATCTTGCAGTTATAAAGGATCATAGATTCATAGCTACTTAGCTTTTCACTAACAAAGAGATTATATGAAAGTCTCTAAACACTGAAGAAGAGCATTAAAAATGGAAGGCAAGTGTGCAGTATGACCTATCAGTATAATATTGCAGTATAATATTGCAGTGATAAATATTAACTCATTGCCTCAGGACTATGAAGTGTTCTGATTTATTTCTGCACAAGGGCTTTGCACTTACTTAATCATTTATATCTATGCACGTTGGTTTGAACAACAGCAAATTACAACCATAGCATCTAACTACTTCTTTATGTTGAATTTATAGTTGCACAACACCTGCAATAAAGCTGGAAAGAAAATGAGACTGAGGCAGAGGAAGAGGAATCATATGTCGAAGGGTGTGGTACAGGGAAAGGAACGGATGTTGATGCAGGGGCATATGGCTGGATGAGAAGACAGGAAGAGAGAGCTTACATTTTCAGTATAAGGAGAGAAGAGACTTCAATTTGGCCTAGGTTTTGTTTAGTAATAAGTCCACATGTGAAAATATAAGTGTCATTAAGAAACAACATGAACTATATGCAGAGGTACGGCTGAACTGAACAGACTATTCCGAGACTCTTGTTTCTTGATCTTTCAGTTCTATCTTTTGCTACCTCAGACACACCCAAAAATCTATAGAAAAGGAATATGTGTCATTTCTTTTTAGCATGGTAACAGTGCCAATAACATGCTGAGGAAGTCAAAGAGGCAATAAGAACAGGAAGCACAGTATCAGTAGCGGATTTAACTTGCTACAGATTGGAGAAAGGTGACACTGAAACATGATGCTAAGGCTGAAGTTTTAGACACACATCATGACTCCTTCATGAAGCTAACAAAAAGAGAAATCCAACATAGCTGTACACAGTTTTCAAAAGGGGAACCACAATAAAATGAGAAAATGAGCAGGAGCAATCAGAAAAGAAAAATATTTGAAAACAGCATGGAAACCATCTTGGAGGCATAGAGCAAAAGCATACCACCTGTCAATAAAGACTTGAGAAATGACAAAGAGAAATAACTAAACAGCAATGTAAAGGAAGCTAATAAATTAAGAAGGTATTTTTCCAAAAAATTGATTTCTGTCCAAGAAAATATAAACTCCAACAGGCTCAGTGTAAAAGCACAGCAAGATGGATCACAAAAACATCTGAAGAACAACTTAGAAAGGTTCAAAAACTGATACTACACATTTTTTCATATACAACAGAAAAAGAAAGCTTTCCAGAGAATCTGCAGTGATAATAGAACAACTGAAATACAAAAAGGATGTCCTAAGTAGACAAAGGTTATAACATTGATTTTTCTTTTTTTTTTCTTTTTTTTTCCATCTGTGTTAACTATGGAGGAGTTTGAAGTGTAGAAGCAGGGACCCTTCTTTTCAGAGTATGTGTCAGAGGCTTTGTCTAAAATTGAAGTATTGGCAGAAAAGGTTATGGATCAAGGAGGTGATGTGAGCAATAACAAATCACCAGGAACAGATGGCTTCTGCCCCAGAGTTCTGAGGGAACTCAAGTGTGAAATAGCCAAACTACAAACTGTGGTGTGTAGAAAACTGACTCAGTGTCAGAGGACTGGAAAGTGGTTAAAACAATGCCAATTTTTAAAAAAGAGCTCCAGGGGAACTACGGATGAATAAAGACTGGAATTAAGGGACATATGGATAAATATGAGACGTCACAAACCTACTGGAGCTCTTTGAAAAGATTAACATGCATTTAGATAAAGAAGATCTGACCACCATTCCTTTGGATTTGCAGAGTGCTTTCACTTGTGTACCTCACCAAAGGTTTTTAAGAAAACTAAACAGGGAAAGTACTTTTAAGGATAAAGGCTAATCAAAAAATAGGAAACAGAAGACAGGAGTGAACAATCATCCCTGCAGTGGAAGACAATTTACTGCAGAAGCTCCATAGATATCTATGCTGGGTTCTTTGATGCTCAACATACTCACATGCATTCTGGAAAAGGGAGGTGAATATTGAAATGACAGAAGTTGCTGATTCTGTTAAGCTATTCAGGGTAGTAAAGATGATGTCTAGCTGTGAAAAACTGTAGAAAGTGAATGACCAGGAGCTGAACTGACATCTGAAAGGCAGTGTAGACAACTGTAAGTAGAGTCAAAATCCCTGCCTGAACTACTTTCCTTCCAAGATCCAAATCCTATCCTGCAGCAGGAAGAATGCAGCATAGGCTAGAAAATCACCTCCCTCATTCTCCACTTCCCAGATTCTCAAATTTCATACTCCATATGTGTACTGTAGCTACCTTGAAACAGCTGTTAAATAAATGTACTAGACCTGGTCCCTATTCACGTGATAGGAAAAGAACAAACCTTAAAAGAGGAACAAGCACTTAAACCAAAGCCTGCCTGTGAAAATGTGTGGATGATTTTGTCTTTTCCTCCCAGTCCTTCACTCATGGCAGTTGCAAACATGACTCACTTTATTGTGACTGTGTTGGGATCTAACCATGATCAGTATATTTTTATGATGGTCAAAATGCAAACCTCTGAAAGATTTTTCTTTTTTTTTCTTCTTTAGATCTAAAGTGGAGAGTAAAATGACAGACAGGGCTAAATAACTTGCCTTTCATATATAGAAGCTCTTAACTGCTGTGTGATGTGGTTAAAAGTAGAGAGAATACACAGTCAAGTTACTTTGCTTTACTGATGGGAACCCAAACTCTGTGGAAAGGTTGCAGAAGCAAAATGCCACGGGGGAGAGGCAGACAGGAATGACCCACAGGTATAAAATTTACAGTGGGAGCATTATGCATTGACTGTACAATTTCTGAAATAAATTACTTTACTTTATGGATAACTTTCCATACCTATTTTTAAAGCAACATGGAAACTGATGATGTAAGACATCGACACCAAATGCACTGCTCAGGTGAAAACATTACACCAACCTGAGAATTTTATTTTAGCTGCCATACATTTATTCAAAACCACTGCAGTGTCAAATATTCACCTGTATTCTGACATGATCTTTTCCCTTCTTAATTTTAAAATGAAAGAGAGTCCTTAGATACAAGTATGTCGGTAAAGAGAGTTAATAATACAGTCCTTGGTCAGAACCACTTTCACCTACATTTTTGCTCTGTGCTTTTATTAAACTTCATGAGCTCCACAGTTAGGTGTCTGTTCTGAAATTGGATGATCTTTTTGTTGGCTGTTGGCTGTTGGCAAAAGACAGCATGAATGGAAATACCAGTCAAAGTAAACCATTATGTGTGTGTGCATGAGGATATGTGTGTGTGGCTATAGAAAGTATTTCATGCAAGCCAAGCACATCCTAACTTCCATTTTTGATTGCATTTTATGGGAATTAGTAGTCCATTGTCCTGGTTTCGGCTGGGATAGGGTTAAATTTCTTCCTAGTGCTGTGTTTTGGATTGAGTACGAGGAGAATGTTGATAACACACTGATGTATTCAGTTGTTGCTAAGTGCCCTCCTAGTCCAAGGACAGCTCCCGTGCCTACTGACTGAGCTAGGTACACAAGGTGGGAGGGAACATAATCAGGACAGCCAGCCCAGCTGGCTAACGGGGTATTCCATACCATGTGACGTCATGCCCAGCATATGAACGGTAGGCGTGATGCAGGAAGTACCGATCGCTACTTGGTTATCGGTCAGTGCGGGTGGTGAGCAATTGCATTGTGCATCACTCATTTTTGTATATTCTATCATTATCATTATTATTATTATTATTATTATTATTATTATTTTCCCTTTTCTATTCTATTAAACTGTCTTTATCTCCACCCACGAGTTTTTCTCACTCTTACCCTTCCGATTCTCTCCCCGTCCCACTGGGGGGGCGGGGGGAGTGAGTGAGCGGCTGCGTGGTATTGGCTGCCTGTCAGGTTAAACCACGACAGTCCTTTTTGGCACCCAACGTGGGGCTCGAAGGGTTGAGATAATGACACATCTGACCTGAATGGGTTAAAACAAATTTGTTATAAGCATTCATTATATCGGTTTAGTAGTTGCTGGTCACAATGTTGGTTTATTTGCTCTCAGAGTTGTTGGATCTGTTCTTGGAGTTTTGGTATGTAGCACCCTACTGACTGTATATACTGCTGTTTGTCGATATTTATGTGGGAAATGGATTAAGGTCATCACTTTGCTATACTGTGTGACACTGGTTTACGTTATGATAAAATTATTTATCAGGAGACTGTACTCAGCACTGCCATCATTCCTGTTTTTTGGAAGCTATCTTTTGGAAACTATTAATAATTACACTTTTTACCCCTTCTCCTCAGAGAGCAAATTTACGGGGGAGGCAGCTTCCTTTACCTTCCCCTTCTCCTCCAGGCTGATTACAACAGCTCTTGAGGATTTTGAATATCCTTGGGATGTCCAAACCAGCGTGTTCCTATTGCTATGTCTCCTGAATGTGTTTCAGGCCTTGTTTAAGGTTAAACAACTATTTAAGAATACTCAGAGATCTTCCCCGAGGCTGGATAGTTATGAGTGGCAGGGTGTGTGGGATAGTATGGGCAAGTGCCTAGGACAGTGGTCGCCTCCAGTGTTTTGGAATTTCACCCCTGAACAAGTGCAAAATCCTGAAAAACTAGTAAAATATTTGGAGAAAGCATGCTGTCACCCTGGCAATTCCAGAGAAACACAAATCACTGCAATGTGCTGGGGCCCGGCCCATGCCTACTGAGCCCTGTTCAACACTATTCAGAACCCTCAAGGGGGAGAGAAGGTCTCCGGATCTGATGACAAAACAACGGGCACTGCAGCTACTCCAACCCCCGCGACAGGCACTGCGGCTGAACCAGAGGACCAACCCTTGCTGGTATCTGTCGCCCCTGTACAGAAGAAATCTTGTAAGCCGAAGTCAAGTCGTTTAGAAAGGGATGATGGAAAAGCAGGGCCATCACCAGGAGAGGAGGAGGAAGAAGAAGAACTCATAAACGAAACGGAAACCACCCGATCCCTATCCCTGGGTGAGTTGTGAGATATGCGGAGAGATTTCAGTCATTGTCCAGGCAAGCATATTGTTACCTGGCTGCTCCGATGCTGGGATAATGGGGCCAGTAGCCTGGAATTAGAGGGGAAGGAAGCCAAACAGCTGGGATCCCTTGCTAGGGAAGGGGGCATTGACAAAGTGATTGGAAAAGGGGCACAAGCCCTCAGCCTCTGGAGGCGACTCTTGTCAGGTGTGAAGGAAAGGTATCCCTTCAAGGAAGATGTTATATATCACCTAGGCAAATGGACCACTATGGAGAGAGGTATCCAGTACCTGAGAGAATTAGGCATGCTGGAGGTGGTCTATAGTGACCTGGACAACGACCAAATGCCCAAAGATCCAGATGATGTCCAGTACACGTGACCCATGTGGCGGAAGTTGGTATGGAGCGCACCAGCGTCGCATGCCAGTTCGTTGGCACTACTGTCCTGGGCAGAGGAAGAAGCACCAACGGTGGATGTCTTAGTTAGCAGACTTCGGGATTTCGAAGAAACTGTCTCCTCCTTGTCACGACTGTGGAGAAGCTGTCCCGGAAGGTCCAGCAACTCGAAGAGGGTATGTCCTATTCTCCACCTGCACGGACCAGTATCTCAGCCATTAGGAGTCAGTGTTCTTCTGCTCAAGAGAGAGGATATAGAAAGTACACACCACGGGGCACCCTGTGGTTTTACCTGCGTGACCACGGAGAGGACATGAGGCAGTGGGATGGAAAACCTACCTTCATCCTAGAGGCACGGGTACGAGAGTTGCAAGGAAAAACAATCGCGCAAGGGGGTTCTCCCAGGAAAAATACTGCTCCAGTTTTCAGGAAAAACCTGTCTCACAACGGTCCAGTTTCCAGTGAACAGTTCCCCAGACAGAGTAGAAAGGCTGATCTTACTTTGGATTGTAACGAAGAAATTCTGGACTCGCATTTGCAAGAAGTGAGAAACGAATACTATGACCAGACCTAGAGGGGCCCTGCCTCCAGCCAGGTGGAGGAAAGGGACAATTGGGTTTACTGGACTGTGCGGATTCGATGGCCTGGCACATCAGATCCACAGGAGTATAAGACTCTCGTAGACACCGGTGCACAGTGTACCCTGATGCCATCAAACTATAGAGGGGCAGAACCCATTTGTATTTTTGGAGTGACAGGGGGATCCCAAGAGTTAACT
This sequence comes from Calonectris borealis, assembly GCF_964195595.1. Classification (NCBI taxonomy): domain Eukaryota; kingdom Metazoa; phylum Chordata; class Aves; order Procellariiformes; family Procellariidae; genus Calonectris; species Calonectris borealis. The sequence goes on along the minus strand of NC_134313.1, from coordinate 82,186,831 downwards.
GTATTGGAGGCTGAAGTGAGCCTGACCGGGAACGAGTGGCAGAAGCACCCCATTGTGACTGGCCCAGAGGCTCCGTGCATCCTTGGCATAGACTACCTCAGGAGAGGGTATTTCAAGGACCCAAAAGGGTACCGGTGGGCTTTTGGTATAGCTGCCCTGGAGACGGAGGAAATTAAACAGCTGTCCACCTTGCCCGGTCTCTCAGAGGACCCTTCTGTTGTGGGGTTGCTGAGGGCTGAAGAACAACAAGTACCAATCGCTACCACAACAGTGCACCAGCGGCAATATCGCACCAAACGAGACTCTCTGATCCCCATCCATGAGCTGATTCGTCGACTGGAGAGCCAAGGAGTGATCAGCAAGACTCGCTCACCCTTTAACAGTCCCATATGGCCAGTGCGAAAGTCTAATGGAGAGTGGAGACTAACAGTAGACTACCGTGGCCTGACCGAAGTCACGCTGCCACTGAGTGCTGCCATGCTGGACATGTTAGAACTCCAATACGAACTGGAGTCAAAGGCAGCCAAGTGGTACGCCACAATTGACATCGCTAAAACGTTCTTCTCCATCCCTTTGGCGGCAGAGTGCAGGCCACAGTTTGCTTTCACTTGAAGGGGCGTCCAGTACACCTGGAACCGACAGCCCCAGGGGTGGAAACACAGCCCTATCATTTGCCATGGACTGATCCACACCGCACTGGAACAGGGTGAGGCTCCAGAACACCTGCAATACATTGATGACATCATCGTATGGGGCAACACAGCAGAAGTTTTTGAGAAAGGGAAGAAAATAATTCAAATCCTTCTGGAGGCCGGTTGTGCCATAAAACAAAGTAAGGTCAAGGGACCTGCACAGGAGATCCAGTTTTTAGGAATAAAATGGCAAGATGGATGTCGTCAGATTCCAACAGATGTGATCAACAAAATAACAGCCATGTCCCCACCAACTAGCAAAAAGGAAACACAAGCGTTCTTAGGTGTTGTGGGCTTTTGGAGAATGCATATTCCAAATTATAGTCAGATCGTGAGCCCTCTCTATCACATGACTCGGAAGAAGAACGACTTCAAATGGGGCCCTGAGCAACAACAAGCCTTTGAACAAATTAAACAGGAGATAGTTCAAGCAGTAGCCCTTGGACCAGTCCAGGCAGGACAAGATGTAAAGAATGTGCTCTACACCGCAGCCGGGGAGAATGGCCCTACCTGGAGCCTCTGGCAGAAAGCACCACGGGAGACTCGAGGTCGACCCTTGGGGTTCTGGAGTCGGGGATACAGAGGATCCGAGGCCCGCTACACTCCAACTGAGAAGGAGATATTGGCAGCATATGAAGGGGTTTGAGCTGCTTTGGAAGTGGTTGGTACTGAAGCACAGCTCCTCCTGGCACCCCGACTGACGGTGCTGGGCTGGATGTTCAAAGGAAGGGTCTCCTCTACACATCATGCAACCGATGCTACGTGGAGTAAGTGGGTCGCACTGATCACACAATGGGCCCGAATAGGAAACCCCAGTCGCCCAGGAATCTTGGAGGTGATGACGAACTGGCCAGAAGGCAAAGATTTTGGCATATCCCCAGAGGAGGAGGTGACACGTGCTGAAGAGGCCCCACTATATAATAAACTACCAGAAAACGAGAAGCAATATGCCCTGTTCACTGATGGGTCCTGTCGCCTTGTGGGAAAGCATCGGAGGTGGAAAGCTGCGGTATGGAGTCCTATACGCCAAGTTGCAGAAACTGCTGAAGGAGAAGGTGAATCAAGCCAGTTTGCAGAGGTGAAAGCCATCCAGCTGGCCTTGGACATTGCTGTACGAGAAAAATGGCCAGTACTTTATCTCTATACTGACTCATGGATGGTGGCAAATGCCCTGTGGGGGTGGTTGCAGCAGTGGAAGCAGAACAACTGGCAGCGCAGAGGTAAACCCATCTGGGCTGCCGCACTGTGGCAAGATATGGCTGCCCGGGTAGAGAACCTGGTTGTAAAAGTACGTCACGTAGATGCTCACGTGCCCAAGAGTCGGGACACTGAGGAACATCAAAATAACCAGCAGGTGGACCAGGCTGCTAAAATTGAAGTGGCCCAGGTGGATCTGGACTGGCAACATAAGGGTGAACTATTTATAGCTCGGTGGGCCCATGACGCCTCAAGTCATCAAGGAAGAGATGCAACATATAGATGGGCTCGTGATCGAGGGGTGGACTTAACCATGGACGCTATTGCACAAGTTATCCATGAATGTGAAACGTGCTGCAATCAAACAAGCCAAGCGAATAAAGCCTCTCTGGTATGGAGGACGATGGCTGAAATATAAATATGGGGAGGCCTGGCAGATTGATTATATCACACTCCCACAAACCCCACACGGCAAGCGCTATGTGCTCACCATGGTGGAAGCAACCACCGGATGGCTGGAAACATACCCTGTGCCCCATGCCACTGCCCGGAACACCATCCTGGGCCTTGAAAAGCAAGTCCTGTGGCGACATGGCACCCCAGAAAGAATTGAGTCAGACAACGGGACTCACTTCCGAAACATCCTCATAGACACCTGGGCCAAAGAGCACGGCATTGAGTGGGTCTATCACATCTCCTACCATGCACCAGCCTCCGGGAAAATCGAACGATACAATGGGCTGCTAAAGACTACGCTGAGGGCAATGGGTGGTGGGACATTCAAGCATTGGGATACACATTTAGCAAAAGCCACCTGGTTAGTCAATACCAGGGGATCTGCCAATCGAGCTGGCCCTGCCCAATCAAGACTCTTACGTACTGTAGGTGGAGATAAAGTCCCTGTCGTGCACATAAGAAATATGCTGGGGAAGACAGCCTGGGTTACCCCTGCCTCTGGCAAGGGACAACCCATTCGTGGGATTGCTTTTGCTCAAGGACCTGGGTACACTTGGTGGGTAATGTGAAAGGATGGGGAGGTCCGGTGTGTACCTCAAGGGGATTTGATTTCGGGTGAAAATAGCCAATGAGCTGAATTTTATGATGTCAATTGTTATATGATACTGTATATCATTATTTCTATACTTGCTATCAATGGTATAGCAGTGAAAATCACCCAGATTAATGAAGAATGAACTAACTCCGATGAAACCGAGCAAAGTGCAACGATGATAGAACTGGATGAGCACAGCAATACTGAAATGAGAACCGGCTTCAGGATGCAACAGCCCAACACCACACACCATCTCTTCGGCCCTGAAAGACTGTTATGACAGATGGAGCCCAAAGTCATGGACTAAATGAACTCAATGGACATTTTAGATGGATAGTCCATAGACCAAGGGAATGATATCTGTGCGTGCATATATATATATGTGTATATATAAAAAGAAAGATAGGGTGGTTAATTGAAATGTATTAAAAAAAGATGTGAGACCTAAGCATGACGTAAATGGTATAGAATAAGGGGTGGATACTGTCCTGGTTTCAGCTGGGATAGGGTTAAATTTCTTCCTGGTGCTGTGTTTTGGATTTAGTGTGAGGAGAATGTTGATAACACACTGATGTTTTCAGTTGTTGCTAAGTGCCCTCCTAGTCCAAGGACAGCTCCCGTGCCTACTGACTGAGTTAGGTACACAAGGTGGGAGGGAACATAATCAGGACAGCCAGCCCAGCTGGCTAATGGGGTATTCCATACCATGTGACGTCATGCTCAGTATATGAACAGTAGGCGTGATCCAGGAAGTACCGATCGCTACTTGGTTATCAGTCAGCGCGGGTGGTGAGCAATTGTATTGTGCATCACTCATTTTTGTATATTCTATCATTATCATTATTATTATTATTATTATTTTCCCTTTTCTGTTCTATTAAACTGTCTTTATATCCACCCACGAGTTTTTCTCACTTTTACCCTTCTGATTCTCTCCCCACCCCACTATGGGGGGAGTGAGTGAGCGGCTGCATGGTATTGGCTGCCTGTCAGGTTAAACCACGACATCCATTCAGTATGACAAAATTCAGTGGTTGATACAACAGAACAGCTTTCAAGACAGTGGTCTCTTACTATGAGTAAACCTTATTTCTTAAGCATTAATTTCAGCCAAGTTCTTTGATTCTGCTTGATTCAATATGCAGTTTAAAGACATTTTGTTGGGCAATGAAGAAGGTTGAAGAACTACCAGTCATGTTAAGTTGCCCAATTTTCATTACTCTTTTAAAATTATTTTGATGGAAACTAATGGTGCAAATAAATCTCTGTCCTAATGCTCCTACTTGTTTATGGCATAAGTGCAGGATTAAACTCAGTTGGATTATTGGGAGCTATTAACTGTGGACAAAACACTCTGACCTTTTATATTTCTCCATCTTCACATTTTTATAGCTCATTAGTTGTAGGACTTGAAAGCCATGCTACTTCAACAGATATATATGCATTGCTGTAACATGTGGCAGGTGTGTGAAGTTTCATAACGGTCCGTGTAGATTAAGACTGTAATCAAGCCAGGAGACCAAGTGCCATACACTGTAAACACATATGCATACAATGGTGCAGTCATACATTTTGGTTTAGTCCTGTGGCAATAGCAATGGAATTTAAGTTGCAAATGAGATTTAAGGATGAAATTAAAATTCGTCCTATAGTTGTAATCATGGCATAGCTGTGTCAGGGCTGTACTCACTTCTATATCTAGTGCACTTAAGTCATTAACTCCTCAGTTAATAACTTCCCAGTTATTCATCTGCATAGATGAGGCAATGGACTAATTTAGGACAGTGGACCAACTTCAGACCAAACGATTGACTGAACTCCTAGACACCTTCATAATCATGTACTTGAGTAGTCGCTGCAGCCCCTCTGACTGCCCTGGAGATCCCCCCCAGGCAGCTCCTGCTGTACCCAGACCAACTGGTATGTTTCAGTGTGTAGATTAACATCCTGGGTGGAGAGTCTGGACATCCCAGAGAGACACATCCCACCCAGAGACTCCCAGAGAGTTGCTGATGCAGCAATTACCATTGTACATAGGTAAGAAATCGGTAAACAGTCAGTGAAAATTGCTCTACAATTGCAAAAATGGTTATATAAAAAAGTCTCTGTGCAGTAAAGTAGTTAGGAGATGTTTTGTACATCATTTAAGTAAATTATTAGCAATCGATCATGCATGCGGAAAAGTCTCACAGAATTGTGGGCCAGCTGGATAAGTGTTAAGCAGCACAGCAGTTCAGGGAGTCTCACCTGATCCAGCTGAAAGCACCATGAAATTTCTCACACTGCAATGTGTTCATGAGCTGTGCTTTTTCCAGTGAGAAAAGAGTTGTGAAAAATCAATGTCCATCAATAAAGTATTGTTTTCCTTCCTTAAACAGCAAAGTACTAACTCTATTACTTCTTTAATGGTAATTACTTGCATTCTATATTATGAAGTACACCTTAAATAGTAGTACCACAACTTCTACAATAACCAAATTTAGATATCACAGATTTAAGATGGAAGTTCTGCAATAAAGTTAAATAAAAGTAGCATTACAATTTCATTTTAATAGTACCCACATTTAACAGTACCAGTAGTACCTTTCAATAGAGAAGTATTCCATACATTCTTTTCTGGTTTAAGGAAAAAATCTCTTTCGAAGATTTAAATCTGAAAATGTATAATAGACTAACATCATATAGGTAAATGTGCAAGACACTTGTAACTGGAAAAAGCAGTGTATCAGCCCATATCACCCCTAGTGATAATCAGTCTAGAAATAATGCTGAACAGAACAAATACAGCTTTTCCTTGATTATTTAGTATTTCTGATTAACTCAAAATTGACTTCTTTTATGCCAGTCTAGCACCGTGAAACAGAGGTGTAACCCGACAATGTGCATATTACTCAGAATTGAAACTTTGTTTATACAAAAGGAAGAATCAAGTCCAGGAGATGAGGCAAGATTGCTTATTTTATGATTATTAAACTAGTGCTAACTAAAACTGATCTTGTTGGGAGAGAAGGATGTGATAATGTTTTCACTTTTCAAAAGAAGAGCTGAAAGTAATGGCATAAAGAGGCTTTCTGTTGTTACTTATCCTTTCAAATCCAATTAATGAAGCTATTAGGAGTCAAGTTAAAACAAGTAAAGAGGTTAGTCTTCATGCAACATTTAGCAACATTTCCAGAGGTTGTTGTGAAAATAAGAAGATTACATTAGTTCTAAAGAATGGTTCATGGGAAGAGAAATCCTATCAGGGCCCTAAGTTCATGACACTTAAAAGGCTGGAAGGTATTAAGAGGAAATATCTTGTATTCTTGCCCTGTTTTTACTCTTTCCTAAGCATTAGTACATGCCTACTCTGCCTATTTGTTTTCTCTTGCAGATGAATAGCAGATATGTCTCTAATATATCCTCAAAGTCCTCCTTGAGAATGAGGTTAATAAAAGATATCAAGGGGGAAAAAAAACTGTTCAATACAACAAATCTGGGGGGGGGAGGGGGCAATGGGAGGCACAGAATGAACTGAAGGCCAAAGGCTTAAAAGTGGAAGAATGAGGAACCTGAAAGATAACCTGAAAAACAGACACCCCCCAGCAGCACCCCCTGCTCCCTGAAAAGGGTCCAAGGAGCTGGCTGGGCACAGCTGGAAGGAAGATTCTGAGATGGAGGAACCGTTGGTCTGACCCATTTTTATGTAGCCTGCTAAGTGTGTTATGAGTTTATATTGTTCAGCACGCTCCGTTATCTGTGCGTAACTCAAAATAACTCCCAGTGGGAGAGTACTTACATTGACAAAGACAAAGTGTCTGTATTGACAGATTCAGCAGTGTGGCTGCAGGCTGAATGGGCTATGACGGCAAAGGTTAGTTGTCCACATCAGAACAGGATCTTCTTTCTTAGAAAAGAAATTAATGATGTACGGAACTCTGAGGGTAAGGTAGATGTGAAGATGACAATAAGGGTGGTGAAACACTGAAACAGGTTGCCCAGAGAGGTGGTAGATGCCCCATCCCTGGAAACATTCAAGGTCAGGTTGGACGGGTCTCTGAGCAACCTGATCTAGTGGAAGATGTCCCTGACCACAGCAGGGGGCTTGGACTAGATGACCTTCCAATCCAAACTATTCTATGATGATTCTATGATGTTTTTCTTGGTTATTCAGGTACCCGCTACAAGTGGTACTAGCCACATAGCTTTGGGCTTTTTTTGATTGTTTGGGTTTTTTACAGAACAGTAAGTAGAAGTTTTTCAGTGACTCAGAGTGGTCAGTTCATTTTAACTTATTTCTATGAAGAGTGTGTGAAATATCCAAGATAGTAAAAAGAGGATGGAGCCAGATATTCCACTGGTGTTAATAAGCCTTACTTTAATTTACACCATTGAGGTCTTTGATCTTACAATATCATTAGGTAGCTACAAACTGTCCTTTTTTAAAGATTACACTTTTTTATCTTAAAACCCTCAGACAATAAAGATATTCTTATGGATTTGTTTCACTTGCTGAACACGCATGCAATAAGGAGGTTGGTTTGTCACAAATTATGTGCATTTTTTTTAACATTACTTCTCTTGGTTTCTCGTATTCAATTTTTTTCCTACAGTAAGTCTTTATTCAACACCAGAAAGCTGATACAATTGCAAGGGAGTATAATAATGAGACACTCAGAATTGAAAGCATTGCAAGATTAGCTGCTTTACTGGTAGGGTAGGGATGCTTTGTAGTACAAAATCTTCAAACTTAATTTATTTTCGGTAGTCATTCTGTTCATTTTCTTCATCTCTGTTTCTTGTGTGGTCAGCCACAAGAAAAAAAAAAAGCACTACTTTCAGTTATACAGGCACATGCTGTTGCATATAATGGAGATGCAAATGCTAAACATATCGTATCTAGTTCAGGAGCAGGGTCCAAATACTATTCTTCCATGATTCAGGTGAAATAGGACATCCAGTTAATTAATAGAAGATTGATAGAGATTTTTTTTTTCCATATTGATTGTGACATTCTTTTGACATTGGGATCAAATGAACCTGAGGCTGAAGAATCAAAAGGATTACTAAAGAACTACACTGAAACAAATTCTCACACAATAATAAGGTGTACAGAATAAAAACTCAGCTAACACGTTTATTCAAAAAATCAGAGTTAATAGCCATACCAAAACTTTTTGTTTGGAAATTTTGAACAACATTAATTTCAAAGTTGTATTAAGACAATCTTGTAGAACTCTGCAATTGGCCCAGCTTCTATGCATACCTAGCAAGAGAAGGTTGTTTTGCTTGGGTTGTTTTGGGGTTTTTTTGGCAGATTAGCACTTGTTTATAGTATATTGGAAATTTTCTGAAAGGTGTTCATGAAGATGGCAATGAAAGAACTTTGTCACTGACTCCCTGCAGCTGGGATTTCATCCAGCAATAACTTTAGCTTGTACTTTTTCCCCACTGTAGGATTATTCCATACAATATTTTCTAATGTATTGGTCTTGCTTGAGCTTCTTCCACCATTCTACAGTCTGACAGAAATAGTTGTGGTAAGGATTTCTTTAATCTCAAAATCTAGGTAATAATAGTTAGCATTTGGACTAGTCACTTCATTGAGGAATTATATAATTTACAATCATATTATTTTTTATTTTAATTAATGTACAACGATACTTTAAAATGCAGTCCTACCTTCTGTTCTATTTTTATTAGTCTTTAACTTGAAAGGAACTGCAGATGAGGTACAATCAGCTCACTTGGACAAGTTCATAAGCAGGGTTGAAAGTAACAATTACAGATGAGAGACCTGGGAGCTTGATTCTGCACTGTTGGAACCACTGAGCATTTGGCTTTGGATCAAGCACGAGATTTATATTTACTGTCAAGGAGCAGAATGTAGAAAGAGTTGCTGGAAGAAGTTAAAATAGAATTTAAAAGTTGAATAAAATGGCACTTAATGTACTAAATCTAAAACACTGTGTGCATATGTAATCAAACTTTGCACCACAATCAGTGTAGATATTTTAGGGGCTGTGATTTCTTCTTACTATATATAGGAAGGGTGAACTTCCCTTCTGTTGCAGATTTTAATCCATCTTTCATGGTGCTTACAGGTTTCACACCAGTTATTATGAGTTGAGGTGTCCCACAACGACTATACATAAACACAAATTCAAATATCACCTGTTGATTTCCAGTTTCTTTTTTCCATTTTCTACATTCCTCCTATCATTCAATCAGAGTATGTTGCTGAGAGATTTCAGTTTAAATATATGATGTACTTCATTCCTTGGCCATTGCCTCCCTCTTGTTTTTTTCAGTATTACTATCTCCCTGCAAGCATGTTTCCTTTCCTTTTCTTTCTCCTTATAACTAGTTCTTTTGTTTTATTAATTTTAACCATAATTCAAACCTTTCTGGCTCCTATTGTATTTTATTTGTTTGATGAACCCAGAATGAAAAAATAATCCATTCAGCCTCTGTTAGAGAGTTTTCCATCTCAGTCCACTGTTCTATATCATTATACTTTGTATTGAACTAACAAGATTTCTGTATTTTCATGATATAATGATATAATGACACAAATTGGTCTCAGTCAAATTGGTGAGGTGATACTCGCTAATATTTCAATAAAATTTGAAGTCTGATGCATTGCATTCATTCAGTACTGTCTTCTGTAATCTGTTGAAGGAGAAATTATTTACCCATCAATTGATTTATGAAACTGTGCATTTACTTACTTAGAGTTTAATTTCTTCCCCCTGTCCTGATTCTCTCAAATCACTTATACTTAATTTTGTTGCCATGATCGTTTTCATAAGAAGTCTTTTAGTCATAATATGTCATAACAAAATTATCAGAAACCAGAATATTTCAGGAATGGACACAATAAATTTACCCTCTGCTAACCACTAAAAGCAGTCTTTCTTTTGGTAAAGACAGATGCAGCAGTTATTTTCCCCTCTCATTTAGTCTAGTCCTAGTATTCTTTCAGATTCCTCTGTCACCAATATTTTTATACAAGCCAATATATTTGTTTAACATTTTAATAAAACCATACCCCTTGTCCTATTTTAATTCTATTATTTTATAGGAATTTCTTCTACAATCTGGGGAAAAAAAAAATGGGGTGCTTTTTTGTTTTGTTTTGGGTGCTTTTTACAATGAATATTGAGAAGAAATATCGGCCTTTCACCATGTAGTTATGTTTGTCCTTCATCATGTAGTTTGAATTTAAATGTCTTTTTTTGTCCTTCAGTTTTGTTATGAGGAGTCATTTCAGTACTGTTTCTCTTCCACAATTAGTGGAGTTTTCCTGGATTTTAATAGATAAGTATGTGCTTTGAAATGTTAATATCGTTCAATATTTATTTTCATATTTTTAATGTAACTTAAAAATGCATATATGATATTTACTTATTTATGTACTTGCAAAGGAGGTACTTACTTCCTATTCATATTGTTTCTTATAATAATGTTGATCAGTTGAAAACTCCCTTGGTTTTTCAATATGTTCGTATCTACCTAAAGTAATTTGCAATATGTTTCTGAAAACTGTACTTTCCAGAGAGGTGACATATCCTACGTAATGCTTTGGAACAGACTGAATTGGCTACATAAAAATTTATTCTATGCTTTCTAAATGTTTTTGTTTAAACCACATTTGAATTTCACATATGGAGGATCATCACGTTAGATCTATTGGGGAAAATAAAACTGCTAAACTGAAAAGTCTATTTTTATGACGAAAAGACAGAATCTGATACATAATGAAGGAAAGAAGTGCAAGAAATTTACTCTGTTTACTGAGTCAACATAGCGACAGGGTGGGAATGAGCTTATTTCAATGTCATTTTAATTTAATTGTTCCTTTCAGTGGAATCAAATTCCTGAAATAATGGGATGCATCTGTGAAAAAGGCAAATCCAATCCTAAGATGCTCCAGGCAAAACATTTCCAAGAGAAGTAAGGAAGTATTAGTGCCATCGTATAAGGTCCCACTCCAAACTCATCTGGAAAACTGTAAAGTTCTAGTCAGCTGTATTCAAGAAAAAATTACCAAAATGGGAAGAGGTACACAGAAGGGCAATGAGGAACATCAAGGGAATGGAGAGCCTGTACTTGGGAGAGGTTTCTGGTAGCAGAGGACAGCTTGTTTGTATGAGCAAAATAAAGGTTGAAAAGGGGTATGATTACTGTCTTGGAATACATCATAAGGGAAGGTCTTAGAAAAGAGAGGAGCTGTTAGACCTAAATATCACTGTTGGCACAAACACAAATGGGAATGGACTGGCTATAATTAAATTTAGCACAAATATAGCAAGATGCCTGACCATCAGAATAAAGAAGTTCTGAAAAAACTCTCAGATCAGAGAAAAAGGGCCAAAAATCTATTTTTAAGAGGCTGTTTAATCAGTATTATGAAGGAACTTAGCTGAATGTATGTGATTGCAGGGTCTTAGTGAGTTGCCTGACTGCTAAATACACTTGCTTGTATCATCATGATATCATACAAAAAACCAAAATGCTAAAATAACTGTCAGTTTCAATATGATATTTTGAGTGATTCTCTTTGAGCTACTCCGATTTTGAATGATTCTCTTTTACTTACAACTGATGTATTTTGTGCTGGTTTTGACTCTGAAGAAACCTAAAAATACCTTTCACTTGCTTTCGATGATCAACTTTTTTTTTTAAACTCATGTTCTAGTTGTACCTTATAAGATGCACTAGTTTACCACCACTTGTCCCTGCAGGTTTTTGTTCCTTTCTGCCCATATGCTGAACTAAAGGGAAGAATATAAAATTTCAGAAGAGGTGTGGAATTTCCTCGAGTGGACGCACAGATTACCATTGCTGAAGAACAATGCTATGCTCAGTTTTAGTCTCAAATTCATTGCATATTGAAAACCACAAGGTGCATAACCAAGCAGCAGTCAAAGGGCAGGTTCATGAAAAAATTATTGCATTTCCAATAGTGATAAGTATCCATCATTTTACACTGAAATCAGGATTATATTTGGATATTGTCATTTTGTAGTGAGTAGCTGCTGGTTTAAATCTATATACTAAAAGACAAACCATGTGAGGTTTCAGATGTACTTGCAAGGTTTCCTCTATTGCCAACAATTTTCCATTGCATAACCAAATTGTCAGTAAAGTGGCAAGTAAATGAGTAGGAAGGATCCATATGTTTAACAACCAGTGTTAAGATTTTGATTTTGAATAATTTCCAGTGCACTTTGTTCATCAACTAATAACAACCACTTTTGGAAGAGAAATGCAGAGGAATTCACTCAGTTTTGAAGTGAGTATCATAATCCACGTAACGATTATCTTCAGAATTGTTTAGAGACTTGCATTAGCGAATATACTGAATGTATCTGGTTTAAATTGAGTATCCTACGCCTTTCACATGCGCATCACCAGAACAGGAGTAGGGGGAGGTCAGCCTTCTGTTGTGTCTTTCTTTCTGTTCAGCATGCTGCAAAATACCAAGGAAACAGAGGCCAAACATACTGTTGATGTAGATATCAGTTATGAAGATGAAATTTGTCAGATATATTTTCAGCTCTTCCATAAAGCTCAGTGCCTGAGCTCAGTCAAATATCATAGGAATGCTTCATCCCTCAAAATCTTGCTTTTGTAAAATAGTTGAGGCGTGTTCTGGAGAAATCTGTATTCAGCAGAGGGAATACAGATAACTGACTGAAATACAATACCATGAATAGTTTCGGAGAAGTGCAAAGGCACAGGATAGGTAAAAGCCCATTTAAAGCTCCTCTACCAAAAGAATACAACATAAATACTGTCAAGAAACTGCATTTTGTCTGGTACCAGTCACTCAATTCTGAGTGGACAGAAGACACAGTGAACATAATGCACACAACAGGAATCAGTTGCTCTCAACTCCACCAGCTACCATTATATCTTTCCAGTACTGCTTAAATTCCATTAAATTATATCTTAATTCAAAATAGTATCTCTAAAGTATTAGTTGCTGTCTCTGACCCACTATGCATCCACCAGTAGTGCTATGTCACTTGACAGTATTGGCTGACTCATCTGCAGCCTGGGCCCTTAGGGTTACCCCTCAGTCTGCAGGCTTCTGTCAGGTAGAATGATTTCTGTCTGACCTACTTAAACATTTCCAATTCATGTCTATAAAGCACCATACCTTGAAACTGGTTCATTAACTTCATGTGTAGCAGTCACACAGATGTGATAGCAGCACTTGTGATAAACAGAGGTGCCCAAAACATGGGTGAAAAAATTATATTCATTTTCAGTTTAAGTATTACTCCTATTAACAAGAAAAATCAGATAATCAGATAGATAGTGTCTGTTTCTCATATATCACAGCTGAGATTTAAGTATACAAATAAAACTTACACCTTTGTAACCATTATCAAGCACACTAACTGAAAACATGATAGTGTAGGTATAGGCATATATGTGTGTGTGTGTGTCTATATATGCATATAAAATGTTGCTATTTTCAAACAGCAATCCTAAAAATAGTACTTAAGTTCCTGATATCTAAATGACTCTTATATCAGTGGTGATGCTTTGCTTCTTTCACCCACATCACCCTACCACAGATCACACTTTTATCTGTAACACTCCACTTCTCTTTCACAGATTCCCGTTATATCAAGCCAGTTCCTTTCCCAGCCTCTTAATCCTGCTAATAACCTTTCTTTTCCTCTCAAAGACATTATCTTGCTAAACCTTCTTTCTAAAATACCTTCCCATGTCTCCTGAATTTATGCTCCTGGACAAAAATAAATTAATTAATTAAGTTCAAAGTTTTTAAATCTCAGAACTGTAATGTGTTTAAATGCATATTTTAAAAGCTATACTTGTTCGCCAGACAGATTAAAGAGAGCCGTAAATCTGTATTGCCCCTGTGAAATCACTTTATTTTTTCCAGTTAATCTCTCTTCAATATTCGCAGTAATGCCCCAAAATAAAATTCCACAGATATATATCATAGGTTTTTTTCAGCTGTCAAGTGGAGTGTCTTTTTTTATTTTTTCTGTACGTTTTTTACCTCTTGCTTTAAATCAGATTAATTAAAATGCTTGTAAGGCTCATGCATCAGAATTGAAAAGAGAGAGCAATTACAAATACAGTGTAAAGGCACCTCTAAAGATCATATAAAATCAGATTTTGGGATACTTTATAATTTATGCTTACTCTGAGGATAGCCAAAATTAATCTACCTCTAAATTAAAGTGCAGTTAAATCACTTGAATCTTAACTTTTTCAAAAACTTCATTGCATCATCCCCACTCAAAAAATATTTGCCACGGATTTTCTATAGTGTTAACTCACTTCTTTAATAAGCATAAAAAATAGTGTGCATGTAATGTTGTTTACTGACAATTTGATCCTGACCTTTTCCTAAGAAAGTTTAGAGACAAAACTGTTTACATACGGTCATATGAGGGCGTGAGTCTAAATGATATCAAGCAGCTATCCAGTGCAGCACATTGTCTACAGCACTGCTTCAGAGGAATGCTTAGGAACTTCACAGCCAATTATTACGCAATAAACTTTCCTAAGATGAAAATGCTCAGGGGAGCTACTGCTTTTTTCTTCTGTTAAAGCCACAAGCAAAATAATGGTGGAAAATTTTGTGTAGTTGCTTGCATTGAGATATATTGCACACATTACTTGCCTACAAAATGGCCATTCAGCAATGCCAACTGATCTTAAACTTTTTTTTTTTAATGTCGTCCTGTATCTCAGATGACAAATGATCCTTAATGTGTGAACTTTTAGAAAGCTGGACTTCATGAAATGAGGGCAGTTTTCCTTTAAGCTACATGAAAATGTCACTTCCCTCCTCTCAGCATGCTGGACAGATGTAATGTAATGTAGAAATGAGATCTGGGCCTTAAAAACAATTCTGTGTCTACAGGATTCTCGAAAACTGAAATAAGTGGCAAGTACCTTGATCACAGGCAGCATGAAAGAGGAGATCTTTGAGAGAAAATTTCAGATAACAAGGGTGAAACTTTTAAAAAGGCAGTCTAAATTTGAAATGCAAGTGAGATGCAATAAATTATTTCATTAATAAATAAATAGGTTTTTTTTAAATGGTCTACTAGCAAATTATAAACCTTTTTCCTTGATAGATCTTTAAATGAAGTTCCTAAATAATTTCTGTGACTCACTCTTAGGGAAAAAATAACATATACAAAGGTCAATGGCAAAATTCTATTCACTTTAAGGGGATCAGAATTACAAATTTATTCACAGCTTTTTTATAAGCATCTGCTAATTATGTTTCATTGAGATGTTTAATCTCTATTTGCTGCTTCCCAGATGGGAACTCATTTACCTGATAACTTGATTTTTTCTGACAGTATCTTGTGTCTTGGAATATTTCTATGAAATGAGGTTGAGGTATAATTGCATATTTTTAATGTATGAAGCAGCACAGATCTTAATATATCTTTAAGATATCAAACATCTTAAATTCATTCAATATTAGTATATTTTTTTCTGACACAATTTCCTTAGAATTGTTAATCCTGAAAATTATCTGTATCATCTGTTCTCACCTTAACAAAGACGTGTCTTTTTCTAACTTTTTAATTCTTCAACTTATGTCCAAGAAATTGCACTGTACTGCAGTCTAAGAATAAATTGCATCATAATAAATTAAAAATAAACCCCTGCTACAATAATACATTGGAAATTTAACTGTCTTTTTATTATAATAGCAAAGAAAATCTTATTTTAGCTATTAGTGAATGCAAATATTTTTTACAACTTTCCAATACTTGCTTCATAGTGATCATGCTATGTGAAAATAGCAGTACATCATGCTATTTACAGAAAACATTGAGAAGAACCAGCTGGTCAATTAGAGAAAAATGCCATCGATCTTTCCGTATAAAAAATATTTTATTCAAGCCAGAACCTCTAACCTGGAACATGCTAATAAACCTTCCAAAATGTACAGGAAGAAAAAAAGTAATTATGTGTAAATACTATTTTCTCTAACACTTTTTTCCTAGGCATGTTCTTTGAAATTGTTTTCTCTGGATATCCCCAAGAGAAGCAAAGTTCTCTTATCTCTATGAAACTGGCTCAACCGTAAGGCTAGAAACTGATTCCTCTGATGTTTACAGTCATTTTTTTCATGGTCTGCTAGAAAAAGGAAACCTGCTACCCCGTTTAGTACGTGGATATTCCTTTCTACGTAGCAATGAAACCTTGTCATGATCAAGATGAGCAATGGTCTGTACTTAAAAAATGGTGACTGACCTCTCAGCCACACTGTTAAAGACTATGCAAAGATTAAAGTTTTCAAGTGGAATTCAGCTGCTGTATATGTGTTATTCCAACTGATGCAGGTATGGTGACAGATGCACCTCTGCAGCTCTGATTTACATTTCAGTTCAGCACTGCAGTACCCAACTGCCTTAATTTAAAAGCATACATAAATTTGTCTTTATAAACTGAAAAGATATGAAAGAGACAGGGATGAGAGCGTCAAACTGACATCTATTTGTAATGAAGCCAAAGGACTGAAGTTCACCATTCCTGAAGTGAAAGATTAATCCATCCATTTCCTCCCCCTGCATTTTTTGTTTAAACCTATCTAGGGAGAACTTAAAGAGTGAGATGATACTAAGTCCATGAAATATGTTACCATGATCATAGAGAATAAGAGAAATACTTTTTGTCATATCATTTTCTGGCTGCAACCTCTGTTTAGCTCTTGTTGGGATGATAAGGTGCTGTTGCTTCTGCTGCTTCTGCAACTGAGAAGTATTATCACCATCTGAGTTGTGTTTCTGGGATCTGTGATGAATTCAAGTCATTTTTTCCACTGGCTGGAAAACTTTGTTGCTCTATAGGAAGTGTCCATCCCACATAAGGGTGAGTATGCAGAAGAAATAAATATGGGCTTCATTGTCTGTAACTCTACCTGGTCCTACTGGGGTTTGGTGGCATTCCCTTCCCACTCCCGCAAAGGATGGAGCTGAGTGCAGCTCAGCTGGAGACAGCACTTACACTCTGATAGTTGGCACGTCCCCTTACTTTAGCACTGAAGTCTTGCAGAGTCATGACTGTACTGGGCTAGCTGGCTACAAGACGGAGAAGTCTGCAGGACTTGCCACATGCCAGTGTACTGGAAAACCATTGCCTCTTTCAAGACCTTGTACGAACTGTGCATGGAAGCTGCTGCAGCTTTCCCTGCAGGACTGGGCTCTCTGGCACTGCTGAGCCCAGCCTGGCTCCACTCTCATGTCCATCCATGGCTCACAGCATGCCACTCACCTGGTTCAGCAGAGGCATCTCAACCACTGTGATAGCTAAGCTGTCTGGCCCAAAAAATAAAACAAATAAGTCTGCTTTACTTCCTAGTTTTCTCTCCTTGCTTGGAAAGAGCGTTAGACTACTACTTGCTCTGTTTCTCTCTTCCATCCAATCTTCTGGCAGACAACGTACCTTTTTTTTCCCACCTACAGTTTACCCTTTTAAAAGCACTCCTCCCAGTGTCATGTTGTTTCCTGAATTTTGGCCTTTATCTCAGGGTACATACTCGGCAGAGGCCAGGAGCCTGGAACAAACCATGAATTCCTTTCCTAACTGGAAAGGTCAAAGCTACCGTTGATACCACCTTTTCTCTTATAATGCCTTTTGGAGCTGGGATCCAGCCCTGCCTACCTTCTCAACCCAAAATATTGACACTGGGACTGATAAGCTGCACAATCATGTGCTGAGTTTGATGAAACATTCGTTAATTTTAGATTCTACTTGCTAAAAAAAAAAGGATCAGGGACCACATAACAACTTTTCCTTCTAAAATTATTCAAATCATCAAAAAAAAATTTATCAACAACAAAGGTACAGCCACCAATTTTCCAGATCCTGGCCACATTTCTGATCTTGGCCATGGTGACTGTAGCACTGTAGCACTGGGGAGGTGAGCTCCGGTACAGCTTCTCTACGTGGCAGGCCTCAGCATAGTAACCCTTACCAGTTGCAAGGCAGGAGGAGGTTTTTACTAATTTTGGGCATATTACCACCACAGGTGTTGCAAATGCAGAAGGTTCTGGAAAAGGGTGATGGGGAAAACATCTAACACAGAAGATGTCAGTCCCAAATTCCTTCTTACTGCAGGAACAGCTACTCTAGAAAAATCCTATCCTTCAGCTCAGTGCTCTTCCTGCATATGCTCCTGGCAATGGTCTTGGTCCCAGTAGATGAACTCCACTGTACTGTAAAAGCTTCTCCCCTTCCTTCCCGTTCTCTCCAGGGAGAGAACACAGGGTGTTAGACAAAGTGGGATTTTTAGTCTGGAAGTGGCTGATGCTGGTGACTTTTCTTTAGATGTGTTTGCAAGGAGACATAAAAAAGGCTTGCTTTTTCTGATCAATATCTGGAAACAGAAGAGTGCACCCATCCCCTCATCCACCTTTACCTCAGCTGCTCGCATTGCAAAGCCAAAGCTCACAGCTTATGTATGAAGAGGTTTGGATTGCATGCTTTCCCTTGCACTTTTGGGTCCCAGTGAATATTCACTATTTATTGCTAATGTATAGTGTGAACTTGTGATGGCTTCCTGTTGAGAAAAATGGTGATATGAGAGTCTGGCATGTCAACTGCTATTCTTAAAGCAAAAGAGTTGATGTTATGTTATCACTATGTAGCAGAGTCATTTCTTTCGAGTACATCTATATGCTGAAGACCAGCTGCTTGTATTTTGTCAGTGTAGCACTGACAAAGATGGTTCCTTTATGGAGACTTGCCTCTCATCATCCTGAGTAGTTTATGGGTTTAGTTGTGAAGATTTTCTGTATTTGCTAGGCTTTGTTAAGTCTCCAGCTCAGCAAGGAGTCCTGCTGCATCTCCTGAGGGCCACAGAATAGAGTCCTGGGTGAGTTTAAGTTGCCAGGGACATCTGGACATCATCTGGTCCCTCTCACCACTCAGAGCAGGGCAGCTTAGATCAGGTTCCCAAGGGCATTCAAGGACCTTGACCTGCCTAGTCCGGCATTCTCCTGAAATAGAGAGTCCAGCATTCAGTCCCACTGATGGGTGAGACAGAGCCATCACAAGGAGTGAGTAGTGGCTTTTCTTTAATCTTTTTTTCCATAATTTTCTTTGAAATATTCTATGCAGAAAGTCTGAATAATTTGAAGAGTCTTACATCCCTTTAAAAATTCCTCACTTATTCTGCGTACAAGGAGAGGAAATAATACTATATATCTATATACACATATTCTATGTAATATATATTTTTATATATTAATATTTATTGGCATGGAAAATTGTTTTGAATTGCCCTTTTATTTGCATTAATTTTTTTAATTACAATTCTTTTACAGTAGGTGTCATAAATGGTCAGTAAGAATAACTAATGAGAAAACAAGCTACCAGATAGCAAAGCAATGAGAATATCAATTGCAATATTAACCTCCAATTAACACTTAAATTTGTTATAATAACTATTATTCTGATTACCAAAATAATTACCAGTTGTATGCTCAAGTTCTAGTCATAAATAATTGTACCTGAAAAGATATATATGTCTTTTAGGAAAAAAAAATTAAGCATACATCAATCCTATATTGAGTAATTAGGGCGAAAAAACAAACAAGATTGGAAAACACATAAAATAGATAAATGTTTTTACTTTTCTTTTTTTTCATTTTAGAAAAAACTTGAAATCCTGATGCTTTTTTTTAAATTCAGAAGAAAAACACTTTTACAAATAGTATTTACTTTATACATATCATATATATCATGTATAATATATTTTCAATATAATATGTGTATGTGATATATGGGTACACAGGTATAGTGTATATCTTACATATATGCTATGGATATGTCTTGTACAATATACGTGTATAACATATATGTGTATGTACACATATATATCCTCTCTGTGTGTATGTTTAAATATCAGAGTCCTGCAGAGTACAAATTTTTAGCTTTCATAATTTTAAAAATAGTAATATGATTAGCAAAATTCAAGTCATTATTGTGCATTTTTGTTGATACTCCCTTGAAAGAAAGTTTATTTCTGGTAAATCACTGTTAGCTGTGGCACTTCAGATTGAAATGAAAGTGTCTTCCCAGTCTCATCAGAAATTTATTATCACAGCAATTTCTGAAGTAATATCATATCCACATAGGACTGAGACACAGATATTGTCTTGAATATCAAATACATATATATTTTTAAAATCATAATCTAGGTTTTTATGTGGCATGCTCTGATAATGGTTTTTGGGCCCCAAACAATTTAGGGCATGTAGTTGAACTTCTTCAAATTCTCAGTTCACATCAAGCAATTAAAAGAAATGATTAATAGAGAAAATCTGATGAGATTTCTTTTTTTTTTTTTTAGAATATAGCTCTTCAGAAAGTGGCAGCAAAAGCAGTGAAACCGAACAGAACTTCAGGATCAGGATGCCTGCAACACACAAAACCCAGCTAAACTTCAAAGTGTAATTTCCTTTCACTTAGTTTCTTATTTGGACTCTGTAATTTAGAATAAATGAAATTTAGATTACAGTAGCTAAATCTCTGTCCTTCATAAGAAAATCAGGGAAAAGTTACGAGATTTTCAAGAAATAAAGGCAGAGAATCAGTGAACAGGAGATACATATACGTACAAAAATTTTAACCGAGTCAGGATTGCAAGACAATGGCCAGGGAGAGAATACATGAACTACAAGGCAGTTTCAGGATGCATGCAATTTTACTGAGCCATTAATATGATCTACCTTCTCTATTTTTGCCACTTCAGCCACATTTTTCAGCCACCATTAACATCACTTCATCACTTTGCATAGAGAATACGGCTGCAGCAGGTGAAAATCGGTAGAATAGAAAGCTCTTTAATGTTAATTGGTCAAAAATTAAGTATGTAAATCACCATGACTTCTGTTCCTTCAAGGATAAAGCAGAACATAAGTTACCTGTTTTCCAATTTTGTATGCCAGTAAGCTGCTATTTTGTTTCACTTAATTTATGATTTGTTTCTTGATTATGAACCTTTGAGAAAGGCTATGAATGTGTGTGAAACACATGGATTATCTTGGAAAGAAAGATGCATTCTGCTTCGGAGAAGAAAAAAAAAAAGATCAAAACAAAAAAGCTGAATTGAGCTAGCTCTGCAATAATTTGGCATTCCAGGACAGGCATCTGAGTATCATGTACAGACTAAACCCACTGCTCAGGCACTGCTCCCTTCCCTTCTGTTTGGTTTTTAGATGATACATAGACGATAAAACCTATTACACTTGTGACTGTGCCACTGCTGGAGACTTAGGTCTGGGATTTCCCTTCAGTCCCAAGTTTGTCACCATTTTCAGCGTGGCATTCTCAGACTTATCCAAAAGTTGGGAGTTAGTAACCTAACTCGTAAGATTTATTAGTCAGCTTTCTCCCTCCCTCCTCTCCTCCCTCTGTCTTACTGCCCCCTCCCACACACACTCACACACGTAAGTAGGAATGATCCCTTTATAATGGGATGAGCTTCTAGCGCCCGTATGTAAAATCAGTGGTTTGGTACTTGCTTTGCTAGATTGTCATAGGGTGTAACTCTCTTCCTTTTTGCCATTTTCTTCACCCTTTGCTATGTTTTAGCTGAGGCTTCTGAGCATCAAATGGAATCCTTCTCCAGATATTTCTGCTGTTGAGAGTAGGACTGGTTATTGAGTAATGGCCTACGCTCACAATCGAATACTTCCCAAGAAGCCAGTAAGTGGCTAATGTACATTGCAGCGGTTTTACCAGTGCAATGTGTAAATGTCAGTCAGCTCAGAAGTTTCTGGTCAGTTTAAACTGGGGACTGCAAAGGTAGTTCTGCTAAGAAACTACCGAGTCTCTGCAAAAACTTCCAGCTTTTACTGGCAATGTTCAGTTTCTTGAGCCCACCCACCACACCAACGTGTTCGAAATGAAGCCATTAACACAATTACAAATAACTTAAAAGTCAAAGAAGTTACCTTGAATAAGACTCAACCTTATTTTGTGGTACTTTGGGATTTAATTAACAAGATTTTCTGACTCAGTAAAATCAGCAGAAAATAAACCCATCAGGGTTAGCCCCTGTGAGAAAACTATTAACCTTTGTTTAAATGAATACCGATTCAGGACCTAAAGTGGTAAACAGGAGCTACAAGTGATTGCTGTGAGCATTAAAGAGTGGAAGTATAGCAGTCATTCTCTACATTTAGAACAAGTAATTTCCATTGTAAGTTCATTCAGTACTAATTGCAAGAGCAGTTACTCAGGCTTCAGTGACGACGGAAATGAATGAGAACAGTTTATGAAAAGCTACATATCGTTTATTTTGGAGCCAGAAGGAAAACAGTCAAAAAGAACTTTTGTCAAAGAACAAAATTATTGAATTTTAAAAAATATTAGATTTGTTTTGATATTTCAGTTTTGGGTGCTGTAATTTTTGCCAGGATTTATGACTAATTGCTCACAAACCTTAGAAACATAAGCAGCTAAAATTGAATATTTCTCTGGGCATGTTATGCATGTGCAGATCAGTGCAAACATTGGTACACTAAACTGACATGTTCAGTGTTTCTTGTTTCTTTGGGTTTTTAGAATCTCTGTCAACACTTCCCTTCTACTAAGCCCTATCATTGTTATTTTCAGTTTGTTTTTTCATGAGTACTAGGAAAAAGAAAACATCAAATGTTTGTTTCCTTAAATAGAAACTTTTACTTAATTGTTGTGGTTTAACCTGGCAGGCAGCCAAATACCACGCAGCCGCTCACTCACTCCCCCCACCCCCAGCGGGACGGGGAGAGAATCGGAAGGGTAAGAGTGAGAAAAACTCGTGGGTTGAGATAAAGACAGTTTAATAGAACAGGGGAAAAAGGGAAAATAATAATGATAATGATAAAATATACAAAATGAGTGATGCACAATGCAATTGCTCACCACCCGCGCTGACCGATAACCAAGTAGCGATCGGTACTTCCTGGATCACGCCTACCCTTCATATACTGAGCATGACGTCACATGGTATGGAATACCCCATTAGCCAGCTGGGCTGGCTGTCCTGATTATGTTCCCTCCCACCTTGTGTACCTAGCTCAGTCAGTAGGCACGGGAGCTGTCCTTGGACTAGGAGGGCACTTAGCAACAACTGAAAACATCAGTGTGTTATCAACATTCTCCTCATACTAAATCCAAAACACAGCACCAGGAAGAAATTTAACCCTACCCCAGCCGAAACCAGGACAGTATCCACCCCTTATTCCATACCTTTTACGTCGTGCTTAGGTCTCACATCTTTTTTTAATACATTTCAATTAACCACCACTATCTTTCTTTATATATACACACATATATATATATATATATATGCACGCACAGATATCATTCCCTTGGTCTATGGACTATCCATCTAAAATGTCCACTGAGTTCATTTAGTCCATGACTTTGGGCTCCATCTGTTATAATAGTCTTTCAGGGCTGAAGAGATGGTGTGCGGTGTTGGGTCGTTGCATCCTGAAGCCAGTTCTATCATCGTTGCACTTCGTTCGGTTTCATCGGAGTTAGTTCATTCTTCACTAATCTGGGTGATTTTCACTGCTGTACCACTGTTATATCATAGAAATAATGATATACAATATCATGTAACAGTTGACATCAGAATTCAGTTCATTGGCTATTTTCACCCAAAATCAAATCCCCTTGAGGTACACACCGGACCTCCCCATCCTTTCGCATCACCCACCAAGTGTACCCAGGTCCTTGAGCAAAAGCAATCCCATGAATGGGTTTTCCCTTGCCAGAGGCAGAGGTAACCCAGACTGTCTTCCCCAGCATATTTCTTATGTGCACGACAGGGACTTTATCTTCATCTACAGTACGTAAGAGTCTTGATTGGGCAGGGCCAGCTCGATTGGCAGATCCCCTGGTATTGACTAACCAGGTGGCCTTTGCTAAATGTGTGTCCCAATGCTTGAATGTCCCACCACCCATTGCTCTCAGCGTAGTCTTTAGCAGCCCGTTGTATCGTTCGATTTTCCCGGAGGCTGGTGCATGGTAGGGGATGTGATAGACCCACTCAATGCCATGCTCTTTGGCCCAGGTGTCTATGAGGATGTTGCGGAAGTGAGTCCCGTTGTCTGACTCAATTCTTTCTGGGGTGCCATGTCACCACAGGACTTGCTTTTCAAGGCCCAGGATGGTGTTCCGGGCAGTGGCATGGGGCACAGGGTATGTTTCCAGCCATCCGGTGGTTGCTTCCACCATGGTGAGCACATAGCGCTTGCCATGCCGGGTTTGTGGGAGCGTGATATAATCAATCTGCCAGGCCTCCCCATATTTATATTTCAGCCATCGTCCTCCATACCAGAGAGGCTTTACTCACTTGGCTTGCTTGATTGCAGCGCACGTTTCACATTCGTGGATAACCTGTGCAATAGCGTCCATGGTTAAGTCCACCCCTCGATCACGAGCCCATCTATATGTTGCATCTCTTCCTTGATGACCTGACGAGTCATGGGCCCACCGAGCTATAAATAATTCACCCTTATGTTGCCAGTCCAAATCCACCTGGGCCACTTCACTTTTAGCAGTCTGGTCCACCTGCTGGTTATTTTGATGTTCCTCAGTGGCCCGACTCTTGGGCACGTGAGCATCTACGTGACGTACTTTTACAACCAGGTTCTCTACCCGGGCAGCAATATCTTGCCACAGTGCGGCAGCCCAGATGGGTTTACCTCTGCGCTGCCAGTTGTTCTGCTTCCACTGCTGCAACCACCCCCACAGGGCATTTGCCACCATCCATGAGTCAGTATAGAGATGAAGTACTGGCCATTTTTCTCGTTCAGCAATGTCCAAGGCCAGCTGGATGGCTTTCACCTCTGCAAATTGGCTCGATTCACCTTCTCCTTCAGCAGTTTCTGCAACTTGGCGTATAGGACTCCATACAGCAGCTTTCCACCTCTGATGTTTTCCCACAAGGCGACAGGACCCATCAGTGAACAGGGCATATTGCTTCTCATTTTCTGGTAGTTTATTATACAGTGGGGCCTCTTCAGCACGCGTCACCTCCTCCTCTGGGGATATGCCAAAATCTTTGCCTTCTGGCCAGTTCGTCATCACCTCCAAGATTCCTGGGCGACTGGGGTTTCCTATTCGGGCCCATTGTGTGATCAGTGCGACCCACTTACTCCACGTAGCATCGGTTGCATGATGTGTAGAGGGGACCCTCCCTTTGAACATCCAGCCCAGCACCGGCAGTCGGGGTGCCAGGAGGAGCTGTGCTTCAGTACCAACCACTTCCAAAGCAGCTCGAACCCCTTCATATGCTGCCAATATCTCCTTCTCAGTTGGAGTGTAGCGGGCCTCGGATCCTCTGTATCCCCAACTCCAGAACCCTAAGGGTCGACCTCGAGTCTCCCCTGGTGCTTTCTGCCAGAGGCTCCAGGTAGGGCCATTCTCCCCGACTGCAGTGTAGAGCACATTCTTCACATCTTGTCCTGCCCGGACTGGCCCAAGGGCCTGAACTATCTCCTGTTTAATTTGTTCAAAGGCTTGTCGTTGCTCAGGGCCCCATTTGAAGTCGTTCTTCTTCCTGGTCACTTGATAGAGAGGGCTTACGATCTGACTGTAATTTGGAATATGCATTCTCCAAAAACCCACAACGCCTAAGAAAGCTTGTGTTTCCTTTTTGCTAGTTGGTGGGGACATGGCTGTTATTTTGTTGATCACATCTGTTGGAATCTGATGACATCCATCTTGCCATTTTATTCCTAAAAACTGGATCTCCTGTGCAGGTCCCTTGACCTTACTTTGTTTTATGGCAAAACCAGATTTCAGAAGGATTTGAACTATTCTCTCCCCTTTCTCAAAAACTTCTTCTGCTGTGTTGCCCCATACGATGATGTCATCAATGTATTGCAGGTGTTCTGGAGCCTCACCCTGTTCCAGTGCGGTGTGGATCAGTCCATGGCAAATGGTAGGGCTGTGTTTCCACCCCTGGGGCAGTCAGTTCCAGGTGTACTGGACGCCCCTTCAAGTGAAAGCAAACTGTGGCCTGCACTCTGCTGCCAAAGGGATGGAGAAGAATGCATTAGCAATGTCAATTGTGGCGTACCACTTGGCTGCCTTTGACTCCAGTTCGTATTGCAGTTCTAGCATGTCCGGCACGGCAGCACTCAGTGTCGGCGTGACTTCGTTCAGGCCACGGTAGTCTACTGTTAGTCTCCACTCTCCATTAGACTTTCGCACTGGCCATATGGGACTGTTAAAGGGTGAGCGAGTCTTGCTGATCACTCCTTGGCTCTCCAGTCGACGAATCAGCTCATGGATGGGGATGAGAGAGTCTCGGTTGGTGGGGTATTGCCGCCGGTGCACTGTTGTGGTAGCGATTGGTACTTGTTGTTCTTCAGCCCTCAGCAACCCCACAACAGAAGGGTCCTCTGAGAGACCAGGCAAGGTGGACAGCTGTTTAATTTCCTCCGTCTCCAGGGCAGCTATACCAAAAGCCCACCGGTACCCTTTTGGGTCCTTGAAATACCCTCTCCTGAGATAGTCTATGCCAAGGATGCACGGAGCCTCTGGGCCAGTCACAATAGGGTGCTTCTGCCACTCATTCCCGGTCAGGCTCACTTATTTAAGTTGCTAAATTAAATGTGAAATAAACTTACATCATTATATCTTGGGATAAGCAAATTTGCAAAGGACAAATTGGTTGTGTTTTGACTGCTTGAATGGAAGGACATTGGAATGTCTTGGAAAAAGCATGCCTATTGTCATTCAGTGAAAAAAAGTGCTAGTAGGAAATAGTTAACCTGTAAAGACAAAGGGACCTGATGAAATTTTAGATATGTAGTACTCTGCTCACCAGTACAAGCAGGAGAGCATTTTGTTGACAAAGGTTGTCCTGAAGTGTCTATTCCAGTTGAAATCAGGGCTGTGAATTGCTCCACTGGAAATCATAGACACTGTGAATTCCTTATGCACTGACTGAAGTAATTTGTTAAGCATTTACCAATGACCTTGGCTCAAACAATCCAGACTTCTTAAGGATGAAACTCTAAATTTATGAAAACAGTCCTAGTTACCAAAACTAGAGGGATCATCCCATTTAAAAGCTGTCATAGGCACCATTCCCTGAATTTGCTGTTTAGGAGAGTGCCTAATGATACAGATTGATGAATTAAAGGCTATATTTTGAGTTGCTGGAGCATGTCCAGAGAAGGGCAACGAAGCTGGTGAAGGGCCTGGAGAACAAGTCTTATGAGGAGCAGCTGAGGGAACCAGGACTGTTTAGTCTGGAGAAGAGGAGGCTGAGGGGAGACCTCATCGCGCTCTACAACTACCTGGAAGGAGGTTGGGTGTTGGGTCTTGGTCTCTTCTCCCAAGTAACTAGTGATAGGATGAGAGGAAATGGCCTCAAGTTGCACCAAGGCAGGTTTAGATTGGATATTAGGAAAAATTTCTTTACTGAAAGAGTGGTCAAGCATTGGAATAGGCTGCCCAGGGAAGTGGTGGAGTCACCATCCCTGGAAGTATTTAAAAGACGTGTAGATGAGGCCCTTAGGGACATGGTTTAGTGGGCATGGTGGTGTTGGGTTGACGGTTGGACTCGATGATCTTAGAGGTCTTTTCCAACTTTAATGATTCTATGATTCTATTCTATGATTCTATGATTTTATCATCAGCAGTTTTCAATTATTGTCTTCAGGACCCCATGTACAAATTTGGTTGAATATCATGGCCAGGTTTTTTTCCACTGAAATAACACTACTGTTGATTCCAGCCAGCTTTTGGATGTGATTCATTCTTTTCTCAAAAACGATGAATCCAAAGTACTGGTGTTTCTGAGGTGATTCAGATACATCCAGGAATCAGACGTCCCATTTACAGGAAGGAAAAGAAAAGTTCTTCCTGGAGCATGGTAGGCTTGAGAAGATTAAATATGTAGCCAGGCATTATTGCAGAGTGAGGAGAAAATCAGAAAATACTCAGATTCCTTTTGAAGCATTTAGTCTGCTCATGATCAAACTTTTCTCTGAAAATTTCAATGTCTTCTAACTTTAGGTGAGATAGAAATAACAGAAGATCTTCATACAATACTTTCAGTTCTGGTTAAAATAAAAAAGTTTAATAGTGGTCTTTTTTCATGATTTAAAAAAAAAATTCTACTCCAGTTTTTAAGTCTAAACTTTTCCCCCTTATTCTCTAAGTATATAGGTGAACGTATCTGTAAATCCTCACTCATTAAGGCTGACAATTAGAACTGAAAGTCACTTGCACAATGGGCATATTTTCTTCTTGGCAAAGAGGACAGATGGACTAATTTTATCATCACGTCACATGACAGTGTTACTGCACCTAAGATTATATGAGTAGCTGCCTGTTCAGAATGCAGATAACCAAAAGGAATTTTAACTTCCTCCATTAACTTTTAAGGGGTGATTAACTCAGGTGATTTACAAGTGGAATGGTATTTCACCATTCCTGGAGATTCAGTCAAAGACAATATGTACTGTGTGATGTCATTTTTTATCTACACAAGCACTTGAAAATGGATGCATTTAGACGAACAATTCAGAAGCTTGTTTTTATCTTTCATACTACCTGACCCAAGGGCAGGATATATCCTTTTTTTCTAACATGCTACTAACATGAGATTTTTTTTTTCCAACTAATTCAACAGTTTGGACTTTTCAGACTGTGATTCAATAAGGGTCTAAAAATATTCCTGAACAGATTTCACTAAATCATATACATGTTCAGTTATGCCTGTTAGTCTCAGTCATCTGTTAGATATGAATGAATGTATTTTGATAGAAAAAATATCTTTAAAGCTAGAAAGACATTATAGGATTTCTTTTGGAAAATAATACTCTGACAGCTATTTTCTAAAACAGCAATGAGAAAAAATAATTTACAATTAGAATGCTGAGCTCTTATAGTTGGCATTGTTGCTGTGACACACAGGAAGGCCCCTGAGATTAATTATCTACTGTAAAATACCACTGTGTTGCTTTGTGCTTCTTTTGCTCCTTAAATAACTGGGTTTAAAAACATAGTAACTGACCAGATTTTCTTTTAGGTACCTAGACAGCTCCATGTAGTATTCTTCAGTTAATTTGGTAGCTTGTCTTTAGCAATTCACTTGTAAGTACCTGTTCTTTAAGATTACTGAAGTGTACTTTTTTTGATTAACAGCTCGAACCTGTGGATTCTCACTATGAGCCAAATTACCATAACTGTATTATCCCCTTATAGCATGAGTCACCAAAGCATGTGCCATTCATGTGTCCAAATCATTCTGTCAGGCATTCAAATTTGAAATATCTGAACTTCAGTTTGCTGTATTTCATATTATCTTTTGAATTCATCATTCTTGCTAGGTATTTCCTCCATCTATTTAATTTTTTTACTTATTGAGTTATTCTACATAAATTATTAATACAGTAATTTTGCTATGGAAATTCAGACAAAGGGCATACCAGGGAAGATAAAAAGAGTATCTGGCTTTGGGAATGGGCAATGGGAATGGAAATCTTTTATTTGCTAAAACACTAATGTAAATTATGTACAACATAGTCAGGAAAATGTTTTGATCTAGAATTGTCCTGAATGTGAAAGGTTCCTGAATCTGTGGAAAGCCTCATTTTCTTCAAATTAATTCTGCCTAACCATAGGACAAACACTGCATTTTGTGGTCAAGTTCATCCCTGGGTTTAAGGAGAAGAGGGCAAGAAAAAGGGAAAGATTTTTTGAGTCCTCCACTGAATGCTACTCAGTTGAAACTAGGGATATAGCACAACACTATTTGTAACTGCATGATATAGTAATAAGCTTATTAAGTAGCTCAGAATATGCTACTATTAATATTTATTCTTTCAAATAAATGTGGAGCTTTTTCTGTTGTATAAAGAGATTCTGCCGTATAAAGAGATTCTTCTTGCAATTTTTTGGTTCTACCTGGAAAAGAAATGTAGCAATCTCCTGGGGTTTTCTTTGGATTTAAAGAAAGCCCTAAGGTTTCCTTTGGATTTAAAGAAAACCCTAAGGTCTCCTTTGAAGGGGAATTCTTGGAGACTGGCTGGTATTCAGTGAATTTCAGAGTGCAGGGTTTAAACTGACAATCTTGTAAGAAGGGGAGCTGTTAACTCACATGCTTTCCCTGAATAGATCATAGTCCAACAGATGAGTGATTGAATGTTTTTACTTTAGATATTGTTCATATATTGCAACCATAGTTAGTCTGGCAGGTTTAGGTACCCAGTTAATATCAGTAGAGCATTTCATTCATTTCCATATGCACTTAAATTCCGTATTTTAATTCTATGAGTTTATTTTTATATTCTGATGGTAATTATGTTAGGGATCCCTCTGAGTAAAAAATACTATTGTATTTCTCTTAATGACTACCTATATCATCAGTGTATCCAAAAAGTGTAATATTATCTATACTTTTCTGAGAATCATTAAAGAACAGGTTCTGAAAAAAATAAATTGTTTCATAAAAATGTTATACCTTGCATATTTGGAATACTGATTTATGCAGAAGAATTTCTTACAGTCTTGAAGAAGGCAGGGCCAAAATTTGTAGCCTTGATAAGGTAGATCTTTCACTGTCTTATTTGACTGCCCCAGAACAAGTAATTCACAGTTTTCAAGGCATAATCCCATGGGTCTTCCGTAGGACAGTAAATATTTACTCTTCTCTTCAGAAACTATGTTGCACTGGCTAAGCAGAGAAGGTTGCCTCATGGAGGGACAATAACAGTGAGGGAGCAGGAGGAAACGGTGCAGTTAAGATACTCATAAGTGCTTGATAAAGATGGTGGGTAACAAGGTTATGAAGTTTGCAGTGAAAAAATCACCCTCATGACAGTCCTAACTAAAACTGATTCTGAAGAACTGCATCAGGATCTTATGATGTTGAATAAAAATTGCAAATGAAATTCTATATCCACATAAGAAAAATAAAACATGGGAGCACAGACAACAACATACACACACCATTATGGTTCAAAAGTAGCTACTACTGTTGTTCGAAAAGCGGATTCTTGTCTGGCGTGCAAGTAACCAATTCCACATGCTCAGGAGAGATATTGTTTTGCTCAGGCCTGGGTGCTCGGTGGACACCTGGTCTAATCATCTTTCTGTTTATAGCCATGCTTCTCATACATTTTTTAAGATTCTCTTCTACATATTCATTAAATTTCCAAGAACTAATTATAATATTACATCATCCTAGACACATGCGCACTGAAGTCTTTGGGGTCTTTTTGAGGGTCTCAAGTGGTCTCTGGTGGTCGGCAGGGCAGTGAACTCTTCGTGAACCTGTTCTTTTCTTCCCTTATAAGGTCGAGGTTTGTCTCCAAGCCATGTCTGGATCACGTTCATTTATGGTTCTTAATTTTAAGGTTAATCTTTACTAGAGTCTAATAATACTACACATCTGCAAACACAATACCTAATTTTTAAGCATCAAATCTTCATTGTTTTAAAATTACAGAAACGAACAGAACAGTATGCAATGTTCGAAATTACAAAAACGAACAAACTATACCTACTACATCACTACTGCTTAGGAAGAAGATCTTAATCATTGAGGATATCACCTCACTGCTCACAGGGTGTTCAAAATCATTACTGAGAACAACACAGAAAATAGCGGTATCGCACTGTATAAATTCATTGCCACCACATCTTGTGTAGTGCTTGCAGTTCTTGATTGCCCAACTTTGCCATTGTCCAGGACTACAGAGAAGACAACAAGAGGGGTCAGAAGTATACAGTGCTTTCCACAGAAGAGAAGAAATCAGTTGCAATGCTTCTGTCTAAACAGCAGAAAACTGAGGGATATCATAAAACCATGAACAATATAGAGAAAGTGAGTAAGGAGTAATTACTCACTTTCTGCTTAGATGGTCCTTAAACCATTGAATAACAGAAGCTAAGTCATACCAAAAGGATGACTGAGTTATCTTTTTCTCCTTTTCTTAAACTCTAATTAAACCAGGATGTGCTACTTAGACCTTTGATGTGAGAATCACTATACTTCTCACAGGCTGCAATCTTTCAGGATAAACCTGTTCCAGCACAGGCTGTCCAAGGGCTGTGTTCCTTTACAGAATATCCACCTGCGCAGTGGGGTTCTCCAGGGGCTGCAGTGTGGATACCCACTCCACCACGGATCCTCTCCAGAGCCTGCAGGGAAACACCTACTCCACCAGGGAAATCTCTGCTGGGGAACCTGGAGCACCTCCTCCCCTCCTCCTGCTCTCCCTTCAGGGCTCACAGGGCTGTTTCTCACACTTTTTCCCTCACACCTCACTGTCTTTACTCACTGAGGCTGCCCCTGCAGCCCCCCGCCACTACCAAAACCTTGACACCTGCACTCAATAAAATTATTTACTTTCCAAGTACCTGAGGTCAGAATTGTTTAAAAACACTCCTTACATCCTTTGCATTGGATCTGAAAAGTTGACTGAAAAGTTCATATCTTACAATTTTTAAATAATGAAAACTTTGTAACTCAATATAGAAATCTCCTAGTTTGCTTTTTGCAAGCATCCTGGCCTGTATCAGAAAAAGTGTGGCCAGCAGGACTAGGGAAGTGATCGTGCCCCTGTACTCGCACCTCGAATACTGTGTTCAGTTTTGGGCCCCTGCTACAAGAAGGACATGGAGGTGCTGGAGCGTGTCCAGAGAAGGTCAACGAAGCTGGTGAAGGGTCTGGAGCACAAGTCTTATGAGGAGCGGCTGAGGGAACTGGGGTTGTTTAGCCTGCAGAAGAGGAGGCTCAGGGGAGACCTTATCACTCTTTACAACTACCTGAAAAGAGGTTGTAGCGAGGTGGGTGTTGGTCTCTTCTCCCAAGTAACTAGTGATAGGATGAGAGGAAATGGCCTCAAGTTGCACCAAGGCAGGTTTAGACTGGATATTAGGAAAAATTTCTTTACTGAAAGAGTGGTCAAGCATTGGAACAGGCTGCCCAGGGAAGTGGTTGAGTGTCATGGTTTAACCTGGCAGACAGCCAAATACCACGCAGCCGCTCACTCACTCCTCCCACCCCCCCAGTGGGACGGGGAGAGAATTGGAAGGGTAAGAGTGAGAAAAACTCGTGGGTGGAGATAAAGACAGTTTAATAGAACAGAAAGGGGAAAATAATAATAATAATGATAGAATATACAAAATAAGTGATGCACAATGCAATTGCTCACCCCCCACACTGACCGATAACCAAGTAGCGATCGGTACTTCCTGAATCACGCCTACCCTTCATATACTGAGCATGACGTCACATGGTATGGAATACCCCATTAGCCAGCTGGGCTGGCTGTCCTGATTATGTTCCCTCCCACCTTGTGTACCTAGCTCAGTCAGTAGGCACGGGAGCTGTCCTTGGACTAGGAGGGCACTTAGCAACAACTGAAAACATCAGTGTGTTATCAACATTCTCCTCATACTAAATCCAAAACACAGCACTAGGAAGAAATTTAACCCTATCCAGCTAAAACCAGGACATTGAGTCACCATCCCTGGAAGTATTTAGAAGACGTGTAGGTGAGGCGCTTTGGGACATGGTTTAGTGGGCATGCTGGTGTTGGGTTGACGGTTGGACTCAGTGATGTTAGAGGCCTTTTCCAACTTTAATGATTCTATGATTCTATGAATAATCCGTGCCTCTTATAAAATACTACATATTACTTTACAGATTCCCCCCCCCTTTTGTTGTACCCATCTCTTTGACTGTATTTTTTTGTAATTTTGTTGGCCCAAAATTTTTAGCTTTTCAGCAACATGGAACATTCTTTTCAAATATTCCCTCCCATCTGTATGATGTAGTCTAATCTCATGTTTTATTGAGCAATTATGTCAATTGAGCAATAATGGCACAGAATAAAGTAGCTAAAAGATATTCAGATATCACTTTTCAACCTTTCTTCTCAGTATTGGCCGTATTATGTTCTTTAGCTGACATGGTAAAATACGGTAAATCTTTACAATCATTTAAATTTTAAAAATACCAGAGTCCTGGCTTCTGCTGAAGCCATGATGATTTTTCTACAGTTTCCTTTTAAACCACAATTTTAATCTATATATGTTCTTCAGAGATAACCATCTCTTTCATGACCTTTGGGTGACAAATGGCACTCAATTTTTTTCAGAACTTGAAAAAAAATTTCTAAAAATGCATATTCACACAGAAGTCTTCACTAGAACTTCTAACTTCCTCCCTCCAATGTTTCATTCATTCTTTCAGCGCAGATGTGTCTGAATACTGTCTCAATGCTCGAGGACTGATCACAAGTCAGAAGAAAAATTAAGTGCTTCACTAATTATAAATATCAGTGATATGAAGATCTCAGTGGCCTAAAATTCCATATAAAGTCTTCCATTATTTCAAGTAATAAGCCAATTAACACACTATTATTCATGAATAATGCATGAGAAGAAAAATAGAAAGCATTACTAACTTTGAAGAGCTTGCTTGCTCTAGTCAAAGATCTTTTTTAAAGATCAGTTACTGTACATCAATACTTTTTTAGATCAAATACCACCATCAGCTACATGAAGCTCTCCAGTAAGGGCCAGAGCTAGTAAGTTACAACAGTGAACAGCCTGATCAAGAGATGTTTGATGGAAGTTCAACATTCTCTTTATGTTGTGTAACACTGCATTAAAGAAAAACACTAACTGAATATAAGCTTGGACTCCAGCACTGGTGTACAATTAGGTTTTTTATATTGTACTCTTTGTGTTTTCCTTCTCAGAGCCTTAGGTGGCTTTTGGATGATCAGGAGTAGCTCAGTGCAGAGTTGTTCTTGCATCTTGCCAGCAGTAAGTGAGCCTCTTATATACCATATCTCAGGAAAGAACAAACTGAAAAATACATGCTGTGATTTCTTGTTTTACCATAATACGTAACATATGCCCTCTTTGTTGTTTCTAGTTTCCTTTATTGACAGTTTTAATTTCAGTGCATTTCCTGCCAAAATGAAAGTCATATTTTATGTTCATTATGTGCTAGAGCTATGACAATTTAGAGGCACAAAGAAACATCTGGTAAATAAAGAGAAGATCAACTAAGAAACTGGTATTACCCCTACATGGCAAGAAAGTAATGTGCACAGAAGTTGCCTGGTCAGGACACAAATTTTCTATCTGAAAAGAACATATCATAAGGTAAGAACAGCTTTTATCCAGCTCACAGAGACCAACATTTGTTACACAGCAGACTGACTTTTTCCTCTGCAATCAGGCTTGATTTTCTCGAACTTTTCCTTGGAGAGGTAACAAAAAAAAAATCAGTTTTCTCTTTTTCACTGCTATAACTTTTGTGGTTCTTGAATACTTTTGGGAAGAAAGTGTTTTGACATTCCTGTACCTGGTTCATCCTCAAGTCCTGTGGAAGTTCTACTATTTTCTGATACTTTTACAAAATTTTAACAAAGATGCAGCTATGAACTATGTCACTACAAACACCAATCCTCTTTAACTTTTAATTTAACTCTGTCTAAATTCTGTATCAGTTCAGAGAAATCCCGAATGTTTGAATTTTTTCTAAGATTGTTGATTCAGTGAAATTATAGCTATGTGCTTAGCATATAGGGTGTCTCACTGGAGCTGGAACAACCAGCTTTTTCTGAATCAGCATCTTCTTCTCAAAGGTAAAGATTGAAAGCACAGAATAATTCATGCTGGAAGGGACTTCAGGAGGTCATATATTGCAGTCCCCTGCTCATGAAAGTCATAGAGTAAGGCTGCAAACCAAACTTCCTGTATTTTGAGGACTGTTTGACCTAAATCCTGTGTTGGGGTTTCAGTGTTGTTCTTGGCATTTCTTTTTACCCAGTATTCTCCAATGTTTGAAAATTCTCCTAACTGATCAGTTTTAAAGATTCATTAATATTTTCTTTGGATGACGGAAGAACTTATTTCGAACTATGACATGTTTTTTAATTCCTACAAATAATAAGAAAAATGTACGCAGAAAAAAAGGAAATTACTCACGTTAAAAATAAATGAGATTAGAGTAACACAGAAAAGAAATTCTTTCTCTACTGCACACACATCTGCATACGTACCTTCCTAAAGCACAGTCAAAAATTTCAGAGCCTAATGAAAATGAAAATTAAATTAGAGGTACCTAAATAACGCTGTGCAACTGAAATTAATATTTTTTTCAAATATTCATTTCATAATCTATCATACAATACAGCTTCTTGTACATCAATATATTGTGTAGTCTTCCAATGGGGGAGGGACAGCTGCTGGGTAATTTCCAGAGCTTCTCTGACTTCTTTTCACAGGCTTGCTCCTTCCAGTTAGACTACAAGCCAAATCTGGCCCTATTCTGAACTTCTTTCTCTCCCTTCCCTCTCCATCCACCCACAAAGTCCAGCAGGGTCACTAGGAGCTTCTGGGGAAAAAAGCTAAATTTCATCATAATGCCTAGACTATGAAAGAAGTCAAAGACCTCGTCAAACCCTGGTGAGAAAGAGTAGTGAAAGCTACATTGCCAAGTTAAATACAGGAAAGCTTCCAGAGGGAGACAGTGGGAACAATGCAAGAATTTAGCTAAAGCAAGGATTGAAAGCATAGGAGAAGAGAAGATAATTAAAAATCTCAGAGCTAACCTATTTCGTTAGCTCTTCTATTATGGTCTCTGTGGAGCATCTCTGTAAAGGCTGAGATAAGCATTTCATGGATCTGTGTAGTACCCATGGGGTTTTGACAGCAAAATGACAGCAAGAAAAAGAAGTTTTATGAACTATGGGAAATTTTTTTAGTATTAAATTACAGGATAGGTAAAGAGGGATTGTAGAAATGGAGCCTTGAGCTATGAGAATATTAGTGCACCAAATAGTGGCCTTGTATGTCACTAGGCTCCCTATGAGTTTACCCACACTGAAGCTCTCTGCAAAGCACATTATTTTGCAGTGAGGATATCAAGCAGCAGCACACTTTGTCTCAGAGCTCAGTGATGTACTGACATAGCAGTGATGTTGCAAGCCAGTAAAGCTTTGCACTGCTACTCTTACCTCGGGTAGCCAGAAGCAGTTCCAGACGTGTTTTGCCAACTGAGACAGTACTCATCAACAATTATTTCCACTTTGTTCTGCATTGTCTGAGCCCTCTATAAGTTCTGTCTCACTCTGCTGAAATAATGACCCTTAAGCATATGACATCTTAAAAGTAACTCACATGTTGCTTTTAACTTTTCCTGGTTTATATGTACGTTGCCAACCCAGTACAGAATGTCTTTGCCTGATTTATATATAAGTTCAGAACAACATGTATACATTCTTGTGAAATATTTCACACAGTCCTTGTTTATTTATTAAACATTGTAGATGTTTATAATGAGACATTATTTCAGTCTGTTTTACCAGAATAACTGTAGCACTCCTAATTACATCTACCTGAATATTACCATTTGCATCACTACCATCGGGTGTGACCAAAGGAATGATATATGTGTCACTTCATCTGAAATGCATAAAACCATAGCCACACAAACCTTTGAGTCCAAAACGCATGGCAGTTCTCTCTTCTCCTATATAAAAAAAGGAATAAATAAGAAAAAGAAGGATAGGATTTTCCCCTGGAGACCAGGGGGAAAGACAGGAGCAAAGAGAACTTACCCTTGGTGGAAGATCAGGTCGGACAATACTGAAGCAAATTGAACCTATATAAGTCCTTGATGGGATGCACCCACGAGTGCTGAGGGAGCTGACTGAAGTCATTAAAATCATAAGTAAATGAAGTAGATGTTTGATACCGAGCTTTTTTTTCTTTCTTTCTACTCCACACCCCCCACTACCCGATTCCAGAGATTACAGCAATTAGCAGTTAAGATCTTCTTTATGCTTTTCCATTCCACTAAACAGTAACATTTCTGAGTGTCCTATGGAGAAGTAGTGACTTAGACATCAACTGAAAGATCAACTGGTTCCTTAATGATGACTGGTTTTGATTCTACCACATGACTTACACTGTGTTTTAAAGCTACAAGGTTATTTTCTCCTATCAATTACTGTACTGAAAAATCCAGTAGTGCTCCAGTGGATGGTAAAGTTTAAACTTTTTAAAGATGTTTTACTTTTTCAAGGATTGTCAGTGAGCCACAGGGAACAGCTGTGTGACTCTACACCCCCTCCGGATCTATAATGTTCTTGCTCCCCAAAGACTCCTTGCTTCTGTTGCAGCTATATGTCTAGACCCATGGAAAGTCAGAGATGCAGAGAGGCTGACACAAAGACAGCAGGTCCTTGGCAAGGCAAGGCCTGGAGAGAATAAGTATGATCTCAGCCTGTGGTGCAGTAGTGATTAGCAGAAAATATTCCTTTCACAATGCAACATTAGAATTAGAAGGAAATACTTTGGCTGAGTGAAAATCCTCTTAAAAACGCATTCTTTTTCCCCACCTCACCCTGACCATTTCTGAAGTACCTGCTAGGTTTCTAGTGGTAGATATAATAGGAATACGCTCCTATAGAGCCAAGAGCAAAATACCATTTGGAATTCTAGCTGGGAATATATTTGAGAAATGAATTGTGTCTTGGGTGATTTCTTTATTTATTCATTTATTTTTAGATAAAGTGTGAAAGAGAAATATATAGTGCTAATTGTCTGAAATGTGTTCTATAGGGAGTATTTCAAGAAATGCGCAAAATTAAGGAAATTTACAACTGAAAATCTAGACTAGAGGTTCCTGACCTTTGGTTTGGAGACAAAGTTGCTTACAACATCTTTTGAAGTTGTTAACAGCCGCTGGACATTAGGATGAGAAATAGACTATGATTGCTGTAAGATACATTTACACTTCAGTTTTCCTTCATGTTTTAAAGGAAGGCAATGGGCTGAACTGGTCGTTGCTAAATTGCATACATTTCCACACAAGTTAATGATGATGGCCATTTCAATCACATGATGGAAGTCTCCTTATATTGTTCTACAGTCATCCACTTGTATACCTTGTAATGTTATTACACCAGGAATTATTGTGGATACTCTGGAAACTTTATCTTACTGCTACTACCATGTCTTCTGGTATCATTTTGCCCATTGCTTCTTATGTCATTGCTTCTGTTCTTGCTGTGCAAACCATACAAATCTCCTCTGAGAGAGCACCAGTGTCCTGGTTTCAGCTGGGAGAGAGTTAATTTTCTTTCATAGTCATATGAAAGTCTATAGCACATTCAGGTTCATGTTGGCTAACTGGATTCTTACTAACCATGCTCACCTGCAGCAAAACACTGTGTCCTGGTTTCAGCTGGGATACAGTAAATTTTCTTCCTAGTAGCTGGTATAGTCCTGTGTTTTGGATTTAGTATGAGAATAATGTTGATAACACACTGATGTTTTAGTTGCTGCTAAGTAGTGTTTACATAGTCAAGGACTTTTCAGCTTCCCATGCTCTGCCAGGTGCACGAGAAGCTGGGAGGGGGCACAGCCAGGACAGCTGACCCAACTGGCCAACAGGGTATTCCAAACCATATGACATCATGCTCAGTATATAAACTAGGAGGCATGGTCCGGGAAGGGGGGATCGCAGCTTGGGAACTGGCTGGGCATCGGTCAGTGGGTGGAGAGCAATTGCATCGAGCATCACTTGCCTTGTATATTCTATTATTACTGTTATTATTATCATTACTACTACTATTTTACTTTATTTTGTTTCATTGTTAAACTGTTCTTATCTCAAACTACATGTTTTCTCACTTTTAGCCTCCCGATTCTCTCCCCCATCCCACCGGAGAGGGGGGAGTGAGTGAGCGGCTGCTTGGTGTTCAGTTACTGGCTGGGGTTAAACCACAACAGTACTTTTTGGCGCCCAACATGGGGCTCGAAGGGTTTGAGATAACAACAGATTAACTAGAGCGTATTAAGGAATTTATATCTGTTAACAGTTGGCAGTCACAATATTGATTCATCCGTTCTCGATATTAGTTTATCTGATCTGCACCATGCTCTTGTTTTTGCTGTGCATGTTAAAGATTGGTGTTGGGTTTTGCAGTTTGCTGTGCTCTGCAGTGATTAGTGATGTTTTGCCAGGGAGATTTGTTATTAAAACAGTGGCCTTGGGCATTATCTGATATTTGGGTTTTGTAATGAAGCCTTTACTGTACTTTGGGTACCACCTCATGGAGACAATTAGCAATTATACCTCTTCCTCTGAGAGTTTTTTTATGGAGGAAATAGAGAATGACACTTTCACTACCTTCCTCTATGATGTCGTCTCCTTTGTTGAAATAACTTGTCAGTATCTTGAACATCCTTGGGTAGTTAAGATACATCTATTGGTATTTCTTGGGAATATTGTTTCGGTTTTGTCCAAGGTTAGTAAGCAATTTAAGAATATCATCCAGAGATCTGCCCCAAGGCTGGATAGTTATGAGTGCAGGGTAAGTGGAATAGCATAGGCAAATACCTAGGATGGTGGGCACCCCCAGTGTTTTGGAACTTCATCCCTGAACAAGTGCAGAATCCTGAAAAATTAGTAGAATATTTGGAAAAAGTATGCTGTCACCCTGGCAATTCTAGGGAGACACAAATCACTGCAATGTGCTGGAGCCTGGCCCATGCCTACCAAGCCCTGTTTAACACCACTCAGAACCCTCAAGGGGAAGAAAAGGTCTCTGGATCTGATGACAAAACAACAGGCACTGCGGCTACCCCAACCCCCACGGCAGGCCCTGCGGCTACCCCAACCCCTGCAACAGAGAACCAACCAATGCCGGTATCAGTCGCCCCTATACAAAAGAAGAAATACATAAGAAAATCAGCTCATTTAGTAAGGGATGAAGGTAAACCAGGGCCATCATGAAAACAGGAGGAGGAGGCAGAACCCGTAAAATGAGATGGTAACCACCCAATCCCTATCCCTGAGTGAGTTGCGAGATATATGCGAAAAGACTTCAGTCCTCGTCCAGGCAAGCACATTGTCACTTGGCTGCTCCGATGCTGGGATAATGGGGCCAGTAGCCTGGAATTAGAGGGTAGGGAAGCCAAGCAGCTGGGATCCCTTTCCAGGGAAGAGGGCATTGACAAAGTGGTTGGACAAAGGGCACAAGTCCTCAGCCTCTGGAGGCAACTCCTGTCAGGCGTGAAGGAAAGGTATCCCTTCAAGGAAGATGTTATATGTCACCCAGGCAAGTGGAGCACCATGGAGAGAGGTATCCGGTACCTGAGGGAATTAGCCATGCTAGAAGTGATTTATCATGACCTGAACAATGAGCAATTACCCAAAGATCCAGATGAAGTCAAATGCACCCGAGCCACGTGGCGGAAGTTTGTACGGAATGCACCAGCATCACATGCAAATTCAATGGCAGTAATGACCTGGAAAGATGGAGAGGAACAAACAGTGGATGAATTGGCTGGCCAACTCCGGCAATAGGAAGCAAATCTCTCTTCCTCCCTGATTCTCTGCCCATCCCACCGGGGGTGGGGGGAGGAGTGTGCAAGTGGCTGTATGGTGTTTAGTTGCTGGCTAGGGTTAAACCACGACAACCAGACAAGCCTGGATATGAAAATCCCACTGCTATTATGGCTGGAGGTCAGACGCTTGCTGGCCTATGGGATCCTAACCAGGTGAGCAGCTGGTATGACCTACACAGTACTAGATTCATGGTGTTGCCTGTGGCTGAGACGAATCTATGCATGGTGAAATGGAAGTTTTATACCTGAGAGATTAATTTTGACAATTTCGTTGCTCTCTGTAGTGTGTGGGACAAGTGCGATCTGTCATCCTGGCATGTCGCTCCCTATGGCAGCATCTTGCACTCTACGTGGCTTTCTTTGGTTGTAGCACCATGAGGTCTGTAAGATGCCGGTAACGGTAAGAGTGCTTGGTGTGTGCATCTATGGCTGGGCACAGAGTTCTTCTAAGGGCCACTTTTTGTTCATTTTCTCCGGAAGCACTCATAGAAATTCTTTGCCAGGTTTGCTCTGAGCTAGTAAGGAACAAGTTGTGATACATTAGGTTGCTCTGACAAGCACTGTCAAGTAGCCAGGGAAGGGAGGTGTGAGAAATTAATGCACTGTCCCTGGAACGTGTTCCCTTGCCCGCTTCATTGTGTTTGACCCCGGATTTCAATGGAGATGTGAAAAATCAATGTGCTGTCACTGGAATGTGGTCCCTTGTCCACTTTTTTGTGTTTGACCCCAGATTTCAATGTTGGTCCAGAGTGCAGACTGTCTTCATTTGCTCATAATACCTAGTGTATTTGTGGACAATGCACTGATGTCTTTCCAGATGAAGTTTTGGGTGACCTCATTATGATATGAGTACATTAGACAAGTTTTCCTGGCCACTGGTTGTTGTCCTTGACCTTCATTGAACTAGCTTTCATTTTCCTGAAACAACACTCTTCTATGTTTCTGTCAGAAGTTACTCATGTATTACTCTCCATGTGTTCCTACTGGGAAATTCTCCAGACAGCAACTCTTTTTCCAGCACAATCAGACCAAAAATTCAATTTATTCCAGTCCCCAGGTTATCCTTCTGTGCTCCTAAGAATGGGATTACAACATCTTCTTTTTCTTGGGTAGCAGCTGTAAGGAGTAACAAAACGCACTGCAGGACCAAATACTGAAACAGTTGTTTCCCAGCATGCAAGACCTGAGTTCTTCTAGCTTTTTGAAGCCTTGGGCTCGCTAGGTTAAAAGAAATTTTGGAAAAAAACATTGCAGGGCTCAGGTAGCAAAGGAGGACTGGAGTTTGCAGGCTGTTAGTCCATTATATTCTGTGGAGAGTGGCATGTAAACCAAGGTGTCCTCTCCTACATTTTTTTTTTTTAATGTGACTGGAAAGTAGGGTTTTGTGCAACTTTCTTCCCTAGCACGTGACACATGCAATATGGGTCATCAGATAATAAGATACCCTGAGTAACTCAGGTACCATTGCTCAGTACACTTTGCAATATCCCAGTTGAAGTTGGAAAATGTTAATTCAGATAACCGAGATTGTAAAATCACACAAAAGATACAGGAGAATCAAAGATGTGAAATAAAATTATCAACAATAAAACAGAATAGACTCCAGAGCAGATAATTTTAATAAGTGAAGATACATTTTTCAGAGGTACAGAGAATTCGAAGAGAACCATCAGGATTCCTCAAAAATTTTACAGAATTATTGCATTAAAATTTGAAACTTCACTGGTGCAGAATGAGCTAATTGGTACTGTAATTTATGGTACATGGCAGATTTCCCATACTATGACATACAGTTAAAATATTATTGGGATTTTTATAAAATAGTAAAATGAGGAAACACAACTGGCTAAGAGGATTGTCTAAATGAAATTGTATTTAGTGAAGAGCAGCATTCACTGAGATTTACACTTAAAGGATTTAGGCAGAATCACTGATTTTTAACTGTCTGTTTCAAAGTATGATTCATGTAGTAGTCTGTGGAGACAGTATGGGGGGGCGTAGCCTTTCTGCTGGAAAAGAAAGGTCACTACAACTCTTCAATGACAAATGTAATTGGACAACACAGTGGAGACACTGATGTGTGGCTGTCGATGGGTTTAAGTTTGACTAGGTGATCTATGATGTCTCCATGAAATCAAACTCTTAGCAAATGTCTAATGGTGCAATACAAAATAATGCCCCTCGAAAGAGTTGTGAGCTGAGCATGTTCTTGGACCTTCTACAACCTATGAGAGTGATAGGACTGAAATGGCTTCAAAAAAAAAAAGCAAGATAATTGTCTCAGTGGTTTTTATTTTTGTGCTATTGTGCTATTTTTATTTAACTGAACCCACAGTTGTTACAAGGGGCCAGCTACTATAAAAAAAATCAAGAAGTTATTTGAAGCTATCATGCCTTTTAAGCGGAAGTGTTTCAAAACTGTTCAGAACAAGGAAATATTGTAGCTGTTTTCAAACCTTGTTCTAAACAGGCCAGAGCACAGAGATGTACTGAAAATGCTAGTGCTGGCAGGAGGCTCTGGCAGTGGCATCAAGCAGATTTGGCACTACCTGTTTTGACGACATTCAGCCTTCTGCATGCTTAATGTCTGTATGAATGCATGTGGAGAAGTACCTCTTTAAGGAGTCACGACTCCCCTAAGTCTCCCACATTCCCTGAGTGTTCCCATCTGAACCATTTCATATCCATACGGCAGAGAAGCAGCTTTCTTTCAGATAAGAGCGCAGAATATATTTGAAATTCTGGAAAAGAGGCTGTTTCAACCTATCCCAGCTGTCAAGCCAAAACAATGAGAAAACAATGCAGAATTTCGAAGAGTTTTGATACTCATCCAGAAACCATGGCAGCTGGGTTATCAGTAAAGCACAGCAACAGAATTACCTTTTATAGTACTCTTCTGTACTTGATGTAAGGCCCTGAATATTTGCTATGAAACAAACCCAGTACTTTGCCAGTAGCAAATATCTGCTTTGAAGTTTCTGTAAAAATAGAGACTTAGTCTGACAATGGTTGGCAAGTGGCTGTCTTATCTCATAATACCTGCAGTTAAGACTAAGAGGATTGCAATTTCCAGTTTCAGTGACATAGTAGATGTTTTTTATTTGAAGGATGACTGTAGACTTCAGAAAACTCATCTAACATAAATAATAGTAAAATTACTGTAAAATTAGAAATATCTTAACACCTAAGTGGAAATGTTTGAGGCAAACTAATCTAAAATCTGTGTCTCCTTCACACCACAAAACAGGTAAAGGTAGGATAAAAGTGAGAGGAATTCTAGTACGTACTCCTATGTAAAAGGAAAATAAATTATCTTACACTGTTTTGGTTTGGTTTTCTTTTTTAAAATTTGAAGCAAGAAAGTAAGACTCCTTACGTGCCAGATATGCAGGATTTTCCACAGACCTTATTTGCTTTTACTCAAGCATACTTCTCCTGAATTAATGTGGCTTTGTCAGAATAACAGGCACAAGATCTTCTATTCAATGAAGAGTTTTTCCTAGTATGTTTTAAAGTTCTGAAACCCAATAAAGCTACTCACAACACCACATGCCATAGGCTGGGCAGCCCTCAGGTTTCTCCTTATAGCCATTGATGTCAT
Organism: Calonectris borealis; assembly: GCF_964195595.1. Classification (NCBI taxonomy): domain Eukaryota; kingdom Metazoa; phylum Chordata; class Aves; order Procellariiformes; family Procellariidae; genus Calonectris; species Calonectris borealis. Next base: position 82,141,881 of record NC_134313.1, on the reverse strand, counting down.
GGCTTTATGCACCACCATCATTGACACATTTTTCCAATGTGGTTTGGTTGGAAGAAGCAGGAGTCATTAACTGAATAATCAGTTTTGCATGGAAACAATATAACATGTTCCACAGTCCAAACTGATCTATATGCAATATAGAACTCCAGTATTCAAAATCCATGATTTGAGAGTATTTACCAGTATGGTGAAATTCTTCATCCTGTCTTCCTGTATAACTGAATCTTTGCATTTCAAATTTATTGCAATGCATGGTTACAAGAAGTCTTTCTATTGGGCAGAAATATTAATGATACTTGCAAAACATGAAAGGCATTTGGAATGAAACTGGGTTGTTAATGAAGATTATTTTAAATCCAGTGCATCTTTAAAAACATTAATTGCATGAATTTCCATAATATTACAGACCTCAGATGGTGGTTTTTAAGAAACAGAGTCACCTGAGCATTTGAATTATGTAACTGTTACTGCCCAGAACAGTTAATTTTAAGTATAGTAATCAGAAGAATGTTATAAACACATATATACATATGTTAAAAAAAATTGAATGCAAGTGTTTCTTCCTCTGCAGCTACGTGTTTTAATCATTATAGCTGAATACAACAAAATTTGAGAAAAGTAGTACTTTTCATTAGCTCAGCTGATGTTACTGGGAAAGACAGGCATATCTTATTATATGTTATTAGACATACCACTCTGAGATACCAGACATGCACTAATTTTAAGGGCCGGAGGAGGAGGGGAGAACAGGAAACAGGAGGTATTAGGCAAATGACAGTTACAAAAAAAATCTAAATATTGGTTACAAAGTTGTTGTTTTTAGGGCTACATCAAGTTTGGAAGAAATGAAAAAGCTTTAAAAATAAAGTATAGTATGACTTCATGATTTTCCTCAGTGTTGTTCAAAGGTGATGGTCTAGCTGAATTCAGGCTCATTCCTGGAGGCACTCTTTATCGAAGTCACCACTTAATTCATTTCACCTTTCAAATATGAAATTCATAAACAAACTATGGAGTAAAGCAGATGAGTGCCATCTTGTGCGGTGGCAGCGCATGATCCAGTTTATTTGATAGAAAGGGGCTGGGAAAAGGCGGTAAAGTGAAAAGCATGGAAAAGCTGCTAAGCCTGCCAAGCAGAAAGGTTAGCCAAGAATTAACTTGTTTCTTTGCATGGGGAATTCAGGAGGAGGTGAGTAATCCAGGTGAATTGTGCCAAAAGAAGTTCTAAAGATGGGTGAAGATGATACTTCGATAAAGGCCTGTTGGAGATTGATCAATCTATCCTACCTTCCTCCCTTCAGATTAATTTTCTTGTAATTTAATTTCAAAAGAAAAATGAGGAACAAGTTCAAACAGTGTTGAAACATTAAATTTTAAATTATTTTTATTTTTCATGTTTCTAACTACTTTGCACTGTGGTTTTTTCAATGATATATATAATAGAAAAATTTGTTGGCTTTTCTATTTTGTTTTATTATTTCATGAAAAAAATTGTGGGCAAAATCAAACAATAAAGGATAAAAATATTGTCACTATGTTTGTTTGCACTAGATAAAAAAAATAATTTGCAGATTTTCATAACATGGAATTTTTTTATTCTTGGGTGTTTTTTAACAGGCTTCCTTTACAAATATTGTTTAGGTATTCCTGTTATAAGAAATAATGCAAGCATAGCTTGATGAGGAATAGCTAAGAAAAAATTGTAAGTGTTTTAGCTGATAAAGTATTCCATAAGAATGAAGTTTGTACTTTTTTTTGATCTCTCAGGATCTAAATTTTTGTGGTGGAGAATGATAAAAGGATTTCTGAAATTAAAGCAATTATCAATACATAAATTCTAGAATTTCCAAAAGAAATAATTTTGTGCTAGCAGGACACTCTTTTTTTGAAGGGACTTAAAATTTGAACTGCTTATTTGAAACAATATAAATGTATGTTGAGATGAGACATAAGTAAGGATAATTTGAATTTTAATAGATATATTAATCTTATATGTATACATATACAAATTGTACACATATATGTATTGATTATTAAACTTCCATTTAGCTAATATTAACTCTTGAATGTTGATTATACAAAAGAAAGTGGATTAAAACTATTTTGGTATAACAGCTTAGAAAAATTACCATCTGAATCTAGTTTTAAGAAACATCATTTACAGAACACACACTACTGCTGTGAAAGTTTTAAATATGAATCAAGTTTAAAAGCTTCTCATACTTTCGTATGACAGTTATAACATTAGAATGCATGAACCGTGCTATACAGAATGAGTGTAAGAATATACTTTCTTCTGTCTTTGTTTTCAGAAACTGCGTGAAAGGGACACATATCCTGGTGATATCATCCATGACTCTTATAAGTGCATGAACATTGAATTGAATTTACGCTGTACTATATTTATCAGCCAAAGTTTATGTGCAGCAAGCTTCCTGTGTAATTTTGAGCTAGTATATATGCACTACTAAGAGAAATTCAACATACTGTGCTCAAAAAATTGTTGCAGCTGACTAAATTTAGGATGCTGTTTCACAGCAGATAAAATGGTATTCTCAGAAATGTGGGATAAAATCTTGTCCTCTCTGCCATGTGTTCAGGACATGCACTGGTTCAAGCCATCCAGCCAAAACTACCTGCAAAAAAAAAAACCCAAAGATTTTTTTCATTAAAAAAAAATCCCTACACTGCTTTGATCTTACAAGTACAAATGTTATTATAAAGGAGGGAAAGGCAGTGTATAGGGGAGGGAATGGCAACATATGGGGAGGAAAGAGGAAAGACTGAGAACAACACTACATTAGTCCCAACTTTGATTGCTGTAAACTGCCAGGCAGTTTTTTGTTGAGACTTTACACATCAACATTTGAAGAGACTTTTCTTGTCTCTATGACATTTTCTGCATTAAAATGAAAGTGTAAAATGTAAGCTAAAACAAAGGAACCAAGAATAATCCCTTATTAAAAAATGTATTAAAAAATTACTGTTCACTGTTTTTAAAAAAATAAACCTACATACCCACTACTCCTTTTCCAAAAAAGCAAGACAGGAGAAGCAAGATGTCAGCTGTAGCTAGCACATGAGAAGTGAATTAAATTTATATGGATAGGAGTGAAAAGTTTTCTTTTAGTCAAAAAATTGTCACTGAAAGATACAGATTCAGGTCAGCCAAACATTTTACATGTTCTTTTTTAATGGATTTGGCAGAAAAGTGCAATAAAAATAGGTAAATGTCCTTTTGGAAATGCTTTAAAATTTAAAATTTTCATCCTGAAATGTTTATTATGCCATCTTAATAGCTAAGCTATTCAGAATAGTTACTCGCTAACTTAAACTTTTACTGCATGTTAGCATATGTATATAACTCTATGTATTAACTTATATCATTATTCAGAGTGGTTATATAGTTATTCAGAATAGTTTTAAAAAAATGAAAAAAAAAACCCAACCATTTTCAGAATTCTTTCTTACCAGAAAAAAAAATATTAAAAAAAAAATCTGAATTTATCCCAATAAAGTTTTTGTTCTCTTTCCTCTTTTCATTGAACTTTTTTTTTGTAATTGCTTAATTACACTACTCTGTGTAACAAGTTTGACATGTCTCTAGCGTTCAGTTATTATTATTCACAAAAAAAGTGTTCCAACAACAGGCAATACATTTCTTAAAAGGTCTACTTAAAACACAGCTGACTGATAGTCACTGAGAGATTCAAATTAATCTTAATATAGGAAGCATTTTATATATACACTGTAAGAGATTTAATTTTAGAGAGAATATTCTGTGATTGAATTCCAAGATGAAATGCAAATTTCAGCTTTGACAACAGACCAGCAACGATGTCTTTCCAGGACATATTGATCATATGTGACTCTTTGTATTACTTATTAGAAAATGTATGTAGACAGACTGAATATCTTTAAAGGCACATTTTATCTTTAGATGTGTTTTAAGTCTCAGCAAGCTCTATAAAACTCTTCTGAATGGCATATATTAGGGATACTTTTGAACCAAAGCAATTCTTTTAAACATAGCATACTGGAAGGCTTAGCTTTGAACACTTACAGTAGAGAATTGGAAAGGTCCCTGTGTCAGGTTTTTGCTTAGGAGATTTCAGATGATTTTGCAGTCTAACAGAGGATGTTGTAGCAGTCCCTGCTCTTACAAAATTAAATTGGAATTACACAGCTTACCTTTTTTTTTTTTGTTCTAGGAGTTTCTGAAAACACTGGGAAGCACAACAAATAGCTTGTTACAGCCTGCCTCTGTGCCTTGATGGGATACCTGTCCTTCGCGTGCAGCCCTTGCTGTTGATTCTTATTTGACTCCAGTCTTCCTATGTTAGGGCACAAGGACACGTCACTGCTCTTTAAGTCCAAGATCTACCAGTGCAGACTAGTTTCCAGTACCTTTCTTGGTCCATGGGACATAAAGTCTGGGTATGATAGACACCCAAACCAGTCCTGTTGCCCTTCTAATCCTCTAGTTGTTTAGAAGTACATCTTTCTTTCCTGCTACCATCACCCCCTTCCCAAGGTTCCCTGCATACTTAGATTCTTAAAGAACAAACTGGCAATTTAAAAAAAAATATAAACTGAGGAAAGGAATTTCTTAGTCTCAGACATACTAGTTCTTTAAGAAGACACAAGGCTCCCATCAGTCTGCTTCTGTAAAAAGACACAGTTATTGCATCTTCATAGAGAAACTAAATCCACTGCTTTAGCTTAGAAAGAGTAATTTTGGTTTGATGGATCTCATTCTTGTTTGCTCATTAACATGCCCATTCCTCAAAACAAAGGAATGCCCTCATTCTAAAATACAGATTATCTTACAATCTAAAGGTGTGATGAAAATCAGAAGTGGGTCTGAAATATATCATTCTGACCATACAGTAAGTCTCGTTTCACTATTCAGTGCAGCACAGTCTTCATTCTCTGTTTCTGCACAGCTTCAAATTTTGCAGATTTATTCCATATTCCCTGTTTAAAGTGTAATTAAAAAAGACCATGACATAGCCAGAGATGCTAAAAAATGAAATAAAATTAAGTATTTTCCAGATAATATATAGAGACTCTGGGTGACTGAGAGTGAGAAATCATTTGTTCAAAGAAATTGTTCTCTCATCATATCACCTATATTTTTCAAATTGTAATATGTGTGTAAGATACCGACCTGTAAAAATAGTCATATTTTTGCTGATAAAGAATGCACTCTTTGCAGGTTAGAGATATTAGATCAGATTTTAGCATCAAACTAAGAGTGTTTGTTCAAATATGATGAAACCCATTGGTGAAAAGTAGGTTACGGTACTGGTTTATCTATATTCTTTAAACAATCTAGTGTTAAAATGCTAAAATTGAGATTATCACAACAATTTTTTTTTCTTTTGAATTACTTTTGTCACTTATTCATATTAATGTTATATGTCATGTATGTAATTTTGTGCCCAAGCAGACAGCAGGTGATAGAGAAAAAACAAATGGAAAGATTAAAGCTCTTGCTGTCATTATTAAGCGCTGGGTTGTGCTCTACATTTGGTGGATCATAAATACCTTTATTTTCCTTACTGTCTGTAAGGACTACTAACGGAGTGCTATGCAATTTGTTAATTTCAAATTGTTCTTACAAAGTCTACAGGCAAAAACTCCAGAATTAGAGTTCAGAATTAAAAAATACTTGTTTTTTATCTTGAATGAGACCTTAAAATCTTCACTGAGAGTTAGAAAACTTGTTCATCTGGACATCAGTGGACATTATGCTACATTTTCATCAGAATAAAGATCTAACCTGTAAGATGTGGAGGTTGCTGTATATTAGCATCAATCTTTGCATTCACTTGGAGAAATCCCGAGTCCACTGAAATTGTAATTTGTTTATACTAACTTGATGCCACTCCATATTCCAACCTGAAACATGTCCGGAATGCAGAGTTTACGATATAGAGAAAACATGACAGAATTCAAGATACTTGGTAATAGGAAAAGAATGAAATTTTAAGAAGGTTTCTTGCCTTAGAATGCTGCATCAGTCTCAAATGTATTATGTCTGATGATAAACCAATTGATTTCTAGGGGGTTAAAGCTTCACTCATTGTTCATCTTTGAATTTGAAAGGTACAGGAGTGGATAAAGGAATATACACTGCCAAGTAGGTTAAATTCGTTAACTATATTATCAAGCACTCTACATTAAACAATAAACAGTCTACTGATGCATTGGCAGTTAAAAAGAAACAAATAAAAAAAAAATGTCGAAACTGAAAAGCAACAAAAGAAAACAAAGCAGATCACTTGAAAAAAACAACAAGGAATATGTGTTACTTGGGAAACTGTATTTTGACTAGGATAGTCAGACTAGCTGAGCAGATGACAAAAACTCAAGCCCTATAAAACTGTTCTGACATACTGCACAACAGTTCTGTGAGCACTTGAAGTCAGCATATGTCAGTGCTGAGCTAACAGAAGTGGTCTCACTGTCATCCCCCTCACTACCCTTTCATTTCCTTTCAGCAGCATGCCTCCCCCTCCCTTTGGCTAGCGAAGCGGGCGCATGGCCGGCAACTTGCACCAGGGAATTCCTCTGCTCCTGCTAAAGCTCTGCTCTTCCGCTGTGAAGAATCTCACTCGTCAGGCCAGACAGAGATGAGAAGTTCATGCTCAGGAAAGCTAAAACCCTACATTACTGTATCTTGCTTATTAAAGTGTTTACTTGGAGAGAGAGCCTCAGCCTTGCTCCCTACTTCCAGGCACCTTTTGTAATTGATCCAGTGAGTCATTTAAATTAGTGCTTGCCGTGGGCCTTCCTGTGGTCTTACTTGGGCCTATGAAATTTCTCTTCATGAGCTGATTTTATATAGGAGGCGGCTAATAGCAGTCCCTCGGTTTATTCATAATTTGATCCATTAGAGCTTTTGCTTTGAATATAAATCCAAACCATGAGGCCCAGGACATTTACTGTGTAATGAGCTAGACTAAGAACACGGTGAACTCTGTAGGGGTTGGAATACGATCTGAAACATGATGTCTCTAAGAAAAAAACCTACTTTTGCTTCTGTTGTTTTAATAATACTTTAGCACAAATAGATTTTTTTATTTAAAAATAAATTTCTCTTTCAGGGTAAAGCCAATTTTGTGTGTGTGTGTGTGTGGTCAGTGTATTTATTACCCTTTATTGTTGATTGAAGACATAGAAAAGAAATGTAATAGTAAAATGTGAGAGATCTACAAGTTCCCAATTTAATTGCAGCAGAACCTGAGATAAATATGTATATTTGCGTATTTGCAACTCAAAAGCTTTTCTGGTAAACAGAATGAATGTTTCTGAGCTGTCCAGGTGCTTCAAGTAAGATTATTTGTACTGCATATGTTTAAATTAACCACAGAAGAAGGTTAATTCAGGTAGTATCCCTGAGTGATGACTTCCTTTTCTTTAACTGCAATTAGAGAATGAGGTATTCAATTTAGTCATTTATTCATTAGAAGAGTATAATAGATAAGTGAAAGACACAAATTAATGTCTTTGGTGTTATGTAAATAATGCAAAGTCTATATCCCTACCGTAGTTATATTTTTGATGAGTAGAATAAGATAGTTTTCATTACATGAATATTACATTGTGCTGCCTAAAACAATCTGATTTTTGTGGAAGAAGGCATTGTGTTTATTTCAATGAGATTGCAAAAGGTGATATGGAGAGCTAGTTTTGTTTCACCTCAGTAGTATAATATGTCTTTGCAGTGACAAATGGAGTGCAGAAAGAAAAGCTAGGCATTGTGCCAGATTTGCAAGCACTGCACAAAAGGTTTGTTGTCCTGTTCCATTAGTTTTCACTCTAGGCAAAATTATTTTTGCCAAACACTGTAGGTTACAGTTGAGTAGAAAAAAAGAGAGGTTAAAGAGCAAAGTTTAATGTGACTTGTTTTCTTCGTTGTAGAACTGCAACAAGTCTGTGAAGCATAGCAGTCTCACTGAAATGAGTACCCAATTAAGCAGGCTAGCAGAGAGATTATACTGGGTCCGTATTGCCATTTCCCATTGAGATGTCCTAAAAGGGGATCACAAAATGAGGAAAGGATAAGGCACGTGTTTTCTTCACAGAACTCTTCTCACATTTGATCTTATGTTTTACTGCACCTATGAGAGTAAGGATATGGCACAACCCATCTAAAAAGAGAACCTGAATTTTTGCTAAGTCTCACAGTTTTTAATGCTATTTCTTATCCCTGATAAGACAAGGATAGGTCCCCTGAGCTCTGTGGAAGGAAATCTCCATAGTTCACATGGCTGCAAAGGTGAACCTGGTTTTCTTCCTATTCTTGATCTCTTACAAGCAGGGATGATTACCATTTTTGGGCCCTGGTATAATATAACCATCTTTTCTTTCTGCCATTAGCCACTCAAAGCATAAAATTATTTATAAATAATGTTTCATTCCAGGACCACTTCAGAACTTCCTGGGCTGTAAAAACTAGACAAATATTTGGAAAAAGTAAGCTCTGCTAGCTATTAACCTTTCTGAGTTCTGCTTTCTCTTAAGGTCCACAGATACTGTCTCTCATTCAAGTCATTTTCCATAGTACATGATGCCAATATGTTGTGAAGCTGGACATCAGTGATAGGAGTTGATTCCAGATCATATCTCGGTTGGTTTAGGCTTTGTTGCTAATGCTGCAGAAGGTATAATTTCTTGATTTCTTCCAATGGGTCACTTTCAGAACAGGGCCAGGACTGTTCTGAAATAATTACGTGTGCGCGTTTTTCTCTTTGATGGAGTTTCGACCACTTTCTAGAATATACTCTTTGAATTCTTTCTGTAACTGTGATTCCATGACTTTCCAGATAATCTGTGCTGATCATTAGATTCTCACCACCACATGAATGAAAGGATGCTTTTATTACCACATTGAGGTCATGTGGTATTTGTGTTTTGTATCTGCTTCATTTAGAAGATCCTTTGTAGTGTGTGACTGGCTGCGTGTGTGTGCGCTGAAGATATTAGCTGTGAAAAACTCATGTCTGAGGTTTGATTATCAAAGATGCAGTGAGCACAGATACCAATGCCCCTGTGTATGTATTCCTGGACGTATAACACCGTTTCTGTTATCATTGTTTTTTTTCAGAACTGATAAGGATTTAAACTGGATAGTATGAATGTCATTTGATCTGGGGGGGCGGCGGGTTGCTAAGCTTTTTTTTTCTCCTTTTTTTCCCTTGCATTGCCAAAACTAAGGATACACCCTGTCTCCAAAAAGTTGAGAATATTTATGTGCAAGTGACATGTCCATTCGGCCCTCCTCCCCACTTCGCCCCCAAGCTCTATGATGAGTAACTATGGAGCATCTGGTTACTTAGGAATTTTATGGATATCTCTCCTTGTTGACTTTTTCTTCTTGAAATAGCTGGGGAAGGTTCTGTTTTTCTGGAAAAAGTTAATGTATGTTGTCCATGTCCCACCTTTTCTTGCCAACCCAGCAGGAGATATGAGATTTGTAATGCAATAGGGTACCTGTTGAGTTCAATCTGACCTCATGTATTGGTATGAAGCTCATTTAGCTGAAACACTCATTTCAAGAAAAATTTTGCTTGAAACTAATGGAAATTATGTTGTCCAAATCTTGTTTTACAGATGAATGTTGAATATTTTTCATCCAAATTTTCATTTTAATAGTATTAGCCTACTAATTGCTCTAATTTTTCAGTACTTTGGTGTTAGCCTTTGCCAGTTGCTGGCCCCTGCTAAATGATATATGTTTTTAATCAAATAAAATGACTAATGCATCCGTTCCATGAATTTTCTGGTTTTTTCTGCACAGAGAGCGCCAAAAGCAGAAAAAAAAATCTGAGGTAGCTGTGTAATGCCTGATTAAACAAACTGATTTACATAACAGATTTCAAGTTCTCAATTTATATTATTTTCTTACAGTACGGTGAAAGCAGGAATAACATTTATTTCCTTCAAATTAATGTTAATTTAGGTCGGATTTGCTATTAATTTCTTCGGTCTGTCCCTGCATACAGACAGAAAAAACAAGTAAAAGAGCAATACCAAAATGAAGAAGGGATTGATTGCAACAAGGCATCTGAGAAGTTTTGCAGTCAATAGATTCTCTCTTTTAGCCTGAACACTGAATGTAATGAGGAGCAGACAGAGGGGAAGAGGAGAAGAGAGTAGACACCTGCTGTCTCTCTCTGCAGTCAGCAATGGGTGGATGTCCAAGCCAGCTTTTAACTGTTGAGAATTTAAAACTGTGGCCACAACAACCTCGATGCAGGCTAACTCTCCTCTCTGGGGTAGACACACTCACTTTCCCACCTTAACACAGGAGGGGTTTCAGGAAAGAACCGGATAGTGGGTTGTGCCCAGGCTGAATTACTGTGTTGACATTCACTTGGTTTGTTTTGGTAAAAATGTCACTCAGGGCTGGTGTTTAAAAGAGTCTCTTCAGAGCCATTCATTCTTTCCCAAGGTAGAAATTCTGTTGAAGTAAACTAGGTAAAGTGCAAATAAATGCTTGAGGCTTATCAAAAGGTATATATGACCAATGGCTGTGCAACAGTTTGTTGTTTACGCAGTCTGTGTGCCATGATCACAGGGGTGTGAGAAAGCTGCATTTCAACAACTGGGTAATATTTACAAAATGGATTTCTTTCCTGCTTCTCACTGAGTAACCATTTATAAAACTGAAGCAAACTTTTATTTACTTCTCAGTTTTTACCAAGTCCTTGTTTAGGATAAGCTTCACTATTCACTACGATTTACCAAGTCAGAACACGTAAGTAGGAAATACATCTGGACCCAGAAATAACTGACTACATTTCTTCTTCTCTGGTAGCAAAATATATACTTTGAGAACTATCAAAGCACTGTTACTCTGGAGAGAAGGATAGCTGAAGTAGATCCAGAGGACATTTGCCAAGAAAACGCACATCCTTCCTGTTTTGTAAATTTTGAGCACCTTAAGTACTTGGCAAAATGCTTTTAAGCTAGAGCAGGCAAGATTCCAGCCGCAAAATAAGAACTTTAAAGAGGTTTGATTAATTTGCCATTCAGGGTTGTACTGTATAATCATGTTTTCTCTTGGCTGTTTGATTAAAGAAGAAAACCACTTCAGCATTAGAGGTATTAATATCCAACATGCTGATCCTGGTGGGAACTTAATACTTCTTTCCATACAGACAGTGATACAATCACTTAGTAGATGGGAACTGGCATCTTTGTCTTCAGGTGTCACACTGTAAATAATGACAGCAAAAGCAAAGCTGGTTTGCCATGGCCAGCTCACTGGGTAAAAGAGGCTAAGTCATCTCTGCAGAGAGCCAGAAAGTAGAGGTGTCCCTCCATAAGAGCACTCTCATTCTGAAAGATTTGTGCCACATTTTTTCACAGTAGACTGAAAAAAATCAGGTGAAAATAATTAACTCAAGACAAATAAGGAGATTGTAGCCAATGCAGAGGTCTGTGACACAGATAAATTATAAATGGACTAATCAGGATATAATTAACATTAGCTATACTATAACTATTAAACTATTAAATACTATAATTAACAGCAGCATGTATTTATAACCCTGTGATGGCATAGCCAGACACAATTTTACTTAAATGTGTGAGTAACATAATCACCAAGGAGGCAAACAAAGTGAGGTCTAGTTGCACATAAAGAGCATCCAGACAACTAAAGCTGCCAGACAGATAACAAGAAAGGCGCATGGGACATCCTTCCAAACACACAAGGATGACTGGCAAGACAGAACAAGATAAACAGTATGGGAGTAAAGGAGGACCTCCTTCCTCTTTTGATGGGAGGACAGTAGAGTAAACACATCAAGCACAAGAGAGGAGAACTGGAGAACTGGAGGAACTGAAGGAAGACAAGCTCACTTCAGTTCTGACTTCTATTGTTGACTAATTCTCAGGCCTGATCAGCGGGACCTCTGCAACTAAGAACCACCAAGGACTGTGCCCATCAGTACTAACTATATGGCACCTGCTCCATGGTATTATATACTCACAGCTAATTTAGAATGTGATTGTCAAAAGATAATGAGTTTTGCATATGTATTGGTGATGATTAATATTAAAATCTGACCATTAACAACTCTGTTACTAATGAACAAATGAGTAAAATTTATTTTTACAATCTAAAGCTGGCCTAATTTTCCACTCTTCTAAACAGTTACATCATGATGTTTCTGTAGCTGATATATATATACCCATATGCATATATATATCATACACATACACAAATATATAATACATTGTCCTGGTTTCGGCTGGGATAGGGTTAAATTTCTTCCTAGTGCTGTGTTTTGGATTTAGTGTGAGGAGAATGTTGATAACACACTGATGTTTTCAGTTGTTGCTAAGTGCCCTCCTAGTCCAAGGACAGCTCCCGTGCCTACTGACTGAGCTAGGTACACAAGATGGGAGGGAACATAATCAGGACAGCCAGCCCAGCTGGCTAATGGGGTATTCCATACCATGTGACGTCATGCTCAGTATATGAAGGGTAGGCGTGATCCAGGAAGTGCCGATCGCTACTTGGTTATCGGTCAGCGCGGGTGGTGAGCAATTGCATTGTGCATCACTCATTTTGTATATTTTATCATTATCATTATTATTTTCACTTTTTTTCCCTGTTCTATTAAACTGTCTTTATCTCCACCCACGAGTTTTTCTCACTCTTACCCTTCCGATTCTCTCCCCGTCCCGCTGGGGGTGGTGGGAGTGAGTGAGCGGCTGCGTGGTATTTGGCTGCCTGCCAGATTAAACCACGACATACATATATACACATATGTTCAGTAGCAATAAGGTATTGTGCCATTTTTCCATAATAAGATAACTTATGCATAAGATACAGAGCTGTTTGTTTGGTAATATTTGGTATAAACATAGCACCATTTGGAATTTAAACCACAATACTGTTACAGCTCCTAACCTGGAAAATGTAACTGAACAGTATTAACAATTTTTTCTTAAAGAGCATCCAAAGAAGGCCTGATTACCTCTGCCTATCCTATATACCGCTGTTAGAAACAGAACGCTCCCCCTCCTGAGCCACCCAGGATTCAAACCAGATATCTCATGTATCTTAGGAGCGTTTTCTAATTTACTGTCATTTTTATTCAGGAACTACTTAATGCAAATTGCAAAAGCAAGTTGCTTCATTACTAGATTACAGACGCAGGCTCTCATGACCATTATTCTGCCTGATGCCATGAATCTTGAAAAGTCTTTCATGCCCTTTCCCAAGAAGTAGCACAGCTGCTATTGTGAAGCAGCCTGACCATTCAAGAGTTCTCCGGAACGGCAGGAAATTGTCTTGAGAAGTGTCTTGAGAGTTCAAACCAATTCCAACTCAGGTGAGCATAAGCCCTTGCGCAAGTGCTATTTTCTTCCAGCATTTTTAAAAGCAGTGGTTGCAATGACATTTAGTGGGAAATTTGCATGTGAGCTTGTGCCAAATCTGCTCTGGTTCTACACGTGGTCCAGGGCCTCGCTGGACCTCCATCTGCTTTCCTATGCGGTTGAGATAGGAGAGGAGATGGCAAACCATCCTAAGTGGGCAGTGTGCAAAATGAGAAAAAACAATACAGCAAACTTTCAAGGCAATCAGAAGGACACCTGGGGAGTGGTGGTTTTAGATATCGTATCTAAACCATGGATTATATGTGGGTTTCTTATCTCTCCCTAAGATGGAAGTGTTCAAGGCCAGGTTGGATGAGGTTTTCAGCAACCTGATCTAGTGGAAGATATCCTTGCTCATGGCAGGGGGGTTGGACCTAGATGATCTTCAAGGTCCCTTCCAACTCAAACCATTCTATGATTCTATGATTTTTTTAAAATTGCTTTTGCTGTAGAGAAAGAGGGATGCATGCCTTTGCCACAGGGTAGGCTAGGATTTACACAGTTTTATAAATCCTTGATCTTGCAGACAGTTACACATAAGGTTAAGTGTTACTTACCTCAGTAAAACTTCTTGAAAGTAAGACCTGAAAAGAATCAGCCTGAAGTGAATGAGATTATTTATAGAGGTAAATTCATCTTTTAAGTTTTTTTAAGAGCATGCAACCTAGAAAAGTAGCATGTTATGAAAACAACTCATTAGTCAAAGAGCAATCATAAAACTGAAGTTCTGCCTTATACAGCTCTTAAATGAAACTGCATTGCCTAACTACTGTTTTCTAAAATATACATAGATTTTACATGTATTTCGGTATAAATATTTAAACCATTTAATGGATATCTCCATCTGGTTCAGGCATGCTAGTTTTTCTGTTTCTATTCTGGCACCAACGATTGCCACTGAAATGTTTTTAAACTGTGTTGCATTTAGGCCTAAAAAAAATATATCACTTCATTTACATTTAGGGCATGGAGTATGTTAGAAGAATTTGAGCGGTCAAAGAAGTTCTTAAAATTGCTATCTGCAGTACAGAGAATTTCAAATTGGGATCCAGGTTTCCACAATGATGGCGTAATGCCCTGATTTATAATATGCTTGAAACAAGTGTAATACTAGCATCACAGTTGCAAGGCTGGACATTTAGAAACAGTTTCACCTGTGATAGTTGTATTGTGGTGCCAAAACTTCAGAAGTTAGGGACTTAGAAATCATTTTTTGATTTTCAGTTGAGTCATGCATACACCTCTGTATCTTGACTCTTCATTTTCAGTTACAAATAAAACTGTCAAACTTGTATTTTATAAAAGTTAAAAGATGTAGTAAAACCTGCCACAAAAACCACAGCCTGTGAAATCACCAAAACAAAGGATTAAAGACCTGATACACTAAAATGTTTAGCATCCTTAGCACTCATTTTAGTGAGAGGGTTAAGGGCACTCACTGATTCATGATATTGGACTAAAGACTTCAGACAACCATTATATCATTTTTAGATGACCATAAGATTATACCCCTAAATTTGAAGTCATCTGCTCCTTGGAAAAATTTGATCCTGATTTTATAAACATCTTACAAATGTATCTTTCCTTAGACCCACCATCAGTTTGGATTTCATTTGTATCATCTTTAAGGTTTGACTTAGGCATATAGGTAAGGAGAGCAGACTGGGATCCATCATTATAAACAGCAATACTCAATGAAAACATCAAAACTACTTTAAAGAGAGAACATATTAGATGTAACATTTAGGTTGAAGCACCCTCCTCCCGGATGTGCTGAAGTAGGAGTTGTCTGGATAACTTTTAGCAGATTAAAAACAGGAAAGCGGATTTCCAGTGCTCTGATCAGAATCTCTGTTGGCACACTGCAATGAATAATAAAAAGTGCAATAAATAAGTCTTTATCATTACCGGTAAGCACAAGTTTGGTTCAGAGCTGGCAGCACAGGATCTCAAGATTTGTTTGCCTGCCATGACAGGAGCTGGATTTCACCATGGCAGCAATTGCCTGGTGGCCATGTGCCTGTTGCCTCCCTGTGTTGGCTTCACTCTAGGGGTACCTGGGGCAGAGAGCTGGAGGAAAAGTAACCTCTGCAGGGTACATGTAGTCACTGGGGGACAAACAGTCCCTCTGAGGCAATGGCGCTGGGGAAAGTGTAGCATGTGGCTAACTAACTTTGCCTGGGAAGTAATGAGAAGGAGGGACACGGTGACAAGACAATATATAAAAATAGCTCCTAGTTGGCTTTGAGGCTGAGGAGGAAGGGATCCCACCTATAAACATTGTATGTCCCATGGTGAAGAATTTGGGATGACAACTGCTCACTGCATCATGCATGGTCTCTCTCTTTGAGGAAGGTGGTCACTATCGATGTTAGTACCCACTAGGACACTAGGACAAGGGTAAGCACAATACCCAAGAAAAGGAGTAGATACTTGGAGGTTTTCTTATGTAACTGTTTTAGGGTTATTGGTCTTAATGAGGCTTTGCTATATTAATTTGGACTATACAAGTTAGTAGTGCTGTTAACTGGCCTAATGATAAATAACTGTTTGATATGTTTTAATTAGACTATCAAGATTTCAATTAGTTTATCAATGAATCCGTGGCTTCGTATGTATGGCATGTTCTCTTTTGACTGTAACAGGATTTTGAGCATAATGAAAGTATTTCCAGCGTTGTTACTGGCTGAGTGAATACCATGCTTAGGGAAACTAATGTTAAACTTCATCAGATTGTGGTGAACTAACCAACAGAAGGAATTCAGGTAGGACATATTGGACATTTAAATGTTTGCACTAGGATTCTCTCAGGAAGCTGGACTGAACTGTTGGAGCAGATCGTTTCACTGAGAAGAATGATAGGACTCAATAAATGGGCAGAAATGAGTAAACAAGATGGTAGAGATCAGCTGGCCTGAGAGTACTATGGTGAAACTATTAGATGTACAAGAACTTGCTTCATAACCTCCTTTCCTTGCTGCCCAAAAATTATCACACCATTGTGGGTCTGCAAAATGAAGCAGCACCTAATAATGAGATTTCTCTAAAGCTAAGGCGTTCAAAATCACTATCTAAAGGCAACAATAGCAGTATTTGTAATTACCCTCCTAGAAGATAAGACAACCATCTGCCAGCCTGAAATATCACCTCTGAGAAGAAGACTGCCTTCTTAGAGGGATCCTTCAAGAAAGGTATCTTGGTCATGCCAAGTTTCCTAATGTTGCATCTCAGTATCAGTGATCTTGCAGCCTCATGGAGGTGATATGGCTTACTCCACGACGCTGATCTTGCATTGAGGTATAAAGATGTTTTGTTCTGCCGTCTTTAAACCAAGAAGAATCAGTTTGAACACATAACTTACAGATCAACTCAAAACAACACAGGAACTGAGGAGAAAAGATCTGAAATATTGCTTTACAACCAAAAAACTTGGTTATTCAACTTCACAGAAAGCTGGTGAAACAAATCAATAGAATTGGAAGGCTGGTAGAATAGAAATAGTTTATTCAGGAAGCACGAACAGGAAAAAAGGAAACCAATATTATACTGTAGATCAAGAATGCTTTGAAGTCACTCTCTGAAGTTGAGAAAGAGGTGAGAGGCAAATTTGTTGCATTTCTTTGGGTGAAGATAAAAGGATAAAGAACAAAAGAAATGTCCTTATCAAAAAGAAGCTGTAGATGAAATTTTTTATCAGGCAACAGCAGCAACCAAGGGATGACAGCAATGTGGGACTAAGTACCTAATTATTTATTGGAAAAGAGTATGTAGGGCACAGTCCTACAAGACGTATGGAGGGTGACTTTGGACAGGGTAAGTTAGAGAGGTTCCAATGTGCAGAGAATGATAAAATTCATCCTGGAGTACCTGATAAGTAATTGAGACCATCTCACAATTATTCTTGAAGAAATGATTAGGGTGTGATATTTCAGGAATTTTACCCTCCGAAAGAAAACTTATCGATGGAAAAAAAGCATAGATGATAAATTATAGATTTCTTGCTTCAACTTCCCTTCTCAAATCATTGACTAATCAATTTATAAGCAACTGAATGACAACAACAGTAAAGAATATATACTGTTTCCGATCATTGCAATGCCTTTTTGGCAATATAACTGGCCTAGAAGATAAGGATGAAGCAATATTTGTGATATATTTTGATCTCAGTAAGCTTGCTGGCACTAGCTCACATGACATTTGTAACATTAGGAAGATCAGGTTAGATACTATGGCCATAAGTCAAGTTCCCAACTCAGTGTGTACTCTTAGAGTAGATAGTAATGGTTCACTGATGAGCTGAGAAGATATTTCAGATGGATACCTGTAGGGATCTGGCTTGGGCCAAGTTCTAATTGATATTTTCATTAATGGCTTGAAAGAAAAAGTCAAGAATATGTTTGTAACATTTGCAGAAAAAGCCAGTCTAAGAGCTGCTAGTTCAAAGAACAAGATGAGAATTCAAAATGCATTTGATACTCACAAGATCAAAATAAATAAAAAGCAACAAGTACTTTGCTAAAACGGAGACATCAGACAATCCATCAGAGAGGGAGCCGTCTGCTCTACAGCAGGCAGTGAGCTCTGTGCATTTCTGCGCTTGGGGACCACTGTGAATGCAAACAGCAAGAACATGTCCCTGCCAGTGAGGGGATGACCCTGCCAATGACCCCAGTGCCAACCCCAACTACAGTGATGATGACGCCCTTAGAAAACTCAAAGACAGGAAGTCTAAATGAAAATCTTTTTTCCTTCTTCTTGATTCTGAGCTATCAAAAGCTCACCCCTCCAGTACAAGACACTATTAAGTTCATTGGCTCCTGCTATGTCTTTCTGAGTTGTAAAAGCTCACTCTCCTTTTCCAGGGCTGGCTCCAGCAAGAGGGATGTCTTTAGATTCTAGTAGAGTTCCTCTTCCTCTGCAAAGGCAAGGTAAATTTGCTCTTATTGTTTGAGACCTTGAGGAAGGCAGATTTCAAGGCAAAATGCTGTTTGGCTGAGACTGGTTCATGCCAAAAAATAATCTTCAACTGTCACAATAGAGCCATGTTTAGCTCTAATTGAGTGTAACTGTTGAATGGAAACCAGAAACACGTGGATACCATTTGATAAGTTCCCAGCTGTCATACTTTTCCCCTAGAAAGGGACTGCTTGTGTTGTTTAACACCATCACCCAGGGTTGCTCAGGGTTGAAAACTCAGTGCCGCTTATCTGGAAAGAAACAGTTCCAAGCTTCACAAAATGACTCAAAGACAACTCCAACCTTAGGAAAGAGAGTAAGTTACAGAGCCAACTCACTCACATGGCTATCCTTCACTTTTTTACTGGAGATAAAATAAATTTCTTCATTAACAAAGTAGTTAGGAATCTAGCATTCAGCATCTACCAAACCCAGACTCCCAGAATAGAAGGAAGAGTGAGCAGAAAGTATCACATCTTTTGCAGGGACAATGTATGTTTCTTTTTATGCCTGGCCTTTACGGCTTTCATAATGGCATGGGTAAATAAAATGGCCACAGGGCAGTAAGAGGCTGGAGAAAGGCCCCAGAAGACTGGAGTTTTCTGGGTATGAGATCCTTCTCTTCTTAACCACTGAAAAGTAAGATCCAAATTAGTGGTTAGCTATAAATATTGTAGTGAGATCAATTATAGGCATGCTCCTGTTTGATTTGCACTTCATGCTCTGCACTGAAGAGAGAACACCGTAACGGAGTTAGTTGTCCGCGTCTTTCTGAAAAGACAGTAAATGGAGCAAATGCAGTTTCTAACAATTGCAACAACTGTTACAGAGCGCAGGATTTTTTGTTGTGAGGATCTTGCTGCCAAAGAAAATGGTCAGTTTGGCTCAGGAGTAGAGCTGTGTAACTGCAGATTTGGTTCAGATTCAGTCTGTTAATGATAACTCACCACCATGATTTCCAGAGGTTGTCCTTGGTACCATAAAACAGGCCACAATACCAATTTAGATCCTCTAAATTCCAACTGCAATAGCCCTTGGACCAGCTAGAGGAAAGATCATCACTAGATCATCACTGGCTTTATTAATAGCTATTAGCTGATATGGCCCGCTGATTGCCACAGACCTCTGCCTTCAGGAGCTAAAATTAAGTTTATGGTAAAAGCCTTAAATTCCTTTTCCTGTGTCAGCCATTTCCTTTTCCTTTCCTCCTCATTTCATTTCATTGCTATTCTCACTGGATTATTAGAGATTTGTGAAGCTATTCCTGCTAACAAGAAACCTTATTTCTCCACAGAATTAAACTTGATACTCTACACAGTTGGAAAATGTTCATTACTCTTTCTGTCTGTGAAGACAGTTTTTCTGGAGGCTATTTCTTCTGATAGGAAGTAGGAGATTCACATGGTGGTAATCAATCCCTCTTACATTTTTTCCTTTATGAATGAGATCTCTGTCACAATTTATCCCAGGTTCTACCTAAAGTGAAATAACTAACTTGGTACTAATCCAAGTCTGATGGAATCCGGACATTGATTTTTCTTTTTGTTTTTTTTTTTCATTTTCCTAGTTTTACATTTCTGATCTTAAGTAATTGTTTTTCTGCATAGGTTCAATCTTCAGTCTCATTGCAATAAATTTCTAACTTATTTTTTGAGTGTCTGTTACTGAAAAGGCTTGTACTAAAATTGTACTCATGTGAAGTGAGAAAGCAGCATAGACATTGTTTTTTTCAGAACAGAAATAAGACACTGAGGATTTTTCTCATGCTGTTTGGATTGAGTAACTAGATTACAATTTATGTCCAATAGTATATCCCATGAATTCAGCAGATAAGGTCAATAGGGCAGAACATAGCTTGCTAAAGAGGTTCAGTGCATGTACCTGCCATGCAGGAAAGCTTTTTAATTAAGGAGTACAAGCAAAATTTGTGAGATTTGCCTGAAATGCAGCAAGAAGAGGCTGTAAGAAAAGAATCCCATAAAGCCAAACCATCCAAATATGGGTTAACAATCTGATCTAGGCAACAGCTGAGCGATAAGCTACAGCCTGTCGACTGCACAGATCTCCTGGATTTTTTTTATATAAACTTCTGCTTTGGCAAACAGTCTGTAGTCTACTCTCCCTTTGTCAGCAAAGAGTTTATGCCTGATTACAGATATTAAATAGCAGGAATTACCTCCTACTGCAAAGGAGCTAACTGTTCTGAAAACCTCAGTGGCTGTTTAGATCAATAGTTAGAGATCTCTGCACAAAAAGAAACTGGATCAGGGGCTGTGTTAAAATATCTTATGCCCAAGTGGATCCTCCTTCATTGATCAAAGTATATTCCACCAGAGCCAATGTTATTATAGGTGCCTTGCTGAATGATATCTCCATTAACATCTTTTCCAAAGAATGCTCCTTAAAATAAAAAATGAAAAAAGAAAAAGGAAAAAAAAAATCACCCACACTGTGAATCCATACATGGACAAGCATTCAAAGGAGAAAAGTAACTGGAAGTTTTGAAGATATTTTATCCACATTAATTATTTATCCTTCTTCACATCTTCTTCAAGATCTTGTTAGACACTTGGGACTCTGCTGAAATGAAACTGGGGAATGTGCAGACTGCACTGCCTCATATACCCAAGTGTCAGATTAACATGAGAAGAAAAGATGGGGGAAAAATTGCACTTGGCACTTCTAGAAAGTATTAACAGAATCGTTGTTACAGTCTGGAATAATTGGTCTGCTCTACTTGCCAATACTGAAACCTTGCCAAAATACTGTGTCTAGGTTGGTAAGAATGTAGAGATTGACTGCAGAGAGAATTAAAAAGAGCCTAACAAGTGTTGTAAGCTATTTGGTATACTGACATGTAAGGACTGAGTCAAAAGATCGAGTTTTACTAGGTCCAGAAAAGAAGACACTAAAAGAGGACACAAGTTTCCCTAGAACACAAGCTTGTTCTATATGTTTGTTGGTTGGTTGGTTTGTTTACAGAGCAGACTGGTAAAATACAATTACCATAGGTGATCAGTTATTAAGAAAAGTTTTCCGCCTGCAAGACTAATTATAAACAGGGAAAAAGTTTTCTTGGGGAGTTTATAAAATGTTTTTCACTACAAATTTTTGTAAAAAGGAGGTAGTCAAACAGCTTTCAGGATATGGGTTCAGGTATATTTATTTTTCTTCATATAGGACAGACTGAATGGACCTCCTGAGGTTCCTCTGAGGCAAGTGTGTTTAGAATTCTTTTAGATTTCTTCTTTATTCTCAGCCTGTGTGAAAACCCTATTTTGTGCTATAGCCCGATTGTCATGAAATAACTTGTTCTAAAGTTAATTCTTGGGACTCTCTAGTACTGCAGGAGCATTCAGATTGTAACATTGATAATCTAGATACAGAGATGTTTTAAGATTGTTTGCAAGGCCAAAAAAAATCCTCAAACAAAACTGTTCTTAATAGCTTCTTGCAGTCATTCCCAGATTTTGCTATCCCCAAATGAACAATAGTATAGATTCTGTCTTTCTGCCTTTTAATATGAGGAAACTAGATTCTTTTCATTTCCCTTTTTTTAAGATTGCTTTTGTTCATTTTCAATAGACTCAGTATGTTATTTCCTCTGAATAGGTAGATTTTTTTTTTCTACACAAGGTATTACACTATATCAGATATCTATTTCAAACAAGTAACCTTTGAAGTTAATTTTTGTTTCTGGTAGATCTTTCTAATCTTTCTTTTTAAATGGAGAGCCAATAGCAAGGACAATCTTTTCTGTCTTTTGTTATTATTCTTATGATCTCCTAAAACACACATCTATCCAAATATCTCTATTGTTTGGATTAAAATATTTCTCTATACAGGATCTGAACTGATGATAATTTCTAGCAGCCAGAAACTATGTTTAAACCTCAAAAATACTAAATAATTTAAACTACTGATACTGGTAATTCCTTGTCATTTTCTAGTGATTGTTTAGTTACAAAGGACTACTTAATTTGGGGAGAATTGCTTTGAATATGATTGTCCTTTTCTGCTGGAATAAGCACAGTGACAGTCTGGGAAAGAGGGAAAGCTGAGCGAGGCTTGGAAGATGTCATTAGTGGAGTGTCTTGCAAGCCCTCCTGTCCTGGGCTGCAGAGCTTACCTAACCACCTCGCTTGCAAAACAAGAATAGGCTTCAGACTGAATAAAAACAGATCAGTGAAGTCATGCGTGAATCACAGAAGAGATGCATGAGGGGAGGGCTCCTTACAACATATCCTGTATATTTATTCATCTTTGTTAACGGGACCTCCTCTCGAAGTCCACTTACACAGACAACAAAATCTTCTCCTGACCTCAATACTTACGTGCATCCTCACACAGAGTCTTTCAATCTATCTTTTGTCCTCACAGAAGGATGTCTGTAGGATAAAGCTAAAGAGAATAGTGATAATGATTTAGGATAACCATCTAGTAAACAAAGGATAATAAAAAAATAAAGCACAAAAGTTTGGATTCGTTTTCAGAATTTCTGAAAGCAGTATTATTTTCTTTTAGTAGAGCATTTATTTTTCTCTTAAATGTATGTCTCTATTTACCTCAGATATAAACTTTTCATGTTTTGTGAACTTGGTCTTAAAACAGTTGCTATATAAAAACTCTCAACACTGCACAAATCTCTTTGACCAAAGAATCCATTCTTGCCTGCCTTGTATTTAAAATAGGAATTGGTAAAAATTTCGTGCAATAAATAGAGGCAAAGGAACTCAGATATGATCAGGAAAAAATTAGACCGTGCAAGGTTTCTAAAATGGCATGCTCATGCTCCCAAACCTGTAAGTACATACTGTTCTGCACACAGACAATTTTTGTACACTTTTGTTGTTGTTGTTGAACTGCAAACTTTAAACTATATTTGTGTTTTCCTGAAAGGTCAGCATCTTCCTCCAGAGGAAGTAACTGAACTGGGATGATGACTTGGATATTTCAGTCTTAATATGGATACCAGTAATGAAATCCTTTGTTGCTGATGATTTTTTTTTCTGCACTGCTTCAATCTGCTTTTAGAAAATGAGTTACAAAGATTATGTATTGCGTCATTAACTTCAACATGCGAACATGTATTGGATTTTAAAACTAGAATACAAAAAAAACATTGGCGTTGTGAGAGAAATAGCCATATTTTCATTTGCTAACAACATCTTTTCCTCATGACCGGTACAATATGCAGCATTTAGAAAATGCTGTTGAGTTTGTTGGGTTTGAGTTATTATATAAAACTAGCTTCAAGAGGTTAGAAACTATTTCAAAGGCCTTTAGATCTCAGGGTATTGAGATAACACTCTGTTAGGGGATGTGCTTCAAGATGCCATTGTGATCAGGCAGACAAAGGCAGTATCTCCAGAATTTTTGAAAATATATTTAGAGTTTGGTGGAAGAGAAAAAATAACAGAAAAGCTCTCTCAACTTCCAACTCTTTCTAGTGATCATTAAATGAACATCTGAATGATGACTTGTCTGGAATTTATTTACCTATTTTGCACAAAAAGATAGTTGGAAACAAATTATTATTTTCACTTTTCAGTCATTCATTACAGACACCTCTGAAAGTTAACTTTGAATTATTAGCAGATAAAGACAGAGTGACAAGCTTCAAATAACTTGATTGTGGCATATCTTTTTTTGTCAAATATTCTTAACGGAGTTTAATTTCTGTCCATAAAACAATCAAACAGGAACTAGTTCATTCCTTTTTCCAACAGTGTAATAATGAGCAACTGTCAGAAATGCAACAACATTTCCATGGATTGTGGCAACTGTTGCCATGGAGAAAAACATGCCATTTTCTTTTAAGTCTTTATTTTTCTCAAATAGAAGAGAAGTTAATACATTGTCCTACCAAGATGTTGTAGTTTAGCTTTAGGTAAATCTTCAGTGATAATTTAGTTTATTATTTTATTAACAGTCCTTTGATTTATCTTGATTGACCTGATTGACTTTTGTTGCTTCTGTCACTCAGTTTTAGCTGGTACTCTTAGCAATAGGGGGGCAAAAAAGCCCCAGAGTCATTAGAAGCTGTTCTGTACCTGGCTTAGTGATACACTTTGTTGGCATTCTGACAATTAACCACGAGCAATGGAGAAACCTCTTCTGTACAAATGATAATCTTACTGTAGCAAGTACCTCTAAAAATTCATAAAAACATCTCAGTTCACCCTTACGTGATCGATTACCCTCTCTGGTCACCATCACTTGTGTTTTGGGATAAGGCAGCCTACACTCAGTGCCCTGTAAAACCAGTATTTACTCCACCATGGAGGAAAACAATATTTACTCCACCCTGCAAGAAATTAACCATATCTAAATAGCAAAGCATTGAATATATATAATGATATTTTTGGAGAACAAACCTATTCTGGAAATAAATGTTCACTTCAGTGGTGACAGAAGGCCTTTGTGCAGAATTGTATAAAATATGAGGTGTCTAGATATGTGTTCTGAGTAACAATGAGGTGTCTTATCTTCAGTGTGCTTATAGCCACTTCCAGATACTCAAGAAAATGAGGCTATCTTTAATAATACACAGAGCGGCTAATTTTTTTTGTTCTATTCAGTGAACCCTTGGGTTTATTAATTGTTAGGATTCACTATATGTTAAATGCAAGGCAAGAAGTCGTCTTAACTTTTAGCCATCAATTTCCAAATGCTGAAGTCAGGCTGCAGTTAGAGGCCTACTCATAATAATTATGGAATAGCATAGCTTTGAACTCCTCAAGATTCACTGTGACAGGGACAGTTTTGAACTCCTACAAAAAGTAACGTAATGAAAATGAGAGGCAGTGCTTGATAGTGTGAAGTGTTCTTTGCTCTTTTTAATATAATGATAGTTTTTTAAACCTTTAATATTTTATATACGTGCATGTGAAGATGAGTTTCAAACCGGAGACTTGTTCTGTTTGCCTAGGACAAAAGCTGAAGACTAAACTCCGTTCTGAGCATGCCCCTTAAAGATTTGACAATCACAGCTGATGAAAACATTTGTATTTGAGTATAGCTTAGCTACTATTCCATAATTTACATAATATGTGCAAGTTAGACTCTATTTTCAATTTCTGCCTCTCTGACTTCATTATTTTCCTAGGAATATATTTGATTTCATAGTAAACAACAGTTTTCTCACTACTAAAGATGCAGTACATCAAGATAATGACAGGTACAAGCATAAGTCATCACAGTCTCTCAGCACATAATACATCCATAGAATGTGATTTTTATCTGTACAGTTCTTCATTTCTTCTCTAAAAAGCACAGGACAGGGTCATAAACTCTACTTTCAGCAAGTGCTGATGGAGAAATCAAGATGCGGGAGAAGCAAGTAAATAGTCTTGCTTTTTTCTTTTTATATTTAAACAGTTAAATTTGATTTAATCCTTGAATATTTTTTTCAAATTGGCTACAGTTTATCTGTAGGGATATTTAATTAGTTTTTGCTGATTTTCTGTCTGCTTTTATTTCCTCAGTGAGTTGATTACTTCCTCATTTCTCATAGAATTTTCTTTTTTTTTTCTCCTTGCTTTATTTTCCACCACTCTATAGTATACATTTCATCTTCTTTTGTTATTTTTTATTTGCCAGAAAATTTGAAAATATCAGGCTGCAGTTAAAAAGACTTGTATAAACAGGTGACCTAATGCTGTAGTTAAATG
Organism: Calonectris borealis; assembly: GCF_964195595.1. Lineage (NCBI taxonomy): Eukaryota > Metazoa > Chordata > Aves > Procellariiformes > Procellariidae > Calonectris > Calonectris borealis. The sequence continues at coordinate 82,115,848 of NC_134313.1, read as the reverse complement.
GAGCTTCTTCAACTGACTTCATTTGGAGTGAAATCAATCATTCTGACACCTTGAAAATCCTCAGTGTCTCACTTATTTTTTTCTAAAGAGGAGAGGACATTCTTCTGTTTTCCCAGCTGCTCTAAATGCATTATTACTTTTCATCAAATTTCAATTTTACAAGAGTGTATATCTACATTTTACCTGTATTCATACATTAGGTTTTTATTGTCCCATACTAAAAGTTTACTCTTCATAGATTTAGTATTCACCTCTGAATTTTTCTCTTTGAATTGATAGATTATTACTCTAACTTCTGACTTCTTTAACTGTCTGTGGTCAAAATAACAAAACCTGTGCATTTGTTATGTCAATGTATATGATGAGTATTTGATGATCAAATTTGATATTTGCTTACACTTTATTCATATATTTTCTTAGGATTCTACACATTCATGGGTGCCATAGTCCTTTGTGCATTCATTTTTCATAAAGATCCATTTTTTCATAGCATAAAGCCAATCACCAGCTTTATTATGCTTTGCAAGAAAATTCCAAAGGAAGAATGTTCTCTGCTTTTTAGATATTTGGATGCCTGAAGTCAGCTGTTAATTATATCCCATGTGGAAAATGAGCTTCAGATCCACATCTGAGAAAAGAGGGATCAAAACATACCTGCTCTCAGATATGGAATACCTTTACAATGTATGTATTTAATACATAAAAATGCACTCTAAAATCAGAAGTTAAATTTGACAGAGCCTAAATTTGACTTAGCCTGTCTGCTAACAGTTAAAATTCTCTAGATAACACAGTTTCAATGGCTGGTTAGCCTGTGTGGCCACTAGGTTGAAACTAGCTTAGAACTGAAGGAACCAGGCCAGGTGAGGGAGTGTGAATGGTTTCCATTGCACTTCTGGCACATTTATTTCATAAAGCATCAGCCATAGCAAAGTTGCCACAGAGCAATGCTTTGCTTTTGAAAAGGAGGATGTGATATGTTTGGAAAGAGAGTTGAACCACCCTAAATGGCGTTAGCATTGGTCTGTAATTCTGTGCGAGCCTTTAAAAACAGAAAGCACTGAGAACTGGTAAGGCAAACTTTGCACTTACCTTTGCATGATTCAGTGTGTTGTGCCGTGTGAAGGCAAATGTCTGCCCCAGCACATGCAAGACAGATATATGGAAAAATCTGGTTTCTTTTTTGGCATTTGAAACTTGTTTTGTAGAGGCAGGAAAGATATAGCACAGTACAGAATAGTGGGCACTCAGACTTAAAAGCCTTAGACCGAAAAAGTTTGTGAGCCAGTGTACAAGCTGTATCTCTCTGTTATTGCAATGACTGGGATTTCCTGCACCCATAAAGTACTTTGCAAAGCGAAATGAAGAGAAAATCATGTATGGAGTACAGTTTTCCTTCCTCTCCTACTTGAATAGCTGTGCATTCTATGTAACTGAGAGCTACCAAGAGTTCTTAATAACTGAGTGACACTGTTTGTTAAAAGTGACCTATAACAATATTGATACAAAAATTATTTTTCAGTTTTGCTGTCTGAAGTTTTTTGTACGATGCAGTAAAACATAAGAATTAAACCCTTCCAGGAGCAAAGTGAGCAGTCTCTTAGAATTATTGGAGACAGAAACTTTTCGTTACTTTGGGAGTGGAGAGCTAATGAGCTAAATCGATAGTGAGTTCCTCCGACCTCTTTCTCTGCAAGTTCTCAGCTATGCTTACATACCAAGGGAAGCAGGGCCAGGTCCTACAGGTGTTGACTGGTCAGGTCTTTTGTGTTGTTGTCGCATAGCCTCGGGCTTCTGAGCCAGTCCTTCCCCCAGGCTCGTTGCAGCACACCAGTGTGCTACGTGAGCAGTGGCGGTGCGCAGCCACTGCCGCAGCCTGTGTGCTCTGCCTGTCCTTTAGCACCCAACGTTGCCCATAGCCTGGCACCAATGAGAAGCCCAGGGGATCCAAGCAAATGGATCTGTTGGGCAGTAGGCCCAGCAGCGAGCCATGATGTTAGTGCTCTGTTATTTAGGCAGGGGCCAGGGTAGGGTAGCACAGAGAGGTCTGCTGTGTGCCTTCAATTTTAATTCAGAAAAATGCTAGTACACTGGCACAGGTGTACTTGTCAAAGCATTGTCCTTCACAGTGTCCCTTAAAAAAAGATAGATTACTCTAGACACAAAGACGTGAAACACTACATCATAAGAAGTGTCCCATAATTCAGTGACCAGGATGAGAAAGAGCATATTGTTAACCATTTAAAAATACCAGATGGGAAGTTTAACTTTCTCATTCCTGTCTCAGAGCCTACCTAGACCTCTCTCACTGTTTTTGTCAAATGCACATATTAAAATCTCTCTTTAAAGCATCTGAGATTGAGAACAATTTACACAAAAACAATTAACAGAATTAGGTAGAATGATTTTGATAAATGATTTGTGTGAAAGCTGGGTGCCATGAAAGCTGCTAGGAGTTTCAGTATTTATTCTACAAGAGTAAAGGTTATTCTTCCTGAAATTTACCGGTGTGGTGGATTTGGCCCAGCTGACAGCCAAACACCCACCCAGCTGCTCATTCAGTCCCAGTGGGACAGGGAAAGAAAATAGGAAGAACAGGAATGAGAAAGCTCATAGGTGAAGATAAAGACTGGAAGATTGCTTACCAATTACCGTTGTGGGCAAAACAGATTCCACTCAGGGAAAATTAACTTAGTTTATTGCCAAATAAAGTAAATATTTAATTACTAATTTGAGTAGTGGGAAACAAAAAGACAAACACTTAAACATCACCTTTCCTTCCCCCTTTCCCAGCTCAACTTCACTCTTTCACTCTTGATTGCTTTCCTCCCACCCTTGTTACCGCCACAGTTTACCCTCAGCCCTTTCAGCAAGGACATGGGCAGAGAAAAGGCAGGGATGGGGGTTAGGGTCAGCACATGGTGATTTCTCTCCTTAAACTGCCTGGCTGTGACAGTTTCTGAGTCTTTATGCAATGGTCTTTATAAGTAAAATCTGCGTGAGATCTGTCTGTGCATATATATATATATATAAAAGTTCTATAATTTTAAATTACTTTAAATGAGAATTACTTGGTTTGCCTTCCAGAAGCTGAACGGTTAAGGTTAATTTGGTTTGTTCCATACAAATATATGTTGCGGTATTGTATAATTACTCTTCTCCAGGATCCCTAAAGGAAAAGAAAGAACTCTGTGCTTAGTTCATAAAAATCAAGGTATTTTTATGAAACACATGCATTTCCTACCAACAGAGGATCTGATCAAAACATTTATTTCACAGGCTATCCTAGTGAGAGACTTAAATAAATTGTTCTGACCCTAATGTTGCCTGTATACCCATCATATACATCAGCTTCTGAATAAAGCTGTGTATCCCTGTGAGACAAATTAGATGGAGTTAGCTTATCTTTCTTTCAGCTATCCTGTTTAAATTCTCTAATAATTAAACTCAACAATTAAATAAGACATGTATTTAATTGGCACAACAAAAAGCTTAGGATAAGCTGGCACAAATTCTGTGCTTATGCCAAAGCAAAGGAGGCTCAGGGGTTATGTGCAAATCCTGTCTGCACATGAAATTCAAAATTTTTCTTGGTTTGGCTTTTCTATCTATAGAAGTGTTCTGTATGTTGGTAGATGACAAGAGCATTGCTTTGGAACTGACACCTCTCACCTCAGAAATGCAAATGTTTTATAAGAGCTTTTAACTGTTCACAACAATCAACACCTCTTGTTGACTTCCTGGAAGCTCATCATTGGTTGGAGGAGTATTTTTAGTATTTCATATTTTTAATATTTCTTCTTAATATCTTTGCTTGCCAATGTTCTTTTTCTTCTTAGCACTCTCTTCCCTGCTCCCTTTTTTGTTTTCCTGCATCAATTCCCTTTTCCTGCCTTTTGCTTTCCCTTCATGGCCTGGCATCCTGCTACTGAGCACTGCATTATCCAAAGGCATCCGTTCTTTCTCAAACTGCACCACAAAAGATTACTGCAGAAGGGTACATAGCTAGTGGTTTTATCAACAAGTAGATTAGTTATGTATGAGGCCTGGAATACTTATATTGATCACATGCAGAGCCTGAATGAATAAAAACTCAATTATGGAACACAAAGGAACAAGATCAAGCCACCCAAATGCCAGCCTCTTGCCTTATCTTCACCACCACTCTACATAGTAACACTTTTCTTCCACATCTTTTGCACGTCTATGTCTTCCTCCTAAACTTATAATTTTCTACTCAGTTTCTTCTTAAAATTCTTCTTAGACCTGTCCTTTACTTCTTGTGTCCTGTCCTATCTTATTTCCTCTTCTACCCAAATCTTTTCTTCTTGCTCCATATTCAAATTTCTTTGAGCCAGATCGTTTCCTCACCACATCAGACACCAAAATAACCTTTGCTACCCGCAACTAGCATGTACTGCCAAAAATGTGAAGCTTTCATTTTAGTGTATCTTATTTTCTAGTGTTCCACTAGTTGCGATACTGTTGGGTGCATTGCACGGACTGGGTTCTTTTTAAGGCTTTGTCTACAAAAGACTGTTTTAAACAACTTTTTTATTATAACAAAACTAGACAGGAGCATAACTAATTCTCCCTCCCACCCCCCACCCCTGGTGCAGCGTAAGTTATTTCCTTCATCAAAGGAAATTCTTTGTGACTTTTTTCCCATTTTTTATTTAGTCATATCATCACATTCTGGAACGATTACTAGGCTCAGGACAGGGTGGGCTATTACAGTACTTTGTGAGAAACCTTTTGGATTTCTAAAACACAGGACTATTCTTTCCACAACATTTCATATTTTTTTCCTCAAACACCTACGACCATCAAATTTCTAATTCATATAAACGTTAAAATCGGTTGCTGGACAACGTGTAGGAATCACTTCTGAATGTGTGTAGATGGCTTTTTAGGAGGCCCTTTTTAGGAGGCAAAAGATCACCAACACAGTCATTCAGTTAGAATGAGGAAAATAGCCTTAGAATTATTTATGTCTGGTATTTTCTTAGAACATCTTCAGTGGATAGAGTTGCATTCAGTTTGGACCTAGCCTAGGTGAACTGACTTGTAGGACCAATTAGTATGACAAAAATTAACACCATGTAATGTATATACTTAAAGGTTTACTATAACAGGAGAGGAAATTTTTAGAAAGAGATACACTACAAGTCCCTAGTGCCCACAGGGACTCCACATTTGAAATGTAACCATATAGAAAAATATTGAAAATTCAAAGAGTAACAAGAAAAAATAATAACATGATTACTGAAGAGTACTATAGAGTACCAATACTGCAAAGTATTGCTATTGCTATATCTAAACAGTTTTAAATTTAAGTAATGCAAGTAAGAAAAGTTTTACATGTTCTGGACAATTGGTTAGAGAAAAAAAATGGGACTGCCCAGAGAAAGCGTTTCATTGAAGTTTGGATGAAAGAACTAGAATGTGGTTTAAGAATATATTAGAAGTTAATGTTCCATTAGTCAATCAGCAGACAGACAGTGTTGAGATCTGATTTGTCATGTCATCAAGCCTCAGAATTAAGGACAGGTGTTGTTGGTACTATAACATAGTCTATAACATAGTCTATAACATAGCAAAACCAATCACAATAGCAAAACATAGAAGATAACAGCAATTCATGTTTACTGGATGAGGTATCTTTTAAGCCGCTGTTGCTTAGACTCTCTGTCTGCACAGTTGGGCCTGCTTGGCCATAGTACCTTACATGGCTGCAGGATCTTTCTGATGGCAGCAATATCTGCTTGCTTTTGTAATTAGTTAAATGCTTTCTAAATTTTAAACCTGTGGCCAAAGTGCACAAATTCAAAGCCTGCCTTGTGAAAAAAAAAAAACTTGTTTCATTTCTTCAAACCAAGCTCCACACATTGAAACACAGTCTTTGGGGTGCAGGTGCAGAGCAGGGATGCCCCGGTGACTCTTAGCTGGGTAGCTCCATGGAGTTTGTCAGCCAGAAAGGCTGATGATTGCATGTGCTTTTCTCATCAGGGGGCAGAAAGGCCCAGAGCATTATGACGTGATATTATAGAAATATGAAGAAAGAAGGTTGTAATAAGCTTTCGATTCTGAGTTATATTTTGCTGTACCACTGGGGTCAGCCTTAGGCAGAGAAAAGGAGGAATTGTGTGGTTTATTTTTCTCTTGCAGTATGTTGTAATCATTGCAACAAATGTGACTTAAGATCGATATTTGCACTCTTCCTTTGTGAAAAGAGTGATAAGCTCAATTAATGATCAGAGAGTCCTCACCAAGAAAAACACTGTTTACTCAGGACAGCAGCATTACAATGAAAATGAAAATGAGATGTAAGTGCCTGTCTTGCTTAGCAGTTGTCTATTCATATCCCAAAGGAAATATAAATCTAAATGTCTTCCCTGTGACTGTTCACTCAACTGCTGCCCAGATTTTGGCCTGACACACAGCTCATGCTAAGGCCTGATGTATGCTGGGAGCAGCGCCATTAGGCCAATGCAAGAGCAACACGTAGGCAGGACAGGATGGACAGGGAGGGATAAAGGTCATTATGCAGCTGTTATCACCTGCAGCTTGCTGTCTCCAGTAGCCATTGTCTCTTGCATCCTTGCATATTAATTGCCCAAAGTTTCCCTAGTATCCACTAATTTATGGAAATGGGATAGACCAAACTTCCAAGCTGGGAGGTATAAACACATCAGCTTACCCAAAGAGATTTTGAAGTGGATCCAACAGCAGCCCGACTGCTGAGGGTTTCGTGCTTCCCCATGTGATACAGGGGATACCCGCGCTGTGAGGGAGAAGGAAGAATGAGCACTCCCACCCTTTGTGAGGTAACGGTTTTGCTCATTGGCACATGAGTTACAAGTTAGAGAACTTGGGGTTCATGAATTACTGAAGTGATGAATGAGTGAATTCACATTAAACTAGCCTGTACAAAGGGGATGTCCATGTTTGATGTGTTTGTTTGTTTTCCTTTCTAATGAGTTCACAAAGTAAAGTTTAATTTACAGAGTATGTCATCCTGTAAATTCGAGAGATTTAAATGGACTATGACACTGCCCCTAGTGCTTGTTATACCTGCTACAGTCCCAGGCTAGTCATTTGCAAACAGTATCTATTTTTTCAGGACAGGATTGCCAATTTTGTAATTTTAAGTCCTATTTCCTTTTCTGCCTCTCTGACTAGGTTTAATATTGCAAGTATTCCTTCTGGGGGAGAGAAGATTTGGACAGTGACACTTTAAAAGACTTTTCACTTGCATAGTTTCACCGTAAGGATGTGGTCTTAATGGCTCCTAACATTTTCCAGACTCTTGAGGAGCATCCTTTAGTTCACCAACTTCCTTCTGGGCTTGCTGCTGAGTGAATTCCTGGCTCCCTGTGCATCATTTATAGCACCAACACAGTAGCCTTTTGCTATTCTATGATCCTATAGCATCTGTCACATTGGCTTTTGATCATTCAAATCCAGGAATATTGAAAAACAAGAATTTATTCAGGTTTCCTGTAAGCTGTACGAATTCAATGATTCTGCATTTAAATAATTCACAAGTAAATAGAGCTTCTGTATTACAGTATGCCATCCACCCCCTGTTACAAATTTCATTTTGCTAGCTTTTGTTATTGTTAACTTTCTGAATTCCTCTATTTATAAGTGAAATCACCCCTTGCAATTTAACAGAAAAACAGCATTTCTTGTAACAGTCATTTCTGAAGTAGCATTTGGTTTCTGTTCTGTATATGGGGATTGGAGTTTTATTTAGGCAATGAATGCACACCTCAGCTAAAACTAGAAAATGTTGCTGTCAAATGCTTATTCAATGCTATTTCAGTACTGTGACAATAAATTAAAATTGATAATAGCACATACTGCGTCCTACTGAGGATACCTATGAGATCTAAAAATTACTATGAACTCAACCGCAAGAATCCTGTAAGGTATTACACAGTTTAACAGGAGACAAATCCACCATGTCATAAGGCAAATTGGAACCAGTTCCAAATAGAATGATTATTTTGCGGCTAAGGAATATGCTTTCTTCCACTGTATAAAGTAGAAACAATAGCTAATTTTCACTTGATTCTGCTTTTATAATTTAAGGTACGCTTAAAAACTGAGGTTTTTTTCTAGCACTACTGCTGTGAATAATATTATCGCAACCAGGATCACATACTTATTCAGACCTTAATAGTTGATCAGACTATTAATTTCTTCTATCAAACCATAGAACTGTATGATTCCATCTCCATTTAACTAGGTAATATCCATCGTTTTTCAGGCCATTACCTGTAAAGGAATAATTGAAAAGTTTTTCAGATAGTGAGGTAGCAAAACCTTGTCAAGCCCCCAGACTTTATTGGTTCAGTTTACAGAAACATGATGTGTTGTGGAAGTGGAAGGAGGTATGCTAGAAGGTGTGCTTCTCAAGCTATCTGTTTATTTCAGTCTAGCAAATACTGGATCTGATTTAATTTTGAGGATTATCCTTATTGGGAGATGGACCTAAATCTGTATTTTTTTGATTATGATTAATTTTATTTTGTTTTGTTTTGTGGGTTTATTTTTGTCTGGCTTAAAATGCCACAACCTACTGAAGCTTTGACTAGGCCACGTGAAACTTGAAAATCATCAGTAGTTGTTGGTAATGTAATGACTTTTCCTTTTGAGTTTATCACAAAAAAATGCCTACTTCTTATCTTTAAGCAACATTTTATTATTATTTTAGAGCATCTGAAATTTGACTTCAAGACTACCTTTTAGCAGTCTGTTTCTGTCCAGTGATTACTCCCAAACATGAGGTGAATATGTTACAATTTTCTTTAAAAATGAGGTAGAAGCTCCAATGTTCTTTATCAAGGATTTCTTTTTTTCTATTCAAGGCAAAAGAACACAAAGAATATCTACTTTATCTGAGGAAGGTAAGCAGTTGATAGAAGTTTCTGACTGTACTGTAACTATGCAAAATGTGGTAAACATGGTGAGTCATTTCTTTCAGAAAGGATAGCTACAACTGCTAAGCAAATACCGATGAAAGACTTAAGTCTCGGTAGACTCTACAGAAAATATCACATAGAAGATTTTTTTTTTTTTAATCAGAAAGAAAAGTTTGTCCTGTATTTACAAAACTCAAAACAGATAAAAAGACTCCCCTTTTGTTCTAAGAAGTGAGTCTTTTTTAATATATATTAACTTTTTTCAGTGAGGGTCAGGAAGTTTAAATAATACCTTGTCATCGATACTAGTTAGAAAGACACTGAGCACATTCTCGTTGCAGATGGGGTTGCAGAAAAATCTAGCTGCCAAACGCTAAAGAGGCTCTTCTAGGCATGAGGCATATAAGTAAGTCTTGCAAGAGTCCTACAACTTGATAACAATTCGTGGAGCACCATAAGACCTGAGACCAAGGTTCAGTTTGTTAACAGAGCAGCTGAGGGTAGCATATTTTTCTTCTCAGACATGACTGCTACAGAATGGCATATTTCCTTGCTTTCCTTAGCTGCAGAAATTTCAACAATTTAATGAAAGCAAATACATAAAAGTAAAAAGCAGAGGGAAGCACATGAAATAAAAATGTTAACCCCAAAACCTTGAGTTCAGCCATGTTGTAATTCACTGTAAACGGTTTCTTATCAGGAAAAGGATTATGCTATCTTTTCTGTAGGTGATGTTATCACCTACACTTATGATGGCATCCTCAGATATCAGACTTTTCAACCCTAGCTGAAAAAAGCCTAGCCGATACCTTTGTGAATGCATTTTTCTTAGTTGGACAATTAATGACCTGCTGTCCAATTATTTTTTTAAATAATGTGGTGGGAGTGTTCTTATGTACCCAGGATCTCAAAGGACAGTCCCCACAGCTAGTCTTACGAAGCCTACAGTGATTTTCACTATTCACAGATATGGGTTCTAGGCCAGACAGTGTGACCCGATTACATCCATACTGCTTGTAAGGTTCAAGTTTTGAGTTCAGACCAGTCCTCAACCTGTGCCAAATTTTTCCTTGCTTGGAGATTGACACTTCTCAAGCTGGTGAAAAACCCAAGAATATAGCACTGGTGGAATTTATCCAAAGTAAATTCAAACTCAGTCCTAAGGCCACATAATGCCATACTGAACCAATTAAAGTATTAAATAACAGACTTGAAAGAGTCCATTGAAGTATTACTGAAATGGCTAGCATCAGATATACGTAAAGAGGCTGAGAGAATTGAGTTTATTTAACATGGATGAGAGAAGACTTTGGGGGGATCTAACTGCGGCCATCCATTGCATTAAGGTCCCCGCAAAAGTGGGACCCAAAATAATCTGAGAGCTGCACAATGAAAGGATGAGAGGCAATATTCATAGGCTGCAACAAAGAAATTCCAGCTGGACAGACTGTAAAATCTCTGTCCTTAGAGATTTTTCAAAACTAGATTGGACAAGGTCCTGAGCAAACTAATCTAACTTAGAAGCTAATCCTGCATTGTAAACTTGAGTCATCCCTTCCAAATTTTTTTTTTCCATGATTTCTATGAAGTATGCCCTGAACAACAATGTGGCCAGTTCTGGACTCCCCAGTACAAGAGAGGTAAGAAGCTACTAGAGATCAGTGAAGGGCAACAAAGATGATGAAGGGACTGGAGCACCTCTCTTATGAGGAAAGGCTGAGAGAGCTGGGACTGTTCAGCCTGGAGAAGAGAAGGCTCGGGGGGGAATCTCATCAATGTATGTAAATACCTGAAGGGAAGATGCAAAGAAGATGGAGCCAGGCTCTTTTCAGCGGTACCCAGTGACAGGCCCAGAGGCAATGGGCACAAACTGAAACACAGGAAGTTGTCTCTGAGCATCAGGAAACACTTTTTCACTGTGAGGGTGACCAAGCACTGGCACAGGTTGCCCAGGGAGGTTGTGGAGTCTACCGCCTTGGAGATTTTCAAAAGCTGCCTGGACATGGTCCTGGGCAACCAGTTTTAGGTGGTCCTGCCAGATGACCCCCAGAGGTCCCTTCCAACCTCAATCCTTCCACGAGTCTGCAATATATGCTATTTTAAATAATCGTCCTCGTACTGTGTTGACAATACAGATTAATCCTGTGAATTTCTCTTTTTTTCTTCCTGGTTACAGCTATAAATGAACTGAATGTCAATGGTATTAAGTTTTTTTTTTTGTCCAATTTATAAAATATGAAAACTTTATTACATAGTTATTGTTAATTACTTGACAATTAATTGTGTAAATTTTGGTGAAAACAGGGGTACTGAGTATTCATGAGTTTCATAGGCTTTAATAGGATTATTTTTTAAAAGCGGCAGTTGTTTTAGTCATAGTAAGGCATTATTCAAGATAATTGTGGAAATGTCTTGCTAGGCCCTTGAAAATATTATATAACCAAACTTTAAAAATAAATTGAAAAGGCCCTCCTTCCCTCTCTCCATCACAGCAACCTTTTCTCCTGTACTCACCAAAAATCCAAGAAAAGAAATAATAAATCTGAGCTTCAAACTGAGATTCAAATTAAATGCACTTGGCAATCAAAATTTATTCCCAGTTTGAACTCTAACACACAGAGTTCTATCAAGATTAGGTAATAATTTAAAGAAATAAAAACCAATGATATCTGCTGGTCCCTGTGCAGTATCAGCAATGCAATTAATTAATTGAACTTCTACCTTATGCTGGAAGCAATGTTTTCCCTGGAGTAATTAATGTTCAAATGGAAGCAAAAACAAATGCAAACCAAGCAACTGTATGTGACATGATTAAGATAGTCTTAGGTTTTATTTTTCTAATAGTGTTGGCTATATAATGCAAAAGCTCAAGTGAACATCTAGGTCTACAAGACCTAAATAGTCAACAAGACTCTCAACCACAGTAGATGTCTAGCATCTTTCCTGTCTAAAGAACTCTAAACTTTTTGTAAGTTCTCTCTTTGTTTTTTGGGGTGTTTTTTCCCTACTTTTAATAGTTCTGATTGAGATAAACCAGAAGAATAAACAGAGGTTTTCTGAGGGATGCATAGGTAATTCACCAAGGTACACAACCTAACAAATGAATTTAACAAACAAGTTGGCTGATAAGGACTCTTTTCTTTTTTAAGCTGATTAGAATTTTTTAAACAGGCTTAGTTTAGAATCATGTACATTTATGTCTCCCTTAATTATTTCTTAGAAGAATTTTTACTACAAATGAAATAGAAGGATAAAGTACTCTCACATACATCACATTTATTACTATAGTGGCATGCCGGTTCAGTGTACAGATTTGTTTTGTCCACATCATTGCCAGCAACAGTAGGAACAGGGATGAATCTGTGTTGGGTTTTTTTGGGACAAATAGACCAGTTTCCTGTTTTTTTAAGAAATAGCAGGAATTAGACAATGGCAGTCCACCAGGGCAGGGGTAGGTACATGAGGAACATCACTAACTGAGAACATTAACAGAGAATAAGACTCTTTGTGGTTATTGAGATCACAAAAGAATTTAGATATCCAAAGTTGCTAATATGTAAGTTCAAAATTTAGATTTTTTCCCAGCCCCTGTTGAATTGTTGCAAATCATGGGAACAAGAAAGTCCTTCCTGGATGTCCAGCTGAATTCATAATTCCCAGGTTCATTTGCCAGCTCTGAAACCTTTTCCCACAGTAGGCTCCACAGTTTATGAACTTCACTGCACGTCTAGTGAAACACCTCAGGAGGACATGGTTGAACTACTCAGGATCTATATTACATTTAATTATGAATGAATGACTAAGTGCAAAAGGGTAAATATGTAAAAGATACGTAGTTCCTAAAGCAGAAAACAGTGCCAATTTCCTTTCCTAAGTAAGAGCATAACACTTGGGTTAACGATTCATTTGTGATTGGTCTCTGACCAAATAGACCTTGGATTATCTACAAAATGGCACACCTCCCATAAGATTGTTGGGAAATATCTCCAGAACCAGACAACCAGAATAGGATATACTTACAGCACTCTTATAGGCTTGTATTCTCTCACTTAAGGGAAAGAACTGACTACATCATCTGCAGTCCCATGAGTGACATTAGTAACATTAGATGGCATTAGTAACCAGTAGTGTAAAACAGGAGACCTGCTTTGCTCTTTGAAAGAATGGACATGTGTGTGGGACTACCCTGATAAGAAGTTCTCGTCTCTGGCTGTCTAAGCTGGGGCACCTCTAGATCTTGCAGAATCCCACCTTTCGTCCCACATCTATATTTATACCAGTAGTCTCCAGAAGGCCAGGGCAGAAGTGAAAGAATGACATGAAATAACATTTACCATTTAATTCCTATCACATTCCTTGGCACAACTTTGGCCTGTGCTATCTAGTAGTGTCCATGCCAATGCACAGTTCAAGGGATGGTATGGACCAAGAACTCTTCCCAGTTGGCATTTTACGTATGGCTTCCCAGGGAGTGCAGCATTGAGGATCTACCTCCTGACTCCAGAGCCATAGAACTGACCTGGTCTGTTTTGAGGCCTTTGTGTTGGTTCTAAACCTTAAAGTCTGTAGCTGTCTGTGTTTCCTCCACCCATGAATTCCATACCTAAATTCTTGGTGCTGGATATACCTAGAGTTGCCTACCTACTGACAGAAGTGAGTGGCAAGGTTCCAGTCATGTTATTCCCATATTGTCCAAGGCATAAGACCCAACTCATCAGGATATTCCTCCGGTTTCAGAGCAAGCAGCCTGAGTGGAATCATGGTTTTCACAGTTTTGACACCCAATACTGCAGTTTTAGCCCTGATTCAAACTAATTCTCTCTTAGTAAATTTGAACACATCTCACTCATCAGAAGAGCCCAACAGTTAGTCCTTAAAATGTTTCAGATTGGTAAAGTAAAAGCTAAGGTTTCAGGTTTTGAAAATTTGAACTACTTTCTACTACCACCATATGAAAGAAAAGGGCCATCCCTGGATGTATTAAAAGGAGAAAATCAGGATGTAACCCAAGTACTTCTCTATTTGCAATAACAAAAGCTTATGCTTAGACAGCCAGGCTGCTTCATGTCTTGCTGCCAGCTCAGCAGTAATGAAATCAAATTAAGTCTTTCCACTCATTTGGTTTTTGTTCTTTAACACGGCCAAGTATTGCCAACCACAATTCCTTATTGTGGAAGCCAGGATTTCTTAACTTTCTAGATAGGAAGAGACTGGTATGTGACGTCCAGCATAGCTGTGGGTGTGAGTGTGATCATTCTTGTTTATCTATAGATTTCAACTTTTTAGGAAACTATTTGCCTTCCTGAGAAAATGAGGTGAATTTAGTGTTCTGCTCTGTAGTTACTTCTATTTCTCTTCTATTCATTTGTGACTGGGGCATTAAAGCACTGAATGGATTCTTCATTTTATTTTTATATGAGAATATAAATACACACTACAATTGTGTCTCATGGATTCACAGTTCAATGAAACGCTGAAGTGCTATATTTTTTATGTGACACTCAATTTTGTAAGCTAAGCAGTAGTGTAAAGAGGTCTGAAGGTCTGCTTGATTTGAAAGATAATTGCATATACTCCTGAGACTTTTAAGAATTGTGATTTATTACTGGGCAGTTTATATTTGAATTTATTAATAATATTCTGAAGTAATGCAAATTCTTGCCTGTGACAAAAGGATTCATGAAGACAGTGCTTGTGTTTTGTGACAGGATGAAATGACAGCTTTCACTTCAGCGTATGTAAATTGCTATAAATATAGTGTGACACCTTTGCTTTGCTGTCAAAGGTTTTCCGTCTGAAAATATGTCCAGTTCTCCCCTGCTGCTCAGTAAGACAAGCAGATTATTTTGGTTTCTGAGGAAAGCAATGGGGAACTACCATCTCAGTTTGCTGCTTTAAACACCTTTCTTTTGCTCCACTGACGCTAGTACCTATGGAAAACAAGCCCACAATCAAGGTGGAGAATATGAAATGCAAAAGTATTTACAGAGGGTATCCAGAGTCGTCAGCATAAAAGTAGTAAGACTGCTCTAGAAGTGAGCAGGGTGGAAGCTAATTTAGGAATGGGTTGAGATTAATGAGATACAAAATGACTAAGCAGGTAAAGGGCCTAACTGAGCTGAAAATGGCTTGCGAAATGTAGGCTCCACATGGTTCCCAATGCACTTTCCCTTTCTTCATAGAAGTATTCAGAAAGAAGCTGTTAAAAAATGCACAGGAGAAACTGAATGGCTCAGGAACACCATGGCCTCATTCCAAGTTTCAGGGAAGACTTCAATGCTTTGTTTCTGGTTGTGTTAAGTCTCTCTCCAGGTGGATAGATCTCACTCTCGGTTCCTCCAGCATGTTTCTGATCAAGCATCCCAGGAAAGTACAATAGTGTCTGCAAGTGAATCTTTTTTGCAAAGGTCTGAATTTTGCCTGTATAGAGATATTAAGCAGTTTATTCATTTTGGGGAAGCTAATGTCTGACACTCTAATGAGGATATACATTTAATTGAGGGAAGCATGTTTCAAATGTTTGGTACAAAAGATGGAAATTTGTTCACACGCTGGTTGGTATTAAAATATAACCTTTGTTTGCTTTTAGCTTTAACCTCTCTCCCCCTTAAATTGTGCAGTAGTTTTACCCAAGTAAAGGCCATGGAATGACGCTAGACCAGAATGGGAGCACAGCAGAGACTCCCTGCCATTGTGCTGTATGGGCCAGGGGCTTCCCAGAAGGGGCACATTCAGGGCCCGTCCCACCACCCCAATCAGGGAGCAGGGCAGGTCGGGGGGGGCACCATGGGCAGCTCCAACCCCCCCTGGGGAAGGGTCAAGAGCATGTGAGAAGTTAAATGGGGCTAGAGATGCTCTCCCCAAGGAGATGAGCAGGACGGGGGCAGCCCTCAGCTGCACTGCCTCTGGGTTGGCCCTGAGCTCCAGCGGCCAAACCCACAGGATTCAGGATGAGCCCAGGGCCCTGACACTTACCCCAGTGCTACACAACACTGCGGAAAAGGCAACGGGGTGTGGGTCCGGTTTCCACTGAATCAAAATAATGTCAGCAAACTCCTGTTACTGCTGATGGTGCCACCACTCTCCTTAAGAAAAAGTGCAGAATTCCAATCTGCATTCTGTTTCTAGCAAATTAATTATTTTCTACTTATTTTTCACCTGTGCTTATTTAACTACTTCTCTTTGTTTGCTACTCTTTACAATGAACTTTTGAACTTGTGTCTATAAATTGTATAGGTTAATGAATGCCTTTCATTTCCTTGGAATGTTTTCAGATATTATTTTCTGTAATCCTTAATGCTGAGCTTACTTCTGCTACACTAATATATTCCAGATTGAAAATAAAAAATATTTAGGATGGTTGATATAATATTTTTACAGCCTCTAGAATCTTTAAATCCTGATTTTGTATAAAAGAATAATATTGACAGGTGGAAGGTGGAGAAAGAGGGCTAGATTTCCAATTGTATTGTAAAAATCCTCTTTTATCTGTCAGAGGTATTCTTTCCCACAGCAGACTGGTTTTTTTATGTATTATCTTAGCAAAGTGCATGTCCGTCCCCTGTCAGAGCAGAAACAAAATCATTAGAATATGAGGACTTAGGGTCTTCCACTTCACCATTAATATTACAGGCTGAATTGAAGCAATTATAACAATTATGAAGTTCAGTAGCAAGGACAGGGCTGTAGAGCCTTAAAATAAACTATGAGTTGTGATTATAGTAACAGTGATTTAATTATAAAATTGAGCTGGGCCAGTGACTGTGGCTTCAGCAGCTCTGAGGGACAGAGGTTGTTTCTTCTTTAGGTTGGGATGCTTTTGGCGCAAGCCATAAATAGGATACTTCACTGGATTCAAATGAATTTAGCTTTTCAGCATTCAGTTCGGGTTTAATTTGTAAATGTAATGGCACCCAAAAGATCTGGTGAACTGTTACTACAAAATTTCAAACACAATGATAAAGATGTCACCTTTGTTCAGGCCAGAATTGGGCTTTTAGGCTTTTATAGTTGGAAATGTGTTAACCAAAACTATAGAAAACAGAGATGGGAGAATTGTGTTATAGGAAATCCAGCATTTCTTGTATTTAGTCTGGAGCTATAATTATAATACAAATATTAGACCTTATCTATGACCAAGATGTTAAGGTAGCAATCAGTGGATGGTAGTCTGTGTTCTATAAGTAATTAACTATTGAAAAGTTAGTATGTGTTTGTACATGATACTTCCATTTATATATTCTTCTAACTTTTCTTTGGCTTTGTCACGAAATTTGGATTATAAAATTATTTCCTCTCTGTTTTATGTAAAAAGAAACAAAGTGTTCTTTTCTTTGAACCCATTACTCTTCTTTCGGCCTGAAACACTTTCCTTGTGGCCAATACAGGCTTTTTTACTGAAATTCCAGGCGAGCTTTTAGACCTAGTTCTTGGTTTCTATTTTAGCTGCTTCTTCTATCACTCAAAAACATTTAAATGGATTTAATCTTATGTTTGTAGCTCTAGGATTTCATTTCCTATTTACTTTTTTGGATATGGTTTTGCCAACCCCTTTGCAGAGAAGCTGGCTTATTGCTAAAGCTTCACTCCATCCCTACTTATAGATTGCAAAGAGACAGACTTACGTACAAAGGACACCCCCATCACAAGTGTCTTTGAAGACGGCTTAGCAAGAAGAGGAGGAGAAGGTGTGAGAGAGGATATAAATGTGTAGCTGTATAATTAAGAAGTCATATAGGAGATTAGAAACTGATTAGGAAAGGCAAGGGAGAATACAGAGCAGTACAATTTGGGTAAAACATATTGTCTAGCTATTCCTTTCCTTATTTGTATTCAGCTTATGAAGACCCAGAGAAAATACTATCTCCCTGATGAGCTGTTAACACTAGCCAGTATTACCAATGAATAGATAATAGCTTCCCTGTAACGCTGGGGGAGAATAAAGTTTCAGTATGCTATAGTATGTATATGTATGTATGAGTATATATATATTCATACAGATGCATATATTAATATATACATTAGTAAAGTATAATATAATCTATACTATTACTATAGTATGTATGTGTTAGTATGCATATATATACACATATATACATACATACCCTTTACTAAAATAAATATATAATATTATATGTGTACTTGTAATATGTGTTTGCATGTATGTAAAGAAATACACACACACGAAATACATCCTGCACTTCGGCCACAACAACCCCAGGCAACGCTACAGGCTTGGGGAAGAGTGGCTGGAAAGCTGCCCAGAGGAAAAGGACCTGGGGGTACTGGTTGACAGCCGGCTGAACATGAGCCGGCAGTGTGCTCAGGTGGCCAAGAAGGCCAACGGCATCCTGGCCTGTATCAGAAATAGTGTGGCCAGCAGGAATAGGGAGGTGATCGTGCCCCTGTACTCGGCACTGGTGAGGCCGCACCTCGAATACTGTGTTCAGTTTTGGGCCCCTCACTACAAGAAGGACATGGAGGTGCTGGAGCGCGTCCAGAGGAGGGCAACGAAGCTGGTGAAGGGCCTGGAGCACAAGTCTTATGAGGAGCGGCTGAGGGAACTGGGGTTGTTTAGCCTGGAGAAGAGGAGGCTGAGGGGAGACCTCATCGCACTCTACAACTACCTGAAAGGAGGGTGTAGCGAGGTGGGTGTTGGTCTCTTCTCCCAAGTAACTAGCGATAGGACAAGAGGAAATGGCCTCAAGTTGTGCCAAGGGAGGTTTAGATTGAACATTAGGAAAAATTTCTTTACTGAAAGAGTGGTCAGGCCTTGGAACAGGCTGCCCAGGGAAGTGGTGGAGTCACCATCCCTGGAGGTATTTAAAAGACGTGTAGATGAGGCCCTTAGGGACATGGTGTAGTGGGCATGGTGGTGTTGGGTTGACGGTTGGACACGATGATCTTAGAGGTCTTTTCCAACCTGTATGATTCTATGATTCTATGATTCTATGATTTTTGCCTTTGAAAGTATAGCTAGCACAGAGTTATTTTGAATTGCCAGATATCAGAATGGATGAGGATCTGTCCAAAACTCTGTTCTGATTGAAACTTTGTGCATGATTTGCCTCCAGTACACCAGCAGCTTGCTGCTGAAAGAGAAGTGACTAAATCTAAATGTAGAAGGGGAGGGAGAAGGGAACAACCTTCAACTGTTCCTTTTGCCCAAGTGCCAGACAGTCCTTGCAGGACCAGTTTAGAGATCTCCATTTGCTGTAACTGATTTCTCAGTCTGAAAATTAAAGTTTCTACTGCTCATTATTCTGAATTTAGGAATTATGGAGATACCCAGGAGACTTCGTAGCCAAAGCTACCTGTTAGTTAAAGCAGGAGTGAAATAATTCTTATGTATGCTTAATGTTCAAGATTGGTATTTAGACTTACTCATCCATCTGTAGCCAGCTGAAGTTTCTAGAACAGTTTTTAGTCAAATGATTACTGTCAAACATTTTAAAATTAATTTGTCTTGAATAGGCAATGGACTTCAGACTGGGGAGGTTCTTCAAGTGAAGGTGCTCTACAAGCTTCCCTACCGTACCTCCTACACATGAATTCACATTTAAGCACAAATATAGGCATTTCTGAATTGAAAATTACCCCGCCCCAAAAAAAGTTAAAAAACAGGAGCTACAACTTTCTCGCAGTCTCTCATTTCTGCTAGGGAAGTCCTTAACCCACTAAGCAATTTTTCTCAAGCCTGCTAGCCACTACCCTGCTTCCTTGAGCTCCTCGAATTGCTTCTCACAGAGTCTTGGAAATCAGGGATGCAGGCAAGAAAACCCTGTGGAGGGATACATATAGCGATCTGTGTAGGGTAAGCTATAGGAGTATGTGGTCTTGCAAGAAGAAAAAGTGGAATTTCACCCTGCTCCCTGCAGTCAGGCAGTGGTACCACAGGGAGCTGGTTACAAAAAGTGAAAGTGAGACTTGAATGTGGAATGGGCAGGGTATTGGTTGAATTTTGAGGAGAGTAAAGTGAATGAAACTCTTAAAATGCTTAATAATGTTATGCACTTGTAGAGAAAAAGGTAATGGACAACCCTTCTTCTTGGGAGAAGGTGTTTAGCGACCACATTGGTTGCATTGGTTGGAGGGAGGATTTCACAGAACCATTGAAATATTAAATATTCCCCAATCCCTGCATGACAAGCTGAAAGACTTAAACACAACCTTGATTTCAAAAATGTTGACAGAATAATAAAGGGGTCTTTGCCGCTTAATATATATTTAGAAAAACAGACAGGATTTTCAAATACAGTTGTTTCTATCATTCAGTTTGGAGCAGTGTTTGGAGGTCTATTAGTTGCATACTGGGGGATTGTATAAGTGCGCAGGCAATATTGTACAAGTGTGTGGACCCGAAGAACCTATGAAAGTCATTTGGATAAATCATTTGAGGCTTTCAGAGACATGAACAGAGACTGTCTTCCCTGTTTCTCAGCTATTCTGTAACTTACAGCAGAAGTAAGACATTCTTGCTTTTGAGTTTATAAATGAAGTGAATTTTAACTGTCTGTAAAGCCAGAATTGCTGGCACAAACGCTGTTAAGTTTTTGAGGAACAACACTCTGGGGAGCCATTAAAAAGAATCCTGGGATGTCATCGAATAATCAAACATCATGATGGAGCATGCTGCAGTAGCTGTTTTTCAGAAGAAAATGCTTTCAACTGAATTTCCAGCATCTCTTCCTGACACATCCTGCATGCTCTCTTGGGTCTCTGGTTCAATCCGTTTTCTCCAGTACAGTTCAGGTTGGGAGGGCTTGAAGCTGGTGTGATTACAGTGATGTGGTTAAGTCAACTGAAGCATATGAAAGTTTACAGAATTTCTGTCTTGTTTAAATAAAGCTTAATTTCATGAAGGAAGCAGATGATCAGGATTTACAGGCAAAGTTGGGAAGGCAGAGAATGAAGAGGAATAAGACTGGATATAGATTTAATTGTAACTGTCAAGCTTTGAAAACCTCACTTACAAACTATCTACTTGTTCCGTACTTCAAGTGCAAAGAAAGGATTTACAAATCTACTCATTTTAATTTAGGATTTATTGGGATTATTTGTAAATTAATCATAGGAATTACATATAGAGGGTAGGATTTATAAGCCTAGGGGAGTATTATAAAGTGTGATGTGGGATTAGTAAATCTATTGTATGTATATAAATATATTTCCAGACTTCGAAAGCTATTCTTTCATTAGCTAAGTTATATGTTTAAATTAATGACGTCTAAATCAAAACTGAATAAAATACTTTTTTTTTTTAACCTAGCGGCAACAAAAGACAAGTTGGTACAAAGTCTAAAAAAGGAACATTAATGCGTACAATTTATAGAATGAAGTCAATATGGAGTACATTTTACCAGTGTAAATGTATGGGAGGAAGAAGAAGGAGTAATACTGAAATAGAGACTTTCCAAAACTGGTTTCAACTTTTAGAAACCTGTCCAGCTGGAACAAAGCAGCAGTCTAAAACAATGTATTCACATACACAATGCTGAGGGGAAGGTGGGAGAGGGTAACCGAATAAAGCCAGGGAAGCATTCATATAGCATTTTGACCGGACCAATTAGAATACACAATTCTGGTGACAGTGCAGTGATTAGAAACAACAAGAAAGTTACACTATTAGTCTGAAAACAAACTTGCCACCCACAGTAACTTTGAGATCTCTTCCCTTTTTTTCCATCCCCTTAAATCCTAGAGCAAGGGAAGACTGGCTTGGTGAGCAACTGGCACTGAGCCATTTAAGCCTAAAGAACTGATTTCGTCTTCTAGAAGGGCAAAATAACCCATAATGATAGCTTGAGCAATTTAAGATTTTTAGTAACACAGCTTTCTAGAGCAAAAATCTTACATAAAGACAAAAATCAGAGCCTTGTAGTAACCTGCAATCATTCAGTAGAAGGTACCACAAAGTAGCAGTTACAGTCAGACTTACTTAAAATGCAAAAGAAAAACAACTGGCAGCGTTATCAGAACAATCTGAGCAATTTGACTCTCACTGCTAAAGTGTTTGAAATTTTCCTTGGCTGGTACTCACATTGCGTTTGCCAACTTGTAGCAAGTTGCTCAGATTTGCTCTGTGTTTGTAAACACCGTGTAGAATTTATCTTTATTCCGTTACAAAATCTACTTTTATTCTGTTTTAAATAAGCACAATATATGAGAAGGGAAGAAAAGTCAAAGCAAAACTGAGACAGCAAGATCTGTAAAGGAAGAAAGCAAATGAGAAAGAGGCCTTCATTATGTAGAAAGTTTAAGTCATAATTTTCTGTAATTAAATGAAAAGGATTGTCTATTTAGACTCTTACATGCAAACAAGTTTCACCAAAGTTTTAGCACTAAACAAATTAGCGAGGTGTTCAGCTTCATCCATATCTTATTAACAAAAAAAATCTCAGGAGGAAGTGAAATTTTCCCTTTTTCTAATGATGACTTTTGCACCAATTCTAATTTTTTGTAATTACAGTGTCATTGTCTGCCTGACTAAACAGATTGTGACGTAAAGGGTCACTGCACCAGGTCTCTCTAAATCCTGTGACCAAAACAGGATAGGTTTTCAATATTCTTTATTCCTTGCTAAAGCTTACCTATGAAAGTACTAGCTTTGGCTCAGGAAGTCCCTGACTCACACACTCAGTCTTCAGCAATTTCTGCTCTCAGGGGATGTTGTACTATGTGCTTATCTTGGGTTTAGGTTTTTTCCTTGTCATCTGTTTTTGATGACTGATGTAGACAGATTATTTGGCTAGACAATTGCTTGGTCTGACCTGGGATAGCTACTCTTATCTATTTTTTAAGATTCTTACTGTTGGCTGTTTGTTTGCATTAGCCCCAACCAGTATTTTTCACCACTGTGGCACAATATGAAAAATTATGTGTAAAATGAATGGCTAGTCAGACTGACAGATTTACCTCTATGTACCTCTATCTGCTGACTCTTCTTAGTCCTTGAGGGTGAGAGGTGGTGTGATGAATTCAGCTCCCTCTTTGCATCAAGGGAATGTCTTAGTAAATGCCAGTAATGGACTCAATCGCTTATTCTACAAATGTATTCAATGGTCACAGAGTAAATGGAGGAGCAGCTTCTTTAAATCACTGACAAGGTTTAAGATTCAAGGAAATGTAGGGCTTGATTTTGAGGTTCCAGAATGAACTTGCAGAGCTGAAGTTAAGGAAAAATGTTGTTCCTTACTAAAAAAGAAGTTCTGACTCCAGAAAATTGGAACTCAAGACTTAGGATGCCAATTTTGGAATTGAATTTTACATTTATTCCTTCTTTAAAATACAAAAGCATGAGAAAAATACAAGTAAAGCCAAACCAATGAAGCAACAAAATTTGCTTGAAACTGAAAGACAAATCGGGATAGCATTTAAGCATAAACAAGGATGAAAAGTTAGAATTGTGATACCTGACATGTATTTACCTTCCCTCAGAGCTCTTTCTGCAATGCAATTGTATTTAAGAAGTAGCATGTTATCACCTCCCAGTCATATGGACTGTTAAATCCTGCTTTATATTGCCATTTTGCAAGAAATAAACCTGCAGCTTAAATATTTTTCTGTAGCTCTGAGTACCTTAAATTATTTCCATCATGTGTGTATATTGCAACTGCAAAGTACAGGAAGGCCATCAGTTAACAACTTCCGTCTGATACTGATCTTACCGCCTATTTCACTTATGCTGTCCCACTCTCTTCTTTTTGTGCTTTGGTTGTATGCTACTCCTCCCCTATAAAAGGGAACTGAAGAAGATTTCTTGCTTTGCATCTGCTTTTCATAGGATTGTAGAATTGTAGAATCATACAATTATTTAGGTTGGAAGGGATCCCCAGAGGGCAGTCTCATCGAACTCACTGCTCAAAGCAAATCTCGTTAGATCATGTTGCTCAGGGCCATGTCTAGTTGAGTCTTGAACAACTCCAAGGACAGTTTCTACAATCTCCCTGGACAACCTGTTCCTTCATTCTACCCCACTTTGTGGAAAACAAAAAATAATCCTTGTATCTAATCAGAATTTTCCATGTTCCAACTTGTGCCTGTTTCCTCCTGCCCTGTCACTTTCTGAGAGGAGTCTGGCTTCATTTTCTCTGTATCCTCACAAGTACCTTTAGACAGCAATAAGGTCTCTCCTTAGCCTTCTCTTCTCCTGGTGAATGATCACTATTCTCTCAGCCTGTCCTCATACATCATGTTCTCCAACCCTCTAACCATCTTCGTGGGCCCCATTGGACTCACTTTGGGATGTCAGTATCTTCCTTGTACTGGTGAGCCCAAAACTGGACACAGAACTCCAGAACTAGTCTGATAAGTGTTAAATACAGTGGAGGAATCACTTCCCTGGACCTGCTGGCTACACTCTTACTAATAGAGCCCAGGATGCAGTTGGTCTTTTTGCTGCAAGGGTACACTGCTGACTCATGTTCAACTTGTTATCCATTACAACCCCCAAATCCTTTTCTGCAAAGCTGCTTGCTAGTTGGTCCCCAGGTTGTACGGTTGCATGGGATTATTCCACTTTGGATGAAAGACTGCATTTGCTTTCACTGAACTTCATGAGATTTCTACCAGGCCATTTCTCCAGCCTGCCCAGGTCTCTGTGTTCTCCAACATATTGACCACTCCCTACAGTTTGCTGCCATCCACAAATTTGCTGAGAGTGCACTCTGTTCCATCATTCAGGCTGTAACAGAGACATTAAACAGTGTTGGTCCCAGTAATGAGCCCTGATGATGCCACTAGTTACTGGCCATCAGCTGGACTTTGCAATGATCACTACTTTTTGAGACTGGCAGTCCAGCTAATTTTACACCTACCTCACCAGCCAGCCCATATCTCACCAACTTGGTGATAAGGACGCTACGGGAGACTGCGTCAAAGGCTTTGCTAAATAAAGTCAAAGTATACAACATCCACTACCACCCTTTTGTCAGTCACACTAGGCATCTTATCATAAAAAAACCATGAGGTTGTTCAAGCATGATTTGCCCTTCGTAAATCTGTGCTTGCTGCTGCTAGTCACCCTCTTGTCCTTCATATATTTGGAAATGGCTTCTAAGAGGACTTGCTCCATAATCTTCCCAGGGACTGAGGTGAGGCTGATCAGCCTGTTAACTGGATCCTCCTTCCTGCTGATCTTGAAGATGGGTATGACACTTGCTTTTTTCTAGTCATTAAGAACTTCTCCCAACTGTCATGACCATTAGAAGATGATAGAGAGCACCCTTGCAATGCCATCAGCCAGGTCTTTCAGCGTTGTAGGACGCATCATATGCAGTCCCAAGGACTTGTACATTACTAACTGGCTTAAGTGATTCTGGACTTTTACTCTACTGTGGGTTCTGCTTCACTCCTACAGGCTCTGCTAGTGGGCTCAGGGACTCGGGATGCCTGAGAAAATATGGTAAATATTTCACTGGTAAATATTACCACTGAAAGCTGAGGCAAAGAAGGTATTTTCTACATCCTTTGTCACTAGGTCCCCTGCCCCACTGAACAATGGACCCATTTCTTCTTAGCCTTTCTTTAAACTACCAATGTACTTACAAAAACATTTCTTATTGTACTTCACCTCCCTCGTTGTTTTCAACTCCAGCTGAGCTTTGGCTTTCCTAGCTGCATTCCTGCACATGCAGGCAATACCTTTTCTGTTCCTTTTAAGCAGACTGACTCTGATTTCACCTTCTGTGTATTTTCGTTTTGTGTCTGAGGTCAGTCAGATGCTTCCTGTTCATCCATGCTGGCCTCCTGCCGTACTTGCTCAACTTTCTGCACATTGGAATGGACCATTCTTCCACTCTAAGGAGGCTGTCCTCAAAGCCTCCTCTGAAGCCTCCACTGAGGAGGCTGTCACAGCTTTTCTGGGCCCTTTGACCTCCAGGAGAGTTTCCAAGGGTATCTTGCCAAGCAGGTCCATGAAGAGGTGAACATCTGCTCTTCTCAAGTCCAAGGTATGTGTTGCTCATTTCTCTCAGGATCTTAAACTTCACAGTCACTGCAGTCGAGGCTGTTCTCGACCTTAACATCTTCAACCAGTTATTCCTTGTTTGGGAGTAACTGGTCCGACAAAACATTTGTCTTAATTGTTTCACTGATCACCTACATCAAGAAATTCTCTTCTGTACATTCCAGAAATCTCCTAGATCTCTTGCGTCCTGCTGTATTGCTCTTCCAGAAGATATTGGGGTGGTTAAAGTAACCCATGAGTACCAAGACCTGTGATTGTGAGGCTTTCTCCACCTGCTTAAAAAAGGCTTCATCTACCTTCTCTTCTTGGTCAGAAGGTCTGTAGCAGACTCTTATTACAACATTATCTTTCCTGGTCTGTTTTCTGCTCCTTATCCACAAGATCTCTACTGGTTCTTCATCTGTCCCAATAAAAGCTCCATGCATGCAGACCACTCCTTTGCACAGAGCACAACACCTCTTCCTTGCCTTCCCACCCTATCTTGCCTGAAGAACCTGTATTCCTACATTGTAGTACTCCAATCATGAGAGCTATCCCATTGTGTCTCCATAATCCAAATGAATTCAAAGCTCTGCGACTGTACACACACTCCTGCTTCCTCTTGTTTGTTCCCCATGCTGTGTACAGGCATTTATTATAAGCCTCAAGTCATGCTGCTTTCACAGTGGGAGCGTGAGAGCCTCCTCTGTCATGCTGTCCCCTGGACATATCTGCTCTGCCCTTTGTGTCCTCACTTCTTTTCAAGTTATGGTAACCCTTCCCCAACAAATCTACAGTAAAGCCCTCCTCACTAGGTTAGCAAGCCTGTTTGCAAAGATACTCTTGCTCCTCTTGATCAGATCTACCCTATCCCAGTAGTCTTTGCTCTTCAAACAGGGTCCCATTGTCACAACAAGCCAAAGCCCTACCTGCAGCACAAGCCATTCAGCAAGGTCTTGATCTGATGGATGACCCCACTTCTGCTCAAGCCTTTCCTCCTCACTGGCAGGACTGAGAAGACACCACCAGGCTCCCCTTCATCACTTTTTCATCTCACCCCCAGAGCTCTGTAATCACTCTTGGTATGCTCCAGGGTACCTGTTGCAACATCATTGTTGCCCACATGGAAAAACAGCAAGGAGAACGAGTCCAAAGACTGGCATCTCAAATCCTGGCTCCAGCAAGGAACAAACCTCCTGCGCTATCAGGTCAGGTCAGCAGATAGGTCCCCCACAGCAGGGAGTCTCCTTTAACTGTCATTCATCTTTTCCTCTTCATATGGACACTATGGTCCAGCTGGCTCTGATGCATCTGCTGATGGGTCTTATTCGTCCTCACTGGTACCTGTTCTGAAGTTTCAGATCTATAGGTGAAGCAGGAACCAGAAGTCATAAGATTCCAGCTTTCTCCATCTTGACAGTCTACCTCCACTGCTTGTTTGAACATGGCCTCTTTCTGCCCCTCCTTTATTGCTTTGTATGGCTCAGGCTCTCATCTCTGCCAATTTTCTGTGAAGATCCAATCTCCTCTTCATCCTCCCTGATGACACACAGCCTTCTCACCTCTTCCTTCAGCTCCTTCACCAGGTGATTCAGTGCCTCAGTCAAAGCACATCTCCCACATGAGAGGTCCCCAGCACCAGGCATTCCCCACAGCCCCACACCCAGATGGTGGTATCCCTTCCATGGAGCTCTGTTGGGAAAGAGGCCTCCAAAGCATCAATGGCATTTGTACAGTCGGTATGAAAAAGTGTACCCACAGCATGCTGAAACCATCGTTGGACAGTTTTCAAGCAGCCTCACACAGCCTTGAGTGGATTTTCAGTGTCCTTCTGCACCCCTGCTGTGCCATAACAACTGCTATGCCTCTGGTGTGCTCAAAAAGCTGGAACAGTAGCAATTGTTTCCTCCTCTCTGCTGCTCTGTATTCTGTTTTGCCCTTGATTTTTGGATATAGAGATAGTGTCTGGACCTGGCAGCAAAGAGGAAACATGGTATGTCAAGAGCATGGGCTAAAAGAAGAGGATTTCAACATAGGAGATGAGAATTTAAAAAGGTGATAAGTGAAGTAATAATCCATTAACACTTCACAGTCATTCCACCTAAGGTCTTTAACACTGTACCTAAAAAAAATATGTCATATAGTGCACCGTTACAGTTAATTTCACAGTTTCTGTTTTGATGTGAGTAGATGCTTTTGAAATTATTTATGAACCTTACTAGAACTGACCAATTTAAATAGCCATGTCATTGTTATGCTCAACTTCACGTCTGTCAACACAACACTGGAAAACAGACTTGAGGAACCCAAGGTTCCAGACCTTAATTACTCACAAATGTATTTGTATTGGTTTATTGAACACATTGTTCGTGAGCTCTCATTGCAAGGATTACACTGTTTGTGATCTTTTTACCTTTTTCCTGACACTTGCAAATCAAACATTTATTTGAAAGTCAAGAAAACATGTTTACATTACTGTTGCAAACTGACAAAGCACACCTGTTACCCTCTCAATGGATAAATTAAACCACTGATAGACCTTGGAAATAAGGCATGAAAGGGAAATGACAGTTATTTGAAGTAATGTGGAACATGAAATGTAGGAATGAAAACCTAAAAGTAAACAGCATGAAATACAGTGTATGAACATGTGTCAAACTTTTGCAGCTTTGTATTTGGACTAGTTATTCTATTTTTTAAGTAGGTACTTCAAAGGTAGTGGAAAGCTTTTTGTGTGTGTGTGTCTTGGTTTTTACCTCCTGACAATGACAGTTCTTTCATCTGAACTATGGGGAGAAGCAGTCCTGTACAGCACTAGTAGTAAAATCATGAACAATGACAAAAGAAGTGAAACTAAGAGGGTAGAGGAAAGAGCAAATGACCTAGGACCAGCACAATCATACCCATCTCTTCTTAACAGATGTTTGTCATTCCCTTTCTTAAAAATTCCCAGTGACAGTCATTCCACACCTTTCTCAAACAATTTACTGATGTCTAAGTACATTAAGTTTAGAGTTTCCTTTGTGTCTAATAGAAATCTTATTTCCTCTGGCAATTAAAGGTCCCTACTACTTTCTACCTTTTCTTTAGGGTGAAACTGGGGGACAGTTTATTTCCTTCTTCTGTGTGGCAACAAAGAACATTCAAAAACCATCACTGTGCAGAACTGGAAAAGAAAATGGAAAGGAGTTCACGAAAATCAGAATTTCAGTGTTAGGTCCTTTTGTTACCTTTCAAATTGTAACTGAAAGAAGTTTATTCCGTGGTACTTTTTTACTCAAGTCATTTTTGAAAATTCTCAGCTGGGAAACACTTTCTTGGTATGTTAATTTTGTTTGCTTTATAGTAACTTTAGTAAAAGTATCTTTAAACATAGGCTGCTGGTTATTATTCATGATTTTGTACTGACTTTACTGGGTCTGGCTGGGATGGAGTTAATTTTCTTCATAGCAGCCCATATGATGCTGTGTTTTGGATTTGCGACTAAAATAGCGTTGATAACACAGCGGTGTTTTGCCTATTGCTGAGCAGTGCTTGCACAATATCGAGGCTTTCTCTTTTTCCCACTCTGTCCCCCTAGCAAGTGGGCTGGGGGTGTTCAAAAAATTGGGAGGGGACACAGCTGGGACAGCTGACCCAAACTTACCAAAGGGATACTCCATACCACATGATATCATACTCAGCAATAATAGCTGGGGGAAAGAAGGAGGAGCGGGGAACTTTGCAGTTATGGCGTTTGTCTTCCCAAGTAACCGTTACGTGTGATGAAGCCCTGCTTTCCTGGAGATGGCTGAACACCTGCCTGCCGATGGGAAGTAATGAATTAATTCCTTATTTTGCTTTGCCTGTGTGTGAGCTTTGCTTCACCTATTAAGCTGGTTTTATCTCGATCCACAAGTTTTCTTGCTTTTGCTCTTCCAATTCTCTTCCCCACTCCACTGAGCAGAGAGTGAGCCAACAACGGAGTTGGTGCTCAGCTGCTGGCCAGGGTCAACCCACCACACTGACAGTACATATCAGAAGATATATTGCCAGTCACAAGAATTTCTGTCTAGGTTTTTACCTTACAGGAACTTTAAAATCAGGGTCTTAGTAACTTTTACTGGCACTTTATTATTTGCTTTTTTCCATTATGCTTTTCTCCCCACTTCAAGTGATATTACTGGGCAACTTAGGAGTAAAAGAAGTTACATAATATGCTTCCTCTGATGTGCTAGGTGTCATCATAGCAGCTAGTGAAACTAGGCAACCAATATGCACCTGAATTAACCCATACAATTACCAATAAAGAAAGACATGCCTCTGACATTGTGGGGACACTTCCCCCAAAATAACCCCATTGACTCCTCAGCATAGCCATTCTGGCAGAGCCTAGGAGTCCGTCTCCCTGTTAGAGATATGAGGATATGCCTCTGCCTTGGGAAGGAGGCATATGGCCGTTTGGTGAGTAATCAGCATACGGCCCAGCAGTTTTCACACCACTTTCCTCATGTGCTTTCCTTTATATTCATCTACAGTGACTATCAGCTGACATTGTATTGCAGCTCCTGCAGTTTTACAAACAACCCTCACATTTCATGTCCTGAACAACCTGGTATCATTAGCAGATTTTCTTACCTCATTGCTTGCTCTCTTCATGGGTATTTGGGATTATACTTACTAGCACAGTTCCCTGCAGAACTCAACTGCTGACTGCCCTCCATTCTGAGGGCTGAATACATTTAATTTCTTATTTTCTACCCTATAAATAATTGTTGGACATGCTGGTACTTTTTCTCTTACTCCTTTCACATATCTATTTTCTTTAAAAGTCCTTTATGAAGGATTTTGTCAATGTTTTTTTCTGAAAATCCTTTGAATTAAGACTCAGGAATTATAGGTACCTAATATGAATGTCCTACAATTAGTAGTTACATTATGAAATTATGAAGTAGACCAAGATTTAAGAGCAGCAACAAGTCATTTTAAAATATCTATAATTGGGAACATGTACTTGGCAGCTTCCTGTTATACAAACTTGTCCCTCAAGTACTAAGTTTTATAGTTTTACTTAATGTCTAAAACTACAGATTCATTACAGATATTAGTTTTAGGCATGTTGCAATCTTTCCCTCTTCCCCTCACTTCTCTACATTGTAAAGACCATAAACTACTTGTCTCTCTCCTTCCCTTAGGAGATTGATACCTTACCAGCTTTCAGAAATGGACTTTTAGAGAAATAGAAGTCACCCCCCAAAAATCTTTTCCACTTCACAGGTACCAGCTGCCTTATCTTTCAGACAGTCTAACTGATACACGTCAAATTAAATTCCAATTTGTTCTTCCAAATTTGCTTTTAGTTTTGAAGTTTGTTTCTTCTGTTCACTGACCTGAAGAAGGATTTGTTTGCCTGCAACCGTGTCTGATTTTCTCTAGCTATGGCAGTGGATGCAATAAAAGAAGTGTTACTGCTGCTTGTAAACTTTGTCTTGCCGGTATCCTTATATTGTCACTGCAGCAGCAACACTACCATTATAAAGAGGTTATCGGTTTAAATTTGCCCAGCCAGAAGAAAACAGGGCCACCTTGTTTCTCCTTCTTTAACTCAGAGATTACATACAGGATGCAAAATTTTCTTCTTAACTTCATTAATTCTGCAAAATGTTATGTGAAGAAATTCACCATTTTATCTTTCATTTCCTTTCTTTCTATACAGATTTTTAGTCATGCAGTTAGGTTTATGCTGCTGTTTTGCATAATAAACAATTCATGCGATAATAAACATACGAGAAAAAAATGTATGGCTTGTTTTGTATGCACTTTCGGTTAAAAAAAAAAAATTTCCTAACATATTTTAACAGTAAATATCACTATGCTACCATATTTTCTCTTTGATATGCCAGCAGAATAAAAACTTAATAACATTAAAAATTGGATAAAGACTGATGTTCTTTACAAACTTAAAATTCTCAATTAAACCAGTATGAGGTTTGGATAGCCAAGAACTATAAGAATGACAGAATGCAGTGTTACCAAAGGCGTATTCTTGTTATCTTAGTATTTGGTGATACTAATAACAGTGTCACTGCTCTGATTTGCCTTGAGTTATGACTATGACTCCCAATACATTACTTTTTTACTTCATTTTTTAAAAATGGCAGAATCATTTCTAGCCATACCTTACACTACACTTCTCACATCTTCCACATGATTAAAAGTGAATGGAATTCTCTTTTATTCCTGTACACAACTGTAAGGTATGAGATGGACTCTGAATTCAATGTAATAAGTTCTTGTGGGATT
Source organism: Calonectris borealis (assembly GCF_964195595.1). NCBI lineage: Eukaryota > Metazoa > Chordata > Aves > Procellariiformes > Procellariidae > Calonectris > Calonectris borealis. Next base: position 82,083,691 of record NC_134313.1, on the reverse strand, counting down.
TTAAAATGTTTGATTTTCATATTTATTTTGCATTTATTTGGGTTTCACATTTATTTTGCAGTAAGCTATTTTCTTTAGGAATGTCTATTTGCTCTATACAAGTTACTAAACAGGACTTAGAACTTCATTTGTATTTTAAAACATTCTTAAAAGAGGGATAAATAATTTATTTTTTGCCAGGAGAAAATATCAGCTACGTAAAATTCAATACTTTATCTAGTTTCCCACTAGTGTGGTGTTCATCAGAAATCAGCAGGAGGAATCCATCTCTGGAAGCTGCAGTGCAAGTATTGAATTTAATTACTACATATAGCACACGCATGTCAACTTCTAGACAACGTACTCAGCTAACTCTTGGGGTAAAAGAGGCATAGCATAAGAAAAGGAATAGCTCAAATCTTCAATGCTTAACTCCTGATAGATGCAAGTGTTTTTTTCTTAGGAAGAAGTGGGCGTGAACAGCATATGCTTTTATACACACATTTGTTACATTTTTAATTCTGGGACAAAGTGCAATATGGTTCAGGCAGTGCTTTGTTTCCAGAGTGTTGAAGACTCACAGCTGAAGCAGATTTTCAAAAAGCTCAGCAAAACTTTCAGACAATTAAATACAGTCATTTTTTCTAGTACTCAGCACCAACTAAGACCGTCATGTCCGATTTTTTAAAATAACTTATCACCTGATGTACTAGTCTATTCAGCAACCTGACCATTCATTTGGATACATAAATAAGACCTCAACCCTTTAAAAAATCTGCCCCTTCATATATGCAAGTTCTTTGTGTTGGGATTCAGAACTAAAGACACACCTGACTTTGAATTTTACTATAGTCAAACAATCTAAGTTTCTTCTGAATCAAGGGAATTCAGCTCCAGCACTTGAGAGTTAACATCAGATTTTCATTCCATTTGCAGAGACAAGACTAATCTTTTCCAGTTTCCCTGTCCTGTGAGCCATCAAGAGACACTAATTTTAGCTGACATTGGATTCCTATTCATTTCTGACACTCTAGGAGAGTGTTAAGACATTAGTGACAATGAAGAATTACTTGTCTGCATAGCATGTTGTGTATTGCAGCATTCCCTACATGCAAGAAACTTTGAGCAGTGACAATGATGGCTTGATATATACAAGACTTTAAAATTATTGATGTCGCACACAGAATACTGGGTTTTAAGTGTGGCTCATCTTGTTACCCAATATGTCACATCTTGTGCAGAATTAAGAACAGCAAATTACCTCATACCTCCATTGATATTTCCAAAATTATTTCACAAACATAAAACTACCCAAGCAATGCTGATAATTTTTAAATGCCTGTCTTGCTAATGTCTGCACTAAATTCACAGCAACAGATTTTACATTTTGTCTTCCATACTTAAACACTGCACATACAACCATGTAATCATACCTATTATCCCGTTTAAAAATAGACTACAAAAATATATGATCAGAAAGTCATAAATAGAATTTAACATTTTCACTCTTCTTTATGATTACTATGTGTTTTCCTTATATTTCTACTTGTTTGAGGGTTTGTGTAAGGTGAGAAGCCTTGAAATATTAACAGTTATAATTACAAACTTTTAATAATCTAACAGAATGTAAGATAAAAGCCATTTGAACGTCTTTATAGCCTGAGGGACTATGTTGATTCCTTTCTGCATTCATTTCTTAGAGTATTAAAAATGCATTATTAGGAGTGCTCTGATATCTGTTTACATGTCTGTTTATTCAACTCTACAACTGTTTATGTTAGAATTATGGACTTGGTTTTCTATTCAGATAGTTAGTTAGCTTGCTTGCTTGCTGAGTCTTGAAGCTGTTTTAGTTCACATTATATTAGAGAATCACATACAAAAGAATGCTTTGTTCATACCCTATCCAACAAAATAGAGAGGGCTTCAGAGGCATCTATAGCTGCAGGGCCCAGTAAATTATGTTTTGCCTAGAAAAATAAAAGGAATAAAAATTGTCATATGTAAGCGGGTGGATTGCATGTGCTGTCTTCCACTCAGAGAAAGGAAACTGTATTCTTTTATAAATTGAAAGTGTGTTTATTTTACATACCTTTTTCAAAAAATGACATATTCTTAGATAACAGGATCTATTCTAAGATAAAGAAAGTCTGTTTTATATTCTTTCTGTTGCCCGGATTACATTTTCCTATGATGAAAAAGAAAGAAGGAAGTCAGACTAGAAATCTCTATGAAATTTACATTATCCTGGCGACTATCCATTTTTGTACCAACTATGAAAGATGTGGAGGAGAGAGGCTCCAGAGGATCTAAATTTTGCCACACCCTTATTGGTATATAGCAGTACACTCAGAAAACAGGATGTATTTGCAGAGGTTGTTTCAGAATAGAATGGTTTTCTTCTCTTCTTTCTCTGCTTCTGCCCTTTTTCAAAAGGCTGAAAATCAATTTGCAGTGTATGCTTCTATTGAAGCAACCACTGAAAGATAATTTTGGAAGGTCTAAGCCTGAAAATCCTGGTATCATCAAAATGTTGCTTTTTGACCCTTATTCTTTTAATGATCATATTATGAAACTGATATCCTTTTAAATATAATTCACAGAGTAGAATGCATTTCCTGTAGATGTCTTGTTATTTATGCCATTTTCCTTAATATTTATGTTTAGCTAGCTGATGCATAGAAATAAGTGGAAAGTAATAAAATTAGCTTTATGTACAATTTTGATAGTTTGTTTTACATGGAACATTACTCTTCTGTTTTAATACAAGCTGTATACAGTGGATTATCATTAACTAAGTTATTAACCCTTAATATTATAGTGAGACAGGATGTGATTTTAGTCATGTCTGTGTAGGGCTGTTTGCAAACTCTTCTATGTTGTTTTAGAGAAATCTTTTTCTAAGTTGCATTTTCCATTTGTTCAGTGTTAACTTGCGTGTAGATTGTACACATGCTACCCTTTAGTCCCAGTTAATAATATTTTGATTTCTACTTTCTTCCATTCACACTTCCCAGAGATGAGGATCCATTTTTAGTTTTATTTCAGAGCTCATTACAAAGACATTTTGTTTTGATCACTTTGAAGTTCTTTAAAAGATCAGATCCCTGCATCTGATTTATATATTTGCAAAAAAAAAAAGTGGGAGGAATTATGTCTTACTGGAAACATCATAAAAATTAATAGTATATTGAAAATATATCAGGTGCTATTTTTGATTCATCTGTATTATACCCATGCATCTTTAAACCAGTATCATTTACTTATTTAAAATTTGATATACCTGTTGAATTCATTAATGTAGTAAGCTAAAAGCTCATTCTTTAATGCTTCATGTGAACCAGGAGGGAATTGTTTCTAATTTAAGAACCTTTGTCAGAAGCTATCAATCAGAATTATAGATAGCTTTTCATTAGAGCAATGAGGTATTGGATTTTTCTACAATGATACGGGCCAATGTTTTTTTTCTTAAAAAGTGTAATGCTTCAATCTTCACATAAGGATATTCACAGCCCAATATTTTAAACAATCAGTAGTGACAAGGGAATAGAAACAATGACAGAACAGGGAAAGAATAGGTTAATAAGCAATTAGATAAATCAGTCAGATTTCAGGTCAGATTTCAGGGTTTACTGTAAGGTGTTTAAGAGTCAGTCACAGAAATGTTTTTACTGTTTAACTTCAGGAGTTACAGGAAGATAGGCCTGATCTTGGGGCTGTAACACAGCACATACATCATTTCAAACAGAGGAAATGAAAATGGAAATCTGAGACTATTTAGCTTCAAACTTTGAAAGATATTAGCACTAATTAAGTAATTGGAGTGTGCATATATAAAAGATGAGAGTATAACCAATGTCAGGCATGAATTTGCTGAGACTCGATGTCCTTCTCTGCCAGAATAACTGGCTTACTGAATGAAGGAATGGCAAATATGATACAAGTTCATTTCAGTAATATTTGGATGGGACCATATAGTACGAAATTCCTATAAGCAAACTAGGAAAATACACTTTAGGAGAATCTGTTATGAAGTATATGAACCACTAGTAACAAAAATTGCAAAGTAATTATCAAACATTCATTGTCAATGGCTGGGCCATAAGTATACCTACAGGCTCCAAGTACCATGACTAGCCTCATCTGGGGTCTCCATCCAGGCATACTCCCACCCAGTGGTCTGAGAGTTGCATATAATGTCTGACCCTCTGCCTTGGTCCCTGCCTGATCTCCAGAGTATGCATGCTGTGCTGTGCCACCTGCCTTAATGTTCTGGCTTGACTTTAGATCTGTCTTGTCACTACAGACATTTCTGCTGGTGGCTAGACTGTAGCTGAAACCAGTTACTATCATCAGACCTGCTCTGCTCACCATGCTCAGGTACTTTCGGACTGTACCCCTTTTTCATAAGGTATCTGCCTCTGCCTGCCCTGCTGTCACCTTTGTCTTTCCTCGCAGACCAACCTCATGCTGGCTACTCCCTGATGGTCAGTGCAGGGATCATCTCAAGTGGAATCTGTCTTCAGTCCATTTCCACACTCCACAGCACTGAAAACGTGCCAAAGCTAGATGTGGTAGAAGTTATGAATACTTGGGAGATCCAAATTAGACAGGAGAATGAAATCCAAAAAGAGTAATGAGGTCAGGGTCTGATCTACTAGGTAGGGTCAAGAAAGGCAAGTGCCTCACTGGATCCAATGAATGGTGCTTCTCCCCTTCCAAATAAAAGAATTAGCAAACTTATAAACCTCAGAAGAAAAACACGAAAAAGCTGAAGCCACTGCAGAGTATCAGCTTGAAGAGTTTTAGAATGTTATTTGTGCCTTTTAATTGAGTCTTCTCTAACTAAAAATTAAAATTAATATAGCTTTAATATACTGCTTGAAAATGTTAGTATATTTTATGAAGGAAAATAGCTTTTTACCTTTCTAGAGCTGGACAACCTATAACTCCTCTTCTGAGATGAGCAGAAAGAGTATACAGAGACCTCCTTCTTCTGTGCAGAAGTTTTATTTTGAGCGTACATGTGCATAATGGCTTCTCTGCTCAGGCCTGAACAGTTTCAAAGCAAGTGTAGACTACCAAGAAACAGAAAATGTCTTTCAGTTTTTAGCCAGGATGTAGCACAAAAGCATCACAGATCTTTTCTTGGCACCATTTTCTAATCATTCTCCTAGATATTTATAGAGTCAGGCACTTTTCAGTGGTGCATGGTGGGAGAACACAAGACCACAGCCACAGCCAGAAACTAAAGAGGGTCCAGTCTGGTATAAGAAAACAAAATTTCAAGGACTGGAACACGTTGCCCGGAGAGGCTATGCAGTTTCCACTGTTGAATGTTTTCAAGACCCAACTTGAAAAGTCGTGAGTAGCCTGGTCTGATATCACAGCTGACCCTGCTTTGAGCAGGGGGTTGGATTAGAAACCCTCTGAGCTCCTTTCCAACCTGAGTTGTCCTATGATCATATGACCAGCAGCTTTTCGTATCATTAGCTAGGAGGGTTTTCCTCATGCCTCTCTCTGGTCTGTTGTTTAATGTACTTGATAATATAACCAAGTATGGATTACAGCCTGACATTTTCAGTGAAGTTAAAATTCCCAACTTTTTACAGATTATGAACACACATGCTGTTTTGGACCTAAAACAGACTCATTAAGTGAGACAGCACTCATCTTACTTTGTGTTCTAAATGACACCTTTCTGTGGCCAATTTAGTGTCTGTTGACGCTGAATTGTATGTGTTGCTCTGCTGCTTTCTGACTCTCAAGGCATAGCATAGCATTACAGTACACCTGTGAAAGAAATCCTTTTGTTAAAAAAAGGGAAGTTAATATAGTTTTCTCTCTTTGGGCTTCCTCATTCATACTTATTTACTACCCTCTCATCCTTTCTTTTTGCTCACTGCTTCTAAGAAACAACCTTCTACATCAAGAGAGAAAATAGACCATCTCTTTATATGGCTTCTTACTTTCCCAAAGTTTTTTTTGACCTAAATGGAATTTTGGCCAAAATTATATGTATTGGAAATGTTTTATATCTGGGAGAAACAGGTTTGGTGGGAGAGGGAAATAATTCACGTTTCTTTCTTCACACTAAGAAAGATCTTGCTGATATGATGCCACAGAGAATTATCAGAGTTAAATTAAATAATACCTTAAAAATTAATTGATACTCTATAGACTGTTATGGCTGAGATTCCACAGTTGCAGAGGTCTGTAGAGACATCCTCACGGCATCAAGAACCAAGAGCGTATAGTAATACAAACTATATACAGTGACTGTAGTGAGTTCATTTCTCATTTGTTTCTCTAACACTAGATGAAGGACAGTTCTGTGATCCCTTGCTTCCTGGTTGCTTCTCCAAAATGTCAGTGATTTGAACAAAAAGGATTTAGACAGAACAAGTTGCAGCATTTTCACATTCTTTCTATTTGTGGTGAAAGTTTGATCAAGCCTGCCAGAAAAAAAAAAACTTGACATGGAGGTGTCTGGGTTGTTTATGTCCTAATCATAACCATTCAGAGTTGGCCAATTCTATAACTGAAATGAAACTGTCTCATCTGATCAGAGAGAACAGATGCTTTAGCAAGGTGTAATTGTCCTGTTTTTCTTTTTACTGTGATGTCTTATGCTTACATTTTGTTATCGAGCTATTAATTACAAGTAAATATAGGTAGCCAAAAAAACTAAAAGTAAATGAGATTTCAAATCCATCCCTGCTTACTCTTCATGATTCACACAGACTTAGCCTCATTTTTAGAAAAATACAAATATTCACTGACTGAATCTTTTTTGTCAAATGTTTTTAGTTTTTTAGAATTTTTAGTAGAAGTTTGACTGTTACCAAATAATGTTTTCTTTCTTTTCTTGCATAAATCTTATTTCTCAAAAGAACTAAGTAATGTGTCTATATCTATGTAGTCCTTCCCTACATATGGCTGTAGATTTTCCTAAAACATCAAATATGTAATGTTCTTGAAAAGCGTATCTCAAAAGATGGAGTAAAGCTAAATAGTTCTCTGGAATCTAAACGTTTGTACTGCATGTAATAACTTGTGCTGGGAGTCATAAGCTAACCCTTGATACAGTTGCAACGCGCAGGAAAGCTTCACTACCCAATTTCTGACCCTTGTGAAAATTTGTCACTCCTTGCTACAATTACCAGTTTGTACTACCGGTTTCCAGTATGCCTAAGTAGAAATAATCTCTTAACCGCATTCTGGTTCATTATTCTCAGAGCATCACGCTTAAGTCATGAAAGCTTAAGCTGAGTCACGGCTGAGTCATGGCCGTGAGATAACTGTTATGATTTAGAGAGCACAGACACTTCTGAATATTATGTTTGGTGACTTTTACATGCTTTCATTATTATATATTTGGAAGACTGATTGAAGATGGGTAAGTTTGACATGTTTCTAAAACTACATCAGATGTAATGAGCTTGACTTTCAGATTCATAACTAAGATTTCTTTAGCGTATTTTTCAGATTTTTTTCTTTACAAATTTAACCATTATGACTGCATGGATTTGCAGATATTTCAACCCGCCTGACCTTTTGGGCAGAGAAGAAACTTGTACAGTAGAATGCTTCTTAAGATATTTTGCAAAAAAACTTGTGATTGGAGATTTGGATATATTCTAGGAACTCACAGAAGCCAAGCATCTAATTTTTCTCTTCCTAAAGACAACGGATAAGTCTACATTTCAAATTAAAGTGATGTCAACCAAGTAACGCTACAAGTAATTCTGTAAAATGTTTTCATATTTTCCATTACAGAATTTCAAAGATAAATAAAATATTCATCTGTCATTCTTAAATAAGTTATTTAAAAACATTTAAAGTTAAATAGCAAAAGAAGCATTGGAAGTCTATTATGAAACAGAAAAAACCCTCAGCAACAAACTCAGGAAATAGATACCGCACAGTTGGTCCCATGCCTACGTAAATATTTGCAAGATAAACATAAATGGTGAAAACAATTGCAGATCACTTATATGAGAAAACTGGGAGCTGAATAATTTTTCACACAAAATATGTTTAATTGAAAACTCTTCAGAGTAATTAGAATGTATAATTAAAGAGAGATGTGGCAAGATAGTCTTTAAAATGCCCAAACAAGCATCTAGTAGAAGGAACATTAAACAATATACAGCATAGAATGCCATTATACATTAATATACCAAGATCCTGTTCCTTATGGTTAACATTTATTGTCTATGTATTGCAAAAATATTAAGAAACTGCATTGTTTTTAAGTATTGAAAAGTTCCTGGTCCTAACAATCCACTTAGAGGAATCATATTTCTGTTGTCATAAGAAATGATCTGATATGTATAAATATTCGGAAAGGTTTTTCATTATTTCAACAAACATTACTGAAACCAACAAGTTATATTTAATTATTTATACTAATTTAATTATTAATAATGAATTGTTGCTTTTTGCATTTAAATTATACAATCTGCAGCAAAGCAACTGCTTTATAAAACTGAACTGATATGTGCATGCAGCAGAGCATCACTGAAATCAAATGCAAAAAGAACATATTTCTTAGAAAGCTATATCCCCTTCTTGTGTTCTTTTTGTGTTACCATTTACTGTCCTCCACTACATGCCTGAATACTGGTACAAATCTAACTGTTCTATAAGCATAATTACAATGTAATTATTACTTCCAATAAAAATTGTCTTTAAGAAGAGCCCAGAGAAATTTCGAAAAATTTAATATATATTATTTTTATAGTTTAGCTGGTGTCCATATTGTATATGCACTTCAAAAGCACTGCAATTAACTAATTGCTGAATTTCTTTTGAAAACACAAATATATTGTAAAATAATGCTTGCAATGTTTAAAGTTTCCCTGCAAGAATTAGGATTTCTAAAATAATGTTTACCTTATAAATATACCCTCACTGAGGACTAAGCAGACTAATGTCTTTCAACAGAAAGTCAAACATCATAATTTTTAAAAAAGAGGAAAACCTAAAAGAAACAGTAAAAAGATCATGTAGTACATTTAAAAGAAAATAAACTGTAAGTTAAAAATCCTCACACAATTTTATTTCTGCACTTTAGGGCACATACTATAATTTTCCAGAGCATTATTATACCTTTGTGTAGTCACCTACACAGATACAAAATTGATGGAAAAGCTCATCATTCTGATGAGGTTGTATTTTTTGCTGCTGTGTTGACCAAGTTATTTTTATCTTCCTCCGTATCACCATGTGTCATCTGTTTCCCAGGCTCATCAGAGCATATTCACCTAAAAAAAGTTATCTGCCATTCTACTGACATGGGGATTGTGGATACACTTGATTGTTCCTGCCCTCCTCCTCTTTTCATGATCTTTTACACTAAAGATCTTAATTTCTAAGGCACTGAAGTGCTTTGTGATGCAGAGTATGTCAGTATGGCCCCTTCTGAATGAGATATTTATTAAATGGCTGGCTGTAATCACAGCTGGGTGGATTTGATGGGTCAGAAGGTCTTCTTGAGCGCTATAGTCCTAAAACTAAATGTGATTACATAAGGTGGGAAGTAGTAAAGGATATTTAATTACTAAATCACATAGGCTATTATTCGTGAAGGCAGTGATGCATCATGTGTAAGGCAGTGGAGCACATTGCTTTTATCGTCTCCTTTCAGTAAGCAAGGACATCTGCATCATTCCTCTGTAGGCTGTTTATCCCATCAGCAGGGATTGTTGTCCTGAGCATAGTACAAATGAGGTTCTTACTTATTCTTTTAAGCAAGACTAGGGCCTAAAATGTATTGCCATACTTCTTGTTAAAACAGGTATTTTCATCTTTCTTAAGCAATTTTTCTGAAACTTAGTCTGGTGTTCTATGTGTATTAAAAGGTATCCTTTCCTGCTGATTATTTTTGTCATTCAGGCTATCCCCACTTTGCTCGGGCTGCAGGCTGATGACTGCCTAGGTCTTGGCCTGGGGTTAAGCTAGCTGAACGGGCATGGAAAGAGAAAGTCCTGGATGTAATAAGATGGATGTATGGGGAGCCAACAGAAGTTACGGAAGTGCCATGAGGGGATGGCTGGATTTTACTGGTGGTTCAGGAGTAGATACGCAAGAAACGGCCAATCTTCACAGGAGGTGAGTATGGGGGACCTTCGGGGAGGGGAATGTTGCAAGGCCTGGGAAACCTAGGAAATCATGTCAGCAATACAGTATATGGCTGAGATCACCTGGTTAACAGTATCAGAAATACCAAATTAGGGTACAGATGTACCAGAATGGGGACTAATGGGGTGACAAGCGATTAGGGACAGGCTGTTCATCTGGTAGGTGACAGTGGTAAAAAGGAAGAACCTAGGAGAGGAAAGAGGGAATAAAAACCAGCAGCTGAGGATGTGGTTGGGGCTATCTAGGTAGACCACTCAGGCTGTCTTGGTGCTTGATTACCACAGCTGAGGCAGGATAGTGAAACAGAACTGTTGTTCTGACCATACAAAACATGGTGAACCTGCCTCTACCCTTAGGTGGACCAAGGGGATCCAGACGCCTTCGCTTGCTAGCAGGGGAATGCCCAGGCAAGCCTCCTAGTGTCACCTTGCCAGCACCTCTTCTCGGCCTCATGGCACCAGCGTCTTCCTCACAGCTTCCCAGCACACTTCCAGTCTGACTATAGGAAATATGTGATTAAAAGCCTGGAACAAGATATGGGCAAGAGGTGCTATCCTATGGCCTTGTGGCTGTTTCACATGGATGCACTGTTGTAGATAAAATTATATTAACACTGAATCAGCCCCTAGAAAGCCCAGAACAGGAGGACAGGAAAATTACATGAAATTATACATGAAAACCAGTCTTCTAATTCTGTTCTGGTACTTTGCAGTCCAAGCACAATGAAAAGTTTTCAGACTTCACAAAGAAGTTTTTAAAGCCTTCAGCAGCTTCACCAAGTTTCAGACTGTTTGGTCTAGGACGATACACTGGAGAGGTATCACTGTAGGATAGCTCTGCTTTTACGCTCTTTCCCAGGCCTCCTCTACTGACCATTGCCCAAAAAAGGCTACTGAGTCAGGTTGCCTTTTGGTCTGGTTCTGTAGAGCTAGTAGTAGAGGCAAGGGAAGCCCTGTCAGCACATTTGCATTGATGCCTTACTTTCAGGAAAGTTCCTTGGAAGCACTGGTCGATTTTACAGTAGTCTACACATTGAGCAGATCCATGGATTTGAAGATGAGCTCTAATATTTCGTATTCCATGCAGTCTCCTCCTCTTCTGCCTAGTGGAAGTATTAAGAGGAAACGTCATGAAGCATTTCTCCCTTGATAGTCTGCTAAAGGTTTTTCCAAATGTCAAGATGGTCTGGGTGACTAGAGAAGATATATGATAGCACACCAAAAAAGGCATTTTAGAGGGGAAAAATGCATTAAAATACCTTAACCAGAAAATTGAAGATGAAGTTAAAACAAACAAGAGCTAGTCTTACAGAAATGTGTTGAAAATACAAGCTTACAAATTCTAAAATTTATAAAAGGTTCAGTCCACTAAACTGCAGTCTAGGCAAACACTTAAAAAAATTATTGTCTCACCTGTCCACTAATGAAAGCAAACATCAAGGTAAATTAGATTTTTGTGTGTGTTTTTCCACCGTAATGGCCAAATGCAGCTTGGCTTCTTTTAATCTGACTACTCTGAAACCATTGTAAGTAACATAGATGTAAGCAGGACTAATGTAGCTGCTGTCTAGCCTGAGGTCAGTGGAGTACGGCTGTCCTTCTCCAGGGCAAGATGTCAAAACAGCAAAACATTTTGTGAACAGGTGAAGGTAAAATGCAATGATCTGTTCTCAGGGTAGCAACATCAGGGACAGGGACATGACATGATTTCTGAAGTGAGGAATATTTTTGCTTAAACATAATTCCCTACCTTTCGATGCTGACACTGAGTACTTTTTCCACAGAGTCCTTTATGCTTGCCTGCATATGAAATTAAAACATTCTGTTTTCAGCAGTTTCATTCGGTCTCTCATGATGATCTGGATAACACATTGTCAATTAATTAAGTTCAGAAATAAGGTATGATTGTCTAAGCAATTATTTAATTTCTGCCCAAGCAAACTGACTTTAGCTAACATTGTGCATGTTTTCCTATAGTTAGCTGTGCTTCAAACAAAGACTATTCACATATACCCTGTATGGCTTTTTCTTCTCCAATCCCACACATACTAAAACAGAGTTTAAATAATATTGGATTTACCTTCACAGAATACATCCGGTAGAATGTGCACGAGTACATAGCATATATAGTGCACGTAATATACAGACAGTTCTGTCAAATATTGGTTGATGCCTTTGCTGCATATACTGGAGAAAACTATTATAGAGATTCAGCTAGCACCTGAAAATGTTTATTTGCATGTATTCTTTTACATTTACTTTTTCACCCCTACACATTTATTTAAGATTTATCATGAGAAGCTTAGAAAATAGTTGAAGTTCCTATACACCAAATATATTTTAACAGGGTTTCTTTGGACCAGCATGAAATAATAAAGCAGAAAACAATGAAACCAATTGTGCTACCTCCACCATATGCAAAAGCTGAAACATTTATGAATGCTGTTCTAACTACATGACCAAGGGACATGCATATATTTTCAGTATTGCTGCCTGAATCAGAATGCAATCATTCACAGTAGTAATCAATCTGCTTCAACACTTCCTCATGTTTCTAGGCTCTCATAACAAGAACCTTTTTTATAATGCAACAAAATATAAGCCTTATAGGAAAGTAAAATGCAAATTCCATATCTTTCTTTTGTAAAGACTTGCTTTACTTGGAACGCAGGTGCAAAATACCCACATATCAGTCCTTAGAGCTAGATAAAAACTTCAATTATGCTTATCATTTTTTGGTTGGTTTTGTTTGGCTGCTTGCTGAGGAATGGATTGCCTTTTTTCTTTTTTTCCCTAGCTTATTTTTAAGAAACATATTTATGTCATCTTTTCAAAGGAAAAACTTATGTCAGACACTTTTCCAGGACTGGTGTGCCAACTATTCTTTTTCTGCTGGAAAACTAAATACATACACGTGTAAATCTGTTTGTTTTTTCAAGTGTTCTTTGGCTGTCTCAGTGAACAAACTGTAAAATACAGTTTTATCTTCCTCTTCCATGTCCATTCCTATAAATGTTATCTCCTTGGGGGCTATCTCTTATGCGGTACACCTGTCTCAAAGGGGAAAAGGATCTTTGCACAGGAGTTAGCAGGGCTTATTGAAAGAGTTTTAAACTAGATTTGAAGGGGGAAAGGGTTAAAACCAGGCTCGCTAGATATAAGCCTGGGGGCAGCACACCAATGTTTGAGGGACAGTGTGCTAGCGAGGTCCTGCGGTCTGCTGTCTCAGTGGAAATAGGGGATGGACATCCATGTGGCAGCAAAGACTCAAGGGTTATTGATGTGTTAGAAACCAAGGAAGCACCTGAAAATGGTCACGTAGGAATTAGGGCTTCTCCCCCCAAAAAGGTGGCAGGATCAATAGCCCAGCTGAAGTGCACCTACACCAACGCATGTGTCGTGGTTTAACCTGGCAGGCAGCCAAACACCACGCAGCTGCTTGCTCACTCACACACCACCCCCCCCCCCCCAGTGGAACAGGGAGAGAATCAGAAGGGTAAGAGTGAGAAAAACTCATAGGTTGAGATAAAGGCAGTTTAATAGAACAGAAAAGGGAAAATAGTAATAATAATAATCATCATGATAATGATAGAATATACAAAATGAGTGATGCAATTGCTCATCACCCGCGCTGACCAATAACCAAGTAGCGACCGCTACTTCCTGGATCATGCCTACCATTCATATACTGAGCATGACATCACATGGTATGGAATACCCCGTTGGCCAGCTGGGCCAGCTGTCCTGCCTATGCTCCCTCCCAGCCTCTGCTTGGTAGAGCATGGAAGCTCTCCTTGACAAGGTACTTAGCAACAACTGAAAACATCAGTGTGTTACCAACATTCTTCTCATACTAAATCCAAAACACAGCACTAGGAAGAAATTTAACTCTATCCCAGTGAAAACCAGGACAGCACGCAGCATGGGCAACAAACAGGAGCTGGAAGCCATGGTGCAGCGGGAAAACTATGATATAGTTGCAATCACGGAAACATGGATGACTCACACAACTGGAGTGTTGCAATGGATGGCTATAAACTCTTCAGAAAGGACAGGCAAGGAAGGAGAGGCGATGGGGTAGCCCTCTATGTTAGGGAGTGTTTTGATGAAAGAGTTTTGATGATGAGTGTTTATGGGTAAGAATCAGGGGGAAGGCCAACAACGCAGATATCATGGTGGGAGTCTGTTATACACAACCCAACCAGGATGCAGAGTCAGATGAAATATTCTATAAGCAGCTGGGAGAAGTCTCATGATCGCTAGCTCTTGTTCTCGTGGGGGACTTTAACTTACCAGATGTCTGCTGGAAATACAATACAGCGGAGAGGAAACTGTCTAGGAGGTTCTGGAGTGTGTGGAAGATAACTTTCTGACACAGCTGATGAATGAGATAACTAGGGAAGGCACCCCACTGGACCTGTTGTTTGCAAACAGAGAAGGACTTGTGGGTAATGTGATGGTTGAAGGCCTTCTTGGGCACAGCGATCATGAAATGATAGAGTTTTTGATTCTTGGAGAAGTAAGGAAGGGGGTCAGCAGAACTGCTGCCTTGGACTTCCAGAGGGCAAACTTTGGCCTATTTAGGAGACTGGTTAACAGGGTCCCTTGGGAGGCAGTCCTGAAGGGCAAAGGAGTCCAGGAAGGCTGGACATTCTTCAAGAAGGAAATCTTAAAGGTGCAGGAGCAGGCCGTCCCCATGTGTCGAAAGACAAGCTGGTGGGGAAAAAGACCAGCCTGGCTGGAACTCAGAAAAAAAGAATTTATGACCTTTGGAAAAAGGAGCAGGCAACTCAGGAGGACTACAGTGATGTTGTGAGGTTATGCAGGGAGAAAATTAGAAGGACCAAAGCCCAACTAAAACTTAATCTGGCTACTGCTGTAAAAGACATTTTAAAAATGTTTCTATAAATACATTAACAACAAAAGGAGGGCTGAGGACAATCTCCATCCTTTATTGGGTGTGGGGGGAAACATAGTGACAAAGGATGAGGAAAAGGCTGAGGTACTTAATGCCTTCTTTGCCTCAGTCTTTAATAGTAAGACCAGTTGTTCTCACGGTACCCCCTGATCTGGAAGACAGAGACGAGGAGCAGAATGAAGCCCCCATAATCCAATGGAAATGGTCAGTGATCTGCTACACCACTTACTTTTTTGTACTTTCCTACAAGTAAACAGTGTCCAGAAGTTAATCTTTCCTAATCAGGATGATTTAGAGTTATCTAAAGCAACTATGTGCCCTGTTGGAGTCAAGAAATTATCCCAGCTGAACCTCTCTTTAAGATTTTCTAGGAGAACTTTAACAAGGGAATATTAGAAGATCTAGAGAGTACTTTCTCTGTACCACATGGAACAATGAGTCAGAAAAAAGGTTACTTCAGAAAAAAAGAAAAAAAAGCTTGCCTCAACTTTTTCACACAGCATGATGTTGCCAATTAGCATTCCCATTTTTTCCACTACTGTCAATAGATTTTTCAAACCCATTGTCAGTAGGTTTTCAAATGTATTAGAACTAGAATAGAACTTTTTTCCATCACGTATATACTGAATTTATTTCTTCAAAATTTTCATAATTCATCTGTTGTAATCCCTCTAATTATTTTGTCATCTCTTTTGAATTCTCAATTTATTGATATCAAGT
This sequence comes from Calonectris borealis, assembly GCF_964195595.1. Taxonomy (NCBI): domain Eukaryota; kingdom Metazoa; phylum Chordata; class Aves; order Procellariiformes; family Procellariidae; genus Calonectris; species Calonectris borealis. The sequence goes on along the minus strand of NC_134313.1, from coordinate 82,067,929 downwards.
TTTATGATGAACTATGTCAATCTGTAAGTTTCCACATTTTTCTTTGTCCTATTTGATAAAGCAAGGTAGTTCTGAGCAATTATGTCTAAGAATGGTGATAATAGCTAATATCTCAGAACTCACAAGTTCTGCGCTAAGAACCCTGAAACATCCTTTATTTTGCCGTCAGAAATAATGCTCACGTGAAGCATTCCTGAAAAAAATTAAGAAAGGAAAGGACAGCCAAGGGAACAATAATTCTTTCAAAAATTAAGTGTTAATTACTTTTAATGAAACCTTCCATTTTTTCAAATGAAGTCAAGAAAGTTCAGACCTTTTACTGTTTATAAATATAACTAATGTAGAAAATAAAGAGAAAGGTGTAAGTTTATTATTAATTGCATCTTAATTCACAAGTTTTCAACTTGACCATCCACAGGCATTTTGAAGGAGGGGCCAGGTGCTTTTTATAGATGTTTATGTTCAAAGCAAATAAAAGTTTCTAAGGAGCATAGTGCAACATTGGTAATAAAAAACCTATGTGAAAATATAGAATTTGTTGTTGATAAAAGGGCATACATTCAGAAATATGAATACAGAGGGCATGGAGAGAGAACAACAACATGGGAGAAATTTCAATTGACACAAAAAGATGGGGAATTGTACATAAAACTGTGAACGTCATTTCTCTTGACTGTATTTATGTTAAAAGTCACCATAAATGTAATTCTCTAACTGTTTTAACTAAGATGGGTTGAAAAGGGCAACTAACAGAAGAGCTTGCATCCTAAAATTAAATAAAGTCACTATGGTTTTGACAACTTCCTCCAGACTAAGCCACTTGCATAGAAAACTGAGATGGCAAGAGCTAATGAAGATCACATCTTAAAAATGTAAATTTTAATATTTATATAAGTTATGTCAATGTAGTCACTTAACATTTGAGATTATTATTCTCATATAGGATCCCACTGGGATCCTATGTTGCTCTACCCGCAAATATAGCAATTACCCTCTTCCTCGCATTATCTTCCTGCTTTTTCTTTTGTGATAATTGAGTAGATGGGAAAACTGATATTTCTTTGCATGTTATTAGCCATGGATCTTACAACAAAAGTCCAAATGCAGGGAGGTAGTTGTAAGGTAGCATTATCATTTAGAAGCCAAAGGATATGGCAGTGTAAAAACTGAGGATATTTATCAATGGGATGAAGAATTTTTCAGGATGGATCTTGCTTAACTTCATATATCAGATCTAAGCAACTTTAGAGAGAAATGAATCATTATTTGAAGGGTCCTGCCTCTCCCCATGAGATGTAAAGGTAGTCTTAAGCACCAGGAAAGACTTGGTGCTTAAGTAAAGGTCAGCAAGATGTATCCAATCCTAAATTAGTGAATGTAAGCCACTGATTCTATGCTCTTTACTTGCCTTCATCGCATTTTAAGTTACCAAACCGAACAGCGTTTGTATACCACGTTACAATGTTCTGATCATTATGGTTGCTATGGAAACTTAGCTCAAGTTTTATCAATATAAACTCAAATTATTGAATTGTGATTAAGCACAGTAGGAGAAAGAAGAGCTCACACCACATCCTTATACTTCAAAGCAAATTACAAGGTCATGAGTCTAAGCACGCAGGAACAGGACCTCAAGGTACTCCCACTGCTCCCAAGGTGCAGCTGAACAGGAGTAAAGGCTACAGAGGCAATGGCTATGTGTCTCAGTTGGTACATGCTGTCAGTACAGTACTGCGATAACTTCTTTGACCTACTGCGCTTCACTGCAGGATAGAAATGGAGCTTCTGGAGCCTTGCAACAGCAGTGAGGGCCTGGATACAGCTGCAGAGTTATCCATTGCTCCATCCTACAGCCAGCTACAGCCTTGCCCCTAAATCTAATGTTGATTTAATGTAATTTTGTGAGATCTAATTTGCATAGTTAGCTCTAATTATCAAATAACTAGATGCATAAATTCAGTGTGGGAAAAAAATAAATGTTAAACATTTATAATATTTTCTATCTGTGGAAAGGCACAAGTTTTCAAGCCAGCTAGAACTAGAAGAATTCAGTGCAGTAATTAATTTAGAACAGAATATAAGCAGAAAAGAGCCAGATCTCAAAGGATTAAAAAGATTTTGGGCCTGTAGAAGTAGCATACATTATAAAGGTGTTCAGGGCAGTAGGTAAAGACAAGAGATTGTGCAGTATTTGCCATGGGAAGATATTAACAAGTACAAAGCAATGCATACTGCAAGGGTTAAGATGAACTGCTTGTGCATACTGCAGGGTACATGCCATTGCCCAGGCGCAGCTATTCAGGAAAAAGAACTGGGTAACAGTTATGCAGCTCAGCTGCAGGACAGTGTTCAGTTCTGGTCATCTTAATTAAAAAGAGAAATAGCACATAACGAGTAGGCTCAGTAAGAGTCAATGTGAGTCTACAGAAGCAGTCAAAAAGCACAAAAGCTTTTCTGAAATATGTCTGTTTATTTTAGTGAAGAATAAAAGTGCCTTATAGTATCAAACACAACAATGAATATCAGAGAGAAGAAAAGGCAGAATATGGTAAATCCCTTTTGCCATTTCTTTTAGGAGACAAAAAGGGGCAGCTAATCTGGTGCTACTGTGTGTCATTCGCTGAAAGAACTTGCACAAAATATCACTGGGAGAAAGTTTTAAGTTGAAAGTGGAAGGGAATTTGATGCTTACATGCTTGGTGAGTACTTCTGTAGTTAAATTCTAGGCAGAATTTTAAAGCAGAAAAAGTTTGTAAACTGACTCTTCAGGACCAAATGACCAAAGGTGCTTCTATTGTGTGCCAGTTTTTCCAGGCTCTTTGTTCTGGATTATTTCACACTGTCAAATATCAAACACAGTATTACCAGATTATGGTTAGCAGTATAGTTAATTAATAATTATTAATTAATTAACCATTTCTCTTATTTCTGAACTCCTTTATTTCTATTATGATCTCAGATCACAACAATCCCTATGATACTGTAATTACATATTCAATTAATCTGCAACAAATGAGCAAAGAAGAAAATTCCATGAGTTGTAATTGTTGACCAAGTTTTACCATGGAAAAAAAACCTGCTAACTTATTTAAAAATATGGAAAATGTTGATATAAGTGACATACTAGAACTATCAAGCGTAGCTGGGGGAGGGATAGTAAGTTTGTGAAGTGCTTTTTTTTTTTTTTTTTTTTTGACAAACATCAGAACAACACTGGTCTAACTTTGCTCCTCAACATAGATTCAACCTGATGTTGTACCAGAATTCAATTTCTGAGAAACACAGATAATAACATGTAGCTGTCTCATAAGGATGTTGTGAGAATTAATTAGTGCATGAAAAGCTCACTGCAAAAAGTAATATTTTTTAAAAGGAATTTTAAATGAGACAAAATACTGCTGCAAACTCATCAATAGCCCAGTATCAACCCATAAAACAATTTTCCAAGGAAAGCAATAGGAATTCTGTGTTAGAATCTAGAACAAGGACAAAGGAAATGAAGCAGATTCCTTTTTTGGGGGAGGGGGAGGCAGTTTTTGTGGATTGGTGTCAGATGGCTCTGTATTGTCTTTCCCTCACTGAAATAATTTGATCTGGCCAGCAAGTGCTCTAACAGGCTTTGCAGATGATTTGTATGAACATGTTAACTGGCCAGTTGTCAGACAAACCTCTTGTACTCAGAACGTTATCTTTCACTCACGGGAACACTAATTTGAACCTTCAACTTCTATGCAATAGTTTATTTTCATGAAGCTTGTAGGAACTTAATAGCTTTGAGTCCTCAGCTGCACTTTCAAATTTGGTTGAAATTGGATACCGGGTTCGGAAGTTTTTTGGAGGACTGACTGACAGACAGACAGATAAATGAACATGGACAACATGATTGCATAAAACTTTTTTCTTAGGAAACCAGGATAAAAATAAGCTCACATTATTATAACATCCAGTAGACTTTCAGAGTTGCTAAGAAAGCTTCCATAATTACAGTACTATACTCCTAAGGTTGTTTGAAGGTATATAATGTTATTCTTGTCTGACTACCTGTAGAATTGCTGCATGTCACTCATTCCTAATGTCTGTTTAACAATTATTATTGTTGAATATGTGCTACCAACTGACTGTAGCTGGAAAAAACAAAAGGCAAGACAAAACAAAAATCTCAATATTGATTTAGGGTTGTCTTCACTGAGGTCTGTAAACAATACCTATTAACATCAGGAGCCCTTGTAAGTTTTATAGTTAAAGTTCAATCCAAAAGAACTGAACTCTTACAGGAAAGCTCTCATAGGACAATCATAGAATCACAGAATCATTTATGTTGGAAAAGACCTTTAAGATAACTGAGTCCAAATGCAAACCTAACACTGCCAAGTCCACCACTAAACCATGTCTCTAAGCAACATGTCTTCTAAATACCTCCAGGGATGGTCACTCAACCAATTCCCTGGGCAGCCTGTTCCAATGCTTGATAACTTTTTTGGTGAAGAAATTTTTCCTAATATCCAATCTAAACCTCCCCTGGCACAACTTGAGGCCATTTCCTTCACTTGTTACTTGGGAGAAGAGACCGACACTCACCTTGCTACAACCTCCTTTCAGGCAGTTGTAGAGAGCAATAAAGTCTCCCCTGAGCCTCCTTTTCTCCAAGCTCCCCTAGAGGGGAACCCCAGTTCCCTCATCTGCTCCTCATAAGACTTGTGCTCTAGACCCTTCACCAGCTTTGTTGCTCTTGAATTACAAGGCACTTGTAATTACTTTATGATGCCTCATTTTGAGAATCAAGGAAATGCTTGATTCTGAAATACACCAGGAAAAGCTGAGACCTTTTTGGTCATTTAATAAAATACAAAAAGCCATTAAACTAAACTATGCTCCTCAAATGAATATTCATTCATATTCTGAAGTGATTTACTTCAACGACTTCAAATTTTAAAATTTGTCTTTGCAGCATCCCAATTGTTATTTTCGGTAAGCAGATTGGCACTTATCTAGAGGCAGAAGAACATTTGCCTGTAAAAATAACCCATTCCAATGAAATTATCAAGGTTATAATGTATGCAGCATTCAATAAAAGCAAGTTACCTTTCTAGAAATTTCCAAATGCTTGGTCCAATTAAATTATTTACTATGAAAAGAAAGGCCTGTGACAACTCAACCAAATATGGATTTGCCTAGTGTTTGTTTTTGTCAGGGAAAAGAAGCCCCTGCTGGAAGTCTGAAGTTAAGCTGAGGTGATGCAGACTCCATTGCTGGCATTAACATTACAATTTGGGTAGAATTTGGGCCAACATCACTGCAGCTAAATGTTTTTGATTAAATACTGAATAATGATATTTGAGTTTTCTATCTCATATTTTTCAGTAGCGTGGCCATAAGCTACAAAAGGGTCAGATCTTGTTCTTTATGCTAATGGAAAGACTTCTACTGTCATCAATAGAAGTCGTACATGCCTGAGTTTTATGACCTGTTTTGTCTTGTCTTGCAATTGTCAAGCACAGAACAGCTGAGCTATGAGGACAGTAGTGAGGAGGAAAAAAAAAGGAATATTTTAGTTAATCAAGTTCTTCATTTAGTTAAAATAACATTGGCCATTCTTACTTAGTCATTTTCTCTGTGACTTTTTTTCATCCCTTTATTCCTGGTACATGTCCATTAGTTCAAAAGAAAATTCTCTATCTGCTGATGAAGACCCTGGTATAGTGGCATTGCAACTGTATCCTAGAATAATGTGGGATCCAAATGTTCTGCCCTTATCACCTTGTGGTGCTTTAGTCTCTCTCATAACAAACAGCAAGCTGGAATACTGAACAAAGTTTTTTTACATCACTGGAGAAGGCTTATTGTACCATCATGATCCTCTCTGGGCAAAATCTAAAAATGATGCAATATAGCTCAGCTGACCTTATGTCTGAAGCCAGTTCTTAATATTCATCAGTACATTGGCTTTCCTGATTACAGAGGTATGACATGTATTCCTGCATCTAACTCAGTTCAGCTAGAGTTTTTGAATGAGTTTGCTACTAAGTGCAAATAAGAGATGAGATGCCAAACCTCAGGTAGAACCATTTTTCATGACAGGGACGGGTGGCAGGGGGGAATAGTGTGTCTTTTTTTATATATATATTTCATCTTTTGCTTGTATGCATCCATTTCCTCCAATGGCATCCCAGTGTTTTGTTTCTCTTAAAAGATCTTGGAGGTGAGGTTTTCTTTCTGATGAAGGGCTATTCAGAGCTTAGTGTTTTCATATCTTAAACCATTTCATGCTGAAAATATATACCCTTTCCATCGCATGCCAGAAAGAAGACAATAAAACTGCCATAGCAGAATAGACTGCAAGGTAACTAACTGTTTTCTAGTTCCTTAAGACAACTTGTAAAAAGAAAATGGGCAGTTTTTTATAACCATAGTTGAAAGACTTGATGTATTTATCTTGAAACCTGAAGGAATTTTTATATCATCAGTAAGTTCTGACCTATTGATCTGCCTTCCATCTGGTGACACTATTTATACTCATGCAGAGCACAATCAATAGTATAGAAAAACCATATTTTTCCTGTATTACAGTGGTATTTTAAGTGACAGTATAGTCAAGGGGGAAAGCTTCTATAATAAAAAAAAATTTAAATAAGAAATATAGTTTGGGGTTTAATAGCTTGGCCATATAGATTTTTACCAGGACTATTTGCCATATTTTACCATCAGAGGAGTTGTCATCGCTGCAAAAGCCATTTTTTTTTTCCAATTAAGCATTTTCAGTTGGATAAGCAAATAAGCATACTGAGGGATTAGTATGCTTTCCTGAACTATAGGCCAAACTTTCCTACCCCGGGGTCCCAGCAAATTTCTGCCCCATATCCTCTGTCTCTTTGGGATCCTTTAAGCTAAACATTTTTCAAAAATATGGAAAAATACCAATTCTTTCCCTAGTCTAAGCAGTGCAGACAACCATGTCACAAACCAAAGAGGTTTCCAGAAGTTGTGTTAGGAGGAGGGAAAGCAAGAGGACCCTCGTGTTGGATGCTCCAGCAGAAAGCGTTTTAGAGAAACATAGTCTTAGATGCTGCTCTTAGGCAACAACCGCTGCTCAATACTGCAGAGGAACATGAAAAAAGCCCAGTGTCTCAGCCAGTCTGACCTGGAATAAAAGTCCTTCCTCACTCCAAATCCAGCAACTGATGTTCCACAGAGTCTGTCTCATGGGGTAAAGCTTACCTGAAAGCACTGCTCAGGTAAATGAGATCTTGACTATATCTTCACAGCTCTGACTGACTATATCAATCCAGTACACACTGGAAAATAAAAAAGGACAGATAAACTTCCTTATATTTTTGTTGTCCAATTCACACCTTGTAATATATTTGGGGGCAGGAGAACAGAGTGTGATAGAAATCCAAGTAGAAAATGCTAACTGGCCTTCAATACAGGGAAACTCAAAGAAATTGGTTTGGGCTACATGATTAGCAGCTTATCAAATCTATTTTAGAAAGCAATAAGTGAAAACAATAGCCTCTGGGGAGGCGAGGGGAACTCTATACGTAGATGTCTGACACCATGAAAAGACTGAGTCTAAGGTGGAACCACTATGCCCAGGCTGCCAGCAGACTTGGACATGTTGAGAAGTTAAACTGGTGTCATGCTCCCCCAGATCTGTGGTGCTGGTCAGATCTGAACTGGAGGGCCTCGATTATTGTGAGTGAGAATTCTGTGAGTGTTGTGGAACAGAAATGTTAGAACTTATTACTCACCTTCTATTGCTTATTAAATAAAATTCATTTTATGTGTCACTGAGTGGTGTGATTCTGTTCTCATGTCCGCCCGATTCAGATTCCCTCCAGGGCAGCGTAAGAGCAAGAATAGCACAGCTGACATTTTGGGCCATTGGATTTGCTGAATGCCATCTGAACACTGGTGCTGTCTTCTCTGGGGTTCCCTGCATCCATAGATGGCATCAAAATCTGATGCTTCAGAGGAAGAAAAGAGGAAAAATAAAACATAGTTCAAAAGACAAAAAAAAATCTTTCTTGCCTCTCCAGTGAACTTCTATTTTCATAGCCACTCCCATCAAAATCTTTATGTTGTTCCCCTACAAGAGTAGCTGGCCTTGTGAACAAATATCAATAAATGATAATAAGCATTACCTGCATGAAATGCCTATGGAGATGACATGAAATGTTGCAACTCTACTTTATTCTTCTAATTATAGCCCAGAGTATACACATGTGCTTTTAACCATTTGTTGAAGGAGTTTGCAGCTCTCTGCTGAGGCACTATGGCTTCATGCAACTCCGGAGAGGCTGTGCCTGTCAGTGCAGTGCCCCATCTCAGCCATCATTTTCTTCACCTTAAGAGTGAAGTCAGAGAAACTGCCAAGGAGTTCATCTCGCACAAAGTAGCTTGACTCCCTCTGGGCCCTGAAGCAATCAGCATCAAGTGGTGAAGTGGTGAAATCCAAAAAAAAAAAAAAAAAAAGAAGAAGAAAACTCAGGTACAAAATGTATACCTTAAAAGTTAAGAAGAAAGAGAAAAGGATTGTAATAGGATATCTGATATTGTTCTAAAGCTGTCCCTTGGGAATTGTAAATTTCCTGTAAACTTCACAGAAAGAAAAGCTGAAAGATTATTCATCTGAAACCAGTGAATGAAGAAAAACACAGCTGGAAGAATAAAAAAGTGTTCACTCTGCAACAGCAATGAATTTATTAACTCTTCAAGATGAAGATAAGAGATGCTGTCAATACTGTATTTGTACTTGTGCACTGCACAACAAAAGGTAAGGGAGGTGGGGCAGCCGGAAGTTTTGCCTAAATTAGTACACACAACTAGTTTTGATACAATGAAAACCCGAGGCTTAAGCCATTGGGGACATGTCCTGTAAAATGGTACAAAAATGAGACACCCCTTATTATTCCAAAATTGTTTGTTTCTGTTTTGTTTACTAGGCTTGTTTTAGTCCTTTTCTTATTAAAGAGGAGATGGAGTGACATGGATAACAGCAAAATAAAAAAACAGGTTTTGCCTGAACAAAAGGAAACCTCAGATTTAAGTGCAATTTTATATGAAAGATAGACAAAGGGAAAACACTGATTTACCATGTGTGGTAAATATTTTAAAGTAACTGAACAATGCCTTTGTTCCTACAGATATATGAATAACGTCTTTGTGCATTACTTTGTTCATTAAGCCAGAAATCTTCAGTGTCATCCAAGTGAGTGTCTGAACATATTTTCAAATTAATGAAGTGACTGTAACTTCCTTTGGATTAGAAACAACCAGTACTAACATGTAGGCCTGAATGGTATTTATTTTAAAACGGTGTCTGGAAGAGTTTTCTAGAATATGCATAGTCGCACTACCTTCCACTGTGTAAAAAATGGTGTAAGGATCATCGGAATGCTTTGAAAATACCTGTGAAAATCAAGCAGGGCAGTTGAAATACAGATGTATTTAAGAAAGTGCAAAGTAACAGCAGAAACTTTTTAACTAAAAAGAGCTTGAAATGGTTATATCTTGTATCAGTCTGTGTTTAATAAAGTCACAACACACCTTTGAGAAAGGTATTGGAGCATGGACACTATGAAAATGGGAAGATGTTAAGTACAGGAACTGTACAAGTTATGAAGTACTAGAGTAAACTGGGAGAGTTCTGTCATTATAATGAATGTTTAGACCCTGATATATGTTAATAGACTATTGGATTTGGAGTAAGAAAACCTGCTTATAATGATCTAAGTTCCTTTTATTTCACCACCTATTCTTACTTCAACTCATAAACTCAGACTTACCAACTCCAATATAGTGATTATAACTCATGTAAACTTCAAATTTGCAATACCTTTGCTTATTTTCAGAACTAGCATTTATAATTTTAGTATACTTCAACCATATAGCCTAACTGATTGGCTGGTTTGATGATGTTAAAGGTCTTTTCCAACCTACATGATTCTATGATTCTATGATTCTATGATGCTAAGATTTATTATTTCTATTTTAAAGACTATTACTCCCTTCGACCAGGTAGAATCTGGGTACAAGGACCCATTATCATATTTTCAACTTCATTGGAGATCTGCTTAAATCTGTTGTGGACTGAATTCACAATAACTGTGACTAAGTTTATGCATTCTGATGATAGATATAAATGGCATTTATCATGGCTCAAATAGAAGCTCATTCCTGCATAAAGACAGCATCTCTTACAGTACTGATCACCCTCTCTGAAGCGACAGTTTAGGGATAGAGATGGGGATGGGATGACTATATATATGATGAACACATTAGCCAATAGCAATGTGATCCCATTTCATTATCTTCTTCTGGATGTTTGATAATTTCCTCTTGTTCTGGTTCAGTGTGAGCTTAAGCAGAGCAGTGTAGAAGACAAGATGCAGTGTGCTTCTACGGTTCTTTCTTAAATTCTGGTACTGTTTTTTACCTCTGACACTTCCATGTCATTGTATTGTGCTTGTTTGAGAAAAGTAATACTCAAATTATTTTTTCATGGCTAGCTGTCTTTAGTTCGGGAGGGGTTTTTTTCTTTGTTTGATTTGGGTTTTTTAATATTCCTATTAAATCAGTTTGTTGTTCAGGAGCTGTTGAACAATTTCATAGTTGTAGAACAGTGGCAGGTAGAACAATACCTTTTAATCTGTTGCTGGCTAACATTAAAAGGTTTTTGACTAGTGGCGTTCAGATCTCATGTAAACTGCATAGACAAGACAATTGAAAGACAAGTTAATCTACAATAGCTTCTTTAAGTTAGATTTTAATAGCAGTCTGTAGTCATCAGAATCCTCACACAGGAAGATAGATGTGATTGTCTGTATTTATTGTCCCCCAAAAGAGCACTGCATGGTGCTAGGTTTTAAGTTTAACATAATATAACAATCAGGGAAGTGTTTGGAAAATAATCTTGTGACCCTGCCTTAGTGAAGGAGAGACCCGAGAGCTTTACTGAACGTGTTCTTCACATTTTAAAAACCTATAGCCACTTCTTAGCCCAGCTGTCACTGTCCTCTCCAATGACAGACATCTACCCTGGAGCAGCCATTTAAACAATCTACCATATCCCACCAGTACTAAGAATGTTCACTTATGAAATCAGCAAAAGTGAAGCAGGCTCTTCTCTGATGAATACCCTCTTGGGCGGTTAATGAGACAAAACTCTTACTCCAAGCTGAGTGAGGTGGCAGCTGTGTTGCACAGCTGACCAAGAGCAGGGGGACTGGCCCCTCTGGACCCACAACGTACTAGGGTTTTCTCTTGTGGGGGGTGCTTCAGGCTGAAGGGGTCAGTCAAGGTACTACAGGCATCCATCATGAAAGTCAGCCTCATCTTTTTCGTGTATGGATGATCTGCCTGGAGGACTACAGCTCTCAAGATGCAAGTTAGGGGAAGAGGGGAAGAGGATAGAGAGCTTTACTAAATTAGGACTACTCAGGATATTAGATCAATATAAATATAGGCATTTACAAATAGCACATATTTATCATAGATTTGCCCAGCAGTTTAGAACTCTTTCAACATACAATACATATAAATATAAATAATATAAACATAAACATAAACATAAACAACCATAAACATAATGCTTTATATTATACACTTGGAAATAAACCTGGTTTTATGCTTGGTATTTCACAGTTTTAAAGTACTTTTATTAGTACTTACTGGACCACACCTGTCCAAGCCTTAGCAAGTATCTTCTACAATTTTCCTTCTTCGGGTGGTTTTGTCTCTTGTTTTGACAGGATTCAAGGGGATTCTAGGATATGTTTAAAACATTAACCCCAATTCAATTCTATATTGCACTGATATTGACTTGAGAGAGTTTGATATCAATTAAACCAGTATAACTTTTACTCAAATACAGCCCAGAAAAACTATTGCAAAGATTTATGTGGTCAGGAAAGTGGGGTATCTTGCAACATATACACTTACCACATTAAAGGAAACTATTTGGGTTTTTTTCTCATAAATTTGTCATGTACAAACTTTCCTGTATGTCATATTTCTTTTCTGTCTTATTTTTCACATTGGTGTGTGATTCAGAGATGCAAGTGACTGGAATATTGGAAATGTCCACACAGATAGTCCTCTAAGAGAGCTGAGTGATTTTGAAATTGCAAGAGGTATGCATAGTAGTATACCACCCAAAAACTAACTACAAACTATCATGCATCAGTGCGTACAAAAGAGGAAGCCACAGTCACAGGAATATCTGTTTTATTATTGTATATTTTTCTTGTATTTGTACTTTGCAAAGTTGCACAGAACTGAACAAGTCAAACTCTGTGTTCTCCATACTGAATGCAAAATCCATCTGGTAAAATATTCCAGGACCAAATTAGAAAAAAAAAAACTCTTGGGAATATATTACTTGACGTGACAAAGATGTTGACAGTGGCTTCACAATACTAAAGGCGAGTTTGGAACCTGAAAGGAAATGCAACAGGTAAGAGAGTACAGTGCTCTCTGGTAGCCTGGGTGAATATCATATCTGTGTATGATTTCGCAATTAGGTATCTAGACACTGTCAATGACAGTTTTTTAGGTTTAGCCCAGACCAATGTGCAGGAATCGGTTCAAGTGATATCATTAGAAGCCACTGTATAATGAATAACCACAGGGCACTTGGATTCTGAAATCCTGAAGCTACTAAATCAAAAGGTCTACTGCTGATTGATTTTAAAAAGAGAAATCACATATAAATGAGAAAAGTTGTTAGAAAAATGTTAAAGAAATTAATCATTCCCAGTGGCACAGTGACTATCTAATACCACCATATGGCTTCTCAAAGCAAAGGAATACAACCTGTCCTGGTTTCATCTGGGATAAAGTTAATTTTCTTCATAGTAGATGGTATAGTGCTGTGTTTTGGATTTGAGCTGGAAACAGTATTGATAACACAGGGATGTTTTCATTATTGCTAAGCAGTGCTCACACAGAGTCAAGGCCTTTTCTGCTCCTCACCCCACCCCACCAGCGAGGAGGCTGGGGGTGCACAAGAAGCTGGGAGGGGACACAGCTGGGACAGCTGACCCCAACTGACCAAAGGGATATTCCATACCATATGACATCATGCTCAGTATATAAACTAGGGGAAAAGCTGGCGGGGGGTCCGCTGCTCGGGAACCGGCTGGGCATTGGTCAGCAGGTGGTGAGCAGCTGCATTGTGCATCACTTGTTTTCTATATTCTTTTATCATTGTTATTATTTTCTCTTTCTTTTCTGTCCTATTAAATTTGTCTCAACCCACAAGTTTTACCTTTCTTTTTTTGATTCTTTCCCCCATCCCACTGAGGGGGAGTGAGTGAACGGCTGTGTGGTGTTAGCTGCCTGCTGGGTTAAATCACAATAAACCTACTAGCAAAGACTTGAGAAAATCCAACAGGCTAGGAGGTATCATTAGAAAGGGAAATCCTTTAAAAACCTTAAACTGTGTTAAAATTTGGATAATAGAAGGAATAATAATCACTAAGAGGTCAGTTATATGTAAAACCACAAAATGACAGCACCAAAAAAGAGTTTGAGAAACTATCTGCAGATATCACAAAACCAAAGAATAAATCCATTTTTAAACAGATGAGGAAGAAGCCTTCTGGGGAGTCTGTAGCACGAGGAAATGAATCAAAGCATGAAAAGAGTACACAGAGAAAAGGAGGCCATAGCAGAAAAGAAAAATTACTTGTTTATATCCCTGCTTAACATGGATAAGTTCACAAAGATTTCTGAACTGACCCTTTTTTTTAGCTATGGACACATTAAAGGCTACGCCCAACTTCTGCATCTGCAGAAGTTATTGAAGGAATAGATAAAATTAAGAGTAAAAAATTTGCAAGACTGATTGATGTTTACCTTTGGGCTCTAGGGAGACTTGAAGATGAAACAAGTAAATCACAAACCTCTCTCAGAAAGTGTGGAGGCAGAGGACTGACACATGTGACACCAATTATGTGTGAAGGCTGCAGCGGAATCCAAGGACTGACCAGTAGCTCAACATGTCCAGCAGGTTAATTAGCTGAAACTGGATGAAAAATAGAATTAATGTGCACCTGAATAAATATGAACCATTATGGTTCATAAATCTGAACGATTAGGGAAGAGCAACATGGCTTTTGCAAAGGAATAGAACTTCTCACAAATAGACAGTTCTCTGAAGGAGTCAGCAAGCCTCCAGACCGGAGCAAGCGGGCTGATATAGTGCACCTTGACAATATCTTCTACCAAAGGCTCTTAAAGAGATAAAGATGACTGTGGAAAAGGGAACTAAAATGGATAAATAAATTATTCATTAAGAGATAGAAAACAAGTGGCAGAAACAGTTAGTTTTCACAGGGGACGAAGATTATCAGAAGAATCCCTCACAGATTTGTACTTGATTCCATAATTTTTAATTTAGTCATTAATGATCTTGAAAGGAAGCTGAGCAATGAGGTAGAAAAGTCTGTCAATGTTAATAAGTTATTTGGGACAATATATATGAGTAATGGCTGTGAAAAATGAAAAAGCACTTCATAGTAGTGACTGACTAGGTGACAAAATGGTGGATGAATCATAGAATCATAGAATCATTAAGGTTGGAAAAGACCTCTAAGGTCACCGAGTCCAACCATCAACTCAACATCACCATGCCCACTAAACCATGTCTAAGCGCCTCATCTACACGTCTTATAAATACTTCCAGGGATGGTGACTCAACCACTTCCCTGGGCAGCCTGTTCCAAGGCCTGACCACTCTTTCAGTAAAGAAATTTTTCCAAATGTCCAATCTAAACCTCCCTTGGTGCAACTTGAGGCCATTTCCTCTCGTCCTATCGCTAGTTACTTGGGAGAAGACACCCACACCCCCCTCACTATAACCTCCTTCCAGGTAGTTGTAGAGCACGATGAGGTCTCCCCCTCAGCCTCCTCTTCTCCAGGCTAAACAGTCCCAGTTCCCTCAGCAGCTCCTCATAAGACTTGTTCTCCAGATCCTTCACCAGCTTTGCTGCCCTTCTCTGGACACGCTCCAGCACCTCAATGCCCTTCTTGTAGTGTGGGGCCCAAAACTGAACACAGTATTCGAGGTGCAGCCTCACCAGTGCCGAGTACAGGGGCACGATCACCTCCCTGCTCCTGCTGGCCACACTATTTCTGATACAGGCCAGGATGCCATTGGCCTTCTTGGCCACCTGGGCACACTGCCGGCTCATGTTCAGCCGGCTGTCAACCAGCACCCCCAGGTCCTTTTCCTCCAGGCAGCTTTCCAGCCACTCTTCCCCAAGCCTGTAGCGTTGCCTGGGGTTGTTGTGGCCGAAGTGCAGGACCCGGCACTTGGCCTTGTTGAACCTCATACAGTTGGCCTCGGCCCATCGATCCAGCCTGTCCAGGTCCCTCTGCAGACCCTTCCTACCCTCCAGCAGATCAATACTCCCGCCCAACTTGGTGTCGTCTGCAAACTTACTGAGGGTGCACTCAATCCCCTCGTCCAGATCATTGATAAAGATATTGAACAAGACCAGCCCCAGTACTGAGCCCTGGGGAACACCGCTCGTCACCGGCCGCCAACTGGATTTAACTCCGTTCACCACAACTCTCTGGGCCCGGCCGTCCAGCCAGTTTTTTACTCAGCAAAGAGTGCACCTGTCTAAGCCGTGAGCCGCCAGCTTCTCTAGGAGAATGCTGTGGGAGACAGTGTCAAAGACTTTACTGAAGTCCAAGTAGACCACATCCACAGCCTTTCCCTCATCTACTAGGCGGGTCACCTGGTCATAGAAGGAGATCAGGTTGGTCAAGCAGGACCTGCCTTCCATGAACGCAGGAGTCCACTTTATCACCTTCAGTGCGCTTTAATTAATCTTTTGATAAATGAAATTAATAGATGTTAAATACAAAATTAAAGTCATCAACCCATTTCAGAAACAATATGGAACTTTTAGAAAACTCTCCAAAATACTGCTTCAGTTCAAAATTAGTATCTGCAAATTGCATCTTTAAGTCTGCAGATATGCTTCCCCTGATTTTCAGGTTTTGGACAGAATGGAACACCTGATTTCTGTTCTATTAAATCAAATCTAGCTATGAAAACTTCTGATGTAATGTCATAATTTAATTTTTATTGTACTTTTGGATAAACCATTTGATATCTCTTTCCAGTGTAAAGATCCAGAAACAATGTCTCAATCATCATTAAGGTACTGCAATTTTTAATGATCTTTTAAAATAAATATATTGCAACTGTTTTATGAAGCCAGGCCAACAGTAAGAGTACCTAATACATATCATAAAATAATGAATACAACCTAAAGCCAAAAATATCCTAAAGCTAAACCTAAGAAACTTTCCTACATATTTCTCCCCCACTGGGCACTTCACTTCAGTCAATATGAGTTCATGGAAACTGTTGTTTAAGCATATTTTTCTGTCCAAAAAAAAAGTTTGGTAAATTGTTTCCGAATAGCTTTCGTTCAAAGAATTACAGAAGGCTTTCTGTGCTGCCTAACTTCTAAGTATGGACAACACAGGCGATTGGTTGAGTGGTGCAGCTGATGTGCTTCAGCAAAGGGATGCCATCCAGAGAGGCTTTGACAGGCTTGAGAAGTGGGCCCATGTGAACCTCATGAAGTTCAACAAGTCCAAGTACAAGGTCCTGCACCTGAGTCAAGGCAATCGCCAATATCAATACAGTTTGGGGGTTGAATGGATTGAGAGCAGCCCTGCAGAGAAGGATTTGGGGGTACTGGTGGATAAAAAATTGGATATGAGCCAGCAATGTGCACTTGCAGCCCAGAAAGCCAGTTGTATCCTGGGCTGCATAAAAAGAAGCGTGGCCAGCAGGTCAAGGAAGGTGATTCTCCCCCTCTACTCTGCTCTCATGAGACCCCACCTGCAGTACTGCATCCAGTTCTGGGGTCCCCAGTACAACAAAGACATAGACCTGTTAGAGCTGGTCCAGAGAAGGGCCATGAAAATAATCAGATGGCTGGAACACCTCTCCTATGAAGAAAGGCTGAGAGAATTGGGGTTGTTCAGAGAAGAGAAGGCTGAGGGAAGATCTTATTGCAGCTTTTCAGTATATAAATGGGGCATATAAGAAAGATGGGGAGAGACTTTTTTTGAAGGCCTGTAGTAACAGGACAACGGGCAATGGTTTTAAATTGAAAGAGGACATAAGGAAGAAATTCTTTACAATACGGGCAATGAGACAATGGAAGAGGTTGCCCAGAGAAGTTGTGGATGTCCCATCATTGGAAGTGTTCAAAATCAGGTTGGACAGGGCTTTGAGCAACCTCATCTAAAGAAGATGTCCCTGCCCATGGCAGGGTATTTGGACTAGATGATCTTTAGAGGTCCTTTCCAACCCAAACCATTCCATGATTCTATGATTCCATGATCCGTAAAGTGATGATTGTATTAGTTTGTAATATAACAACTTTTTGGTTCTTCAGGATGAAACACACAGTAGTGTTGTAAATAATGAGATTTCCCAAAATGCTCACTTTTGTATAATCTTTCTCAGATTTATCAATGACTAATTTACGTTGAGCATTTCTAAAAATCTGCTTGTCATATTTTATTGCAGCTAAAAATGAAGAAAAATAACATCAATAAATGCATATCAAACATGCAGAGGACAACTAGATAAAAAAAAAAGCAGTAGCTAGAAAAATATGCTTTGAAATAACAGGAATGTTGAAAAATAGTTTTAAGGAATAAAGCCTATGAACATTATCTAACAGATGTAAATAGTATAGACAATTTCTAATCTGGAGCCTGTGTATTCAACCATGTAAACGACGCATATATTTCTTCTTCCTTTTCTTAAGTTGATGTCCTCTCAGCTAAAATAATTTTGCTTATAAGTGTTTGAAAAGTAGACCAATTTACAGAAATCATCTGCAGAATGTAATTGCCATCTAGTATTCCAGGCAGCTTTGCTCCTCTATGGGGAGAAAGAAATAGATAAGGGGGAAACATAAAAGACAAGCAATGAGAAAGAAGTGAAATTATAGACTGCTGAGAAGAAAAACTACTGCTATCAGTCTTGCCAGTTCATAAGAAACTGATCTGCAATGCATGAATGTGACAAAACACATTCTCCTTACAAAACAATAAAACACAAAGAAGACAGATAAATAGGGACAGAAGGAAAGGTGCCCTGTCCAGCTGCAGAACTGTGAGTAGTATTTCCACTTAGGTAGATCCTTTGTGTGTTTACAAAACAAGGACATGAAGAATGCAGAAATAAGGAAAAAATCACATTTTTACAATTGAAAAAATGAACCCCATAAAAATGAAGAGGTAAATGAAAAATTTTGAACTGGTACATAATCTTCTGATAACTGGGGAATCCTCGAAGCCTTGCATTTGAGAAGCTATGAGAAAAACTGTTTACTTTTTTTCTTGTAATCTAGCTTTCCTTCTAGCTGATAGAAGCTGAGATTCTTTTATGTTTTTTCTATTGTTGTTTTGCTTTTTTCATAAGAGTAGAGCTCCTGCGATCCTTTGTCTTTGACTCTTTTTTGTCTGATTACTCCAAAGTAACTAGGTGTCTTTTTTCCTTCTTTGTATTCCCATGTCTTTAAATGCATTGGATGGGAAATTGCTTTTTCTCCTCTCTGTTGGAAATGCAGGGGTGTTGTTTTGCTTCTGGAAGCAAAGAAAGGAAACTTCGTGGATCAGACTGAGGAAAGTTTTTATGATTCTAGGTATTTTAAAACCAAGTCAAATAATACATGCTATCGATTACTCATTCAAATGCAAGCATAGCACTCTTAACCGCTACTTTCAACTTTACCAACTTTGGTCTTTAGGCCTTTCACAGATTTTGACATTCCTTCTTCCTCCATGAGATTCTTGGTTCATTTTAAAACCCAGTTGTAGGATTTCTAGCCCTGGATCAACATTCAGATTAACATGAGGAAGTAGAAGAATCTCTGATAGAAGAGGGCTTATTCAAATGGCTACCCCCACATGACATTGTAGAAAGCCTTATTCTAACATATTTGTCTGCACAATAAGACCTTTTCAGAGCATAACAGCATCCCTGGTTCCAGAATAAAAGGTCTGTGTGTTCTTGGGCGTTAACACTTTCGTTACAAGCCCTTTTCATCTTCTTTTTTTCTCAGCTAACAAATTCCTTCTCCTTCTTGTATCTGTATGCAGAACAAATAAGGATGATATCTCAAAGGAATTACAGTAACAGATTAAAAGTAATGTGCAGGATCACAATTATGTTGTACTTGTCCAAAGTGAATAAAATAGAATTAATTTCAGATTTATAATCACAAGGAATTAGGCTAATGAAAGGCACTAATTACATCCCTTTGATGTGCTAAGCATAAAATAAGTAAGTATGGATAATGTATTATGATTTTGACAAAGATCAGGAGCATAGGGTTTTAGGAAAAGTTCTAGGCAATAAAGAAGAGCTTATACCTTTAAAATTAGAATTAGCAAAGATGTCTGGGATATCAGATTTTCATTTTGGTCTCTGGAGATGACACTTTTTGAAAAGTTCATTTTATATCACTGTACTAAGGCCAGGAAGAGATAACTGTCTAATCCCCATTTTTTGAATATTCTTTGGAGCATCTTTTTTGATGATAACTTTGACTCCTTTCACATCACATTATGTTCATTCTTTACAAACATTTAGCAAATTATTTCTTTCTTAGGAAAACCTCCAAGTACTGATTTTAATTGTGTATTTCAACTTACTCTGGAAAAGTAAATTTTCACTTATATAAGTGTCGCCACAAGAAAATTATAAAAAAAGAGTTAGGTATCCATGCAGGAAACAGAACTACAGAATTAGATAAAGGTATGGAAAACCAGTCCATCTTAAAATTATAATATTGAATATTTACAAATAACAGCAAACAAAGGCATTCAAAGAAATACTGAGAAAATTATGTAAATCACAACCTTAATTATTTGCAAATGGAAGAAGAAAATTAACTTGTTCTTTAACTGTTATTTCTGGAACATGATCAAATCAACTTTACAAGGTCCATAGGAGCTTGTCAGTTTGCAATAACATTCTGTCAGCCATGTCTGTACTGTTACCTGTACTCTACCTGTACATTTATTTTAACATCTAGTATCTAAAATATTGTTCCATAATATATTGTCATACGCAGTGTCATATACTTCATACTTCAGTGTCTCTGAAGAGACATATATTGTCATACTTCAGTGTCTCTGAAGAATTTTGTTTGTTTCACCCTGCAAGCACTCTTTGTGCTACCATGTTAAGGAGTTTTCCTCTTTAAGTGTTTGATTCATATAATAATACTGCTTGGGATCTTTAAAAAAATTTCTTTAACAGCCGTTCAGGTTTGCACCAAACCTTTCAATGCCCATTCTCCTTTTATGTGCAATGTCCTCCTGCAGTGATGAGCAGCAGGCTTTTCAGTCATGTCCTGTGGCCCGCTTATCTTTAGATGCTGCGTCAAAAGCGTGTTCTAAATGGCGTGTCACCTAATGGAAAAAAAGGTCTTTTAAAAAGTACATGTTTTCAGGTTGTTTTGCCAATGCTGTATTTAGCTCTATTTTACAAACAGAGGATTAAGTTCTTTTTTTTTTTTTTTTGGCAAAGTAAAGCTAAAGCTGGTGAAACTTGGCAGGGGTATGTGGAAGGGAAGCAACAGCAACTCTATTTATGTTTCATTCTCTGTGAAACCATAGAGTCTCACGACCAACTTGCAGCTATGTCAGGCTTTAGCAAGTCTGCAGGAATTACAACAGGATAGGAAAGGATTGAAGCTGCTGTACAGTAAGTACATCTCAGGTGAAGACTTCCCAGTGTGCAAATAATGTCTCTGAGCAGCATTAATAACCTCTGCACATTTTCTGCCCAGCATTGAGGAGAACCCATGTTTGTGTAGGTCCCAAAGGAAAAGCAGCCTTTCTAGGTGACCAGAAATGGAGACCAGCTGAATATATTTTAACTCTCAAGTAGCAAAGCACAAAAGCATGGGCTTATTCTCCACATAGCCCTACCATGGGGGGAAGCCATGTTCCTTGGGTCTGATCGGAACGAAGCATGTGCCGGAGTGATTTGTTGAACTGATGCTTCTGGGTTCACTGAAAGCCCACTAAGTAAATGAAAAATGTTGCATTAGCATTAATAAGCTTCAGAAACTAAAATCCTATGATCTGCAGAGCATGAGCCTGATTTCACAGTAAATCGCCTCATTGCAGTTTTTGAGCTGAGCAAATGTAATGAGATTAGCAACCCCCCTTCACGGATAGTTCTCATTTCACAATATAAATGGATATGTATCGCTTATAGATTTGTTCCTTTCTGTTCCTTACCACCAACTAGTAATTCCATCAGATGTGTATTCTTCTTCTCTGATAATCCCTTGAAACTGGTTGGATTCAGCTAAGCATTATGACTTGGAAAAGGTAACAACTTTGAGTCAGTAATTCCAAGATGAAGTTGAAAAGACCGGCATTTTTATTACTTCTGCACAACAAACACATTGATTAGATTGTGACATTCCGAATGAAGAAATTATGAAATGTCCATAAGCAAGTGCCGAGATGACAAAATTCTGTTGAATTATTCCATTAGTCAATGTCTTGAAAGCCAAATTTGGCAGCATCGATAGAATAAAGAGGTAGAGAGATTCACAAAAAATACAACTCTTGAAGGGAAAAGATTCCTTTTCTGAACATGAAAAGATCTTGGTGAGAAAGCAAATCAAACTCTTCGGAAAATGAAAACCTCATTAAGAAATGAAAGCTGGCAGCGAAAGAAAATTGTAAGCCAGGTTGCTTATCTTATCCATGTTGTGTCTTTAGCATTGTGTCTTTAGCCAGAGGACTGGCTTGCTTTGAATAGCATGCCCTGAACAGTCAAAAAATCTGTGGACACACACTCTGCACCACTTGGGACTTACCCAGTAGAGGAAGGAACTGAGGTGACGGACCTCCACTTCCAGCCTCACACTGCACCATGTGGCAGAGGCATAAGGGACAGTGCCCTAGAGGAGACAGCCAAAAAGTTTGTTTAATTCCATAAACCCTGAAGTATTCTTAAATGAATGCTACAACAGGGAAGTGGGAAAGCAGCCTGCAGTCCTGGTACTGGGCAAGCTGAGGATCTCCCATTCCAGCTTATCTGCAGATATACCAGTTGTAGTAGATTATTTTGCACCAGCAGAGCATTGCAGAGGTATCCCACTGGAGCAGTAAATCTAGCCAGCATATTTCATTATGGAAGGAACTGCTGAGCCTGACATTTACATGACCTGTAAATGATATTGGTCTTCCTTATTTCACAGTAGACTAACCATGTTGGATGTCACCTCAGGGTGAAATGGGTATCCTTGGGTATACATATATGGTTTTGTGAAGGAACAGTAGTAACAAACATGTTGGTAGGAGAAATCTGCTCATAGCAACTCTGATTCTTGAAATAAGCAAAAATAACATTGAATAAATCCACATTTTGTTTGACAAAGGATCATGGGATTTGACAAATTATCTTGGCCTATCCTAGACATAGGTAACCAGGAGCTATTTAGGTGCTTAAACATAGGGATTTAGCCCCTTTTATGTGCCCAAAGGTATCTTAGAAATATATATGAGACAGACAGGGCCTTTTTCTTCTGGAGTGGCAATTGGAAGCTAAACAGGATACCCTGTTCTAAAATGGCACAGGAACCTACCTTCAGGTACCTGAATAACTCCCCTATTGCTTATGGGAGAAAACAGGAGGAAAAAAATCAGTTCAGCAAACCCAAATGCATATACTACCAGTTATAAAACTTTTGGCTGCGAGCACTAGCACTGATCTCATGCCAAGTGATTATTCTGAACCTTTAAAAAGAAAGTCATTAAGGATTTAATGTGGCACCAGTACTGAGATTATAAAACATACGCAGTGCCCTCCTTGCTTCACAGCAGAGCCATGCAGTCTGGCCCCTGAAATGCACAACGTGTGTTTTTGTTTGGCCACGGGTGGCTGTGGGGGTCAGGTTGTGGGGAGGGAGGGAAGGGAGTGTGTGTTGCCCAAATGCCCTGAGAGAACTGGGCTGCTGGTGATTTTCATTCCATCACTCCCACATCGCTCTCACCTGTTCATCTGCTTGTCAGCCTCAGCTCCCTCCTCCCCCGTTCCCCTCCATCCTCCGCACTGTGGGGTGTATATCAAGGTGATGGTGAGGATCCTGGCTTCAAAGTCCAATGAAAAATCTTTCATGAAAAGGACAGAGACTAGCTCGTCATTTGTAATTTTGTCTGAAAGGACATTCCATATTTCAACAGGTTAGCCTCTCCTGTCACATGAGACAGTTGGACACCACCTGCATAAGATAACAGATTCTTTCTAAACTGCTTGCAGGTTATTTACGACCAGTCGTGCACCAGTGATTAACCACACTTTTTTCCACATTTCCTCACGCTGATTTTTTTAACTTAATTTTTCACCTATTTTTATCTGTGGTACTCATTCTTCCTTCTTCCTTCTGCCTTTACCCTATTTCAGAAGCCCTTTTCCCTCCTTGGAAAGAGAAGAACAGAAGAAAATTTTGTTTAATTCTTTAAATGGGCCCTATCCTTAAGTGCTCTAGGGATGAGTATTGTGAAATGCAAAAGCAAGAGGTGACTTGTAGACACAGCAGACAAGCAGGGGTCACAAATTTCAGTACACAGTGGCATTTGCATTTTTTTCATTTGGATATATTAGACAAGGACTAGGCAAACATATACAGAATGAAAGGCTTCAGATTGCTAGCTTGAATGCAAGGTTGGTATTCTCATTTATACAGCTATCTTATGCAAGCTGGTGGATGAGCATCCACAGTGACATACATGTGATTTATGGCAATCCCATCTGAACAGTAGCAGAATTCATGCTAAAGATTATTTTTAAAAAGGAAAAGGAAGAGAAAATATACTCCCTTCTCAAATGTGGAGCTTATTTTTAATTCACTCTACTTTTCAAATACTGGAGTTATCCAGGCATAACTACAGAGTAATTGACAAACTTTATGTACAAAAGCATTATACAATACATATTATCAATGACTATGTAGCTATACACACAGAGCATACAACACTTAAAGGAGATAAACGTGGTTCTTGTTTTGTTCATGTAAACTCCATTAAGCTTAAGTATATGAAAGTATCTTTGACAAACTGAACTGATTTGAACACCTTGTTTTGAAAATTGAAAAACACAACTCAAAATTGATAAAGTTGAAAAACAAAATACAGAATTCCTCTGCCTCTGTATGATATTCCAAGCAAGTTGAACAATTTATTTCCTATCTCATCTCTTTTCTTCTCTGCCTGGCATAATTTTGTTTTAATCATATGATCAATTTCACTCCCTGTTTTATACTAGCATTATATAAAATTATTTTATTAGGTCTTGTTTTCACTGTATGCATGCTATGTGCTTTAGATTTCATGTACATTTTACTTAGAATATGACATTTTGCAATCTATTGTAATCTTCTGTATTCTATTGTATCTTTATTTAGTCATACACTTATTTATTAGTTATATAAATCACTATATGGTGGTAGATTTTTGTCAGTTGAATTCTCTCTGACTATTCATTAGAGATAAGATCTTGCTTGTTAAAGAAAGCTATAATGAATTACATAAAATTTCCTTTCATATCCTTCAGTTCTGCTAAAAATATTTTTTAGGTTGCTGGATAATTAACTTTTACCCCTCCTTAGGTACAGGCTGGAGTTCTCAAGGACCCACAAGACTAATGTACCATAGAATGTGCATCCTAAAGGAGAACAACATTACCGTTCAGCCTCTCATACTTCAGATGAGTCAATTATAAAATTTCAGTGAGGACAACACTGCTAGCTTTTTTTACTTGAAGAGTGGCAAAATAATGAAGTGTTCCTTCCATTTTAATGCTTTCAGATATGTTTCTTGCAAGCACTGGATTCATGCTGGATGCAGACTGAAAATTGATGAATTCAGAGAGCTTGTGAAGGAAGAGCAAAACATGTTGGGTCTATGCTGGAGACAGTGGAACAAAGCAGGGGTCAAATAAGTCAACGGATTTATATGAGTATAAATAGAGCAGCAGGAAGAGAAAGGAGTTGGAAAGCAAAAAGCAGCAGAAGGGAAATTTTAGGAATGAAGCACTGGCAAAGGAAATAAAAATGCAGGGAGAAAGACACCTGAGTAAGTGTTAGGGCTGACAGATTAGATAGATTAATGAGTGCATACTGAGTCTACTTTAACTACTTTAATGTTATTTTCAGTAGCTAAAATTAGGTACCTCTGGCCATTGCAAAACCAGGATTTTGTAACTATTTGAGACTGAGTTTTAATAAACATAGAGGTAAACAGCCTCAACTAAGTAAAAAAATGGAAATCAAAATAAGGAAAGAAAAATGTAATTTTTAATGTTTTGTTTAAAACTTATTTTTAGCCTGAGATCACAATTTATAATAGGCAGTCTACTTCATGCTCTTGTACATCGTAGTACAATGCACGTCAATGTCCTAAATGCATGTACAATGTCCTAAATAAATAATGTTGAAAAATAAAAATACTTCTTCAACAAGCCAAGTCAGGAAGCAGATCTGCAATCTGCATAACAGAAACCTATACCTATACCTATACCATATTTATGGAAAGACATAAATGAAAGTAGAGTCAAAGGGACATTTTAGTTAAATGGTTGATTGTAAAGAATTTAAGGCCTGAACAAAACAAGTCTTTTTTGATGAGACATGGTAAAAATGTACCAAAGCTTAGTGTGTGGGGTTCAATATAGAGGACTGAGTCTTGGGATGGATAGGAATTTTTATAAGACTATAAGACAAATAAGTAACAGTAAAAGTGGAGGGATTATAAGTAATTTTAATTTCCCAAACATAGACCTAGAAAAATGAATGCACCAGTAGCAGCAGATATCACATATGATATCCTTGATATGATAAAAAACATATTCCTTTATCGAATAGTGAAGTCATAACAATGAAATATGATGTTAATTTTATTTTTAGTGAGAGAAAATCTTGCAAAAAGTAACAGGAAACTTCATCTCAGTAAGTCAGGAGTTCAATTCAGTTGGAATTTTAAAAAAACAAACTTTGATGAATACCGGAAATTTTCTAGCAAGGTTGCCTAGAACAATGAGTTCAAGAATTTGAACTTGAAGAGGATGCAGAATCTTGCTGCGTCCAAAGTACTAGCATCACTTGGTGCTTGAATTTCAGGAAAAACCCCCACAACAAACCAAAACCCTGACAGGGCTACAGACTTCCTAGGATGATTAAGCAGTTCTTACAGAGATGAAGAGTAAGAATAGAGCATGCAAACATGGAAATAGGAATGTAGCAGTTTTCTACATCTTGGCAGTTTAAAGATGTAGAAAAGACCAACAACGTATTGTGGACGTAGATCTTGCAAAGAAAATGAAAACATGACACTAATGTTTTCTTTAGCCATAAAGCAAGAAGTGAACAAAAAGGGTAAAACCAGCGTACTGCAGACTGACACGAGATTAAGAATAAAAATAATGAAGTACAGCCAAATATTAAAAGATGATAATGGAATCAAGTCAGAAAAGTGAGGATAGAATAATGGAAAAAATATATGGCATAGGAAAAATGTCTAGATTGCTCAGGATAACAAAAGGAGGGGCTGAAAGATCAACATGTGAAACCACAGGTATAAATACCTAAACACTACAGAATAGGGGAAACAATTTTAAACAAACACCACCACCACCTTTTTGTGGGACTATGTATTTATTCTAGAAATTGTTGCTCAAATTTTTCAGTGACTTGATTATAATTCTCTAGTGTTATACTTTGTACTAGAGAAGTGATCCACATCATACAATAAAAGCATTTCATATTCATATGATATCATAAAAATAATACTGGAAATCTTTGGAGTATTAGGCATACAACTTTTCTTACAGGATACTGAGAAGCCATTTAAAATAAATGTTTCTAATGATTCCCCACTGTTATCAATGAAACATTTATAAGAGTACCAGTTCTTTTGCAGTTATAAAATAAAGCTGTGCAGTTTTACAAATGTGACTCATGAACTACAACAAATTTGTGACCTGTCTAAAACTTCAGCACCTACCTAATCCCTGCCTGAGATTTCAAGCAGAATTGGAAAGAACCACCTCAGTAATCAGTCCCGCTCTAGTACCATAGCAGCTGTGCAATGAAATAATTAATTTCAGAATTGTTTCACAGAAAACAGTAGTCCACAGAAACCTATGAAGAATCTTCTAATAATTTCAAGTTCTCTAATCAATATCCGTAACTATAATGGCTGCAGGAAAAGATTGGAAGAGACTGAGAACTGCCAAAGCTCAGGTTCCTGTATTAGTGAATGATTATTTAAACAGAATTTCAAACTAATCAAAAAAGCAAAACACACAGCATTGTACAAAAGGCAAGAGAAGTAAAAAGAAAGGGTATGCTCCCTGTGATGTGATGTGCAAGAAAAAGTCTTCCTGATTTCATCACTCTAACCCTGAGCATGTGAGCAGGGCTCAGTAGCAAGGTACCTGATAAATCGATGCTGCTGAGAGCACCAGTGAACACTAGTCTCCACTGTGTTCAATTAAGAAAAAACTTTGGGAAAGAAAAGAAACCCAAACCAAACCAAATTATGCATGAAAGAAAAAAAAACTGGCCCCACTTGGTAACAGGCAAAATTCCTGAAGCATATTAATACAACTATCCACATATAGCATATACAAAGAACAATCAGTCTCCTTTCAAATCTCTTTGAAGATATCAATACATCAGATAGCCAGAGATTCCATTTCAAACTTCAAAAATTCTCATGTTTTGTCATCTTTTCCATAAACTTGTCATGTTCTGTCTTAAAACAATTAAGATTCTTTGTTCTTGTTACGCTGTTTTGGAAGATTATTCTTGAGCATAAACCTTTGGATAATAATAATAATAATAATAATAATAATAATAATAATAGCGTTTTAAACGTATTTTATGTCAAAAATTGCATTTCTGTAGCTATTTTCTTCTCCTGAAATTTATCTTCATGTTTGTTATACAGTCAATGTTCCCCTCAGACCCTGTTCTGCTAAACAAGCCAACCACTTTTAATCTCACTTCTTTAGACAGATACTCCTCTCCTTTAATTAACCTGGTAAACTACAGTCTCTCTTCAGATCAAATTTTTGTTTCTGGAAGAAGACTAACCTAAGCTTTATATGTTATTCCAGAGGAGGTCCTGCCCATATCTCAAAGAAGAATTCTGATAATTCTACATCTCCATAATGTGACAGAGTTTTCTGCCCAAACTCTCTGCTTCTCTGCTTTGCCAAACATATCTTAGAACAGTAGTAGCTCTTCTCACACCTGTCTCACGCTGGCAGCTCAGATGCCTTCTCCAGTCAACCATGCACACAGATTTCTCTTCTCCTCTGTCGTTTCCATTTGGATGACTGACCAGTCTACAGCAGTTGTTTCTGTCTCCCTCAGTGCCTGAGTTTTCATTGTTCAATATCATTCTATTCCTACTGCTCCACCGTTTAGTCCTCCACAATAGCAACAATACTCTCCAGCTTTCCTGTTTCCCCAATTAAATGAACCCATGCCTATTCTTTACCTGGTGGCCACTACTGCATCTATTAAACAGGATCAGTCCCAAGAGTGTTGTCAAAAGACAATCCCCCTTCTTTCTGACAACTGTTGAACTCTCCCTTTTGCTATTTTTTTACCCACCTCACTATTCGTTAGCAATCTCTGTCATCCACACCTCATTTTATAATTGTACAGGAGTCGTGTAGCAGATGCTTAACCTAAATCTAGATCAGTGACATTCTCTGGATTAGATCCCTTCTCTGAGAATCAGAAATATATACTAAAAAAAAAAAAAAAAGAAAAAAGAAAAAAGAAAGAAAAGAGGGTGATCTGTCATGATCTACCTTTACTAAAAACATGCTGATAACTGGGATAATTGCATTTCCCTCTTTGACCCTACTCACTCTTTCCTTCAAGATCTTTTCTAAGACAATGTCCAATACTAAGGTGTACTATCAGGGAGATTGTTGGTGGATAATTTTCCACATTTTCTGGAAAATAATCAAGCTGTTAAACAACTTCAGCAACAAGTTCTGAAATAGACACATTTTCTTCCATGGAAAAAAAAAAAAAACACAAACAAGATTGTTTTTGCTATTCTTTAATCCGCTTGATAAAAAGAATTCAAGAAAACTTGATCCTATGCTGAACTTATAAAAATGGCACTTATTACAGAACAGCACTGATATAGTCTGCATGTTCAGGGATTGAAGGTTTTATTAGCTCTTGGTTCCTGCATATTTTTTGATTAGCCAATTTTAAGACTAATTTTCACACAAATATTGTTGGGGAATGCAAGAAGATTCATCTAAGCTTGCTTTTGACCGTACGGACTACAATTGCATAAAAAGAGTGCACCTGAATGTAAAGTAAAAATGAGCTTCCCAGAAGATCTCTTCTTAAAAAGAAACAAAAAAGTTTGCTAAAAAGCTACTGCACTGTCAGGGATATTCTAAGATGCAAGGAAGAGGAACCGAGAGCAACTAAGAAAACTCACATGAGAAAAATAGCCTTACTATTACTTTTTCAGCAAAGTTCACATTCAAAGAAAGAGAAAGAGAAGTGAAAATAAAAGTTCACTGATATTTTCACACCCCATCATTAGCTGGCTGCAGATACCTGTATCTACTAAAAGTAGTGGCAAAATGCCTGTTTATTTTAAAGGGAACAGAATTTCAAAGTCCCTTTGAAAAAAAACTACCTGGGTAGTTAAGGCATATGACAAGCCTGGACAGAAAAAAGAAAAAAAAAACAAAACCAACAAAACTTTGCACTCCTTGGTCGCACATACCAAATGTCACACTCTAGGATATAATGGAATACAGACACAGATACCCAAATTACTTGGAGTACTGCAATTAACACAGGAAAATCAGAGCAGTGCTTTCCTTGAGATAATTTACCCTCTGTTGTCCACTACTGATATTCAGGACCTGAGAGGTTTAGATGCAACCACCCTGTTGAAGTGTGCTGTTCCTTTTCTTTTCTAAAGTCCTCCACACCACATTCATGAAACTACATACGATGTCTTAGTCGTTGCAGGGAATCTTGGTTCTCAGCTACTATTTGTCTTGGAAAATCTCCCTCTATGAAATGTCAGCTAAACCAGATGCCTGCCAGCTTAGACTGAGAGATCAGAAACGAAGTAATAGCTTGAAAATCACAGCATCCTCATGAAAGCTGGCAATGCAGATAGCAACAGGAAATTTGAAACAGGGTAAGAACTCAACTAACCATGTGATTTCCAAGTAGGTAGTCTGTGATATGCTGCATACAGCAGTACAAGTCTGAAATATGCATATATGTTAGCAGAAAGCATATAGTAGCTGTTCTGAAAAGAACTCAAAGCTTTCATCCAGTTTGAGGTAGGTTAAGTATTTTGTACGGCTACAAATGGTGATCAGGGAGGCACACAATACTAGTAATTTCCTCTTCCTGTATGTCATCAGATCAATGAGACAGGCTACACCTACCTGTTGGTTTTTTTTAACTCCATAACATACCTTAAGAAAAATACATTTTGGACAGAGGAAATAAAAAGACACAAAAAGAAAGAATGTGGACCAATTTTCCCATGCTCATTGAAGCATCCATGTTGTGTGGTATCATGGATCAGCTGCAGATAAACTAGTGTACATTTGTGTAGATCTTACTGTTTCTTCATTGTTTTTTAGAGATACACATTGCTATCCCATGGAAAACACATGCCAAAAAAATCAAACAAGAATAAGAATGATTCCACGATACAACTTTTTCAAGCCATCACTTTTTCAAGGCAGTGCACTTTTCTAAACTGCATTGTGGGAGGATACTTTGGGTGTTGAATGTATCTAACATTCAAGTTTATGATGCATGCATCAGAAATGAAAAAGGTTGCCCCAGGTTGCCCCAAACTTAAGGTAGGTTCTTTAATACTTAAGAGTACAGCAAGTCTAGCCTGATTCCTTGACTCTTGGTGAAATCCCAAAACACGGAACACTTACCCACCTCTGAGTTTTAATCTCTGAAAGGTTCATGTAGATCTAGCATGAACTAGATTCTCCTCCTGCAACAAATATAGATAACTAGACAGGAAGTATTAAAATTAAATTATTGTGATGCAACCTTTTGCACAAGCATTCAACTGCCAGTGAGTACACGTACACTCAAAATAGAACCCGTGGTCTCTAGATTCAAAGACTTATACACTTTTAGCTCTCATACTTGAGCTAAAAGTGAATCTGCTGGTTGTATGAAAGCTTCGTCATGTACCTTAATTACTGCATTGCAGAACAAAAGTGTAATGACCATCATATTCTTAAAAAGAAGTTTCTTGCACAGATACATTTGGTACATCAAAGTTAATGATAGAATCCATAAATTACCACATGACTCTGAAATAAAAGATGAAGTCTTGTAAACAGAAAACTATTGAGAAACACTTTCTATAGTTTACTCAGTGATGTGATGACTTATAAGACATGGTATGGTCTCTAAATGTAGCAATAAATCAAAAGTGTAATGCTAGGAGAAGTGTGATTTATTTTTTCCTTAATTTATTTTCATCCTGCTCTTTTCAATTCTAAAATATAAGGTAGTTTCAGCCAAAAGCTGCTTTGGGGCCTGAAGAACTGCAAAAATACTGTGTGTGTCACCATTCTGTGCCTATGAATGATTGTCTGAACCTGAATTCTCAAAATTTGTGGAAGCAAAGGTCAGTAAAAAGCCCATCTGAATGCACACATCTTCCTGACTATCTAACCCTGAAATCTATGCAACTATATGGGGAGTATACTAACTCCTCAATGTAAGTGTGATGAACAATATGAGTCCCTGTCCTGAATTATAAGAATTTTATTTTGGACAAGGTCATGAGTGACCTATCAGTATAAAACAATCATTATATGCACAATTTTACTACCGTTGGCATTTCCAAATCCTCCATAATTTGTAACATAAAACTTGGAACGCTTTCCAGAGAATCATCATTCAGAATGTTTTGCTGTCTACTGTCAATTTAAATCAAAACTAAAATTCTGCTTATTCTTACCTCTACCTTTTACTTCACATTCTGGTTTCTACTTTCTTATGTGTTATTTCCCACTGTATGTTGTACTTAATGAGTATAAATTGTGAGTTTTGAATTGGACTCTAATTTAATCTTTTAGTTCTTAATATCCTGGTGGTTTCAGGCAGTAGGTACTTTGTAACTGAAGGGAGGGTTCAGGATTATATGCATCTGGCACAAAATACAGAATGTGATTGCCCGAGGAAAAGAGGGGACATTAAAGACTGTACACTGACAGCTAATCATGGCTAGCTGTTGATGAAGTATCTAGCTGTGCTTTATGGTATGCAAAAATATTTTGGAAGACCCATAAAAATGCCAGCAAACCAGTAAAATTTTCAGAACCGTTATATATATGTGGGCATTTTTTTTTTCACTAGAAAGTACAAATTCATTTAAGGTTACTAACAAAAAAATTGAATTCCTAAGTAGTTTCCCTAAGAGTAAGTTCCACATTAAGTAAAATCCATATTGCTTTTATGAATATTTTAAGGAATATAGAAAATCAGAGTACCACCTGTTGGTGAAAAATAGAAGTAACTTAATTTCCTGCTGAATGGTAGATGCCATGCTTTGGTGAAGAGCTTTGGAATCAGTCATGGTTCTTGACAATTTGCCAGGCTACATAATGTGAAGCAGAATTACAAGAAATCCTAGTTATTTATGATTTAATTATTTCAGGTTGATAACATGTAGTGCTGATTTAGCAAACCACATTTCAAGTATTTTGCAAACATTATCTTATTTGTTTATAAATATGTCTCTCTGTTTGGGGTTTTTATTTATGCCATACTTCGTTTTGGATAAATGTGTTAAATTAAAATTAGCCACCCCAATAAGCAATAAAGTAAAAAAAGAGAAGCAGTAGAATGTAAGAGGATTTAATGTAGCACAGAGCCCATTCTAATATTAACAACTACTATGTCAAAATCGAGGTTTTGAAAGCTGCAGTACTGTAGGCCAGATGTATCATTAAGGCACATCTGTGGAGATGGTAGCGAGAGGCTACTGAAGGCACTGAAAGATAGCTTTTTCCCTAAAAGAGGTGTAACACACACATACCTTAGCCAGCTACTGAAGCCAGATAGGGACACAGTCATACAAACACACACACACAAAAATAAGCTATCATTTGAGGACTGCGAAAGCTGCTGTAGTTTATAGTTGCTACAAACGCTTCTGCCTGTTTACAGCAGAGCATTCTTCCATGCATCTCCACACTACAGACCAGGAGGTTTCTAATGGTACTCAGCTTCAGTCATCCTGAAAGACTTGAAAGACTTGAAAGTTTCCCTGAAGTTTGTCATTACGTGAATTCATGTCCTGGAGCAACTACAGACATGAGATTCACTATATCCTGTGTTAAAAACACAGTGTAAGTCTCAGATGACTTAACTTTCAGATCTAAGAATATATCCATCCACGAGGCCTGTTTTGTTTTACTAAACAGTAGGTGACATTTCTTACTAACTCAAGTACATGAAATAAGTAATAAACTAGGTATGAAGGGAAAAAAGTATCTATCAAACAAATTATTCAAAGAACAGTACAGTCCATTTACTTTTCAGAAGTTTACTTAAAATTTCTGAATGAATTTGGGCTTATTTTTCTTTAAAGAAAAACAAACAAAGCTTGCTAGAGCTTTCTTTTTTTTTTTTTAACTTGAAAGTTCTCCAAAATTGCATATACCTAATCCTGCCTGGCTAAACATTTAGAGTTATGACTCAGGTCTTGGTCTAAGCAAACAAAAACTCAGAAAGAAAGAAGTGGCATATAAGGCTTCTGCAGGCATGCTTAAAAAATAGCTAGTGCGTCCCAATGCGTACAGATGCTTCAGAAACTGCTCCAAGTAAAGAGGTGGCTGCTTCAGACCCTGGGTGACACCCAAATTGTCTGAAAGCATTTTTTCAGTTGGTGTTCTGGTGTTTTGGATCCTCCATCTCTGCCTGAATGGCATATGCAGTACATATGGGGGGGTATGTATGTATATATGTATATGTTGGTATACAGTCCATATATATATATATACATATGGATATATATAAATATTGTGTGTATATATATGCCTACCACTGTGCAATGGATACTGCTCCTGGGGCCTACTGGCTTAGCAGGCAGTCACTAACTGTTAGTGCTGGAGTCTTTTACAGACGCGGCCGTCTCCTTCTAATGACTTTTGAGGGCCAAGACAGAAGCTCAGCCATCTGATGCTAAGTCTCCAAACGCTTAGCTGTCAAAAGAAAAAAAGAAAGACAGACTGCATCTAAAATACTTCTCTCCACCATGTATATATGCTGCAATAAGAAGTGCATTATGTCAAGCTTGGCTTATGAACTCATTTTCACTATTTGATAGGATACAGTATCGCTGGGATTCATTGAAATGACTAAAAGTGTCTTTTGGGGAACGGAAGGCACTAAGCACAGCTATAGTATATTTCATTTCATTTTTTGAGTATCTTTCTCATGCTGCCACTGACACAAAAGTCAGTCTTTACTGCTGCTTAGAAAAAAGGCTTCATAAGAATCTAGTTGTCACTTGGACACATCTTTCTATGACTGTCAGGATCTTTAAGATAAATGTGTGACTCCTGATGGCAAGCTTCAGCAAAAGAACTAGCCTACATGCATATATCAATCAGTATATTTATATATAGGTATACAGTAGTCAGTTTAATACACATATATTGCTGGAGATATTTTATTACTTACTTCTCGTCACTAAATTATGACCTACCAGAATTCAACTTTTTCTATACTTTCTCAATTCACTGACTGAAATATAACAGGGATCTATTTAATCTTCTGTAGTCAATGAACATTTCAGTGCATTTTTACTACATTTGACAACTGGAATGAAAATAGGTATTTGAAGATTTTTATGAGCCAATTCATGGAGGGTCTAATACTTGTGACAATCAGAGGGCTGATGTTCTTCTTCTCTTGTTCAAACAAATGTTTTCTTTTACAAATAAGAGTAAAGAAGCATCGGAATAACCATTTCAAATTTATCTAGACCAGCCAGCACCCCAGATCTAGCAGCGGCCAATATCACCTCTTTCAGATAGAAACTTTACATCTCTGCTAGGGATAAATAAATGAATGTTAGTGGAAAGATGAAAAGGATGAATATTGCAAACAATACCTGACCATATTTGGCCATTTCAATTGGATAGTAATCCAAACCAATGATTTGTTGGTACAATAAAAAGCAGGTCATAAAAATATCAAGAGGAAAAAAATCATGAGTCTTCAACTATGCCAAGCAGCTGGGTTGAATAGATTCATAAAGCAACCACATTCTATTCTGAAAACTGTTTCGTTTTCTCACCCCACTTCCTACTGGAAAGATGGTTCAAAGTCTCATTTTGTTAAAGAATATCTTCTTAGCTCCAACCTAAACTTACTTGTGCAAAGCATACAGCTATTTTTTTTTCTTGTACAAGTATTATCTTTTGGCTTTAGAAACTCCTCCACAGTTTTCGCTCTAGAAAAGTAGGGAGGGAAGTAAAGTTCTCCCACAGAAGGATCAAGTGTGTCTCATCCAGTCTTTGTTTAGTAAGACTATTAAACCATATTCTGTTAGTCACTGTTTGCAGAAAATTCTGCCCTTTCTCTGAGCAGTCTCTGTACTCCTTTTAATACAAATTCCGTTTTTTTTAACGGGGATGATCTCAATACATGTAGTACTCTTCACGATAATTTTCTAGGGCCCTGCATTAATACTTCTTACTCTCCTGAGAATTCTTCTGATATGTTTAATTGCATTTCCTTTCTCTGGGCCACATCACACTGATAACTTATAACTCATCCTGATGAACTCAAACTTTTTTCCTCCACTGTCATTTCCTTTTCATGAACCTTTCATTTCTAGAAGAAAATTCTTTTATCAGTCCTTACTAGCAAGACTTTCTTGTTCTTGCATTTTATACCAATTTCTATTTGCCTCTCTAGTCTTAATTGCTTTTTCCTTGACAATATATTCCAAGTTTTGCACACTGCAGAGGTCAAAGTAATTTATCTGCAGCTGCCTACATAACTTTTTCCTTCTGAAAAGTTATTGCTTCATGAACTATTTTTGATGCCATACATCGGACTTTTAGTAAAAATCATTGCTAGCAGACTCATTTGCACACTTTCCTATGCTTCCGTAGTCAGAAATCTAAAAACTGGAGGTAACCCATCCCACCAGGTAGTCCACTCATTACACTGAGGAGGTACCTGATGAGGAGGTACTGACCTCTCATTTTTCCTGTCCTTTCATATGTCTCAGTTTCCAGTTCCATGCCATCGTTCTCATAGCCATCTTACTCCTGCTACATATTCAGCAATGATGTCCCATTTTCTGCAAACAGAAGCAGAGTGCTACTTTAGGCTGGAACCACACCTGTAGTTATTTTGACCCCTTCATCACTGATCAGGATGAGCTTGACTTCTGTTAATTATTGTCTTCTTTCTTACCTCTCTGATCTCCCTGATAAGATTCCTTGGTGATCAATCTTTTCTTTTTTTTTACGTCCTTACAGGTTTCCATTTTTTTCTTAGTATCCTGTTTCAGCTGTCTAGTTATCCAGCTAAATCTAGAGCTCTCCCCTACAGAATTTCCCTTGTGCTTAGCAACAAACTCCAAGTACTCTGCGTATGTTTCCTTCACATCATTCCAGAGCCTTTGACACACGAACCTTTTCGGTCTGACCTCTCTGAATACCTTTATATACCTCAAATCCATGATTTTGAACTAGAAAACATTATCTAGCAGTCTGTTTGTTTATCCTTCCTTTTAATTTAAGCTGAACAAGCTCAAGGTATTGGACTGTGTACTTAATACTTATCAGCCTTCTGGAATAGCTTTATTTCTTGACATTGTATCACTCTTTAATGACAAAATCTCTCAGCTGTCCCAAACAGAAATGACTGTGCTATTCTTACTAATAATGTTTCTGCTATCCATACCTAGGAAATTAAAAATCCGGTAAGTACACAAGTATAAATATTCATACTATTAATAATATGAAGAACCACAGATGTAAATTTTGGAATCTATAGAATATTTTTATGTTGTTGCAGTGGTACTAATTTTTTGCAATCCTTTCCCTAAATTAATTTGACTAATATATTAATTCAGGGCCTCTGCTCCTTTTCACATCTAGCTCAGTCATGCTTGAGCCATTTCAGTGGGAATATTTGTCCTCAATAGTAGCAATTAGTAGATTTTTCTTTGTTTCTATCAGAATCCCTTTTTTTCCCTTTTTTTCACCTTATATCCACCTTTCTTATTCTTATTCTGTCTGGCAGGCAATTCATTTTTCCATTCTCTGATTCTGCTTTGGTTTCAGGACTGTCAGTTCTTTAAAAGCTGTCCCCACTAGCAAAAACTTACACAGATTTGTGATGTTTGCAACAGGCCCTTATATTTCCCAAGTATTTCACATTCAGTTTTCTCTTACAGTCTCTTTGACATCATTCACCTTTTTTTGGGATTCCTGCCCCTGTCTGCCTCTATTTTCTTCTTCCTCTCCTCTGCTGGAAAGTCTTCTTTCTCCTTGTTCTTGTCACCCCATCTCCTACCTGAGTCTCTTACTTCTCCAGCACAGCAAAGCTTGTTTCTCAGGGAACAAAAAGACTTGTTCTTCTTTATCTTCAGAATTAGCTAAGCCAGACCAGGGAAGAATCGTGAGCTATTGGTCTGACCCTGCATTCAGCAGTGAAGAGAGGAAAATATGAGAAGTTGCCGCCGGAGTGGGATGAAGGCTACATACGGCAGAGTCCCAAAAAGCAGCTGGTCTTTACTTCTGCTTAGCTCCTGTCAGTCCGTTGTCCTTAGTTGTCTTATTTAATTAACAGTTTATGCAAATATGGGCCTAACAGTGTAGGCCTTAGGCAGGCAAGGCTCCTGCTGAGTTTTTAAAGTGACTTTTCTCGAACTTTTTCCTTTCTAGACTTCAGGATCAAGTACAAAACAAATAATAGCTGGGTTCCCTCTCTTTTGATTCTGGACTGATTCCCACACCATCTGCAATAAGCATTTTTAAACAAATTGTTTGTGCTCTAGGGTTCCCTACAGAAGCAACGTGCTGAGTACATTACTGAATCAGTTCTGTTTCAAAAAGGGATGAGGCCATTACCTAGCTAAGTCCTAGCAAACTTCCAGTGTCAGGCATTTCTTCAGAGTTTCACTAAAGTCTTTTTTATAACTCAAGAGCTTAGTCATCAGCAAACAAAGTAGCTTAGGTTCATGAGAGATAACATTAAGTTTTATATTTACGCAATACCACAAAGATAACCAACAATCTCCGCTTTTTATGAGAAGCTCCTTTTAGTCCAGATTTGACCCTTACTCACTCTATGTAGTCTCCTGCATAATGGAGTAATTTCCTGACTAAACTTCCCAGAGCCTGGACCTTTGAGTGACGGTGGACATGACAAGGGAAACTCTAAGATTATTTAGAAATGTCAAGCCCAGCGATATAGCAGCAAATGCTTTCATTTTTTTCAATTTTGTTAACTGTAGTATTGAATCAGCTTTACACTGAGAAAATAACGGATCTATTTCTGACGACTGTAATAACTGAGGCTCATGAGGTCTATCCCAGTTGTGAGCTGCAAAGTCAATGAACGTTTATAAAATGTTCCAATACCTGTTAATAACATATACTGAGGGGAAAAAGTACAAAAGAGAGAGAAAAGAGAGAAAAAAAATCTAAGAATAAATTATATCAGCATGTGGATACCATAAAAGGACTGTACTGAAGCCACCTTTGGTAAAAAAAAGCAGCGTGGAAATGAATGAACCAAAACCGGTGTGTTGGAAACATCGTCTGTTCAACATCTGCCCTTAATCACTGCCTTTTTAATGGTCTTTAAAAAGGCAGTTTGGAAGGAACGGGTGGACACAGAATCCAACCATTAGGAAGGCCAATAAGTATTTTTTTCACTCCAGAGACTTTGGCCTTTGTTTGTGAGCCCTGAATTCACCTCCCTAAGGGTGTTACCAGGTTAGCTCATTATGTTAGCAAAAACCCGTTCCTGATTAATGTGAGGCCTTCCTTCTCTGTTATCTTCCCAGGATCCAGGGGAAAGACTTTGGTGATAGAATCTACTGTGACTGAGCTCCAGCCTTGGATGCTAAAAATCATGTAAAAAAAAAAAAAAAATCATATTTCTCCTCTGTTACCAGATTTCACTTTCCGCATATGTGTTTGTTTTCTTCAAAAAAAAAAAAAAAAGGAAAATAACCATCTTTCAAAGAACTGGAAAACAAAAATAGCCTTTTTTTCCCAATGACGTATGTCCCTATGACAACATATTAGATTTTAACTAGTAGACTCTTACATAAAAAACGTCTTTGATGCTTTTTGGTCATAGTTTTCAGTTTTGTAATCACATTTGATTCTTTTTTTCCCTTTTTTTTTAAATCATTATTTCTTATTTTGACATGTATTTCCTAGTTTCTGTGAAATGGTGACTAAATACAAGTATCTCTACTTAAAACCTATTTACCATCTGACACACCATTACAATGGAATTGCCATATGAATATCGAAAATTCACTAGGCTTGTTTATCCTTTTGGAATAAAGGCAGCTGTATAGAAGCTCAAGTGTAAATGAGCAATCCAATGTGACTCCAGATCTGCTAAATCATGCCACTGAACAAACCCCCTTCATGGGCTGTGGCAGAAGGTCTGAGGAGCTAGCAGAGACTTGGCTGAGAAATAAGAGGACATCAGACCACGGAGACAAAGAACACTGTTCACA
This sequence comes from Calonectris borealis, assembly GCF_964195595.1. Taxonomy (NCBI): domain Eukaryota; kingdom Metazoa; phylum Chordata; class Aves; order Procellariiformes; family Procellariidae; genus Calonectris; species Calonectris borealis. The sequence goes on along the minus strand of NC_134313.1, from coordinate 82,028,074 downwards.
CTGCCGCAGCTGTTGTCCAATCTACATTCATCCATTCCTGGAAAAGTTTTTGCCCTTGCTTTCCTTGCCAGAATAGAGCTGCTACTGACTAATGAATGCTGCTCACAATAACCACATTTTGCTGTAAGTGAACCACAAAGACGATGCTGCCCCTGTGACTACTAATGAAGAATGTAAGTGAAATATAAGTCCACTTTAAATAGCCCTATGATAGCTTAAAATATATTTTAATTTGATAAACGGGTGGTGGGCTTATGGAGAACTATGCATTGTATACTTACCCTTATATGAATAGAGCAAAAGAGCGAGGGTCTTACTGATCATATCTGAATAATGATTTCTATGGGTTAAAGGAGATTTCCAATTTTTCAGTGTAAAAGGTTACCACGGTATACAAAAAATGGCTATTCCTTTCATGTGTAGTGGGATTGCAGCACAAATACAACCCAAAGTGAAATTATTCTGAAATCATATGATCTTGTTAACGTTTCTCCAGGTAATTTCTCCATGAATTATTTACAAATCTCTGTTCCTCAGACATGTTCCCCACTGCCTACTGAATACATGATTCAGGTTATTTCACCTTCCTTTTCCATTATCATGCACTTCCCACGCTCTTGCCACAGTTTTATTTCTTATCTCATTCGACCATTTATTCTTATGTTTTATTTTAGACAGAATTCATTCCAGGGCATAGGACTCAACTTAAGAACTTAATTATATTTTAGCAGGTAAAGTTTAAGAGTTTTGAGTCACATGCATCACTGGGTAATTTTTACATCACCCAGTATAATATCACATATCAGTTTATATTAATACACAGTTCTCTTTATTATATGAATATATGGCTTGTCGCTTCCTTAGATGACACAATTATTTAAATCCTGTATTAACAAGGATTTAAAAAAACATATCTGCTTTATGATAGCTTGCTTTATGGTTGAAGGGGGTTCAGTTGGCCGGTTGTTCAGCTGTCATTTATCACAGTGAAATAGCACTGATATTTACTGATTATTGAACCTTCAACAAGCTGGATACGCAGTATTTCCTTACCAACTGACACAATGATACATTTAGTTGCTAGTACATTTGTATTCTGAAGCTAATGTTATGAGGCAATTTGGTTTCATATTCCCGAAAGTATGTATTACTGTAAAATGCAAGTACTAACTGGCCATGAATCGTTCATTTCTTAATGTTTTTAAATCATTGTGAAAGTTGTTTAACTGAAATGATTTCACTTTATTTCAGCCTCTAATGTTCAAAATGTATGATATTCTTTAGTTGCAAGAACTAAACTCCTTATTAAATGCTTTATATTAGGTCTGAGTTTATTGTTTTCAACTTCTTGTTCTTCCGCACCAGATACTTGCAAGTTAAGATGGAGTTAAATGATTTAAGTAGACTGAAAAGAAGGAAAAATCATTCTCTGCAGTATGACCAACCACTTTCACACCTGAAGTTTATTGTCAGTATTATATCCTATATATGAAATTCTTCAACCAGATTTTGCTTCCTAACAATGCTTAGCCAATTTGAATTAATTTTTCATTATATTCAGAAAAAAAGGTTGTGCAAAGTAATCTCCAAAGAGCATTGAGGTTTACATAAATGGAAGCTAAGGTGATATTTCAGTTCAAATGAAACAACGTATTGATTTTCCACAAGAATTCTGCTCTTTTATTCAGCAGTGCACTCGCATGATGGTGCTATAGGAATATACTCATTCATGGGTAGGGATCCTCAGACTTTTATCCCTCTGGCTGAAATGAATGTTATAGTGGACAAAACATCATGGTTCAGAAAAAAGGTAAAGCGGCAACCAACTGATTAAACACAGAAGGGATTTATGCAGTGTTTTTAACACAATTCAAATTATGCTTTCCGGAAGTTGCTACAAAGGCCATCTTAGTCTGGAAAAGGTACAGAGGGAGCTGACAGAAACCATTCACCCAGAAAAACTCTTCTGTGATAGCTACTGGTTTTGTCTTAGTCTTTGTTTTAGTTTTAAAAACAAGAAAGAGAAGATTTGCAGTTAGCAGGAGCGGGGCTGTCTTGTTGCAGGTAGGGTTTCTACACAAAAAGTAGCATTCATAAATAAAAAGGACATTTTTATTTTGCTCAGAAAAATTGTTGATATTTCTGTTTTCTCCATTTTCAAGAACTTTGAAGCACTGCTGTTCCCACAAGAATGGGAACTCTCCTTTCTTTGTACTTACAATACACAGACATACGCATGCATGTACAAACACGCACACACACATCTGTTTATGCTTATCAGTTTATGAATAATTTCAGATAGATTTCAGATAAATCAGGAGTACTCATATTCTAAGCACTTTTGGGAATGGTAGTACAGGTGGGACCCTCTGACAAACACTGGAATTAGGGATTACAAGAAAATGGGAGGAAAGCATTGGAGAGGCTCTTTGCTTAGTCTGAAGGAGGCTAAGGAAAATAACCAGAGTCATCCTGTGCCATCTGTTGGGAAAGGCCTGGAAGGAAGAATATGGGTATGAGGTCTTTTTTAAGAGTCATGGCATAGGAGATCTACAGAGATGAGAAGGAAATAAATAACAATAATGAGTGGATTGAGCAGGTAAAGTCCGCTTGTGACTCCTTTACTAAAGCATCATGGTAGAAGTGTCAAGGATGACAGAAACAGTGACCCTTTGGTGTGCTGTCACATGCATTTACTCTCACTGAAGAACCTGTCCAGACAACGCAAGAAAGTCTTTCTCTACCTCTTTTCATTAGTGAGGAATATCCAGGTGAATGATGGACAAAAGCAGTGGGAAGAGTAAATTGCATATCAGTTTTCATTGTCTTTTGGAGAAATGTCCTTGTTATCATGAGAATTCCTTACAGCTTCAAGGGCTGCCCTCACTATATGGTCTATCTAACAATCTATGATTGTTTTTAGCTTTCCCATTAATTACTCAACAAGAAAAAATTACAGTTTGATCATCCCCGGTGTATGTATGGAAAAAGGATGGTAGCTCCAACAGCAGAATACTATCTGATGGTTTATCACATTGCCTCATTAAAGACCCTTAAATTTTAACTTCCCCCTTGTTCCCTCCTGCCCCCTGGAATCTACATTTTTTAACATTGTAATCAAAATTGTGCACAAAAAGAAGAAAAATCTGGGTTTGAACATTTTTCTTTCTCTGGATTATGAGAACACATGGTTCCACCTTTTTTTTTCCAACCATCATTTGACTGTAAAATTTTTGTCCTAACAGATATGGGAGAAGTTATGCAGATCTAGAATTTAAAGGATATTTAGTGTAATGCAGTTTCTAAGATAGAACGACAATTACCCAATTTCTTTTCAGTCATCAAAGAATAAAAGAATTTCAATGATCATAAAGTAGAAGAACATGGAAATGAAATTTGACCTAGCAGAATATATGGAAGCATCGCTTGAGAACAAAAGACATTTTAGTAGATCATATAAAAAAGAGAGACAGACTGCTATACAGAGGAAGGAGAGATCAAATACATATGGAGGTATTTGGATGTTTAAGTGGTACTTATTTTTTGAACAATTGTTACTCACTGTTCTCTAGGTGAGCGGCAGTCAGCCAGAAGCATCCCGTAAGCCACATCTGGTCCAGAAGCCACTTTTGAACTATGCTGATATGTCAAAGTAGATAATGCTGCAGGCTCCTAAAATGAATTTTGGTTCATAAGGAATGGAATACTTTATCACACTTTTGCTTAGGTTTTTGGTTGTAAATAAACATTTTAAAAATTAGATTGAGGTCACAGAGTGATAGGTTTATTCAGTTAGGAAAGGACCTTGGGAGACCGCCTACTCCCAATCTCCTTCTCAAAGCAGGGTCAATGTTCAATGCAGACCAGGCTGCTTTGGGCTTTGTCCAACCAGGTCTTGAAAACCTCCTTAAAGCTATTTGAGACATCTGTGATATGAATACCAGTAAAAGTACTGTCAGAACTCTTTGGACATTTCCTTCTGGATTGATTCAGAAAAAGATTACCTCGGAGCTGCTTCAGCAAGGAAGTTCCTCAGGAATTTACCAGGGGACATCATTGTAGCAGAACTGCAATGACACTTTTCCAGTCTAGGAAATGTGAATAGGTTACCTGGTCCTCCTGTCTGTGTTTGTTTATGAACCAGCGTTGAACACACTGGTGGGGTGGGAGAAACATTGTTAGACACCTATCATTTTTCTTTGACCTCTAGAGTTTTTAGCAGGGTTCCTTTCTGGAATTACAGCAATAGCCATAGCTTCTATTTTAGCAAATCATGCTTCCTGCACTGATATCAACCCATAGTCCACTGGTAAATATTTTGTTAAGTTGTTTTGTTGACGCGACCATAGGCTACAGTTTTAGGGAAGCAGTCCTTCCTTAAGGAAACTAACAAAAATAAAATTGTCTGCTTCATCTTCATTCACAAATAGCAGAGAGATGTTTGTTTTGGTACTACTCGGCTTTGATGCTCTTAAGAAGTGCTGTGTTACATTGTGAAAATTCAGGAAACAATTTGATTAAATGAAAAGGAATTCATAATACATTTATGCTACAGGTACAGTTACTTTCTAAGACTTATATTATTTCTTCTTAAAGTACATTCCCCCTTGCTAACATATGTCAGAATTAGGATCTATAAAAAATTAAAGTTGGTAAGAAAACTTGCTTTGTGACATGTATGGCATCACCTATAAAAGCATAGTAGAGTACCATCATTTAAGTGATTTTTCATCTCTGTGGGACATGAGACTACATCTTCATGAAGAATAGAAGTTTGACCTAGGCTAACGCAGTTCATAATATCACTAAATTTTTACTCATAACATGATGTGAACGAGTTCTGATTATCGTTTTTTCATCTTTCCAAAAATAAGATTAAAACTATTTTTAGCAAATGGAAAAAAATAATTACTTATCTAAAAGAGAACTAATACAAGGCAAGGGTTGAATTGTTTCAAGGATTTCACTGTTCTGTATGACAATTCTCGAGATGTGTTTAATTGCAAGGCGATTTCCTCACATACCAAAATATATAGTTTTAATATTTTTTCTCCTGTATGAATCTTAAATCTATTTCCTCTACATTAAACTCATTGAGAGCAGGAAACTGTAGCCTAATGCTTGTGCTTACAGGAAAGCAGCAAGTAATGTGTGGAAAACAAGCAAGAACTAGACCTGAGGAAAACCTGATCATTTTCAGCCTATGGATTCATACTTCCTATTTTCTGGGTTTTTTTAAACCTGATAAATTCTGATTTTAGTTTTGAACTGGGGGACAGCATAATTATGAAATGGAGTTGCTAAGTCAGGGGTCTAAATATAGAGACAGAAATATCAATTTAGATACTTACTTTTAAATTTTCTTGATCTAATTTATGTTAGAGAAGCTTACACTTGTGAAGAGAGAATTCTTGTGATCAAGTTCCGCAATTCCTGTGCTTTAGCTGCTGAGATGGACATTCAACAAACTGCATCAAGAAAAACTGCACTGATACTTTATGCTTGTAACAGTGAAATGGTAATTCTATTTTCAGCTCAAGTGGAGCCTTATAACTGGATATTCTGTTCAAGAGCTTCTCCATCTTTTTTCCTCCTACATCACAGTATATGTAATCACACTTTCCACTGCTTTCCATGACCCTACAATCAACTCTTTGCAACAACTCATCCTCAGATTCAGAAGTGCTCCAAGATATTTTCTGTATGTTTTCCAGAGACAGAAAAGTGACACCCATGACCCCAACAAAAACAGTGTTCTCTGCTCTGGTCATAGGACTAACTCACTCATAAATTGAGATCTTCTGATCTACACAGAAATTGGCAGACTAGATGAGTTAGAGGAAATGCTGAAATATTTCAAGACTTTATCTCTTAAAAAAGCAGAGGGAGTAGTGTGAAGATCAAGCAGATGGAGATTGTCAAAAGCCTTTATTAATGTTTGATTTTATGTATCACACTATATGAGGCACTGATACACTCAATCTTTTTACTGCTCCAGATATACATTAGATAGGATCTGTGTTATCTGGAATGGCTGATAAACATAAAACACCTTTTGTAATTGCAAGAAAAGAAGTAGTAAGAATTATTACACAGGAAAAAGATTTATAATGCTGCCACAGGGCACATTACAAACAAACAGGAAAACAAATGAACATTAAAGGCCGGAAGATGATGACTTTATTGTTCTTCAAGGGCTGCCCTCACCATATGGTCTATCTAACAATCTATGATTGTTTTTACCTTTCCCAATTTTTTATTGTCCCTTTGTGTTACACACATAAAATGTTAGGAAAATTAACCACTGGCACATTCTGATAAGATGGTTTTCAAACATAAAATGAAAAAATTTCGGCATTTTTCCCTTTGAAAATAATACCAGCTTCATTTTGTGTCTAGATTTACAAACCTTATTTGTTTTCTCGGAGCTGCCAAATGGTGTCCAAAATGATACCTGACTGTATCTTACAACACAAAAATGTCTGTTCTAACGCAATCAGAAGCCACAGCATCGAAAATCAGGTGGGCAAGAGAGGAAAAAGGCCCTAAAACAGAGGTGACAGCAGCTCTTGTGCAGGCTGCATACTCCCCACTGTTTGACTACGTCCAGAGCACACATGGCCCATATTTCCATCCCAGCCCCTCTGCTGCCCACTCCTAGCTCATTTACCTTCTTCCAGTTACAGCCAGGGCACCCACGCAACATGGGTGGTCCAAGTCTCTGGGATGTGGGGAACACTGACCTGTTGTTTAGAGTGCTGGACACTCCCCAGTCATTTTGGGGTGCTCTGTCCCTCCCTTTGAGCCCTGCTCATTGCTTCCTGCTTTTCTTCCTGGCTACTGTTACTGTCTGCCAGTAGATGAGACTGGGTAGCCCTGGCTCTGAAAGTAGAGGAGAAGATGTACTTTCCAGGACCTTTGGGGGGGGGGTCAGAAACTTTTAACCTGCCTAACTGAGGTGCATTTTTAGAACCACCTCCCTCCTTCCCCTTTCATATGCAGGTGCAGGGTGAAAGATTTCCAGGTTCCTATCTTGCCATTGAAATAAAGGGAGAATGCCCTTCCCCACAGCAGAGAACATGTTTCACTATGTCTTCCTTCCTGGCGTTTAGATGTAGGTGTACATGTGTGTATGCTTGCGTGGGCATGGGCATGTGGCGGGAAGAAACAATTTTGGCCCCCATGGTTTTAAGAGACCTTCATCACCAATAGGACAGAAGAGGTTTCTAAAATGCACACACACCTGCTAAGCTGAGGGACAACTTCCACCCTTCCTTGGCTCACCCTTTTCCTCTGCCTTGTGATAGCGATAGCTTCTGACAGCGTAGCCCCCACAAACAACAGCCTGGAGCACTGCCTCTGCTGTGCCTCCCAAAAGCAGAATGGTGACTAGCTAGTGACTAGTTTCCCCTGCATGTTCTTTGAATGTATGAGTAAGAAACACTAGAAATTAAACCTAGCCCATTTTACTCTCTGTCAATGCCTGTGGGAGCATTACACTCTATAAAGCTAAGCTCTGTGAATTGGAAATACATATTCAACCTTCAGTAATATAAAGGTTCCTTATGTTCTTCTTGGGATGGGGAAAGCTTCATGAAGTAGGGGCTGGAGTTTGATAGAGAGCTGTTTTGTGCAATGGCATGTTGTCCTGAAACGGTAAGGAATTTCTCTGCACAAGAGCAACTGCATTTCTGAATCAGGCACATCAGAGGTGAATCCAATAGAAAAAGAAGGCTATAAAAGGTCTTAAGACTAAAGATACAGTAAAAAAACCTGTTGGCTACAAGCAGGTGCTGTAGTGCTATGGGAGATCACAAGGAGGTTTGATGAGTTCTCTCTTCTGACCAAATCACAAAAGAAGAATGGGAGGTCAGACGGACCCTCGAAGCCTTTCTTCTCAGCAATATTTCACAGCCTGAGGCATGTAATACAGACATTCCTTCGTTGCTCACTGTTTGCATGTATCACAGTGCGAACTTAAGATCTTTTACTTTCCTTGCATATTATTTGTTAGATCATTTTTTTGTAGAGCGAATGGTCATCTTTTTTCCAAAATTAATAGAAAGGATTATTAATTACAAAGGACCAAGACACTGTGCCTTGCCAGATGTCATTTGTTATGTAAACACTGAGGGTATTTAAGGCTTTCAGCATAAGGGGATCCACCCTTGTCCAGCAATACTGAACTCTGCAATGTTAATTATACTAATTTTCACAGGCCGTAGTGACAGCTTTTAATGAAGGAACAGCTGATCTGCTGTAGATGCATCAGTTGCCAGACTGAGTCAACTTTCAAGCCACAATGAGCTGATGAGTCCCGCTTATGTGCATGTGTGTGTAAGTAATCGAAAGAAGAACAGTCAGAAACACTTGTAAATGGAAATGCCAGCGTTGCTCGTATCTGTAAATTCCTGCTCATGTAGTGACTCAGTTGGTAATCTGTAAGGTGTTTCTAGGTCTTGTCAAATGCTAGCTAGTATAATTGACTATTAGCACTGTTTACAAAACAGAGTTAATGAACTAGTTGTAGGGTTATAAAACAGACTTTATAAAAACAGGTGAGAGACAAAAAAGGCATTAATAGACAAGGTTATTGTATTAATCTTAAAATGTTTAATTGATAAACTCCAACAGTTCCAATGACTCTGCATGCTATGTAAACGAGATGTACAGCTGATTTAGGAAAAGCTAACTAACTCTGTATTTTATTAGCTGTATATCTCCCTCTGTTAAATTTGTATCCATCTCATTTACCTCTGTGTAGGCATCACCTATTCCGAAAGAATGTCAGGTTACACATGACTTTTAAGCCAGAGTCATATTTTCACACAATCTTATAGTGCAGTGAAGAGGAAGGATAAGAAGCGATCGATTTAACTAATGAATTCTTCAATTACTTCAAAAAAAGAAGAATTCAGGAAGTGAAGACTAAATCAGATTGCTAAAGATGAATACAAATAACATAGGCAAGCATGTGGAAACAGAAGACCAAGGCATAAACCCCATGAAACCAACAAGACATATCACAATAAGAAATGCACAGCATGCTAGCAGAAGAGTAGAAAAAAATCCTGGCTCATTACCTAACAGAGAAGGAAACTATTAACAGCTAAGGAAACCGATGTATTTTGTGCCCCTCTTGAATCTTGCCTCCCCGAAATCCCCCATCTGTCAACATTGGCTTCCACAATGGAGTACTTCACACCGGTGGGATAAGATCTCAGCCTAGAGCAAGGGGTAAATAGGTGTGAATGCATTTAGGTAAAAGATAACTGTTTGGAAATCAGCTGGCCCTGATAAATTTCATTCTAAAATATTTATGGAACTGGCTGAAATAGAAATTCACTAGCAGTTATTTTTGAAAATTCATAGGGACAAGAGGCAGCCTAAAGGCAGGCTACCCCTAATGGTAAAAGGATGTGAGCTGGAGGATTTCATGGTGATTTAACAGATTTTTCAGCTTCATTGTGGACCCCGAGTAACCTTGATACAAGAAACTAAACCATCTGCAAGTAGAGGAGACTGAAAGATTACAGGATTACTAGCAGCTAATGTGGATTTGTAAAAAATTAAATGTGTCAAATCAATATAATTTCTGCAGTGAGGTAGTGAGACTTGTGGATAGAATGAAACACAGAAACATAGAAACTTGTTTCATATCGTGACAATATTAAAACTTCTAATGATGTCCTGCATGATACTCTGATAAGCAGGTTAGGGAGACATGATCTAGACAAAATTTATTACAGGACGATCTGGATAAAATCTGCTACAGCGTGGGTGTAAATCTTTTTGGAAAACTGTAATCAGAAGGGTAGCTATCAATGAATTACCGCCCACAGTAGAAAAGGTCTGCTCAGAATCTGTTTTTACTTAAATCTTGTCATTAATGAATTTGATACTAAAGTAAAAAAGCAAGCTTATTAAATGCACAGATGATGGAAAACCAGGTGAGACTGCAAGTATGTTGAAACATAACATTAGAATTCAAAATGACTTTGACAAATTGCGGAAATGATCTGACAAAACAAGAAACTCAGCGGTGAGAAATGCAGTGTGCAGTTGTGCAAGTAAAAGGTGAAAAGCAACCTGTTAGAAATCAGTCCTATGGGAAGAGATAAACAATGTGAGCATAAAAAGGTTACTCTCAGAGGATCATTTTTTAAAGACAGCACGCTTCTAAGCTATCCATGTGTCCACACTGTGCACCTGTTATCTAGTCCTGTTCTCCATATACCAGGAAAGGAGGAAAAAATTTAATATCTATGTACACTGAATATTTTAGGTAAGGTAGGATCTAATTTGGGGTATTTAATGTTTTTTTATACACTTGGGAGAAGGATGAGATCTACTCTATGGAAAAATAATGCCAGAAAACAATAGTTATCTGGACAATAATGCCTTTTTATTAGGATTTTGAATCTGAGCAAGAGAGGAAGATATGTTCTTTTTTGTGTTGTGCTATGTAAGATGCAATACTGGTCCTTTCCACAGGAGTTTTAAAGGCTTGTAGGCTGTAAAGGTCTATGCCATTTCATTTAGAAACTGTTTTTATTCATCCATGTATTTTCCTATATCTAGGAAAGTTTCTGCTTTTCTGATGTAATTCTTGGAAAGGACAAAATGGCTTTAAATCCCACCTCCCCACTCTTTGACTGCTTTGAGCTCTAGATCAAAGAAGCCCCTCAAATCCATAGTTCATTCAAAATTCTGATTGCCTCAAGGTGAGGGAACAGGTCTGGCTTGTGTCACATGGAGACACAACAGGGAAGGGTAAGCTGCCTCTGGGAAGGGGTTGGGGTCTATGGACTATCTTGAAAGGCTTTCTACAGCCGGTAAAAATTCTTTAATCAATCAAAATGGAGACAAAACTCCTCAGTTGCTTTGGTTGTTTTCCTTCACATAACAGTTTGTGTTCATCAAGTATCCTCCTTCTGTAGGAGAAAATAATTACTGAAAACTGAGCTTTTCAATAATTTCAGATTCGCAGCTGAAGAACATCATGTGAAATGAAGTCTCACGCGCAACTTCTTCTTACATAAGGCACTACAGCAGTGAACTTGCCAAGAAACAGCTCAAGAAGATACTCAGGGAAATGTAGAGTGTTGCAGCTAAAACATTCTGGCTTTCCATTTTTTTTCTGAATACTAGGAGTTCTGTGCAGAATACACAGACCTAAGGAACAAGAGATAACAGAGACAATATCAAAGACCAGATTTCTCAGGCCACAGATTGAGGGAACACAACTGAACGAATCACTTGAGGTTCCACCAGCTTTTTGTAACTGGTAAGAAAGGGTGCAGAGGGGGAACAAGAGTGTCACGGGTCCCACGGGAAAAAGCAAACTTATTCTCAAAGTCTTTAAGGGGCTTATGGGAATGGGTGAAACTTATTACAGGATGTTTAGGGGAAAGAACCAAAGGCAGGGAAAGGGTCAATACCCTTGTCCAGCTGAGTTCCACACCTGATCACTGCAGTCTGTCCTATCTTCTTGAGCCCTGTTCCTCACTCTTTTCTGCGTGACCTTGTTCTCTGTGTGGAGGTGTGTGGAGATGACTCACTAGCACACGTCAAGCTGGACTAGCTGGCAAGTTGGAAGAGACCAGAATCTGGAAAGACACAAGGTCAGACGTGGAGACGGGTTAAATGGGGCCATGGGTTTGGACAAGGATCCTGGGCAGACCTGTCTGATCTAGGGACCCATGAATTTAGAAGTGACTGTGAATGAAGAGTGAAGGTGTATGAATGTCCACTAGTAAACTGATCATCTGGAGAGGGGCAACAGGACTGCACTGTGTTGTTCATTTCTGTGTGAGTGCTGTTGGTGCTTATGTGGGTGCACACTTTGTCCATCTGTGTGGCCCGCTGTGTGCGTACTGTGCCTATGTGTCTGGGAATGCATGCTAAGGCTCGCTAACAAATGATCCTACTAACAGGAACACCAGAAAAGAGACTGGGTAGGAGAAACCTCTTGGGCTTTAAACTCAACTGGATTTGGCAGCCCTTCATACATACCCCCAAATTCCTCAAGTAATAGCTATGTTATAACTTCTGTTCAAGAATGATGGGGAGGAGGGGGAAGACACAGCAGTTTTAAATTGCCAGATGTATAATCTTCTTGTATTCTCACCTTTTAATTATACACCATCTTTCCATTAAGCGATTGAAGATCAGGTACAGACAATGGATAAATGCTTCAGGGGAAGCAGAGAGGTAAGTCTAAATGTATTGCTAACTGAGTAGTCATAGTTTCCTAGATCTGCTTAAGAAAAATAGGAATGTGATTATGGACAGAGAAGGAAAAAAGAGTCCCTAAGAATAAGCATGAAAGGCCCTATAGTCTCTTAGGATAAAGGAGTATGGCTTAGAGTCAATAGGGTACTAGAAATGAAATTTGGCCTGAAAGTAGCAATAGGTCTGTACAGAGCTCAGTAGCACAAAGGAAAGAAATTTGAAGGATGACAGAGCTGGCTGTGGTAGACAATGACAGTGAAAAGAAATCAGGTAATGATAGATCTACAGAGACAGGAAATCAAGAGCAAAGGAAGCACCTGTAATACAGTAAGAGAAAGAGCCTTCCCCTTTCTTCGCTCAGGAAGGCTAATGAAGCTCCACTGTTTGTGCTGGTCTGAAAGAGTAGTCAGGACTATTACTGTAATGGTCAGGAGTACATAATTTTGGCCATTCTCCAAACAAAATATAGCAATTTGCAGTTTATGGTTGGCAACCTCACCTCTTCCAGTAACATCATGTTTCTTTGCCAATTACTCATAAGAGGGAAAGCTGAGACCACCTGACAAACCAGTGGAAGAAGAGAAGTCTACCAGCATGACAGTCATAGTCAGCGCAGTGTGCCTTTCACTGCAGTTCGTGTTGTGGTGGCTGTTTGTACTTGCTCACTCTGGAGTATACAGCTATATTCAGGGATTTTTTGTATCTTGCTTATATGTTGTCCCTCATCCAAAGACCTCAGTGTGCGTGGTATCCCCATTCCATTCTACTGGAAAAGTAGAAAACAGTTGTATGGAAGTTAAAGACATGTCCTGACTCAGTGAAGACCCGTAACAGAGCATCTTGACCCTCATCTGTTTTAATGACTGCCTCATAGATATATTAAATGGAACACACTAATGGTCTGTTGCCTATCACTGTAACAATCTTGAGATTGTTATTAGATATGTTAAAGTTCCAGATCACATTTCTTATAATAGAGTAATGCAATATTATACCTGAAGAACAAGTCACTAAACAACCGCTGATGAAATATCCTTTACATATCAAAGTATTTTTCTTCACCATAATACACTGGCCATTACTTCTACACATGAAACCTAAATGAAAGATAAAACTTACATATTGTTCAAATTAATGCTTGCCATTTTGATCCTTACAAACACACATTGCATTCTTTCTTCTTTCTTTTGAGCTCTGTGTACGAAAACAAAAACTGTAGCTTTTAAAAAGTTTCTTTTTTAGCCACCATGAATTACTAAAATGACATGGCAGCAAGATGAGATCCCTCACATTTTGGTCTTGTGGCTTAACAGGTTTTTTTACAAGAAACAGAGAGCCAGCTCTACAAAGTGAAAGTCCATTCTAATCTTAAAATTCATATTAAGTGTATGAAGATCAGAGTCTACACTGTGTCACACAATTGCTTAATGCAGTATTAGGTTAAATTGGCAACCACCTTGTCAGTCACTCACTGGAATAAACAATAGGAAAAAAGAATCCAAAAATGAATAGTGGCTCACTAATATTTTCCTGCAGAATATGTTCAAATTTCCAAAAGCACAATACTATTCTCTGCTGCTTTATAACAGCTGAAAAATCTCCCAGGCATCACAAAATAACATAAACATAACCAAAGGTCACTGAATCTAATATGATTTTCTAAATTGATATCCTAGAGTAAAAAAGAAAAAGATTTGCCATCTGAACTCTGTATGTGACAAGAGTAACTTATTTTAGGGACACAGTTGACATGGGAAATGTCAAAGATTTTTTGTAACTCAGTTAAAAGGTTTTACCACTTTGAAAGTATCCTTGCTGTTGAGTTTATGAGAGCTGTCACAGCACACGTTTAACATCTCTCCAAAAGGACTGATGCTGGGACTAACTATGCTACTTTTGAACATATACAGTTGTTCTCACAGTGTATGGCCACAGTAGAAATTGCGGGAATTCAAAAATCCAGTCAAAATCACAGGCTAAATAAATTTAATATAAATACATTTTTAATAAGGTCTTGATTTAAAAAAAAAAAAGGAAATCTTTACATTAGCATTTAGAAGCATCTTATATTCCTCTTAGTACTTCATATTATTTAACAGCTTATTACTTCAATTTTTTTCTTCTTGCATGAAAGATAAGAGAATACTAAACTCAGTTATCATTTCCTTTTTAATTTAAGCAGGTGGTGCTGATAAATCATATCTTTCTGTTTTCCACTAAGTTATCAATAACACAAGGAGGTCAGGTGTGCAGTAATACAGAGATATAAATAACAGGATTAGACGAAAATAAGCCATTAGTTTTTCTGCTGAAAAAGCATAGAGTAAGAAATTCAAGTTTTCCTTCAACAGCTGTTACCCTGAAAGCAAAAGAGCAGGAGCAGAATGGGAAGTGAGGGAAAACACATCCTGCCCCATGTGCTCCACATATTTTCTTGAGTCATTTCAAAGCAGTGCTGAAAACGATCACATAGAACATAGAAGGATAGTGACAGCCTTTGACAGAGGTACCAATTTATAATTGTTTAAATTTTTAAATGATTTTTTCATTATTTCCATTTTTACAACATCATTCTGAAAATCTAATTTGCCAAGTAGAAAACCGTGATGCTGAAAACTTTCATAAGGAAAATTCAGCATTGTACATATCCACTGCATACTCATCCATTCTACTCTTGGTAGATGGCCATTTAAACTGCAGCAACTGATGCTCCTTCATTGCTGAAAATTATTCTTCCAAAACAAGTTAGTTCATGGAAGTGAGATTATGACTGAAAACTCTACAGGATGATGACAATCATAGTACAATCATGTAAAGGACTAGAGATATCCAATTATGCAGGAGAACCTGTAGGAAAATGATGATCTGATACACTCCAATATTTTTTGAGACAAATTATGGTGCCTGACTGAGGGAAATATCAGGTCAAAGCAGGAGACAATCAGGCATCTGCTTCACAACGATGAAGTACAAAAGAGCCTAGCTGAGGAAAGAGAGGGAATGAAGTAGTTTTGGTTCTTGTCCCACTTGGCTGAAGTGCCCTTTGTTCCAACAGGGAATATCTACATCACTCACTGGTACAGTGCAAAGAGGGGAATAGTGGGATTCAGTTTTCTGAGATCTATTAAGGTTTCAGGACTTTATGTCCACATTACATCTACATCAGCCCTAAAGTTCACAGTAGTTGCTGGGCCACAGTATGCACAGGGCATGCTGGAGGACCTTGGGTCTACGTTGCAAACAGTGCTCTCTAGACAGCACCCGTCTGTGACTTCAGCTTTGGTGCCACTGGTGGGGGAACCGCTTTAAATGCACCAGGAGCGTACTCGAGAAACTCCAGGTATGGATGCAAGGAATATTACAAAGCATCCTCCTGTACACTAAAACATTAATATACATGCCACACAAGAAGACTAAGCAAAAGCTTTGAGGAGCAGGAAAACTTTTGCAAGGAGTCCTTGCTAACTGTTGCATACCCATGGAGCTTCAGCGGTTTGGGGTTTCGCAACGGTTGCTACTGTAACTGAGAAAAAGGATCTGAATAGGTGTCAGATGAGACACTAGTCTCCTGAGCACTGGGAAAATAGATCAACCGTCTCCAGGAACTTAAAGCCATGCTGGTTGGAAAAAACAGAAGCGTGTGACTTTTGGAGCGTGATGTTCATGGAGTTAACAGCCAAGTAAATTCAGCTTCATCTTTCCTGATACTGACTAAATATAATAGAGAATGGATTAGAAAATGAGCCAGCACTCCATAATTGCAAGATATGCCAAGTCATTCATTTAGCTTTCAGGGTAGGTAATGTCTCAGTCTTATGCAATATGAGGTCTAACTAGATGCTCAATCTACTGGTTCCTTGAACTCTGACAGTCTTTTACACTGTGCAAAAATATGAAGTAAAACTCACACATAATTGGATTAAGTAAAAGGATAATCAGTATAACAAGGTTTCACTAACTGTTATTCAAACAGCATAATTTTCTGAATGTGTGGCCAGGTTTCTACTTGGCCTTCTGCAGGATGGGATTTATCTCTGAGATGGACTTATTCAATACACAAGTACGGTGGAAAGGAAAAAGAATCCAAAAGGTGCAATACAGTTTTGTAAGTGTTATACCTTAATCCTAAATGCTTTTGCAGCTCTAAATGTATTAAGGGATACATTCTGAGAATGGCTTGGCATTTCAATTGACACTAATAGGGATAAACATGTTTTGAACTATTAAAACTAGATTGTAATTCGCAGCTGAGTTGACATCGTACTGCTCATAAGACTGGGTCACATGAAGATAGATTGAGATTACTTTCTTTCACGGGATTAGGGTTTAGAAATTGTTTCAGAACATTCAGCTTTTTGTATAGCCTGTGCATGTATAGGATATGAATCTATAACAGCAAACTTTCTTTTACTGGATGCTGAAAAGAACAATTTTTACATTACACTGAATTTTGTTTCAACTTGTGGCCTTCCATCTTCCAAAAGACAACATACCAAAAAGTAAAAAAAACAACCAACCAAACAAAAAACCCACATAAAAACCCCAAACCCTTTTTAATTCGGATGTGTTTAATTGATAGGAATAATCAGCCACATTTTCTCTCACCCTCTTAGTATTTTCATTATGTTTTTCCTTGGAGTTGAGTAAAACTCAACTGGCTCATTAATCAGGAACACTTAGATAAAGTTTTATTATTAAATAATGCATTCCCCTTACTATACCTTGAGTAAGAGTGCTAATTGTTTGTGACTGAGACAGACAATTGAATTCAATTGAATTTTTGCCTTTTTATATACTTTTATATGAAAATCCGACATGCTGAAAATGCCAAATTGCTTAGGAAACGAATGTCAGCTATTAGCTAAATAATAATTCGTAAAATCATTTTTTAAAGTCGAGCAGGTCCAAAAAAGTTTTTAACCCAGCAGTTTCAGAGAGATTTTGTTCACAACTGCCTATCTGATCATCTATGGATGAAGCTGGGAATAAAAAAATTCCAGTCAGGTCCTAGGGAATTGAGGATAGCCTTCAGTACATACAATCCAACTCTCCCAATACAAATATAGACTCACTTACAAAATCTGCAGGTACTACAAATTCAATTGTATCTTTCTATTGCCAGTCAAGCTTAGCACTTCAACAGTAATTTACTCATAACCAGACTGAGTCAAAACCAGCTGTGTTTCAGAATAGAAAATACCTTATATTTCTTTAAGATACTACTGCTAAAAAAATATTTCCATGAGATCAGGACACAAGCTTATGCAAATACAGTCGTGCAAACCTTCTTTTGTCATTTTATCTTTGTTGCATAGAAAGCCATCCAGATCCCAGGATGTACATGTACTTTGCTGTTAAGTAAACAATGTTGTGTATAATATTGTGTAACAGTGTAGGAAAAATGGAAAATACACATAATATTACTAAAATTCAATATTGACTTGACTTATTAAAGATAAAATTATAGTCAAATAAGAGAGAAGAAATTTGAATCAGTTATCTAAATTCATTCCCACTTCGGTTTCATTAAGACACCATACTGTGTGTCTCAAGAAACATGCTCTTTCTTATCTGAAATATTTAAGTGGATGTTGTCAACTTCTTTTAATAATTCCACCTTTAAATAATTCTTAGAAAGTGGTAAGACAGTAATTGCAATAACTTCTTTAAAGTATTGCTCTAAACTTGAAAAACTAATTATGCTTAACTGATTTTTCAGTTTATTAAAAAGGGCAAAAACCATGTTTTCCTGATTTTATTCCAGACTTGCTAAAGATTGCCTGAAACATTAATCTATTTCATAGACCTAGTTTTATTTTACTAACATTCTTAGTACAGAAAGTTCCCATTGACTTCAGTGTCACAAAGGAGGGTGCTGGACCCTGACCATGACAGAGGATCTCAACAATCTTCATATGAAGTATACATTTAATTTTAAACATGTTATAAAAGTAAGAAGGTCAAACCAGCCAAGAAATGCTTTCCCTTCTGTCCAAAAATTCAGAAAACAAGCCCCCAAACTCTGTTCCAAGAAGGATTAAACCAAGATTAAATATGGCTTATGTTGAGACAGAACATGCAGACACAACTAGCGCTTGTGTCTAGGTGTCCCATATCTTAGATGCCTTGTCCAACTGCTGACCAATGGCCTTTTCCTGTGTTCCTCCACTGCTAGCTTCATCCTTTACCTGAAGATGAAACTTTCCACAAAGAAAAAGTTGTATTTCTAGTTAACAGGAAGGGAAAAGAATCACCTGCAACTAGCTATAGTAACATGCAACCCCTGAGCCTAAACTTAAACAATTTGTTGTTGTTATTGTTCTTTATAACACAGTCATTTACAAGACAAATTATCCAAAAATTCTATTACTGGATTTATGTCTATTCAAGTTACTACATTTTTTATTTTCTAAAATTTTTACTTGTCATTATTTTGACCAAATAGAAACGTAAGGCCTCAAGAGCCTTTGTAAATCTTACAGGCAAACATAAATGGCAAAGATGTTTTTACAACTCCCGTGCTTGAAAATATTTGCCTCGATATTATAAAAATTTCCTTTTCTTTTTCCGTCTTTTTCTAGGGAAAAAACCCCAAACAAACCCTCAAGGAAGTTAACCGAGGATTAGGGTAGCTACACCACTCCCAGGCACAGACCAAGTAAGCCTAAGATAACAGACTGCCTACGTCTGAGAAGGCTGGGACTGACCAAAAAGGTGAACAGCCTCCACCTATGTATGCTTTTGGCTTGTCAGAACAAGAGGCTTAGTCACTGAGAAAGAAGTAGGCAGACAGTACCTACTATAAAGGGGGCAACCCCTCCCAGAAGTCGGTCCCACTCCTTTTTACCCATCACTGCTCTCCCTTACCCTTCCTCTGTGACAGCAGCAGCAGGAGCAAAAAGCCATTTCTGGAAATCTGGTTTAGTTCCTCTTCCCACTTCTTCTCCATATCCATAATCAGGGCTCAGTCCCTGCCCCTTCTCTGGTGTCAGAGATCTCCCTTGGTGTCAGAACGTTGAAAAGGTGATGCAGGGAGAATCAGGGGAGATAAGCAGTAGGAGAAGGAGTGGCTCTGTGAATCCTGTGATGCCTTAAGATGAAAGCCCTGTCATGCAAGATAGTGACGGGAAAGGAAGAAATCTTGTGAGAGAAAAGCAGATGTCTTCAGACCTCCCAGATTCCTCCAAAACCCTTCTGCCTTCAGCACTCACTTCCCCTACAGAGGATCTGCATTGCTATATACCTTTATTACTACTATATGTAACTTCCAGGCCAACAGCTTCCACAATAGTACTTATACATTGGTATAGGTAGCTGGGTAACCTTTACAGTGTGGGGAGAACCGGGTGTTTTAGGTGCATCCTTCACTAGCACACTCTGCTCACCCTACAATTTGGCCAGATGTGTACAATTCCCAGGGCAATGAAATGCCCCTATTACAGGGCTATATTTCAGGAGGAATGAAAGGAGGACACAGCCTGTTTCTAGCCCTTCTGTCTCCTCTCCCTTCATTGACAGAAAGACTTTTCAGCTCTGAAGAAGAGAAGAGGTTGGGCTGCAGAAGGTAGATCACATGATGCTATGGTGGATCTAGGATGCTTTGACACTCAGTAATTTTATTATCAGGTACTTCTTGAGGTTTAACAGTAAGATAGTGACTTTAGGTATCTACTGGGTAATAAACTACTTTCAGTCCAGAATTAGATGCCTATCGCAGGCTGGGAACCAGAAGCCCAATGTCTTGTACTTCACAGACATTATGTTCTTCCTCCAGATGCAGATGACGAGCTGCTTTTTTCTTTTCTCTCTCCCTGTACAAGGGTAGCTGCTGGTGGGTCTCTCCTCACTCTGCAATACTTTGGAAGTTAGAACATTTGTCAAGAAACGAGACAGCTGAGTTACATGTCTGATTAGGAGTTTCAGACTGGAAGACAAGTCTGCCTCCCAGGACAGGGCCCTAATCATCAAACAGTGGGCTAGGCTACTATGCAGGCAGTTTTTATACCTCCAGCTGCTGATTTTTCCAGCCTCGGACAGCCAGGGCATGCCTGATACTGCTGTTACGAGTTTGGACAAAGACAGGGAAATCAACTTTTCTTCTTTCATTAGATGAGGAAAAGATTCAGATGGACAAACGCTTAATTACTACAGATTTGTTTAACTATTTACTGTTACGGCTTCTTTAATTGCTTAAGTAGCCTCCTCTGAATACTCATTTTCTCTTCTGTTCCTACGGTGCATGTTTGCGTAGATGAAAACAAGCGTGCTTATTGTGAGGCTAGAGATAGCTGATAAATGAGCTGGCCTCAAGGCAGCGCAGGCAAAATTCTGCATTTAATCCTTCCCAGATAAACGGCAAAGGTAAAATGAAGACAAGTTATATAAGGAAATAAAACAAAAAAAGAGACCACAGGCAGAAAACAAGCCTTTCTGGCGCTGGACACAGCATGAGCAATGCAACGAAGGGAAGACGCGCTCTCCGGCCTTCTCCTGAAACGAAACGAGGGTAACTTCACGTCAACCCTCCGTGAGGCGAAGTTCCCGCTTTGGGGGGGCGTTTGGGGAAGCTGCTAAAACGCCCAGCGAGAGGTGGCAGCAGCGAGTCGCTCCGGCAGCCGGCCGCGGCGCCGCTCCAGAGTCGGCTAAATCCGCCTGCAGATAACACCCTTCCAACCCGCAGCTGTTAATAAGGCGCCCGCTATGATTTATTCAGCCAGCTACCCGGCGGTTTGATAGTGAAAGGGACGCGGTGAGACTACCGGAGAGGATGACAGCACCGAAGCCCACGCTCACCCGCGCCGTTTCCCGAGGGGGCGGCCAGCCGCCTCTCACGCCCGAAGGAGACGCGTGTTTCGTCCCCGCGAAGCAGGTGTCCGGGCTGTGGGTTCAGGCAGGCAAATAACCCACCGTACGCGTTGCCCTGACGTCTCAGCCGAGTAAATGGCTTTCCTGATTGCTACGCTGATATTCAGATCGCTACGGGCGTGAATTAACAGTAATTACCCCAGGCAACAACAAAAAAAATCGGTATTTTTCCTCAGATACCAAAAGTCCGCGCAGCAAGTTAAAAGGACCAATGGAATGGCAACTTTCAGGTGAGTGCTGCAATCGCATTTTACACAAGTTTCTCAGTAAAGGGTTAAGCGAGCATGGGAGTAAACGTGACTTCCATGTTCCTTACCCTCGTTGCTCGCAAGAAGACTTCTGAAAACATGGTAGATTTTCCACCTAGGTTTTCCCAAGGATGGGGCGAGAGAATCGAGGGAGAAACGAGCAGGGGAATAAGCTCTTGCTTCCCTGCTGCTCTTACCGTTTTGGCTGGCAGACCTCAAGTTCCAGTCACCCAACCTAAGGCGGCGGGAGCCGCTGTCACTGCCGGGGAGCTGCTCCCCACTGGCCCCTCTCCCCCCGCCCCGGGGCGCGCCCCCGCACCTGCGCCCTCGGCCCGCCGCCCTGCCTCCCCCTTCCCCAGTAAACCAGAGCCCCCCCGGCAGCGGGGGGCTGCCGGGCTGTGGGGACACGGGGACGCGCCCCTCTGCGGCGAGGCCGCGGCTCCGCGCGGAGCGAGGCCGGGGGACCCGGCCCGGCCCTGCCTCGGCCCCGCCCGGCGCAGGCGGCGGCGCCTTAGCGGGAGCGGGAGCGGGAGCGGGGCCGCCCGCCCCCCTTCCCCCCAGCGCCGGCTGCTCGGCGGGCGCGCTCCTGCTGGGGAGGGGACGGGGGAGGGAGGGGCGGAGGCAGGCGGGGAGGGAGGGAGGCAGGGCGGGAGGGAGCGCGGCGGCGGCGGCTGTGTCTCCTTCGGCCACATCCCGCGGCCGGTGCGCCCGCCAGGCGCGCTGCGCTACGGCGGCGCCGCGCAGCCTGCCCCAGCCGCCGCCGCCGCCGCAGCGGCCCCGCACTTCGCCCGGGCGGCGGGGCGGTGGATGCCGAGCCCGCCTCGCCCCGGCAGCCAGCGGGCAGCTGTCCTGCGGCGGAGCCCCTCGGACGCGGATCAGCGCGCTCGCACGGACACGGGGACACGGGGGCGCACACGGGCACACACGCACGCCCGGGGGGGGCAAGCCGAAGATGATGCAGCTGGGCAAGGTCAGGACCTTGCGGTGAAGCCTGGGCCGTCGCTCGCCCCCCCCCCCCCCATTCATCCTTGCCTAGCGGACTGAGGATTTGCTGTTGGGTTTTGGTATATGTTTGGGAGAAAGCAGGCTGAATCGGCGTCGATCGGTGAGTACGACAGGCACCGTAATGGTGCCAGGTTCCCCCACACACACCCTTCCCGCTTGCGTGGTATTTCTTCTCGGTGCGGGCTCCTGCGCTGCTCCCCTCGGCAAGGCAGCCGGGCTGGGCTGGGCTGCTGGGAGCTGTGTTTGTGCCTTCAGCCGAGAGGTAACAAAGTGCGTTATTTTCCCTTGTTTCTTCCTCCCGCGCCTCCCCCCCCCCTCCATCTCTTTCCTCCCTTTCTTTCTACGTTAGTCGTTGCTTATGTAGGGCAGCCGCGGCACCGTGTCTCCCGACGCCCTGCACTAATGTACTTGGTACGGCAGTGAAGTCATGGGCCGGGGAGGAGGAGGAGGAGGAGGAAGAAGAAGAAGGGGCTTGGGGACCCGCGGGCGGGGGCAGCGCCCGGCCCTGCGCGGAGCCCGCGCGGGAGGTGCCGGCGCGATGGCCCGGGCCCTGGGGCGGCTCCGGGCGGCGGCGGCTGCCTGTGCGGGTCTCCGTGCGTGTGTGCGGGTGTCTGTGTGTGTGGTGGGGGGGGCTGTTCTTCCTTTGAAGCCACCGTCTGCGAAATCCTGCGCTCGAGGAGCGGGCGGAGGAGGGTGGGGAGGGGAGCCGCGATGTGCACCGTGATGTTTCGTTGATCTATATTTAATGGCTGAAAGGAAAGATGCTTTTCTTTCCTTTACCCTTACCTTACTCTTACTCTGGTGTGTAATGTGCTCGCATCGATCGGTCGAAGCGTAGCTTCAGCTGAATCAAGTCACCACAGAGGAGGTGCAGCAGCACAGGCAGTACATGTAATACACAAATTCATCTGGCCGGGGATCTTGGAGGAAAAATAAAAAAACACCCTGAAGAGGGATCATTTTAGAAATCATGTTAAATTTCCCCTGGAGGGATTGGAGGCATGAATATGTGAAAGGCTAGAATACAGCATCTTGTGCAGAGACATTTTCTTTCTCATAGTTTAAGTGTTAGGGTGTGCTTTGTTCAGATTCAGGATGTCACGAATAACCCTATGCATTACAGAAAAATATCCAAAACTTGCAGAAAATATTTAGAAATTAATTTATTAAACACCCCACCGTTAACTTTATCAGCAATAGTAACTGATATTCGTGCCCCTTAAAACATGTATGCCTTTTTATGGGTAATAACAAGATAAAGTAAAAACTTCATATTGCAGGTTTATTTGCACAGTCTGTATAGGTAGTCTGTATGTAAAGTGAAAATAGTGAACCGGCCTGAGCTGTGGTTCATAGCAAACCTCTCCATAGGGTACATCAAGACTTATGTACCTCAAGATAGCGAGAGGACTACCTAGAATTATATGGAGTTTATGTAAGTCTGTTGTGGGCTTTTGCAAAATCAAGAGAGGGGAAAATACCTTTGTCATCCTGTATTTAAGGATGTATTCATCCTGTCTTAAGAATGATCATCTAACTCATGTGAGCTGGGTTGATGTTTTTCAAACAGCCTGGTTAGTTGGTCAGTGCATAAATGGCATGGCGTGAGGGAGTTAGGTGCAGGTCTCCAGAGAAAGCTGCTGCATATCCTACTTGTGGGCCTCTGAGACTCAAATGGCTTTAGGGCTTTTGTGAACCTATTTACCTTTACACAGGTTATCTGCAGAGGAGCCCCAACCCTAAAGCCAAATCACCTAGGAAGACTGTGGTATATAAGCAAAACCCGGACATTCTATGATGATCAAATACCCTTGTAAGACTAATCCTGAGCCAAGTTGGTGAAGCTGTCTCTTTTCAGTCTGTGAATGACTTGACCCTTTGGGAGCCTTGACTGACTATCAGTCTGCATCCTGCAAAACTGCAGAGAACTTACAATAGATCATCCTCATTAGTAAGAAGTTGATTAATGGCTCGGGACTGCGTTGAATGTGATTGTGTTGAATGTTGTAGTACCAAAACAGGAGATCGCATCTTGATCACGTTGTTCAGAGGTGGTTTTTGCAGTCTGTTATATAAGAGAGGCTCTGAAAAAAGGAGTAGCGGGCTGTGCTGTGTATACATATCAAAGGAAACGCCCCTCAAAGCTGCTGGTGGGAAGCAAAGTATTTATTTCTGAATGCCAGTTGCATGACTTTCTGTGGATTGCAAGAAAGATGCTTTTGGGAGGGGACTCCAGCTACGGTGCTTGAGTTCTGTTTGTCAGGTACCTTAACGGATGCTAAAAGCAATAGATAGCTCATCAGTGACACAAGCTTGTGACTTTTGCTGTGTTTTTTTGAATAATGCTACTAAAATAATTTCATTCTCATGTAATGAACTCTGACAGACCGCGGCACAAAATAGAAATAGTAGCAACTAAAAAAAAAAGGTGTTTGCATAATTCTGATTTGCATAATTTACCTTTGCTGATAGATGGTATCAATTTAATGTCTGTGGTTCGGTGTTAAGTATTTGTTTCTCAAGACACGTGTAAAATCAACTTATGCTACAAAGGAAGTGCCGGAGTAGCTTATTTTAAGGGTTTTAAGAAATGCATTTTTAGGTAGGGCTGTAGATTGGCATGTAAATGGAGCAGATAACAGAATCAGCAGAACTCTTGAGTGTTAAATTTTGCGCTAAATTTCAGATACGTTTTATATTTCATGGTTCAGTGTGATATGATTTTTAGAGCCTATCACTTGTGGCAATTCCAGCGTATCTTTGTTAGGATTTCAAACATAGATTTCAACAATTCCTTAGAAGCAATTGTTTTCAGAAGTATCAGCAGGATAAGGAAAATACATTATTACAGTACTCTACTTAAATAAGGACCTGTGGTTTTGATGCTTATTGATTACGCTTGTAAGTCATGAAGAGTTTGATATTTCAAGTCAGAGCTGAGGTTTGACAAAAACGAAATTGATTGTTTCTCCCCTTTGAAGGTCTCAGTAAGATCTTATTACAGGATGAGTTTTGGATGCTTATTTAACTGCACAATATTAAATTTAGTAGTCTAATTATTAATAACATACAAGTAAACAATAAACCTTAATGGAGGCAGCATTTTTAAACACGGTGCATTTATTTTTTAAATGACAGAATGGTTCTCCAATAGGACTAAAACACATTTGCTTCTAAATAAGAGAGTGATTTTTTCCTGACAAAAGTCATTACACCTGCAAAAACATTATTTTTCTGACCTTTTTTGTTTTTCTTTTTTTTTTTTTTTGACAGGGGCATAATGGGAAAAGTTGTTTCTCTTATGTCAATAGGAAGTCTCTGGGCAGGAGAGGTATGCAGTCCTCTGCTCACGCACTGCAGAACCACATGACCCTTTGGCTAATGGCTCTTCTGTAGTTGGGCTCACTTGGAAAGAAATCTGAATGCAGCATGACACACTGAAACAATTTCTTCTATCCCCTTGGGATGTGCTAAGTTGGTGTCATGAATGGGTTGTAAAAGCAGATTGCCTGACCAGATTCTCTGGCAGTATGCTGGACAAAATTTAAGTTCAATAAAATTGAAAAGGAAATATGGTATCTGTTTATATATAAACTGATAGCCATGTTAATAGATTTTTTTTTTTTCCTTGTAGTAGTTGCCAGTTTAGTGTAAAACTAAGAAATGGAGCAACATCTCATTATCTGTGAGAGCAAGTGTTTAGTATTTGTTTAAATTGCTCTTGGCATGCTAACTTCTAGTGCATCCTACTGGCTCTTAATCTGTTCTACTTTATAAAATTCAATTATAGTATTAAGCAATAACTTCAAGAGACATAAAGCATGGAATAGTATGTATTATCTTGTCCTTCTGGCCACTGCTTATTTTTATTGAAGCTTCTGGAAAAAAAACAGGCTTTTAATGAATCTTTAAAACTTCGTATTTCTCAGGCCTACCAAAAAGGCGGTAACTTTTTAAAATTCATATATAAAGTAACTATGTTTGATGTTACATTTTATTAGGGTTTATTGCATTAGCCATAATAGTTCTACTGTATAACAAACCATTATTTTCCACTTGTTTTCATTCATTTTGAGAAGCCACAGATATTCAGAGTCCACTTTGAGTAGTAACATCCAAAATCAAGAACATCTGAAAGCCAAAGAGGCTTTTCATAAAAGGTTCTCTGGGGGAAGATTTTGCATTTTCCACCCTGTTTCTTTTACCTTCCCTCTCCCCCCCCCCTTTTCTTTTTCTTGCCAAGTTTGCAATTGATTTCTTCATCTCTCAAAAATCTTTCCAGTACAGGATTTTCCTTTTGGTCAAGAAAATTACTTTTGGAAACTGACAGTAAAACTTAAATTTGTCTGCTTAGTGTAACATAAGCATATTCTTTTTTCAGCCATAGGTACATTCTTCTGTCCTAACACAGTCAATTATTGTTCAATTAAGTAACACCAAAATATCCCTGTAAGGCTGAATTTTTGAAGGGAGCCAAATGAAATTAGGCAGGTAACGTAAACAGGGATTCTGACGGGGTTCTTAATTTTTTTAAACCTGCTGAATGAGACACATATTCATTTATATCAGGTTAATTTATTTTAAATTATTAAGATGTTTGGGGAAATAATTAGAAGTAATTTTCAATGTGATGGTGGAAAATTGCTGTACCTTTTAGTACCACTAGGATTATTAAAATTTGTGATCTGCATCCTGTAAAGGCACAGGCCTTCCATTACAACCAGCAAGCAGTTTGGAAGGGTGACTGGCAAGGGTCTCAGGGGTAACTCAAGGCTCCAGACAATAAATTTCAAGGAAGGTGTTATACTTTAATTCCTGCTTCCTGTGAGAGTACTTTTACAATTTTTGAAGCTGGGTATCTGAAAAGCAAGAAAATCTGCACTGGATGTTGAAAACAGAATATGTGAACCTTACAGTTTTTCTTTACACTTTTCCACCAAAATACTGAAACTCATGAGCATGTGTATTTCTGGTATGCTAGCTGATCTACAGATATTTTTCTTTTTAAATATTTACATTGTTTTAGATTTATCTGAGTGAAGAGTCTAACTTGTACAAAGGAGTGCAGTTCCCTGAAAATGACATACACGATAATGTGAATCAAGTCCTGGCATTCTGGTATTTTTTCCTAGCGTTGTACTTGGCTGGATAGTAATCAGGTTTCTTTGACAGCAGGTGGTTGTTGTCCCAGTAATCATTCTTCTTGCCAAGAGGTTGATTGTTGCTTTACCTGTTTGGCATATGGGAAGGCAAAAGCCTTTTCATGCTCATTTTTTGGCATGAAAATGGCATGGCATTGGGTATGGAGGTTCGTATTCAATGAAAAGCAGAGTGGGAAGGCAGAAGGCTAGGTCAGAGAACGGTTGTCTGAGGAAATAACAGCTTAAAGGTTTTCAGCAAGGCTGAAATGGCTCAAGGTTAGACATGGAAAGCCTGCTTGGGCAAACCTTGTTGTGGTCTTGTATGCCAGAATTTGTAGAGATACTGAGTTCTTTAAATAAGCGGATACCTGAAGGTGTTCTTAACCATCTTTTTCTCACTTATATTTCTTACAACAACTCAACTTCAGGACAGCTTTTGAACATGCCTAATGGCATCATCTCATTTCGGAATGGTGTGTTACCTCTGAAAGTGAGATTCTGTGTGATCTAGAAGCTGAAGTCTCACAGAAAGTGGGAGTTGGGCTCCTAAATGGTGTAGATGCTAAATACAGAGTGGATAATCCAGTGAATTCATCCAAATCAAAATCTAGGTCAGTCTATGAGCATTTTGACAAATTGTCAAATATGACTAATCATTTTGTTAAACTTTCTGAATATTTCTGATGAAGTACCTGTATCCTTGATCTCCACATGATGGTAACCTGAACCTTCAGTTCAGTGCCGAACCTTGTCTGACCTAGTATGCTTAGAAATGCAGTAAATAGAACAAAAAAGCTTTGGGTATTTTAAAAAAGCTTGTGCTTTAATGAAGGAGATTGACGGTAATTGATGAATCTCATAATTATTGCTATTCTTACTGCAAATGGTTTTGAAGCTTGAGTTACAAGAATAATATGACTTTATATATGGATTTCCATTGGAGTGTTGATGTATGTCATCTGGTGGTACTGGGGAAAACTTGGAAATGTGATAATATCTCTTCTACATAAGTGTCAGTAATGTAAAAGGCCTAATGCATTCTCAAAGTTATCACTACAGTGAAAAAAACACAAGACACTTGCATTTGATTTTTTTATTTCTGTTGTTAAACCACATCCATAGCATTTATGCCCAACAGAAGGATTTTGAGTTACAGGGTTGGAAGTCCTGCTTCGGGATCACCAAATGAATTCCCAAATGCCTCTCAGCTACGTCTACATGATTTTTAGAAGGTAAAGTTTGGTTCACTCTGGGGAAAAATAGCATTTGTAGTCTGACACAGACCTCATTAGGGATTAACTACTACACATGCTTTTATTTTACTAATGACATACAGCATCCTATAGTTGAATGCATATGAGAGATGCAACACCATTTCCTCTTTTTCTCCTGTATAAATATGATAGTCCCTTAAATTTTGTAGGTTCACAAGTATGTATGTTTGGTTGAAAGTGTTTCTGACAAGCTTGGCAGCTTATTGCACTTATTTTTCACTTCTGACTTCTATTATCTTTACCAAGAGCAAGTAAAGTATTGCACAAAGCCTCAAGGGTCTTCGTGGACTCTGACTTCAATCTCTTCAAAGAAGGATGGGCAGGTTAAGCTTAATTAGAAACATGCATGTCTAATCAAAGGGTAAATTCAGAATTGCAGGCTTTAAGAACTGGCATTAGAAAGAGAGTCATGATACCAACAAATCCTTTTCATATAAATGGGAGCGTTGAACAGAAGCCATAGTATATCTGAGAAGCCTAATGCACTATTCTGTTAAGCAATTGTTTAATATTGTCAGGTAAATAGGTCTTTTTAATATAGGTCATTACATTTTTTTCAATAAAAACAAATTCCAAAGCATGCATTTCTGGTCAAATTAGGGAAGTTCGGTAGCCTCTGAGTGTTTCCACTGGGGATCCTGCACACTTAATTCTCAATGCTGATTGTCATAATGAGCACTCAAAGGATGGATAATACTCCCCATTTCAGAAAGAAACAAACATTTCCTTATATTCTGTGTCACCTTATGTAGCATAGGTCTGTGCAGCAATTACTTTATGTGGGCGAAATGCAAAGGTATGGTGTAAAATTTAACCTTTACATCTCTTCTTTGCCTTTTTGAGATTGAGTTTTGATCAGTTGTCTTAAATGTTCCCTCTCTGTAAATACCTTTTAATTAAAAGTAGCCAAGATTAATCAGCTTTGTAATTCTTAATTTTCTATCTCTAAGTATGGTACATGTATAGGTCTTGCTGTCTTTTTTTCCCCGCCAGTCTGTTTGAAGATATGTGAATTTTTGGTAGTAAGTAATAAATGTTTCTTTTATTTCATGTGTATTAATATAAAAAGACTTAAACTGAGCAGAGAAGACACCTGGTTTTGAGTGGTAAAAACAAAATTCTAGACTTTGATCACGTTTTATGCCTTCAATTTAGCTTAGAATGGCTAAAACTTTGCACAGTTAGATTAAGTAAAGCAATTTAGTTTGATTTCCAAAATAAGATTTTTTAGATCTTTTTTTTTTTTAGCAAGTGCAACATTAGTATTTGAGGAATATGCTATACCTGACACTTCATGCCAGCTAAGTGCCACATAAAATTGACCTGCTTTTAGGACTTTGGGACATCTTAGATTTTTGAGATCTGGCATCTCTGCCTGACCTCGTGAACATGCCTATGTTGTTTCATTGGAAAGCGTGCTGGGCAGTGTCACTTCAGAGAACCCTATTTGCCTGCTTGTGTGTGAACTGCCTAAATATATTGACTCAGACCAGAACTGGCCGGCGAGGGGGAGCAGGGGTTTCCTCTACAACATTGCTCTGCCCACCAGAGTCCTCAGGCTGACATTGCTGATGGATCGTTCTGTCTGAGACTATTTCAGCATGGTCTCCCCTCTAAAAATATCCAGCAAGGAGCTACTTGGCTTTTGATCAGTGGTGATGACGATATTTCAGGTCCCCAAATGACAGATTGCTGGTGATCTATTGATAGAACAGACTTGGAGCAATGATGTTTGTCAAGAAGCCAAAGACTCTGCAGTATAAATTGCTTTTGTGTTTTTTTTTTTTTTTTTTTAACTGTGTATCTAGTGTCCAAAGCAGAGAAAGAGAACTGAGATACTGTTAATAGTAAACCAAAAACAGCTAAGGGAGGAAGGTGGGGACAGGGAGACAGGCTGGAAGGCACAATTGCTGTATTGTCAATGAATAGGAAAAATGCTAATTCAATCTTTTAACATAGGTGGTTGAGCCAGTCTGATGATTTCTAGTAAATACTTTTAGAAATGCATTTTCAGGAGTGTTTTATTTACAAAAGTATACCAGTTCTAACAGGACATCTTGCACAGATACAACAAGCAAAACACAGTTTGAACATGTTTAAGAAATGCATGCATGCATATATGTTACTCGTATGCTATAAGCAGGTATGGAGTTAGCTGCACCTGTGTCAAATGTTAAAATTCCTCTCTTGCATGAGTGTTACATAACTTGTATATCAAGCTCAAAAGCGATGTAATTTTGTATTTTCTCCCAAGCAAAACCCAATTGTACTCTTGTTGAATTTGGTAACACAAATCCAACTGATTCAATGGGAGACCTGTGCTTTACAAGACATACCATAGTAAAATATTTTGTTCTCTTTATTCAACCTTCTTTCACTTGACTCTTCAATAATTCCATGATCTAATGTTTGTCATGACAGAGTTGTTCGGGTTTTTTTGTTTTGTTTTGGATTTTTTGGGGTTTTTTTTGTTTGTTTTTAAGAAAATTACAGGTATTACAGTGTTATCATAAAACAGGCAGGATGAGTAATCTCAGTGGTAGTTTATAGTTTTTATACTTTGTAAGTTTTGCCATACTGGTTAAATGGTTATTTTCCAGATTTGATGAATATATGAGTTCCAGGTGGGGGAAAAAACGGTGGAGGAGTAGGAAAGAGAAGGAAAAAATCAGAATGATAGTTTGTTTAGCTAACTTACCCTACAGACATATCCTTCCTGACCTGTAGAACAGTATAGTTCTGGAAGTATAAGGTTTGTTTACCTGATACTGTAGTATGCTTGTCAAGAAATAGTATTACTCTCTAGAAAGTCATATAGACCTCTAAAGCAATGGAAATATGTGTTCTTAGGAATGAAGCGATTATTTCTCCCCCTTCTGCTGTTTTTAAATTCACTTATTTATAATGTATTTAGCATGCCTCCAGTAAAATACCAGGACTGTAATAAAGAAGGAAGGACTCCTGATTTTTGAAGGGCTTAATATTCTCATCATAACATTAAGTATCCACGTTTTTCAATTACTTTTCTAATAAATCCTTATTTAAATACGGTCTTCTGGTTCTACTCTGGATTTAATAACTACATAGTATTGGCAGGTGGCCAAAATTAAGGTTTTTTTGTCACATGGTTTTATTTAGGAGTGTCTGATTTGTAGTGCTATGCAATATAGTAATATTTTTTGCTTAACAAAATGAGTGGTTGGTATGAAAAAGCTGAGTTGTCCAGGAGGAATGGGACAAGTGGAAAAGTGAAGCAGTCCCTAAAACTGAAATTGGAGAGAGAACGGGCAGGAAAAGAGCGATTGCTCTTGAGGTTACAAAGTTAAAAGTATTTCCTTAACTGCTCTATCTGTTGATCCACTTTATAAAATGCATTAGTCCTACACAGTGGACTATAAGGATCTAGGTGAAGCCTTGCTATATATAGTCTCTTGAACTGTTTGTCTCTAGAGAGGTAGGTGCCGGATTTCCTCCCCTGCGCACATTCAAGGTGATATCAGTTTGTGCTCTTTTTGCTTCCACTCTTCTTTCATGCTTACCTACCTGTCCAGCAAAACCACGTGCTGGTAAATGTGTTGTACGTGTTAGGATACTGTCACCCTACAAAGAAGCTGTATTGGTGTTCACACTGAAAATAGGGTTAATGAGTTTGTTTGACATTTTAATGATGTGATTTAGTCTTCAGGTCTGGAATAAGCTATTGGACTTCAGGTTCAACTTTTTTCTATTCATCTGAGGATAGAAGTGCAAGCTTTGGACACTGAGAACACATTTAGAAATACCCATTCTTCTGTATGTTTGTCGAATGCACATATATTAATATGTGGGATATTGTTATTTGAATAAAAGTTGTAAAAAAAAAAAAAGAGATAATTTGAACTCTGTAAATTTCCCTTCTTATTGTAGGAAGTGTGGTAGCCACCTGCAACTTAGGTTAGATGAAGTTCTTTACTTTTCTTAAAGCAAAAATATTTGTGTTCTTAAGTGAAACAAGACTACAGTACTTAATAACAGTTATGGTACAACTAAATTGAGTAGATGGCATAAGAGAGACAGACATTCTTCAGCGTCTGTATCAAGGTAGGGGAACGTACGTAAAGGTAGAAATGTCTACATAGAAGTGTGGTATGGGCTTTCAGTGGCCGTTACCGTTCAGAAGGGAAATCAATCTCAGCAGTAAGTGGTAGCTACAGCTACCAGATTGCCTGTGTAATTCATCAAGAACCTTGCCTGTTGGATTGGTCTGAGTTGAGACCTATGTTTGGTTTTTGATCAGCTAAAGGAGGCAACATCACTGTGATAAACCCTCTATTACTTCAATGGAGTTTGAGGATAGCTAAAATAATTTTAGTTTTGTATTCCATTCCCTTCAATGTGCAACTTACAATAGTTTATGTGAAAGGGTTAGAGACTTGTGATTTATTTCACAATACCAGGTTTTAGATATAAAGTGTATTTCTGAAGCACAGCTATACATCTGCATTTCACAGCAACAGTCGGAGAAAGAAAGGCCAGCACAAAGCTTTTTCTTCTTTGCACATGAATCATTTTAGAGCTTCTTCAAAAAGGTGACTTACCCTGCTGAATGAATTTATAGAACATTGTGTAATGCTTCTGATGTTTTAATCTTAATCTTTTTCATATACGTGTAGAAAAGAAGAGTAAAAAGGGGATTGCAATTTAAGGTCTGAGCATTTCTACATACAAAACTTCTGAAGTTTGAATATATATGCAGAGTTTTTAATAATACCTAAATATGACATTCAAATATTACCCAAAACGTAACAGACACATAAAGCAGTGCTGCCTCTCTCAATTACTTCTGTCAGGTAGGCTTCCTCTTTTGTAAAGACTTTTTCGGTTCGGTTGTCTTGAAACAGTCATTAATGGCTTAAATCATGGAAGTTTTTGTTGCCTTGTGAATTCTGTTGTTGCATTTTTTTTTTTTAAATTATTTTAAACATCTGGGATCTCTCCTGCTCTCTGACAGAATGTGAGTGCTATCACTTGTTAACAAGTGTGCATGCATTATATATTGCATCCCTCTGCAGTTTATGATACTACTTTACAGCTGAAGTAGTTTTATGGTGCAAAAAGGTGTTGTCAAGGGGCAGAAGCTGCTACCTCTAGATGCAGGCTACCCTGTGGTGGAAGCCCCAGGAATTCCTGCAGTTGTCCTGTTTGCAGCTCTCATTTCAAACTTTCTTGTCGTTCTACTTACATGAAACCAAACTTCTCAATGTTTGAGTGGAAGTGTATTCACTTCTTATTGATACTGAATTTCAGTAGGCTAATTTTGTTATGAAACTTGGACCTCAGGCCTAGGTTACAACAGGAGCTTGAAGCTAGTTGTAAATATCCCAGCGTTTCCCACCTTGAAATATGAAGTGAGCTCAACACCTCTGAGTAATCCTTTTACAAGCAATAACAAACACAAGAACCACTGTCAAGACTGGCTTCAGCACTTCAGCCTGTGCAGAGTGGCGTATAACCAACTCCCTCCAAGGGCGTGTTTAGAAAATTATGTTCTGTAGATTCATTAACTGTACCATATATGAAAGACCATATGCAAGAATGCAGATGGAGTAACAGACTGTAATGTTAATTTATCAATCATCTAAGCAATCAAACATAGTGGTGGCTCTTTATTTTGTACTACATCAGTGTTTTGACAACTGAACTTAAGATCACAACCCTGTTGAACTGGTGCTGTCCAAAACATACTCACAGATGGTCCTTGTGTTGAAGAGTTCAAAAACCTAGCCAACACGATTGCTGAGGGGAAAACAAGTCTAGAGGGGTTGAAAACAGGTCAGGTACAAGCATGAAAATACGATCCTAGTTGCTTATGTGCTCTGTCTCCTAGATCATGTAGCCCTTTCCATGTTGCTTAAGCAAATACTTGTCTCTTGTTGTACTGCTCTCAGTGCGTGGATGGCATAAAACTAACTTCTGCTTGACTTCATACGACGTTTTCCCAAGCAGGTAACAACATGTTTTATGTGACACAAGAGGCTTTTTTCCAAAATAGAAAACTTCATTACTGAGCTTGTGTCCCTTCTTTAAAAAAACAAAAATAAGTAAAAAGGGAGGGGAAAAAACAAGGGGGGGAAAAGGTAAACTGTACTAGGTCCCTTCTCCATGAGAAGTTCAAAGAACAAAACCAGAACTTGCTTTTGCAAGAATAATGAAGCTGAACAACGTATCAGTGAATACCCTGCTGCTGGTCCCTTACTAAAGCATTAATAGTACTGTATTAACGCAGAGTGTATAAGGAATGGTATTAAACTCACTTGTGAGCAAGAGTCTGTTGCTGTTGTTTCATCATGTACTAAGAGAGAGAACTGGATGGACAGCTTCTGGTCAAGCCTTGTTGTGGTACCAGTAATAATTTCTTTCCAATCCTTTCCTTTTTTGTTTCAAGCAAAAAGAAGCAAACAATCTCAGTTAGAGCAGGAAGATGAGGGACAAATGTTTGAATTTTCTATATCCATAGGTTGTCTTCTTCAAATAGGGGTCAAACTGATGTTGAAGTAATTAAAGATTCTTTCAGCAAAATAATTAGCATAGGTAAGTCCTAGGATATTTGGGCAATCTCTCAGCAATTTTCTCTCACTTTCACAAAACATTAAATACTATTCTAATTTTTGTTTGTCTTAAAAATATCTCAGAGCTTTTAAGATGATTTCTCAAAAGTGGTCTTTTTGGACATAATTTTTCTTGACATTCATTTTGTAAGGAGAAACAAACAAACAAACAAAACACAAAAGAAGCAAAAAGGAAACAAAAGGGGAAGGGGCCAAGGTGGCTGAGCACCCTAGGCTTTGACTCAGTGGATCAGAAGGTGACTATAGACTTTTCTTAATACTTTGTATATTAGGTAGAAGTTGCCTTTATCACTTCGTGTGTTTAGAATAAAGTAAAATATCTCAACAAATATAGGTAATGACTTTGGTGGCAAGAACGTATAATGATGTTTTTGGCCATATTATGGATTGCATTTATTGCTCTGGACTAATTTACAATTAGTAATATAATACAATCAAAAATACATCTAATGCAATATTAATTTGAAAAATAAAATTTGTTAACCTTAACAAATTCCATGAAACATTAGTTGTAGCTTTTGTAGCTGCTGTTATTTCAGTTAAAGTAACAATTAAAAAAAGGTTTGCTGAGCAAAATAAATTTATTGGAGAAATCTAATTTTCACAAATGATCTATTTATATACTTGTAGTCAGCTTTGATAGTATGGTTTATTGAAATGTACAGTGAATTTTAGAACATCTGCCTTCTAATTATTCTAAATATCACTATCCTACATGCATGTACATAAGGTGTTTTTATACATTTCTATTCTAGGAGCTGCTCAAAGCATGTCTTTGTTTTTCTTATCCATTGTTCCTCTAGGTCGTCAGACTTTTGTGTCGTTAACAAACCACTTACACCTCAAAAGGGTAAATACAATGTGAATGACAATGGTATTTCCTACAGATATAATCTGAAGAGAAATTTCAGTTTAAAAACCATAGTTTCTCGGAGATAAGTTTGTTTACTGGAGTGTGGATATAGCAGAGTACATTATCTCCTTTATCCATGGTAGAGAGAACTTTTTTTTTTGGTGCTCAGAGAATGGACAGACTTTGAATCTTTTTTATTTTCTTTTTTTTTTTCTTCTTCCAATAGACTGTTCCACAGTTGAGCACCCTTCCCTGACATCACTCAGTCTCCTGCTCTCATGAGCTTTGCTCTAGGCTTCATTACCTGTGTTTTCAGCTACTAGCTGGCTTGTTTTGGATACTGCTTTTTGCTGCGTTAAGGCACAGGGTGTTGTTAGTGGCAGAGAAGCAGAGCTCTCTCCTCATGGCCATGGTAACATGAAATTCTGTGGCGTCTCATTATCAGTCTCTGACTATCAAGCTGTCTCAGGATGGTTCCAGTAGGGCTTTTCCTTTTATTCCTGTGTGAACTCTGTTACAGATGCAAGAATATATCTGATCAAATGCTAATAAACAGCTGACTTGGGCTTCAGAATTAGCTTGTAGGCAACAGTATATTTGCTCACCAAAGAGTGGAAGAGTTTGTACTGATCCACTTTATCATGGGATCTGTCCATCACCTACTGCTTGTAGGAGATTTAAAGTGTCTAATAATTATCTTTGAAAGGTTATGATCAGGGGAGGTTCCTGATGACTGGAGGATCTGGGGAACTACAGGCCAGTCAGCCTCACCTCAGTCCCTGGGAAGGTGATGGAGCAAATCCTCCTGGAAATAATTTGTAAACATATGAAGGACAAAAAGGTGATTGGAAGCAGTCAGCATCGATTTATGAAGGAGAAGACATGCTCGACCAGCCTGGTAGCCTTCTACGATGAGATGACTATGGTGGATGAAGGGGAGAGCAGTAAGTGTCATTTATTATGACTTTACGGGAGACTTCTGACAGTCTCCCATAACATCCTCATAGACAAGCTCTTGAAGTATGGATTAGATAAATGGACAGTGACGTGGACTGAAAACTGGCTGAACGACTGGGCTGAAGGGGTTATGGTCAGCAGCATGAGGTCCAGCTGGAGGCCAGTCACTAATGGTGTACCCCAGGGTTCGATACTGTGTCCTGTATTGTTTAACATCTTTGTTTGTGATGTGGGTGATGGGACAGAGTTGCATTCAGCAAGTTTGCAGATCATACAAAACGGGGAGGAGTGGCTGATAGGCCAGAGGATTGTGCTGCCATTCAGAGAGATGTTAACAGGTTGGAGAAAAGAGCTGACAGGAACCTTGTGACGTTCAACGAAGGCAAAATGCCAAGTTTTGCACCTGAGTTGGAATAACCTCTTGCACCAGTACATGCTGGCGCCAACTGGCTGGAAAGCAGCTTTGCAGAGAAGGATCTGGGGTTCCTGGCGGACAAGTTGAACGTGAGCCAGCAGCGTGCTCTCATGGCAAAGAAGGCCAAACAGCCTCCTGGGCTGCACTAGGAAAAGCATCACCATGAAGTGGTGGGAAGTGACTCTTCCCTTCTACACAGCACTAGTGAGGCCACATCTGGAGAGGTGTGCACAGTTCTGTTGCATTTGTAAATAATTCACGAGTGTTTTTTGACTTCTGCTTTGGCATCCGCATTGTCTCAAAGAAGTTCAGGTATTAGTGGCCTGCAGTATCAGTTTAACTGTTACTTAAAGTCAAATGAGGAACAAGGCATTAAACTAGGAGTGGAAGCTGTTTGGGACCAGGGAACACTCTTGGATATGGGCCTGATGTGTTGCTGACACTTGCTTTTAACACAGTAGGCAACTGGTTTCTCTGCAAACGGGAGTCTGTGTGTGGTCTTCAGGTTGAACATTGGGTACGTTAAGCATCCCAAGGATGTCAGTTGCATTGTGGCTTGTCCAATGTGCAGGAGAAGTTTCTTGGCAGGCAGATGGCAAATGAATGTTCTGATGCTGCCTGAGAACTTAGCCATAACAGGATGTAAAGGAGCTCAAAGCTTTGCAGGGCTTCTAGCGGGGCCCATATGCCTGCAGTAAGGGTGTCTGTGTGGCACCATCTAGCCTTCCTTGAGACCAACTCTTCTACATTCAAGAGCTAGTCTCCTGAAATTCAAAATTCACAGTAGCTAGAGCTGGATCCCTGAGGAGCCATCATCAAGGTATTTCAGGAATCTCATTAGTTTTCTCCGAAGAGAAAGTTAGTTTTTTTCTTCTTCAAGAGTTTTCTCTGAAGCAGACGCTGTATGA
Source organism: Calonectris borealis (assembly GCF_964195595.1). Taxonomy (NCBI): domain Eukaryota; kingdom Metazoa; phylum Chordata; class Aves; order Procellariiformes; family Procellariidae; genus Calonectris; species Calonectris borealis. The sequence continues at coordinate 81,989,566 of NC_134313.1, read as the reverse complement.
TTTTTTTAGTGATTGGTCACTGATATGGCAGTCTACTTCAAGTAAAGTGATGTGTATGTCTCAAATTACTCTGCTACTGGAGCTGGAGAAGTGTATGTAGCATGCTCCCTTTTTTCTCCTGTTCCTGGGATGCCCTGGACACTCTGATTCATGTGGTTTTTATTTGCTTTCTCAACAAAAGCAAGGAGAGATGTTTGCAACAAAAGACCAGTGGTCTCAGAGTCAGAAAGCTTTGGATTAATGGCTGGCAATTTCAAACTATCCTAAAAATAAACACTTCACAGTTGGAATTTACATTTTTTGTGATATTATTGATGATAGGAAATGCCTCTTTAATATTCAGATTGTAAAATGTTTTTTCATTTTTTTCTTTCATAATGAAGCATCTTAAATGAGCTATCGTTTCCTGCTTTGGTTGGAGGAAGTTTCTTAAATCTGCACAACTGCTCGAAAGAGCACTGTATTTTTGGACTTATGGGGTGATGACAGCAGAAAATGAATGCTTAATGTTTGAGCACATTTGTCTTGGACCTGGAGAGCATGATCTACTGACATCTGAACAGGTAGTTCCTCATTATATAATATAAGAAGTTGCATCCTAACACCAACTTTGTCAAAAAGTCAGAAGGCATAGAGTAGTTTGGTAGTAGAAAGTCCTTTTCCCCTTCAAACTTTGTATGGGCAAGGTTTGGGGGGAAGGGAGAAGTGGTGGCTGGACAACTGACGGCAGATTGGATGATTAACACTGCTTTTATTCAGAGAACATGAATAAAATTTAAATTCCACTTTATAAAAAAAAAAATCTGTGTGACAGTAAGGGTTAGGAATATTGTTTTACAGTGTTGCATAGACAGGTGATCTATTATTTTGCTAGCTGTCTTTGGGTTTGATTTATTTTCTCATAAACTAAGTGAAATACTAAATTTTATAAAGCTCCAGAGTTATGTGGTGGAAATTAGATTCCACTGTCTCTTAACAGGGTAGTATTAATTGTGATGTGTTTTTCTAGGTTTTTGTTCCTGTATACCCAGAAGTCCTGGGCTAATTGAAGGAGATGAGCAATCCGATCACACAGAACGAAACCAGAATTGGTCCTCTAATGTATTGTTTTTGCATTCTTGCGTGAACCTTTTTGTACCGGTCTGCGCTGGTTACAGGCTGGAGTTCTGGATTGTAAGCTCTCCCAAATTGTATAATAATTTTAATTATCTATCTACTGAGTTGTTTCTCTGTGGAGCAAAACCTCTAGAGGGTGCCAAAAAACTGGTTTTGGTTGAAGAAGCTGTTAGGTCCTGTACTACTAATGTCAGAAGTGCAGGTCAAAGTTCAGTTCCTGAAAGCAATCCCTGCTCTCGGTAATTCAGGTGCCTTAGAAATGCCTGCTCCTTTTATTTTCGTCTTTTATTATATCGTCTACTCTGTGACGGTAGTCTTTTTTTGTAGGGTTTTTTTTTATGCTAGGCACTAACTGTATGATTGACAGGACTGGGTTTGGATTTTTTTTTTTTTGAAAACATACTTAATCTTTATTCATAATTTCTCCAAACAGGAAGAATACATGATTTTTCTAATGTCACACAGAGCATACGCTAAGATAAATACTGTTTCTTTGACCAAGGCTTCCTATAACAGCAGCGTCTACAAGTTAAAGATTTTCCCATTCCTTTGTAACCCTTAATCTTGCCCAACATTGCGCCAACTGTTACCAGGTTTTCAAAAGCCCCAGCCAGCGTTAGGCACACACTGCATTTAAAACAGAGGGAGGGAGGAGAGGTGTTCAGTAGCCGAGACAGGTACAGGGTAGAAGCTCCAGGAACAGGTTCTCTAAATAGTTACTCCTACTTGACTTCTTGACATGTAACCATGCAACCATTTCAAGAGAAACTAGACCAGAATTTTTTAAGAAACATTTAGGAAACATTAATAGCAGTTAAACATGTAGAACATGACAAAATATTGCCAGCTGAACTATATATCGAGCAGTGTCACTGCCAATCAGCTGCAGCTAGTGGTGAAGAGGGCACTTTCAGAAGCCCTAGGTTTTAGAGGGCTAGTAATTGCTCCTGCTGCACCTTGTCAGAGGACAAAATTTGCTTTGTTTCTCGTCTTTCTCCGTGTAGGTGTGCCAAAAATACCTGGATATCTTAATGTATTTGTAGTTTGAAATATTCCTAGGAATTCTTCTTGACTGCAGCCTTGCACACAATCTTGACAGACTTAAAGTGGTTGTAGACAGTAATGATGTGTATCTTTAAAAAAAAAAAAAAGGTGGTATATCAAAGTTGGAGTCATCAACACAGATTAAAAATTGGGGAAGAAGGTTCTTAGGGGTTTTGTAGGTATTTGGAAGCTTCTGCTATAATATATGATTGTTTGGGGATTTTGTGTATGACCTAGGACCGTTTCCCCCTACCCCCTCAAGGTGTGGGAATTCTTTGTATCTTTGTATTCTGGTCAACACAATCAAATCCTGTTCATATTTACTCTCAAAATTCTGTTGATGTCAGTGGGACTATTTACATGAGTAAAAACAGTGGCATTTGCCTCAAATTATATAATCGCCTAATTAATTTAATAATTTATATGTATTAACAGAGCATTTATAGTGGTTCATGGTCAAGATCAATATTTAGTCTATAGAAATTTTATTGTGTATAAATTAATTACATGACCTGCCTAAAGAGGACTTGTAAGATCATTGCAAAATAAAGTGCCTGAAAAAACTTGTCTAAAAAAAGTTAGTATATATTCTTAACTGGTGATGCACATTTTGAATAGAGTGCTGGGGAAACATGGTGAAAATGGTGAGAGAAGGCTAGCTAAAGAGAAAAGGTTGTCCCGGTAAATATAGGCTTGTTGGTAAGGCAAGACTAATGGAATCAATTGGTTTTACTAAAAAGTTAAGATAGTTTTGTTTGTGCAGCTAGAAAATCTGATGTCATTTCTAGGAAAGAGCAAAAGCTTGGGGATTAGGAAAAAGAGAGGAGGGATGAATCTGTTCCAAATAAAATCACACGGTATGCATTGGATTAAAAATTAGTTGAATGATCTCAGATAACTGTGAGTTTAAGGATTCTTACCCTTCAGTGCAATTAGCTGAGACACCGCAGGTGTATTGAGAAGGGTCTTACTGGAGTGAATCATGATCTAGAAGACACACCTGCAGAAGTTGATAATGAAGCTTAAGCTATCTTCTTTTGCCAGCTGAAGGGGTAAATTGATTGCGGTTTGCTAGTACCTCACAGGGAAGTGATTTCTGATGGAGGGCTTTTTAATTTTGTAGCAAATAAAACAATGAGAGTTGGAGTTGGTGGCTAAGATTAAATGGATTGATTTTTAGAAATTACTTTAGACTTTTAATACTGGTTGTAGTTCATCATGGAGATAAAAGTATCAAATGACAGTAGTCTTCATATATTTACTTAAAGGCTATACATATATATTTAAAATACATAAATAGATTGGTAAACTATTCTGTTATGGCTGGCAGGTCAAATATAGTATGTTGTGGCTTTACATCAATGAATTCATTACCGAACTGATACATTTCAGAGGTTATAATCTTAATTGTTCTCCGTTGCTCACTAATGTTAAGTGTACTAGTTGCATATTCTATCCCTTCTTTTAGTGTAGCACTTGAAGCTAATTTATTTCTACGTGCATTACCACTGGTGACATTATTGATGGCATTCCTTATATTACTGCTGGTTCTGGGATGATTTCAAGAGAATCATATACTTATAGATACAGTAAACTCTGTTTCAATTTCTTGCATTTCTTGATGCTGGAATGTAAGAAACTCATCATATTTAAAATCATGAACAAAATCTCATGTGCAGCCCTGGGACCTGCTTCTTTCTCCATCCAAAATTCAAGAACTATCTGAATTCCACCTTGCTTCTAAATATTCCTCAAAACTAGTGCCAGAAGGCAAATCATAGCATTTCATTGCCTTTTCTGGTTGATTCTAGGTTTTTACTTCAATCCACTTCTTAAAGGGTGTCAAGGAGAGTTTGGATTAAATAGGATCCTTGCTAATATACAATAAAAGGTACTGGAAGTACGCTTTTGATGATGTGCTGTTTTGGACTTTTGTTCATCTATTTGTTTTGAGATCTGTCTTAGAATACTAATGGTCATAGATGTCTGTTCCAAATTTTAGCTAATTTACTTACTGCATGATGAATGTAGTAAGAGTTTGTTTAGAAAGAAGACTAAAGAAGCGTAACTGGTAATGAAACTTGCTGAGGCTGGAGTTAGTTTTGTCTCTACTAGAGCTGTGCACTAAGCTACAGAGGTGAATTTCTTCACAGTGTGTGTATGATGTCACCAAGTAAGACTGAGGAACATAGGAAGACAGAACTTGGTGTCAAATTATATTTATTTCTGTAATAAATGTCTGTGATGACTTTCTAAAATAATTCGACTACTTCAGTGAGGTAGCCCTAAAATGATGCCATTGTGTTCAGATACCGGTGCAAGCACCTCTGCACCTTAGCATAAGGATTACTCTATATAATGCTTTCCTGTCACGATAACTTCAGAACTTGTTTCTAAACCTGGCTTTACAATCAATACAGGCTTAGTAAGTATATTGTACTTGGCAATATCTGAATATCCAAATACTTAAAATGATACATGCCACTTAGTTTCTTAATAATAATATAAACAAACTAATGTTATGAGGCTTAAGCTCTTCCATGGATCCGTACAGTAGGCTTGGACAACTGTGTAGAACACGCGTTTCGAACAGCTTTAACGTGTGGTGATCCTTGGTTTTGCAATTTAAGAGTAAGCGTGTCTCTTCTGCAGCTACGACCACTTACCTGACTGGCACTTCTGAAACTTAATTTAGGCTTCTCAGGTGTGCTAATTAAACTTTATTAATTTTAAAGGTCTTAACTATGTTATGAAGAGCAAGAGAGTGTTATGTTTTAAAGAGGGGGAAAAAAAAGGGATTGATATTTCTAGTTTGTTCTTCTCCAAATCCATTACTTAAGAAATAAAGATTACTTCCTAAGATCGCAGTAAAAACTACAGACAACTTTTATAAAATCCAGCTGTTACAGACTAACTAGATTTTTAACAACCTAGATACCTACAAGTTAAACTTTCATTCTTGGGTTTTAAGGTTTCTCTTTTTATGTGTCTCATATAGTATACCACTGGGTTTTTATTTCTTGAGGATAGGGAATTATATTTAGGGTAATTTGTATCAATTTTGATGCACAGAGATAGATTTATTAGCAATAGGAAGTGATAGCTCTCCCTTTATCATGAATTTCTGCCATATCAGTCTAGTGTTAAATCCTTATATTCTGGCATTCTACTCTTGGTAGTTCTGATTAATAGGTAATATTTCATATCTACCTTCTAGTCCATTTCCCAGTGTTTATATCCAGCTGTGATTATTTTGTTTGTCAAGAGTGAGTCTTGTTACTTTTTTATTTTTTATTGGCAGGGAGGGCGGTACTTAAACACCTGGTCCTACCATCAGATAACTGCATCATGATGTCATTTACCTGTGTGTGAGGAAGAACAATCTGAATCTCCAAGGTAGTGAAGAAGGTCCTGGAATTATAAACTCTAATCGGTGTGTGCGTGGGAAGTGCTTGTGAGACTTTTGTGTTTTGTTTTGGGTTTGTTTTGTTTTGTTCTGTTTTTTAAGAGTTTTGATATTGGGAGAACTTGAATTATGACTGTAGCAGTGAACTCAGTTTATACTAATTTTTTTTTAGTATTTTATTTTATAGTATATTATTTAATTAGTAATATGACAGTAAGATCTTTATAGAGTAATAAAATATATATACAGTGTTTATAGTGTCTTATCACACTTAAGGTGGAGACATTTTAATTTTACTAAATTCCTCACAAGTGTTCCTTTGACAAGGTAACTTCTTGTGATTTACTTCAATAAATACCTTGTCAAAGGAAACATTTGTGGGAATTTAGTAAAATTTCAGTGGTTAGAAATGTTTCTTAGGAAATTACAGTACCCATTATGAATAATGGGGAGCTTGTCAAACAACTTAATTTTGTAACTTATAGTGTTGCATTTTATTGCTTCCTAAATAAAGGAAACGCGTGGGCCCTTTGAGTGCCTGTGTCCAGCTCGTTCCAAGACAGCTCGCATTAGTCTTTTAAATCCTGGTTTCCCCCAGAATATAATGGCAATTGATGATTATGTTTTCTCTGAAGAGTAATGACTGGTGTAACCTAAGCACCTTTAAATGATGCAGAAATGATTTATTGTATGATGATATGTAGTTTAGAACAAGGTAATTCTTGTAAGAGCATAATGATCAAAACTGTCACTTTTTTGTGGTTTTTAATCATTTATACTTGTAAATTGAAATGGATCAGATAATAATGAGGCTTCAGTATTTTTCCCTCAATTATAGTAGTGACAGCTCTTTAGTGAACTAAGAGTTCAGAAATAGAGCATCTCATAACTAATTGAGAGAGAAATGCATGTGCAAGTAGAAAATGGTTCTCGTGCTTATTTTTATACTCAGTGTTTTAACAGCTGCATATTTCAATTATGTGTGGCTAATTAGAAGCTTGGCTTAAAGGCAGTACAGCTTCTGGGGTTTTAAAAAGTACATTGGGCTATTTATCACAAGAATAAAGTTCTGAGTCGATTTTCACTCTGGACTTCTTCCATGTTGCAAACAGTGTTTTGGTGCACAAGTGCTCCGTATTTGCCTGGAGACACGTGACATTGCCTTCAGCGGTATTTTGGTTACTCACGTGCTTTTTTTTCATAGGATTCTTTTTTTCAGGGGATGCTAACATGGTCCTGTAATCACTCTATTTGGATTGTCAAGCTGTTGGCCTCTTAAAATAGACTTTTTATCTTTTTTTGTAGTAATATATGCACCCAAATACTTGTTTCAGGGAATTTGGAAGAAACTATGACTGTGGTCTCCTTCTGCTTGCTTCAGGCAGAAGTGGAGTCTCCCAGTCTAGAAGTAATTTCCACTGTTTTCTGAAGGGCTCTGTGCTGGTGGACCTTGAGCAGCTACCTGCTAGTCAAAAAGTCAAGCTCTTCTCTCTCTTGCACTATTCTCTGAGGTCTTTGGGTAAAGCATGAAAGCTTCTGTCTTAAGCAGTGGATAGATCGTGAAGTCATTTAAATGGTGCGTAGCTTTCCTTGAGCCAGTTTGGGCTTTGCCAAGAGAGACATGGTTTTTATTCTGCTGCGTGGTCTGGATGAGTAGTGTCTTCTGAAAGGTGCGAGGACCAGCTTTGTACCACGGTCTGGGTCTAGAACTGTCACTCTGGGGGGGAAGCTGCTCTGTTGAAGATAAGGCTTTCAGAAAAGGGAACTGAAGATGCTTTCTTGATTTATACAAATCATGCTTGAAAGAGCAATTGAAATGTCAGGTGAAATAAATAGCATTATGCAAGGGGTCTTGAAACATCCCCAAGCTGAAGTAATTAGGACAAGATTCAGTCCGGTTTGCTGACAGTTTGCTTTCTGCGTCCTTCCTTATGGTAAATCTATTAAAATTCACTCTGAATTTAACGGGGGAGATAATGGACTTAGTGATTAACTGCTAGTGTTTTAAGACTAGCTTTACCTCAGTGAAATGGTATGTCTAACAATTGCATACAAATAAAATATGCATCTTCCAAAAATAGCCTTGTGAGGGTGCGAATCTGTTTTTTTTGGTGTTTTGTTTTTTTTTTTAAAACTGGTGAAATATATGACTGATGGAAAACATGAAGCAGTGTTTTGTCAGCATTCAGAAATATAGTAGAAAGTTCAGCAAGAAGCACATTAGATGCTGTAAAAAGTAATTTGAATTCTCTTCAAGGCTGTTTACATAACCCAATTGTTAGTTCTAAATAAACACCCATTAATACTTGGTTACTAGTGGAGTTCAGACTAGTTCAGAAAGGCATTTTAGCTTTATTAGGGTGGGGGTTTTGGGGTGGTTTTTGTGTGGGGTTTGTTTGGTTTGGTTTTCATTGTTTGTGTGGGGTTTGTTTTTGGTTTGTGGGGTTTTTTTTTTTTAGCTTAGTCTATGAAAAACTGCTTCTGTCTTCAGAATAATTAATGCTTATGTTCTTGGTCCCCAAAGATACTTAATTCCACATAGGCACTTGCTGTGTGCAGTTGCAAAGAGTCATCGCATCTTATGGTTTATTTTTTTTTTTAACGACATGTTAAGTTCATCTCTTCTTTGAGTGGATTAAGAACAGGCAATAACTTACAAAAAGGCTACAGAAATGCTCAAGAGGAGAACAAAAGAACAAAGCCAGATTCAAACATGATTTGAAATGACGTTGGTAGAACTTTATTTTCACTTTTAGAATCCTGCGTATACAAATCTGCACAGATAGCCATTGACTTCAAGGGGGAAGCTTGATAAACATGGACAGAATCAGGTCCACAAGCACTAACATCCTTTTTCACTAAGCATAAAATAAAGTCTCTCCCGGCTGTTTCAAACGTTTTCATTGTCATCTTTTGAACCTGGTTTTGATGTGGATAATTAAAAGATTCATTGCTTACTTAGCAAATAGGGAAGAATAAATGTTTTACAGTGTTTTCATTGTGCGTGGCCAGATGTCACATTATCATGCTGCATTATTTTTCTTTGAGATTAATAGTGCTTTGTCTGTCTCCCAGATGTATGCTAAGCACCTGCTAGTTTAATATCTGTCTAGGTCATTGCTATAGGAAGTCTTGTCACTATGTGTATGCTGTAAGGATATCTCCTGTAAAATGGCTTTGCTCCTTTTACGCTGTTTCTGTTTTGACGTTTTGAGGATATACGTATTGATCCATGGAAGTGCAGGAAAAGGTCTTGGCTTCCTTCTCTCTCTTCTGGCGGTGAGAGGGCTTTTCTGTGTTTTCAAGCCCAAGTTTACAGTGGATGTGAGTGAGCGCAGAAGCCTTTTCTCGGTTTGGCCAAAACCTCCGTGCCAATGCAGGCATCAGGTTGGAGAGTAACAGATCTGTCTCTTCCACCTACAAGTCCTGTCAGAGGAAAAGAGAGGTGCAAATTTCTTTCGCTATCCCTTTATCCTCTACGTGGCGTTTCTGGCATCCATTTAGCTCATGAATAACTGCACCACTTGTTTCGGATCCTCTTCACGGGGTCTTGCCAACAGCAGTGCTGTGAAATACGCGTGGTTCATGCGAGGTGTCGTGGCTCCCCGCTGGGCTCTCAGTGGCAGCGCTGAGTGATAATAACACGGGCTTTTTGTTTTCGCTCTGCTGCGGTCTAACAAGCCCGTGTGTAACAGTGGAGATTAATTCAGCTTTCCATCTGCTGACTTGGGACAGCATTGCAGCACTTTGCATTAGGAAGCTTAGGTTTACTATTATAATGATGTAGTAGGATTTATTATTATTATTCTTTTTTTAGGAATAATTTGGCACAGGAGAGCTGTCAGGCTGCTTGGCTTGCTTTGGGAGGCTCTACCCCTTGATAATTAGCAAAGTAAAATATAAATTTAGGAACCTCTTTGTGCGGCGTAGTCTGATCAGTATAAGTGTTTTGTCCAATTCCTACCAGGAGAATGACTGCTTATGGTGGTGGTGCTAGTGATAATCCCAAACTGAGTAGGGTTTGACAATAAAAAGCCAGTCCTGCAAATCAGCCACATTTGCTTAATTTAAACATTCCTATAGATGTTGCTTTTTTACATCATGAGGGTATGTGTGGTGTTGCTGGTCCATGGGAAAGGAAAATTAGTTATTGCCCTTCTCAAGTCCATCACTGAGAAAGAGTGCAGCCTTTTTTGTCTCTCCGCATAGAAACTCCAACTGTTGCTTCTCCACCCTGGGCAGCGTGATAGGCTCTGTGGTCTCTTCTTCTGTGTGTGGGATCACCAGAACTGCTGCTGCTGGTTTAGAAGAGGTCTTCCTTTTCCAGCTTCTCGTTTTTAAGGTTTCAAGACATGTTGCATCCATGTCCTGATCTCATGGCTCCTTCTTGCAGCATATTTCCCTCCTCAGTAAGAGGAAGGGTACAAAAGAAAAAGTCTCTGCAGGATTTTTGCTGCTGTTAGTGGATGTCTCACTGTGCAGCGGCTTCCTCATTTTTAATGTGCTTTTGAAGTGCTCTGTGCTGATTGACCAAAAATCATCATCTTCAGGTATTTCAAGATGTGATCTGTTTCAGACCATCTGAAGAAGATCTTTAGTTTTTTTCCCTCATGAACCAGGATCTATTCAACCCTGTTCTTCTCAAGTACCTCAACTATGGGCAAGAAGGTTGCATGAAAAGGATTTTGTTTCCCGCTGTGGCCTGCGTTGTGCTAGTAATGCTGCACTTCACTCTTCCTGCCCCATCCTGGGGGCTCGATCACAGCGTAGTCTCCTGTCATGAAAGAAGAAAATTCTCCTGCTTGGCGTGAAGTTACGGAAGAAGATGCAAAAATCTCCCATTCTGCAGCACTGCATAAAGATGGAATCTTATTTTCAATGATGCTGTGAGATCTGCTGAGCTATGATGCTCCTGCAATGTAATTAGTTCTGGTTTATTTTAATGCCATAGTTTAATGTTCAGAGCCCAGATTACCTGCCTTTGCAATGAAATGAAAAAGATGGGGTGAAAGATCCACGTGCAGATCTGAGATGTATTTCCTGCCATAAAATGTTTTCAAAGTTGCTGTGGAAATGCAGTGTGAAAGTTAGGTATTTGCTCTCACTGATGAAGCTGGCATTTGTATTTGCTATGGTGTAGTTTATTGGATTTGTTAATTAGTTTTAATATGTGATTGAGGCTGCTTCTGGTATCTACAAGTAGATAGGGACTGAAGTTGCCAAAAATCAGTTGTCTTTGCAGCTGGTTCCACTTTATGAGGAGATGGAGTGTATTTTTTCAGTCTCAGATGAGTGATGCAGGAACAACACTTGCAGATAAACGCCAACTATTTGTCATTTGCATCCAGTTCAGACACTGTTCAGAAGTCAGTTAAAATTAGTCAAAATTAGTTCCTAAATGTTAAATTAAAATGTGTCCTTTCATTTAATGTCATATTTATCTTGAAATTTGAGGAAGAACATCAAGTTGCATGTTTCTACAGAGCTTTAATAAGCTTCTGCAGCTAATTTTTGGAGAATAGAAATTACTCCATCTGCTTTCTGTTATTTAGAAGTGTGTGATTTCTCAGGTGTCTAGGTGACAGAGCCAAGCTATTTTGGTGTACACAGAGTAAACTCACGTTAAAATGTCAATATAAATTTTCAAGTATACCTTTAAAGTATACCTCTCAACCTTCAACCTTTCATAAATTGGAATGATCTTTACCAGGTATTAACTTATATTTTAGTAAGCTTAAATATCACAAGTGCTGAAAAGGAATGGAAGTTTGTTTTAGGGGCAGACTTTTGAGATGTGCAGTTTCTGAAATTTCGATAAAATAGAAAAGTTAAATAAATGAAACATTTTGTGTCAATAGCAGAGACATTGCATTTTACATATTATATGATTTTTAACATGGGGAAAAAAATCCTTTAGAAACATTATTCTATTCTGTGCTTCTCTTTTCGACGTGATGTTTCACTGAGATCCAGATTTTCCCCCCCTCTAAAATTAAATCCCGCTGTAGTGTTCTAGCAAATTATTTTTGGCCAAGCAGAGGAACTGTGTTGCAAATAACTACTTTTGGTATTTTTGGAAACTTTTTGAGAAGCAAAGGGCTGTAAGGATGAATATTCACCAAAGCAGCAAGCCCATCAATGGTCTGTCCATGCAGTCAGGCGCCCTGGCCGGAGTCAGCCGGCAAAGGCCAGCTCTGCATTTCTGTGTTTTGCTGGGCTTTTTGCTGATGCCAGGAGCTTGAGTTTCTGCTGTAGCTGTGAAATACGCCCTTTTCATATGTTCAGCAGAAAGTGTATGGGTCGTATGAATCTTAACTCACTAGTATTTTGAAGGCTTTACAAGGGCTTATGTGAAGCACAGGCTTTCTGCTGGGCCTGTTGGCTGAGGTGTATTTCACTGTAAGTATGGAAGGTGTCCTTAAATTAATAATTTTTCTTAATGTCATGTTGAAGGATGCAGATATTCAGTGTAAACTGGATTCTTTTGTTTTTATTGCATTGCAAACAAAATAGCAATGTGTTTTAACCAAAGAGAACGTGCCTTTTGTCTTCCTCCCCTGGTAAGTCCCAGTGGTCTGTGCCCTCTTCAGGACGCCATAAAGTGAGCTGGTGGTCTCATCTGTGAGTTACCCCTCTGTATGAGATTTCTGCCAGGTTTCGAAGCACTCTGGCTTCTGTGACCAGGTTTCCACTTGCATGTCCTGTTCCACTGCAAGTGGTGCCCAAGTGTAAGATGGAAGCATCTTGCTCGCTGGGGAACACCAGGTTCTTGCTGGTGGTGGAAGTCGTCTCTGCGTCTAATCCTGCAATTCTGGCACACCCGAAGTAAATCACACCTGCTGTGAGTATGCTGCTACCTACCGTAAACCCAGACACGTTTGACTCTCTGTTTATGCATGTAGCATGAAAGTAGTAAGGAAAACACGTGGAGTTAAAGGAATGTGACTGCATTGACCATGTAGCTCTGAGGTGACCAGAGCTTTGATGTGCATCTCCCTAGACCTTCCTCTCTTATGAGGTCCTTAGAGAAGACTGGATGACTTTTATATTAAGAAAGCATCACGTTTTACTAGGAGAAAAGACACTTCCTTGGTTTAAAAATTTAAGTGATGGGCGTAAGACAAGGGTAAAAGAGGAGGAGGACTGTGCGTAACTTTTTTGTTCAAGTGTATCCTGGCAGGTAGACCCCTTATTGCTGGGTTTAGCTGTTGTGGCAGCAAACTGCAGAGTCCCATCTGATTTTGGGGACGTTTTTTCCATTTTACAATCCCAGAAGAAATACTGTTTGTCATAAGGCCTTCAGAATAGGATAATAAAGACTGATGGGTCGTTACTAAATGTTAATTAATCGTGCTGGATTAGCTCAGATGAGATATTAGGAGGCTAAGTAAAGTACAAACTTTTTAAAACCTACTGTAAAATGATACATTTAATTTTGTTCTTGCTGGGTGTTTTGGTTGGTTGTTTTTTTTTTTTTCCTTTGCTGCATTCTTCAATTTTTTGTCTGTCTTTCCCACTTCCTTTTTTTCTGTTTGCAATTGTCCATTTCTTTTTATGGCACTGATTTACAGAAAGTAAAGAGTGGCTGATTATGATACTCGGCATCTGTAAATAGTTTTTCATTGTTAAATGAGAACGAGCTTTGGAGGAGTGACTGTGTATATACTGCCTAATGATCTCAGGCACTTCAGTTTAATTTTAATTTAAAACTGTAAATGTTTAAAAAATCAGAAAAATTACCTTATACATTATGGGGGAAAAAGTGGTGTGCAAATTGAGATGGTCATGTAATGTTCAGATGTTCAAAAATTACCATAAAAATACTACAGTGTCTTTTGAAATGGCTGATTCAATGACCAGCTTCATCAGCTAGTATGTGCACTGATTGTATGCTGTTTCCATTGTAAACTTCAGAAAAAGTGCTGCTTATTTGCCAATGATTTCTGTGTCCAGTGGGATCTCATGGTAAATAAACCTGTGGAACACTGTGATGCAGGGGTTATTGAGACTCTCAACTTTTTTGCTGTGTAGTTAACCCCACTGTGCGCTTCTTAAATTGAAATTTACACAATCATGACTAAAGGAAAACCACAATATAATTAGCAAAAATTATGTTGTGGTATTTTAAGGGTAATTTTACAATGAATGTAAGCCATAAAGCAAATATGAAATCCTGTGAATTAGTTGATATGTTACATGATTTGTGTACAAAATGTTTTCTCCTTTCTCTTTAGTCATTTGAAAAAAAAAAAAAAAGAAAAAGAGAAACTGTATATTTCTTTATAGCTGTCCAGAAACTTTTACATATGGTTTTAGTTTATAGTGAAGGATTGTGTCTATTTTGATTTTTCTTATTGAGACATTAGTGAGAAGATTAAACAGGCTGACAGCTTTTTTTTTTTCTTTTTTCTTTAAATGAGTGTTAAATGGTAGTACACTAAAAAGCCTTCTTCCCACCCCGAAAAAAAACCCTACTCCTGAACTCACTGAATGAATACTACTGGAAGGACCATACAGCCAGAACTTTGCTGAAAAATTTTAGATAAACTGTTCTTTATGAGGCAGAGAAGGGGGTAGAGAAGGTATTAGAGGTCCTTTTTATTTAGTGTAGAGGGTAAGCCACGCTACACATAAAAGATATTTGGCTGAAAAATTTAGATATGTTTAAGCTTGATAAGAATACTTGTTACTGCTTATGTTGTATTGTAGTATTAAATTCAAAGTTTATAGGACTAATGAATTCAGGCTGTTGCTTCCAATTATGTTTTGACAGGGTTTGTGTGACCTCCTCTCCCCTTTATGAGTTATGAGCAAAATTACTGGAGATCACAGAGAATGAATAAACTTTAGAAGTAAAATTCAGGTAGTTTATTTCTCTAAATCTAAACTAATAGAAGTGTATGCAGTTTTATGGGAGTGTTTGAATAGAACATGCCATGCATATTTTAGCCGATTTATGGCCGAATATGCACACATCTAGGGAAAAATAAGGAGCTTGCTTATCCTGTCTAAAGAGATTGTACATGCTTGTTAAAAAAAGACAGGGCAAAAAAACCCCCAACATTCCCCCCTCCCCCCCCCAACGTAATAACTTTCCTTAATAAACTATGGTATTTCTTGAGCATGTTGGGCTTTACTTTGTATATTATTCGTACTGTCACTGTGCCTAGGGCTTCACTAAAGCTAACAAATAAATGCATCAGCTAGCTGCACAAGAAACCAGTTCAGCTAGAAGGCTGATTCTGAATTATATCAAGGAATGTTTGGAAAAGAGTCAAGGAAACTGAAATATCTACATAGTTAGGAATTGTAAATTTGCAGATGGTGATAAAACTTTTCGTATAAAGCTGCTGCTTCCTCCAGTATAATGTACTGTCCTGCATTTGGCCCTCTGCTCCCCTAATGTGAGATGAGAAGCAAAAGCAGCAAAACAAGTAGGCTGCAAGCAGTGAGAACAGTAGGAGTCAGCTTTGTGTGCGTGGGGTTGTGGAAGTCTCTACTCTCTTGTGCCTGGCTGATATCTTTCTGGAACAAAATAATGGACGTTAAAATGCTGTTAAGTCCTATCTCTTCTTATAAAAAAGGCTGATTAACTTATTTATATGAGGCATGAGTAACTGGTGATAAACTTGTGTAAAAAATCAGATTTGGAGGGCAAAAAGATTACCAGGCCTTAAAAACTCTAAGTACTAGGAAATGTTTCCTTAGATGGGATTAAACCAGAAAATATGTCCTTATACTTTAGGGTGTCTGCTAAGTACACAGGGATTAGGAAGAAAATTATATAAAAAGGCTATTTGTTGCATGCTCACCCACAATGGGTTTTATTTTTCAGAAGATATCCTCCCATAGTCTCCTGTACTACCCATGGACAGAGAAGAAGCTGGAATGAATCAGTGGGGTCTAATCCCTCCTATTGCACGTGTAGGGGGTTGCAGTAGCAGTCTTAAAGGTGATGTAGTTAGGAATGTATGGGTGTGGAAGCACTGGGAGGAATAAATTACAGGAAAGGGGATATAGGAATGAACGGGTCTAAATGCAGCTTTTCCTGAGACCCATGTCGAGAGGCGAAGGACAGTGATTAAGCCCTGATGACTCTTGGGATGGGAAGGCTGCAAAAGGCCCCCCCAGAGCTGCCTGTGGCTGCCATCCCACCAGGAGGGCGGCTCATCCTGGGAGCCCCGTGGCTCCCAGGTCATCGCAGGGAGCCCTGGATGGGTGCCAGCGACACACTGGCCCTGCAGCCTCCCTGCTGGGCAGGCTGCTCAGACCTGTGCATCATGGCGTTGGTGAATATTTGGGTATGAGAGTGAGTGAGTGTAGACAGCTTTGTTTTGAAACAAAATCACCTTCCTCTCCTATAAGATTTGCTAGAGTAACACTGCGATAATGCAGCAACACTTCTTACATACATACATACGGCAATCAGCATCTGCTCACCAGTGAACCATTGCATGCGTTCCTCCTGACATAGCTAAAGCTTATGGGAGTCTTACAGGGTCTCTGTGGGGTGTTCCATACGTTCTCCGCAAATATCCCATCTGTGAGCAGTTAAGTATTGGAAAAACACTTAAACCAAACCAAAACAAAAAAACATAAACAGAAAAACTCAATCACCAAGATGTTGTTATGCTTCTTCAGTGCTTTGGTCCTGGAGTGCTGCTTGTGTGGGTGGTGCTGCTTGGTGGGCTTGGGTGGGGTGTGAGGAGGTAGGGGGTCTTACTGGTGCACGTCTTCCTGCAGGAGACCCTTATGCAGTAGCTATCCGGTCAAAGCAATAACAAAAGTTGTTCATGGTTTTGTTTTAAATGAAGGGAGAAGATTTTGCTATATCTTTCTTACATGTTTTGAAAAAAGCTTTGGATGGCTTGTGGTGTTTACAGGACTCCATTCTTTTTGTTTGAATAGCTACATGCTTCTTCAAAAATTAAAGCTGGAGATAAATGACAATCAATCTTGTGTATTTCATAGTCATCTGTGGTCTACTGATTGTGTAACAGTTAATTTCTTGCTCTGTTTTTTCTGTCTCCTGCCATGGGTCGGGTGAATTAATAGGGGAAAAAAAAACCACAGCGGTTTGACTTGCATCCCCTTCCATGGTTCTTGCTGTAAAACAAGCTACTTTTCACATGTGGAGAATCCTTGCCTCTGTTGCTGCTCACTGTTGGGCTCTGGGAAGTCTTTATAATTTTTTTTTTTTTAAAGTTATTCTTTAACTTGGGCTCTCATCAGGTTTTCTTATCTACATGCTCCAGCACACATGAAGATGCTTTGTTCTGCCAAAACATGATGTAGTTGGTTGTTCATTCATAGATCTACGCAGAGGTTGTGACAATGCCATGATTCTACCTCTGTTTGGTTTCCTTAAGAGGTTGTAAAGACTTTCCAGCCCTCGAGTGAGGAATTGTACATTCCTTTCTATCGTGCAGCGCAGAAGTGAAAGATGTGGTATATACACTGTTCCCCAAAACTGCTGGAGTGTGTGCTATGATGTACACGTTGGCATAGTGAAGAAATCTGAGAGATTGGACAGTAACACAGCAGTAGTATTAGAAAAGTTGATCCACTGGGATGCCTGTGTAAGCCTTGCCTGCACTGAGGCAGAATACTTTTTGCATCATAGATCAGTCTAGATTAGTAGAATTTACTGAAGCAAATAGTAGTGGAAAAAAATTCTGTTGTTTACGTGAATTACGAGTTGATTTGATATAAGGAAATTAACTTGAAAATTCTATTCCAGATAATTCCCTAAAAGTGTTGAATGTATTTTCACCAGCAGTAAACTGATCATTTATTAGTTTGAGTCTAGTCATCTGTTCTTTTAGCTGCAGGCGTGTAGACTTGAAATTTTGTTAAGTAGGAGAGAGATCTTTTTAAGTGATTCCGTTGGTACATCCTAATGAAGCTGAACAAATTCAGTTGTCTGAAAGATACTGTGGACAATCCATCCAATAATATATTTATTATGAAGATGTAAAGGTTACAAGGTAAATGAATAATGAGCACATTGGCAACCTTATGCAGTCTAAGCTTCTTCTTGCTTCCCTTGTTTGTTCTTTCAGGTATTCCCATTGTCTTGCCACAAATTAGTATCACTTTTTCTTTAAATTCTTTTAAAATACCATTTCCTACAACATACAAGGAAGTTACTCCATCAGGATAATTATTCACTATTCCACCAGGATTCTGAAAGAAGCTGTGTGTTATTTTGGTTAGATCCTGAAGGAGGATGGAGGGAGACAAAGCAGAACTAATCTTAAGTCGATCTATCATTTTTCGTTTGAACAGAAGAGTTTAATGTTCACCTGGTTTCCTGCTAGTTGTTGCTATGCTAGGAGGACTCACATTTCAGAGTTAGACTAGCTTTAAGTAAATAAGTAAAGTGAATGGCTAGTGAGCTCTGGCAAACCTATTTATTAATAGGGTTTTATAAAGAGTATTAATAAATGAGATCATATTTAAAACCATACTCTGGAAACAAAACATACAACCTCAGTATTGGTTGCATTTACTGCTATTTCTTGATTTGTCTTTTTTGGCTTGCTTTGATTCACTGAAAGCTTTTCTAGGAGACTGGCCAATCTGCTGATGGCATTCAGGGATGGCACAGAATTACCAATCTATTTCTTTGCTGTTGTGAAGGCTGAAATGTATTTGTTTCAAAATATACAAGGAAAGCTTAACCCCATTGACTAAGTGCTTTTCGTTGATGACCACACTAATGACATACTTGTCACTACTAGAGGAATAAGACCAGTGTCCCTAGTAACTCTTTTCTGCATGATGAAAATGTTGGAATTTTTTTGTCACTTCCTGCCTCTTCAGTTTCTCTTGCTGAAAAGCGAGCTTCCTTTAGCACAAATCGGTATTTTGCACCTCGAAGGACTGGCATATTCTTTTAATATAATTACTGCAAAACCTGCAATTTCCATAAGAATTTAAGATTAAGATTTTGCTGTTTGAGTCCTGTTTCTGTTTTTCTTCAGAGACTCTGTTGCAGGACAAAGATGTTAAGCTTTTTCATATTTTTATGTCTGCAAAACCATGATCCTTCTGTAATATAAATACGTTTAATAAATGAATTTGATAACGAAGATCCAAACTAATGACTAGGATACTAGTACAGAGCGTAAGGAGTCCTATGTTGCTTTGTGAGCATAGTTTCTCTCCTGAAATGCTTGCATAGCAGAAATTATAAATTCACAAGCTAGTCTTGAAATAAGTATACAAATAACTATAAAATGTGGCCAGCAAATAATTATAAAATATGGCTGTCAATAGAAAAAACATCTAACATGCATGTGGTATTGAAACAATATTGATTTATGCTTTATAACCCACAGCTACTGATGAAATGTTGTATTTTCCCCACATTTTAGCAGTGACAAAGGCTTGCTTGCTCTTAGGTTTAGAAAAAAGTCAAGTTTTTACTTTGAAAGCAAAATTAAAAGCTTTTGAATTTTCAGCAGTTGAGAAACTTTATAGTTTAGGTAGAAAAAAACATTGTCCAAGTAGGTGCTTATACAAGTACTTTATTTTTCTTTGGAAAACTGCTATGTATTATAGAACTTAGTTTAGAAAGTTACTGACTCAAGAGTGTCACAATTCTGCTTGCTCCCCTTGAAAGGAAGAGTGTGTGCCTTCAGACTGTGGTTCGTTTAATGCAGCTGAACTTGACTAACTTTAAGCCCCCAGTCTCTATAGATGGCATAATGTTATTTTATCTGAGGGAGAGGAGGTATGGTGGACACAAATGACCTTAGATGGTAAAAGAAGTGCTGAGGGGAGTGTGGAGCTGTATTCAATGCAGAAAGGGAAGACTTCTCCCGAAGTAAACAATACTGAGCTGCACTGAACAATACTGAGCAAAATCTGAAGATGAGAAAAATGGCTTACTGTGTGGTGATCTTTAGCAAATTATATGCAAAATGAGCCCCAAATCTTGTGGCAACATTCTGTGCAGCCAGACTTCAGCTATCTACTTGATATGGCTGACAGTGTGTTAAGTTTTGAATGCAATTAATCTAGTGTAAGTGAACATTTTTGTTTTCTTTATTGTAGTTACTTTTGCTAGAGGTGTAACATTTAAGCCCAGATACATCAAAAAGTTGACAATCATAAAATAATTTTGGATTTCGGAAGATAATTCTTCACAAACAGGAATGTAGTTTGTGGCTTTGCTTTGGCCAGATAAGAACAGCTTTGGCCCTTTTAATTGGGGCAGAGTTGTATGTCAAACACTGCTTAAAATAAATAATGTCTTTTTGATATTTAGAATGTATAAATCCTATGTGTTCACGACACTGGCGTGTTTATGGACGTATGCATTGATATCTCTAACTCTTACTCTTGCTTGTGATTCTTCCATACATTATCTTCTTTATTTTGTACGCTCTAAGGAATTACTGCTGAAGACTGAGCAGTAGCCGCCTGTTGCACAGATACTGCCTTGCTAATGCTGTTTTCTGAATCTGGAGCTTTTATTCATGCACTGGGCTCTTGGCTGCTGAGTTTGGGTGTACCAGCTAGCTGTGGGGATTGAGTTGTTCTCACAGGTTACATGAAACTCTTCAGTTTTTCTTTGTTAGTGTTTTACCTTTCTTATAGACTACCTACTTTAAGTGATGTTATGAAGCTCTGAATATCTGATGTGTTTGCAGAGGTGGAAAGCTGTAGCAGCATCTCTGTTACTACGTGGTATCAGATTTTTTCCATTTGTTCCTTAATGCCGTGTTGCAAAACATTGAGCTCTGTTTGGGCTCTTTTAATGCTGTGAATGTCATGGGCTTTAATAATCTCTCAAACCTTTTTGCATATAATCTTTTTTTCTGACACTGGAAATCTGGCAAATTTTAGGTCATTTCATTTTAAAACAATCCAAATGTTTGTAAATTGCTTGAAACACAGTTGGTATTTTTAAAAAACGCAATTATCTTTTCCTTTTGCTGTCTAAAACAAACAACAAATGCTGAGAATCCTCTTATTCCAATTCCTCCATTTGGCTGTTTTGAAATAATTGATGACATGTAATTTATCAAGGTCTTAACTCTACAAAATTCTTATATTTAAAAATGGTGTGATACCTTTGAAGGGAAAGGCATGGCTGTCTCTATGAATGATACATGTTACGTGAAGCAGTATAGCTTTCATGCTATTCAGTGTTGCTGACTTCTTTCATGCAGAGTAATTAGAGTCATTGAGCCTGGCTTCAATGGGGCTTTGAACTGATTCGTAACTGGGCAGTGTCCCCCAATTACTGAGATGCTGAACATATGGTATATCAACATGGTTCATTAAATAATGTACTTGCCTAATGCTGAAGAAACTTTAGAGCCCTAACAAAAATCTATCCTATACAGTAGTCCTGTTACAGTAATACTTCTTGTGAGATGATTGTTTGGAACTTACTCTGCTCTTGAATTCCCCACTGATCAATTACTGAGCCTCTATCCAAGCTGGGGAATCTGGGAGATCAAGACACAAGAGATTTATGCAGACAATGGTCATATCCCAAATAATAGAATTTAGATCCATGGACCAGCACTGGTGGAAATGGAGAAGTGGTTACTACAGCTCTGTTAGGTCCCTACTTGAACAACTTAGAAGTTTAAAAACAAAAAACAACCACCACCCTCCCAAAAAACCAACAACAACAACCAAAAAAAAAAACCCCAAAACCACCAACACCCCAAAACAAGAACAAAAAAACCCACAACCAAAACTGATGCTAGGCGAAGCATCAATTTGCTCTATACAAGGGACATGCTAGGAGCTGTTCTGTCTTAGAAGCCAAATATCTCCTTGAGCTTCGTGCGTGCTAAGTGGGAGGGAGTCTGCTGTTACCACACCAAGGCAGCTAAAAAAATGTTACTACTCTTGGTGAGTGCCAGAATTTAGGATGAAGTAAAAAGACGTAGTATGCGTGCAGTCGACGTTGTAATGGTGTTCTGTTACTTCAAGTACAGAATTTTTAGAAGGGTGTATAATACCACTGTCACGTAGGGCATGCCTCTCCCCATGTGGCTGTCAAACCTAAACTCAACTGTTGAAAATGGTGCAGACCAACTGTACTTGCTATAAACTTTTTCCTTCGTGAAAACCAAGGCTGACAGAAATTGCTTAGCCTTGGCAGACTAGACTAGCTGGCTGAGAAGAGCATCGCTGGACTGAATCTTGGATAGGAACATTAAGTTCATATTTCCATTGTGGAAGTATATGAATACTAAGAGGGTTCTTGTACTGCTATTTTGGGGGAGATGGGACACAAAGAGTTCAGTATGGTATGTTCTAATTTCTTTGAAAATAAGTGACCATAAAAAAGTGACCAAAAAAAAAAAGTCTGCATTGAATTGACAGTGTAAAATCTTTGGTTTATAAAATTCTGTTTGTCAATACTTATGATAAAGTATTGGGTTTCTATTTCTCCTAGCTTAGGAGATTTCTGTGAATTTCAGTACCATAATCAGATTTTACCTGCTGAAATATTTGATTTTACAAATTGTTCAATGAATATTTCTTTAAAATTGTTAGAGCTTTTCTCTTTAGGGTGCTAGTTGTATTGATCTTTGTTTTGTCAGGTTTGTTACAGCAGTCTCAAGTATGGTGCTGTATTTCTTACAAAGGCTCCTTAAAAAGCACTGAGAGGTATCAGGTCACTGTGAGGGGGTGAGTGATTTGCTCTTGGTCTCCAGTCTCTGTGTATGGAAAGAGGAAACTGCGGCTGCCTACCTGCCCTTCCAGAGGAAGCCTTATTTCTTTTAGGCTTGCGTCTCTAGTTCGGAGGTGCTCCCGTATCAGGTTAAAGAATGACTGGGTTTTCATGGCTTGCACACTAACCAGAGCATTAAGTATATCGTGGCAATGCGTTGAGTTCCCAGCCTGGTCAGAGAGACCTGTCTGAAGCAGCTGTCTCCCAGGTAATTCCAGAAATGCTGCTCTGCATTTTTGTAGCATGATTTTGTAAAACATTTGCAATCATAGAATCATAGAACTGTTTAGGTTGGAAAAGACCTTTAAGATCATTGTGTCCAACCGTTAACCTAACACTGCCAAGTCCACCTCTAAACCATGTCCCTAAGCGCCACATCTACACGTCTTTTAAATACCTCCAGGAATGGTGACTCAGCCGCTTCCCTGGGCAGCCTGTTCCAAGGCTTGACGACCCTTTCGGTGAAGAAATTTTTCCTAATATCCAGTCTAAACCTCCCTTGGCGCAACTTGAGGCCATTTCCTCTCGTCCTAATCTCGGCAAGACATGGGCAAGCCCAGTTGTTCAGTCTCACTCGGCAGAACAGAGAGGTATAAGTTGTTGTAATACAATATATATTGTATTATATTCCAGTATATGAGAATTATTAAGCCTTTTACAGGCTTCTGTAGCAGCTGTGTAACAACTGCATGCAGAAAAGAGAAAATCATGAAACTGATGTCTTTGTTTTCCAGTCTCTCTACTGACAAATCATGAGCAGAATGGATCCTGTTTACATCCTGTTTACAGAGGATATGATTTGTTGGGTTCGCTGTTGTTTTCTTTGAAATACTCTTTTAAAGAAAATGTAGAGCTAAATAACCACTATATTTAGTAGTTGAATCACACAGGTAAGCTTGCTTAAGATTTTAAAGCAATTCCTGCAAACCAGCCTGAAACAGGTGGTAGTGGAGTGGAGATTTTTTTTGGAAGAGTGTGTTGGCTGAGTGAGCAGGTGTTTTCTTGATTTGGCCATTGGAGTAGTTCCCTGTAAATGGGAAGATGCCTTTTCTTAGGGTATGGTTCTGGAAAGAAAGTCAGATGTGTGTCTGTGCTGCTGTGTTGAGGGGCAGGGGGAATTAATAGCATTAGTGAATTCAGAGTAGTTCATAATAGTTCATTAGTAGCAGTCTCAAGAAGTAAGCTGTATTTTAAACTTTCTTCTGTGATACAGGTGATCCTCTTATACTGTTTAGACACAATTTCATTATAGTGGTAAGTGTTAATGCTTAATTGGTACTACATAAGGAATAAGTTACAAAAGAATGTCCTCTAACAGACTGTCATCACTACAATTTCTTATATAAACATTTTTTTTAAATACAGGTGGCATAATGTCAAAGGTTCTATGTAAAACTCTTTAATTGCTGATTTTTTTTTTTTAAACTTAATACTTACGTTTGAATTTGATCTCATTATTTAAAAATTACCCTCATTTTAAAGATGGGAATAACTTCAGAGGATACAAAATGAGTAACTTTTTAATGATGAATTTTAGCTTTCAAAGAAGCATAAGGCTTGCATACAGAGATAATTAGTTCAGCAATTGATTACTATAAGCTATTTATTCTGGAAGGTTTCGATTTAAAGATGTTTGTGGTTTTTTTTTTTTTTTAACTTTCAGGTATATGGAAGAATTTCCTTGTTTATCTGTGAGTGCTAAGTTGTATTTGAGAGAAATAAAGCCTTTCACTTTTGTTTTCATTCTCTGCTGTTACAGAATTCTTGTTCCTTTTCTGTCATCTCTTTATTTCCTCTGTCTGCTAAACAGTGGGTTGTATTAACATTTGAGCCTTTGTGTTTGGATAAATAGCTAGTTGATTTTGTAAATGGTAGAGAGACTGATAGTCTGTAGCTTATTTACTGTTCTTAAAGAGAAGGGCGATACTTTGCATTTGGTCGTGTCTGTGTTTCACAGCTTCTTTCCGAAGGGTTAAATCTCTTGGGCGAATTTTTTCTCCATGTTCCTGCACATGGCACAAATGAGGTTCTCTTTCTCCTTTTGGCCAGAGTCCTCTTAATGTCAATATATTGATTCCTCATTGGAGAAGGAGGTTTAGTTTACCCATTACTCAAAAGTACAACGTGAAGACAGGAGAGCAAATGGAAAGACTGTGTGAAATTAAAAGTTTGTATTACACAAAGGATGTGCAGCAGACTGCATGCTCTCACGTGTCCTTACTCGGTCTGGGAGGCAAGTCTTCATCCAGACAGAAAGATCTCCCTGACTAACCTCCATGTCTGTGCAGCTTTATTCAAAGATGTTTTTTCAACTTTTCATCACTTTGTGAGTCTGTTAAATCGAGAAGTGCACACAGTTCTAATGAAAATTAATGAGAATTGGGCATCCAGGGTACTTGGTGATATAAAGTCCCACCCTCCATTTCATATTGTGATACCGAGTCCTTTCGCTAAATATAAGACATGCTGGTCTCTTGTGAGAAGGGGTTTTGCGGGAATTGTAGAGCTGTTGGTTAAGCGTGCACTGAGGAGTCTGAAATACCGCTGGCTTCACAACCAACGCAAGCGGTGCTGCATGCGGGTGTTGTTCAAAGGGCCCTTCCTTCAGAAGTGGTGGCCCTGACCTGGTCAAAAATACTGTAGTTGCTGTAGGTCTGTTGGATGTGTCAAGGTGCAACGGCATTACTAGATCCCAACACGAAAGCTGATGGTCTCTGGTTCAGTTGTTCTAGCTTAGTATTTGCAGCCGTGGCATGGGGAATGAGCAGCTGGGATGAGTGCTTTAAGTATGTGGGATGAGGTGACCTTTGTTACCTTTTCTCTGAGGGACTCCTTCATAACACAGTTTCCATTGCTTTTGCCTTCTTGAGTATTTTTTTTCGGCTAGCCATAAGTGGCAATTTGTGTACAGAAAAGATCCTGCTGACTGCAACTGCTTTGTATTTCTGCTGAGACCTTGCTGGAGTTTATAGTCAGCATTTTTACTATAGTGAAATTAATGTTTTATTGCTGCTTAATGTACAGGAAGTAAATCCTGTGGCAGAGTTGCTTGTTGCTTGCCACTTCTTCAAATTATTATTTTTTTTCCCCTCAGCTTGCTCTCTCACTCCCTGTAGAGAATGGTGCTTGTTCTCTGCTGTTGTAAGTGAATTGTGAGACTCCCCACACTGAGCCGTATTTCCTTCACATTTGTTTTCCGGCAAATGGTTTAGGTTGCCTGGCATCTTCCCCAGACCAATTAACATTAAAATCTGTCAAGAACGGTTCAAGCAAAAGAACCTAGCCTCTAATGTGTCAGACTAAGCAAGCAATTGCATTTTTGACAAAATTTAAGACAAGCAATCTTTGCTGTTTAAATTATTATTCTGTTTAGTTGATATTTTCTTCTTGCGCACTGTGTACTGTCTGTCTGGCAAATGTATTCCCTAAACATAGGCAATGCTCAAGTACAATCTCTATTCCAAGCATTTTACAGCCTATAATGTCCCCAATCAAATACCTGTCAGTCCTAGAATCAAATTTCAAAAATCTCATTTTCCTCAGTCTCATGAACAGTAGAATTCCTCCTCTATCACTGTAGGAAAAGCAAGGAGGGCTGCTCTGTGTTGAGGCAGGGGTCTTTATGCCTGCGATTTCTCCTTCTGTCCCTAATCATCAAGTTCAGCCGCTCTCCATTGCTTCAGGCGTGGTTATGGAAGCTGAACTGAGAAGGTCACTTACATGTTTCCCTGCTGTATTTGAATGTTGTTAAGCTGTAAAGATAAGGAGAAATTTTAATTCATTTTTTGCAATAGCAATTGATTTTGTGGTAGACAAGAAAGTCTAGTCAAGGGCAGTGTTACAACTGTGAGAAAAAGTGCAGCCTCTTTCCAAGTAACTGTGTCAAACCTCTCATCAGAGGTGGGCAAGAGGAGAGCAAACTTGTGTCAGGTTCCGTACGCTAAAAGAGGATCTCGCAGTGTGCCCTGGCAGCAGTGAAAGCTGCGTCTTGGGCTATATTAGGCAGTACACCGATGGAAGTGTTTCATTTCCTTTTTTTCTCGGCACTCATCAGACCACACTTGGAATATTGTGTCGAGGTTTGGACACCACCTTCCCTCCTTCCCTCAGCCCAGTACACAAAAGACATCGATTGACTGGAATGTTTTCAGTGGAGGGCCACCAAAGCAGCTGAAGGCTGAAGAGTATGTCCTGTGAGGAGAAGCTGAGGGAATGGAGCTTGTTCAGGCTGGAGAAGATGCTTCAAGGGGGGGGAGAACCTAATGGCAGCCTTCCAATACGGACAAGGATGCAATCGAGAAAACAGAGGTAGGCTCTTCACTGAGGTGCTTGGTTGGAAGATGAGAAACAGTAATCAAGACAACATAAATCAAGATAAGAGCCTCAGACTTAAGGAGAAATACCATTCACTGTGAGGATAATTAAGCATTGGAAGAGGTTGCCTAGCAAGGCTGTGGAATCTCTGTCCTCGAGGTTTTCAAGTCGTGCCTGGCAAAGCCCTGAGCAACCTGGTCTGAATTCAGTATCGACTCTGCTTTCTGCAGGCTGGAGTAGATGACCACCTGAGTCCTTTCCACCGTGATTTATACAATGATTCTGTGAACCAAGGAAGATCCCAGGAAGAAGAATGTTTACTGTCAAAGATTATGGTTTATAGAAGATAGGCCTACTTCCTTGTAGCTGATCAAGAAGGATGTCAAATAGTTTTCAAGAGGCCACATTTCAGGTTTCTGAGAGATTCATCCCCCTGACCACCAGAATTATGCAGTGATCCAAAAGTATGGCAGTGATGAAGAAAGTACAGAAACTGGAAAAAATTATCAGAGTATGGGACAGCTTCCCTGTGAGGGGTGGTGGGTGGTTGGGATCTACAGCCTAGAGAGGGGATAGCTTGAATGAGTGTAAGATAAATCCCAGGGAGCATGGAGGATATGAACTGGGAGCTCTTATCTCTCTTCCTCTAACAGACAAATGTGGTCATCAAATGCAGTAATCAAGAAACAGGTTGAAAATACCAGAAAATGGTTCTCCCCTAATAAAGGTGTTTGGGTGGAACTGCTTGCTGCAGCTGTCAATTTAAAAATAAATGAAAAATAATCCTCATGTGCTTAAAAAAATTTGGAAAAAATAATAGAAGAAAAAAAAATCAATTGAAAGCTGTTAAACAGGATTCTATCATAGACTTGGGAAGAGTGTATGAGAGAAGACACGTATTTTTGACTAGTACTGGAGACAGGAGAGGACACTGCCAAGTCTTGGTTCAAGGATCAGTCTATTACCTAAACGTGAATTGTATCGGCTTAGAATTTGCCAAACTTGCAAACCTTAAAATTACATGTTGTCACAGTCTGACAACTGATCGATGGTTGATTAATACTGATAATCGGAGAGCCTGGGATGATCATAAAGGCATGAAATCAAAAGGACATTTTTTACTGGAAGAGGGCACAGAGGCAATTTCCACCTTGCTGCTGGTTTCGTTGATGTTCAACAGTAGTTCAGCATTCCTTCTGGCAAAAAAATGCTTTATCATTGGATCTTTTCCACAGAATTTGCATCCTGTTATAAGCTTATTTGTGTCTGGTTAAGGAAAAAAAAAGTCCTTTGAAGATATCAGTAGGCATATCATATATGTAGAGGTAGTTAGCTCAGTAACTTTGTGATACTTTGATGTAATAAGGTCAGAAGGAAACTTTATTTCAGGCTGAAAAAAATAATGCTTGGACTACTTTATCCTTTGGACGACACATGAAGCACACGTGAATGTCTGCATACAAAGTATTCAGTGTTTAATCACATTCAATAATATTCAAGATCCAGTCTCTTATTGGACAAGCTGAGTAGGCAACTGAAGTCCAAACGCCAAGAAAGCGAGCTTTTTAAATTAGCAAACTTTTGTTCGATGTGGTTGGTGGCAGTATGTAATAGTGTGTAGAAAATATCCAGTACAGAATCATGGGAATGTAATTTAACATAACGCGCTTTGAACGCTGCAAGGGAGCATAGGGTATGAGGGTATTGTAACTAATTTATTCACTGTAACTTTTTCTCAATGTGTGTGGGATTTTTAATCATCACAACATGTTTCAAAAACTGCAGATAGAGAACTGCTATAACAGCTTCTTCGTATTTGAATACATTTATGTTAATAGCAAATATGTGATGACTGCCTAAGATGTAGGAGCAGAACTCCAGAAATACTATGAACTTCCAGAGCTTTTTGCACTTTTTTCCACTTCTGATTCCATGTATATTAAATCTGCTCTGTGGGTATAGCATCCAGCAGCTGCCCTTGGAAGGTGTGTGGGTGGGACGCAGAGGACAGTGAAAGGGAAATATGGGCCTGACTACATCTGCCAGGAATGTTTTTTATAAAGTGAAAACTTGAAATGGGGACTATATTCCATAAGAAGTTTTCCAAGTGAAAATAGGCTGTGTTTTGGCATGCTCTTTGTTGGTGTTTGACACACGGTTCTCATCTTCCTTTCAGTGCTGAAACAAATGTTAGTAGTCACCATATTATGCCTGTGGCTGGAAGATGGTTGTCTCCCACATGCTGCATTCTTTCCATTGATCTATATATGGAGAAGCCAGAAGTGTATGCATATATGCCTACTATTTAATTGATGACTTGACTTTACTTGGTGGTGGTCTTTGTCCACTTAAATGCTCAGAAACCATGTTTTAGAAAGCTTGGAAGTCTTACCAAGATTGCAATCCCTAGAAAACATACTTAATTAAAAGGATTTCCAGATTTCAGCATTGGCGTTGGCTGACAAATAAATATAGAAGTTTTAAACTATCCTCAAAGCTATTGTTAGTACAGTCTTTACATGGCATGACAAAAGGCAACGTTGAGTTGTATTTTAAGC
This sequence comes from Calonectris borealis, assembly GCF_964195595.1. Classification (NCBI taxonomy): domain Eukaryota; kingdom Metazoa; phylum Chordata; class Aves; order Procellariiformes; family Procellariidae; genus Calonectris; species Calonectris borealis. Next base: position 81,960,420 of record NC_134313.1, on the reverse strand, counting down.
AAAAGAGAAGAAACAAGTGCCTATGCGTGTGTACTGTAAAACCAAAGATGTGATGCAGTTAAGCAAATACACTCCTTTGTTCAGCTGGTTTTGATCTTACATACTTAATCATCCATTTAAAACCCCATAAATCTAGTCAATGACAAAGGATTATGTCTATTACTGGATGCAGAGGTTCATAACTAACTAAATTTGATTTTTATATATACTTAAGAGCATCTAAATACAGTTATTCCTTTGTGTTCACTTTGTGCTTTCTACTTGAAAACACTTGCAGTGAAACGAAAGGTTGAAATATATAAGATATATTGTACTAGATTTTTTTTTTTTTTAAAAAAAAAAGAGAAGAAATTTGTATAAACATGTTGTTTCCCAAAGCTGTAAGCTCAGAGGTTTGTGTTCAGCTGTGAATAATCAACTGGCAAACACTCTACTCATTTCTAATTTTAGCATCCTTTATGCAACTGCATTATGTAGAAAATGTGTTAAAGACTTTAGATGACTTTTATCTGTCTCTGTATTGGAGGTTTCCATACCATATATAGTTTTAGTGTCAGTTTCTGTGCTCTAAATCATTCTTGGTGGTCCCTAACATCCACATGTAATGATATGTGGTTCAGCTCAGATGGTCATTATTTTATTTTTATGCATTAATTAGAATTGCTTTTATTAAAGAAAAAAAACCACAAAAACAACACACACAAAAAAACCCCAAATGGCAAAAAAGAATTTAATAAATAGCCTGAAAGAGTGTAATGGGAATTTGTGGGAATACTCTGAAACCATTTGGAGAAAGAAAATGAAGTATTCTGAACAATGTCATCCTTCACATACGAAGTCTATTCCTGTTGAATGATCAAATGCTTGATTTAAAATATTTCTGGGGATAATGAAATAGTGTCAGCGATGGAGTTGATGAGATGTTTATGACAGACAGCTAACATCAGATGAAGAAGTGCTTGGTGACTAATTCTTATGAACCAGTTCATATGTACATGTGCTAAATGGCAAAATAGCTACCGAGCTCTTGAATGTGGCTGGTATGTTAACAGGTTGATTTAGACAACAGGAGACATTTGAATGTATCTGCCACTAAAATATCTTCACTGTAATTCATTAGTGAGGATCAACAACGACATCACTGTGCATGGGAAGATGACTTCTAACTGAAGCAAATGTGGTTGTGTTGTCAGTGTCTATTAAATTAGGTTAAAGTAGCCCTAAATAACACAAGAGCCGCTCTGGAATGCGGGGAAAGGCACAGTGAAGCAATTGCTTATGGAAGATATTAGTAAGTCAGTGTAATAATTCTGTATGTGCTGATTGTCAAAAATGTGACAAGTTTCAATAACGTAGCCAAAGTCGCAATTATGCTGGAAGAAAATTTTCATTTTGGAAGGCTATGACACTTTTTTTTTTTAAACGCCGATTTCTGGAAAGGTGTCAATGAGAGAAGGTAAATAGTAGGTACTGGGGCACTCATTAAATACTTGTATTTCATTTAGAAATTAATTGCTAGAGGACTCTGAGAAAATCTGCTTGTCTTCAAAATGAATTTACTAATTTGCAAAATGATCGTAATACTTGCAGCTGACTGGTTGTGTCCATTTTACAGGGATCTATAATTATAATTGTCTGATGCTGAGAACTGGTTCTCTGAGCCTTTGTGCAGGGCAAAGCAAAGATGAGATGTTTTGAAGTCCTTTGCTGTTTTGGGTTGTTTTTTTGTAACATAGTGGATATGTCAGTCACAAGGAGAGGAGGACCCTGTGTGCTATTCGCATGCCTCTGCCAGAACTTCTACCAGTCTCTGGGTGTGTTTAGTGGTCCTTTGGAAACGGAACCCTAAAGGATTTGCAAATGAAGGTGGTGAGGGTTGAACATCCTTGCTAGGTCAGATTCTTTCACTTCTGTTGCCCCTTCAAATGTGGTTTATGATATGTACAACCATCAGCTGAAAAAAATTTATTAAAAAAAATATTCAGTGCTAAACATGGTCATATCTCATTCTTTAACTTTTTGACACTTCAAAGCCGTGCATGTAAGAATATTCATGGTTGACCTCATACGGGAGCTGCTGTCGTATCAGGGCTTCAATTTATTTTTCAGCTTCCTCCTTGATGTCAGATATGACTGTGAAAACAGTGACTTATAGAGGCTATTGCAGAAACATCGTTAAAGGGATACTTCAAGACTGCACAACGCTCAACTTGTCCTAACAGGGGAACTGGAAATTAATCTCTTTTTCTGTAACTCTTTTCTTGATCATGACAGCTACTTTTCTGGTATAGTGATGAGATAGATCCTGATAGGACTACCCGCTACTAAGCCGTGGCATCAGCAGAGCTCTCTACCTATACCGCACAAGAATCTTCCGTTTCTGATATCGAGGAACAATATATAAATTGTTACATTTATTAGGTCCCTTCACTTGCCTGTAGTTTGCCTACAATGAGTTTCCCTCTTCCTATCTTTGTTTCTCTTGGTGGTTTTTTCCTGATGTTTCTTTGTTTCCTACTTTGTTAAACTAAGTTTGAGGAATTGGTTTTAACTGAGACGTTAAAAAGAATTAGTGGGGTTGCTGGCATGAGAAAGAAGGAACCTGTTGCAGGAACAGACCTTTAAATAGTACTACAGAGAAAAATCTTGGAAATTCATATTCAAAACCTAATTCACTTCTCCTTTGTTGTCTGCTTTCCCTCACTAAACATTTGGCAAAATTCTTGTTCTTTCATCAGCAATTACTTCTGTTCATCCATTGTTTCTAGTACCTGGATAATGACAATCAGGTATTTCCTTATGTCTTGCATTTTTGTATATGTAACACATACTGTTGTGGGACTTGTGCCTTAATCAGAAATCGCTAGTCTGAGCTGCCAGTTAGAAGTGTTCTGTGGTTTAGCGGGTTTTTTTAGTCTGTTTGACAGATGGCATGGTGATAAATAAGCAGAGGGAAGAGATTGCATGGTTTGCAAAACAGTCACACCTTTCCGAGCCAACACCTAGTTTCAGGAATCCTCCAGTAATTACTGGGTTTCATTTTGAGCTGACTCAGACTTTTCAGTGCCCAAGGAAAGCTGCACAGTCACTGTGGAACTGTTGCTTTTTTTCTTTTGAAGCCATTACGGAGCCATTTGTTCTAGTAATACCAGTCTGTAAAACAGTTAAAAAGTGTTTTCTCCACCTGGAAAAGAGAGTATGTGTCTGTGGAAGAATGGAAGAGCTTAAATTTCATAGCTGCAACGTGAATATATAATTAATATTTCCCTGTTGCCACTATAATAGAAAATAAATGGTAAAACAAAGCATTTTCTCTGTGAAATGTAATTGTAGAGAAAAAGCGGTGCTGCAGAACTGGCAGGTTGAGCATTTATGAGGAGTTTCCATTTAATTTAATAACCTATTTGGTGAACAAGAGGGATATTGCTAATAAGGAGACACTCCAGAAAAAAAATCCCAAACCATTAATTATCAAATATTTTAGTCCAATAAAATTGAGTTTCTTGAATGTTTTGCTTTTTCCTCAACTTAAACTAGGTTACATTTTTGAGAAAATGTAAATGTGCATGATGGTTCCGTGTCATTCTACTGGTGGATAAATTTTTAGGGAAAAATGCTCTAGGAGCATCCCATTCTTCTGTGTTCCTTGGTTCTGGGAAATATTCCTCTCCAGAAGAGACGTGCTTGCACAGACCGTGTGTTTTTTATGAGACGGACCATTAGAGTGGTGCTTGGCACATTTCTTCTGGCTGGTGATGTGTGCTTGAGGTGAGGGTAGGAGTCAGCGCATGCTAGGGGAAAGAAGTGGAGAGCTAAAGGGGTAACCACTTCATTTTAGAATAATTGTTTTTGTAAATGTTAGGTTTACGCACGGGAGCACATAAGGACCAACAAACAAGGTTGATCTGTCATGAGATGTAAACAGATTGTACTCTTCTAGATTTATCTATTCTGAAAACAGATATACAACTCTGAAATTGCTCAGCTTCATGGTTAAGATGTTATTATATGGAATGTGAGCTCCAGAGTTTTAGATAGATGTATTTACTTTCTCTGTAGGAAAAATGAAGGGTTATCTTCTATGTGAATACACCGGTTTTGTATGCAGTTTATTTTTCCTAATAAGATATTATTGGAACTCTCATTATAGAGATAAAAATCCATCATTTCTGTCTGTCTTTTGCTATTTTGTTTAAGTATCCACTTCTTCTCCTGTTGTAAGGAAGAAAAAACTCAAACAATTGAAGCAAAATCTGCTAATGGAGAGAGTCAGGGTTCAGAACAGTCAAGGGGTTCTGGAGCACGGTGCCGGAACGCCAGCGCCTCAGTACCGCTGCCCCTACCTGCATGCCCTAAGGGAAGAGATCTATTGAAATAGTTTGAGCAGGATCAAGCTATAATACGCTACAAACCTCATTATGTTTTCTGCTCGCTTTAAATGGGTAAATATCCTCTGGATGATTTTCAGTGGGATCAGGGCTTTTCCCCCTCATGACTCTGTTTTTGTGAAATGTACATTATTATATTTTATTTTTTATAAAGACTTCCTTCTTCCTTAAATTAAATTATTCACTGTAGCATCCCTGGTAATTAGTGCCTGAGTGAATTTGAGAGTAAGAATTCTTACCTTGTAACAGCTGGGATTAAGGAACAGACAGAACTGGGGATGAGAAGAGAAAAACAAACTCTGCTGAAGTTCACAACTTTTTAAGGTCACCACAATATTTCTCATCGTCGTTCATGCTACTCCTTCGTTAAATATATGAATGTAGTGTGCACGTCTGTTGCCAGAAATAAAAATACAAAGGAGCATCGGGAATGCAAATAGTCCTTAAATTCTAGAGCTTGCCCTTTCTCCTGGGAGATTCAGCAGCATGGCCAGGAGACAACTGTCGTCACTACTTGTGTTACTCTCTTCAACCTTTTTACCAAGAACGGTATCAACAGAGAGGGCTGTCACTGCTATGCTCTCCTAGCAATTTAGGGAGTGAGAGCAGCCTAGGGGACAGCTGACGCAGAGTCTTGTCTCCTGTAGCTGGTTTTGCAGCCATGGCATTAAGGCGGCTGCTAGATCCACGCTGTAGTGATGGATTTATGTTAAAGAATGATAATTTGTATTTAGGGTGTCATCTAAAAGGAGGTTCCAATCTGCCTCAAAATATGTCTAAGGAAAAGGCTATTCGTTGCTTAAATGTAGGAAAAAAATGTATTTAAACAGAAATCTAAGCAGCCTGGCCTTCGGTTAGTTTCATTATATGCAATAGTATACGATTATCTTAATATTATTTTCTTGTTCTCTCATGCAGGCTTTTTAATCAGTTGCAACAGTGAAGTAAGATAAAGCTTACAAATTAAATGGGGAGAAACTATAGGTTTTAGACAATACTATTAAAGAGATTGGGAGGGAGGGGAAGCAGTATTGCAGTTTCCTCAGCTTTTGTATGACTATTTCCTGTACTGTTTAAAATTAATATTACTTCTGCTATTTCTTCTGATTTAAGCTTGTACTGTGAATAAAATCCTCCTTGGCCAAATGAAGTTAGTTTTATTATTTCAGTGTGATTACCAAAAGGGAGATCTCTGATGGAAAACCTGAGCTGGAAACCTGACTTGCCCATAATGAAAAAGGTGTTGTGTCCTGCTCATCAGCTGCACTTGGGAAGATACTGCAGGTGAAAAATATTAATTATTTCTGCAGGTGGGAGATCTGATAGAGATTAAAAAGTACTTATGTGGCAGGCTGATATACTAATGTTACTAATTTCCTAAAATACAAGAAGGAATTGGTCTTCCTAAGCTAACATACAGTTTACTTGATCTCTTAAATTTTCACTGCAAAGTGAACTCCAAAGGATGGCAGATACAGTACTCTGCATAAAAATCCTGATACTGAGGTAAAGGCGATTCCTGAAAGTTAATTTTCAATATGTTCTTAGTATTTGCTATTCATTTCACTATTCCTTCAGAATTATAAAAACTCATGTTAAAGAAGTTAGGATATTTATCCACAGCAGGTAAGCACATACATTTTCAGTGCAGTGAATGCACAGAAAAAGCATTTATGCTGTTTACACACACTTCACCCCTATATTACATTTGACTGCATCAGTGCAGTGTGCATCCTGTAAAGTTTTGTTGGGCAGCACCCTGGGATCAGTAGCTGAGGTAGCTCATGGTAGCTGAGGGTGGAAAAATGGGTGGTGGTGGGTGGTTGTTGTTGTTGGTGGTTTGTGGTGGTGTTTTGTTTTTTTCTGGCCAACAGACAAATTGAGGAGGCACAGAGGAAACAGATGCCACTGTGCCAGTTACTCTACCACTTTGAAGGGAGAGCAGAAAAGGGGAGCACTGCTGGGAAAGTAGAGGACTGTGCACTCTTCATGAATATGGAAAGCAAAAGCTAAACAATGGTTAGAAGTGTACGTTGTTACACTGAACCTCATGTAGTTTATTGGTCAAAGAAGCACACATTATGTGTGAAGCCAAGAATTTGTTGTTAGTCTAACTGAAGTTGTAACAGTCTAATCAGGAAGTGTCATTTTAGTTGGACTAATAATACCAGGTTATCTTGGACTAAAAGAAAAACGTTATTATAAGCATACTGTTATAAGCATTAACCATATTGTTATTCATAAATGTCCTTGCATTGACCCCTTTTATGTCATGCTCAACCATGCAACATCGCCCTGGGTCCTGAAGGCAGAGGTGTTAGTCACCTTCAAGGACGGTGGGGCAGGGGAGTGTCGGCATCCTTGGCTCTTCTCTGGGGGTGGCGTGATACTGTCTGCACGAGGGGGAAGCTTCCCCCTCTTTCTTGGGTCTGTGTGGGGCTGGTTTTATGTATTTGCAGTCTGTTCAGCCACTCTCTCTTTTCTAAATGGCTCACAGGGTAATTGCACAAGAACTACTTATTTCACTTAGACCTTTATCACAATATGGTTAAAGCGCATCGTGGCAGAGTCAGCATTAAGCTGTAGCAAAGGAAGCTCCTGTTAAGCTGTAGAAAATAGGTCATTGCAGAGTCACTATTCAGCTATAGGAAATAACCCTCCTGACCCTTTCCTGACCCTTATCAATATTTGCAGTTACAGCTAAAGCAGACCCCTGACCATTTAAAGCATTCCCTGCTGAGGCTGCCGGTGGGCTGCTGATGCCCATTGCCGGGGTTGCAGCTGCAAAGAGGAAGGGCACGGCGCGAGCACCGTGCGAGCCGAGGAGAGGATGCTGAGAGTGGGTGCAAAGAAAATGGGACTTCACGTCAGCGATGGATGGTCTATTAGAAAACGTTACCTAGCATTCCACATGCAGGTTGGTGAAGACCATTTGTTAGCCTAGGGCTGGTAGTAGCAGTTCAGAAAGTCACTTTTTTTGCCTTAAGCTTATGAACCGACCAGGGCAATTTGGGCACACGAGAGAAAGTCAAAGTTTGAAGCACGCATTGCCATTTTTGGCATTTAAAATCTTTGATTGTGCTTTAAGCCTTTAACTTTAAAATGCCATTGATTTTCATTAGAAGGCTTTGTAATCTATTTCAGAACTGCTCTCTTAAAAAAATAAATAAATAAAATCTATGTTGTTAAGGAGTTACACCGATTTCCTATTTTGGCCTCTTTCCAGTCTTATAAATTGGGACTTAATCAGGGCTACTGAACTGAAATAGATCTTATAGAGAGTAACAACCCATTAATAAGATCTTTTGCTTAAATAAGTCTTTAATTGGAGCTCTGTACAAATGCGATAGAGGAAAAATCTTGCGAGTTTTTTAATGGTTTGACTTAATGTTGACTAATATTTCTTCTTTGAGAGAAATATATAAGAACCTTATTCTAAATTTTTTAAAGGAAGTAGAACCAAATCTGGATCTAGGCATTATTTCCCTGACCAAGTGTAGTCCAGACATTAACAGAATTTTTTTTCAAATGTCTATCAACTTAACCTTGTGTAGCAAACTTGATTCAGCAGTTTAGAGCTCTAAATTGTTAGAATAATCTCCTTTTAAGAAATTTTCAAGCCTTGTGAAAACCCTGTTAAAGCTTTCTGCCCCCACCCTCCCACCGCATCAGTTCCACTGCTGGGGGGAAAAAAGTCTGCCCAGCTGAAGTATGAAAATGAGACAGTGTCCTTAATCAAACATGTCTTAAATAAAGGCTCTCTAAGGAGACTGTATTGATTTCTGCCCCCCTCCCCCCAATACTATAGTCATCTTTCTTTCAGTCTCCATATCTCATTGAAATACCTGAAGCAGTTTTTGCCTGATAACTCTTACACAAGCTGTCTTTAAAAAGTCTGCCTAAGTCTCTGTATCAGCTGTACTCTCTTCATTTTCAGATTTTATTTGGAAAGGGCCCAGCTGAAAACATTTCCCCTCTCCCTTTCAACAAGCCTGTGGAAATGAGAGACTGAGAGGTGTCACGGTGTGTTGCCGCAGAGCTGCCTGGTAGAGTGATCTATCCCTCTCTGATTAACGTAAGCGCTACTCAGTGTCGTGTAATCGCCAGTCCTTGTATAATGAGGTGGCTGAGCTGCTATCGCTCCTATGCCTCTGTCCTCCCTGCACGACCATCTTGTCTCTCAATTTCAGAGTTTTCAAGGAAGGGACGATGTCATCTCTTTGGGACAAGGGTTATCTTTCTTTGCTGTAAGCCCTGGGTGCATTTTGGGGGCTCTTGAGTTTACAAACAGGGACCAGACTGGGCTACTGGTTCCAGGCTTGAGACCTGTAAAGTGGTGTTGCTGTTTTTAATCCATTTGAGCTGCCTTTACAAATCCTTTCGGAAGTATGCTCAATTCTGAACGTATAGTTGATATGAGATTTCTCAAGGAAATGCAGCATTTTATTGATAACGAGCCATTTCTTCTATTGACGTGTCACTTGGTGAGCACAGCAGTGACGCGGCTTTCAGTGGTCGTTTTTTGTCTGCGAGCTGGGATACATCTCAGGACACCCCAGTCAGTGTCTGTTGAACGCTTACAGTCAGAAAGTAGAGAAGTAGACCGCTTAAGCCGATGTCGATTATAGCTAGACTACCAGTTAACTGTGCCAGCCAACAGCAGGATCTCCTGAGGCTTGCGTCTCTGGCTGAGTGGTGCTCCGGGCACGTGTTGCAGCAGCTATGGAGCTGTGAGTCATGAGCGGCCGATGCAAGCTCGGGCCGTGTCTTGTACATGTTGGGAAGATGCACCTGCAGCCGAAGCTTAAATACGGAAATCCCTACAAGGAGTTTGGCTTGCTTCAGCTGCGTATTGGGACTAGGTAACAGGTTTGACAACTAATACCTGGGTATCTTTTGCCGTGCAACTTTACAGTTATTAACGTGTAGAAAGCTCTGATACGTTACAGCAGAAATTTAGTTCATATGGCCTATAGATCTCCGGCCTATTTTCTGACCAAGAAAATGGTTACTTTCCTTTGGAAGTAACTCAAGCGTTATTAAGATGCTGAGCCTAATTAGCTCCCATCCCAGTTTGCTTTATCATTCTGGCTTGGAAGTACTACTCTTTGAAAGGAGGATAGGATCTTTACTTAATTGGTTCACCATTTAACCACAAATTAGCCAGTAAATTTGTAAATTAATAACTTTCATGTTTATGTTCCAAATTAGACTTTCCTAAGGAGTATTTGCATTACTTTATGCAAGTGGAATAATTACCTTAGCTAACTAGCACTCAACAGATTTTCAGTTTAGATAATTTTCCGTTTAAACAAACAGAAAAGGCAGTGAGAAAATCTTAAATTTTCTTTAAATTTTAAAATTAAATGTCAATTGAAATCCTAAAAAAATTTTTATATCTACTCCCCACCCCCAAGGTATGTAAAAATGGACTTATGTAGCACACAGACAGAATCAAGTCTGTTTTCCTCCCCTTTGCCAAGAATCTTGAAAAATTGAGATTACCTTAACTCTTCCAAGGGGGGCTGTGTCCTCCCAGTCAGTTTGTTCTAATACCATACCTTTGTAAAGCTTGTAAATATCAAGTAAAAAAAAAAAAATCTTGCTCTATCTTAGGAGTTTTTTTGGCTGTGTATACAAGTGTAGCTCTTGAACATATATTTGCAACCAGTCACTTAGTCAAGAGAAGAAAAATTAAGGGTCAGTAACAGAAGGCTAGAAATGATTTATTTATTTTTCAGAGGTTAAAAGCCAGAACTAATTAAGGTAATAGATAGTATTGAGGGTGGACAGAGAGGTTGGGGCTTAAATGATTCAATTAAAAGAAGGGGGAAAAAAACCCCCAAAAAACCAAAACTTTTAAATGAAAAAATGCGTTAATTGTGAGAGTTAGTGAACATCTGTAAATGAGTTGGAAAATTCTTTCCCAGTCAGAACCTCACACTTGGTATCAGAATGACTCTTTTATATACCTTTAAAATACAGTATTTTAAGAAACTCTGAGTCTTTGCCTACTTTGCATATGCCTTTATTATGCATAAAACTTACACTTGATGGGTTAATCTTATGTGAATAATTTTTTTCAGCTTGTTTCCCTATGGTATCAGAAACTCCTCAGGATTCCAAAACCATAACTGAATGTAAACGTTGTTTTATCAAAACATGTGATAGTGCTTATTCATAAATTATTGGTGTTATTGGTACAGCCTACTTTTCAGCCTACTTTTCAATCTTCTTCCTTTCCTTTCTTCTTCCCCTGCACCTCCCCACCATGCCCCGAGCATGAGGCTGGAATAAGTTATCCACCATCAAGTAAAAGGTTTCTACTATGTGACAGTGGATTATCTCTGCTATTTGCAGAATTCATTTAAATGAGACACTATTTAAAAAACAAATCAAAACCAAAATGAAACAAACAAACAAACCCACACGAGTTTCAAAACTTAGTGCTGTGATGTTCGGAGGAAGAAAAGAGAGAGAAGAGAACGCAGGGAAAAATATATTCCTGGCACAAAAGATATTCTGTATGTAATTATTTATTAATTTATTTTTACATTGAGTAGAAACAGTGATTTATTTTTGGCATGAGAGAAACTCAAAATACTTCGATGTAGGCTTGCAGCACAAACATCTGTGAAAGAGACTGTTAAGTTTGAGTGGCCGTATCAGAAGATATCACTTAGCCTTAGGCATGACCTTCCTTTCTGTGGGAGCTCATTGAAATTAGTAGTTCTTATCAACCTTCCTTAAGACTTCTCAGCTAGTAGATGGATCGCTTTGCATATTTATATCACAAGGGTCAGCATGCTAGCTCTGCTGAAATGGCTTTTACAGAGAGACATTGGACAAGATGCGTGTGCTGCTACCTTTAGAAGATGGTTCTTCTTAGTATAGAGTTTCTAAGGGAGCTTGAATACAACTATCAACACCTATTTCTAAGGCCTACATTGTGACTTTTGAGCTAAAAAGGCTTTTAAGGATATGCCTAAACTGAAGAAGCTTTATGATGTGATTGTAGCAGGGGAACGTTGCTGGTGAGTCTACTGTATACTGGAATTTAATTTCGTATTCCTATGTGGAATGAATTATGCTGGCAAACGAGCAACTCTGCCTGCATGATTGCTGCTACGGCTGGGGGAGTTTGTTGTTTCAGTTCTGTCAGCCAATGGACATGACTGCGGTGACATTAGCATGAACATGCTCTGATTTGATTTGGGAACTGCCCACGTATATCATGGTAGTGAAATAAGATTTGGTTTGGGGTAAAGAATTTGATGCATGTGGTCTGCTACTATGATGTGTATCTAGCAAGATATTCAACTGAGGTTAGTGGGGAAGCTGATGGCAGAGCATTGACCTATTCATGCATGCTTTCACGGAGACCTCACTCAAGCAATTTGAGTTTTGTTTACCCGAGAAGAACAATAAATATGATTACATTTTCCCTGTTACAGTTTGGCCACTGGACTCTCTTCCATTAATAGCAGCAGTGATATCAGTCAAATTTCAAATATTTTGGTGCTATCAGTACTGACGTAGGGACCACCTCTAAAAAGTTACGTAAGACAGTGCATATAAGATGAGGAAAAGGGATTGTCTTCCACTACCACCCAGAGGAGAACTCCAAGTTATCTGTAGCAAGTTTGTTAAGGAGATCAAGAAAACTTATGAGTGTGGAATTTAATGAGGAAGACATTATTTTGAAGTGTTGATAATCTGAAATCATAAATTATTTTGCACTGATACTGCCTTTAAATAGGAAAAGTTATATAACATTTGACAGAAGGGGTGTTTAATCCTAAATTAGCTTTTTAAGGAGCTATTGAATTGCTGAATAACACTGACATGGAAAATTATAAATTCTTCTATAATGGGAAAAGATGCAAGAGGAATGGAGCTTGAAAGTGCAAGGCGAAGGTCAAGACTGACAGTTTGAACTAAGTAGCAAAATTAAGAAGGAATTGGCTGAGAAGCTGCCCATGCAAGGTGTTGAATCCCATTCCCTCAATATGTACCCCATGGTTACTTTTGCAGCCTGGCGGGGGGAGAGGAAGGCTGACTGTCACTTGCCCTGGACGCGAATGCCTCCAAGGTTGAGAACTCCTGGAGCGTGATGAGGAGCAATACAGAAACTACGGCGTTGTTTTGTTACTCATCTGTATCGCAGACCTCTTCAGTCCTTGGCTCAATTTAGAGCAGCCTTGCAGCTGCTGCCGCTTATGTGGCAGTGACAGTTCCTTGATAGCTGTGCAATTGCAGAGCTGCTCGAGTATGGCATCCTCATCTCTTCTGATGGCAGGAGCGGTTAGGATGGAGACCATTTGTTTTGGATCTCCGTCAGTATACTTTGTCCTTATATATGAAGAAATGAATATGGCTAAGTATGCAACTAGAAAGTAAATAAGCTTCCTGAAAGCTGTGTAGGAGTCTATATAATTTTAAATATGTAGTTCAGTAGAATGGGGAAAATAATTGCTATATAAAAGAGGTTTATCTTCTCATCTTCTTTTGTATAACTATGATCAGATTTTTGTCTTCAGGTTTGGTTAAGAAATGCAACGTGGGATTTTTGACTGGATTTTGTGTTTCTAAATTTTTCTTGGAATATGTCATGATGAATTACACTTTGCTGCAAAATGTAATGCTGTCTTATCTGTGCTACGGTCTTAATGTGTAAATAGCATAGTCCCACTGAAACTAGTACAGGTTTACTCTGTAAAAGAGGCATAAGTCTTGGATAGGTCACCTGGCTCCAAAAGCTTAATGAAACCCGGAGTCAAGCCTGTAAACAACACTGCTCTCTGTGTTTGATTCTCTCCACCACCCCCAGGTGTTAAAGAAATTAGCCTCAGGCCTCAAGTAACTTCTTAATCTGAAAAGTGAACATCTTTTCAAAAGTGCTGTGCTTCGGTGGCTTTCCATTGCAGAGGCAAGATAGCTATCACTTCCCATCTGGTTATCAGGGCTGATCCTACTTGGGATCAAGTGATGCCACACAAAATGTGATCCCCTTGCACTTCCAAAAAGGGGTTACTTGAGGTCTGAGTCACTACAGCTCCAGGGGCAATTTTTGAACCTTTACCCTCAGGATTCTGTTTCCTAGAAGCTAAGCATAATACGGTCCTTTCCTTTCAGTATCCCACCTTGTAATGCTATTTTTTTCATCCTTTTTGAATGCACCCATTTCTAGGGTATCTGACATGATCAGTGCTGACAGCCAAACTGGCAACAGGATTTTAAGGAGATGGCAGTGGCTGTAAGGGAAAAGGGGAAGCAGAACAATGATGGTGGGGACTGGAGTTTGCTGGAAATGTTGAAATGGGCTTGTCTTTTTCGGGAGGTCAGGGGGAATGGAGAAGGGCAAATTTCAGCAGTGTACAGCTGTGATTTTCGTGATCCTGTTCTGTTGAAGCCAGACTAAGCCGTGTTGAGCACAGTACTGAAACACAGTGTTTTGGAGTTTTTGGAGTAATAAATATGTTGTTTTATAGACTCTTGACAAACAAAGTCTGTACATTTCTACCTGATGACATAGTACTGTGTAAGACAGCCTTCGGACCGGGCTTGTGGATTTTATACAGGCATAAGAATTTGTCTATCCATATCAGCTTATAATATCTGAGATTTGAATCAGCCAAAAAAAGTATTGCAGACAAAGATGGACATTTAGACATTAGGCTATTCTACTGAGTTTCTAGTACTCTACACATAAACATACTCAAATTAAGTTGAGTGGACATGAACTTGGAAAGGCTAGTTAGTTATCTTTGCTTGTGTGCAATTGCAACTCACTAATTTATCAAGGAAGAATACAGAGCGTATTATTTCTGTGAAGAAATCTTCACTTCTGTGAAAATGGGAGGATTAGCTTTTACCAGTTGCATTGTAATTTCCAACTTAGTTTGGCTTAACTTTGGTGTGTAACTCATGTTTCACTAGACATACTGAATATGAAACTTTCCAACTTCTTCATTTAAAGGTTAAATACAGATCCATAATCATGGCCTAGCTAAAGATGCTCCAGATTATTGAAAATGTTCTGATTTGGCTAAGGAACATATCCTTTCAAATTCCTCATATCAGAGAGGATGAGTAAGAGGTTCCTGGCAAATTCTGTAATTTTTCTCTGTGCAGTCAAGTAGCTTGTTATCTCTTAGTGCAACATTTAGTAGATAAAATCATTTACAAATGAGAGCTTTTGTAAACAAAATAGGTAGCAGAGATGGGAAGGGAGAAGTGCTGAACTGGAAACAGCTCTTGTTTCTGTAATAGGCTGGATGTCAAGTTCTCTGTTGATTACAAACATCTGAAAGGGTTGGACAATGTGTGTTTACTACATGACTAACACACCAAACAATAAATGGCTTTTTCAGAAACATATGATGGAAAAAGTAGGCAGTAGTTTGACAACAAAAGTAGTTTGATAACAAAAACAATGTTAGCAGCAATAAGAATAAACCCACCAATGCTAAACAGTAATCCTACTTTATTTGGACACATACTATCTGTCACTGCCTTGCTGGGGAAAATCATAGTGAGATAACACTGCTTAGTAGGCATTCTCAAAGTCCTTTCCTTGCTAGTAGCCTCCTCTGATGCCAATTTCAGAAAACTAAAGTTAGTTATTAGGATTAGAAGACGTTTAAATATTGTTTTCCTGAGTCTGAGGATCTTAGTTGGCAAGCTGAAGTGGTCCACGATGGATTTGTTTATAGTGAAAGGTTAATTGTAACAAGAAATACTTAGTGGGAGTGTCCTGAAAATGTGTTAAATCTTAATTGTTTCCTTCTGGTTTCAAATTCAGTCTTTGGCCATTTAAAAATTACCAAAATTAGTCTTATTAAAAAAACCCAGCCTACCAAGACCATATCCAGTATCATATCTGTACAAAACTGCTTGAAATAATTGAGGAAGGAAGGATGAAGTCCATCTTGTTTATCTCAAATGGTGAGAAATTCAGTTGCACTGTATCCTGCTCTGCCAAACTACAAAAGTAGTTTGACTAAATTGAAGAGGGTCATAAAATGTGAGGAATGTGACAGATTGATGAGTAGGTTGAAAATGTTTATCCTGTGGAATATGGAGGCTTGGGCATGAAGACCATCATCAATCTGTAAAGCAAATGAGATAACTTGAGAAAAATGTGAGCTGAATGTGGCATAATTTAGTCATAAGAAGTAATTTATGAAGGGTTCTCATTTTTTTTCCGTGAAATCATTATGTTGGTATTGGGCTGAATAAATGACTTTCATATCGTGTTGTCAAAGATAGTTGTTGTAACCATTCACTCAAAAAATGTGGCTTCTCTGTCCTCATTGTTTCTTTTCACTGCCTGAGTATTATTTCAGGATACAACGAGTGATATTTTCTGTGGAAATTTACCTGTTGAGAGTTTTCTCTGGGAGAGCCAGAAACAGGAGATAAGAGGGGCTGGGGGCAAGGTGGGGGTGGGGGCGCAACAATAAACAGGTGAGAAAAATCCTGCAGAACCAGATGTGATAACCCTTAATGATTTGTTGTTGTTGTTTGCTGCACTCTGTTCCATGGGGATATTCCAGAGTTTCGGAGACGAACCTCCTTATTGTTAAGGACAGTAATTTCATAGAAGCCCAGATCAGAATGTTAGCAGTCCTGTGTGCCTGTGGAATGCGCCCTTCTTTCTGCCTAGGGAAAAAAAGTGAAACAAACCCCTTAGCATTACCTGTTCATGTAGTGACTAGGGATGCCACATCAATAACTGTTAGCTTTTACGGGAGACATGGCTGTAGTATTTCTAGCTACTCGAACATTTATCTAAATTGGCTCTATCAATTAAATTCAAGAAGCTAATTCTAATTGACTGCATTTAATGCACCTGAAGGTGTCTGTATTGCTAAATTTAAACATAAGCAAAATTACTTACATTGCCCAAAAGGAACTTCAGCTTTTTCTGCTCCGTTAGCAATTAAAGAGCAAATCTCTCAAGATTAGCCAGGTGCAATATGCTGCTACTCACTTTTCTGTGTAGCATCAGGTATTGGCCCGTGCTGGAGGCTGATGCCAGATTTCACAGAGCAGCAATGTGATCTGCTATGACAAATCCTGCGAGTTCTTTTGGGGGACTGGAAAGCTGCTGTGCTTTGAACACTGATGCATTCTCCACAGATTGTGTTTGTGGGTTTAGTGGCATGTCTATTTTTCTACATCCTGCTTCATAGTAGTAACATTTCCCTCTCCAACTGTTGATCTAGAAAATTTCTTCCAGTTTTATGTTACCTTACAGGTCAGCATGAATGCAGTTAGAAGGATGTAAGTATTTAGAAGGAAAGCAGCAACAGCAACGAGAAGCAGAGATGCAAACCAGTGAGGAATGCATATGCAAGGCTACCAGTAGGCAGCCTATTTATTAGGTGAAAATGAAGCAGGACTTGCTGGACTATAACAGAAGCTGAGAAGTTAAGCAAGCGCAATGAACTTCATCTCTGCTTCACCACTTGACAGTTATTGCCTGAAAACCACTCCAGTTAACTCGTGTCATGTTTTGAAAAGGCTGTTGTGTGACATTACAAATGTCTCCTGGCTACATAACCCCCAAGTGGGAAAGGCAACCACAGGCACCAGAACATGCTGGGGGCCGCCCAGCTGGAAAGCAGCTTTGCAGAAAAAGACCTGGGGTTCTGGTGGACACCAAGTTGAACATGAGCCAGCAACGTGCCTGTGCTGCAAAGGCAGCAAATGGTATCCTGGGCTGCATTAGGAGGAGTGTTGCCTGCTGGTCGAGGGAGGTGATCCTTTTCCTCTGCTCAGCACTGGTGAGGCCACACCTGGAGTGCTGTGTCTAGTTCTGGGCTCCCCAGTACAGGAGAGACGTGGACATACTGGAGAGAGTCCAATGAAGATGATGAAGGGACTGGAGCATCTCTCCTATGAGGAAAGGCCAAGAGTGCCGGGACTGGTTCAGGGGGGGGATCTCATCAATGTGTATGAATACCTGAAGGGAGGGTGCAAAGAAGATGGAGCCAGGCTCTGTTCAGTGGTGCCCAGTGACAGGACCAGAGGCAATGGGCACAAACAGAAACACAGGAGATTCCCTCTGAACATCAAGAAACACTTCTTACTGTGAGGGTGACCAAGCACTGGCACAGGTTGCCCAGAGAGGTTGCAGTTTCCCTCCTTGGAGATACTCAGAAGCTGTCTGGACATGGTCCTGGGCAGCCTGCTCTAGGTAGTCCTGCTTGAGCAGGGGCTTTTAACCAGGCGACCTCCAGAGGTCCCTTCCAACCTCAACCCTTCTGCAATTGTGTCCCTGCTGATCATACTTCTGAGTAGCTATAAGTTGGCCTGAACTGTATTTTTTTTTATTTATTTATTTTATTTTTCTTTTTTTGGGGGAAGCACTGTCTGAGTTGGTGGCACAGGTACTTCATTTCAGAACTTCACTATGGTAACAAAAATAATAAAATTATCACATCACAGTACCAGAAGAAAACTATGTTCTATTGCAGCATTGCCATCACGTAACAAAAATACAATTTCCCTTATGAAAGGGAGGGACCAGACCAAACAGATCAAGAGCAAAGGGGACAAGATGTTGCGATATCAGTCAAATCAGTAATGAATAACAAAAGGGAAAGAAGAGGGTGTTAGACAGTGCAGTGTTGAAGGCTTTCTGGCTCTGAAAAAAAGGAATAGGGACTCCATTTTTAGAAGGATGACTTTGCAAACCTTTCAGTATGAGTGTTTTCAGGACAGTGCTTCAATGTTTTCAGAACTCTCATTGAAAGAGGGAGTAAAGGGTGTTAAAAGGATTGGGGATGGGGATGATGGAGATAATTTCATTCTTTATTTCTATCTAATGTCAATTCAAGGAACTTGGAAGCATAAAGGCAGCTTGGAGGATAATTACAAGATGACAGAAATGAACCTGTATTAAAGATAAAACTTTTCAGACTTTGCTTTTATGTGAGGAAGATTCAAATTCCAAGTGTAGGTTGCTGATACAGCCAACACCATTTTCTTCCCTTCTTGTTTCCTTTCTTGTTACACTGTAGACTTCTTAGTTTCAAAATTTTACTCCCCACCCCATTGCTGACAAGTTCCAATAAAATGAATGCTAAATCAGACACCTGTTTATGAGGGCAGAATTTTGTATTCCGTATCTTGAATCAGTGCTTCCATCAGTTGTTTCCGATAGTGGGATGAATACTATTCAGACTTGCTCTGGTTTTAATTCCAGGATGACATTCTCAAACGCTAACAGGAAAATCTTCTCCCCTATTTTCCTCCCCTCCCAGCTGAAACCAATTGTGTATTTGGCTCTAAAAACACAGAAGAATTGTAAGTTAGAGAAATTATTCATTCTTAATCATTATGAGTAGGTACACACAGATGTTGGATATGTATTTTAGAGAGTATCTGTGTCAGCAGCATAATGATCTATAAAACAAGACAGCCTTTATTCCAAGTAGTGAGTGTGTGGGGTTTTTGTTTTCTTTTTTAAGACTAGATGCACTCATGTGAAAAACGAAAGTGTAGCATTAGCATGTCAGGATTCACCCAGCAGAGAGTCTGGTAAAGGGTGGGGGGAGGAGAGCAGGCAAAACTGATTTTTTGGATGGTGTCGCAGCCCTCCTAGAATGAGATCCTTGGAGAAGCGCGTGGGCTGTTGAGGATTCTTGTTCATCTTTTTGCATCTTGAACGGTTTACGAAAGATTCCAGTTGACTTGTGTGATAGTTTCAGCCATCTACCCATCCTCTGACAGAATCTCAGAAACCAAATGTTCCTGGGGATGATCTGGGACATTTCCACTTTTGGTTAAAATCAAGGAACAGACTAGCCCACAAGCACAAATACCTTGATCTGGATATGATCTGTTCTAAATGTTGAGAATTGTCTGTGACTCAACAGGTACAAGACAAGTACAATGACTTGTACTTTAGAGAATTTCTTGGCATGTTGCCTGGCACCTCGCAGGTGGTTTTGCTTAGAATTTATGGTTAAAAGAAACAAAAATGCTACTAGGTACCCCCTTTTTCCATAAAACAACCAACCAATCAAATTTTTTCCCCAGTCTGAGACAGACATTTCTTGTTGTTGCACTCGGTGAACTTGAATCCAGCTAAACAGAGTAGGTCACTGTAATGTCTCAGAAGAAATCAAATGTGAATTGCATTATTATTCAAAGAGTGCATTCTAAATCAGTAAATATCTGAAACGCCTGAATCAGGGGTCCCTGCTTAAAAAAGACCCAATACTGGTTGCACAAATTCCCTTCTGTTTGATGATAGAATATAATGCTTTTCTGTAATCTGCTTTCTCTGGTGCAGAAATTATTTTAATGTATGTTTGCATGGGTAAATAATCCCAAAATACTTGTTCTCAGGGTAATGGATTGTTCTGTTCATTCAAGTAGGTAGGGAAGGATGAAACCAGAATACATTTATTTACTCTTTCTATTGTCTAAGTGCAGATTTAGATATACGATATATGTTTGCTTTAAAAAACAATCGAGCTCAAAAGCAGCAACAAGAAAACCCTGAACCAAAAACCTCCAAAATGCCTACATGTTAGCCTCTCGTTTATCCTTAATCTCATCTAATCAGCAGTTCAGATCTCCTCCAAGACTGTGCCTTCATGGGATTGCACAGCATATTGCACATGTAGAGATAGAATAAAACAGACTTAAATGTAATCATTTAACTTTATTTTCTCTTGTTGATTTTTTTAAGGCTATGTGAAATGGTATTTTCAGTTTTATTGCTAAGCCATAACCAAAATAATCTGAAATATTGTAATTCTGATATTAATGCTCACTACAAAAGGAGGGAACTTTGTTTACTATGTTTTTTATTAAACCAAAAATTATTTGATATATCTTGGGGGAAAAATAACTTGAGTTTGAGTAATAGTGTCATCCTTTACTAAGATGCATTTGTTTTGCCCAAGAATTGAGAGTCCTGCTTGAGAAGAGTTGGATACTTACGTTCTAATTCCTCCAAAGGCACTGCAGACACAGAAATTCTTGTAGCGTTGGGCATAGCCTCACTTGGTCCTCATTTTGGGGGTTTTCCCAGAATGTAAATTATTCTAAAAGTTTGTAAATGAAGCAGAAAGTCTGGGACGTTCTGTAACCTAGATTTTTTTTTCCTTCTTTTTTCTTATTTTTTTTTTAACTCCCCTTCTTTTTTGAAGTGCAGCAATAGAGTAAGAAAACTGGAAAAATCTTTTGCAGGAGACAATTTCAGGAAACGGGGATCTCAACCCAGTTCATGGAGTTGTCTTTGCCTGAAACATACAGAAAAATTCTGATTAGACATTATTATATCTTTAAAGCAAGATGTCCACTGGTGAGTAAACATCCTTGTTAAACTGCTGCTGTGGATGATTAGCCCCTTTGTTAAAAGCTTGAAATGGATTCAGAATATCAATCTAGCTATTTGTCGTGGTTTAACCTGGCAGGCAGCTCTATCCCAGCCAAAGCCAGAACACTATTCTTGAGGTCCACCTCTTAATCTAGCAGATAAAGATAGAAATACTATCTTGTTTATCTGTTCCCATATATTTATGGAGATCAAGATTTTCTGTAATGTACTAGGTTATTGATAATTGATTTAAAAAGTAAGACTTTTTTTTCAGTCTGGAAGTGTTCCTCTGGCTCTCTTTCAGCGCACCTTCTTTGTACTGTGGATATCAGAACGTGACACATTCACCATGTGTTTGGCATTGGTTTTATTAACTGTTTTTTCACTGTCATTTCAGTTCATAGGTTATCTGTGTTCTTTCCCATTAAACAGAAAATTTCACATCTGTATATACCTGGCAGTTTATATCCATTTAGTGTGTACCATGATGACTTTTTAGATGCGTTTTTGTAACTTTTCAATGGATGTGAAGGCATGTGCCCTTAGGGAAGAACACCAACATTACTACTGCTTTCAGCCGAGGAAAATTGTCCTTCTGTATTCTGTTCCCTATTTAATATAAAATGTTATCTTGATAGACACATAATTACTCTAATTATTTTATCAATAAAGCATTTACAGGGGGTATTCTTTTTATTCAGCCTACTTAGTATTGTAAGAACAGTCCTCAGTAATTTCACTTGCACAGTAAAATTAAATCTGCTATTCAGGGAAAAATTCATAGTGGCATTTTAACTTGTGCATATCAACTTCTACAGCTATTTTTGTTTTTTATTGATTGATCTGTTATATAGAACAGGTGTGCTGCACTGAGATTGCTTTGCATTACAATTGCAGGTAGGGATTTAGATCTACATTTAGGATTACCTCAGGGTGAGAAGGCAGGCAGCCTTTACTATGAGAATATGTGAGACTATCTGTCCTTTCTTTGGGGAGATTGAAGTTATACATCATTCTTCCCATGCTAGTAATTTTAGGTATGTAAGTGCTTCTGAAATCTGGCACACTCCCCTCCCCTCCTTTAATGTAGCTTAGTCCTGCACATATTGAAGTTGACTGCTTAAATCTGTAAGGTTTAAATCAATACAATTTTTAGTAACAGTAATAACACCTGAGTTTTGTATCATGTTTCATTTGTAAACTGGGATTGCTACACAAATACAAGTTATCGCTATTCACATTTTATAAGTTTGAAAAGTAATCCCCTCTTTGTAAGGGGTTTAAGTCTAAGTATAATAAAATTGTTTTAAAAAGTCCATGTACTGGTACTCTGGAGGACATTCAAATACTAGACAACACTGAAATCAAGTTGTGGGTGTAAATATTAATCCAGTAATTTAAACAGATAAGAGTTCCAAACCCGAGTCCCAATCTATATCCTGAATTGCTGTGTAAAAAAAAAAAAAGCCCGTTAAGGCTGTATTTCCCATTTTATGTAGTTATAAATGAGACAGATAACATAGTCGTCATAATTCTGAAGGACAATTTATTTCCACAGATCAGGGCCTATACCTATTCATAACTGGATGCATAATGTAATTTCAAATAATGAAATTTCAAATATTTTTTTTTTCTTCAGAGCATTTGTAGACTGTTCAGTCATCAGTTTTGAATCATATTTCTGGATGTATCTTAGCTTTCCTGAACAACCTTTTTAGATGAAAGGAACCCTCATTTTGACAAATGTTCACAGCAGAAAGTGATGGTATTAAGGTCTCGGAGAATTCTACTGCGTATTCCATTTTAATGGCTAGCCAAAGCTATGGTTGAAGCATGTATTTTGAGCATATATTTTCCTATACACTTTATGGAGAAAATGGTGACAGTATGTATTCCCCTAACCTTAGTCCCTTAAATTTTGTGTTTGAAATCAGAGATGACTTTAATCATGTTGCTGCTAATTTGTAGTCTACACTGAAATCTCTGCTTCTTCTAAACAACCCAGGAGTGCCCTTTTTCCTTCACTTTTTTTTCCTAATGAATGTGTAAGTTTTTTCAGGCATTGATCGTTTACTGATGTTTTTTTCTTATGGCAGTAGAAACATTCTCAGCAATTAGTTAATGTGAGGAGATCATTAACACAGCCTAACTTTTGACCTTGCTAGACAGAAATGAGGGAAGAAAGTAATAAATACAGTAACAAATGTTTTCATGCTGATGGGATTTTTTTTTAATGTTTATTCTAGTCTTTTTGTAGGCAAGTGTTTTGTTTGTCCTTGTGAATAAATTGTTCCAAGTAAATGATCTAATACTTTCAGATTTTTATTTTTTACTAGTTGCAATAGATAACCTAATGAAAACCATAGAAAAACTAGTGAAAACCTTTTTTTTTAAAAAAAGGGGGAATGTAGCTCTTCAGGCATGTTCTCAATTTTTTGTTTGCTTCATTTTTCATCTAGGTGCACAATTTAGTAGATAGCTACTGGAGTAATGTATTTTTAGCAAAGTAGATAAGCCAGTGTATTTTGGATTATTCGGATCCTGTTTGAGACACGTGATTTTGTTCTTTTATATGACTGGCAGCAATGAAGCATTCAGATAACTCATGGAATAACAGGCCTGTGTTCGTTAAAGGGCTGTCCTCTTCTCAAACTGCATGCACAGTTACGCAGTATTTCCTTTCTCCCATAAGAGATTTTTGGTATCGGATATTATCAGTTCAGATGGTTCCAAGTCTGAGACACAACTTTTTAAACTGGTGTTTTCCAAGTTTCCCCCCTCTCTACCGTTGTAGCAATTTCAGCTTTGACTGGTTACTTTCCAGCCTTTGGTCTGTACAGGCTGCTGTTGGGGGTTCTTGGTGAGCTGAACATTAAACACTGTTTTTCAAGCTCGTTCGTATGGTGGTAGCTGGCACAGTGGAATCCATGTGGTAAAGCATTATTAAAATGTGTCACTATCTTCCAACTTCCCTTACATTTGGCATTTTTCAAACTTTCCATAAAACCATCCTGTGATAGTGACAGATCAGTTTTTTCAACAAGAGCTTCTAAACGTGGCATTATTTTTGGTCACCAAAAGATGAGTAGCTTAAATACCAAAGGTTAAAACACATACTGTTTGAAACCAACGAAAATAAATCATTCTCCAAAGAACTTTTATATAGAAAACTTACAGATTCATTTTCTTGTCTGAGAAAAATGACATCATGCAACTGTTACCACAGATAATGAATCCAGCACCATTTATACAGTTTAGGAAAATTTTGTTTCTGGTGAAAGAGAAATTTACTGTGAGAACAGCCAGACAGTGGATCGGGCTGCCCAGAGAGGTTGGGCAGCCTCCATCCCTGGGGGTTTTCAAGGCCCAGTTGGATAAAGCCCTGAGCAACCTGGTCTGATCTCATAGCTGACCCTGCTTTGAGCAGGAGGTTGGCTTGGATGACTTTCTGAGGCCCCTTCCAACCTCATTTAGCCTTTGATTCTATGAAATTCAGACGAGGACACCTGCTGCTACTGAAAATGAAGTAATTGTGTTGTAGCACACACAGCTCTGTTTTAATCAGTTGCACCTTCTACAAAGATAGCTGAAGCGGGAGTAGGACACAAGAAAGTGGAACCTGGAAAAGCGAAAGAAACAAGACCTTATGCTCAGCGCAGGAAACCTTTCATCCCTGAATGTTTAGATTTTTCCAGTAGTCTTTTGATGTCAGGAGAGTTTGGTGGCCCCGAAATGTTGCTGTTCATCATCATCAAGCAAATATGGGGAGTTTGTTGACCCGTTTGTGAAAGGATGGGTTAGCTGGTCAGAAGTCAAGGTGTGTCTTTGCAGTCCTCTGGTGAAAAAGTGTGTGCTGTACTTGAAACAAATAGGAATCGAGATATATCTGGAGGAAGGCAAAAGATTTCTAGATTCTAAGAAGAGATGTACTGAGCTCAAAGAGCTTGCTGCAAAATGCTGTCCAGAAAATCAAGAGAGGAGGAAAGGCCTGGAAAATCAATAAACTCACTCTTTACTTGATATGCATAGAGTTACTTTCCGAGATCTTTAAATACATTTTTTAGCAATTCCTGTTTAGTTTTGCTCATGTGCCATGTTCACAGTTTACTTTTATTAGCCGCCCAGTCTAATACTAAGCATTTCTCTTGTAAACGGGAGAGCAGTTGGAGCACAGCCTATAGAATATTTAGAATAATGTAAAACTCTACTTAATTTCCCTTGGCAAGAATGGCAATATGCATTAGAGTTCTTTAAAACAAATTGTTTTCACATCCTTGTATTTAAATGTCTAAGGCAATCTGCATACTCAATGAAGAGTTCCCAGGGGTGTGGTTGTGGGTTTTTGCTTTTTGTTTTTGTTGATCACTGTTGCCTTATTCTTAGTGCAGTTGTTACTAATCTTAGTATAGTGTCTGTGGTAGCTTTGGTCTAGTAGGATATAGAATCATAGAATCGTTTAGGTTGGAAAAGACCTTTAAGATCATCAAGTCCAACCCTTAACCTAGCACTGCCAAGTCCACCACTAAACCATGTCCGTAAGCGCCACATCTACACGTCTTTTAAATGCCTCCAGGGATAGTGACTCAATGACTTCCCTGGGCAGCCTGTTCCAATGCTTGACAACCCTTTCGGTGAAGAAATTTTTCCTAATATCTAATCTAAACCTCCCTTGGCGCAACTTGAGGCCATTTCCTCTCGTCCTATTGCTTGTTACTTGGGAGAAGAGACCGTCACCCACCTCGCTACAACCTCCTTTCAGGTAGTTGTAGAGAGTGATAAGGTCTCCCCTCAGCCTCCTTTTCTCCAGGCTACACAAACCCCCCCTCAGCTGCTCCTCATAAGACTTGTAAATAGTGACAGGAGGGACAACGGACACCTTGTTTTCCCGCCCCCCGACAGCTGTTGGGGGCACAGGGAGAATTTTGTGAATAGGAGGGATGGCCTCGGAAGGAATCCCCATGACCCGAACGAGCTGTCCTGTTTTCTTGTCCCCTGATGATGTGGGAGATGCCAGCTGGTACTGTGCGTGGGGTGGTACCTAGCCCCTTGACTTGCTACATCCTGTAACTCTGGTGCTTGTATGCTTTGTGAATTTAAAGGTACTTCTGTGTTTGCCAACAGGCTGCTTTGTATTTTTGGATAGGTGAAACTACCACAGAAGTTCTTAGTTATTAGACGATAAATAAAATGTGCTGTAGACATCTTGACATCTAGTCTGAGTCTTTGCTCCGGCTTCACTTTTGCCACTCGGTATTAGTCAGTATCTGTACTTCTTAAGGACCTTCATATTTCTAGCAGAGTATAAACCTGCCAGAGGCTTTGCAGAATATTTTGCTACCTGCAATGGTGAGATCAATCAAGTAGGCTAAGATACTTCTGCAACTGTGTGTTACCCTTAGCTTCTCAAGGTAATGAGCTGTCTTGTCTATTTGTTAGAAATGTCTGGTATGATCTCTAACATGCTGTCCTTTACAAGAGAAGAGAAAATAACGTCTTAAAATTTGTAATTTGAATAAAGTCTTTGATTAGAAGAGAAAATATTTGATGTTTGAGTGTTTTCTATTACATATTAAAAAGAGTTAAAATGTCCCTGGTTTGAGAAAAAAAAAATAGGTGCTTACATGTGTTCTAAAAGCTGAATCTTTCCAGCCTTGGCTGGACTTCCCTAGCAGTTGTGGGAAAAGACTTTCCATCTTGCAAAACAAGAGAATGATTTTTTTTAAATTGTTTTTTTAAAGCACATTAATGAGAGAGATTGACTTTCACTTGGTGGAGTTCCAAGTCACGTAATGAGCATTATCTTTGGTGAGTTGAGAAGTATTTTAACTTTTTAAACACTTCAGGTGAATGCGTAAAGTCTGCGTTTGGAAATTAATTGGCTGCTTCTGTGGGTAAGTGTTGGATAATGGCGTAAAAATACTTGCACTTTCTTCATTCCATTACAACAATTCCTTGTGAGTAGTGAATGCGGCCCTGGCATGCAAAGGTGGGAAGCTGCAGCTTAGCAGCCATCTCGTCCTCTTCTTCTCCCTTCTTATTTGTCTCTGAAAATATTATGGACCCATGCCTTAAATCCCCTGAAAAAGTGAGCAAGTGAAGATGCTGTTGGAGTAACACACATGCCTCTGGGCAACGTGCTCTCTCTCTCTTTTCTTTTTTTTTTTTCCTTTAAAAAACAAAAACAACAACCAAAAAGCCTAGACAGAAACCAAGTACATGGGAGCAACCAATACCTTGGTCTGGAATGGGGTGGGCTGGGAACTGAGTGGGGGATGAAGTACTTTTGGTACCTGGCAAATCTGAACTCGGAAACGTTGAAAACAACATTTTGATCCTGACTGACTTGCTGAAAGAAACAATAGAGTAGATATTTATAAACTGTTAAGTACAGATAAAGTGCAACTGCTTTTTTTTTTACCACCTACTTTGTTCTAAATATTGAATACTTCATACTAGTGAATTACATGACTTTAAAATATCTTCCAATGTATGAGTTAGTGGGTTTTGTCACTAAATTCTCTGCTCTCTATACTCTTGTGTTTCTAACTGAATTGTTTACATGTTA
The DNA here is from genome assembly GCF_964195595.1 of Calonectris borealis. Lineage (NCBI taxonomy): Eukaryota > Metazoa > Chordata > Aves > Procellariiformes > Procellariidae > Calonectris > Calonectris borealis. The sequence continues at coordinate 81,933,125 of NC_134313.1, read as the reverse complement.
CTTATTTCAGTGTTTTTAGGTTATTTCCTCGTTATTCCGTGTTTCACTTTTTCATATGCATTGCTTACGTTCTTTTATCTGATGACTCTGCCTTTCAAAATATGAAGTTGCATGATAAGAGACGCATCTCCACATGCACGCAGGAACAGAGAGGCGTGACGGCAGGCAGGGGAACCCCAGGATCTCATTCAGAGGAAGGATCCCCTGCCCTACCCCTCCCAGCGCTGTCCCAGGAGGGACATCAGCCCCATGGCCTAGGGTTGACTCCCATCGCCGTGAGTCAATGGGAGCGGCTCTGTGGAGCACCCATCGGAGCGCCTGTGTGAGGAGTCATTGCCCAGGGGTATGGGGCACATTATGGGTTGCATTTCGAGATTCTCTAGCCAGCAAGTAGGTTAAGTGCCTTGGGAGCCAGGTGTATGCGTGCTGAGCACCTGAAGGAGTTGCCTGCTGGAGTGACCAGGTCCAGGACAACTGCCAGAGAGATAGTAGGGTTGTGGAGCAGGGGAAGGTTGGGAATGTCTGTGCGTGAGGCCACTGGAAATGAGAGGATTCAGAGGCGAGTTACTGGGGAGACTAAGTATCTCAGGCCAGTTACTGGAGGGATGCACAGCGTGTGTTTCCCGCTACTGGACCTTCATCCTGATCTGCTAGAGAGGGAAACAGGGTGAGGCTGTGGGCGATGTTCGTGTTTCCAGTCGACAGTTTACAATGCTGAGCAATAAGTGAGGTAGCCCTGCTGCTGTCTGCACGTCAGCGTGGTGTCTTCACAACCATATGAATTTGATGCAGGTTCATCTGATAGCTACTTGACCTTTCTCTACAGGGCTCCTTTCTCTTCTGCTGTTGATTGTTCATTATTGTGTAATTAGTTCTCTCTCAATCTGGAATCCAGCAGTTGTCTGTGTGGGATCTGGTCCGTCCCTTTTTTTCTCCCCACACCATGTTGGATTCTAACTCCGTTTTCATTGTGCTTGCACTCCATCACACAAGCTGCAAGTTTAATAACCGCAGAAGATCACTTAGGTGTTGGGAATAACAGCAGACCAGATCGATGGGAATTGCACTCAAAATATCCTTCTCTTATGATAGTTACCGTAGACAACTCTTCTCGCTATTGTTTTCTGAACAGTTCTATATTTGCTTTTTAAAATTTGTCTAGACCATGTTTCTCTACCATATTTTATGGTGATGTGAGATGGTAGAGGGATCATTTTGATTCTGTTCTGATAACACAGGAGCCTCTTTCACTGCAGTTATAACCATGTTTATTTCTAAGTGGGAAGTCAAAAATATTTTTGGGTTGCTGTACTCTTCTCTGCTCCAAAATACTGCAGCTTGAGGTCTTTAGCTCATTTAGTGAGCTCGAAATACATGTTTTTGTCCCTAGTCCTGTGCTTCAGAAGGGCAGTGCAGAATTTGCAGAAAAGATATACATTCATATGAAAATTAGTTCAGGCAAACTGTCTTATCAAGCAAAAGACCAGTTTCTTAAAATGCAACAATATCAGAAATATGTTTATTGCTTGCCTGTTATGTGGAACATTAGAATCAAAGTTACTGGTTATCACATTGAAGATATTCCAGACAGTAAAGCTGATTGTAATTGAAAGCATATTTATATTAAATGGCAAATGTGCTCATTTTTAATATTAAAAAAAGCATCCATTAGAAAAAAGTAATTAATTTCTTTTGAATTGAATGCAATGTTAGTTTAATTTTCAGAACATTGCCTGGGGCAATGGTTTGACATTTTCTTGAAACCGATCTGATTAGTTTTCAGAATTATGCTGAGAAATGTCACTTACTATGGAAAATACCTTTTTAAGCACTGAACCTCAGAAAAGAAAAATTATTTTTTCTTTTTCTTCACAAATTGCTTTGTGCATTTCAGTGGCAAGGGCAACAGTTAGCTCTAATTGTGTATTGAGCTTGTTTTTATATGATTATGGAATCAATTCAGAATCTTAACAGAAAAATGATATGGATTGAACCAAGTCCAGTGTGCTATTTTTCTGAAGGTGACCTTAAAGAGTAAGTGTAAAGGCTTTTAAGTTTAAAATTTCAATACTCTTCTGCTGTAATTCTTACTACATGAAGCTCAGAGTTGCCAGTGTAATGTCTCCCTTAAATGAAAAAGGGTTTTTCATCTGAATTAGTGGCAAAGATGAATTGTATACTCAGATATGGGTTTTGAATGAGTGATTAATAATAAATTTACATAGTATCATTTACAGGACTTGCTAATATAAGTATTTTGCCTACAGCATCATTCAGTACTACGAAGATTTCAGTGGTCTTACTGGATCTTACTGGACAGTGAAACACTATTTTAAATCATGATATTCAAATTAGTATGGTTAAACAGCTGGTAAGATTCCCAGAGCTTAAAAACAAAGTTTGATTGTCATATTTTGTATGGTGCAAAACTTAAAAGTTTCTGCCAAAAGCAACGTTTTCACATCTGAATGAAGATTTGTGGTTGTTGTATGCAGCAAGGACAGCAGAATGCATTGTCTGGAAGATGATAGTTTTCAGCACTGTAGTGGTCTTAATGATTAGGTTTAACAGACTCCAGACTATTTTGCCTTCTTCATTAAGAATATACATATAAAAAATAAAGAATGCACATATTTAAAAAACTTAAGATTGTTTATGGTATTTATTATTTAAATTCTCCCCTGTATCTTCATTTTTTAATTAAAAAAAGGCCCAGGGATTTGGACGTCCTCGCTAGATGACTTCAGTAGTACTGTCTATTTTAATGCAGCTTGCTTCCTAATTAGAGGATTTTCTCCATGACAATAAAGTTGATCTATCTTGTCGCATTCATCTATCTGTATTTGCTTGCAATGTTTAATGTTGTCATTGTAAAAAAGCACTATTTTCAGGGGACTTCAGTCTGTGCACTAAAAAGAGAATAGAAAGCCAGCTGTTTTCATTCCCCCAGGTTCTGGAAAATGTCACGTGCACTTCCAATTAAAAAAAAGTATTCATATTGAAGAAAAATTCTTTGCAGAGGAAAGAAGTTGCATTTAACTGGTAGCATAGTGCAGGTTGCAGCACAGAGCATGGTCTCTGCTAGAAATGAGGGGGCCTCCTTTAAAATTGTTAGGACAACTTTGGACTTACTCTGAAGTGAACTCAACCTTGCACTATGCTTGTTGCTAACATTGATTTAAATGTTCATATGTTAATGCATATGTAAGTAGTTGGATGTGCAAATTGAGGTATTTGAAATCCATTCTGACCCCTGTTATCTGAAATGTCTGTGGATTTATTATTTTTAAAAAAAAGTCTTTTTAGCATTCAGACACTTTGTGACAGAGGTCAGTATGTTTTTTTCTTCCTTCTCTTTAATTCCCAGGTTTACAGATAGGGAAATGGAGAGGAGAAGAGAAAAAATGATTCACCCAAGGTGAATTAAGAAGGGCAGTGATAGGGCCCAGGCCTCTGTAATCCCAGTCATACGACCTTCCTTATTGCTAATCAAATTCTCTTTCAAGCAATGTTAGTTTTAATTAAATAGAACTATTCCTATCTCTAAGCTTCATTACGGTGTCATTAAGAAACTAGGGAGATGAGAAAAGGATGTCAGAGTTCCTTCAGCAGGACCTTAAATTCTGTTTATAAACCATAATGTAATTTCATATTCCAGTTTATTTAATTGTTAAGGACACTGGTTTCTATTGAACCCTTCTGAAACATAAAAATTCTGGTTGTGTTCTAAAGGAGCTTTCCATATTAAAAAAAAAACAACCAACCAGTCGAATGACTCATCTCCCTTGAAATGAAAACTACAGAACGGTTTTAATTGTGAGGAAAAAAATTGCTTAAATACAGTACTTGATAGCTTAGGAAAAACATACATGACTGAAGTGTAGCTAGATGGAAACTAGCATTTGGGACAATTTAATACATTTTCAGATGCTTTCTTTTGATGCTAAGATATCATTATCATCCTGAAATACTCAAGGAACAGATTTGGCTTTATGTGTGATATTGTGCTTTTGTTTGGGTTCTTTTTTTAATTTGTTTTTTTGTTTAAACATAATAAACTTTGTAGTTTCAGGCTTTTCATCCACCTCCAGCAGAGGTCTAAAGACAGTTCAGAGAATTGTCCGACTCTGGGGGGGTGCATCTTTTAAAGCAAGAAGAGGAGAAAATGTAATGTTGTGAAGCTCTTTAAAAGCAAGCAGTTGGACTGTTGACTTCTTCTTAGAAGTGAATCTGCAGCACCATATGTGAGCATTTTAAAGTAGCTTTTTAATTACACAGTGTTTTAAAATTTGCAACGTATGCTTGTGTGTTGGGATGACTAATTGCTGTCTACGAGGTTTTCACAACGCTCACAGGATCAGGAGCTGTGCTCCAACATTGTGACTTTTTTTTTTTTAAGTCATGGTAGTGGAAAACTACAAGCGCTAGGATGTAATGGCAAGGTGGGCACTAAGCAGACATTTTGCCCTGAAGTTCGTGTATTTCAAATTGTCTGCAGTCCCTGTGAAATTTATGAAGGAGCTGAAGTTAAAGCTGTCTCCTTAATTTCTTTTGAAATTTTCCAGCTGACTTTAATCATCTGAGAGGTAGAGGTCAGAGGATGTGTCCTGGAAGTGCATTGGTTTGTTTCCTTAGCTTGGTTTGTTTTTCTCCGGAGACCTAGCACAGCGAGGGTTAGCTTTGTTAGGCAGTCTCACCAATATGCCTTATCCCTGGCCAGGTCCTTCCCTGTTCCTAGGGGGGATAAAACAGCTTTCATCTGCTTCAGCTCACCGCTTGCGCTGTCTGCAGAGCCTCTTGTTTTGAGGCATTTCTTTTATGTCTTTGGTAATCTGGGGTCTAAGCAATTGGCCTTGTTAGTTTCCAGCACCATTAAATTGAGCCAGGGACTAAGGAAGGGCTAGCAGGTCGAATCCAAGCATGGCTGCGATAAACCATACATGTTTCCATTTACTGTTGGCACATGATTTAAAAAAAAAACAACACAAACCAAAACACTTTTTCTAACCTTAGCTTCAGCACTGTGCTTTAGGAAGAGATGACTCAAGGAACTGCATCTTCTTTTCTTCCCCTTCATTTTTCTTTGTTGTGTTGGCATTTTCCCTCTCTGCTTGCTGGATTTGCAAGCTGGCTTTATTTAAGCAGCATCTTACTCCTCTTTATTTTATTACTTATTCTAAAGAGAGGATATGCATTTGTTACACACACGGTAAAACCTAATGAAGTGATATGAAACACTGGATGCAACAATTTAACCCCCCCAGCAATGACACTTGCACACAAAATGTGCTGTGTTCGCCTTGCAAGCATCAGCCATGTTTTGAGCGGACTTCAGCTGTGTTTGAGATACAAGCTGGTCCTGGATGGAGCCACAGGACTCTCTTGTTCTGGTCAGAAACTGTGCAAAAATTAGAAATCTGTGTTGTTTAAAAAGTGCAAAAATGATTTCAGACTCCCTTCATGTTTTTCAGAATTTAGGCTCATTTGGATTCAGTATTCTGCATGAAGCAGATTCACATTAAGGTTCACGCAAACTGACCATAGGGAGGTATTACTGCAGGTAAAGGGCGAGCTCTTATTTAGGCTTCCATTTAGTTTCATTTGAGCTGATCCCTTTAGGAAGCAATTTCATCAGCTTCACTGCTCTCTAGGAAGAAAATGAAGTCCTAGTCATAGGCTGAAAACTGGGCTACGGAATGATTAAAGAATGAGTTGGAAACTTCTAGTGACCCAGTCTGCCATAGGATATTCATGGTATGAAAGCCTGGGATGCTAGCTCTCTTTTGTCCAGAACCAGTTTCTTCCAAACAACGTGCAACTTATTCATCCACATGGGTTTAGCATCCAGAGCAAAAGGCATGCCGCAGGAGAAAGACTTAAGAGGTATGGGTCTTAACTCTCTAATTCAATGATATTTTTGCTACTGAAAGCCATTTATTTTCCATTATTGGATGCATAAGTATATGTAAGAGTTATGAAAATTTATTCTTCATTTATGGTTAAGGTTTTGCTCTCTGTCTTAAAGTATTTCCATTTCTGATGGGAAACTTTGTCAAAGATAAGCAACTTTGGAGAAGTTTAAGATTTCTTAATGCTTCAGCAGTGAACAAAGACTTGTTATCGAATGTCTTCCACTGATACAATAACTTTGAAAATAAATTTAGTATTTAATGTGAGTATTTCTTCAAATGTTAAATATTCTAATTTAGTATTTGGCCTTATGCAAAAGTATAAAAAATATAATAAAGGATCTACTTTAGCTGACTGATTATATTGCCCTCATTGGTGCATGTAGTTTGGATAGACTTCGTTAGTGCTTCCCATCTAAGTCCTCTGCAATTTTAGCTGAATAGCACCAAACTGTTGGTATGATTTATTTCACATCTTTTGCCTACATGTATTATTAAAAAAAGAAACCAACAAACCCCACTTTTTTCCCGCCTTTACCTGTATTTAAAACTTCCATATGTTTGCTGAAGTAATCACACTTCCTGTTTCTGAAAAACAAACGGATAAAGAAACTAATACAGAAGCATTTCATTAATATGGTGTTAGCTGTTCAAGTTGGATTTGAAAGCTGCTCTCTTGGGATCTATACAAGAAACAACCGCTATACTGCAAGTACACAACCGTATACTTTATTTTTATGTTATATTCCTATATAATTAAATATAAAAGGGGATGCTAATTTTGTTGGAGGTCTAATATTATGTAATAAATTGAGCAAACTAATTGGCTAGTGAATGGAAGTATCCCATCTTATTTAATCATCTAAATGGGTGAATTTTATTGTAGTTCAAGTACAGTTGCTGTAATTCTTTATATGCATGTACTTAAATTAAAATGCCATGTGTTACAATTTGCTGGTGGTATGAACTGGAAAAAAAGATGCCTTAAGGTTTCCAAAACCTGGCTATGAGTGTAGCGATCATTTCAAGAAGTTCTATATAAAATTGCTTGGTCTTTTTGTCATGCGTTTTCCATTTAAGTCAGTGGAAGTTGTATAGCTAAAATCACACTGAATTCATTGCAAATCTAGGGCATGCTTAAGAGGCACTTCATCTGAGCAAAGAAATCATTGCTTTGACTGTGGCTATGTTAAGTGAGAGATGGGAGTGAATAGCTTTTAGTTTATTGCTCATTTGAAAGCTGGAGGGGAAAATGGCCTTTGTCTGCCTGCCAAGCTCTTCCCCTCCCCTGCCCAGACTTCCTAAAAATGCTCGTTTGAAATCTGGCAGCAGTTACCTTTGATTTCTTTCAGTAGCTTTTCCAATGTTTTTTTTTACAGTACTTCATTTTTATCTTTTGTTCCTGTAATAAATTTGATCTATTTTTAAAATGTAATAAGTAAAAACTAATGTGGTTTGAAACAGGCCCCAAAGAAAAAGTCACTTAATGATAATTTGATACTTAATTCAAAGTCTGATCACTATTGAGTTGCTGAGTCTTTCTCTGTTTGTTAATATATGAACCTGTTAGGTTTCTTTAGGTAAATCTTAAAAGTTCTACCTTTTCATATGTACTATAATGACATCTTATTGCAGATGCAGTCTAATAATGTTGAAATACAGTGTAATAATGTTGAAAAACAGTAATTGCAGCTTGTAGCAAATTTGTGATCTGTAAATCTGTGGATATGACACCTTATTGTTACGTAATTAAATGAGGAAAATGAAATTATGAAGTCTGTTAGTACCTTCAACAATAGTGCTTTTAATGCATTAATTAGCTGCGTTTGCTTTGAGACCAGTATAGAGAACAGAAAATATTTGTTGTTTTCATGGCAGAGCATAAAGTAACACAAGCGTTTCTTAATAGAAGTAATCATGGGTTTACTATGGGTTTGCATTTATTCTACTTTTTATCTTCTTATTTAATTGGGAATTTTTTGAGCTCCTGACATCACCACGGATGTCAAGTAGGCAATTCTTGGAGACCTTGAGAGATTTGTTTTTATGGCGGGGGTGTGTGTGTGTCAGTCTTCTATTTTTTTTCTTCAAAGCTGTGTTATGATAAAGCACTTTCCGTACTCAGGAGTTCCAATTAAGTGTGTAGCTAACTAAACGTGAAATCTTGCAAAGTTCTGCAACTCATTGCAAGAACAAATGAAAATGCTTTCTGAACAGTGTGTCTTGCTAGATGATGTGGTGAACATGCCCATTTATAGTTTGCCCAGGTAAGACCAGTGTTACTCTCCCATAGAGTTTCTAATAGCTTTTATGTTTGAGATTGAGAGACTACTGATACCGGGAATAGAGGGAAGAAACAGTTTTCCAAGAACAGAAAAAGAAGCCGACGTAGATGAATTCAATGTCTGTTACTGTTCAAACTGGATTCAGATTTTATTAGTGGATGTGAAACTGAGAAGGAGGCATTGATGATAATAATAAACACATGTGAAGGGAATAGACTCTGCAAAAGTTAAACTTTGGGGTGGGTTTAGTAATGAGTTCCCAAGTGGTGCTTACTGTTTGCTGCACTGCTCTTACTTGCTGGATTCTGAGAAAATCAGGTAAAGCATTCCTGATACTTAAAGCCCTTTGCTAAATTAAAAATATTCTGATTATTGGAGTAGTTAGATGTTCTAAGCTGGTTATCTTGAAGCACTCTGCTTAATTTGCTTTCGTTTTTTTTTCTGCAAAGCATAAAAGTAGACAATTATTGGCATCTCATGGATATCTTCTTCTTATCCTTTTCCTGTTCTCCTTTCTCTATGAGTAGTAAAGAAATGCATACTTTGGTTTTGTGAAGTAGAATTGGTATAATCCACACGGTAGTCTCTGGTTAAAAATAAACAAATAAAATTGATACCAATTTGGAGATTGGTGTAACATTCTTTACCTTACGGGTTATGTCTCTGTCGTCTTCGGGCAGAATTCTCCTTCTAATGACATTGCAGAGAGTCCTGTAAAAACAGACATAACATCTCTTCTCCCATTCTTTTTCCTTTGAGGGTTCTCTCAGCTGAGTTCTGATGTCTTTTTAGCTACTGCAGTCTTACCTCCATCTCCATCTAAATTAAAACAACCCCTTAATAAACACTTAAATTCCAAGGATATAAAATAAATAAGAGGTACTCTTTGTGACTGCTAATTTTCTTTCATTAAAATGCTGACCAGTGAAGTAGAAAGTTGTAGCAACATAATGATTTCTGCTTGATAAAGATGCTACTATAGATAATGATGCTGCCAGATAAATGTCATTTTTCAAAAACAAAAGTCAGGCCTCAGCTGACATGCATATTGATCCAATAAATTCGTTCTTCATGAGTGTGGAAGGTGCTTATTTTTGCAGTGAGGGTAAGCACGTTAAGGTTAGGAGAGTTAATTTCCCTTTTTGCCTTCATGATTAAAGAGCATGGACTAAAGTTGTGTGCTTGCCAGACCCAGGAGTGCCCATTCATATCTCTGTGTATTGGATATGTTTAGAAAATGACAATCACCACGCTATTTGTGAATACCTCTCAGTAGTATAAATTCGAAGTGTTAATGCTTCCTGTTAGAAGAGAAAATCAACATACTGGCCACACTGCCTACATCTTGAAAGATCAGGACATGAACAGCATCTGGCCAGTGAACGTAGCCTGTAGTCAGAAGGCAATCCGGTGAAGACAAGTCTTGCAATTTGTTCCGATTATAGCCGAGTTTTCTCTTGAATCCATTTCTGCCGGTAGCAAAGCCCAGAGATGTGTATCATCTGCCAAGAATTCCCCCCTCCTGGCTGCAGAAGATACAATGCTTGGAACCCATCAAACGCTTTGTGTGGTTGGGTTAGAGAAGGGTAGACAGTCAGTCTTCGAAAAGACATTGCATCCAGGCGATTTGCAATTGTATTGACTGCCCAGCACTGGGTATTTCACATAGAACATGTACTGCCAGCTGTCACAGAGCAGAGCACAGCATAAAACAAGTGTGGTGGTTTTACCTCCCACGCATACCTTGTTACAGATAGCATGGTACAGTTTTTATAGCAAAGTCCTAGGCTAGAACATCAGAAGTCACATTGCACTGACTTTTGTGTATTAAAAAAACAAAAAAAACCATCCCGGACTTAGAGATATCATGCAGTCTTTTCACATTTTGTCATTTTTTAAAAATATGTATAGATCTAGGCTGAACAAATTCATTTTCCTGTCAACATTTTATCACCCCAAACAACAAAGCTCTGTCAGATGTTCTTATCAATTATTAATGCTGTGAAGTTCAGGACCCTCAAAGAGTACTCACCAAGGATGGTGCTTGATTTTTCATCTATGGCCTTCCTTCCCAAAGTAGAGGAGATGGATTTGGCTCTAGCGAGCAGAACAAAAAGTGTCAGGTGTAAAAGCAGCCCATGGAAGCTTTCAAAATCAGTAAATCAATATCTTGATATTTCTTAAGCTTTTGTTATGTTTGGGCAATGCTTTGTATTGTAAATTTGGCTATCAATATTCAAAATGCTTTATAAAACATTTCTAAATGTAAAATTTTAGACATTAATATAATATGTGGATATGAGTTTGGACTACTTTTCCTTAAATACCATCTGTAGTAACAGAACTGGTAGTATATTTGGAAGTGGTAACTGCTTTGCTAATTTGACTTTAAATAGTATTGCTATTTCTTCATTTGTCATAGAAATGTTACCTTCCTGAATAGCACCCAAGTTATTTATTAAGCGGCAGATATAATTTAGATTAAAACCCAACATATCTGGTGCTCCTGTAGTTAAGGAGGCTCTGAATAATGCATGACAAGCAAAACTTAAATTCCTTGACATTATGATAAAAAATTCAAAGATCATTATCAGTGTTGTGCTCTTTCAGTAAACAGGACACGTTTGAATTACGTATCTGAACTTTATCCTCTGTTCAGCTTAGAGTGGCCTCTGAATTTTTTTGGTTGTTACACAGTGCCCTACCCTTCCTTTGGGAAAATTTGCAAACTTCCCTCTGTTGATGATTAGTGCTTTTGTGTGGAGCTGGGTAGGTCTTCTCTAGGTAAAAGCGTTACATCCTCAACAGAAGATACTAGTGCTGTTGAGAGAGAAAAAGTTTTCCTTCTGCAGAGCCTGCAAGATTTGGTCCCACAGAAACTGGGAAGCCGCCTTGCAGCGTGTTGCCTAGCTGGTAAGAAGAAAAGAGCCCTAGGCCTCCTAAGAAAAAGCAGGTACAATCTGAATTTTCTTGCTTTGAGATTTGCCTCAGACAAGCCAGAGTAAGTTGCTTTCTTTTGCCTTGTCTGCTTGTTTTCTTTGCTCCTCAAGAGTGCCTGGCAGAACAGCCCTCATCAAGGCACTCCTTGCAACTCCTGGCCCACCTAAGCTTAGAATTTGCATTCCAAAACCCCATGCCTGGCTTTTGCTCCCCTTACTTATGCCTTCAAGTCATCATTCGTCGAGTTCCCATTCCTCTAAGTCATGGTCTAGTGCATAACCTCAGTGTTTAGATTGGCAGAGCTACTGTAATATTGATTGACCTTCTCCTGAGCAAGTGTAGCAGAGGATACCAAAAATGTAAAGTCATAAAGTTATGCAGGCATGATTTTGAATACACGAATGTATGCAAGTTGGGTTGAATGACAGCTGATTTAGTGTTACAATGTGGATTTTTTTGTGGTCAAGGTCTTGACTTTCTTTTTATTGATCATTCACTTTTAGGACAAGGGTAGTTGCCGAACGAAGAATATATTTGAACAACCTTTGCTTTTGTGTGTGATTAATATGTGCTTGGAATAATTTATAATAAAGTGCTTCAATATGTATCCATATCCAGTAGTATTTTTAGAGCCTGTGTTAAAATGGCCTTAAACTTACTGATATATAAAAGAAATTATGAACAAATAGTGAAAATGAAGACAAAACAGTACAAAAATTAACTGATCTTGAGTAAGGACTATATAATACGCAATTCATTTGTGCTGGATATTGTTTTCAGAATCATAACAGAAGTCTGAATGACAGAGGTGTTAGAATTACAACATACATGGCCTCATGGTCAGCCCTGCCCCCCCAATACTGTTACCTCTTTTGAAAGAAGTGGTGTAGTATAAATCAACAATCAGAATGGCTTGTGTGGTATTAATGCTATGAGAAAAGTAAAGGACTTCTGAGTATAGGAGTGGCAAGCTTAGAAAGGCATCTGGAATAGTGAATATTTTCAGCGTGCCTTAAACCTGGGGAAAGGTTTCCCCTTAAACAGGGGAAAGTCTTGTTGGAGCCAGAAGATTGACCTTTAGATAGAAGCAGAAGTGAGACTCCTCACTCCATTTTGGGAATAGTGGTACAAATTTCTGTCATTCTTGTATTATAAGGACCTCTGTTTACACATTTTTCTTTGGGAAAATATGTTTTTTGAGAGAATCTCATCTGCTGTAAGACTTTTTTTACACCTGCTACCTTTGCATGAAGGTGATCACTAAGTTTATTACTGAGTTTACTCAGAGTTTACTCAGAGCACCACTGACAAAACTACTTGTGAGAACTTCCTTCTTTGGTAAGGTATTAAAATATTATTGAGCATGATCAACAGGTATCATGTATTTTAGCTGTTCATTTAATGTTTTATATAAATGTATGTGTAAGAATATATATAATGTGCATCTAAAGCATTCATCAGTCTCATTTATGGAGAACTGCTTGTTTCCAGACTGGGAAAAGAATGATGTTTTTCCTAAGGGGAAAAAATCCTTCTGTTTTCTTAATTGACTGTCTTGAAAAGGGCTGGCAAAACTCAGTGTTCTTCTGCACGTGATTCACCTCTGAATGCCTTCCTTTTCCTCCCATATAGGCTGAAGAGATGTACTATAGTATATTTTCAAGCATAATTTTGTTCTGAAGTGCTAGCTGGTGAACTACTGCTAACACTCCTTCCTGTTTCTCTTCTGCATCTTCATTTGTTTCACCCTCATAAGGTATCTCAGAGGGAAAACCATTCTTGCTGTCTGGTATTTCTTAGGGGTGATACTGCATACTCCTTTTTCTGTCCTTATTCTCTAATGTTTTTGACCGTCTAGACAGTTCTTTGAAGCAACTTGCATAATATGTGGCTTGCTGTTATGGATTGATTTATTTTTTTAAATTTTATTTGCTTATGTTTTCCATCACTGATGTCTCCAAAAGTTCTTGTGCTGCAGATGGTAGCGTTCTACAGGTGGCAGAATGTGAAGTGGTGTGCTGGACTGGTGAAGAGTATTTTTTCAGTCCGTTGGCAATGTTTTTTCTTTATCTTTCTATCTTTAGTAGTTGTCTCATACTTGATAGTTACTTTTGCACTGCCATTGTATTCTCTGTGACGCAGAGAGAATGAGGTTTGAAGTGCTGTTGATTTCATCATCCATAGATGTTTCTTAGACTGTAACAAGGTGAGCTGTCCTGTCCCTAAGCTGACTGCGTTTTAGACTATCCAATGGAGAAGCACTAGACCTTGTGAGGGATTTTTTTCCTGGAAAAGCAAATAAATAAAATTCATAGATCCCATTCAGTTTGGAAATCACAGTTCTTGAACCACGCACCCTTTCCCTTTTCTCTCCCTTTTATCCCAGACAGTAACCAACGGGGGTGGGGGGGAGTGGTTAAAAAAAAAAAAAAAAAAGGCTGAAAAAACCCAGTATCTTCCTTTCTTTTAAAATCTGAAATACCTGAAGCAGGCTTCTCTCACCTGCCCCCAGACTTAGTATCAGCATCATAAAATACCCTCAGTATTTTAAGTAGTCCCTCTAGATACACTGCATCTTTTTGTCTCCTTTGTGTTCTGGAAAGCAATAAATGTCCTTCTTCCATTTCCCTTTCTTCTGTAACCTATTTATATATTTTTTTTCTTCTTTTTCCTTGGCAATTCAAGGGCTTGTATATGCATCAAATTAGAAAACTATGTTCTTCTGTTGATGTTTTCTTAGTACTGTTCTGTGACCATACTGCTCAGTATGGCACTCATTTTGCATTTGGTTCGAGACAGTTGTAGCTAGTCCTAAAAAACTGCATTCTAGATTCAGCTTATTCAGCATATAAAGTACTTCCATTGGAGTACTGGAAAGACCAAGTAATGGGGGGCGACAGGGCCATCACCAGCCGTCGTTAGCGTTGTAAGGTGATGAAAATCTTACTCATCTGCTACATAGATGCCAAGAAGAGCAGGAACAGCTGCCTTGTTTCCATACCTTGTCTCAACTAAAACACGGGAGCAGGAATGTGAGAGAGATGGTTCCAGAAAGTGTCTGTTTCCAAAGCATGGACTGTTTAATTTCCAATTCTAAGAAAAATTGACTAGAGGAGACGAAGGTTAGAGTGCTTATCTGCTACCTAAAGGTATTGATCCAACCCAGAAATCATTGTGGGTTGAGGGGTATGTGTTCAGGATTTTGTCACTGTTTTTTTTTTCCTCCTGAGGGATGCTAGGAAAAAGGAGGCAAGACTCAGCGGTATTTTCTTCTCTTAGAGGGCTCTCAGAGCCAAAGGTTGGAGAGCTAAAGTCAGAACTAATTAGGTTGTCAGAATTAGTCTGCAGTTGAGAATGTGTGTCTGTGTGTTTATACATGCATTCATTCATTCCTACATAGATACATACATATGTGGAATACAAAACTGGGAGAAATACTAGCCCCTGTGAAAAGCTGCAAGTCCATAATTTGGGTTTCTTGTACTGCCAAGGTCATAGCTCGAGAAGGAACAGGGTCATGTTGTCATAGAATCATAGACTGATTTGGGTTGGAAGGGACCTTTAAAAGTCATCTAGTCCAACTCCCCCGCCGTGCGCAGGGACACCTTCCACTAGACCAGGTTGCTCAGAGCCTCGTCCAACCTGGACTTGAAGACTTCCATGGGTGGGGCATCTACCACCTCTCTGGGCAACCTGTGCCAGTGCCTCACCACCCTCATCGTAAAGAACTTCTTCCTTATATCCAATCTAAATCTACTCTCAGTTTAAAACTGTTGCCCCTTGTCCTGTCACTTCAGGCCCTGGTAAAAAGTCTCTCTCCCTCTTTCTTATAACTCCCCCCCTTTATATATTGAAAGGCCGCAATAAGGTCTCCCTGAAGCCTTCTCTTCTTGAGGCTGAACAACCCCAACTCTCTCAGCCTTTCTTCATAGGGGAGGTGTTCACTATAACAATGTTTGACAAATTTTGCATGCACAATGTTTTTGGAGAATGCTTTTTTCCCTCAAATAGTGAATGAAATAGGCTGATCAACTGTACCAAGTTTAATTTCCTCTTTAAAATAATTATAGCTGCAAAATCTACAATCCCACAGAACTTAAATATACATTTATTTAAATTGAAGTATTTTATATATTTTTTTAAAATAAAAATACATTTGCCAAATGATGCATTGGAGTAATATCAGTGGGAGATCTTTTTTTAAAAAACTAATTATTTGAAGTAAGTACATATTTGTAAAGAACTGCAGAGCTAATTTAACTTTCTAATTTATATTGTTAACAGAAAAGCCTGGAAGGAGAAAACGAATAGTTAATAGTATACTGTAAATATTTTTTTAAAAAGTATATTAGCCAATGACTTGCTTCGAATTTATTGATGATATTAAGCGTAATAGCTATGGCCATGATCAGAATGGAATCTGACAGTGTGAATTATCTTTGCTGGTGGAAAAGTGAAACAGGGTCAAAACATTACGCTCTAAGTCATAATAAAATCTCTTCCTCTTAGCAAGCCATCCTAGTGGTATTGCTGAATGTAGTTTCAGCATGGAGTTTAGTAGGTGACGAATCAATGTTAGCAGACAAAGCAATGTAAGAAAATAATAGAAAGCCAAGGGAAGCCTGAACATTAAGTGAAGCCCGTTGCACATTGTGGATGGTGGCCATGCTGGGCTTTGCACTAGGCTCCTGCTGTAACAGCATTTATATAGTTGAGAGCTTTTCCCTCTGGTCAAAACAGAAGAAAAAGGTATGTTTGAGATTTTCTTTTTCTCCCCAAACAGTTGTTAACAGTAGGTACCCCAACTTCCAAAATATTTTTTCCCTCAAAGTTACTCAAACTCTGTGGAAATAATTACAAAGAGGGACATCTGTTTCTTGTCAGACTGGCTTGGTTGGTTGAAATACTGCAGATTCACTGTATAACTGAAGTAGAATTGGGGGGCGGGGATCACTGCCAAATTCTAATCAGACTGGGATCATAAACTGCTTTGAAACAATTTCCCTCCTTTCTCCACTTCTTTTTTTTACAGTGATGCTTTGCTTTTATGAATTAATAATGCATGTGTGATTCTTTCATCTTATTAGTACTGCATATGCATACTGTACGCAGTCAGCTGAGGTGGCAAAGCCAGGGGAGCAGTATGGTTTTGGTTCATTGCTTTATGCCACTGTCTAAAGGGAGACAAAAGAAACTGTATCTGCCCAGTTTGTTTATGTTTTTATGTTCTGTAAATATATGCTAGGTGAAAAGCCAAAATCGTGGTTCTCATTTAAAAGAACTGTCTTTGAGAGACAGTTTCCTAAGATGCCTCCATTTATTTTGCATTGAAGGGCATGTCCTATAACAGTTATTCGTTTTGTGCAAGCTTGAAAAAGACATGATGACATTAAACCAATAGAATATATGAAATTTAAAGAATGTTACTCTTAATACTCTTTTTTTTTTCTTTTTTCTTTTTTTTCCCTTTCGAAAGGGATGAATGTGAGTGTGCCCTTCTGTACACACTTCTGCTCAGGACTGAGCTTTTGAATTCAAGATTTGGATTTTAAATTCTATTCTTCTGCCTTCAGTAGTGCTGTTGTAAATCTGGAGCTTCTTCATTAGAACTGATGATTTTAACTCAACATCCTCTATCACAGAGTACTTTTGTTATATTTACGTCGAAATTCATGCAAAGTAGCCATATCAGTTAGGGTCCTTATTGAGTCACCCACGTAGAGTTAGTTTAAAAAATGTTGCTAGCAATGCCCTCCATTAATCACTTTATTCAGATTATAGGTGTGTTTTCCTTCCTCTTCAGTTACTGATAGCCATCCTCCTGGAACATCTACATCACCCTTCCTTCTACTTTATGTCAGCATGGAGATGAGTTTCTTCATTTGTGTTGAGCCTATCTATTAAAAGAAGATAAACTGGACATAGATAAACTGGAGGTAAACTTTCAGTATGTCCACAAACATTTTAATGTTACTGGAACGAGATGTCTTTGTAACACTGTCCATCTAGTCCATATTTTAACAGCTTATGAACTGTGTACCTTGTGTGGGCTCTGATGGCAGATGTTACCAGCTGGCACAGCGGTACAGAGCCTAAAGATTGCTTTCATGAGAAAGGAAATCTGATAGCTGGGGAATTTTTTGGTTTGTTTTTAAACGCTACTCTGGTGCTAGTTTCTGTTGTTGCAGATTTCCCTGGCTATGTCTTGCACGTTTGTGTAATATCCAAGTGACAGACAGCTTTAAGAACCCAGTTTGGCTGCTCTTGTGGTAAGAATGATTTGTTTTTCCGGTGTTCATAGCTACATCTCTCCTCACACTGGTGCAGAAATTTACATAAAACAAATTATTCTTAAGATATACTAAAATCTGATGATGTGTGCTTTTTGTTTGTTAGAATTCTGTGCAAGACCTTAGGATATACTTTCGGATTTGCAGAAAAGACACATTGTACTAATTCACGTGTAAGTTCTGGGTTCATCATTTGCTTCAGTTGGATGCAATAGTTATGAGCAATCTTGTGACGTTCCAAACTTCTTTTTGCCTTTTTTCTCTGTTTCCCCCCGCCCCCCAGTTTTCACTTGAGATGTATTCTGTTTGGGTACTGGATTTTCAGTGGCTTCTTTTGAACTTAGGGCAGGAGTATTCAAGGATATTTTTCTTCATTTGTGCTCCATAGTATAGCATTCTTTTAAAATATAATTTCTACAACTACAATTCCATCTACCCTGAGCTGTTGCAGAAAAACTGCGGTAAAGTTTATTCTGCAAGTGAATGGTAAAAATCAGTGCCTAATGTGAGTACTGTTTTCACGTCAGCTTAAGAAAATTATTACTTTATCTGCCTGAAGTGTCATAACCTTGCGTTTAGAGGTGATCCTCACCATGGCCTTGTAGACGTAAAAGCTTAACCAGCGCTCAAGTAATTCTCTTGACGTCAACGTACTTCAGCTTGTCAGCCGCCTGCCTGAGTTACAGCATTGGAAAGCCTTTTTTGTAAACATGCATTAAATCAGCAGGCTAAGCCACCCTCAGAAATGGAGGTTGGTAGGTGCCTGTTCTGTTGCGAACGAGAAGGTGTGCCCACAGCGCATCATCTCAGCTCTGCCTCATCAGCTGGGTGGGTTCCTGCTGGCGCGGTGGCTGGTCTGTCGCAACAGGGACGGGGCTGGGGGCAGGAGGAGAGCAAGGGAATTAAAAAAGAGAGAAGGAAATACTGTTGATACCTCTTCCTCGTGAGCATATGAAGTAAGCAGAAATGCAAAAGGAAAACAGAAGAGAAGATTATGTACCCTTCAGCAGAGGTTAGGGATTTATTATTTTAATTTGGAAAAAAATTAAATTGCAAGTGTATGTGTACTTCAAACATGCAGTTCAAATTACTTGGGCAGGGTCTTGAGTTGAGCATTATTAAGAAAGCAGTTCTATATGTAGCAATATCATGTGCTAACATTTTTACCTTTTACCTGTAATTTCATAAGATACTTTTATCCTCTAGCGGAACTGGTATAGGCTGTTATGCACTGAGTACAGGATTTCTAATCTACTGGAATAATTCATAGACAGTATTGTAAAAGCTGAAATACAAAATTATTCAAACCAGCTTAGTGAAGCCAATTTTGGGGTTTCTGCTGGAAACAGAACATCTTGTACATCAGAGAACCAAATTATGGATCTGATTATTTGAGAATTTGCATAGAAATAAGAAATTATGCAGAAATCAAAACATAATGTTCATTGGAGTTTGGACAAGGGCAGTAAAGAGACTTGGAGTTGCACAGAGTAGAAAATGAAAGCAAAATCTCTGACTTACTCTATTTCTATTGACATTATGTCCAAAGAAAGATTTCTCCCCCCCCCCCCCCCCCCCTTTGGATTTGCCTCTGAAAGGGAGCATTGCTATCCATTGTATGTGAGACATTTGCCTTTAAATATCAGTGATAGTGCTGGGTATATTGAGAGCCACATAATTGATCAATTTTGAAGTTTGTTTTTTAATGCATTTTTATCTTCCTGAAATGTTTGTTTATGCTTGCATCTATGAGCAACTCCATCTCTATTTTTCTTGAAACACAGCTCATGGAGAAAGTTTATGCTAAGGGAAGAAAGCAAGCTGTTAGCCTATAAAAGTATCTATAGTTATACGAAACGTGGATAGCATATATTCTTTTATAAGGACAAGGATAAAAGAGTAGTGCCAGAGAAATTTTAAAGCCACCCACAGGCAGAGAACCATAGTGTTACATATAACATCAGTGAAATGTTTTAGAAAAAATTATTAAAGTCAAACTAGAAATGATTTTGTAACTTTGCTTGTGCCATTCCTAACCAAATGAACAGCGTGATACTTGCCTTTAAGTTTCATAGGAGAAAAATGAGACAGGCTCTCTGAATTAATTTTAATCATGCTGAAACTTATTTCTTGGGATAAGTACAAAATGTGTGAATCTTTCTTTTTTTAGAAATCATTTTTATGTCTTGCTGTCACTGGTTGTGACTTTGCGTATGGATGTTAGATGATCTTACAGATGTTGGACGAGCTTATGCATAAAGAGAGACAATGTAGAAGAAGGTACAAAGCTGAAGGGAGAGGCATTAATTGCTGAAGCAAAAATGATGAGGAGAATTCTGTGGGAAGGTATATAGGAAGGGCAAATGTACATGGGCCTTTGAATAAGGTAAACAAAAACTATGAATGCGGGAGAGGCATAATGAGGTAACTGAGGCCATTTAGAAAGGGGATGCATATCCTCCATACTTCAGAAGTGTTCTGAAATAAATACAGGAGGATGAGAAAGGTAAACATCAGACCTGGAAGAAGGAAGATACGATAGGCAGGTCTATGTTTAAGCTCTCTCTTGTTGAAGTGAAAAGCGAACGGCAGATTATAGTGATGCCGTGAAGGAGATCTAAAAGGCAGCCCCAACTCCGGCACTTGCAGGGACTTGGGGCAGTGTAGTTGAGCTTGCTGTGGTGAAGGTCTAAATGGACATCCCCACCGGTGAAAAACTTAAAAGGAAGTCTCAGCTGAAAGCCTCTGAGGATCTTCCTTGTTCTCTGGGTTGAGTCTAAGATGGCTGTGAAGCACCTGACAAACGACTAATTAAACCAAACCAGATTAACTGTTTGTGCTAAGGACAACTGTGTACTTTAAATGTTTGTGTAATCTTAGCCGAGGAGGAAAATTTATCAGATTTGAGGGCAAGGCACAATGCACGAGCTGACAGCCAAGGCAAGGGAGGTCACAAAAGGGCATCATGCGACTAATTAGGGACTATTAGCCTACAAGGTGATAATGGACTTCTTCATAAAGCCAATTACCTGTTGACATTGGTACAGCTAAATCATGAAAAAGTAAAAATACGGCTGCAGTTCACAAGCACAGGTTTGTAACAGAGAGAACGTGGGATCACCGTGGAATAAGGAATTGCCAGTTAAAGATCAAAAGCAGAAAGGAATGCCTTTATATGAAGAAAAGGAGGAAGGAGAAACAAAACAAACAAACAAAAGCCAAACAAGCTCTATAAATACAAACCATGAAGTAATAATAGAGAAGCCTTTCTAAAAAGAGGAAATTGTTCTTGTAAAGTGTGAAATAAAGAATCAGTGAATCTTTTTTCATTCCAGGTATAGGACAGAGGTATAATTTTGTGGTAATTAAAAAAAAAAAAAAAGCTAGTAAGGTATGTACAAGGTACCTTGGAAAATGGAATTTTGCGCAAATTACGTGACTCATCTATATCCCCGAGGTGTGAAATAGGGTGGAAAAGGAAAATGATTTCTTTTTATCAGTCTTAGTGATGGAGAAAAGGGAAATACTAGAATTGCACTAAAGAAGCCAGAGAAGTGATTTCCTATAGATAGCTGAAATAGCATTATTATATACTGTATTTCACCAGATCTGCCTCGCAACTGTTTAAAAGTGCTACATGTTTCAAAAACGTTTAATCGAAGCACTAGACTTTGGAGTTGTTAATTATTGTCATTGAGAAAGATACTTGAAGATTAAATATTCCTTGAAGATGAATGCATGAAAACTAGCATGCTTTTCGTAAAAGTAAATGAGGTTCTCGCTGCATAGTGAATGATAACAGTGGATGTCTACCCAACATACCACAGCTCAGCATTTCCCTAAGAAAATACTCAGCATAATGAACATTTTGACGTCTAAGCAAATCCCAAACCTTTTGTGGAAGTGGATCTTGTTCACTGTTGGAGGGACACAGACAAATCCCTGTTCTTCAGTGGTTTTCTCCAACTTGAATGTGTGTGGATCCTTTGCAGTGAAAGGATGTGAGCCAACGTGCCAAGATCATCTTCTATGGCTTCCCATTCCTTCTCTGATTTGTCTTTCAGTCTCTTGGTTAACAGTCTAGAAATTGTTTTCAGATGCCGATTTCCTCAACAGCATCCTGCTTCAGCTCTGCCTTCAGTAGGAAGGGACTTTTCTGGGCCTCTGTGAGTCAGCTTTGGTGGAAATCTTCCATTGTTTATTGGTCTAATCAGTCCTGCTCTCTGCCTGGTCTCATTAGCTACTTTCAAAATGACTGGCTGCTGTCAGTAGTAATTTCATTATTTCTCTCTGTCTTGTGACAATCTGTTGGCCACACTAAGTGCAAGTCACCTCTCGGCAGTAATAAGTACTGCGTTACTTCAGTAAATGGTTTACTGACGTATGGTTTCCAAGCAGACTTGACAGACTTCCCAGGTGGACTCCGTTACAGTTCTACAATCTCTGGACTGATTGATTTTTACCAAAAATTGACTTTGTAAGCACTTCCTTTAGGGTCTTGAAGTACAATTTCAGCATACAGAAGGATATGGATTTCTGTCCAGTAATGTTTTTGTCTTAGTATCTGATGAAGACATTAGATTATAACTGTTGACATCCTAGACTTCATCAGCTATTCTCCTGATTGTGGCTAATTACATATTAGTTAGTTCTTTTCAAGTGAGCTATGTATCGTTTTTCTTGATCTCTAATAACACTGATTTCCTGACGTTTCCCTCAGATCTAGTTGCTGTTACGCATGTTGGAGATTAGCTTTATTCTTATGGCTGTGAACACCAATGTTTTCTGGATCATTATGTGCTATTAAATATAACACACACTTTAAAATCAATGCAGAAAAAGGAGGTTTGAAGTTCAGACAATATTTGTAGAAACCTTAACTCTGAACGTAACAGAACCGTTCTTTACCTGGACTGGAAAAATTGCTGCTACGTACAGGTACACTTTTACTAACAAAGGGCATTTTTTTTAAAACGCATATGAAGATTTTCTAAACTAGTGTGGTGCTTTGTCAGTTCACAGAGAATTCACTATTTAAAATAAAAGTGTATAATAAGACTTACAGTAAAATCTGATATCTGGGGAAGAATCTTTCTTTAGAAGACTTTTGCACAACTTGCAGTACTTTGTGGTATTTATATTTTTCTAAGGTAACTGCTTCATGTTGGTTTTGGAGGTCAGTATTAGAGAAGACATTCCAAAATCACTCATCTTTTTTCCATTATACCAATTTTTATGTGTGCTTTGCTGAAATTCTCTTTTCTATTCAATGTAGTCTGCCCAACCAGCTGATCTAAGGGCTTGTAGTTACAAAGGGTAAGAAAGCACTGTCAATACCAATAAGCAAATAATAAGCATGATAAAATGGTTTTGTTTTCTCTTTTTCTTAACAAAGTCACCAAAAAAAAGGGGAGGTGTTTTGAAGCAGCCCATTGTCGTGTTTCATTGCAAATTGTATTCAATTAAGAAAAACAATAATGCTGCATATCTCTAAATGCATTACAAAACATTTTCATAGGCTTTTGTAAAGCTTAGCTTTATAATAAGGCTTCATTGAATGAACTCATCTTTGTTACGCATCATCTTTGGTATGTGTCTTTTGATGTACCTGTTTTCATACTTCAAACTGTTCATGAGTGAAAAATATAGTTCCAGAAGAGAGAATTCATACAGTACCAATTCCATAGCTGTGTAAATCATAGCAGTATCACCTCTCTTCGATAAATGATTTTTTTTTTTCTTATACTGAGTTGTCTGGCGTGTGGGCAGGAGGAGAATTTCATAAGAAATGGAATAATTCAAAGCTCTGATAATGGAGTGTTTTTTTATTTTCACGCCAGCAGTTTGGAGCTAGCTGACCATCGTTTATCGGTTGGCAGATGTTGATGAATGTATGTGTAGGACAATACAGAGCGGGCGGCAGATTGTGCACCACTGTTGATCCTGATGCACTTCTCTAACAATCTTCTTCAAGAGGCCACAGGTTCGCTGACTGCAGACAGAATAGTTTTCTTGCTCAGTGAACACAGCTGCTTCCTTCGTACTGGGTATGGGCTATCTCAGATAGGCAGAAGCTTTGCAATGCAGTAGAGTTTTAAAGAGAAATGATGAGGAGTCTGGTTTTCTGCAATCTGTTGTGTAAGTTATGTGTGCTCAATTACCTTCATGCTCAGAAATTATTATTTTTAGTATAAAAATTCTTTGTGTAAATAGTCAAGCAAAACCTCAGTTCTGAAGAAACCTTTGGCATTACAACTATCAATTTAAATCTGTATTCTCAATAACATGGTATAATCAGTTTGATATTTGTACTCTGTGTATGTATAACATTACTTTCCCCGAATGTGCGATGTAAAAGTAGAATTTTAAGTATTATGAATATTATTTACATTTCTTTTTCCTGCAAATTTCTTGTTTTGGACCTTAGTTTCAAGGTATCCAGTCCTAATTTTAAAAATTATCCTGATTTCTAAAAAAATTATATACATCATCCTGCAGTGTGTGTCCCAAATGCAGTCGCACCTGAACACAAAAATAAAATATTGAGCAGAAAGTTAAGGATTTGTTGTACAGAAAGAGCTCAAACAGAGCTTAATAATGTGCGATTGTTCCAGTCGGTGTGCTTGTCTAATGTTACAGACTAACGGCGTTTTGCCTTGTAATTCCTGAACACCAGCCCTTCTGAAGAAGGCAACTGATTCACTCAGTGTGTGCTCTGGCCATGCTCCATTGCTTCCTGCCAGTAATTCTGAGTATTTTACTGGCCATTTCTGATTCTTCAGGCTTTATGTGTTCGGGAATCTTTTTTGCTTCCCTTCTGTGCACTTGTAACACCTAGCATTTGTTAGTAGATCATGGATCTGCTCCTATACGCTGGCTATATTGCACGCCTAAATAGGAAAGGGAAAAAACAGTTTGTTTTAACAAAATGAGAGTGTGAAAGTCTTAGGTGATTCTTTTTAAGTTACAGAGATTTAGTAAAATAACTTAAGAAATTAAGCACAATTTTGAAACAGTATTTTTCCAAGTATATTCTTGAATTTACAGATGTTTTGTTCAAGCAACATGGTTTCTATAAAAAGTAATTCTAAATTAGTAATCTAGCAAACTGTATAACTATGTGGGATGTTTTCAAAATGATGTTCAAGTTCCCTGTCAGACCCTTTAAAAAAGGAGGGTTAGTCGTCTGAATTTACTTTGATAGAAATTTTGTCCCCTTGCTCAAAATAGATGAATTTATCATTAGCATAGTCCTGAAGTTAAGTCAACATGCTTGCCAGTATCAAGGTTACTTTTTCTTTTTTTTCATATTCTTGTTGCTCAATTTGACGTCTGTTCATGAGCTCATGTGGGGTTTGTCCATTTGGTTATTATGATTTGGTTTTGAGCCTTTGTGGCTTTCGATAGTTCATTACTTAAACCTCATGTAACTTGCAGCCACTGAGGGGTTGAAGTGCTCCTTTTGTTACGCACAGAGTCTATTCCGTATCTGCACACCGTAAAGTGTGTAAAAATAAATGTCTTGTTTCCATAGCCAGCTCTGGTGTAATAAATTTTCTTCGATTTAGGTGTGCACTGTGAAAACAATCATTTTCTGTGAAAAATATGTAAATTTTCCCTGTATTAAGCTCTTTATATGGCATTTTTCTCTTGTTTCACTGTGTTCTAGGAATGAAGGGCTCAATTCAGCTACCTCGACATAGGTGCCTGTGCCATTTGAGTCACCCTTAGTATTTGCGGTTCCGGCATAGCAGATGGGATACAGGACCTACAAGAGGCTTCTTGGAGTGCCACCTGGAGTGCAGGCAGGATTACCCAAAGGCCTCTCAAACAGCAGTAGACACCTTTAGTGTAGGTTTTTTTGAATTGGGTATTTTGAGAAGTCAACATAAAAAAATCAGGTATGGGATCAGACTGGGGGTCCATTTAGCCCACTGTCCTGTCCCTAACAGTGGCCAAGGAGAGATGATCAGAAAGGAAGATCTGAACAAGGCAAATGCACATCACATATCTTTTTACCACAGTACCAGCCTCAAGGACTTTTCAGAAACTGTGGCTCTGTGTGTTTATTTATTAATCTCAGTGCATTTTTCTCACATGAAACCATGTACACGTTTAGCAACTGCCAGATCATTTCACAAGGACTTCAACAGCTGAGTGATGTACGAAGAGCCCCTTCCTTTCGTCTGGGTGGAACTTACCACTCACTCACTTCACAGGCTGTCCCTGTTTGTTCTAATTCACCCTGCCTCTCCTACCCTACCCAGGATTTGAGAGAGTTTTCTCATTCTCCCCCTCAGCCCTGTCTTTTCTGGACCAAAGAGTTCTGGCATGCTTTGTTGTTCCCTACGTGGGGGCCATTGTTTGCCTTTTGTTGGTTTTGTTGTCCTTCTCTGCCTTCCCAATTCTGCTGTATCCTTTTAACGAAGGGAAACCAGAGCTGCTCACAGTATTCAAGGTGCAGGCGAGCTATTGCTGTTTATTGCCCAGTCATTCAGTCTCGTAAGGTCCTCTGCAGTTCTCCCTAACTGACCATTTTCAGTTTAGAATCATTAGCAACTTTCATCACCTCTTGCGATCCGGAAAAGGGAATGAGCAGTAGGAATATGTTAAACACCCCAGCTCGCAACCCAGCTATCTCTGTGAATCTGTCAGGCTCGCTAAAGGAAGAGCTTACTCTCTCTTTACTTTTGTTTGTTCTTTCTTATGTAATTAGTCGCTCACGAAGGGACCTTCCATCCTATGTAATAGCTCTCCAGTTTACCCAAAAACTTTCAGTGAAGGACTTTAGAAAGGCTTTGGCACAGGCTGCCACAGCATCCTGGTTTTCAGGTTGGGACATTACATCCCAGATGAGTGGTCTACTAGATGGGTGAAAAACTGGCTGGGTCGTCAGACCGAGCGGCGTATCCTGTGCCTTTGTCTTGTTTAATTCTTCATCAGTGACATGGAGGAGGAGATGCAAGGCACTCTCGTCAAGTCTGTGGATGATAACAAATCGTGAGGTGCAGTCAAATCACTCGGAGGCCTGGCTGCCATTCAGAAGAGCCTACACAGGCTTGAGGAGAGGGCTAACAGCAACCTTGTGAAACTCTCAAGGG
Organism: Calonectris borealis; assembly: GCF_964195595.1. NCBI lineage: Eukaryota > Metazoa > Chordata > Aves > Procellariiformes > Procellariidae > Calonectris > Calonectris borealis. The sequence goes on along the minus strand of NC_134313.1, from coordinate 81,906,600 downwards.
CAAATAACTTAGCCTTGAGCCTGAGGTGGACAGACTCCCACCATCGGTACATCCTGGGCACTTGCGGGCTGGGGAGCAGCTCTGCTGACACAGACCTGAAGGTCGTGGTAGACAGCAACCTGAGTGGCAGCCAGCAGGATGCCTTGGCAGCCGACAGCATCCTGGGCTGCATTAATAGGAGCACAGCCAGTAGATCGAGGGAAACGTTTATTCACTTTTACTCAGCGCTCATTAGACTATGCCTAGAGTACCATGCACAGGTTTGGGGGACTCCCCAGTACAGGAAAGACATCAATAAACTGGGGCAAATTCAGCAGAGGGCCCCCAGGCTGGTCAGCGGCAGGAGCACTCGCTCTGTGAGGAGAGGCTTAGAAATGGGGCTTGTTCAGCCTGGAAAAGAGATGCCTTAGGGGGGACCTTACAGCCACCTTCTTGTATCTGTGAGGGAGTTACCAAGAAGACCGAGGCAGGCTCTTTTGCTGAGGTGTATGGCTGGAGGTTGACTCATTAATTGAGAGGAGATATTTTGACTTGACTTAAAGGGGGAAAAAAGTTCACTGTAAGTGTAATTAAGCAGTGGAAGAGATTGCCTGGAGAGGCTGTAGGATCTTGATTCTTGGATGTTTCAAGAGCCAACTGGACAAAGTCCTGAACAACCTGGGCTGAAGGTTGATCATCTGGCTGAAGCAGATCATCCTGATCTGCTTTGACCAGGATGTTGGATAAGAAAACCTGCTGAGGTCCCTTCTGACCTTAGTAATTAATTCTCTATGATTATTGTTCATTTTATACTTGCATATTTATTAATATCCACCTTTCTACTTGCATGTTTATTAATATACAACTTCTTAGCTGAAAACAAAATAATGTTTTTAAAAAAATTATTATATTATGGAGAATAGATTTGTTCATATTGTCATTCAGCACTCACTTGATTGAATTCTTATATTTTGATACACAGACATAACTAAAGAACAGGTAAAAATAATGTCATTTTTGTAAGGGATTCTAGTTAGGAATAAATCCTCCTTCCCTGCACTGGAGGAGTATTATATTATCTCCTTTTCAAAAGGAAAAAAAACCAATCAACTCTATCATAAATGCTGCATACTTTGCATAATTATTTTTGTACTGAATTTGCATGCACATATATTTCTGCTGAAAACTACTGTATGAAAAAATCTCCCATGATACTTAATTCTGTGTATGAAACAGAAAAGGTATAGGAAAAGCTTGGATGTTTTCATGTCAGGGACAATTTCTAGTACTGGATATTTATACTCACTTTTTCGGAAGAAGTTTTGAATAACCTTTTGATTATATAGCATTTCCCTGATGAGCTTGTTTGTTGGTATATTTATTCTGCATCTCAGATGTAATTCATCTTACCTAATTTTAGCTCTCTGAAAAGGTAGTCATTGAGTTTAAAATAGTTGCCTAGGCACCCGCTACAGGTAATAGAGATGATTCCTCCTCTCCCCAAACATGAGTCATCCTGTCTGCCTTAGAGGCTTGTCTTGTGATAGAATTAATCACTCTGCAGAAGCACCTGTTTCACCCTGCTAACTAGGAGGAGACTATAGGCTGCTAGCTCTTACAGGACAACTACTTTTATATGCTTATTTTGCAAATCTCTACGTCCAGACTCATTCTATATTGTGTTTCCTTTCTCAAACATCACTGAAACACCTTAGAGGAATAGAAGTGAGCCCAACTGAAAAAAATCTAATCTTCCCTAAATCCATCTTAGGGCTGTTGGTAGGTGATGCAAATTTACATTCCAAACTGCTGCGCAGAAATGTATCCCAGCTGGAGTCCGAAGCGCAGATACGTACCTGGGATGATGACTTGTTGGAAACATGAATTCAGTAACAGAGGTCTCTCTCTTTTTCTAGATGTACAGAGTGGGTTGTTTGTTGGGGGGGGGGGAGGAAGGGGGGGGAATGGTGGGGTGGTGGTGTTTGGTTTTTGGGTTGGTTTTTTTTTGGGGGGGGTGGGGGGAGGACTTGTGTTTTTTTTTTTTAAACCTTTGCCTTCTCTGGATATCTCACAGGAGACATTACTTCCCTTCTTATGTCGATACTGGAGTCTAGTGGCAACTTCAGATTTGTCAATAAAAGACAGTAAAGCAACATTTCATCTTGGGCAACAGAATTTTTCCAATATACAAAGAGCTAAATTCACACAGGATGCGCTCATACTCCTATTAAGCTTACTTCTGTCTTTTGTTTTCTAATCAATGGTAAGAAACGTAGGCTCATCCACGTGCAATATCTCTACTTCATGGGCCAGAGATATATTTAAGCAGGGTAGGTATCATTGGGAGACTCTGTGCAAACTGTAGAAGTGGTGTGTGTGAGGTAAGTCTCTGAACATGTTCTGGAATTTCCTTTTCTTTTACTTCTTTTTCTTGGTTATTATCTAGACCCAACGGATTGACGTTGGATACATGCCTCTCTTCTTGGCAATATGAGAGTGCTCTTCAGGACAGGTCAGATACATGAGTTTGTATCCACTTCAGATTAAATCAGATGAAATGTGAAGTATTACTTCTTTTCTTTCAGAAAGTAATTGAAAGCAAGTTCTTTCTTCTACCAGTGGAATTGAGCGTACTTCACAGAAAACTCATGTAATTCATAAGTACCTCTAAAAGCCCAACTTGAACTCATGGGCTAAAGGTGATAGTACTAATGCCTAGCGTTCAAAGTCTCCCTGTAGCTAACAATGAAAGCAATACCGGATCAGCTCAATATATAGAATGTACCTGATGATTTAAGGCATAGGACAGGAACCAGCAATCTGTGTTGTTAAGATTTATCTTTGGTGGGCAACAGCGTAGTAAATGTTAAGTCAAGAGGATTCAATTGTTCTTTTGTGGTTGTATATTTAAACATCTCTAGCAAATTCTAACACCCTTAATAAAGGAAATGGATAATCATGAATACAGCAAATGAGTAGCTATTTCTAGCCTTGTACAGTCTTTGTGTCTAGTATTTTCATTCGGTAAATCTTGCAGATGTTTGCAGATCATAAAACAATTAATGATTTGCTGCCTATTTTAAATGATTTTAAATGCTGCTTTAATGATTTTAAAGAGTTGTGGAGGGTTTTGGGTTTTTGCCTCCCTTTTTTTTTTTTTTGAAGGTGAAGGGTGAGGGAGGAAACAATCTTCATTAATAAGTGGCCATAAAGAGATCATGAAGTTTGAACTGCTTCAGCTTTAAGTCACTATAAAGTGTATGAGGGGGCTTCAGAACTGTGAATATCTGCTGCTCCTCCTAGCTGGCCTTATTGCAGAGTAGTAAACCTCCAGTTGAATTTCTTTTTCCTGTGCAAACAAGCCTCAAGTCTCTTATCAAATTACAGTATCAAATAACTTATGAATAATGCTTTTGAATAATTTATTTTGTAGTCAGAAAATAATTGCATATGTTAAATTCTGTGCTTGTTTGATTGAGTGTATTGAATTCAGAAGAGATCTGTGCTATGTTTTTATATTTTTGCCTTGTCTTTTCTTAATTTGTACAGTCCTTAGGCCAGTGGATCCTCGGTTGCAGTTGAAGGCTCTAGATGCTCCTACAGTAAAAATAATAATTTTGCTGCTATGCCCTGTAGAACATAAACACTTGCAGAGCTTCCACTTTTTTGAGAGACTTTTTTATAATGCAAACAGAGAAAGATTCTTTCCAGAAATACAATTCTTGGAAATGCCTGAACTGTTTAAGACTGGGGGGGGGGTGTGTGTGCTTAAATCTGAGACAGCTGCTTGGATGGAGTATTTCAGCCCAAACAGTGAGCTTGTGAAAAGTGTAAGTGGCTCAAAATAGGATCTTAAAATGAGAAGTGCTAGCTCCGCCTGTAACTAAAAGAGAAAGCTAGAAAGAAAATTGTGGAACTTCCTCACCCGCTTTACATCGTGACATAACTGAGTTCCACCAAAGCTGTTTTTAAAACCTGCTTCCAGCAAACTTGACTCCCTGCTGTTGCTGACTGCTTTCCTCGAAGCTGAGACGTCTCAGGTCTGCGCTGCGCACCTTTCCCCCTCCGCACCCCCTCGGGCTGGGGAGGCAGCGCCTCTCACCTCGGTGGAGGGTGGGAGAGGGAAGAGGAGGCGCGGGGCGGAGTGGCACCTTCCTCCTTGGCTTCCTGCCCGTGTCCTTGGCCTCCTCCCCAGCATCCTTGGATGTGTCTCTGGCAGTGCGTCCCAGAATGCGACGTTTGCTTCACTTCTGCAGACTTTTTCAGGATAAAGAAACAGGATTTTCTGTTACGATGTGTAATTTGACAGGATGAGCTTGTAAATAAAATCATAAATACAATTTAGATTCTGTAGATATAAGTAGATTAGAGCATCCTGTGAATACATTCGTGTAGTGTGAATGTAGGTGGTTGAAACTAGGTAATGTAGACAGCCGAAACAGACATCGGAAACGTGTACAGTGGTAAGCAATTGTGTGCATGTCTTTGCATGTGCAGTGAAATAGATCTGCTTTGCGTGGATGTTGCTGCTGTTCCAGCCACTTGACAGTACAAAGGAATTCAATGGCGTCTTAAATCAACCTCGCAATGAACATGGGGGACGGCAATTGTTGTACGGCTCCAGTTTACCCAGCAAGGCAATTTTAAGGACTTACACATTGCAGTAATTTGGCATTAATTCTGTTGAAGACTTGGGCAATAGCTCCTGTTTGGAAATAATAATCTGAAAAGAAGGGATGGTTAGAAGAAGTGGATGTGCATGGGGACTGAGACAGAATGCTACAGTAGTAGTCAATCCATGAGAGAGCATTTAAAAAAAAAAAAGGGAGTAGTGTGTCTTTGTAGGACTACAATAAATGGAAGAAGTAGATGCTGGAGGATATGTACTGAATTGAATATATTGATTTCTTTTCTGTTACCGCTAATAACCTTGATTTAGGAAAACGGAGTTACACAGTGTATAATAAAATTCTAGTACAGATAAGTCACAGGTAATTTTCAGTTCTGTGCAACTAGCTGGTTTAAACCCAAGTTACAGAGGGGAGAGCTGACTTGCTTCTTATGCCTAGTTACCATTACAACTTCATTATTGTTTCTGGTATCTTAGCATACCCTTTAATAACGGGCCTGTTGTTTAGGAACCAAATTCTGTTCTGGCATATGTTCTTGATAAGTCCTGTCGAAGTAAATAGGCCCCTAAGAGAAGACAGTGATATTATAGTATTGTAAAAGCAGGCCCTAGTTTTAGGCTTTTTGAGAAAATTATTGCAAATTACTTGCCTGGAATACTTGTAGGTGCAATAAAAAAGTAATCATCATTAGATTGAAGGCCAATGTAATGTTGCTATATTAGTTCAGCTATTTATCCTTACCATTGAAAAAAGGGTCTAGTAACTCCTTTCTAGCAAAGTTTGTGGCTCTTCAGTCAACATATCCCCTGACATTGAAGTAAGAAATTTGATTGACCTTCAGATAGTGCTGTGGGACCGTTCTTTTGGTGAGTTACTATGGCACTTCACTGTTACAAGAATCACTTGACTAGTCTGTTGATACCAGGTGAGGTTACTTTTCACTTGTGGTCTTCTAGGCAAAATGGCTGTGGCTGAGCAAGACATGATGTACATTCTTCACAAATGCAGTTCAAACCATCAGTCTGAGTCTCCCTCACACTTAAGTGTATTCAGCTTGTGTTTGGAGAAATGTATGTTTTCTTCTTAAGCAAAGCAGAATCCTTATGTTAGACTGCTTCCCATCTTTTATCACTTAGGAGCAAAACAATTTAAGTGAGCATTTTCTGCACTTCCTACCTTGCAAGTAATTACTTGCTTATAGTTACTAACTTCTCTCTGCGATTTCTATATACCAATCTGAGTGTCCCTGTCAATATTTAAGATGCTATATGCTGTGTAGCACTCTGTAGCCTTATGTACGCTTTGTAATCTTTCTAAGTATTAGGACATTCATTAGATTTTATTTTGTAGGTTCCAGATCAATTAGTTTCCTGAAACAAAGTTTCAAAGTTCCCTATCTGGAAGGATCAAAGGATGAGAAGTTCCAAGCTGGTGGTGAAGGTGGGCAGGAATTCTTAAATGACCCTTAAAACAGTTGGATCTGAGGGAGTTACGCAAAGATTTTGGTTTGTCTGTGTTTTCCCCCTAGCAATTTTTGCTATCATTTAACAGATTATCCAATTTGATGTACTGAAAACAGGACGAAGAAGAAAGACATAATATACCCAGTCTATTATAAGTCTCATATAAGATGAGTACCTGTCCGATATACTTTAAGAATGTGCTCAACATGTGTGTATAAAGATAACACTGTAAATTGATACCCTTTTAGTGTGACAGAATGAAGACTGAAACTATTAGACTAATTACCATCTTATACAACTTACTTAAACATACATTTTTTATTCTTTTCCATCAATTAGCTATCTCCTGGATAATAACATTTTGGCTAGAAAGAAACTAAAATAGAAGATATGTACTGTGTAGGGACACTGGGTTCGGTTGAACGACTATGTGAGGGGATTAGTAATTTCCAATTAGTAATTTTCAGACAGACTAACTGAAAAGGCAAATGACTGTTCTTTCTAAATCACAAGACACAACATACAAGTAGACATATAACCTCTTATTTTATGTACTTTACTGTAAATTGCTCAGTTAATTCCACAACATCTGGCTATAGGTTTTCAACCAAACAGATTTAGAAGAGTTGTCATCACATTCTCATAATAATTGTCATTGTCCATTTAAGTATATTCCAGTTAAATCCAAACTTTCACACTTGGTTTGTGTATGAAAAGTATACTTTGTAAAAAATTATGCATTAATTCAAGGACTTCTGCCTCTGCTTTCTGGCCATCAGAGATCCAGAGGCAGTTTTCTACTCTGCTGGCTTTTTTTAAGATTGTATTTCTAATGCACTTTATTATTTGATGTGTCAGCAGAAATTTCTTTCAGCATTTATTTCTATGAAAATCCAGATTCCATGCTTGGGAGCACATAAAATATTCCTCTGTATGCAGTTTAGAAAAATAGCTAGGATTGTATTGATGGAACTTCTGTTCTGTTGTCTCCATTAAATTGTCATATAGATCAAAAAAGTGTGACTCTTGGGAGACCTGGATTCGACTCTGCTCTGCTTTAGATTTCCATTGTATCTTAGGTGAGATACTTGGCCTCTTTGTGCCTCTGCACTCTGTAAAAAAGGAACAGTAGTATTTTCTTTTCTCACACAGTGTCAGGAATGCTATTGAATTTTGTGGAAAAACTAGGCAGATCCTTACAAATGTGCCATCTCATATGAATGTTTCATTTTTTTGTTAGTTTTGTTTTTGGTAACAGTCGTAGTTTATTTTTCATGTTTACTTAGCTGAGAAGTTTTTATTTTATCCTTTGTGCTTCTGTAAACTTGTAATTTCAGCTATAGATTTCCCTTCTCTTGTCACTATTTTAGGAGTTACAGTTTTATGAGCAATCATGCACACCAAGAAAATGATGGCATTGGTACGAAGTCTGTGTATATCCTAAAGCATAACTGTGTGGATAACATATCACTTTGTCTTCTCTCATACTTCATAGCATTATACTTACCATTGCTTTCATGTGAATATTTCATGTCTCTTCTGGTCTAACAGCTGTATATTTTTCTTATAATAAGAGAAAAGTTTATTTTATTTATAGAAAAAGAAAATTTACATAAACTTACATTATTTATATAAAAAGAAAATTTATTTTTCTTACAGACATTAACTAAAACATCTTCACTCACACTCAAATGTGATTTTATTATCTTGCTGATTAGGTGAGAGAAAGAGAGAGACTTTTGCCAAGCACAGAAGACGCAAAGAGCTGTACAGATATGACTTCAGAAGCAGTATATTTGAAGCAATAAACCCCTCAGTTTTAAAAGTATATATGATCAAAACCTTTTGTCAGGAAAGCAGGTACTAGCCTGCTTGTTGTGTTCTAATTTTTACACTGATGATGAAATTGGCAGAGTCAAAGTATCTGCCATACTGAGCTCAACTCTAGAAGGTCATATTTAAAGACCATTTCTCAAGGAAGCTAAAAGTGGTCAGTAACAAGACTAATTCTTTGAAGGAGGCACAGAGATTACTTGAAGAACATGACTCTGGAGTGGTGAACAACTGAATACCACAAGAAAGCAGAAGAAAGCTGGCATGGGTACCCAGCAGAATCAAGTGCTGGGGTGGGGTTCCCGTGTAAGAAATAGAAAGGCTTTTGCACTTTGGCAGGATAAATGTAAAAACATAATAAGCAGACCAGAGAGAGCTGAAGAAACAAGAAAAAGCATAAAAAGTTAATGAAAAATTTTTTAATATCTGGAGCAAGAAGCTTGGCAGCGAGTCTGTAAGGCTAGCAGTGAATAGGGACAGTAGAGATGGTTGCCATTTAAGACCAAATGACAGTATGGAGGCTAAATGGATTTGGATACCAAAACACTTTTATCACACATATATGCACTTTTACGAATTACATCATTTCCCTGTTCCATGGGAAGGATGAGTTGGTCCAGGAGAAAAACTGGGCAAGTTAGTGCAGTGGTTCCTCACACACCTTCCCTTTTGCATGGGGGAGAGAGTGCAGTGCAGGAGAGAAGTCCGGTGGGTCAGCACAGTGTTTCCAGCTGGGCTGTGTGCAGTCCTGGTGTGGGGTCAGGGGGTGCCCTGGGTGCTCTCCGCTGCTTTCAGGTCCTCTGGGTGTTGGTGAGATGGTTCCAAATTCCGGTGCAGGGTCATGAGGTTCTCACCTCTCTCTTTTGTACTCTGGTTTCCTACAATATGAAGTAACCTTAGTTACAGGATTGGGCAGGGAATACCGTGTTGGTGATTAGTCCTTTCAGATTGTGCTGTTTTCTGATTTGCAGTTGCAGCTGTTGCTCACAGTCTGCTTGTTCCAGATGCCTCTGAACATGTTTGCACTTTTTGATGATCAACAGGTTGTTTGCACTTAGTTTTGCTATGTTTTCTTCAGCACACAAAAACTGTTCTGTTCTTTGGGACAGGTGGTTGACTATATTTCATCTGCTTTTGCCACAGTAAAGAGTTGGTTAACATCTACTGGCTTATGCTAACAGCTATCCTGTCTAGACATAACTCATGCTAACTGTTACGGGAGTGAAGAAAAACTAAGAGATTTTTTTCATCTTTCTTGGCCATGAAGTATGTTCGGGGAGCTTACCATACTGCAGCTGTTCTTTGTAGGGTTGCCTTAGGGTCTCAAAATATTGTAAAGAGTTTATGAAGCCAAAAAACCAAAATAATGGATGAGAAATATTCACATGGATAAATGTAAAATGATGCACTTATGGAGAAGAAGGAGAGTACAACGTCCCAACTTCACCTATAAAATGGTGGACTCTGAGCTCATTTTACCACACAGGAATCTGATGTGAGATTTGGTGCTTTTTGTGGGGCTTGGGCTGTATTCATAAGCCCTTATCGAAAGCATGAGGAGATGAGCAGCCACAGTTCCCATTAGGAGTACTGCTCAGAACTCTGCCTGTCCGCCAGATGGCTCTGCCAGTATCACACCAGCAGGATACTGGATGTGGCGAGAGAGAAAAGCAAGGCAGTCGCCCTCTCTGCAGACACACCTCGGCTCTTCAGGAAGATGCTAAGGAAATGTTTGATTGTCATGCTGGTCTTGGGCTGGGGAGGATCCAGCCATTTAAAAGAGAAGACATCCTTACCCCAGCAGGTTCCTACTTCAGCATGGAGGGAACAAGTGAGGAGACTTCATGCTTTTCTACCAGCTCTCCATTTAAGGGATAAAGCCATGAAAGGAGTCCCAGAGTGACCGCTGTGTTGGTTCCCTAGCGCAGCCCTAACTGCTAGACGTTGTTTGTGTCCCTGAAGGTTAGTCTGGAGGTGCATTGCACACAGCGTTGTATGGGGCTTGGAAGTATGCATTCTGCTGTCTGGCTCTAATAAAAGTGAGATGTGAGGCAAAGAGGATCTGTGCAATTCAGTATGATATATTTAAGTAAGCTTCTTAACTGTAGGAATTAGTGAGGAAGTAGATTAGTCCAAAGATTACACCAATACCAGAACTGTCTATCCTACTTCAGGTTTGGAGCCATGGGAAACATTGAGTAGTCAGCATGAATCAGCCTGCAATTTAAATTTAAAGTAGTAGTAATAAAGTCTGTTTTGGCACAGAAACTTAGTGGATTACTTGCCTCAGACTTAAAGGGCTGTGCTTTTGCCTCATTATTTCTGTTCTTTGTAATGAACATGTGTCCTCAGATGTTGCTACCATTGACCCCATCTCTTGCACTACAAAATTTTTTTCTCTTATTACTGTTGTTGTTGTTGATGAATTGCTTATTCATGGTGTGTGGTGGGTGACCCTGGCCAGCAGCTAAGCCCCCACCCACTTGCTTGTTAACCCCCTACAGCAGGATGGGGGAGAGAATTAGACAGGCAAAAGTGAGGGGAAAAAACCTGAGTGGATCAAGATCAAGACAATTTAGTAAGTGAAAGAAAAAAAAAAAAAAGTAACAAGTGATGCAAAAGCAATCCCTCACCACCAGCAGACTGATGCCCAGCCAGTCCCCAGGTATCAGCTACTTGGAGAAACTGCCCCCCAGCTTTATATGCTGAGCATGATGTCATATGGTATGGAATATCCCTTTGGTGAGTTGGGGGCAGCTGTCCCAGCTGTGCCCCCTCCCAACCTTGCTGCGGGGCAGAGTGAGAAACAGAGGCGGCCTCGATGCTGTGCAAGCACCGTTCAACAGTAGCTGAAACACTGTTTTGGTCACCAATCTAAACCACAGCACCACCATATGAGCTTCTGTAAAAAAAATTAACTCCATCCCAACCAGACCCAGAACATGACGTCACCTAAATTTTCAAGTCACTCCCAGTCAATAAACGACCAATAATTGCAAAAAAAAATTACAAAGGAACACCTCATATTATGTTAGTATCACCTACTCTTATGGTATCTAGGTCGTACAAGATTTTAAGAATTCACTGTAGGAGTGTTTCTAGCTTTTGTTTGTGCATTTTACTCTGTATGCTTGAGGATATTGGCATTGTCACTGAAAAAAGAACTCCCGTTCCCTCGGTAACAGCAGCAAACAATATTCTCTTATTGGATTCCATGAATGGAACAATTTTGCTTGATTTATGAATAGACTTTTCAGCAAAACTGAAATCAATTATTGTAAATCTTCATGCTGAGATCTCTAAAATATTGGCAGGAGTATGAATTTTTATGTTGGTTTCTCTTTGTGATCGTGTTGCTGACTCCAGCTGTGAAATATTTTCATAAGAATTTTAGGAGGTTGCTCAGTTCTCCAAGGGTGTATGCTGGCGGGTTAGGGTACATGCTTACAGATTAGGTAGGTGTTTTCACTACCAGTGAAGTAGGAACATGTTTCAAGCCAGCATGTGGTTTATCTGTCCAGATTAATCACTTACTCAGTTGCTATAATACATTGACAGAGAAGGGGCTGGGGGCAGTTAACTGACGCAGCGCTGTCTTCGTGGTTTGGGTCTGATCTTTAAATATTCGTGCACCCAGCATTGGTGCTGGCTCAAGTTTGAGAGGGAAAAACCCAAGGGATGTACAATTGGGCCATCTTTCTCTTGCCTTTTTTCCAAAGCCCTTTGGGCCAAATGCTGTAGCTTTTCTCTCATAAGCACTTCTTCTGAGTTATCATGCTAAAATTGCTGGGAATATTTTCGGAATGTTTATGTTTGATTTTAAGGAGCAAGGCTGTACAGTAATTCAAAGTACTTGAAATTTTAAATATTACAGGAAAAAAGCAAAACTGCCTTATTTTATGACATATTACTTAAGCAAAACAGTACTTAGCAGGTTCATATTGAACCAAAAAGTTTGGAAGCATTGCAGATGACTTAAGCTCTAGGCAAGACTTCAGGTTTCATATGGCTTCCAGCATTCTGACGCTGGGTAGTGTAGTGATAGGAAAATATTTGATGGAGCCTGTAGAGACCTCGTATTGACTACTGTGTGCATAAGACCCTTCATTTGCTTCCTCTTTGGAGAGAAGGAAAATAGAGATGTTTTAATCAGACTCAGGGTGGGATTAGAGAGTCCGTGAGGAAGAAACTTTTTTCCTGTTGAGCTGTAGTTTTGGATTGTTTCAAGAAATGCCTTTTTGAGTCAGGCATCTGTGGAAGAGAAGGGAATAGCAAGTTTCATATATACTGGCTGCATATATGCCAACAATTGGCATTTCCATTTTAGGTATTACATATTTATCTGTAGGACTTTAGGGTAGAATAAGTCAAGGAAAGTGTTGGGGGAAGTTTGCCAATATAGCTTCTCTTCAGGGAAATTTTAGAATATGGTTGTCTTTATCCTTTTCTGTGACCGTTGGGATCTTTTATATCTTCTATCACATTTCTGCAAAGAGTAGGAGAAAAAAAAGGGGAATTTATGGTTTACTGAACCTGAACCTCTACTTTGCCTAAAATTCAAAACCAGAGGATTCTTTTTCATCCACTTAGAAGCCCTAAATACCTAAATAGTATGGTTAAAATAACTGAGAATGCAACACTTCAAGTCACAAAAGAAGACAAGAGGGAGCTCGCCTGTCTTAGTGAACAGGGAACTGGATGGGTCTACAGACAAAGAACAATCCCAGAAATAAAACAGAGCCCTTGCTCTTTGGAAAGCCCCTGTGATGGATTAGCTAGAATAAGAAGAGTGCTGACTTGATCCCTCATATCCCCGATCCCTAATTGAGCTTAAGCCTTTGCAAAGGTCTTTAAGATATCACGTCTCCTTTAATTAATCTGTTTTCCCATCTAGTAATTTCAACATAGGAGATACATGCTTTAGGATGTTGTGATAACTACTTAGGCAATCAGAATAAATTTTCGTCTTTGAGGTATTTGGAGGGTCTGGCGGATTTTCTTATCTTCCCGTTGACTCAGGAGATTAACAGCCTATTTTTAAGAATACTTACCCAACCACAAATTGTATCAAACTGTCAGCAAAGATAGGACAGTAAAGGAAATCTAGAATTTCAGTGGTTATGTGTGCAGGTGAAGGGAAGGCCTGTCTTTACAGACTTCTTACCCTGTTTCTGTGCTGAAGGATTCAGCTTCATTGCAGAAAAGTTTAATGCAATATTAGTAGGTATGTATCCTGCTGCCTAGAGCCAATGCTGTCTCAGCCTGCAGTCACCTCCGTTGTTTCACATTAGCAAAGGAATACAATAGGTCGTCTTTCTGCTGAAGCTGATTCCTTGCGTGTCTAAATTATCAAGCAGTGCCAATTTCTACTTCTTCCAGTTGGGATTTTATTCCAAATACCTACTGTAAACATCTTGGTTAGTCTAATAGTCATACGTATGTGATAATGTTTGAATTGGCTTTACAATATGTGATAATGAGAAGTATTGTTTTGGGTATTTTCTTCCTCCATATCTGCACCAAATATGACTTGTGATATAGGTAATAATTTGCAAGAACTGCCAGGGCTATTGTATTCTATATTATTCTGGCTCCTAACTTACACCCACTGAATTCTTAGCTTATCAGAATGACTCAGTGAATGCCATGAAAGCTGGTGTTTTTCACGTTCATAGATACAGCGCCAAACCTATTTCTTTTTTTTTGCTTACCACAGTTTTTAGAAGTTAGTGTGTTGGAGCTGTTCACAACTGTAGGCTTTCAAATAACAACTGTTGTTCATAGGTGCAGGGAGAAATAGAGGTTCGCTATGGCAATCATGCAATTAATGTATTGAAGAACATTGGAGTATTTTATGTATCTATTTCTTAATTAAAAACAGCTAGAAACAGGATCAGCATTAGTTCTTGCTTCTGAAATTTTGATATGAGTTACTGAAATTATAAACAGTAAATTTCAGTGTATCCATAAACATGTAGTTTTAGGTTAAAAAAAAGTATTCCGGTATTTTCATTTTACAGTAAGTCCCCATAATTTTAAAACAATAGCAAAACGGTAAGAGCAACTTTAATAGGAACAGTAGAAATGCGTATTATTAAATGGTCGTCGTACTGTAATCTCTATACAGCATATCTAAGGTAGAGGAAAGGAAGCAAAAAATATTTCTAGATGCATAATTGCATATTGGATTATTTTAAATGATTGGTTCTTATCCAAGGCTAATTCAGTGTCATTCATAGTTCTCCAGATTAGCTCAGTAACAAGCCAAATTTGATTGCTGTGCGGTAAGACAGCATGACTTACACTTTTATAATGAATGCTCTCACTGATTAATGGTTCCTTGTACAGGGAAAACCTACTAGGGAACACATATTCCTTACCACAATATCTTTTTAATTAAAGAAACATACTTGGATTTTCTGATTGCACTGATTTTGATGCAGTTGCCAGCGGAGGGGATAACTTGGCTTTTACCATAGATTTCCAGACATTATGGAGCTATTTTTTCTGTTGTTTTGTTTTGTTTTGTTTAACTTATCTACACTTTCTACCCATGAAAGGGTGGTGTAACATTAGACTATGTAAACAGCATTAACAAAGTGACTTTTAAAGGAATATCATTTAAAAATGAAAGTCTGCCTCTTTAAGCAATATTCCATTTTTTCTTTAAGCATATGTTATAAAAGAACCTATTAAAACAATGCAGTTTAAGTTGGAAAAGGAATGAAATGCTCAGTTTACAGTTGATGCTGCTGCTTTTTCAGTTCTAGGGTTTTTTTCGGTGTTCTACATGGATGCAGTGAATGAAGCATAGTATTTCTGATGTGGAGAAGGAGGAGAATATGATCATTGAAAGGTAGATACAGCCACCCCATCTGAGAAAGAGTGGCAACATCATTGGTGAACATGCCACCGAAATGTGGCATAGACAGTGATGTCTTCATGGCTACACCTCATTAGTTCCCTACTTAGCAAACCACTGCCCAGTATGATTAAAATCTATATAAAAGTGTGTGTGCAAAATTAAACTTTCAAGTGAAGCCACAGCATCTGACAAGACCATTTTCATGTGCATTTATAAATAATATAAATATTTTGTTTTACCTAAGGATTTATGTGTAGCATAGAATATACATCTGTGTATTGTGTATGTACCTCTGTGCCTGAGTTCAGCCTGAACAGACTTTTGCAATTTGACCTTGGAACTAGCTAAGTTGGTTGTATTACCTCAGAGAAGGCATGAAATCCTGCTACAAGGGTGTCTGCCATCCAGCATCCACTGCCATCCCAAGGGTCACAGAAGAATGTGGTCTTGCAATCTCTTATTTCCCAGTTCTGAATGTCATGTTACTACTGTCGCTAGACATTTGTGGAATCTAGTCATAAAAATTTGTATCCATTTTTTTTACATGTTGCTAAAATGTCCATGATGCATCTGTAAGAAAGGAATTGGATATATAGACCACCTCATCATTCATTTATGTTTGAATAGAATTTCATGGGTCCAAGAAAGGGCTATCAGCCCAAGTACCGTGTACCAGAAGAGTCCCAAGAATTCACTGGAAAAAGCAAAATTGCAGATGATCAAAAGAAATGCAACAGAAATTAAAAAATCATTTTGAAATTTATATTGAGTGCTTAGTTTGAGTAAGCATTTAAAAGTTAGTGAAACCTCTTATTTTTTTAGTGTTTGTAGAAGGTAGCTTTAAAAAAGAGGTCCTCTCCCTCTTCCCTTTTCCCCCTTAAGTTTTATGAGCTGATATCATAAATATAATTTAACAGTGAAAATCAGCAAGTCATTTGAAAAAGTGCAATTACTTTGAACATGTGGTATTTCTATTTCAGCTTTTTGAAAAAGACCATCTTGAAATAATCTATCCTTTTTATTGTTTGTTTTTTTTTTCTGTGTTGTTTTTTAACTCCTTAGCTAGAAAAGTGAAAATAATGTAGTCTTGTTTTTACTGATGGTCAGTCTCTCTGAGACTTATGACCTTATCATGTTAAGGTTCCACGCATTGCAAAAATGTTTGTTTAGAAACAACTTTGTCATTGGAATTCTGTGAATTTTGCATAGTGATAGTTTTGGGGGCTTTTGTAAGTATTAATACAGTGTACCTTTTGTGCTGGAATGGAAATGTGTGCCTTTCCATCAAGAAGGTGCCTAAACAAGAGGAGGTACAAATAACTCTATTTGAACTACAGGAGACATAGCTTGAGTTCAGAGAGAAGTGGGGTTTCACTATCTCAGAAGTAGCTTGGTTTTAACTTATCTTCTGACTCAAGAACCAACCTGCTGACCCTCTCTGTCCTGTTTATCTTAGGAGTAATGCTTCCAGTAGGACTGAGGTCAGATTTTAAGTTTTTGATAAGTAGTTACATGACAAAAGTGATTTTAAACCTGCTTTTCCAAAGAATTTTCCAAAGAAATTAGCTTTCTGTAGTGGCTTTCTTAATGATGTTAAATAATTTTTAATTCTGTCGACTGATTTTATTCATCAAATTTTACAAAGTGATAAAGGCCAAAAAGTTTTAAAACAAAACCAACAACAAAAAGCGAAACAAGAAGAACGTTTTTTGTTTAAATCAGTTGCCATACTGAATGAGATGGATGCCTGGCAGTTGGTTATGGATCATGGAACTACAGTAGGTAGATAGTGAAGAATAAAGAAGTGTTGCTGAAGTTATTTTGATGGGGACTTAAAGTAACCAGTGTACCCATGTAAACTGTTGAGTATCTTTTGATTTAGTTACTCACTGAGCATCAGTATTCCAGGCAATGAACTGGAATTCAGTTACATACTTTGGCTTTATTTTTATTATGTTTATCATGCTGGTTTTCCATAGCTACATAGATTGTTGTTGTTTTTTTTCTTCTGTTTCTTACTTTTTCCAACCAATTATTTTAAATATGTCCGCCACTGTACTTCATAGTGATTTAACAGGGATCTTAACCTGATGATGTTCTATATGGCTTTCATTGGCTCATGAGATGGTGACCATGGTAGTTGTCAGCTGTAGATTATAGTTGCATAGTGTACATAACCGTAGATTGTATCTCTATCCAGGAATCCATGTTGTCACAAGATACAAAAACCATAACAAAACAAAAAACCAAGCCATTTCTGCTGTCTACCTTTCTTGTTAAAGTCAAAACCAGCGGTGGGGCCGTTGGAGGTGGCTGGAAGCGGCTGTGTCCGGCACGGGGCAGCCCCGGCCGCGCCTCGCAGGGGCCGCCCTGCAGCCCCCCATGGCCAACACCCGCACCCGCTACATGGGGAGAGGATGCTTTTGTTTGGGTTTATAGGGTTGGAGTTTTTTTCCATTAAAGTGAGGTAAAGTTTTTAGATGCTCTTAGAAAGACAACAACAACAAAAAAAAGGGTCGTACTCCAGATACAGTTTTTCCAGCGCTGTGGAGTACGGGAATCCATGAATTATTTATGTCTGACTTCCCAGTATGTTCCCAAAAGGCTGGTAGTATTTTTCCTGTTCATCTATCTATGATCGTCTAAGATTTTAATTTGATTCTCTCAGGAGCATGTATATGCTCTGACTTACAGAATCTCATTTGTATTTTTGTGACACTGATAGGAAATATGTTACTGTTGTGGAAATTAAATGCAGCAGATTTACTTTGTGTTGTAGTTACTCAGCTACGGTATACTCCATTAAGCTCCTTAATTTTTATTTTTCTTCTCATACTTCCTCTAATTTTCCTTTTGTTTTTAGTGCTAAGCTCCCAGGAGTGTGGGTTAGAAGGCTATCAGCCAGCTTATTTTAAGAGGAAAAATGAAAAGATTTGGGGTAGCTTTTCTAGAGAAGAGAAGCCAGAGCGGAAGGAAAGGTACAGTGGTCATCATCATGTGGGATAATGCTTTTTTGAAAAGGAGTGATGGAATAATTAGGATTTTGTGTCCATGCTGGAAACACTAAACTTAAATGTATTATATTAAACACTAAAGCAAGTTTTCTACTGGTAAGGGTGGTGGAGCCCGAACATGGGGAGGCGGCCATTGGAGGCTGCAGCAAGAGAAGCTGTGAAGGACTGGCTATGTGTATTAAATACCCAAAATGACTTAGGAAAAAAATCTTCCTTGTCTAGAGATTTGGTACTGGTCTAGGGGCTTGGAGGTCCATTTCAGCCTTATTTTTTGTAATTCTACAGTACTGGCAGTTTTAAGTCCCATTAAAACCTGAGAATGTCCAATTTCTTATACTGAAGACCAAGCTAAATAAAAAGGTATACCTACTCTGAGGAGATAGACTAGTGCAAATGCAGGCCTTTGCTGTGTTGCTGTTTGCTGTTGAAACACTATTACTGATTCATGTATGATTTTTTTAAATATAACTACCTTCGGTACAGTGGCTTCTGTGTTGCTTTTGAAAACTCTGTGTTTCCTTTATATGTGGTATTTCTCATATGAACTGGTGTAATGAAAAAATGTTAAAATACAGAATGTTAACAGCTCCGCTGGATAACATCATGCTGTAGATTCAATGATACTAGCTTAGTAAGTGCAATTTGCTACAATCTTCCCCCTTGAACAACTGTAGTAATAAACTGAACTAATGAGGTAGATGTTAGAAATTATATTCTCTGTCCAGAAGAAATATTTTAATAGGCGCACAAAACATTACTTTTAATGTTAGGGACATTTCTTGTGATTTCTCTGTTTCTAGATGAAGAAGACATGCAGCATGCCTTTTTTTAAAGTCTTTTTTTTTTACTATTCTTTTAAGATCTATATGTAAAAAACCCCCAAAATCCTGGAAACATGCAGTGATGTAGAATATTAGTTACTGTTCTGTCCAGATTTTGAGCCTATTTGAAGCAAGTTTATTGCAGCAGTTGGTTGTATAATCAGATTTTTTTTTTTCCATGTAAACTGATACTTGCAAAATTGTAGATTACTAAAGCAGTTTTTGAAGTGTTCTTTGGTGGAAACAAAGTGGTTACAAAAACTTAAAAATTAAAATTTACATAAGTTGAATACAGTCCCAAAACAAATTCCGAATAGCGGCAGGCAGTTGCTGCCTGCATCGCACAGATGTAATTGTTTTGAACGCACAGAAACTGGTGATGTCTTACCAGTAGCATCTTTTTGGTCACTGGTAAGCTGCTTCCCCATTGACCGTGTGGCCTTGCTGTCCCTCTCAAATACACCTTAAATATTTTGGAGTGTTTGTTTGTGCTAGACAAGCATTTGTGTAGCAGATAAATTTTTTCCAGCAACTCAGGCAGGCTCATTTCCCCCCATCTTCCTGACATCTTCCCCCCATCTTCCTAACAGCAACGGAAACCCACCATGCCTTGGCAAAAGAGCAAATTTGGATTTGCTCTTAGGGAGTGTCACAGGCCAAAACCAGTCTTTGGAGTCAAGGAATTTCACTTAATTAGATATATAGCCAATTAACGTAAGCTCTAAATTACTGATTTTGTCAGTAATTGTCAAAATTGTCATTGAGAAATAAAGACGATAACCAATTAAATGAACGCGCAGGGAAGACACCTCTCCCCGTCCTGGTGTCGCATCCCCTCGCTACGTTAGGCTTGGTCCCTTTGGGAGGTGATGGGTGAGGGTCCTCCGACACAGGTCAGCCTGCAGCACCCCCCACCCCCAAACACGCACACTACCAAAACCCTGACATTTTTATCCGATACAGAGATACAGAGAGGTGCCATATGGAAATGAGGGTCTCCTTGACTGCAGCCAGAGGCCTTCCAGGTGGTGTTCGTGTCTTCCCAGTCAGGCCCAGTAACTGTGTGCTGTGGTAGGGAGCGGGGGATGGGGGGAGCAGGTAAGTCCTCTTAATTTTTCAGGTGAAGAGGAAAATTTAAATGGACCTCAAATGACAGTTACTTGCGGAGATGGGAGCAGGACCAGGGAGTTCTTGACTCCTGGTCTTGTTTAGTTTGCTGGGTTTTACCTCCTGGGGCTGGTGTTTATGGAAAGGCCGATTCAGCGGAGTCTCCCTGCCGGGGTGGGGCAGCCCTGGAGGAGCGTGAGGAGGAGCTAAGCAGACAAAGGGGCTTTTTCCAGGAAGCTTCTTCGCAACAGCAGAGAAAGCGATCCTGCCGCAGGGGAGCTGCTCTCAGCCAACGTCTGAAACTGTTCAGCAGACGCCTCTTTCCCAGCTCTGGTGTTTCTTCCCAGCCCAGCGCAGTTGTGGGGAGGCAGGTCTTTGCGCCTCAAGCTGTTGTATTCCAGGTGTCTCCCTGGTGAGCCGCCCTGACAGGGAAGCATGGCTCCCCACCGCCCAGAGTCAGTGTCTGCACGGGCAGTAGGACCGCTTCATGTGTCCTTACTCATGTTCCTGAATCCTGTGGTCTCTTTCGTTCCTGTGCACGATTTTCAGCTGGACTTTATAGGCTGTAGGGTTGATAGCAAGGAGCGTTGCCTCCAGTGTCTTCTGCAAATATAGCTCTACAAAATGAACTGTTAGGCCATTTGTATTTTTTCAGGTAAATTGCAATACCGAAAAGAAAATGACTTTGCTTCCTATTATGATCATGCAATTAATAATTCAGTAAAAAAATAATAATTAGATTGTTTGAAAGTAAGATAATAGAATAAGCGTATATATGTACGTGTGTACATATCTTTTCTGTGGTACTTTACAAGAGAGTAGCAACTTTAATTGTATGCCACAAACTAGATAACTTGTTATAATAGAAGCCGGTTCCTTTGTTTCACAAAATGAGAAAATAGAATTCAAAAGTCCTTTTAGATTGATGTATTGGAATCATATAGAAGTTTTGTACAGTATACTTGTATTTGTGATAGAAGGAGACAGGTGTATCATCTGAGTTTTTAAAGATTAACTTCAAATAGTGTACGTATCTGGAGCAAGAACATTACCAGAGCCAAAGATTCGTTATTTACCACTTTCAGTGATTTGCTTACAAAAAGTGAGTCGTCTGAAAATATGTAGCTTCTTTAATTAAAATTATGTATAATCTCATGCTTCAATATATAAACTAATCTAGCCAGAGATTTAGGGAGACTTCCTTTATGAGAAATAACTGACTTTTTAATGAATAATCTCTATTTTCATGTTTTTGCATGTGTATGTATGCCAGTGTCCTGAGCTTCAGGAAGCTTTTGGAAAAGCCTACCCAGCTGGGCTGAATGAGTGTTCTTGGGCAGCACTGCGGCTTCTGAGCCAAAGCTTTATAGAATCTCATCTCCCCTTCTTTTAGAGCCCTAATTTCCATGGCAAACTGGTGCGGGGATGCTTGCTCTGTGTATTGAATTTTATATTTGCTTTTACCAACTACCCTTTCCCACTCTTTTCAGACTTCTTATTTCTTCCAGAAATAGTTCTATTTTATAACGTGGACTTTCAAAAGCAGAATGGAACCAAGGCAGGAGTTTTGCCGTTGATGTGAATGGCGAGTGCTGTGCACATGTGACCCCTCTGATGACATCCGTCTGAATATCCCCACTGCCCTTTAGGAGGGCTGTCCAGCTGGCAGTTCTCCTCCACAGAATAATTCTGGCCAGCTCCCACATGAATGTGATCTTATTCTAACTCGCCTGTGCAGAACCATGCAAACTGCCTCTCTGCTCCTTTACTTTTGGAATGTGGCACAACTTGCCTGCAGAGATGTGCCTGTTGCGACATTTAAACGGAGATGCTACACTATAGCTTAGCCTTCAGAAAGATAAATCTTTCCGCAGTCACCACCACCATTTTCCTCTCTAAAAAAGATTACTAGAAATTCCTTCAAGTGCTAAGAATCTTTGTTTTTTGTAACAGGTCTCAAAAATGGCGTAACAACTGGTGTGCTGTTTTTCTCAAAAATAGTCTGATAAAATGTTGTCAAAATCACCTTCTAGACTAGAAGAAAGGTGAAGTTAGTTACCTAGGCTTAAAATACAATACATATTAAATTATCATGCACGTTAGAAAGTCAACACTAGATGTTTTATATTTCTCTCATGTATCGTTTGTTGTTTTTCTGTTTGCAGAGCATTTCATGATTCATTACTTTCATGATACTGTAATTTCATGTTGGATGCTGCCACTGGAATACTATACAAAAATCACAGCTGTAAATCATTTGATTTCTCTCCAAATGTACTGTGGTGAATATTTTGGAGTAAGACCGGGAGATCATTTAGTATTTTGTTTTATAATTAATTTAGAACTAGTTTTACTTTGAAATAAGTGATATATTAATTCTATATTACAGAACAGAAGCGTGTTCTACAATTTTTTCCTTAAATTAGTAGTAGTATTCTAATATGCATATGATTTCTGATATGTATCAGATTTCTAATAACAAAATCATTGTTTTGTTTTTCCATAAACTGCAGAAACTATGCCTGTTCCAGACCAGCCCTCGTCTTCTGACAAGACAAGTTCCCTTAGTCCTGTGTTGAACACATCCAATGGCGATGGCTCTGAAACTGAGACAACCTCTGCTATTCTAGCTTCAGTTAAAGAACAGGTATGCAAGTGCTGCATCTGCAGGCTGGAAAACGATAATATGATTTAGTGTTTTTTTACAAAGGTTTCATAGGTGGTATCTGAATAATTTAGTTCACAAATGCATATTGCAAAGAACAGTAAATATTTCTTCATGTCTTAGTATACTTCCATGTGCTGTCCTACAATAAATTTAATATAATTTAATTGAATTGTTCATTTTGTTCTCTTTAATATGAATGGTGGTTTTCAGAGCTCTCTCCTTTTCTTGTTGGCAATCTGCATGTGGAGTTACAGCACATAGGCATAGCATATAAGAACTATAGATAAATGAGTAGTTGTGGAGAAGATGTGTTATCCTAGACTTCTTAGTTAAAACAATTTATAAGAATCCTAGGATTTTAAAATTTAACATGTACATGTTTTGGGGTTTTTTGTGTAAAACTTGATGTGAGATTATTTTAGGGCAAAATTGGGTAGGGACAGAGGCTTTCAGCCTTGGATGATTAAACCCAAAAGTATTAGAAATTTTTGAAAGAAAGGTGTTTAGTGTGATTCTCTGCTCGATTCTAATAAGACAGGTTTTGACATTTTAATGTAAATTTTTGTGGGCTGAGTGTCTGAGATTTTGCTTAGTGCCTCTTTGTACATCAGGAGGTGGTTAATATTCCAGTTCATGAAAATATCTGGTCTCCGTCACTACCTCGTTTGGCTCAACAGCAGCAACAGGTATCCCAAAGAGAGACATTGAAAGATAGCTGGTTTTAGTCAGCTTTCTCCTTGTTGAAGGTATCTAAATTGGTTCTCCAATTATAAAGTAGTGATCTTGCCCTGACTAAGACATTCACTGCTTCTTTAGTAAAATTAATGCATGAATTCAGCTTAACATCAGTGGAGTAATAGCTGTTGAGTCATTGGGTTTTTATAAAAATTGTGACCTTGCTCTTCATTGTTTCTCTTTGATATGTACCAGTTCTCTCTTTTGGGTTTTAAAGGTTAGTCATCTTTTCTCGTTCTGAAAACAGGAGTGCAAGAAAGAAAGGTTGTAACATGGAGTTTTGTCTTAAGATTTATGGCACATTGTTGTATTGGAATTACCCGCGGTTTAGATGTTTGTATGCATATTCTCTTCCAGGACAATAGCATTACTTGGGCATGTACCAGTGTTTCAGCCTGTGTTACTGGATTATTTTGAAGAAAAATACCTGCCATAGCTTTTGACTCTCTGATGTTGAAAAAATGTACACGGAAGGTTACATAGGTAGAAGATATGCTGCATCTGCCTGTTAGAATGTGAAACACAGTATTGAATAGTGAGAACTTCTTCTCTGTTGTTGGGTTTTGTGATGATATTGCTAGTTTATACCTGGCCGTGTATTTTGCAACTGAACCTCCCACCCTCATAAATCAGTGAATTGAGTACTAGAGGGAATCGGTGCTGAATCCACTAGATGAAAAGGATTTTAAGTGGTAAAATGTTAGCAAAGTTATTTCTGATTCTTGTGAACCACAGCAAAAAAGAGCCTGTAATAAAGGAATTCTGCATTCCCTTATCACCAAGATCAACCTAGCCAGTTGACCTTAAGGTACTGCTGACTAAGAAGATAATCTCTTGAATTATTGTGGGTACCAAAATTTCACAGGTGTTCTGTTAAGTAAACTTCTTTCTTGACAGCTGATCTCTAGCCAGACCTGTCTTGAAGCTGGAAGGCTGTACTAAG
Organism: Calonectris borealis; assembly: GCF_964195595.1. Classification (NCBI taxonomy): domain Eukaryota; kingdom Metazoa; phylum Chordata; class Aves; order Procellariiformes; family Procellariidae; genus Calonectris; species Calonectris borealis. The sequence goes on along the minus strand of NC_134313.1, from coordinate 81,882,541 downwards.
CTGAAAAATGAGACTGATTTTTTTTGGATCTGAATGCATTCCTCAGAGTATATGGTGACTTCAGTAAATTCGGCTTAATGGCATACATTTATGTTCAGCCACACTCACTACTGAGAAATCCATGTAACTCCAATATTCTTTTTTTATTTTGTAGTAATGATTTGAAAGAAAAAACCAAAAACAAACAAAAAACCCCAAACAACGAAACCCACTTTTGGGCTTTTTCTCTTCCCCACAATATTGTGTGTTTTGACAGACTTCCATTATTTAATGTTCAGTTGGAAGAATTCTAGGTAAGGCCACCATCCCGTGCTTCAGGCAGATGAAATGCATTACACTGATTCTGCATTAGGGGAGTAAATGAAGTAAGTTTCTAACTGACTCTTCAGATGGGTGCCCTCTGCTTTTTAGAAGAAGGAATTAATTACTTTACTGCCTGGTATGTGATTTTGCTTTATGTGCCCTTTGACTGTAGCCGAAAATACACCTAGAGTTTTAGAAATATGGATACAGACAATTATTCAAAAGTACTGCTAATAAAGAAAAAGGTGATTGATTTCATAATTAAGGTATGTTTCGATGACTCAAATATGTTACGTTTTCTTCATCTCTGCTGATGCTTAACTTTAAGAAGTTTCCTTACTTTTTCATTCTCTTGGAACACTTGTGGCAACTTCATGTGTTACTTCTCATTAAATAACTAGAACAGTGTCTTCGAGTGACTGAAACAGAGTAAACTGCGGGATTTATGGTACTGATGACTGTAATAGGCGTTTGCAGTCTTTGAAGAGGGCAGGGTACATGAAAGAAGACACAGAGAAGAAGTCATAGATGTATTTATTTGTCTACTTAAATTTCCTATGTGAAACATAATGATTTATTCAGGAAATCTGAGGCTTTGCTGTGCTTAGTTTGAAGAACACATATCCCTGTGCTGTCCTATTTGGTCTAAAAAATTTATTGGGTCTAAAAAATTATGCTTGATATGTCAAATGCAAAGTGCCATTCATGCTGGTCATGACTGGATCAGAAGATTTAGCCACGTGCTTTTCAAGCTGAGGATTTCTGTCAAAATAGAAATTGAAGCCTGTATTTTGTTGTTGAGGAGTTAGGTTCAAATCCTGAACTCCTTGCTTTAATGTATAAGCCATTTAATTTGTGTTTTACCTCTGGACGAGCGTGCTGAATCACTTTCGGGTTTCTGAGATGCAATTGAGAAGAAGTGATGGATAAAAAATATGAATCCATTTTTTTCCCCTTGCTGCTAGCTTTCCTAAGGTCAGCAGGCACTGCTGGGCGTGGAGGTCAGAATCATGCACCGTATGTCTAAGAAATTGGGAGATGCCAGGCAGTGAACTTTGGCTTAGGTGTTTTCAAGCTGCCCTCATGACGAGGAAGGGTTAATAACTTCTGTGAAAGTGTAAGCTGTTGGGGTTTTTTTATGTTTTTTTGTTTGTTTGTTTTTAGACAATCAGAATCAAGTTCTTTAAAGAGAAATCATCAAGTAGCGTTAAACCACTAGACAAATAGTTTCAATTTTCCATGCTGTATAAAATGTGGTTAAATACCTGTGTATGAAGAAGGATTTTTTCTTTCTTATGATATACTGGCAAACACATTTGGCCCAATGCTTCACGGGTTTTAGAAAACATAAGGCCATTTCTGTTTCTGCTTTGTCATCTGCTTTTGTATCTGTAAATACGGGAAAAATTCTTCAACAAACAAAGTGAGATTTCAGGACTCTGTAATTTGTGAGAACATATGTGATAGATACGACTATTTCTTCTGCAAAAAGCATGATATGTTTCTGACTGGGAATTTCCACCTGTGCAAGAGACTTCTGATCCCACTTGGTGTTAAAAATTCCTGGGAAGAGAGCTATTGATAATGCTGTTCTGAAGGTAGAAATAGCTGCTGGAGAACCTTTTGAGTAAATATGTAGTAAAGCTGATGCTTTTCCTAGAAGTCTCAAGACGTATGTGGTTCACAGTACTTTGGTTTTTGGCATGCAGAAACTGCTCCCTTGGAAGCTGAGGAGGAATGTAGTGACAATGACCTACCAGAGGCTTGTTTTGGCAGATTTTTTTAACAAAAACACTTGGAGAACGTGAGATAAAATAACTTCCTAAGAGCGAGATCCGTCTTGAAGCACTGACAGCTATATTCAACTCAGAAATAGTATCATACATTTGTTTTAGTTTCTGTGTGACTCGTTTCCTCTACCATGTTAGTAGTAGCCTGTTTCAGAGAAAAGCTCTTTCCCTTTCAGAAAACTTATGCAAAGAACAAGTTGTGTAATGTTTAATATCTCTTTTGAGTCCTTTTTAAATCTACCTATTTCAAATAAAGATACTCGTTTCCAGATGCCTGTCTTCATTTCCCCCTCTCTCCAGAAAATGCTTAGGCTCTAAGACTTTTGGAATGTTTCTCACACTATTTAAAGAAATGATTGATTAATATGTTCTTTAAATCAGAGTGCTGATTCCAGAGAAAGCAGAAGTCTTTGGCTTTGAGATGGTTGCCGATACCTTTTTTTTTCCTTTTTTTTTTTTTTTTTTCTTGGTTAAAAGAAGAATGCGAGTGTCATCTTTAGGATTAAAAACATCCCGGCTTTATAAGGCTTATATTTTTTCTAAAGTAACTTCTGTTACTTTTAAATATTTACCGATTTTCCCATTAGAAAGCTACTCATTTGTCAAGAAATTGTGATTAAAACTACATTAAAAAACACATACAGGGTAATAATGATTAAACATTGTAATGCATGTCAGTATTAAGTAAGGATAATATACATGACTTAAGTGAACTTGTATGTGTTAAGTGTTATCTTGTTAGGTGTTAGTACTCTTTGAAAACAGGGTTATTTATGTCATGCACATCTTATATATGTACATGTAAAGTAAAACTGCAGATAGAAATGGCTGTAGAAGTTGAAAGATTTAATTTCTTTTCTTGGCTCTGTCAGATTGTTTTTTCCCATGTCTTTACATCGTGATTGAAGTTTTAGAACAAAATCACATATCTGCATGGATGTTTCAATTCTGACTATTTTTTAAGGTTTTAAGGCCAGAAGAGACTTGTGAAATCAGCTAGTATGACCAGCAGGTCACAGCACTTCATACAGCCATCCAAGTATTGGGCCCCAAGTCTGATCACAGCATGACTTTTGCAGCTGTTTTCCCTAATATAATGCATGCCATATTGTAATACATGATATTCACCAAAATAAAATCTCATTCTTGCCTTATAGGAACCAGTAATTATTCTAGTAATTAAGTATTCTGTAGCTTTTCTGAATAGATTCAATTATGATATATTCATGTCTTGCTTCCCCTCAAACATCAGGCTCTATCTCTGCCTTTAAAAGTTTTAGCAGCTCTATTTCAGACCTATGCTAATTATATTCAATCAATATATATTTCTTTCATCATCTCTCTAAGTAGCCTGTCAATATATTCACTTCCTTAGTTATAGAACTCCCTTGTTTCTAATGAGGTTTTAAAATATTCTACAGAGATACTCCTCTTCCTTTTTGCCATCTTTTATTTTCATTAATATATTGATTTTAGATAAGAACTGGACTTGGCTGTATGATATGTTTTGAGTAGCACAAGTCTATAGAGTGGATACCATACTTGTAAGTTGCTGGGTGGACCAACGTATTATTGAAATACAAAGCTTTGTGAGTACAGCTATTGCTTCCCAGGTACATCCTCAAGTTGATGGGGATTGCTTTTGAGATGTATGATTCCACTACTGGAAATGGGGAGTTGAGTGGAGAAGTTTTGAAGAGAGTCATCACAGTGGCTGGTGAAGAAGGAAATCATTTAATATACTTACTATACGCCCTGCTCTATAGGATTCTCAAGTTCTTGATTTAGTTTGGGACTGGTTTCACGTAGCTATTTGGAGCAGCTGTGAGTGTATTCATGTTGTACTTCTCGGGAAACGGCTGTTTACAAGAATGGAGACCTAGACAAGTAATTCCTATTCAGAACTCCGTATCCTGTAAGTCGTGCCAAAGACACAGTAGCCGTAGTAGATGCAGTATGAAGAAACTAAAAATTACTTCACTGATAAAAGGATGTGGTGATAACCCAAAATACATATTCTTGGGATTGTTTGAAATGAGCTGGGAATGGCTTCTGTGAAAATTTAGTCTGATAGAAGATTATTGAGAGAATATATCCTCCCAGCAAAACCATCTTTGAAGTGAGGGAAGAAAATGCCAATTATCAGAATAAAATTAGAGTTAAATATAATGCCATTTTGACTTAAAGTAATGTTGAAAAATTAGTAGTTCAAAGCCAAGAATTTCAGAGAAGCTGGGTAGAATGTGCCACTTAGTGACAGCTCAGTCTAATGCTAATTTAAAGCACTATTAAAGGCCATCATAAAGAAAGGCAAAATATCCTTTCTTATCATGCAGCCAGTATATGAACATACTTTTGCTGATCCACAAGCGCTTCTGCCTCAACTTTTTTTTTTTTTGCCATTAGTGGAAGAATTTCAAACTTGGAATAAAGATACCCTAAGAAAGTAGTAATATTGATCTCAATTTCAATAGAATTTAAATTTTAGTATATTAAATTTCTAAGATTTTAACATATTACATTTGTAACATTTTAACATTGTTGACTTCTTTTTCTGTGCTATCATTCATTGGGGCTTTTTTAAATGTAAAATATTTTCACACCTAAACCCAAGTCTTTTAACCAGCATGGTGGAATAGAGATTGTTGATCTCACTTTGAAGTCACTTGAGAGGGAGATCTAAATGAACTTAAAATAGTTAGAAGTGGCTAGTCAAGTTGTGCTTTTCCGTGTACTGACGCAGCTCCCTCTGTTGTACTGACAAATGTGGACTTAGGCAGCCACGTGGGGAATGCTGCTGGGGAGCAGATTGAGTCGGGAATAAGCATCCGAAAAGATAAGAAGGCAGCTTTGTATTATGGAAGGTTGAGTGTGTCATTTTCTTTTTTGGCGAAGGGTGGTTGGATCAATTTGCCAACTTGTTTTCAAGGGTTGGGCTTTTTAGAACAGCTGCTGTAAAAATATACTTTAAACCATGGGTTTAGTCAACTTTTTTGTGTTGTTTAGAGTTGATTCAGAAAGTCCAACATAACATCCTCATTTAAATGTACAGGGGAGCGGAAGGTTTTGGGTGTGTCTCCTCCAACTCTGCCCCACTTCCTTGTCTAAAAGGAAGTCACAATCATGTTTCTGTATACTTTATGTTCCTGAGACTTAGCTATGTTACCTGTTCCCAGTATTTTTCTCTTTCTATGCTTGAATTAAGCAATATCCATCAATAGTAATTTTCATTTGCATAGGAAATATATGAAGCCGTGAGGCCCATGGCTTTCAAAAAACAGCATACCTCTTCTACAGAGGAAAAAAAGTGCTGTTAAAAGACCAAACTGTGAACACTTCAGTTAGTGACTGTTTTTATTTCTTCTGTCTTCTCTTCTCTGGAAATTAAAGAAAAACACTAAAAGCACTCTCCAGATTCCACAGTGACCCTTCTCCTTTAACTTGTCTTGCCAGTACTTTTCGTGCAGCTTGCTCTTACAACTTCAGTTTTGAAAGGGATTTTTGAAGGACATTTAATTTTTGTCATTGTTTTAGCAATTTTTGTTCCTTTTATGTCATTTTGAAAACTTGAATACTTCTATTGTGTTTTCCCATCTGCTTCTGTGTGTTTTCTCACATGATGGCATTTTCTCCTCCTGATGCATTTACTGCTAAATGGAACTGTATCTTTCTGTGGGTAATTTAAATGTTTTGTATTCCTAGAAAAACCTACTTAACGGGTAGTTGAATGCTGTGCATGTTACGCTTTGATAAAATATGTTACAATTCTGTTTATCCCCAAACAGGAAAATTAGAACCCAGCAAATGCTAAGCTAAGTTTAAACTTAAGTCTACACCTGAGAGCTAAGGTACATTACTACCCAAATAAGCTTAACTGTGGCTGTGAGTTATGTAGTTATGATAACGCTAAAAGAGTTTAGAATCACACAGTAAATTGATTTTAACAATGTGTAGCATGTACTTTTCTTTTCTTTCCTCCTCTGTGGTGAAAATGTAGTATTTATCTCTGAAATTTCTGGTGACAGAAACTTATTCTATGGTTGCCTCTGATGAGAACCTTTCCAGTATGAGGGGATGAAATGCCAGCAAAAGACATTAACCTTTAAAAAAATTTGAAGATTCCTAGTAAAGTTCTACACAAATTAATTGTTTAATTCATGATTCTTTCCCTCAAGGTTAACATTGCATTTTTGGTGGAAGATCACTCACTTTGTTTTGGAGGGAGGCTTTACATGTATACCCTATAACATGTGTAACAGTGGAGCCATATTTTTTTGCATGGGTTCCCTGCTACTCTTTGTACTTACATTTTCCTTTTCTGTGCAAACAGCAAATCCAAGTCTTGAGGCCCAAAGAGTTTTTTTCCTCCTTTTTATTTTGTAAAAGATTTCATTGGAAGTTGTTTTGCTGGGGCTTTTTTGTTTGGTTGGTTTATTTGGTTTGGTTGGTTTGGTTTTTGTTTGCTTTTGTTTTGTTTGGTTTTTTAATTTAAGGGGTAGATATGATGAAATGATAGTGGCTTAATTTTTGAAATCTCTTTTCTAGAGCGTTACCTTTTTTTGTTGTCGAGACCTTGTCATAGTGCAATACTCTTGTTCTTTTGGATATTCCACATGTGGAGGGCTTAATATATAGTACGAAGTTTAATTAATTTGAAGTTAGGTGCAGTTACAGGGGATTTTGATTTAGCACAGTGACACAACAATGCACTCAAATCACAATTTAATTAGAAATTACACTTAGCGGAGTATAGCAATTGCAATATTCAATTGACAGAATATAAAAGTGAATCTCATTATCTTGAATATGCTCACCATCGTGATGCTGAGCATCCCCCAGTCTCCAGAAAGGAATGTGTGTGTTGAAGTCAGCTGAAGCCCACAGCTCTCTTCAGAACTCTTCTGTTTATTGTTTGTTTTTTTATGTTGGGCTTAACCACATATAATACACTCCCCATGCTGATCTGGCTGAGTTGTTTATAGCCGTGGGGTCTCCAGTGCCAAGTTGGTGGCCCATCTCTTCTCCCTTCATGTCTGTACTGTTCTACTCTGCCTTCACTTCTGAAGGCCACTGCTATCGTGCCAGTCCTGTATCTCATCATGTTAGTGGCATTAAATACCTCGCTCTACACAGAATGACTGCTTGATACTTCTATCTATATAAACTATGGTTGTAACCATAGCTAGCCATAGGCACCTGCTTGACTATAAAAATTGCTGTTACAGCTAAACTGAGTAAAACAAAGCTGCAGGCAGGTCAAGAAAAGTTTGGACAGAGAAAGCCTGACAAGGCTCAGACCTGAGGTCTTGCAGACTTGGTACAAAGCTGAGCCATTACTTGGTTCATTAAGTGCTCCATATATTTCATATAAAGCTGTCCAGCAAGCTCCACGATGGGGAACATACTCCTTCCTCCTCCACACTCTGAGCCCAATGGAGTGAGCTGCCCTACGTGCCCGGAGCTCAAGGCTAGCCACTGCTGGGGAGTGAGGCTCCTCTCCCAGGAGGTGTATCCCAGCTCAGCCCACTTGCATTGCGACTTCATCAGGCACTAGTTGTCAGTGCAATCACAGCAGGCAAAGTCACTTGCTGAGGGGATACCTGGGCTCTACAGAAAAGTATAAAACAATAAGCTAAATACCTACTACAGTTATATGAGTAGAAGATACTCTTGATTAGAGTTCTAGGATCATAATTTCTAAGCAGATCCAATACTTAGTATAGAAGTTAGATTATTTTAACCAGAAGCACCCTTAAAACTAGTTTTGTTTTGCTCTGTGTCTGCATTTGTAGAATCATAGAATCATTTAGGTTGGAAAAGACCCTTAAGATCATCAAGTCCAACCATTAACCTAGCACTGCCAAGTCCACCACTAAACCATGTCCCTAAGCACCACATCTACACGTCTTTTAAATACCTCCAGAAAGAATCCAGCACGTCTGAGGTCCCAACCCACATGCCTCAGGAATTCGAGCTGCTTTTAGTGGCAGAAGAAATAGCCCAGGGAGGACCGTGCCAGTGAAGGAGAGGTGAAGATATTTTCCAAAAAGTCTCAGTGCTAAATTTTTCAGCTGCCTCAGAAACTAATGTGAACAGCAGATTCCTTTCATTCAGGGACAGGCAGTTATGCAAACGATTTAAATACTTTGCTGATATAGTCAGTTTGTCTAAAACAAAGGCACCCTTGGGTTTCCTTTGGCATTGAGATGAGTTTGGCTTCCTCTTCAACAGTTGTGATCAATCGTGTCATTATTTTCCCCTGAGCCTTCAGGTCATGTAGCCTCTATTTATCTCTTCAAGAGCATTCCTTCATTGTGGGTGCATCAGCGGGTGTGGGGGGGGCTGCGTGGGGCAGGGGTGTCTTTGATCAGTCACAGGCCTTTGTCCCGTTATTTTACATAAAGTGGTATGAAATCTTGTTTCCTCATATGCAGAAATTTACCGGTTTGGGTAAATTTAACTCATGACACCACCTTTTGTAAGTGAAAAACTGCCACTGGTTATCATCTACTTGGCAGCATACAAAGTAATATTTGTATTTCTCTTAGTATGCCCTCAATTTCTTCGGTCTGGATCGTCATATAGCAAATAGCTGCTTGTAGTCTATTTCCTTAGTTGTTTCAAAATGTAAGCCATACTTCTCAAATTTCTCTGTTCCTTCAGTTGCCACATTTATTTTTCCTTGAGTCCTCATAAAGCATTATTCTTTACTTTATTTTTCAGATAGTCCCATCTCTTAGGCATGACTAGTACCTGTCTGTGTTGAGCTTTCCTTCCTTGGGTATCTAGCGCCCTCCAGTATGATGATCTGATTAATCTGGAATGACATTTTGCTAGTTAGTGTGGTATTCTATCGCTCTAACCTGCAATTCATGTTGCAGTGTTATCCCATAGTCACGATTATGCATCTACCCCAACAGTAACACAGTGCAATTATGTGCCTGGCTGTGTAATTAAGATTTAAATTGAGCCTTTTGTATACTATTACCAACCTCTTCATCTAGGAAGTCTTTTAGTTTATGTTCACATTGCTAAGCGTTTTTCAACAAAATTTTTCAGTTAAAAATAAAGGAAAAAAAAAAGCAGAATGGAAAAATTTTCCGACTTTATCTGTTCACTTCTATGTATTTCATAGTCTTCAGGGTCTTGATGTAAATAGGTATGTTTAAGATTTGTACTATATGTTGCCTTGAAACTGGTCAATGTTTTTTTCACCCCGTCTGATTCCAGCATAGCAACACATCTTGGTAAAATCCTGTTTATATTTTTAGTATATAGTTATTTACTGAAGTACATCTGTGCTTCAGGTTTTACAACTGGTACCCCTGGAAAATATTATTTTCCTTTTTCAGAGTAGTTGAGGATTTTTTTTTACTCCTTAATGCTATCTTCCCTGTACATAGTTACACCCATCTTTGTTCACTTCATTGTCAAACTAGGTCGTTATTTGAAGCTTTTGTTGACAAAGCACTTGATGGTAAGTGCATCTGATACTATAAATAGGTGTCATTTTTCATAGTAAGTCAGCAGATTCACTTGAAAATTCTCAGTTTTGTACTAAGTTTGATGAAATGGAAGGTTTTTTGCATTCTTCTGTCAACCAGTAGCACAACAATTTTTAATGAATTGATATCTTCAAAACTTTGACATTCCAGAATTGAATAATTTTGGATTAACATAGGATTACTAATTTTGTTTGGAGGGGAAAAATGGACCATTTAAACTATCTTTTTTTTTTTTAAATTTATTTTTTAAAACTTCTATTTTTATTTCACAGAGCAGTGCTTGCACATGAAAACCTGTTCCGACACAGTTTATGCTGTTCTGTTTGTTCCAGGTCACAGAAAACAGAGGATACTGTTCCTCTTATTATATTTTTTCAGTAACCTGTGCTGTGAAAATAGATGATTCTTTGGATTAGGTTTTGGTTTGTTAGTTTACCAAAAATTGTGGCAGGGACCAACAAACCAGTGTGCATTCCTGCCACAATGTAAGGCAGCCTTCTGGTACAGCTCCAACATGCTGTTCTAGTGGCTAAAGATTTTCAGGCATGGAAAAACCTGTGATAGGTTGTGTTTTCTGTATGGCTACAACTGGAGGAAGGGAGTTAGGTGCAGCTCTGGCTGCAACATGTGCATGGGCACCTTTCTGAAACCTTTGACCATGTATGCTGCTGCACCTGTAAAATAACCAACATTTTATTCCTGCTTTCACATTCTCTCGTAGGCTTTAAAGCCTTATTTAAATAGTAAATAAATTCTTGAGATTAAATTAGCAATGTAGTTTCATCCTACACCCTTTCTGTGTGCACAACAAAAGTATTACAAAACCAGGTATAACACTAGGTAAGTGCCTCTGTCTCTGAAAGTAGAACTCGATGAACCACTGATGCATATTAGGATTGAAAAGCATTGTAAAAGATGTACTAACAGTGATTTTTCCCCACTGCAGTCTATAAAGATTTGTAAGCACCCCACAGCTTATACGCAGCACCAGCATCCCCTTTAGAAGTTTTTCATGCTGAGGCTGGATGATGGACTGTAGAAAATGGACAGTTGTCCATAATAAATTTGATAGCCACTCAAACTGAGGTTTGACACAGTGCCTGTTTGCTGATACTGAATCAGCATTGCTATTGGTACTGTACTTTTATGTGCCAGAATCACTGTCAGACACAGAAATATAAATTCATTGATAGCATATGCCACAGTGATGCCTACCTAAATGCAGAAGAGCTAAGCTAATTTAGTGACTCAAATATACTTATTTCTTTAGTAATAGGTGAATATTTAAAGGCTGGTGATAAGTCCAAGCACATTTCATCTAACTGAACTACAGTTTATTCCATCAATGTGTAAAAAAATATATACAAATGAAAAAGTACTTTCTACATGAGTGGTGTGTGGGTGATATGCAGCTGTATTCCCGTATTTGGCATGAGAAATTGTCCAATACTTAAAACCTTGCTAGACTATTTCTGTGAGAGAGAGAATTGCCGCTGTCTGGTAGTTTTAGTACACTTGGTTTGTGAAGACCATACCTAGTTGTGTTTCCTTTATGCATTGGGAATAGAAGGATTGAAAGAAATCTGTCTGGTTGTCATCAGTTTAGTCTGAGCAGAAACCAATGTGTTCGCTCCCCTTTTCATCTATAATGAGATTCACGTGAAGCTTATTCCTCTCAGTTTTCCCCATCACATACTGTTTAGCTTCTGATTTTCTTGTGTTGACAACTGTATCTTTTCCCTCTGAGTTTATCTGTGGTCATGCGAAGAACTACTTTATGGTTTCTTACTGTAAATTTGAATGGTATATCGTGTCCCTTGATGATTTTTTTGTTGCCTTTTATTTAACAAGGTAGGCTGTTAGTCTGTAGTTATAATGCAAGATTTATAGGCATAGGTAATATCTTTTATGAAGCCAACTGATAAAGGAAAAAAATATGCAAGCTTTCTGTGGATCTAACTTATACACCTGAATGTTTGCCCTTTTAATTTTTTCACCGTTAGTTGTTCTAATAGCACATAATCCTTCTCATTACAAGCCTTCCCTGATGTGAAGTTGTCATATGATAAGTGTTAATGTTTTTCTGGTTTATTTGGTAGAATATTTGAAAAAAAAAATATTACTGTTTCATGAATCTTGTGTTGTTAATATACATGGGCATTATTGCCGTATCTGCACTGTTTGCATAGTTCATGCATGTGTGAATACAGTCAATGGCTGCTTTTAGTATGGCAGTGCACATGTATGCATACAGAAAAGTCTTTTCATAAAAGCATATTAATTTTTATCTCTTCTGTTGAGTATTTTAGATATTTGTGAAGATTTCTACTTTGTCAAACTTCGGTTTGAATGTTTTTTCAGTTGTCTTTTTTGATCCCTAATCCGCATTAATAATCAGCGTTACTTGACACACAGTGGGTCTGTGGATGAATGCTGGAGGCAGTCTAATGGTGGACAACACAGAAAAGGCAGAAATTTCCCTTTTTTTTTTTTTTTGAACTGTTCCCAGACAAGGGACAGTAACATGGAGGAGCCACAGGTTAGGGACTGTTTAGAGAAAGTGGATGTATTCAGCTTCTTGGGGCTCTATGCCAAGATTGACAAGAGCTCATTCAGGTGATAGGATTGCAAGGCAGCTCTTGTCCAAGAAAAAACATGGTAATTGAGGAAAGTCCTGAGAACTAGAAGTATACCAGCCTTTATGAAAGATAAGCAGGACGGTCCAGGGATCTACAGGCTGTGTCAGGACAGTGTCAGTCTCCAGAAAGATCATGGAACACATTGTCTTGGCACCTGCTTCTAGACACGTGAAGGGCAAGAGGTTAAATAGGAAGAGTCAACACAGATTTCTGAAGTGCAGTTAGCGTTTTGCTAATCTGATTGCCTTCTAGGATAAAATGTCAGACAATGTGAACGAGGGAAGCACATGTGATATAGTGTAACTGTAACTTTTATTAAGACTTCTGAAACCTTCTCCCACACTGTTGTCAACAGTAAGCTGAGGAAGCATGGGCTGCGTATTGAGTGGGCTGAAAATTGGCTGGACTACTCTACTGAAAGGGTAGTAATCAATCAATTGACCAGTTAGCAGACAGTAAGAAGTGGAATACCTCAAGGGTTGATCCTGGTACTCACGCTATTCAATTCTTCAGTGACTTAGCTGACAGAATTGAACAGAATGCACCCTCAGTAAATTTGTGAATGATACTAAATTAGGGTGATGCTTAGGAAAAGCCGAAGTAGAACTTCAGTCTTAAAGCATTTTGAGACATCGAACAAACTGAGGACTGAGCCAACAGGGAACTCATGTATTTAAAAAAGAGGAGACTGAAATTCTGCATCTGAGGCAGAATAACACACACATCAGTCCAGGCCGGGAAGCAGCTGGCTGAGGCACAGCCCTGCTGAAAAGGACCTGCGATCGTTAAGAATGTCAAGCTGAATATGAGCCAGTGGTGTGCTTTCACTGCAGACAAAACTAACTGTGTACTGGGCTACGTTAGAAGGAAAGAGGAACAGGACTAGCAGACGTGAAGGAAGCTGTTACCACCCCTACTTGGAGCTGGTAAAGCTGCTTCTTTACACAGGACAATTGTGTGTCATTTTGGTAACCCCCAATACAGAGGGGATGTTGAGAAACTGGAAATAGTGGGGAGATACTAAACTGGTCAGAGGCCTAGACCACATGATGTGATGGGAGAGGTTAGGGAGCAGGGGTTTTTAGGGAGCTGAGTCTGGTGAAGAGGAGGCTAAGGGGGTGATCTTAGGTTAGCCCATAGTAACTTCAAAGGGCGTGACAAAAATGATGGTACCAAACTTTTCTCAGTAGTGGCATACAGTTTAGCAAGCGGCAATAGCCATAAATTGCAGCTTGGGGAGTTCAGACTGGACACAGGAAAACTTGTTCATGAAGAGGATACTGTAGTAATGGAAAAGGTGACCAGAAGTGAGTTTGCTCTTTTCCAGTCAACTACACAAATCCTAATCTGGTGTTGGAAACGATCATATTTTCAGTGGGAGGTGACACGAGGTGACTTCCAGCCAAAATTTCTGTGGTTCTGATGATTCTATAGTAATTCAATGATAATGCACAATTTTGCTCAAATTATAATTGCACCTTTGTATGTAGACTGTGGAAAACATATTTTGAGGGAGAATAGTGTGGCTTAAAAATTCCCCCAATCTGATTACTTAGCTTTTAATGCTTTAAAAAATAAGATTAGAAACTGAGGATAGCTGATTACTGAAGAATAATCTCATTACTTTTCAATGTTTGTATTAAGTGGTAAGGACTGAAATAATAGATCAGCCAACAGGATTGGTGGATGAAAGGGAAAACTAGCTAACGCAGAATGGGATATTGGAAGATTTTGGTAAGATTTACTTTCTTTCCCCCTGGAGATATCCTCTATCTTTATTTTTATATAAAGATTTCACTTTCTAAGCAGGTTTTAGAGACCAAGCTATTACTTCTCAGACTCTACCAGACCTTAATATTTACAAGAGAGCAACATGTGGAAATAAATAAATAAACAATGTTTTCTTGATGTTAATAATACAGAAGTGTAAAGGTAGCCTCACATTTAGATTTTATATCCTTTTTGTCAAACTTTATATGACTGATCCATTCTCTTCACAATCCTTTAGCTCCCTATTTTTTTGAATTGGGAATAGTAACATTTACCTGAATTTCAGACAGGTTGCGTGTATACGTATGTGAAGGGAGCCCTTAAGGGAGGTAGGGTGCTTTTTTTTCCTGTCACTTGCTTGTGTCAGATTGAATACCTGGAGAAGAGTAAAATGGGTATAAACACTATGCTACGTACTTTAATATGGTGAAGATTCCTAACTCATAGACACTTTGCATCTCCCCTTGGGGGACTTGGACCTCACATCACATAAAATGAGGCCAGGCAAGTCAATTATGCCTTCAGCAGGAAAATTAATCGCCTCATAGTCTGTGTATAGCGTATAAATAAATAGACCGGAAATCAGGGCAAGATATTCCCAATAAAGGAAACTGAGTGACTCTTCGTGCTGCTGCCATAAGCTGGCTGTCTTTGACTGCTCGATCTCAGTGGCACAGAGAACAGTCAACGCTTTTTGAATGCATCATCAGGTCTGCAGGAGACTATGCTTTGGGTTAATCCTTGGATTCAGCAAGGTATTTCCTGGTGTTTGTTCAGCTCTCTCTAGAGCTAAGGAAGAAATACAATGTAATAGCTGCAATAATGGATTTTAGGATATAGTATGTTGATTGTTATCTCTATAATACTGAAGTGGTTGCCTTGAAAATAAATGATTGTTCAAGTCAGAGACAGTTCTTGTTCTTTTAGGGGTTATTTAGAGGAAATTTCAGTATCAAAATGCCAGATGAGGATTTCATGCAACGCAAGTAGGATTGTGGCTTGTTTCTGTCTACGTTATCTGACTGTTTATACAGTAACCATATACAATACCTGTTCCCTCCCTCCTTCCTTCCAGGTTAAATCCTAAGAAATGCTTGGTGCTTTAAAGAAAAGCTATACTTTTAACAGCTTGTAGTGGGCATCTTGTAGTTTACTGAGACGTTATTTGACAGCACTGTTTTCGCTTTTGTGCTGCTTTTGATGGATATTTTCTTTCAATTCTGTGCTGAAACCTATTGGCTCTGATGTATTTAAGCAGTGCACAGGAGGGGGATGTAATAATAATGAAGTTTTCTGCAAAACCTGCTGCAGCTTACATTGTCTAATGTATTGTATACCAGCGTTTTCTACAGCAATCTGTTTACGGTTAAAGTTTACTTTCTCCAATTCCTTCTATTGCATCACTGTCAATAAAATTGAAGTATGTTCTGCATTTTCATATGCTTGTAAAGCCGTATTGGCTTCAGTGAATTTATGTAATTTTAGCTGCTTAAAGTAGTTTTGCAATAGTTTTCTTGGTTACCACATGAATGAATATGCTTTCCGTCTTAGATACTGCCTAGATTTGGATTACAGATGTCATCTGACATTGTGTTTTTCCAGTAGGTTGTGCTGTTCTGAACACATTTTAAAATAGTTGAATAAAGACTTGGAGTTTGTTAAAGGAAGGATTTTGTATCAGGGTCAGGTTTCTAAAGCTTGTTAGTTACGATGTATTGGTTATTGCTGCACTTGTTAATTTTAGCCCTAATGAAGCCATAGTTCTTCAGTGCAAGAATTGCCACCCAGTTACCATGTCTGTGTCTTAATTTTGTTTCTTAAGTGAGATTTATTTTATTGTAGAAGGAACAAGAATGTGTATTGTATAAAAAGCTCACTTTTCTCCATTAGCATTTTTTTGCCCAACACAGTAAAAGCCTTTCCTATTGCTGGGACCCCTGGGTGCTGTCATGCAATTTTTGAATTACAATAACTTAATCTTCAGTAATTTTGACACTTTCATAGTAATTTAACAGAATCTCTAGAAGTGAGTTGTTCTAAACAAGACTTCTTTATCTGCATACCCTGTGCAATGGAACAACATAGATAATACAAGTATAGCTTGCTCTCAGTGGCTTGGCAGCCAGTCAGTGTCTGGGAAGGCTAATACTGAGCTTGTGTTAATATGCCAAGTAAGACCTGAGCTGGCTTCATGTGATCAGATGAATTCACCACGTTTTCCAGCGCTTAGAGTTTCAGAAGTATAGAAATGAAAGAAAAGAAATGAATTGCTTCTAGATCCCAGCAGGTGTTGAATGGCTTACAGAAGCTTGGTGCTGTACCTGAATGAAGAAAATTCAGTCTGAACTGTCTCTTCTTGACCTCTCATCTTTCAACAGTTCCTTAGGTGCAAGACTTCGTCTTGTTATATTTCTAATCTCCTGGGATTCAATTCCCTAAAACCTACCTTTTCTCCACGCTCCGAAGTTGCTTCGGTGCCTTTGTTGGACCAAGCTGTATTCAGCCTCCTGAGCTGTGGGAGGTACTAAAGGTTTCCCGCTACAGGGATGTTAGAAAACAAAATGGGACAAAAAGAAGTGATATGAAAGGAGGTCATAAAGCATGTCTAGTTGTCTGATTATGGCAAATACGAAATGATCTTACCTCTTGGACAGGAAAGGGTTACTTGGTTCTTCGCCTGAGCTCCCTGTCATACCCTTGCCATATTGTGTACCTGGGGAGTCCTTTCTCATGTACTTCCTTACCACAGGGGATGTGGAGAGGATGTCTGAACAGACAGACTGATGTAGCTGTGCAATAAGCAGCTGTATTCATTTGAATAGCTAGAAGTTATCTTTATCAACGATCTGGATGAGGGGATCGAGTGCTCCCTCAGTAAGTTTGCAGATGACACCAAGTTGGGTGGGAGTGTTGATCTGCTCGAGGGTAGGAAGGCTCTGCAGAGGGACCTGGACAGGCTGGATCGATGGGCCGAGGCCAACTGTATGAGGTTCAACAAGGCCAAGTGCCGGGTCCTGCACTTCGGCCACAACAACCCCAGGCAACGCTACAGGCTTGGGGAAGAGTGGCTGGAAAGCTGCCTGGAGGAAAAGGACCTGGGGGTGCTGGTTGACAGCCGGCTGAACATGAGCCGGCAGTGTGCCCAGTTGGCCAAGAAGGCCAACGGCATCCTGGCCTGTATCAGAAATAGTGTGGCCAGCAGGAGTAGGGAGGTGATCGTGCCCCTGTACTCGGCACTGGTGAGGCCGCACCTCGAATCCTGTGTTCAGTTTTGGGCCCCTCACTACAAGAAGGGCATTGAGGTGCTGGAGCATGTCCAGAGGAGGGCAACGAAGCTGGTGAAGGGCCTGGAGCACAAGCCTTATGAGGAGCGGCTGAGGGAACTGGGGTTGTTTAGCCTGGAGAAGAGGAGGCTGAGGGGAGACCTCATCGCGCTCTACAACTACCTGAAAGGAGGTTGTAGCGAGGTGGGGGTTGGTCTCTTCTGCCAAGTAACTAGCGATAGGACGAGAGGAAATGGCCTCAAGTTGCACCAAGGGAGGTTTAGATTGAACATTAGGAAAAATTTCTTTACTGGAAGAGTGGTCAGGCCTTGGAACAGGCTGCCCAGGGAAGTGGTTGAGTCCCCATCCCTGGAAGTATTTAAAAGACGTGTAGATGAGGTGCTTAGGGACATGGTGTAGTGGGCATGGTGTGTTGGGTTGACGGTTGGACACGATGATCTTAGAGGTCTTTTCCAACCTGTATGATTCTATGATTCTATGATTCTATTCTAAGTTAAATTTTCAACCCATTTCTGTGTAAATATAATCGGGAAGGGGGTCTAATCGTGCAGATCCTTGAGCATGACTGACTATACTCACCTGAGTATCATATTACAACTAATGAAGTTATTCATATGAGTTATTTGCAAGTTAGAGGGCTTAGAGATTTGAGTTGAATCCTCATTTTAATTCTGAAGTCAGCTTTTGAAGACTGGGATTCAAATGATGTTGAAGTTAATTATAAAAAATGAATACTTATATGAAAGTACAAAGCAATTTTAACATATACGTTTCCAAATGTAAATGATATAATATCCAAATCCTATGACTTTTTACATCATCTTTCTTTTTTTTCTACTGCAGGAACTTATTTTCCTATATGAAAAGGAAGTAGGCCATTGTATTTACATAATTTTAAATACAGCAAATAACCTGTTTGCAAATATTTTATACTGATAACACGTTGTATACCTTTAAGTATATAGTAAGTTGTTTGGCTTTCAGAGCAGTTTTGTCTAGTTTTTCACATATTTCATACTTACGATGGGTCTTAAGGTTAAGACACTTGTATCCGTTAGGCTCGCAGAGAATTTGGAACTATTCTTTGTATATTTTAAAAGACTGTAAAAAGCCAGTAGGATGTGAAAAGGCTGGTCTGCCGCTGGAAAAAAACCTAAAATGAGAAATTAAATCAATGCCTCAACAGAGTTTTGAGAATGAGCAATTGTTATTTCTGTCCTGGTAAAAAGTACTTTTGTTTTTATGTCTTTCAAGGTGTTGGTTTTGATTTTTTTTTAAGTTTGTGTTTGGTATTTTTTTCCCAATGGCTAGAAAGAAATACCCAAAAGCTAGAGAGAAATATCTGAAATCAACTGATTAGTTAAACATCCAGATTAATAATTCTTAAATTGAAATATGTTATAAATTCATTCTACTTTAGGAGGTTGTTATTAAAATATCTGTGTCTCAATAGAAAGTTAGATAATGTACAGTTGATGATTTGGAGAAAGTTGTGTGATGTGTAGGCTCAGCTAGTGTTTTGAGGATTGTTTAGTAACAAGTTCAGTTTTCCTGTCTTATGATCTAGTGAAATAGAATTAAACTCTCCGCAATCTTGTGCTCTATATGGCGAGATTTCAAATAGAATTGTGCCAATTTCTTTTTCCCAAAAACAAAGTACTACTATTATTTTCCAAAAATGCTCAAGGCATTGTTTTGGCCCACCCTCCCTCCCTCTCCCCTCCCGCCTTGTCTTTCAAGGTAACATCTTGCTCCTGACTAATCAGCGTTTCCCAACAAGAAGATATTTCAGTGGAATACTTTAAAGTGAGTCTAATGATGAATACAGCTAATATTTTAATATTATCTGATCACTTTGCAGAAACAATTCTAGACCACTTAACACAACCCAAATCCGATATGATGATAAAGTGTAATACATACACAGTAAAGATTATAAATCTTACCAACCTACTGATATAAAAGAAGTTACGGTTGTTTATTTAACATGAAGATGAAATTGTTTTCAAGGATATTACTCATTAAATGCATTTCAAAATTTGATGCATTTAGTGAAAACTGCAAGGTTATTTTATCCCTGGTAGCATAGTAGTGGTGTGGAAGAGTGAGCAAAATCCCTTTTGTTCTCATGCATCTGCTGTCTGATTTTTCTCTGAGTTTTGAATGTTTGCGTTCTGTCTTCACTTTCTCCTTTACAAGCTCATTGAATTTTATTAGTTATCACTGCAAGCCAAATGAAATAAAAGGAGTTGCACAGCTGCAGTGATATGAGTCTGAACTGCATCATCATCCTTACTTGCAGTAATATGCAAACAGGAAAAAATGGGCTTGATTATAGATCTCGGGAACTTTGCCAGAACTAATATACGAATGATTTCCTCCGAAACTGAACCATTTTTCACTAGGAATCTTGAAAACAAAACCTGAAAAAAAATCAAGAAAAGATAGTCTCTTTTTTTCACAGACGCTGAGCATTCCTTGTCCTCTGAAGTCAATAAGTGTAGGCTCCCACTGTCTTTTAAAAATTGGACCAGTGTGCAGAAAGCTTTGTTGATGTTTAAGTTATCTTACTGTAACAGAAGTGTATCTTAATGCGTTTTAGTTGAGCTTGTGTAATTGTGGCAGAAATAGCTGTGGCTGAAAATTGGTATCGGGTATCACAATAAAACTGTTTATTTTTGTGTACATAGAAGTATATAATTTAAGCTTCCAGAATGAGCCCTTTTGTAGTCTGCTGTTAAGCTTAATTCCATAGTATTACAGCAGGCATAAAGACTGGAGTGAAGGGTCATCTGTCCAGCGGGGTTGTACCTGTTCAACTGCTGCTTATAATTCATATTTAGTGCAGGCCACTGCCAACATTTTCTTTTAGAAAAAGAAACCTGTCCATCTGAGATTCTTTGGTGTGTTTATTTAGTAAATAATTTTTCTGGGGTTCCTACTTCATAGGTTCACAAAAACTATGCCTGAAGATTTCAAGCTGATTTGCCCAGAGATTTTTAGGAGTGGTGCAGATTGACTTAAGATCAAGGTGGTGTTGTAAACAGGTGGCAGTGGTACGTCTTTTGAGAATGGAATTATTTGTAAGAGCTCAAAAGACAGTGTGTGCTTTCACATGTGCAGCTTGTCTGTACTGACTTGCGTACCAGTCTTGTTACTCCAACGGAGTCACAAAATCACAGTGTAGGTTAGGCTTTGCAAATAGCTGATAGATACATGAAATGGCAGATATATTAAAGG
Organism: Calonectris borealis; assembly: GCF_964195595.1. Lineage (NCBI taxonomy): Eukaryota > Metazoa > Chordata > Aves > Procellariiformes > Procellariidae > Calonectris > Calonectris borealis. The sequence continues at coordinate 81,862,010 of NC_134313.1, read as the reverse complement.
CAGTCATGGGGCTGGGTATCTGCCATTAAGAACAGTTACCTTCAGCTTATGTAGCCAGGAAGGACTGTATAGGCTGTGTAGACACAAAAAGACATCAGGTACTTTTAGTGCAGAGCCATCCTAGGTTGAAGGTAACGAAAGACTATTTAACCGTAGAACAGCTGAAGGGTTACACTGTTCAGAACCATACATCATATTTTGCCTTCATTCCAAAAAAGTTTTGAAGTTTATAAACAGTTTTTGTCTGTCAAAACAGACAAAACATTTCTTGGGGTGTTGTGTCTGTAAGGTATTAAACAACACTTAGTCTTAAAAGTGTTTCAATTGTATTTGTAAATTTAAGAATTTTCTTCCTTAGCTATGGGTTTTCTTGTGCTGCAAAATTATAACTATTCAAACTCTTCTTGTTGGGCTATGAGAGCATAACACACCTTTAAGGACAGTAAAATAATACACTAATAATGCACTGGTTGTACTTCTACCAATAGGCCTCTTTTCCAGTCTTATGCTCATTAAAAGAAATGTACTTGTTTTAATCTGGTACAACTAAAAATCAGGAAAACAATTTTATAGACATACACATGAAGTTATTATGTGAACCATGGTAACAGTACCAGGAACAGACATTAGCAAGCAAAAGAATTGAGTTCAGTCCCTGTGGCTTCCTTCTTTCGGCACTGTTTCTAAAGATTTCAGGCAAAGCGAACTGTAATACAGTTTTTGAACATATATTTTGCATTTTTGCTTTAGACTCCACTGAACACTACTGAGGATCAAATCTGACATGCTCATTTATGAATTTATTTCTAAAGAAAAGAATCTGTAACAATTTATTACTTGCTTTTTGGTCTTTAATTCCTAAGGTAATGAAATTAATGTTTTGTTTCTTTAGTACTTTAAAAAAAAACAAAAAACAACTCGAGCATCTGTTTATTCTTTCCCCTCCTCGCTTCTGTTAACGGTAGTTTTTGAAACTAAAGAGAAGGGTTGAAGGAACAATGTCTGCCATCCAAATCTTTTCAGTATTTTGTTATGGGTTGTTTCGGTTTTGCATGTATTTATACTTCATCTGCCTAGTATCAGTTTCAGTGAAACAAGCAAATACAGTAATAAACAAAAGAGGCATTTTGAAATAACATCTAAATATTTTATCTTTGCTCTTAGTAAAACATGAGAATTCAAATTACAGTTTCCTGATTTGATTGTCATTTTTTTATGTTCTTGCCTGATGTGCCTGTGTATCCTCCAAGTAAACCTGTCAACTGTTTTTAAAAATGCTTTCCTCCTACCTGTCAAATTTTAATAGGGTAAAAGCTTTCAGTTACCAAAGTCAATCCTTGTTTGTTTGTTTTGTTAGAGTAAGAAAGTATTCCACTGTAGGAACAAGGCTATTGTATTCACTTGCTTGGAGAGTAGGGTAAATTTATTCCTACATGGGTATGTAAATAAAAATGGAAGTTTACACAGATAATGTGCTTTTGTCTCAAGAGGAGAAAAAATATTGCTGTGCCCTTCTTTCTTTTTAATTTGGAATTTTACTCTTTGTTTCAAGTCTTTGAATAAGTTATGGTTGATGCTTCAATTCCTGTATGAATACTTGGTACAGTCCTCAACTCTGTTAGCTAAATCCGTTATCTCTGGCTGTTGCGGCTACACTGCATGACAGTAAGTGGTTTGACACTGAGAACTGCACATACTTGACTGCCTCTTACAAGCTACCTGGGAAGAGAAAGCAAGACAGTGCACATGTGCTGCTGACTTGGTGTTACACTAAGCGTTGCGTTTCCTCTTTTTGCAATATAATGTATAGCACCGCCTCTTCTTTGGCTGATCTATAAGGAACAGCCATTATATGACTAGGGAGATCAATATGCAGCTGGCTTTCTAGAGGATAAGGAGCACTGAAATGCTTTGAGACTTGATCTTCTTAGTATTAGTAAGTGTTAAAATATGCCTTTGGATCCCTCGGGGGTCTGCGTGGTTTGTTTCAAAGTTCACACATACTAGTTTTGTGCATACGCTGAAACTGTCATGATTTACATATGGAAACAGCTGATTTCATCTTTTGTTGCAAGAAAGACTTTTATATCACTGTTATACTACATCAAGCAGAATGCTGTAGAAAGAATGTGAAAATTGGAACTCTACAGTATTTCTTTAAACTTAATTGGAAAAGTGACAGTGTTTTCAATGGCACTGATAGGTTATATAGTAACTTGTAAAGAGAGAAGCTTCTGCTTCTGACTCCTACAAGGCTGTTCAGTGTAGGAAAGGGAAGCAAGACGGCCTCTTGCCTTGTGTCACTGTGGTGGTACCTACAGAAACAAGACTGTGAGGATTTCTTTTTCTGTATCGTGGGGGGGTGAGTCAGCTTCCCCCAGACAGGATTTTCAGTACTAAGCATGTGACTATTCCTAGATAGACCAACAAAAATCCTGGTATTTTATTTCAGATTGCTTTTATTTAATCTTTCAGATTTTGAACTTAGGAATTCACATTTTGACGCTTCCACATAAATATAGGCATGTCTTTTTTGACGAAAAATGAGATTTTCTTGCAACTACCAGAGAGCAAAGAAGGCCGGAGCTTCCAGGAAATGTGACACAAAATGACTGAAGTCTTCTACCTTTTGTAGTAGGTAGGGACAAAGTATGTGAAAAATTTGTTTCGTCCCTTTAGGAACAGTAATAATAGGATTTCTCAATATTCTTGAGAATTCTTCAGAATGAATTCTGATTTATAATGGAAATAACTCTTCAGGGTTCATTACAGAATCTTAAACTAAGAAATAGCATATAATGTCTGAACTTAGCTAATTTTTCTCAAATACTAGAATTCCTAGAGTAACTCTCTCTATTTATGATGATTTGTATACCAAATAAGCAGGTACTATATATTCTGTCTGTTAATGTGTGTGTTTAACTTTATTAAAATTATTTCTTTGAAGTAGAGGTTGAGTATTGTTGAGGTATAAGTAAACCACTTTTGGGTTCATTTAAGAGCCACCATACAGGTAGACTGTACAAATGTAAATACAGTAAAAAGTTTGATTTCTCTAGGTTAAACACAAAGGATAAAATTAGCATTTATTTCACTTAACAGTATGTGAGTAGTAAATGACAAAATATTAAATCTTTGTCAGAAATAACATTTATTTTTTCCTCTTTGTAAAAATAATTTCACAATAAAATAATTAAGCTCAGACTGAGAAATGATTCCTAGTTTAGTTTCAAATAAGTCCAACCAAACCCTTATCTCAGTTAAAGAATTAAGCATTTCTATGGATACTACATATTTTTTGAATTCCACTTACTTCAATGGAAAAATAAAATAAGGCAAAATTACTGTGATTGCTTGTTGAAGTTTTCTTAGAATGTTCTGGGAAAGAACGATAAAGCAGCCACTGGAGCTACTGGTATTTTAAGTTGTTTTCAGGTCTCTTTGTAACTTTCCAGTGCTTTTAATAAACATGATCTTCAGTGTAGTGAGCAAAAGAATACTTTTTGTTTTTTACCCCCCCCCCTCCTTTTTATCATTGACCTAAATCTCTATATCATCAGGACACTGGAAGTGGGCACCACGACTTAAAAAAGGCAGTAAAATACACTCCTTATGCCAGGTAGTCAAATTGATATCCCAGTCTTGTAAATTCTTGAAGTGCAGAATCCGTGATGCAGAGTGTTGCACCCAGAAGCAGTGACCAATGGTGTGTACATGGAAGATGGTTTTGGCTTTTGGGGAGCATAGGAATGAGGCATTATTGCTTCCACTCCCTTTATTACAGAGTTTATTAATTTTAGTAGTATTCCTTTTTCTTTGAGCCAAGTTGTGTGTGTGTGTGTGTGTGTGTTGAGGGTTTTTTGTTTTTTAAAGTTAATATTGGCCTACCAAATTCATGTTTGGGTGTGTAAATAAATGATCTTATATCAAAGAGTGGTGGGACATCTTGAAACTAGCCATATTAAACATCTAGCAATCACTGAAAGTCAATAATTCATATTTGAATTTGGGGAATCCAATCTTTTTTAATAAAATTAGTAGCAGCAGTATGTGGCAACAGGGAGGATTGGCATCAAACTCTTAAGTGACTCACAGAAATTTTTTACAGTATTCAGGGAGTTATTTAAAAAAAGATATAAAGGCAATCTCTTAAATGTTGTTTCTGCTCAATCACTTTGTTTTCTTTCCTTTAGTGGTTTTAAAAAGTTCAAAAGGTACTTCTGGTCTTTGCATTTCACAACCTATGAGTCCCTATAAGATTTTAAGTTGGCATTTTTATAATGCTCAAAATTCCCTTTAAACTTACATCTACAAAGGAGTTCTTTTTTCATTCAGTCTGTTCCACTTTGTTTCGAGTTACAATTGCAAGAGAAGTCTTTTAAGCCCCTGCTAGAAATAAATTGAACCATCACTCAATAGCAAACAATCATTGCCCCTACTAGAAAATTTGATTTAGAATGTAATTTGCAATTAAACTAATATTTAACTTGCTGCCAAAGCTAAATTTAAATAACAGTCTTATTAGAAATGCTGACAGAGCCAGCACAGGTACAGTTTTTAATGTACTTTTCCAGATACTGCTGTGCTTGTGCAGAAATCTCAAAACCTGAATACAGCGGCACAAATGGCAGAATTTTACCTGGGCAGAAAATAAAAATAGCATGACACCTGTTCAGGATAGGCTAGAAAATAATTAAGCAAGCTGAAAATGGGTACCAATAGGTTTTGCCAATGCCATTAATTTGCTCCGGTTTTGTTTTATGGGGAAATGATAGACCTCAACCTGTCCAACTTTAAGAAGAACAATAAAGAGTGGGAGGCTTTTTGAGCGTCACTGAAATGAAAGTATTTGAATTCTTGTTAAAATTAAAGTCAGCTTGATTCAGCCTAAAAGCAATTTGTGTTGTGTGAGTTGGTGACTTCAGTGACCCAAACATCTAGAAGGGTGGTGCTTGGTAGTAGTAGTAGATAGTATAGGATTCTTGCTGAGGTAAGGGAGTGTCCAAATGGTACTGAATACTCCAGTTGTTTTTAAACATATTCCAGCTCTGTGCTGGTAAATGAATAAAAGAGCTGTCACCAGAAATACACCCTGTGGTGTAAGGAACAGTGCTCCTTAGCTGCTAAAATAGTCCTCTAAAGGGGCATACACAAATAACTTTGAGAGACCCTAGTGCAGCATTAAGTTACATTGAAAGCTGAGTGGATACCCATTTTGATCTGAACTGATACCTATTAAAATGTGTGAAAACATCAAGGAGCCTTGATGATGTAGGATGTCGGGATTTGATCCATCATGTCATCACGGTCAGCAAGAATAAAACTTACCTTGAGACATAAAGACTTCCTTTGCTTAAAGAAGTCATTAGAAAAATAACTGAATGCAAAATTTCTGAGAGAGAGAGGAGAAACAAATTTGTGAACACAGGGGTGGAAAATGTAGTCTTTCTTACTGTAAAAAATGTCATAATAAGTTTTTGTGTTGCGGGTTTGTTTTTTTTTGTTGGTGGTTTTTTTTTTAATATATCTTTCCTTCTGAGAGCTAGGAAAATGCATCAAGTTCTATAGGACTCTGTCTTAAGTTCCTTTAAGCACCAAAGCCATGTCTGTTAAAAACACTGGGTGTGCAAGAATGAGCAATTTAATACCGTGGTTTTGCCACATACTATTTCTGATGACAGGATAAGGAATAAAGTGAAAACTACTTCCAGCTGAAGTCTATAGTCATGTCACAGTTAGAATTGATTATAGAGAGTAGTTTTCTTGTAATCAACTCACATTATACAAGAAAGTTGATATTTTTATTTGATGGATGATTCAATTTGCAATTTTGGTTTCCCCAGCCACAGTCAGCTCTGCAGGTAACTGGGGCTCAGAGGATGTGAAATACTCACTATCACCTCATTCTTAATTAATGCGTTGATCTTGTGTGTACTAACTCCTGTAGAGTAAACACTAAAAGTTCACAACAGATGTTTAATGCAGTTTTCCACTTAATTCATTCCTGTCTGAAAATCCATGTCATATTAAATTTCAAATAAAATGTATTTTATATAAGCTGGATTTTCACTGTATAGTCTACTTACCATATGGGCAGGCTTCACATTTTTCGGATGCTCTTATTCATGAAAATCTTTTTCAAATGACCGTATTAACTCAAGGAAATAGCCGCTTTCAAATACAAAAGCCAAATCAGTGTCTTCCAACACGTGTAGTTGTTCTCTGTTACTGTAACTCATGAAAAAATATAGTTCTTTACTCTGGCAGTAAAGACCTATGTATTTTCACCTAGGTGCATTCTCTGCTTTTTCTGCTTTTATACCCCTTCTTTACTAAACATATGTTGGAGCGTGCAGTTTTCTGTAATACAGTCAGCTTCCTGTTACCTGAGGTGCAATGGGACTATCTTGTGTCAGGATACCCTGGGAGATGCAGCTGTCCCCTGGAATACCTGTAGAAATCGACACCAGGGAACTTAAGCGCACACCCCCATCCCGGTGACTGCACAGGAGGAGGATAGCCCACGTATAGCACCGTCTATGTTGAACGAGGCAGCGTAAATGGGTTGGCCAATTCTGAGGTGACTCCTACGTAACTTCTGTGTGTTAAGCTGTGCTTTGGGAACCAGAAAAGTTTCTTTGCTCACACATGGCTTTTCAACTTAATTGGTCCCCTATACATGCAACAAGACTGTTCTGAGAAATCTCCATGGACATGAGCTTTGGGTTCATGATTCAAATACCTAACTTGTTAATTAAGGCTCAGCTTGGGTATAAGCCACTTTGTTGGCTCTGTTTCGGTGTTGACCATACTGGAGCAAACCTAGGCTTTGTAGAGGGGCCCTCAAGGAAGTTGACACCTTGTTGCTGGTTCTCAGCGATCTCTGTTAAGAGCTGACTTAGAGCTGTGTGCTGATGGACACAATTAAACCTGCCTATAGAAAACTGAGATTAGTCAGTAGGATGACAGCTGGCTGAACATGAGCCGGCAGTGTGCCCAGGTGGCCACTTGGCATCTTGGCCTGTATCAGAAATAGTGTGGCCAGCAGGAGCAGGGAGGTGATCCTTCCCCCTGTACTCGGCACTGGTGAGGCCGCACCTCGAATACTGTGTTCAGTTTTGGGCCCCTCACTACAAGAAGGACATGGAGGTGCTGGAGCGTGTCCAGAGAAGGGCAACGAAGCTGGTGAAAGGCCTGGAGCACAAGCCTTATGAGGAGCGGCTGAGGGAACTGGGACTGTTTAGTCTGGAGAAGAGAAGGCTGAGGGGAGACCTCATTGCTCTCTACAACTACCTGAAAGGAGGTTGTAGCGAGGTGGGGGTTGGTCTCTTCTGCCAAGTAACTCGCGATAAGACGAGAGGAAACGGCCTCAAGTTGTGCCAAGGGAGGTTTAGACTGGACATTAGGAAAAATTTCTTTACTGGAAGAGTGGTCAGGCCTTGGAACAGGCTGCCCAGGGAAGTGGTGGAGTCACCATCCCTGGAAGTATTTAAAAGACGTGTAGATGAGGCGCTTAGGGACATGGTGTAGTGGGCATGGTGGTGTTGGGTTGACGGTTGGACTCGATGATCTTAGAGGTCTTTTCCAACCTTAATGATTCTGTGATTCTATGATTCTATGCTTACTCTTTGCAGCTTTAACAATTAAGCATGTTCATACCTGCAAAAAGAATACAGCTGTAAATCTCACCTGTGTGTCTAGTTGTTCATGATGTATCGCTGGGAAGCAGAGGAAGGTTTGCATGTCTGTAACTTATAGGTACAAAGCTCAGATGGTGCTTAAACAGATTTTGAAAGAGTGTGGAAGACAGTGCTAATAAGGAAATGTCATGTTGAAATGCAGTTTTCATTACATAGCTCATAGATTTTTAAATGCTTGTAACTTCATCAAGTGCTTTTCAGGGGGCTGAAATTATTCCAGGCTCTGTTTCAACTTGAGGTCATTAGTTTTTAAGCTTTTTTTTTTTTCCTAAAAAAAAAAAAACAACACCAAACCTCTTTATTTCAAATTACAGAAGAGACATGCAGTTTTTTTAACTACAGCACTAAAAAGATAAAGCTTTTGTTTAAACCTTTCTTGTTTCATAGGCTGTTTAGACCTTTGAACAGTAATCATCACGTAAAGAAAACTGCTGCAATAACTCTTGGCTTTTCCTTGTAAAACATTGTATTTTACGAGGTACTAACTCTGTAACTATTACGTTGATTTGTATGTAAAGGAAAGATTGCTGAAATAGTTGTTGTGAAAAGCAGGTGAACCTAAAATACAGTACAAAATTGAACTATGAGCTGTGGTTCCATAAAGTTTGACCTGTGTCATTCACAAGTACTTTGTTGTAAAAGAAGTTACACTCAAGTAGTTAGACTTGTAATGGATACAAATTTAATTTATTCATTAATACTCAGTTTTCTAGAAACGCATGGTAGAAAGGCAAAAGTTACGATTATTAGTAAATTATATTCATTGAATATTTACAAAGTTGTTTCTTCTAGACTGTTGAAAGTTTGCTATATAAAATTATTATAGTATATAGTATTATTATATACTATAGTATATACAGTATTTTACATATTAGAAGGTTTTCTGAATGAAATAAAGTCATCTCAGCACTTAGCTCAAGGATTTAGAACACAATCCATAGGCTCTCACATTTTGGGTTAAATCTAGAAGAGTTGGGCTCTTTCCTTTACTCAAGTTTACTTCATTTTAAACAATACTTCCCTTACTTTTTTTTTTTTGGCTAGGAGGATGCTATATGGATAGTACCTCTATTTTTGCTGAAGTCAGAATAAAGCAAAAACACAACAACGAAATGTAACGGAAGTTTTCTCTCAAATTATTTTTTTACAATTCAGACATAGGTGGCCTTTTCCTTAGAGATCATTAGCAGCGAGGTGAAAGTTAAATGAGGTCCTTAAGTGTAATGCTGGATAAGTACAAATACTGTGGTGGATGGCATTGTGTATATGGTGGGGAGGGATTGTGTAGGCTGAAAACAGTGTAAGCGTAAGCAGATTATTTTCTTTATATAGAGTAAACTGGGCGTTTCAGTCATTAATTCAGTGCAGCTTTCTAGTAAAAATGTGTAGGTTTGGAAGCAGTCTTTGGAGAAGGGGAACAGTGCTGGCTATCACAGGTAACTTGAATGCCAGATTTTTGGGTATATGAGTAATTGAATTTGGTTTGCAAAGACAATAGATAGCATTGACCAAATTTAAATATGTTTTAACCATGTATCTTGTCATTAATATAAGATGTAATGTAAGTATTTCTTTCGGGAGGCCATGAGCACACAGGGCAGATATGAGGATTGCAGCCAGGGGTTGTGGCAGTGTTGTCACCATGATTTAATCAAGGATAATACACAATTATAAAGAGCTGCTCCCCACTTCTCTGCATTGCTGTGGAAGTGGCTGAAGCTGGAACTTTTCAGCCTAACTACTTAATGAAGCTGGTGAATGAAATCACAGTTCTGATTTCAGCCTTAACAGCTTAGGCATCTATGGAGAAAAGTAATTTTAAGCATATAACTCTTAAATTTAAGCTGATTAACTACCCTGTTCTGCTCCCTAATCTCTCATCCCTTTCAACTTATAGGCCATCACTTTTAACTTCTCCCTCATCCACAACATTTTAAAGTCATTTTAGCAGCTGATAATACTCAAAACATTGTCCTTTTTTTCTTTTGTGCCTCTTTTTTGCTGTGTGTGTATATCACAACAGTGTATTATGTGGACAGCAAAAACTAGTTCATCATTTAGCTCAGCTTATATGTTAGATTATGCTATCTCATTTACCATTCTTCAGCTGTTCGCTCACAGCCAAAATTTAGCATTTATTAATCTCTCTGACCATTTCTTCCACTTCAGTAAGTCCTCAGAGGATTATGATTGTCATATGGCAACAAAGTAAAAAAGGAAAAGGGAGACACTGAAGTCTTAGTCACATAGGAAAACAGCAAGTAGAGCCTAAAGGCAAATCTGAATACAGTTACATCTCACTAGTTTGTAGCCCATATTTCTATGTTGAATGCTTATTCCTTATAGTACCTGTATCATGTTAGTGTCTAAAATATGTATCTAGTAATTAGAACATGATGAGAGCCTTTGCTTAAGCCTTCAAGCAAAACAAAACAACACAATCCTCCAAACCCCATAAAAAAGTAAAAAACCACAATAGAAAATCCATAATTTCTTAACAGTCTCTCTTCCACCCTTCGTCCTCCCCCCCTCCCCCGGCCTCCTTCCCTCCCTTCACCACCCCCCTCCCAAATTTGGATCACTGACACAGCCCTTTTGAATATTAGTAAGCATGCAAATTTCAGAAGACCTACAAATTCTTCTTAAATTTAATCTTGATTCTCAGAGGCACAAAGGGTTCTCAGGTGGATGAGAATGCTTTATCTAGAGATCTAGAAAGTGCGAAAGCTTATTCGGCTCTGTGACTGTAGATCTCCTTTCCAGTGCTGGGGACACCTGTCTCAGGTACTGGTCATGCCCATTTTCCATGCTTCATCCCAGTCTCCACCTAGAGTGCCCCTCAGTAGGCCTCTCACGCTCTGCTCCCAGAGGAGCAGGGGTGGATCTCGGGACCGCTCGCATCCCCAGTGCGACAGGGCTGTGTTCCCTCAAATGTGGAAGGACAAGGGGAGGAGCTCACCTTTCCCGGCGAGGAACCTATGCCTTTGGAGGACAGGGCTATCAGATCCAAGTTCTTTGAAGCAGAAATGAAGAGGACTCAAACACACTGATAGGTCTGAGACACTCCTTTCCCCCATCCCCTCATGAGCACAAAACCAAGAATTGTACCCACCCTTTATCTTTCCCATTAACTTGCAATTCACTATCCAGCTATCCTTCTGGATCCAGATATTAGACAGCTCTCAGCATTCTTGGGTGAAGCCCAGCACGTCCCACGAGTGGTTCGAGATCTCTCTGTCATGTAACCATTGACTCGATCCTCCTTCACTGCTAGTATTTCTTCTCCTTTCCAAACCCTGCCTCTGGGCACAGAGGCCTGGGAGACCTTGTTGGTTCACCTTCAGGCTGAGGCAGAGAAGGCATCAGGTTCCTACCTCAATGTGTATGTATATCTGCTGTCATTAAATCACCCACTCTATTCAACCATGGTCCCACATTTTCCTTGTTCTACTTTTTGCTGGTAATGCAGTGGTCTTTTTGTTGTATTCAATTTCTGTTGCAAATCTTATCTCTAGTTCAGCTTTGGCCTTTCCTAATACCATCCCTGCATGCCCAGGCAACGTTTTCAAACTCCTCCTTTGTAGCTTGTCTCTGCTTCCATCTCCTGACAGAGGAGGGAGTTTTATTCCACAAATATTTAGCTTTAGTTATGTGAATGCTCACTGCATGTGTGTGAAAACTGGGAAACTGCATATAAACTAGAAGCAGTTGCAGCTTGCACTTTCACATGTGCAAAGGAGACTTTTAGATGGGCTTTCTCTCCTCAGTTTCTATGTAATAGTTACTGTGTGAAAAAACAGTATTAAATGCTTCTTTAAGAAAGATGCGATATGTGCAATGTGAAATGTTTGCTTTCTGTTATTTACCCTCAGCATCACTGGAGTGACTGTAATTTAGCCCAGTTTATTTATAGATGCAGTACAACAAGTTGTATTTGACTAGTACTTTTAGCATTCCAGTCAATAATAAAATTATTCAGAATCACAGTTCTATTCTTTTTGGCACTTACTACTGATAATTTTCTTCGAGAAAAATATGGCTTTCTTTGGATTCTGTTTTCAAAAGTCCTATATATGTGTTTGTATTGACAGACAGGGAATTTGAGGTCTTGAGGGCAAAGGAATTTTTTAAATACAATTTCTTCAGTTAAAAGTCTCGTGGACTAAAACGCTTTAGGTATTGACGTAGATTTGGAAATTTTACATAAAATAAAGATATTTCAGAAGGAGAGCTACATTAGCAAACTGGAAAACCTATATAGAAAATGTTGAAAGATTTTTTTTTTTACCATTTGCAACTACCTCACAAGTCTTCTATATATTGTGTGATCACTGAATCTTAAATACAGACTATACTAAAAAGGAAAAACACTGAAAAATATCAGTTATGTTCATTTGTAGTTGTTTTGTATTGTAACTTCTCATACTAGTGTGTCTCTACCTACCATTGTAGTAACACATTTATCTTAAAGAATCACCAGTTGTTCTATTCCAAATATTTATAATAATAATCTAAGTGATGTTCAATTACTATCTTGTGGTATTCAATACGATTATAATTATAATCCACATGATGATCAAATGTTTTCTTTTAATAGTGTCTTGTTACTACCCACTCACAACAGAGACAGTATGTTGTTTATTTGTTATGAAATACAGATGACTATAAGTGATACTGAATATTCCAGAATTCATAGTTTTAGGGGAGTTATGTAGTAATGTAGTAATTTAGAAGAGTTATTCAGTGCATCAAATTAAGCCCATTACATATGGCAAGATATGTGCCTTATTTAGGTACATGAAGTTTCAACTATTTCTGTCTTTTCTAAAACTAGGTCAGCCATATTATTGCAATATGAAAATGTACACTTAGAGCACCCATGTAACCCTAACAGCCCTATCACCAACTCCCACACAACCTTAACTGCTTTATCACAGCTGCTTTCGAATGCACACTTCCATTTCACTGAAATCTTCAAGGCAGAATATATTTGAACACAGGAATAATTCTATTTTTGTGTAGCAAAGCTTATGTCAGACTTAGAAGTTGGTTGTTACATAACCGAAAACATTTTGGTAAGTCACCATCATGCATATATCTTAAAAGATATTCTGCTTTATGCTTTTAAAGACAGATTTTGAAACCTGACTGCAGTTTTTAATCTACAGGTAGCAGGGGTAGGTGTTTGAGAATGCAGTTAATGGTAATTGGATATCGAAGCACCAGCTCTGTGGACTAAATGAAGCTTAGCTCACAGAAAGTTAGTTAAAAATTTAGCTTAAAACATTAAAGGCACATTTATGGCGAAATCACCCTATATGTTGATTTGAAGCTCTGATGCTACATTCTGTCCCGACAGCAGTGTGATGCGGTGAGGCCTTCCAGCACTGTTGGGGACACATGACCAGAGTACTGCAGCAATAGAATAGACATTGTAAAATAAAGGGCAAAGAGCTTGTCCAGGTGTGCCTCTCAAATGTCACACAGGTGTTAATTCAAGTAAAAGGAAGACCTGAAGAGCGGCAGCATGGTATCCAATGGTTTCAAAATCCTGAGTGTCACTGCTGATACCCCTGAGCAGCTACACTGCTGAGCAGCCAAGTGGATGTCACAGTCTATTTTTATAAATAAAAACTGGTAACCTCCTCCATAGACCAGTATGGGTGAGCAGATGTATAGAATCATAGAATCATTAAGATTGGAAAAGACCTCTAAGATCATCGAGTCCAACTGTCAACCCAACACCACCATGCCCACTACACCATGTCCCTAAGCGCCTCATCTACACGTCTTTTAAATACTTCCAGGGATGGTGACTCAACCACTTCCCTGGGCAGCCTGGTCCAAGGCCTGACCACTCTTTCAGTAAAGAAATTTCTCCTAATATCCAATCTAAACCTCCCTTGGCGCAACTTGAGGCCATTTCCTCTCGTTCTATCGCGAGTTACTTAGGAGAAGAGACCAACCCCCACCTCACTACAACCTCCTTTCAGGTAGTTGTAGAGCACGATGAGGTCTCCCCTCAGCCTCCTCTTCTCCAGGCTAAACAATCCCAGTTCCGTCAGCCGCTCCTCATAAGACTTGCGCTCCAAGTAAACACACAGTAAGCGTTTTATATGGAGATACTTGGGGGAGTGGGCTTGAAAGCAATGAAATGTGTAGGTAGATCCTTGGTATCAATATTCCCTTAAGATTTACTCATTATTAGTATTAGAGCTAAAGTGCATATGCCAATATTCTTGAAGTGCAAATATCAGCTATATGTCAGCCATAGAATACCTTAAATCCAGTTGATAATTGATTCATCTGGTCTCTGTCAGATAGAGAAACGAGACCACTTCAGTTCTGTGCTGTCAAGCTCTGTGCCATTAAAAAGGCTGAGGAAACTATTCCTATTTTTGAAGTCAAAGAAGATGCCAGATTTATTTTCCTGATGGATTTTAGAGTTTATTCATGGCTATTGGTAATCATTAGATTGTGAGAATGCAGAGTGCAGGTCTGGCCTCACAACATTCCCTTTTAAATTCCCAATACATGAAGTATAATGTTGGCTTGTAAATTTGGCATTTCTCTCTTAACACACCCACATTCATATTTTAGATTTGGTTTTACATATTTCTGCTGAAACTTGCTGTTTAGTCTACATAGGCGAGGCTTGGATGAGGGGTTATTTGCTTTTATTTTGTAAGTTTTCTTCATATGCTTTGCTAATGAGGAAGCACAACTGTTACCCATAATAGTCAAAAATAGCTTGGATATTCAAAATAATGTAACTACGTGAATAAAAGCAAAATGAAATATTCAAGTAACTGAGAACATACTGTTTTGCAAAAACTGAAGGAAAACATGGAATTTTCAAACTTGGTTTCTAAAGTCCTGAGCCTCTGTGTAGGCACTGAAATATTTGCATCAAGAAAAGGGTATTGGTTTTGGTTAGTGAACCCTCTGATAGTATTGATGTCAGTGGATACTGCGAGTGCTCCATATTTTAATTTCAACCTATATACTTGGTGAATAAGTAAGGATCTACAAGCCTAAATTAAGGCATCAAGCTCTGTAAGTTCTGGATGAAGGTAATATTGATTCTTTTCATATGTTGTGCTTGTTGTGTAGCTACAGGCGTGTTCTGAGAAAACATACTCTTCACATCCCACGCTGACCTCTGCTCCTTTCAGATTCACTAGCCAAATGAATACCTCTTGTAGGATATTTCCTAGCTCCTCTTCTAGTTTCTGATTCCCTGCCCTGTTCTTGAGTCTACTGATAAAGGATATCAGCTGTTACTGAAAGGAGCTATAACTATACTTTATATATGGATTTTCTAGTTTACATATTGAAGGGTGGTAAAAACTAACAAAAACATGTGATTGATTTATTAAAAAAAACACCCATGCAATTTGTTATTTTGACGGTAATTACATACAAATTCCAGTTATCAATGTATCTCCACAGCAATACATTGCAAATTAGACCAGGATTAAACTACATAAAACCAGCAGATGTTTTTGAAAGTATTCATAGAGGAGTTAAATTTGTTGTTAAAAAGATATAACATAAAATTTTGTGTAGAAGGTGTTAAATTTCATGTTTTGATCCAGTCATTTAGATCCGGCGAAGAACGCTATCTTTACCTCTTTGTAAAAGACGTAATGTAGTCGTTCATGGACTATACTAACTAAATGCATCTGCTGCCTTATTGGGGATGATAGCTTGATCTTGGATCTTAGCAACTAATTTTCGACCCTCTGTGGGAAGAGAGGATATAAAATTCGTGTCACAGAGTGGCATTGAGTAATTGTTTGAGTAAAATGGGATTAGAGAGTAAATCCTACCTCTATAGCACTGACTGACAGACTTCATAGTGTGGGGAAACAAGATAAGGGGTAATGAAGAGAAAGTGTTATTCTCCTATATTGTGTTTTTCCTCAATGGTCAAGTTTTCTTATTTTTTATTTTAATACTGATTAATTTAACTCATTACTTAACTCCTTCCACCAAAGAGAACTTAGTTTTGTGGCCAAAAAGGAAGACCCGTATTCTCAGCTGGAAAGTTTAAATGACCCTTATGTCTGTGTTACTGCTAAAATATACTGTCTTTGAAGGCTGAGACATCAATACCTAAAGATACTGAGAGGCAGAGTGCTCATTCTCTTCCTTTGTTTGCATGTGATAAATTTCCTTCGTATAAAGAGCTTCAAAATGGAGGTTATGTGAGGTAAGCAGTGGATATAATATGTGTGTAGATATAATAGTATGTCCAGTGGTGATGATACTAGGTATTTTTGTAGGGGATATTTTTAAGAGAGTTGTCTTACCCATCTTTGTGTTAAGATTTAAAATAGTTTCATATTATCTGTTTTCCGGAAGTTTTTATATGCATCTTGGCTGTAATGAAAACACCAGAGTTATTTAGGGGTTTTTATTTATAAAGGACGTGCGTTTAACTAACTTTGGAAATGAAATCATGTATCTATATTGTCTTCTTTTTATTTTGGTTAGTCTTGTAATCTTGTGGCTTTGTTAATGAATTTGTTTAGAAGCTACACTGAATACCCACTCAATATTCTTTAGATTTCATTTTATCAACTAACGTTAGTAATGCTGTACTTAAGACCACACTAGAGTTGATATTATATCGAAGTATCTAGCTATATAAGGTTTATTGTAGCTGAACATTTGTGGTTTATTTTGCTGCCTAGGAAAGATTTTTAAATTATTTGTACATCTCAGATTGGTCAGAAATTGTTTTGATCAGTTCTCCCTAGTTAAATTCATATCCTTACTATTTTTCTAAAGATTCAGAATTTCTGCCAGTAAGCTGTAATATTAATAGTTTTGAAGCTTGCCTGAAAAAGTAATTTCCATTGCTTTGTTCATTTACATTAGAAATGGTTTCTCGATGCCCTAGGTTTGAAAAGATGCAACTCTCTTAACTTTGGGAATTTGCATAGGAGCGTCTTTCTTAATTCTTCTGGTTTTATCTGCTGTGGGGTTTTTTTTTTGTTGTCGTTGTTTGACTGTAATGCTGTAATCATGATGAATACTGTTTTCCTGACAGGCTTTTTAATTTAAGGAAGCATGCCAGAGACTTGAGCTTTTTGGCTTCTTAAGCAGATTCAGAAAATATCTCCGTGATTTCAGAAAATTGTTAACTCTTCCTTTATTTTGATAACTTTTGATGATTAAGATTATGATAGATTCATATTTCATGATAGGCTAACATAATTTGCTGAACTTAAATTGCAGTATCAGCCCAAGAAAAAAAACAGTAAGCGCTTTCTAAATAACAACTGGGGGTCTCAGGCCCAAGAGCGTGGCGTGACAGGTGTGAGGCAGATGCAGGTTTACCACACAGGCTAAGGTGACTTTGCCTTTTGTTAACACTGGTTGGTAGAGCAGATGCTCTTGCATCATGTGGCAGTGTCACATGCCTGTGCAACTATCCCCTCCTATAAACTGAAGCTGCATCCTTCCAGGTGGGATGCTAGTACAGAAAACAGGTACGGTTTTTTGTTCCTTTAATCTATCAGTTTGAATCCCATGCAACAGAGTTTAGTAGCTGTCAGTGGCCTGTCTTTCCTTTCCTTCTACCCAACATTTACAGAGTACAATTACACGTCTGAAGTAGGAAGAGGCCAATCTTTATTGTGTAAGCTGTGTATATTACCAAATATTTCAACAAATAATCTGGATAAATTTTTCTTTCTGCTTTTGGAGTATGTGGGTATCCTAAGAATTTGTGTGTAATCTGAATCTTCTCTTAAATAGAACATACTAAAAGGCAGTGGAAAGAAAGAATGGTTTTGTCCCAAAGGCTTCCTGAAGGCTCTTCAGTACAGGTCCCATTCTTGTGTACCAGCGAAAGGTATGAACACTAAAAGCAACTGTTTCAGCATATGTATTGGACTGACTGAATCTTATACTAATTTACATGCCAGAATATGAGTCACATTTACTTCTGCCACTACGCAATTCAAATATGTGTCCAGAGTAGTTAATCATGAAAAGGCTCAAAGTTAGGGCAGAATGGAACAAGATTAGGTTGGTTTCTTACCAGACAAAAATCAATAAAAGAGAATCTAATTATCACTTGAACTCTGTCCTTGTCAAATAGTTGTGAATTAAAAAGGCCAATATCCTAAGGTACAGCATAATAAATTAAATAAACTTTGAAACCTGTTTCAGGAAGGAAATAAGATTTTCTTTCTGCTTAAGTAACTAAGACATGCGATGTACATCCCCAAACTTTGTGTACCTTGTAAACTAATGAACCGAAGTAAGCTACATGTTAATTCTCAGTGTCCAAAATTATGCTTAATAAACTAGCACTTTTATTCTCACTTGATGATACTAAATTCATTAAGAAAGATGGATCCAGATAAAAAAACCCACAACACCTACAACGTGTAGGACTCGTATCTGATTTTGATTGACTTTCAGGGACTCATTATGTGTAGTATAGACTTCAGGAAAGTCTAAAGTACTCTCTTCATTTCCAGGGTTGTATGGGAGAATGTGCATTCATTCTAAAACAAATACCCCCTCTTTCTTTAGTTACAGTGTTTCAGCTTGTCATGACAAGAACAAGTCAAGGTCATTGGAATAGGTGATCTTCTTCAAGTTTCAAATATTGTGAGTTTCTTGAACCCGTACATTAGTTCCTTAAATTTTCGTGCTTCTTCATGTAATTGGAGCTACTCATGCATTTTTTTTTTAGTATAGCCAGCCCTTATTGTAGAATTTTTTGTTTGTATGTAAGAAGAACTATCTATGAAGGAAATTCAACTGCTCAGGATTTTTTAGGGGATGGGAAACAACCTTCTAAAACTGCGTGTCTAAGATCACACAATAGACAAGAGAAGGAACAGAAACTGAATTTTTTTTTTGCTTGTCTATGCAAACCTTGTCTAAGATTTCTTAGCTAGAATTAAAATGGTGTTCTGTTTTAGAGAGAGAACAAATTAAGTAGTTAAAGAAGAACATGAGAATAAACTGAGATTTTTCTCTGTTATTTTTATGCGTGGTGGTGTTTCCCACTTTGCCAGCTCTCTGCATCTTGCTTAGGACTGATTTAAACTAGATTCTTCACGATGTCTCTCTTTGTCATGACTTCTATAGTAATAATCCCAATAGCTTTAAATGAGAACTAGTTAAAAGGGAATGCCCCATTCTGACTGGATAGCTGCTTCCCACAAATAAACTTCCCTTTTATCTGACCATGCTGGAATGCAGCTGACAAGCTTCATAGGAAGCTTCTAGGGAGTGGAACACTTGATTGTGTTATAGGTGCCCATGTTCAGCATAACCATGGCACATTTCTCCTGTTAGAAGAAGGGATTGCTCTTGACCATTCTGTGTCTTAAAAAAGACCAGCCAGCAAATGAACAAAAAAAAGTTGCTTGAGCTACCCAGTGTGTGGACAGAACCGTTGATTGTATAGAGCCCTATATATTTTTTCAGTTATTGCCCAGTAGTAGTCCAATGAAACACTTTG
Organism: Calonectris borealis; assembly: GCF_964195595.1. Lineage (NCBI taxonomy): Eukaryota > Metazoa > Chordata > Aves > Procellariiformes > Procellariidae > Calonectris > Calonectris borealis. The sequence goes on along the minus strand of NC_134313.1, from coordinate 81,842,816 downwards.
GGAAAATCAAAGTTATGTTTAACCCCTATAATAAAAAAGAAAGAGGTCTGTTGGACGTACCTGAAGTCTTCCAATAGAGTAGCTTGCTGCAGTCCTCCTATTTTGTAGCCCATATAAATGGCATTGTACTGAGGTATTATGGAACATCATAGATTGATTTTATTTGTAACATGGAGGTAAAGGAGAATAGAAACCTAAGTGCCAACAATCATCCGTAGAATTTGGAATTAATAAATTAACAAATAATAATAAACTAAAATACGTCGTCTGTATCTCCCTTAAGCTTATTTTATTCTATAATGGGTACAGATTTTACATAACTGTAGGACTGGAGCCTGGAAAAGCGTGGAAAAAACAACAACCTTGAGAAGTCTGCTTCATCTGTTCGATTTAAATTAAAACATTTAGCGTGAAGGAACAGTGAGTGAGTTTTTTTAGGGACCATTGTTTTTTGCCTCTTTTCTTTTGAAAAGATGTGTTGTAATTCTAACACTTAAATGATCTGATGTTATCCTTACAACATTTTCTTAGAGACATCATAGCATTCTGTTCTCAGAAATGCTAAGTACTATGTTTTTAGGTGGTGTAAGATTTCTTTTTCTTCTCCCCAAGCCTCACATAGGTAGAGTTTGGTGAGATTTGTTAAAAATAAGAAATCTTCTATTTTGTCGGAGCGGTTTCTTATCTCACTCTTCTTTAGGTAGCTTGCTGTAGCATTCTTGTTTTTTCATTCTGTTTTTCATAGCCTTTGTTTTTCTTCTGGTCTTTTATAAGCATCAACTAGTTTAGGTCTTGGAGATATTTGATAGAATGTGTTGTTTGCTGGTCATTGCTTTCCTCCATCTTTCAACAGTATTACTTCTGATCAGGTGAGTTAGTACTCTTTGAACTTGGCTTAGGTGCCTCATATTTTACACATCTTTCTAACACGTTTTGCTAACCTCACCCTGTTCCTGTGCTAGGCTCACATCATTTGCCTGAAGTAATTGTCTTGGGTACTAATTATCTTCCTAAACACTTAGATAGTTGCCCCTTGCAAGTATAAGTGCTTCAAATCAAATGCAGATTATACACATTGAAGCCTGTTCACGTTTTGCCTATAAACTACAATGGATATCATAAATAGGGACATTGTGAGAAGTTACCAAAGTCTTCAATGTGCAAAGATTATTGCAAAAACTGACAGAGAAGCAAGGTGAGAAATGGGGTGTGTTAATTTTAATAAAGATACAAGGAACGTGTGTCATCTGTGCATGTTAACACATTCAGGAAAGAGCTGAATACAATTGCAAATGATAAAGTAGACTGATAGAACAAGGTAATAAAAATGCTGCAGAATAGAGAAAATCATAGCTTTTCAGATCAGCTCTAAGCAAGATGTCAAATCAAAGTGGGAGGCAAAATATCTCAGAATCACAGATTTATTAAGATCTACTTATATTATGTAATTTTGAAAATTTATTTGTCTAAATATGCAAATAAAGATTTGGTGGATGACTTTATAGGTGGCTTAAATTTCAGCTTTAGAAAAGAAGGGCTTGATAATATGACTCAAAAAAAGAAAGAAAACCTGATTTCAAGCCCCATATGTGTAATCATTAAGTGGCTTAGATGTGGTAAAATCTATTAGAGCTTTCAGAAATTCTGCATAAAAACAACTGTTGATTTTTGGTGTCATCTTAGCAGGGCTTCTAGAAACTGCTACCAATCAAGTCCAATAGTTAAGAAAAGAGTTGGTGTAAGCCAGGAGTAGCTGGTTTGTATATTCACTATGCCAAATTAAAAGCAAAAAATGTCTGGTTGTATCCTACACACTGTTGAGTGGTAACTCCTGCTGGACGGTCTTTTTATGTTAAAAAAAAAAAAATCACTTTTTCGATCTTCGCAAAATTGATGGGAAGCTTCTTTCCCTTTCATGACTCAATGCGATAATAAGTCAATAGGGATAGACGATGGTTTTTTTCCCAATTTCATACTGAGAATAAGCAGTAAATTCAAGAGCCTATATCTTAATTGTGTGGCCATATCACAAAAGAAAATTGCTTTACTTTTGTTATCATGCAAGTTTCTTTTAATCTGGTGAAGTACAAACTTTGATCTTTAAGTCTCAAAGAATGTGGTTCAGTACCAATTTTAAAAGTGCAAATTGATTCATATGATAAAAAAATCAAGATTAGTACTGTTGGGTAAGCTAACTCAAGTATGTCCACAGCTGCCCTTGCTTCCCAGTTCACTGTTCTGTGACTTCAAATGGCTGATCTGAACTCTTCCTAAGTGTCATTTCAGGGGAAGTGTGTGCTACAAAAGCTTGAAACAGAAAAGGTATTAGTTTGTCATCTAATTCTGCAGCAGTTTCTGACAGAGGCAGGGAGGCTCCGTCCTGGTACTGAGTGTGACACTGAGCTGCATGGCACAAGCAGGGGATAAATGAGGTGGCCACTACTTCAGGGTGAATCACTTTTTTACCTTTCTGCTGGGCCTGAACCCTGTCTCTGGGAGTTACTGTCACCCACTTTCTTCTGCTGAGCTGCTCTGCAGAAGCGTACGGCATACACAGCTTGGGTGGGAAAGCTGCTTGAGCTGAAGGTCAACGTGAGAGCTTTTGTGTTCCATTGACTTCCACCAGCTGAGGTCTGTTTTGAAACTGGGCAGCTGGTGAGCACACTTTCTGCTCTTGGAAGCTTCAGTGTCCCAGTGAGTGTCTACTACGTCCTCTACGAGATTTGAAGTCACTTTATTTCCTGGTACCACATGGACTTCTCCGGGGCTTGGTGTTCTTTTGGTTACTGCTTCTGTTTCAGGAGTTGCTCTGCAGCGTTGTTACCATTATGCAGCTCTCCTCTCCTGCTTTGGCCTTTTTCTGTTACCTGTTACTACCTTTGCAGATTACAAAAAGCTGATGTTTATTGGCAGATGCATGAGGAGAAGGAGGCACTAGCTCTCAATTGCCTCCTCCATGTATATTCCCTGGGGTTTTACCCTTGAATCTGTTCCCTGGCGAGCGGATCCTGGAAATTTTTAGGTTACTTGTTTGAGGTTGCCAGTGAATGGCAGGAGGCTTTCTGTTCTGAGGGAGCGAAGAAAAGTAACAGACAAGAAGTGCTTTCTTTTGCTGATCCCTACAGCACATGGGACAGAAGAGGAAGCAGAAGGGATACATGGAATACAAGACTGAGTGTTCAGGTAATTCACAGCATTTGGACACTTTTTTGGATTTGTTGAATCACACAGGAATTGTGACCCCAGGAAGGGCCAGAATGATAAAGCAGAAGTTAAGGAAAAGAGGAGGCTGGTGCCCTGTATGAATATAAAGCTGTTCTCTGAGTTTGGTAAGGTGGAGTAGGATACACATTGAATATTTTGAGCCTCTAGCAAAATACTCTCTTACTCTCTTCCCAGGTTATATTCCACAGATGTTGCTTCTCCAAAGTACTGCAGGTGCATTAGACATCTGTGTCCCCTTGGTATAACTATATATTATCATTAGGGGAAGAGGATCCAGTGGTCTTTCTGCTCTTATTATTCTGCAGCTTTGAACCTATTTATATGGACTGTTGAAGAAAAGAACAAGCAAATGTCCCAAATAACCTAAAGCAAAACAAAAAGCCCAACAAAAAAAACAGGTTAAAGAAATGCACGTGCCAGAAAGCTTGTCTTGTTAGATTTAAAATAGGGAGGAAATTAAATACTCCAACCTTAGCCTTATTAGTCTCTTGTTGCTGACCACTTCTGAGGTTAAGTTTTTTTTTTTTCCTTGGCATTTGCTGAAGAATATATATATATATATTTTAACTGGAGGGGTTCTAATTTACTGTTTTTTCATGGTTGCTCTTTATCATATGAACAACAGCTGTTGGCTGTTCCCCTCAACTTCTTAAACAATTCTCTGAAGGAAAGAAATGCCTGAAAGGAAAGACCAGAGAGCAAGATTACCGTTTTACACTAATGTGTATTGGGGCGGGGAGGGTAGCTGAGGTGAGTAGAAAATATGGGTGTAAATCTAGGATGAAATAAGACTCTAGATCTTACCGCGAGCAGCTTTTGAAAGCAAGCTGCAGACCCAGACAAATTCAGCTTTTTGTAGTCCATTTACATTTTCTTGAGAACGTTACCAAGATTTGGAAATTACTGTTATAAATTTTGTCTCTAATACGTGAAAGGAAATTTTGGATTCTGTATTTTATTTGTTGTTGTGCTTTTTATGTGGGGCTCCTCCCCCCCCCCCCCCCCCCCCCCCGGTTTCCTCCCGCCTTCTCCCCACAGAGATGGTGTCTAAAGAAATACTACACTGATCTGGTACTTTTAACTGGATGGTTGGCATCTGATACAGATATCAGGGCAATGGGCTGCTTTGAGAACTTAGCTAGTTGTCTATTTGCTGTTTTATATTTCCCTTTCAAGGACATCTCTGAAATTCTTGGTGATATAAGGGGGGTTCAAGATCATCTCATTGCCATCTGTTTATTAATAGCAAATAGTATGTACAGCTATGTAGAAGCATTCTGTGGTGAGCTATACTTCTGCTAAATAGGATTGGTTTAGATTATTTTATAAACCTTTCTTTAGTAGCATAAGGAGCAGCTACTCAGATCTCCAGCTAGCTTTCTTAAATATTTTCAGATACCCAGCTACCTTTCTTAAATATTTTGCTTGTAGTGTTTACGTCATGTCCACTACATAGTATGAAGATAATTCAAACAATGCATTAAGATGCAAGATGATTCACCAGCAGTGAGCTACAGATGGTCTATTATTGAATTACAAAGTAACAGTGGGAAGGCAGGGACAATAAATATGGTATTTACCTGCACAGGGGCCAGCAAGCTGTTCACAGCTAGTTGCGTGCGAGGCAGCCTTCCTGTTTTGCACGCTAAATATTATTTTTTTGTTCACTTACTGGTAATCAGGAGGCAACTGAGAAAAAGAAACCCTTTTTGGGATGGGTTAGCATAGCCTAAGAGCCCATTAAGGGCATTCTCCAAATTTCTACTGCTATATCAAGGATTCCAGACAGTATATAAATAGTTACAGTCAAAGTTAACTTTATGCAGAAAAGATCATAGCCATGTATGTACCATCTCAGCGTATGATGTGAGCAATTTCATGCTGAAAAAAATGTGAAACACGTGCCTTGCTACAATTTAACTCAGTATCTAACAGACCAAATGCATTTTTGTCCTTTTTATCATTTTTTATACATTCTCATGTAGTGTGCTTTTGTATTTCTAATCTAACTGCAGTATAGATAAGCACTTCACAACACATTCATCACAAGAAGGATGAAACGAGTATGCAGCAAGGTTTAGGTATTACAACAGAAAGTATAATTATTCGTACCCAATTTACAATTGAGTAGGAAAAGAACTGTTTTTGACAAAAGATAACATCTAAGCAATTAGCTGGGAAGATGGTCTGGCACATAATTTTAAATGTATTTTGATGACTGCATCTTATAATTTTAATCCTTTTTATCTCAAAGTTTAGGTAGAAATGAATTACGCAAACTCGTTTTCTTTTTAGCAGTCTGGCTACCTGTTTGAGAAATGTCTGTGGGAGAACAAACTCCCTAAGGCGCTTTTCAGGATGTCTTCTATGTTAGAAAACAGCAGAAAGACTGATCACTCAGTAGTTTTTATTGACTGACTGCTTGTGCAGTTCTGTTTCTCTTGGTGGATGGAATTTTGTCTCAGATTCCCTCGAGTTTGCTCGAGTGGCAGAATTATGCAGTCCCGTTCAATGTTAACAGGTGCACCCAAATTTTCTCTTTTTAAATAATTCGTTGTGTTTTGAAACCCTTTTTGTAAGCAACATCTGACAGTACAAGACTGCTCATATTCTTTCTATTCTTTGCTTAGAAATGTCACTCAATCACACATTTGATTTTGTAGTTTAAGTATGAATTTAATATTAAGCACATGCCCCAAATTCCGCTTTGTGCATAATATGTTGAGCCAAACAGATGCATATAGTATGTGCTTATGTATTTTATTTCATTGAACCACAGTAACTAATATTTTACCCTAGATTAAAGACACTTGTTTTACTTTATTGTCTCAAAAATCACAATTTAAGGCATGAAGACTTGGAGATGATGATCGATTGGATGGCATGTTAGCTGTGGCTAATGACTTTAAATGGAAGAAGCTTTTTAAAATCATGGAAAATGACTGATGTAAAATATAGCATGTTCTTCTCACTTTTTTTCTCATTGTCGAAATGCTCCCCCCAAGCTGCTGCAGATGGTTATAGTCTTTTTTCAGACTTTCTTTGTCTTGCATTTCCACAGCATTAGGCTTGATTATTTCTGTTGAATTGCTTTAGGGAACCCAACATCAACACTCATTTGCAATATCCAAGTAAGATGATGCAATATGATAGCTTGCTCTCAAAAGGAGGTCATTATTTTTTCTTTAACCCTTCATGCAGGAATTCTATAGCCAGACCTATTATCAATAATGCCAGTAGCTCCTTTTAGTAAGAGGAAGGCTGCTGTTGGCAACGGTTTAATATTATAAGCTTTCATGGTGTATTTAGTTTGTATGTCTCTTTCTGTATTAACATAATTCCATACAGTATTGGATACTGTTTCTGTTGTTAATTTAAAGATTAATATAATCTGTCATTTCACATTGTTTCATTTGGTTTGTTTCATAAAATCATTAAAAAATTGAGCTAGAGGAGGCCTGTGAGGTCATCTCGTTCATCCCTAGAGTCCAAAGGCAGAAGTAACTCTACAACTAAATTATTATTGCCATTAAGTAAAATGTCACTTTTGAATTCAAACTTTCCCTGCCAGAAATGTTTGATTAGCTCAATCGTGACTAATTTGCATGTTCTTTGCATGTAACAGTATCAGCAGTACTGCAGTTTTAAGTTATTCTGCCTCAACTGTGTTGCCAACTAGTACAGTGAGCGATAAAGACATTACATCCTGTCTGTTTCTATCTTCCAGTAAATTATTAGGGGGACACAGAATTCGTATAAGCATTAATATTTTTAATACTTAGCCAAACCTAAGCTTTTCAGTTCTGCTATTCTGATAATAATAATAGTAATTTAATCATTATGTAGTCATAATTGCTTATAATAACCATTGTTTCAGTGGCACTCGGTTCCCAACCCTTCATAAAATCCTAAAAAAATCCCATACCTTGGTGACCCCCCAAATTTTGCAAACTTAATCAAGGCAAACAAAACAATTCTGAATTTAGCAACTGAAGAAAGGAAAGCGGAGGGGTTGTTGCCAAGGAGAAAAAGGCAATGTTTTTAAGATAACTGAATTTTTTTAAAAAACAGTGCTTTCAGAAAGAGAGAATGGGAGGCATGATAATAGATACAAAAAAAAAACCAAACCAAAAAACCCCCAAAACCAAGAGGGAAAATACTAAGTTTGGTATACATGGAAAAATATATGACCAGGAGAATGTCAGATCAAATGAGAGAAGAAATGCAGAAGCAAGCTTGTTTTGGCATCCTGAACTGTTCATATTTTCAAAGGTTGTTATTAGTAACAATATAAGAAGTTCATGAGCGGGGCTGCTGAACAAAGTATACGCGCTACTTAAGCAGTGAGTTTGTGTGTCATTTCAAGAAGGAATCTCCCTGAAGAGTAGAATAGTTTTTGTCTTGCCTTAGGTCGTGGTATCAGAGAGAACCTAAAAAGGTGAAGGAAGCACTGTTGGTGAAAGGACAAGGAAAGAGCTGCTCAATCTTCTTTTCAGCTGTATTTTTATGTAATCACACTTCAAATGTCGTGTGAAAGTGTTAATGGGAAGCCTACTAAGATGTACGATGTTATTCTCTTGGATATCATGAAAAGGGGTTTGGCGTTTACTGGATTTCTCTCCCCTCCTTCCCCCTGTTTCTCCTTCCTTCATTAATCACATTTTGTTTCAGACATCCAGTGTCAGTGGTGCAAAGTCTCATCTAGAGAGTGTTGTTACTGTACTTCAGCTGTCTGTACACACATTAGTAGTGGCATACTGTCATATCACAGTCTCCAGAAGTCTTAAGGCTTTCAGTGTTTCTATGTTACTGTCATCTGTTCTCATCTACATTGAATTTTTGGTGCTTATCATTTCTAGTAATGCAAATTTCAACTTGAAAGTGTTTCTTTATGTTTATGAGGAGCAATATCTGATATTTGTAATATTTATAAGAATAAAAACAACTAGAAGTTGGATTCTTTTTTTTATCTTAAGCTTTACATTCCTTCACAGTACATACATTTCACCTGCCAAGATTACACTCGTAGTTGTGCAGTGCTGCTTCTGACCCACTGTTCTTTCTAGTTGTGATTTGGTTTATCCAGATTGCTAAAAAGATTGCAGAAAATGAGGTTACATTTGGCATTTCTTTTATAAATTGCAGTCATTGATGCACTCAATATGTCTTCTGTATTTAGACTTTTCTTTGTCTAAACAAAGTGTAACATTACTCTTGGTGGCATAAGTCTGTAAATTTTCCAGATCATACTCAGGTTGGAAGGCACCTCAGGAGGACTTTACTCCAAGCTCCTACTCAAACAGGCATTTGTCCTTCATGTCCCAGAAACTTGCTCCAAGAGGGACTCGCTCCATGGTTTTCTCTTGAGCCGAAATGAGGCTGACTGGCTTTGCTATGACATTGGCCAGCTCTTTCAGCAGCCTTGGATGCAGTGCAAAAGGTCTTACAGACTTGCGTAAGTATAGTTCTCACAAGTAATCCCTTACTTCATCATCATTCACTGCTGCTAATTCCTCTCCTCCTTGAACCCTGCCTCTCAGCATAGAGGCCCAGGAGCCTCAGCAGTATCCACTGGCACTTAATTACCCACCCCATTCAACCACAGTCCCACATTTTCTTTGTTTAACCTTCTAGTTTAACAGTAGATCTTCTAGCTATCTGGTTGCTAGCTGGGAGCTCTGCAAGTTGCTACCCAGGGAAGGGAGGAGGGAGTGGAAGGGGAACTAAAGGACCGTGAGAGTAGCAGTCACTCTTCAGGAGTAAAGGGGAGAGGCTTTGCTTGCTAGCAGAACTGCAGGTAGGTGCCCTGAGAGAGAATGGAAAGGAGACTTGAAAAAGGATGTGAAAGTAGCGGCCACAGCTTGGGAGAGAGAGGGCAACTTCTTGAACAGAGCTAAACCAAGGGCAGAACCAGCTAATCAGGGCTGTGGAAAAGAACCCTCTAAATAAGGAAGTCTTTTCCTCCCCCTCTTCCTAGTGAGAGAAGAGCTTCCATCCTATTTCCCACACTGTATCCGACTCTCAGGAGGTATCGCCTCTCTCTGCTATGAGTGGCTGTGCTTCTCCCACCTTGTGATGGATCATCAGCATGCAAAGGGTCATACTTGTGGTCTGAAGAGGCCTCACAGAGGAACAACTTCTGTTCTAGAAAGTATTTCTGCACACAAACCAGTTAGTGTCCAAGTGCTGTGGTGCACCTAGCACTAAGCAGAGACTAAAGGGAGCTATTGATTGAGCTATTCATGCCCTTCCCAACTCATGATGATCTATTGACATATTTTGGCCTGTGTCAGCCCCACATTGTCCCCATGCCCCCAAAGATAAACACATAAGGACGTAATACTTCAGTAATGGATGTTGTGGACTTCTCAGATTCTCCCACGTGGCAAGCCTAGCTGTTTGAGTCCAAACAACCTGCAGAGCTCAGGAATGTGCTCCAAATAAGCCAGACCGTTCAGTGATGTGCTCCTATCTGAAGCCCTTTTTTTTTGTAGGTTAAAGTCTGCCTTGGTGACCTCAAAGTATGATTATTGTTCCTGGTTTTCAAGAAATCTGGCATCATCGTTTTTGGTTTAATGACGCATTCCTCCCATACTAAAGTGCAGTCGTAAGTTAGAAACTTTCTGGTGCTGCCACCAAGCTGAGCTAATGCCCAAGACACTTGCAGCTCTCTTGGAGAGGGTGAGATTCGTAAGTAGGATCATACAGTTGGGGCACCAAGTCACACCTCTGTTTTTCCAAGAGTGGGAAGAGGTAGCCATTGACTGGTAGGACAGAAGAGAGTTGAAAGTAAAAAGGTGTAACAAATTACAGTAGAAAAAAGGAAGTTTAGCAAGGGGCAACTGCAACACAAGAAAGGCAGGTGTAAAGAAAAGAAAGGATTTCAGACGAGAAATGTGTGTGACTGAAGAGGAAGCAGCAGAGTTGAAGAATGAGTTGAGGACTCTCAGTGACTGGCAGTCACTTCATGTGGTGGAGGAACATCCTCATATTTGCCATGGTTTAAGAACTTCTAGTGGTGCTGAAGTTGCATGTGGTGGTGTCAACTCTGTGTGAGTTTGGACCTAACGATCCTCATCAAAGTTGTAGAGTAATTTGGTGCAGTACTTCTAGTTTAGTTTTCTAAAATCTAATTTGTTCACAAAACTGCTCTGAGAACTGAGCAAGCACGTAGGAAATGCAATGAAGCGAATCAGAGGATTTGGTTTGATACTGCATGTTTGTCCAAAGGGGATTGCTAATGTATTCACAGCTTCTCTTAAAAAAGCAAAAAAGCACATTTTGCTTGTATGCTTGTATTCTACCAACAGAATGGAAAAATTACCATTTGTTGTAATAAAAAAACACCAACAAACAAACACAAAACGCTTCTGTTTAATTAAGTTTTCCAGATACTATTTTTCTTAAATACATGTTCAAGTGTTTGACTTCCAACACCCCTGCTTTGCTTTTATTTCCTTTACTCTTGCATTCACTGTATTGTTTCCAGCAATCTAAACTGTTTAATGGGTTTACACAGCTTTAAATTGCATTTGAATCACAAGCTCAGATCATAATATGCATGACTAAAAATCTACATTTACATAAATTTGTCTTTTTTTTCTTTACAGTTTACTGTACAAACATGAAATATTTCTTTGCAAGCTTAAAAGGCTACTTCATTTATATCTGACATCTTTGTTCTGACATTTGAATTTCTCCATTCATTTAAGAAAACAGTGTCAGCTGTGTATAAGGTAGTCATCAAGAGACAAAAAGAGTGTTTTAAAATGAGATAGTAGTTCAAACTTGTCGAGCCGTGGTCAATTCACACTCATCGTCTTCTTGACTTCATATTCAAAGGTAACTTGTTTTGTATTGTGGTAGAACGAACACGGCTCGTGGCTGTGAAAGGCTGAAGAAAAAATGGAATTAAATCAACTTTCTGGCCTTCATAACTTTACTCTTCTCCAGTCAATGTAATTTGTTTGATACTTTTTCTTTGTACAGACTAATTAATTGTTTGCAAAGCACTTTTCAGATGTGTTAAATAAATGCTTAATATTATTATTACTACAAGTATATTTATTTGTAATTCGCTCATTTAATTGACCTCTATTTTACTACAGCTTATAATGACAATCAATTAAATCCTTTTGCAGCCTTCATTGATCTTCTTTCATCCCACACTGTGTGTTTTCTAACTGTTTTTCATTTCAAATCCCTTCAGAAGATAGGAATAAACCTAAAATTTCTCAAACATATTTTAGCTTCCCCCTCCTCTTCTCAAGCTAGGCACAGAATTGGAAGATTTTTACAGTGTTTCAGCTATAGAAATTCAGAATAAGCAGGGCTGTACAGCTTAAAGAATGATGACCCTAATCAATTGAAGTGAAATACACCAGAATTGCGGTATTTTATCAGTATGTTTGAGAAGAGGGCAAAAAACACCTCAGGTGTTTTGTTCTTTTCAGTGGTAAAAGTGAAGTGAAATAGTCCTAATAGTTTTTATTCGTCACATGGGGAATAACTGGTCAGTTCTATATTTTGGCTGCAACACCCTACAGCAGAAATAAATTTCTAAGTATTTTCATCTCTTCTGTCATATTTATTTTTTATTTTTCATTTTTCTTATCGCAGTACTCCTTAAAATGTCAGCTTTGTAGTATCCATCATGGTGTCCTCAGCAAGACTATAAGCTTGTTTAATGCTTTTTTTTTTTTAAAAACCGTGTTTTAACTCAGTTTCATGGGGATCTTTTTCAGAGAGTTGTGCAGGTGATTTGCCATTGACTGTAACACTTCTAAAATCTCTTCCTTGTGATACATCTTCCATATTGATGTTTTAGACAACTCGTTTTCCAAGATCCGTTCTACGTTTGGTATTTGTGACCCCGCATATTACTTGTAAAAGGAATTAACTTGAAGCTGGATTAGTTTTACCTTTAATGCTAGATTCCCCTTGGAGTACGGATGCGTTTTGTATCAACTATGTTTATTAAAATGGAAAGTCCCAATTATGCCATTCTTTTTCTGGTACTTATTCTTGTGAATAATTTGGAACAGTAAAAACCTGCTTTCCTACGTGATGGGATACATCAGAATTCCATAGCACGAAAAAGAACAGCATCTTGTGAAGCTGGCTAAGAGCAGAAATGAGAAAGGCCTATCAAGATGAGTGAGAAACACAAAAGAAATGCAGACTTGAAATACCAGTGAGTGAAGTAGGCTTTAAGGTTTCATTCATCTATGATCATCTTCCAGAGTTATGAGTAGCTCAGAAAATCACAACTAATTTGCCACAGCAAATACTGACTGGCAAAAGGAAGAGTGAGCATGCCCAGAGCTCTCAGATCGTAAGTGTGGAGAGGTTACTTTTTAAGCTTGAGTTAATGATTCAGAGATCCTTTCTGCATCTGACCTGTTATATAAAGGTTAATGAAGTGACCTGTATAAAGTATTGGATTATTAATGATTGCATTGAAATGGATTAAAATCTAAGTCAATAGGAGTGATAGGTGCTGTTTCTAAACAGCTGATTTCATAGCAGTGAAAACCATTATAAGGCACATTATCTGGAAGAAAGTATTTAAACAAGAAAGAGAAATAATAATTGGAAAACAATTATTTTTTAAGGTAACAAGGAAATAATGCTGGTTAGAAATAAACTGGGATAGAAAAGAACAGCAGCAAGAAGAATGCAATCTGAAGGCAGTTTCAAATATTTATATATTTGTGTGTATGTATTATATACATCCAAATAGATAAAAAGTTCAAGCCATTGGATGTAATACAATCAGAAGGAATCTGAGAAATTTAGAAAACTTAATAGGTGGTAAGAACTATAAACAGAAGTGTAATTAGCTAAGTTAAGGCAACAAAAAAGTGGTTTTTGAAGGATAATAAGAGTTGATATTACATAGCATGTTCATAGTCAAAAAGTTACTTTGATTAACAGAATTTTTAAAATTGTTGTTATTATTACTATTACTACTACACAATTCAAAGGGGAAATAGAATTACTGCTATTTAATCAGGAATTTTAGAAGCAAGATGATTGTGCTTTTTTTTTTTTTAATTCAAATTGCATTGATAAAGGTGACAGCAATGGTAGAACAGGCTTTCCTAATCCACTTGATTTGATATTACATCTGTACTGAGAAATCAAAATGGCATGCATTAAATAAATTAAAAACCAGATATTTGATGAATTTCAAGACTATTAGGGAAAAGCTATCAAATGCATTGATGTCTAATGGACAGCAAGAAACTTTGGCTCTTCTTTTTGTAAGTGTCCTACTTTTTTTGGTAGTGTCCCAGATGACAAAATAAACTTGTTGCTTTAGATATTTGCAGGTACCTTAAGGATGAATACTATAATTGAAAAGAACTTATTGTTGGTAAAGGAGCAGTCATGACTGGTACATTTACAGAGAGGTTAATCAGTATTATCTCAGAAGGGACAAAGAACAAGCCATACGTCTCATATATATATATATATATCTCAATCTATAGATATATCTTTGTATATTGTATATACAAAGATTGCAGACCATACTTAAAAATAGTCAGCTTTGTTGTGGAAATGACTGGAAATCATGATGGGACGGTTCCGAGTGTGACTCTGAAGCCAAGAGAGATTATTTAGTTGGAGTGGAGTGGTTATTTTAACAGTGTCTTTGTTTTTAATTCATTTCCTACAGAAGTATACTAACGAGTTCTTACGTGTCAATAGTTCAAGAACGATGCTGATAAACTTAAGAGTATTTAGGGAATGAGAATGACCAAAGGTCTAGAAAACTTTCTCTGTGGTGAAAAATTCAAGAAACTTGATCTGATTAGCTTATCAAGGGGGTGATTAACAGTACCTGCCTAGGAAAAAGATATCTGATAACAGGGTTAGTCTGCAGTCCACCAGAAGTAAATCGCCCAAACTCTGCAAATTGAAGCTGTGAAAGTTCAGACTCAGGTAACAAATTGTTAATGGTAAAGGTAAACAAGGTTTGGTAAACTGTTGTAAGAATTATCACATATATACCATCAAGATTATTCTACTATGCGTACTGTATTTTAAAATGAAAGTGCTTAGTTCAGAGAAACATTGTAAGTTCTTTTATTTTGGAAGCCAAAGTGGATATAGTTACTTGTAACAAAATATTTTGTCCAGTCCAACAAACTTGAGAAGTAATACTAAGAAAATCTCAAATATCACTGTTCAAAATAATTTTTATTACGCAGTAATCCTTCATAATACAAAAGGGTTAGGTTCCCATTAGATTTACAGCAGTGCAGTTTGTACTTAATATAAGCGATGTTACACCAAGCTGGTGCAAAGATCCACCTACCTCAGTATTCTGTCTTCAAAAACAGTCATAAGCATGTGTCTAGAAAAAGGAATACAAGAGAGTAAATATGTACTGATACTTCCCCAGGATGCTTTTTACTTCCTGGACCAGAAGTGGTGCATTTTGAAATTTTCTCCCCTTAAATTTATGCACATTTTTATCAGCTACCATATCCGAAGGCCTTCCACAGCTTCACTATGTCTGTCAGAAGAACCACCACCTTATTTTGAATCAGTCACAACTCTTTATTTGATGATCGCTTGGTCTTGTACTGGAAGAGAAATTCCTTATTTACTCTTCTTCAGCCATATTTCCTATTTAGACGTTCTATTTTTCTATCTTGCTTACTTGCTCTTCAAATAGTTGTTCTACGTTTTTGAACTTCCTATTACTCATCTGATATTACAGTCTCTCATCTTTTGAAAGAAGAGGGGACTAGATCTGAATAGTAATCAAGATGACCAAGTGAGTTTCCTGACTGCTTGCCAGTGAGAAAAAACTTGATCATCCTTTTTGAAATCTTTTCTGAAAAGTTATATCGACGTCAAGTTTGTATCACAACCGAAGAAATTCTCTTATGGAGCCAGAATCTTCCTCTTATGGAGAAAGTAGACTTTTGCAGCCACAGTAATTTCTCA
This sequence comes from Calonectris borealis, assembly GCF_964195595.1. Classification (NCBI taxonomy): domain Eukaryota; kingdom Metazoa; phylum Chordata; class Aves; order Procellariiformes; family Procellariidae; genus Calonectris; species Calonectris borealis. Next base: position 81,827,630 of record NC_134313.1, on the reverse strand, counting down.
AAACAGCTGAAGGCCCAGAATCTCAGAAAACAAGTTTTTCTACGCTGACAACAGATAATTACAACAAGGAACATTTCACAGAATTTTGTTTTCAATGCATATTTAAATAATCTAAGCTAAATTCTTACCCAATACAGTGATGTTGCTGAAATCACTGTGATGATGGATGACCAAAGGAATGTTACTAAAAGCCAGTATCAGCAAAAGACTTTTGATTTGGATGTTAGCAGGAAAAAAGTTGTGTGTTGAAAGCATGGATACTGTTTTCTGTCATTTGTCATCTTTGCCAGTGTATATGGTTGTATGAGAGAAACGCTCCATCACTAGTTTTTTTCCTAACTAGGACAACTCATAAGGTTTCTCACTGTGGCAACACATTCAGATTAGAAAGGAAATGGGCACTTACTATCTGGCACAATGGGTTTGTAATGATTCAAACTGGGCTTCTAAATTGTCTTGTGAATTTTAGGTATAAGAAATAAGGGAATATGTGTTGAAATTACAAAGTACAAAATACACTGAATGCACCAAAGAGTGTATCGAAAGTCTCATACCTATATTTTAGCAAATTTATGTTTGAGTCTACTTGGCTTTTGGTTCAAACACTTCTCTTGACCAAATTATTTCTGTGGGTGGTTAAGAAAACGAGAAGTGAAGAACACTAGCAAAGAAGGGTTTAGCTCAACTTGAAACTTTATTAGCAGGGACATAAGAGTGGCAGAGTCTCTCTGCATTCGAAGTGCCAGTCTTCTGCTGGGGCAGAAAACCAGGCTGTTGCACAAAAAATGTTGAGGCAAGTTCACATGCGTGAAGATTTACTAGCAGGGATTTGTGGCTGATAGCACATACTGACTCTAATGGTGAAAGTTACTTTTGGGGAAAAACGGAAAAAAGAGAAGAGGAGAGGAGAGAGAACGAGAAAGAAAGGGCAAACTCGCCCATTGACCAGCTGGGAGGAGAAGCGCCAGGGGGACCCCAGGCGAGCATCCTTCCCTGTGTGTCCTCTCTAGTGCAGCGGGTGTTTTCCCCCAAAGTATTTTTCCCACAGTAACTATGTAGTTTTCTTCAGGGCACGCTCAGACTCCCAGCTGATTGTTCCTGCATATGATCCTGTTAATGCTGACTGGAGCACACTTAGATCAGCAGAAGGTGCCGCACACTGCTTGCTCTCTGCATGCATATATTGCTTGCCTAAATGTAAAAAAGAGCTACAGTGAAGGGCTAGAAAGAGGGGAGGGAAGGAGTGACCAGTGGCTGTCGCTTCCTTTGAGAACCACCATAACAACACTGTTGGGGTTTGCAGGTACAAGGCCGTGGGAATAACAGCACAAGAGCAATTGCATGAGAACAGCAGGGAAAAATACTGCCACGGAGGCTCCAAAAAAAGCTCCCCCCCCCTAGAAAAGGACTGTTGTGGTTTAACCCCAGCCTGCAACTAGTCCCCACACAGCCACCTGCTCACTCCCCCCCAGGTGGGATGGGGGAGAGAATCAGAAGAGTAAAAGTGAGAAAACTTGTGGGTTGAGATAAAGACAGTTTAATAGGGAAAGCAAAAGCCGTGCGTGCAAGCAAAGCAAACCAAGGAATTAATTCACTGCTTCCCGTCGGCAGGCAGGTGTTCAGCCATTTCCAGGAAAGCAGGGTTCCATCATGCGTAACGGTTACTTGGGAAGACAAATGCCATCACTCTGAACATCCCCCCCTTTCTTCTTCTTCCCCCAGCTTTATATGCTGAGCATGACGTCATATGGTATGGAATATCCCTTTGGCCAGTTTGGGTCAGCTGTCCTGGCTGTGCTCCCTCCCAGCTTCTTGTGCACCTGGCAGAGCATGGGAAGCTGAGAAGTCCTTGACTAGAGTAAGCACTACTTAGCAACAACTGAAACATCAGTGTGTTATCAACAGTATTCCCATACTAAATCCAACACTATACCAAACTATGTTATACTAAACACTATACTAAACACAGCACTATACCAACTACTAGGAAGAAAATTAACTCTATCCCAGCCGAAACCAGGACACAACACTGCTGGGGTTTGCAGGTACAAGGCCATGGGAATAACAGCACAAGAGCAATTACATGAAAACGGCAGGGAAAAATACTGCCACAGAGGCTCCAGGAAACGCTCCCCGGCAGCTTGGGTGAAGGGGTACAGAGCCGCAGCTGCAGGCCTCTTAGCCATACAAAAGGCAAGGCACCAAAAGCACTCTGTGAAAATACCTCTTGATCTTTGACACGAACAGATGTGTTTAATGTATCTCTAGTTGTCTGTAAGATGTTCTTCCCCTTCTGGAGCCTAGTTATGATGTTTTACAGCACTTGCTGCACTTGCTGCTACTTGTCATTGAGTAACGTTATGTTAGCTGCATTAGTATTCAGTCATGAGATTACACCATCTCTTAGTTTGAGCCTGGTAAGCTCTATGATTTTTTCTTTAATAATTTTTTTTTCCAATTTGGACATCGCTATTTGTTTCTGTATCCTCGTTCCACTTGACATCCTCCTTTCACTTCTTCCTAAACAGTTGTCCTTACTAAAAATGGAGGGATTTACTCATTTAGTTTTTAAGCCATATATTGATTGCCTTTAATTTTGTCCCCAACCTCACTATGTAAAACCTTCCTTGTTCATTTCTGTATTTAGTAGTTGTATCCATATTTAGCTATTTTAAAGTGAAAATGAAATATGTCTTAATGGTTACTGACCAAAGGAAGTAAACTGTTCTTAAGGATATAAAAAAAACATAGAAAAAGAGTTTTAAAACTTAGTGACTTAATTTCATTTTGATTTAAATCAAAGAACCGTCAACAAGAAGAAAAAGCATCCTTTGTATACCACAATCGATATTTATGCATAAAGGTGTTTGAAAGATGTAGAATGCCTAAGAGGGAACATTAAAAAGGACAATTTAAATAATTCTTTAGAACTTCAAATAAACACGAGTTTGTTTTTAGATTTTACAAGCTGAATTGGCAATCTTGGCTGGGACAGAAGTGAAAATTTTATCTTTTTATTCCACAGCAAATGGTAGAGAAGCGATAAGCCTGATGTGTAGGGTTTTTTGTGTTGGATTTTTTGTATGTGGAAGTGTGGATATTCAGTACAGGGATATTTTGCTTTTTACATGCATAATTCACAAACTGCTGCGGGGATTCAACCAAATCCAAACATGCCTGTACAAGACAAATAAATAAATAAACATTGTTCGTTTTTGAGCCAGTGAGTACATTAGGAAGTTTACATTTTGAATGTGATAAATTACAAGGGGGACAATAAATCTTACTATGAATGACATTTTAACTGATTTTTACACAAAATTGTCTGATTGCCAGGGTGTTTCTGCCCATACAAAAAGATTGCAAAACTTTAAAAAGAAGGCAAATCAAGAAAGTATTTTTCCCCTTTTTAGAAAGATTTGCTACCTTTTTGTAATCTTACCCAAAAAATAAAATTTAATAAACTCTGGACAAGATTTGTTCATCTTTATTAACATATTTTATTGTGGGTTTGGTTTTTTCCTTTCTTCTTTGGGAATTCAGGTATTTAAAATTACTCAATAAAAGAAAAAATATAACAAGGAAGGGAATGTAATCTACACTCAGAGAGGGACATTGTTTTTTTAAACTTTTGACACTTCTACTGAACTGAGGACTGATGTTTGCCATTGAAATCAGAGTACAAGATTGTTCCTTTAATCAGGCTGTCCCCAGTGGAGATCTGATTTTAGGTTTTGCCCTAGATCATAAACTTGGTGAGCTCAGCTGTTTATTTGCAACATACCAACCCAGAAAGAACTCTAAGAGAACTGTTTGAAGAAAACACCATGCTGATGAAGAAAATCTGGCAGGAAGCAAAAGCAGAAAAAAGAACAGTGGTTTCAAACACTGAACAGTTGGCACCAAAAAATTATTTGTGACAGCTAAACACAGAATAAGGACAAAGACAGGCAACTCTTGTTCACTGTGTTCCTACAAATGATCTCATAAGCACAACAGCTTAGCAGGAGCTTCTCGGTACACACAGCGGGTCTAGCTGGTACCAAGAATATGCTGCGCAAGGGCACTGTCAGCCTCTTCCGCTTCACTGCAAGATGTCCTGAGTGAACCCCAAGGTGGGAGTCCGAGTTACAGCGTATTGCAGTGTTGGATGCTGGACAGCATCCTCTTGAGCAGAACGTCAGAGCTGGAAAGAGTGGTTTTTTGTTTTTAAATAGGTAAGAAGGAAATTGAAAGTTAAGAGACAGGAGTGTGCAAAGGGAGCGGTGTAATGAAAAACGAGTGAGAGTAGAGAGAGAAATAGGAGAATAACGTGTGAGGGGAGAATAAGAAAGCTTTGCCATTTGGTCTAGGACTCACCTTCAGTGATGCCAATGAATGTCCTGTCCTGACTCCGTACTAATCAAAGCTGGCAGAATTCTCTGGCAGAGGCAGACACAGGGGAGCACAAAAGGCCAGAAGCGGCTTCCTCTTAACGCAGCAGGGAAATACCCTCTCAGAAATGGGAACCAGACATCATGACAGTATAACCTAATCCACAAATGCAATTTCAGTCTCAGATGCAGAACGCTGAACGATCAATAAAGTCAAAAGCTACACTGGACTTAAAAAATTACTGGCCATGAGTCAAGTATGATAAATACAGTTCATCTGGGAGACCACCTAGAATTTAATATGCCAAAAATGGATTCTGTAAGCAGTAGTAGGAAAATACTTGACTTCAGAAAAACAGACTCTGAAAGAATATGGAATGAGGTGGGGAAAACTCAGTAATGTCTGAAAGATCCATTATTGGAAGGTAAAGAGGTATTTAAAAGTGTTGAGTAATCCATACTTGGAAGTCATATTGAGAACCTAAAATATCTGAGAAAGGAACAGAAATAATTGTGGCTTAGTAGAATTAAGAACATTAAATTGCTGAGGACATTAAAATGCAAAGAAATGAGAAAAGTGGTGAACACTTATTTAGTATTAATGTTGTAGAATAAGCATGAAGAATGAAATAGAGAACCAGTAAACTGATGACAGCAACCATGAAAGGTAGATTTTCTAATTGGAAGGAGAGGCGAGAAAAAGAGAAACTAGTCACCACATAAAGAGGCCTAAATGTGTAAGGCTGAAGATGTGGTGTGAGGTGGTTTCTTATTTATAGAGGATAAATATGGATTTATTGCAAGTAAGTATTGGTTTTGAGAGGCGAGGGGCTAAAATCACATAAGAAACAGTCACGCAATTTAAGAGAAAAATTAGAATTATGGTAGTTCATAATAGCGACCAAATCTGTTGCTGTGGTTTGACTTTCCGTACAAGCTCTCTCTCTTCTCTGTAAGATCAGTAGTCTTGCTCCTCTCAGCTGTCCGTGCTCCTACCTACCCTACCTTCTCTGCCTGTGTGCAGTTCAGTGCTAGTGTGCTTCTCCGCCTGGCGGGATGTATGTCAAGGTAGGTTTCTTGCCCTGAAATTATTGCTAGAAATAGCTAAAAATTGTTAGCAGTCCTGTATAATTGTAGTGAAACGCAGCTCAGGAGAAGAGTTGCAAAAACCTCAGGCACTGAGAGGTGATCTGAGTATGGGTCCCTCCCATTTTCTTTTCCATTCTAACACTAACTCAACTAGCCTTGGCTGCTTAAAAAGTGCATGTGGAGAAAATGTGTTAGAGGGCTTGTATACCTGTTAAACGTGGGCCAACTTACTTAGTACCTGAAACTATATGGTGCTAGCAAAAAGGTGCAAGAAACAAGTACAGAAATTCTGTGCAGAGACCTGAGGTGCAGTACAGTGAGAATAGTTATAGCCTTAATTAAATTATCTGCAAAGCATCTAATGTTGAAAAAAACACTGCTCAACTCTCACTTGATGTTAGGAAGATTAATTAAATATTTGATACAATGCTTGAGGTTTCTTAGATGGCACAATAATTGTCTGAAGAGAGAAAAAAATGAAGAAACAATATCCAAAAGCCCCTATTTTGAGAAAATCTTTGGAAATATTTTTAAAGATGTGGCAGAATAACACCTAGTAAAACAATTTAATAAAGGATATCCAGCATGAATTCAGGCAGAAGAGGTCATGCTGAACTAATCTGTTTGAGTTCTTTGAAGATATTTGTGGTAAGAAAGATAAGGAAAATTTAGAGGCTGTAGCATCCTTACATTTCAAAAAGAATTTGACAGGCTTTCACATCAGAGTTAAATGCCTACGGAAAGAACTGTGGAGGAGGAGGTAAATGAAGATGCTGATAGAAAATTATTTGAAAGCAAGGAAATGGGAACTTCGTGTATTTCAGAGAAGTTGAATGACATTCCCCTGGTCATTCTGTCTTATGAAACTTGGACAATAGAACCAATATGATATTATTAATTTTTAAAATGGCTGAAGAAGGAGAGCAGAAGTAACTCAGGGTTATTAAATCAGTTGTTCAAAACTTGAGTCATTGGGATTAAGATTTGTCATGTGCCTATTTATGTTCACACTCAGATAATCTCTTGTTACCTGATCACACCACAATTTTCCGCAGCATTTGCCTTCTTTAATGTATAAAGCGTTTAGTATTCACTTGGCTATTCAGTAATTTGCTTTACCTTCATTCAGCTTCAGGTCCTATTAATTATTACCACTTGACTTGTGGTTTGAGATAGATTTTTTAATTTCCTCATTGGCTTTCCATGGCAGTTTCCGGTAGCACACGCTGTACTACAGGGGAAGAATATAAGTTCTGTCTTTCAGTGATGGGGAACTGAGGCACTGAGCAATTACAGTCAAAGATGTCTACTTACTTTGTATTATCAGTCTGAGGTGCCTAGAACATGACCTTTTATTGTACTTAATTTATACAGCATTTTATATAATCAAAGCGCAACTTCTGTTTCCTTAGGATGAATCAGTAAATGAGGAACACAACTTATGATGACTCCCTCTGAAAAGCTTTAAATTTATTTAAATTTAAATTAGTCTAGTACAGCATTTGACTGCCTGAACTATCTAGCTATCCTGTCTGTTCATGCATTAAAACTGAAGGAAACACTGTAAATTATAACTTCCTCAACAAATAAGGAAGAAAATAAGGAAGAAAATAACTGCAGAACTTAGATATTCCCAGGATACGCCCAACCCATTCTTTGAAATAGGCAGATTTCCCTTGTTAAAAAAAGAACTATTATAATTCACTGAACATTTTTTGGTGATAATTCCTAATTTTGAATGAGTTGCTTTGCAATCTTGATAATAGCATTTTGATGTATCTTTCCTCTATTTATAGATGGGAGAGTTTTCCAAAGGTAAATGAGAAAGTACCTTTCAGTATGTGGCAACATGCTGACACCTATAGAGCTGGAACCGTCACATCCCCTGCCCAAGCTTCTCTTACTGAAGCTAAGGAGGCAACTGACAGCAGTTGCAATTCTATGCATAGATCAACACTGCGGACATTGGTATTTCTTAGCTATTTCCTGGCAGATGGATGAAATTCTGATGATGTTCAGGAGTGTGTGGAGTCTTCCAAGACCTACATGGGATTATGTGATTAGTGTGCACAGGCATAAACCACGTAAAGGTGATGTTTTGCTGTGCCAGAGAACTGTTATCTTCTGGTATTAGGCAGGGCCAGTTCATAAGCAGGACAAGATACCTCTTGCTGATTCTGTGAGCTGCTGAATGAGATGCAGCACATCTTTTCTCTTTGCATAGCCTTGTGGCTTGCCATCACTAGTTTGTTCCGTTACTGCTCCTGTCACTACTTTCTTCAAAAGTTTGTTTTCTACAGGTAGCCGAACTTATACAAGACAGAATATGAGGTGATGTATTAGGTCTTTGCCGATGTCTGTTGCTGATGTATTTCTCCATCTTTGTTCATTAGAAATTACAAATAATAAAGCTTATTTGAGTTACCGGTTGAAGTGTTGGGAATAAAGCTTCTACTACTGCAGTTCTGACTAATGTCATGTATGTAGTAACATTCCCTTTAAAACAATTTTCAAGCTTCCTGGTTTTCTTAAATTGAAGTTTGAAGAAGAAAATCTGTACAGATTGTTTGGAGGGATTATCATACTTAGATCTGACAACCATAAAAGGAACCATTTTGTTTGTTTCAGAAGGGGTTTTTGTAGTGTGTGGTGCCTTTCCCTTACAGGACTTAAGTTGAGTTTTTCATGAAGCTACCTAGTTGTGTAGTATGGGGAGCTGGGCTTTGGTTTCCTTCTCCTTCACTTTCCTAGGCACGTGTATGTTATATATGAGAGAATATAAGAGGTTTTCTTCATCAGAATGGCCCAAGGGAAGCTTGGCCTGAACAAGACAGGAAGGTAGAATTAGGAAAGGCAGCAAGTACTCTTCTGTTTTCCCTGCCAGAAGGGGGAATAACTAGTGTGGAAGAACCATGCTAATTGGTCTTGGTGTCAGTGTAGTCCACTTCAGTAAGAAAGGCTTTCAAGTGAGGAGGATGGAAAAACACCACTCTGCTCTAACCACTTCAGAGTTTTCTGTGATGATTTTGGTTCATTCTCAAATGTAGCCAATAAAGAGATGTGTACAAATTTTCTCAAAAATCTTGATTTATTCATTCAAGTATCTTGTGGAGACATAAAAATTTAGGTGAAAAGCATAAGCTTTTTTTTTTCTGGAAAATTCCCCTTTAAAGTAGCATTCTGTTAACTGTAAGAGTAGTAGATGCTAAAACTGGTGAGGAGGGGTATTTTTCTGACCATTTCTCCTGTCAGGTTTTTTTTTAAGATGTTCCTTGAATCTGATACCTATCGTGCCTAATTTTTACCTAACATTATTGTTTTGCGGGGGGGAGGCGGGAACACTTCTGTGTTGTGAGGGTGACTGAGCACTGGCTCAGAGAGGTTGTGGAGTCTCCCACCTTGGAGATAGTCAAAAGTCGTGGTCCTGGGCAACCGGCTGTAGGTGGCCCTGCTTGAGCAGGGGGTTGGACCAGACGACCTCCAGAGGTCCTTGCCAACCTCAACCTTTCTGTGATTCTGTGGAAAGGTATGAAAATCAGGTCAGTTACTGCTGATTTCTGAAATGGAATGTAACACTTCTTCTGTTTCAAAAGATAATATGGCACAGTTTTTAAAGTGCAAAGTATTAAAGTTTTTGAAGTTAGAATCACTGCTGAGAACATGCTTTTTTGCGTTTTGAGGAGAGAGGAAATGGTAACTTTTGTTTTCACAAAGTCAGTGACACGTTTTCTGATTACTATTTCTCTGGTTATTCCTGCATACTTTGCATAAATGGTCCCATGGTAGTGTGATGTAACCTCTTTCAGTTTCTACGGTAAGAAAATGCTACTGTTTTCTTATGTCCAAGGAAAAACTGTTGGATATTGCATCATCATCTTCTCCCACTCTGAAGTCCAGGCCTGGCTGGAAGAAAGCAGTATTTTTAGCGTTATGCTAGTTAATAACCATTCTGCTGAACTCTATTGAAGTGTTGTAACTTCCTTGTCATTGTCCCTTCCAATAAGTCTGTAGACTTTGTCTCCTTGGAGTGCAACATCTGGAAGGAAAAGACTCTCTTTCATATCTTTAAATTGAATTTGGCAAACTTGAACTCTGATTTTAATTGAAGCCCCTTGGAACTCATATAATAAAAATGGTGTATTACACTGCTGTTGTTACGCCAGCACAGGATGAGCAGGAGATACAAACATGTAAACTGAAGTGGGTTTTTTTGTTTTTTTAGAAGCTTGATTTCATCTAATTGTTGGTTGTGGTTAACATTGGGTTTAGCAGTATAAATAAAGAGATCACTTCTCCTTCAAGCTTCAGATACTAAGTCATGGATACCTGTTCCTTGACCATCATGTAATTCATTTATTTTGTTGTAAAATCTTTATGTGTCCAACTTAAATTGTGTTTCTGTTTTGCAATGAGCTCTGTCACGAGAGAGATTATTCCCTGCAAAATATTATTTTACTGCAATATATAACAGGCTAAACAGGGCATGATTTTTTACACTTATGTGGTGTATATATCTCCTGGTTTATTTAATGCAGGAACTGAATTAATAAATAAACAAAGGAATCGAAAGCCATAAAACATTATTTTCTGAAAGAAAAAAAAAATTCTGTATAAAACATGCAACTACTCAGAAATATGTTAGAATTATGACTGTTTATATACTGTGTTCCCTTGCTTCGAGGCACATTTGCTATGGATTTTTCCCTGGGGCAACTCAGGTTTAACATTCTTAAAATTACAAATTGGCAACAGAATGCACAGAGAGACAATGTGCATTTCTACAACAGATATGAATCAAAGGTGTCAATTGTAGGTGTTTGAAAAAAAGAAAAACAGATGTGGGGTCATGTTGTGAGGAAGCATTAGCAACTTGAAAGCCTTGAAAATGCTGTAGTTACTGAATCTACAAAATCTGTTGTGTTTACTTTATATTAATCTAAAAAAAGATCTTAAGACTCTCATCTTAAAGTGACAATCATGCTTGGTTCCTTGAAGTTGAGTCGTTAAGAGATCATCTTGAGGGCTCAGACAGTTGACTCTATGTTTTTTTAATGTTGAGTTCTGTGCTATCTCATAAGCAACGCTAGATTTCTCTTAAGTTATAGTGATAAACTCTATGAATGAAAGTTGTTAGTCACATCACCGTTTTGAAGAGTCAGGCTTGATTGAAGCTTTTTTCCAATCAAAAGATAGTGCTGTTAATAAGTATTTGTGTTGTAATCATTCAGCTTGAGTCATTACAAGTCTATTTCAAGAATTAGCTGTGTAACAAGTTTTAGGGTACGGGTTTGGGGATTTGGTTTGGCTTGTTGGTTTTGTTTTTCACAAAATGGACAAGGCAGGGAAAGGGAAAGAAGGGAAGCAGGGAGGGAGAGAAAGAAAGGAGAAGAAAAGAAAGAGGGAGGGAGGGAAGGAGGGAGGAACTGGAACAATCAGAAGCTTTGGGCCAGTCTCTGGTCTTCAGTTACAGTTTTGGAGTGCTTTTATTCAGATGGTATTTAATTTACTCTTTCACACTGTTTTCAGATCTTAAAAAACTGATTTTTGCCTTGCTGGAAAAGATGTATATAAAAAACAATTATCCCCTTCCTTTGTCCTTTTTCCTCCGTAAAAGCAGGAAGATATCTTTGCAGATTTCAGACTGCACCTCTGTGCATTGACTCATGTGAAATGAATGTCACATCCTATATTCATTCTGGTTGGTACTTCACAATTTATTCAGGTTGTTAAAGTTCTGGAATTCATTGCTAGTCCTCTGGTTCTTCATATTATCACAGGACAAAAGGAATGACCTCTATGGGTGATTTCATTTTATTGTTGTTTTCTACATGGGTTGATGATGGCAGCCCATGGGACTGAGACACTAAAGCTTAAACAGTAAAGCTCTCTTCAAGGATGAACCAGTAAAAAGTGAGAGGATTTTTTCTTTCTTTATAAATGAGGAAAATGGTTAGACTTGATAAGTTTTAGCAATGAAATTGGTGAGCTGGAAAACTTCAGTCAGGTGAGAGGGCCGCCTTCTCCAGTCAATTTTTGGAGGCTGTTTGATGGAATATGTCTGTTTAAATAGAAACTGAGACTGTAGAAGGAAGATTTTATTGAGTATGTCATCTTTGTGTTATAAAAGAAACTCTTCTTGAAGTTTAGAAGACAATTTGCCTCTAGGGAGCCTTTGGAAAATAAGAGGATTTTTTATTTTTTAACAGAGAAAGTCTTTAGGAATATTAGAAAGGAAGCTGACTTTTTCAGCAGTCCCAATTTTGATTTTAGAAAATTATTAGCTCAGTAACTGCTGAGGCAGGAAACCAAATTATTTTGCTGTATTCCAGAAAAGTGTAATTACAATATTTATTTCCAATTGTGTTTGTTAGGAAAGATTTTGACTGAATTTTATTACTTTCCCTGCAAAGGGAGAACCAAAACTAAGGCTGGTGTGAACAGGTACAACTGATACTGACCCCATACTTAAAAAAACTGAAGAAATAAAAAGGCTGATGACTAGACAATACTCAGTTGGCTTCAGCATCATTTCGTGTTACACACAGAAATGGGAGAGACTGACCAGATCTAAAAGTCAATTAAAAAAACCTACAACAGTAATGAATTGGACAAAAGTACAATATTCTCTTTTTTCCATTCACAGAAAATAAAACATTTCAAGGCCAAAATGGCTATCCTTCCTCACCGGCTTAATTGGCTGTCAAAACCTTCATTTGTGTGGGACCCACAGTCATAGACCTTGGAGACAGAAATGGAATCATAGAATCACAGGCTGGTTTGGGTTGGAAGGGACCTCCAAAGGTCATCTAATCCAACCCCGCTGCCGTGGGCAGGGACATCTTCCACTAGATCAGGTTGCTCAGAGCCCCGTCCTGCCTGACCTTGAACACTTCCAGTGATGAGGCACCCACAACTTCTCTGGGCAACTTGTTCCAGTATTTCACCACCCTCATAGTAAAAAATTTCTTCCTTATATCTAATCTCAATTCATCCTCTTTCAATTTAAAACCTTTGCCCCTTGTCCTGTCACTACAGGCCTTGGTAAAAAGTTTCTCTCTGTCTTTCTTGTAAGCTTTGTTTATATATTGAAGTGGAAGTGGACCTTTCAGCTAAGTAGGAGGTGGTAGGATGACAACAGCTCGGAAGAATGGAACCATCCTGGACATGAGTGGTTGTTAAAATTAATGGACATTGATGCACAACTCAAATGTGCAAGAAGTCATTCGGAAGTAAGAGGCAAAACCAGTATTACAAGCTTGCATGCCCATGGTAGTCAACTGAATAAAAGTTGTAGGTGTGAATGAAGATAAGCCCCTGATTTGTGTGTGTTTCACCTTTTTCTATTACTGCTTCAACTGAACTGAAGTCTCCGGCTTGTAATCGCACACCAGCGGCCTAGCAGAGGCCCTAGTCAGCTTCCCCAACAGCTAAGCCGTGTTTAGTTCCATGTCATTGCAACCCATGGTTATTTGAGCATTGAAGAGAAGTACGTTCAATAAAATTATGTTCATATAACCTTCTTTTCAAAACTTTCACTTTTTGTTGGAAGCGTGTTGCACGAGAACACTACCAGCATTTAAATAAGGAAAGTTTTCTGTTTACTCCAACCTGTGTAGATATTTAAATAATTTTGTCAGCCGCTAAATATCGAGGTGACTGGAATCAGTGATTTCTTTTTCAGTAGTCAGGAAGAAATGGTTCGTTGCAGTAACTTTCCACGCAGAGAGTTGTTCTTGCGACCAAGGCCAGCATTCCAAAAGTTTGTCAAAATTTACCTAACTGCTTGCCTTGTCATAGGGCTTGTATGATGGGAATCAGCTTAATGTGTTTTATTTTAGGAATCTTTTTTATTTTAGTGATCTTTTTTTTATCAGGTTTTTCAAATGTATGGAGTTTATTGGCAAAAAGTGAGAAATGTACCAGCAAGCCAGGAAACTTGAGAGTTTCCCTGCTGAGTTTAATATAAGAGCAGTTCTCGCTCCACAGGGGAGCTTCATTTTCTGCTAGCTAATGTCCACATGGTGGGCTTTTTTTCATTTAATAAAGAAGATATTTTTAAAATCTGGTCCAGAGCCCATTAACAATAGCAGGAAAACTTTTGAGATCATGCTAGAAGTAAAACATTTACTTAAGTGCTTTCTTGAATCTGAGCCTTACCTACTGACCCCGGAAATACAGATTCTAATTTTACACCTGCAGGAGCTAGTATTGCAGGTGGAGGTTGCCATAATGTCTAAAAATAAGTTAATGGTATTATAAATAAGCTGTATCTGTTAAAGGAATAAGGAGCGAAGACAAGGCTGGTTTGGACCATGCACTGCAATACTGGGTAATCTTACATGAAAAGTCACTGCAAGGGTCTTAAAATTTAGTAGTCTCGGACTGTAATGTAGCATTTCTGTGACACTTCTCAGGTTATGAACAGCCTGACTACTTCTGCAATGCATCAATTACCTGTCATTCACAAAGAATTTTTTTCCTGGCCAGTAAGAATTCCCTTAAAATAGTATGTAATAGTATTTCTTTTCCTGGGGAATTTATTTAATTGGAGTATCTTGTAAACTTGGAATAGGGAATTTCTTCCTTAAATGCCTTTTTAAACACCTTTAGTGTTACATAATAGCAATTTTAAGTTTCATACTGTTATCTGGCCTTGAACCATAGACTTGACGAGTGCTTACTTGCAATAGTATTCCCTCATGGTTATATTTTAATTCCTGTAAATTTAAAAAAAAAAAAAAAAAAAAAATTTCTATTTTTCTTTGCTTCCCTAAAAAGGTTTCCGTGTGGGGTGGGAGGAGTGTTTCCTTCCTGGTAAGAGAAAGCTGCAAGATGTAAAGTCCCTTCATATCTTCATGTAAGAAGTCTTTCACAGATCCCTCTCAGTTAGAATTATTTCAGCTGTTACTTGTAATTATAAAATATATATTTTGTTATATATATTAATCTAGTGATTTTTTTCTTACACAGGATCTCCTAAATTACAAGAGTGTGGCAGTAATTAACTTGGAGGGGGATAAAATTAGTGAATGATGTTTTCACTAACACCTTTTCTAATTTGATTTAAAAAATAATTATATCATAAAAGGTATTTCACTTTTTGAAAGCCTGTGGAAACACTGTCGTGTGTGTTTATTTCCTAGTACATACGATCCACTTTCAAAGCGATGGAGTTAAAAATGTCATGCTTGAAATGTCTTCCAGTCTGTTGTGAAGCAGTTTCTCATCTCGTGACGGGCCACTCTATTGTCTGAAATCCCTTTGGGCTCCCAGTAATGGCAACAGACAATATTCTTGGTCTGTTAATCATTGAGATGCCAATTCAGAATACAATTAGAAGCACTTTAACATACCCTTAAATCCCAATAAAGCCAATTGAAACTAACTATGTGTTTAAATGCTTTGCTGCAATGAAGACTAAAGGAAAAGAGGCAGGCTGTCTGAATGCTTGTAAAGTTTCTCTGATCTGAATAAAGCATTGCAAAAGCAACTTAAATTCTTCCCTTCTCTTCAGTTCCTCTATGAGGTTCAGCAGTACAAACTGGAGTTCAAAAGCGACCAGCATTTATTTCCCTTTATTTCCCTATTAGTCTAGAACATGGAGGCTGGTTTTCTGGCTAGCAGCTTGTGGTTTTGTTCTAATAAATATATACTGCACATCTTGGCATCTTCTAGCAAGGATAACTGATACTTTTCTGGTGCAAGAAATGGTCAAAGTGTTGCTAATCCAAGCAAGTTTTTCCCTTCGGTGAGAATGCATCTGTAGAGTCTGTCGTCCTTCTGGATTTCTGTGGGGCAGTGCAGATGCACTAGCTAAGTAAACTGACCACAGCTAGGGGGAATAAAATCTGTGTAGGGGGGTTCTTATTTGATTTTCAGTTTGGAGAAATTGCAGTGCTTCAGCTGTGGCAACTGACATGGTGAACTCATTTTTGTACATGTCTGTCCCAGTTCCTGCTGGGACAGAGTTAACTTTCTTCCCAGTAGCTGGGGGGAGGGTGAGTTGCTGTGTTTTGGGTTTGGTATGAGAGGAGTGTTGATGGCCCTTTGATGCTTTGGTTGTTGCTGGGTGGTGCTGGCGCAGGGGACTTTTCTGCCTCCCATGCTCTGCCAAGTGCAGGGGAAGGTGTGTGGGGGGAGCATAGCTGGGGCGGTTGACCCAGCTGGCAAATGGGGTATTATATACCATGTGACGTCATGCTCAGTATAAAAACTGGGGGGGGAGGGGCTCTCCCAGGCTCTCCCCGTTCATGACAGGCAGTCAGCGAGTGGTGAGCAGTTGCATTGTGCATCACCTGCTTTGTATATTCTGTTGTTGTGGTTGTTATCATTGTTATTATTACTGTTCTACTTTGTTTTATTTCCATTTTAAAACTTTTTTATCTCAACCCGTGAGTTTTTCTGTTTGTGCCCTCCTGATTCTCTCCCCCATCCTACCGGAGAGGGGCGTGTGAGTGAGCGGCTGCATGGTGTTTAGTTGCTGGCTCGGGTTAAACCATGACAATGTGTAAGCATATACTATTGCCTCTTTTCTTTCTTTTGGTGGAAAGAGTGAAATAATACACAAAATAATATATAATATAGGAAGCTAATACACCAGGCTAAGATTCAGCATTTCCTGAGTTATTTCTAACAAGAAAATGGCAGAAGTAATACTTTCTCACCTAATATGTGGTGAAGTATTTCCATGATTTAAGAGTTTCGATATCCCAAACTGCAACCTAACACTGAATTATAAGCCTTTTAAACATAATCCCTTGTATATGATTGATTGTACATCAGAAGTAGTGAATACCAGCCATCTTTTCCAAAGGAGAATGAAGTAGAAGACATTTGAGTGAAAAATATTTTGCCGGTGCTGAAATTGAGCTAAGATACCTACTTTTCCCTCTCAGCTTTGAAGATAATGCTAAAAGAGCAGTAATTATTTGTGATTATGCTTTTTTTTTTTTTGCCCCCTCGGTTGCAGTCTCTATTGTGGCCTTCAATCGGAAGCCATCAGTCTAGCAGCAGCTCACTTCAGTAAGCGTAGGGATGCCATCTCCTGAGTGGCTGGTATGATTTCCTGCAGCAGCAGGGGTTAATTTGAGCTAATGTATTTGATGCAATTTAAGACTATCTGATCTGCTTGAAATATGGCACAAGTAAAACTTCTTCACTTTCTGATCACTTGCAGTTCTCTACCTGAGTGCTTCAAATGTAATGAATGAATATTAATGAAAACTTCTAATGAATTTAGATCATGGAATGTGTTTGATCATTAAATTATATCTTTGAAAAACTTCAGTTAGAACAATGAGAAAGAATTCTGTGCTGAAACTTGATCCTAAATTTATGTATATTAGATTCGTTTCTTATTAAGTTAGAAGGTCATTAGGTTTTATAGAACATGTATTCTGCAGTAGAACTGTGTTTTTGTAAAAGATTTACTGAGAAGTGTCATCAGAGTTCCTTTCTGCTTAAATTAAAATTAGTTTTATTGCAATTGTTAACATTCAGCTGCAGTTGCTTTTTAAAGAGAAAAATAACTGTGATGAATTTGTAACTATATTAAAAAGGTAGTTGATAATTTATATGGTAAATGAAATCTGGCTCCTCACAAAAGGAAATGAAAATGCTGACTTCGTGCCAATTCCTAGCATCTTTATTCACAGTGTCTTATACCTTATTCCACATTAAAGCTCTAGCAGAGAGACTTGGACTACTTGCCTAGAAAAGCAATTACTTTTATAAATGAAGATGACAGAGTCTGTTCTTAAACAGAAAGCTGAATGTACAGGTGCCATCTTATCCTGGCATAACAGTTTGTTAAAAAAAACCCCGTTTCATTCACCATTTCAAAGGGCTGGATTAAGCTGCATTTATTTTCATATTTCTTGCTTTTTATTCCTGGATTTAATTCACAGGTAAGTAATAGGTATTACAACAATTTAGGATGAGCTTTCTAATTTTTACATGAACGGATCAGTAAAATAGTCTTTTCAAATAAGATAAGTCTTTGCAATTACTGTTGCAATTAAAGTTTCATGAAATCAGCAGGACTTTTTTGGATGCTTTTCAGTGCAGACATTTTGTTCCAGCCAAAAATAATATCCTTATTTGAAACAGTAAAAGAAACTAGGTAAACCCACAACAGGTTACATGCTAGGTGAAGTGGTACTTTATGTGTATCCCGTTTCTGGTTTGGCAAAATCTGTCTTTCATATCCTATTAATCAAGTTATTTTCATATTCTTTCATTGATTCATCTCTTGATTTAACTATTAATGAAGATTTTTCTATTACACAGAGGAGGATCCAAAGCAAAGCACTTATTCTTCCAACCAATTTCTGGTTTTCTCTTAAAGGAAAGAGAAAGATTAAATGGCAGAGTTTAACCCCTCATGTTTTTGTAGTTCTGCACTGTGACAAAGAAGAAATGAGCCAAATTTCCCATAAAGCGTATGAAAATGTTTTCCTTAAAATCACAACTATGGTTGATAGTCTGAATGTGCTGCCCTGCATTCCTGTCTGCAAGGACTTCGGGTGAGCATCAGTAAATAAGGAATCAGAAAAATGGAGACATCACAGTCAAATTTAGTTTTCAGTGGAAAAACTCCTGCCTCCTGGGTCAGTACGTCAAGCTTACTTGTTTTCAGTCATGTCTTAATCAAGCTGTATGCCTGAAAGAATTTAAAAATATCCTAATGGTCCCCAAACATGAACTGGCCTGCTTGGGTAGCTTGACGAGTTATATAGATGAATAGATGCAAAAGGCAGTGACCCAGTTACAAAGACCCATAGTGGTCTCTGTAAATACTGTACTGTTACATACTGCTCTTTTTTCTTCTTTTCTTTTACTGTTTCTTTACTAATTGAAAGGGAAAATGCATCCATTTATTCCCAACATCAGCTTTTATTTTTTTTTTAAGCCATTGTATTTCACCAGAACGTCCCTGAAGGGACAATTCCCACCACAGTTTTTTGCTGGGGTAGGCTTCAATGCATTAGCCACAGAGGCCTCCAAAAGCTGTAGCCTATTGCCCATCACAAGAATGACCCGGACCTGAAAGTTTCTCTCGGATAGCACCGAGGCAGAACGGCAGTCCTTTACTTGGCCTGAGGCTGTCTGTCATGCCTGGGCTCTGGTGTCAGGGAGCAGCAGGAGCAGGGCTGCTCCCCGAGGGTTAGCGAGCCAAGGGTGGCTGCAGCACTGCCCGGGCAAAGCCCTCACCCAGGGTGCAACCCCGTGGTGCTCAAGCTCAGCAAGCAGAGTAAGAGGTCTTACCGGCAGCCCAGGCAGGACTGGGGCTGAGGCCTGAAGGCCCCAGCTTGAGTTTAAATGGAGCCTGTGCACAGAGGGTGTGGGTGAAGAGCCTAGGTGAGGCTGGTCAGGTCCATTAAGGCCTCTTAGTGCCCTCAGGGCACTCACATCTGGAAGCCAATGAGCTTTTTTAAGGCAACTCACTACCCTTTGCCATTGCTCCCCTTACTCATCTTTGAGTTCAGAGATGGCAGTAACATTTGCTAGAAGCAGGAGAAAAAATACTTTAAAAGCAATTACTCTTCAGCTCAGAAGAGGGAGATAGAGTCCCTTAAGCAAAGAACTTCTTGCCTGGGTTAGAGCGGACTAAATTCAGCTGGTTTTAAAAGAACATAAACCAGGGCTGCTTTTGAAAGAATGTGTGTTGGGTAGTTTGTGTAAGGTCACCAGACAGCCAAGCTGGGCTGGACACCCACTGAAATGGATCTCATAACCTGAATATTACTGGTTTTACTGTGCCAGGGAATTATGGAGAACACGTTGACCTGAAGCATCTTCTTTTGTGCCATTATCAAGGCTTTTGAAGCTGATTGTATCTAGCAGCCAAACCAGACTCTGAACTCCATCCCCAGCAGTAGCTGGTGTAACTGCTTTTGGCCCCCTGAGCAAGTACGCTGCAGGATGTGGGTGCAGCCCCCCAAAACCACAGATTGGTGTCCAGGATCTGTCATTGTGGCCAACACCTTTGTGCTGTCTGGTATGATAGAGCATGTGCTTTGTGACCCTTGTCTTGAGAGTCGTCTGCCAGGGCCTAGGTGGCCTCTACGTGCTGGAGCCTCCCCTGTAGCAGCTGCAGTCTCCATCTGAGCATCTGTTGTTGACTCCACTGGGAAGGGATGTTGACAGAGCTGCCATTGAAGAGCTGCCCATGCAGAAATGTGCCTTGTAGTCCTGTGCCTCTGGCCAGGAAAAACCCCAACCTGGTGCCCACCCAATTATCCGCATTTAGCTCTGGATTCTGCATGTCGCATTACGCAAGCTTCCTAGGCAGTCCATTAGGCGTCTCCTCAGAAAATATTCCCCATCAGAGGTTGTAATCAGCTGTTGTATCCTTGTCCCTATCAACTTGGCTCAACAGCCAAGGTGCTGTGGGAGCAGTCTTTCCCTTTCTGCCAGCCGTTCTCTTCAAATTAAAAACACTAATCAGACTGATGTTTTTCCTGCCTTTGACTGATCCTGTATTGCACAAGATTTAAAGTCTTGTTTTGGCTAAGTAGACCAAAAGCAGACTCTACAGGAGCTGGAGCTAAATTCTCCATCATCCCTCCCACCCTGTAATCCAGTAAATATAATCTTGGCATTAGCAGCACAAGGCCACAGGCTTGGTGCTGACCTGACAGTGCAGGGTCTCAGCACGGGTCTGGCCCTGCCTTGGTGGGAGCTGGTTTTAGCCGTGGCAGCAATTGCCTGGTGGCCACGTGCCTGTGGCCTCCCTGCGTTGGCTTCGCTCTGGGAGCGCCTGGGGCAGGGGGCTGGCACCCCTACGTAGTCACTGCGGGACAAGCAGCCCCTCCGAGGTCACGGGGCTGGGGGAGGCAGCGTGCAACTCCCAGACTTTGCCTGGGAAGCAAGGAGAAGGAGGCAGATGTGGTAAGAAAATGTATAATAGCCCCAAGCAGATCCCAAGACTTGGCAAGAAAAGACCCCTGCTGTGAACATTGTACTGCTCTCAACAGGTACCTCAGGATGCCCATAACTTGTGTGTCTCTCCCCCCATTCATCTTAAGAAAACTGAAACTGTCAACCTCAGAACGCAGAGGAACATCGAAAGGGTGAGCACAGCCCCAGAGAAAGCAGTAGGTTTTCTTTAGACTGTTAAAACATTAAATGGACTAACAGCATTTTGAGTGTAACTCCCCCACTACAGCATGTCCAGCTGCAGCAACTGGGAACATAGACGGTGGCATCCAGCTGAGATATGGAAGGGCTGGCACTAGAGGAGATTCCTAATGCAACCTGATTTTGCCCGTCAGGACCCCTCTCAACTGGAGAGGGATGAACTTTCAGCCTGGTCGATACCCCCCAGTCCTCCCAGTTGTATCGAATCAAACTGCAACCTAGCTTTCAGATGTGGTATTTTTGCCTTGGCACTTTGGGCTTCCCTTTTTTGGGTATGTTCAGAGATTCAAAACTATCTGCAATATGCTGAATGGCAGCATCCAAGCTGTATTTGGGTGGTAACAAGAAATTCCACTACGGATTTTAAACAATATGGCAATCTGTTGGTTTGTAACAAAATATGTTTAAAATACACCACAAAATGGATCCAAAGGTTCTAGTTTTTCTCGTAGACAACAAATGTGATCTGCTGTGTATCTCTTCTCCTAGCTTTAGCCTATACAATAGGCCCAACTTTTTACTGTTTAAAGTTTGCCTGAGCATTTATTTAGAAGAACATTTGAGCTTTTTTGAATTAATGGAACTAGTTATTGAAGTCATTGTTCTCATAGCTATCATGATACTATGACAACTAAAACTCTTTCTCTCCTTCCTTCCTCTTGCCTCTACGTCCTTTGTTGTCATGAGGGTAAATTGCAGTGATGAGTAGCTGCAGCTTCTCTAAATTAAAGCAGTTCCAGCAGGAATGCGATCTGTATGCCAGCGTTCCTGTAGCAGTTTGTTTTCTTTTCTCAAGATAGAATTTCAAGTGACCTGTATCATAGGTTGGTTAGGGTGACATGACATATCATCTATTCAGGAGGAAACTGCTTCATTAAGTTAGCATCTTTATTGATTATGAACTCCATTTACTGTTTTAGCAATTATTTCCCAAGAGCTACTTCACCGTTGCTTGGAATTTTTCCTGAATTAAT
Source organism: Calonectris borealis (assembly GCF_964195595.1). Classification (NCBI taxonomy): domain Eukaryota; kingdom Metazoa; phylum Chordata; class Aves; order Procellariiformes; family Procellariidae; genus Calonectris; species Calonectris borealis. The sequence continues at coordinate 81,806,053 of NC_134313.1, read as the reverse complement.
CTGCTGAAAAAAAGCTGTTCTAATTGCTTTAACATTTCAACAATCTATGTAATGGATCCACTTTAAAAGTTCATTCAAGTTTATAATTATTGCCACTTCAACCAATATTCTCTATTTTGTGCATTTACAATGAGGAAATACTATTGGTACTGATAATAGCGTTAACCCTTATAGCATGTTTGAACTGTAAGCAACAATGTAGATGAAAACTATATATTTCTTAGAACATTTGAACTTAGGGTCATCTACTTGGATGCAAAAGTTTTCCTTGAATTAAAATGTACTTGATAAATAGGACATACTTTTCAGTATGGCTAAAATCATTCACAATATTTTTGTAGCTAATTTTCTTTTAAGTAACTAATTTCCTGTATGTTTTACTATTTTCATTGTCAAAAATTTAATTAACTTCAATGGATTTCACTCCTTTCTGAGGTAGGATAAAAACTCCTGTAAGAGTAGTCTCTTCTACTTCTTGCTGATGCATCCTCCAATTCCCATGTAAACTGGTGAGGGCTCCCCTTTGGTGGAATAGTCAGAACAGTCAGTTCCAGCATTTAGTAATTTTTTTGTTTGTTTGCTTGTTTTTAGCAGCCAGATGAGTCGCTATAAATATTGGCTGGTATTTGTTGTTAAATTGACCTTCTCTCTGCAATAATGCAGGACTCCTGTCTAAAAATCAGTCTTACAGTCCAGTTTTATAACCAGATTTTATTTATCCTGCAGTATGCCACTGTTGTGAAGTAAAATACGCATTGACCTTTTTAGTGATGTAAATAGGGAATTTGTTGTATGTAAGACCCTCCCAAGACAAAGGTAGGTTTATTGTGTGCTACAATAACAACTATTTCAGCCAAGGAATAAGAAGTAAGAAGAGAAATGTAAACCTTAATGTTGCCAACTTGACCACATAATAGAGGGATATGTTAATCAGCAGCAGTATTGAACATGCTTTCTGTAATGTTAGATAATTTATTTCAGTATGAAATAAATTTGTTCTGTTAATAATTATAAACAACTTTACTCTGGTCTCATCTTCTGTCCACATAACACTGAATGCCTGAAATTCTATCTACTAAAACGCAAGCAAATAAACAATTGGTCCCTACCAGGAAAAAAATAAGAGAAATTACTTTACTCTTCCCTCCCTCCATTTCTTAACAACAGTGTCTTCAAGTTATATTTTGTCCATCCAAAAGCGAATAAGCTAAGCTGCACTCTTGTCCTAGCCTAATTCAGTTTCATTCTTTCATTTGTTTGTTTATTTTAATTGATTTGTTGACAATTTCAGCAGATGTCATTATGTAACTGTGTCCTGATGAGCCTAACTTTTGCAAAAGATTTGGAGTGAGATTTATGAGAATGAAAAATAATCATGCTGGTTTAAGTACACCGGGTAATATATTTTTCTTTAATTTTTACTTTAACAGTGAAATACCAGCAGTTTTCAACAGGATTTTCAACCCTATCTTTACTGTACAACACAAATTTAGGCTTTGTTTCTCACTAAATTTTTTATATGTATAGTGTTGATCATTACTGTGAACATTTTACAGATTAAACTTGGATCATCTCCAACACTTTGTAATATGTTGAATTTCTATAAGGATAAAGGTCTGTTCTGTTAAGCTAATTCAGTGTGAGAAAAAAATTTTATTTTGTACTATTTTCCCCCCAAAGAAGTGGAAGGAAGCTGAATAACAGTATCTTTGTATGAAATCGAAGAGTAGAAATAGAGTAAGATGTAAGAGTGAGATACAGAGTAAGATACAAGACGTCTAAAAGGCAAGCTGGCTTGCTGTACACCATTCTTTTTAAAGGGTCTTGGTCGGAGTAGGGAGCAGCTGTACTTACAGGCATTTCATCTTGTGGATGTTTGGTGGATGGGCAGGCATGATTTATAAGGAGAATGCCTGTAACGTGAATGTGTCAGGCTTGACATGCTGAGAAGAGCGAGGAGGGAGACCCTGAAGAGCAGAAGTACTTTGGTCTAAAAGGTACTTTAAAAGTTTTTGGTTTGGATTATTCTAGACACTGGCTTTCACTCTCTTTCACCATTGCAAGGACAAAATATTTCACATGTAAGATCCCAGACAGAAGTTGTCTAAATATTTTAAGAAGTTTCATTCACAGATAGCATACTTTGCTCTTTCGGTACAGTCAAATCTTCAAAATGGTGCCCCATGGGCACAGCTGCTGGATTTATTACTCAACACTTGAAGGACTTAGCTTTCTATTCTTGCTTTCAAATTCAAAATCAAACTTCTGTTAAATTATATAGTGAGTTATTGCTTAACAGTCACAAATATAAAAGGAGAAACTAATAAGAAAAAAAGTAAAAACCTGCTATGGGCGAGGTGTCTTAAACTTCAAGAAAAAATGCTGCTGCTTGATATATATGCATGCGGCAACCTCTCTTCATGCTGCATTCACTCGAAATGGATATACTTTAAACCTCTACTTTTGTGTACTGATACTTGCTGAAGTATTGTGTGACAAAGGATGGAACACATAGTAAATCTTTGCTAGACTTAAATGTCTTAGTAATGCTTTCTACACTCACAAATTAACTCAAATTTCACTTGACTGAAAAACTAATACTGGAAAATACCTTCTACAAATAGTTAGGCAGTTTTGGAGAAACAAGTTGTTCAGAAAAATGTAAGCCATTGAAATGTCTCTTAATATAGATAAGCCCCAACAAGTGCTTACTGCATTTTGGCTTGTCTGATGAGAGCTTTTCACGTATTTTTCTGAATATCCATCATCATTACAGGGTGGACAGAATTTTGCTGTGGTGTATCACTGTTATTTCTCCAAATGTGCTAGTATCATGCCAAATAAAGGACCTGGGGGTCCTGGTGGACACCAAGTTGATCATGAGCCAGCAATGTGCCCTCGCGGCAAAGAAGGCAAATGGTATACGGGGCTGCATTAGGCAAAGTGTTGCCAGCAGCTCGAGGGAGGTGATCATTCTCCTCTGCTCAGCATTGGTAAGGCCACATCTGGAGAACTGGGTCCAGTTCTGGGCTCCCCAGTACAAGACAGACACGGACATACTGGAGAGAGTCCAGAGAAGGGCTACCAAGGCAATTAAGGAGCTGGAGTATCTCTTATATGAGTAGAGGTTTGGGGAGCTGGGACTGTTCAGCCTGGAGAAGAGAAGGCTCAGGGGGAATCTCATCTATATAAATACCTGAGATGCAAAGAAGAGGGAGCCAGGCACTTTTCAGTGGTGCCCAGTCACAGGCCCAGAGGCAATGGGCACAAACTGAAACACAGGAGGTGCCGTCTGAAAATCAGGAAACACTTTGTTACTGTGAGGGTGACCAAGCACTGGCGCAGGATGCCCAGGGAGGTTGTGGAGTCTCCATCCTTGGAGATACTCAAAACCCATCTGGACACAGTCCTGGGCAACCAGCTCTAGGTGGCCCTCCTTGAGCAGGGGGGTTGGACCAGGTGACCTCCAGCGATCGCTTCCAATCTCAACCATTCTGCGACGCTGTGAAGAAGTCTGCCATGCATAGGTTAGGGCCTATGTCTAGTGTATCCAAGCATCTTAGCCTATTGCACTGGGATAAATATTTACTCCTTTTTTACGACCAGCACAGTTTAGGCAGCTGACATTCTAGGCACACAAGCAAAATCATAAAGCATACTGTGAGCTAACAAACAGTCATGATCTGTCATGAATTCCCAACAGGAAAAAAAGGCTGACTGATGAAACTATTTGAAGCCAGCCCTTTCATTGGCCCACCTGTTCTGGTAGTGTCCTTTCGCTGGAGGTAGAGAGTAATTTTCTTGTTACAAAGAGAATTACTATGAGACCTCAAAAGGTGCACTGCAAGATAGCATGCTGTCTCAAGATAGCTATTTTAGTCACTTGACAGAGTGGTGTAATCAAAAGATTATGCAGTAACAGCAAGACTGTTGATGCATGTGCACTGCCACCACTTACTTTATGCTCTTGATAAACGATTGAGTAGGACAGCCTACGGGGCCGGTGTGCACAGTGCAGCAGGATGCCCAGATCTAGTGGTGTGGATTGGGGACAGAACTTCTGAGCTTTCATGCTTGCTGTTACACACTTCTTTTTGCAGGTGTGGCTGTTGCTTCTCTTCTCCCAGTTGTAAAATGGAGTATTTTCTTCCCACCATGTTGTAAAGATTAATTAGTTGACATTTAGAAAGAGTTTCAAAGAAAGAGGAGAGTTAATAGGACAGTGTTAAATCTAAGACACGAGAGAGCACAATCTATTTGGTTTTTATCTGAGCAATCTCACTGATGTCAGAGAGCCAAATTCCTTTTCTAATCTAGTAAGTGAAATCCTGGGAGGTGAAAAACCTCTGCAGCTTGCGTTTGAAAATTTGATTTAAAATCTATCTGACCATGATTTCTGAACTGTGGCATGATGAATTAAATCAAAGTAAGGCAGCTGAATATGAGACTTGATTTTCTGTTCTGAGTACTCAGCAGCTGTCACTAAAGTCAAGAGGAAACGTGCAAAGTTTTTTGGTTTGGGTTTTTTTTTTGTTTTAAATGAGGTCAAACAGCTGCTTCAAGTATGGATTTAAGAAGCTAACTTTGGTTATCTTGGCTTCTCAGAATATTAAAAAATTTAAGAAGGGCTTTCATTATATAAGGAAGTCATAATGTGCGTTCTCTGAAAACTTCATCCATAAATAAACTCTTGTAAGCAAGACTTAATATTAATATGAAATGAATAGAGTCTGCAGCTACAGCGGGTGTTCGAAAGGCAAAGAGTGGCACCAGTAGGCATAATTCAAAGTTCATTGAAATCAGTGGAAGAAAAAGTGTATCTTTTTATTAAGTTCTGTATTTTAGCTAGAGCTTTACAAATGCATATAGGCATAGATTAATTTTTAAATTAAGTATCTAACATCAACATTAAAGTACTTTTTAATCATTACAATATGCTTCTGAAAAGTCAGGTTTGTAAATATGCTTCATTAGAGCAATTAAATAGCTTCAGTATGTAGGGCTTGACTATGTTATCTATGCAGGGCTTGTGCAAATAACAAGAATCCCAGGGGTGAACTCTTAACGCCGCAAGAGACATTTTGTCTTCAAAGCCCCTCAGCAGAAACCCCGTGGATGTAGAAGCTGTCTGTTCAATGACCAGGTCTCCTGTGACTACAGAAGTAATGCACACCGGGGTGCGTATACTGTTGGGAATGCACAGAAGTGCAGCCTTATGTGCCGCCTTCCCAGCCCTTGCGGAGGAAGTGGGGAGAGGAGAAGCCTGCCTTTCTGACTGCCGGGCTCCCCCATTAACCTCCAGATTGTTTCGTTGCAGCTGCGCTGAAATGTATTCCATACACCAGCTGTCAGCCTAATGTAACTTGAAATGGGCTGCTGTAATAAACCATTATCAAAGCACTTGAGGAGAATGTGAGCCTTGACCTTATCTGGATAATTATCTAATAGAGTGCACAGAGTGATCCCTTTAATTGGTGTTGTCATCCTTTGCAGCCACGCTAGAATGTGCTAGCTTGGGCAGTTACCCATTCCTAGGGTGCCCTCGTACTTTTAATATCAACGTCTCCATTATAGTTCTGTAGCTTTTGCTATAGATTAGAATCACACAGGACTGATAAATGAATTTTATTGGGAGCATTTTAAAAATTCCGTTATTTAAATTGTTTGCTAAATCGACTCCAGCCAGTTATTGCCGATTACTAATCTTTTAGACTGTGTTATGTAAGAAATCCCTGAACAATATTACAAGCTCAAGTGATGGTCAGCAGACTGTCAAAATGCAGGTCCGCTTGGTCAAGACAGGTTTTTGACCCCTTCATGACCCACTGTCATCATGTGAGGCAAGAGCCTCGGCTATTCTAGGACCCGAATTTACACATTTTGCTTGCCACACAAAAGCAAATCTTTTTTGCAAAGGATGGGTTAGTAGGGTTCAGCAGTACATCTGTAACCATTTGTTTCCTCTGGTTTGGTGAATAAGGGCAAAGAAAAGAACCCAAACAATTTCTCATTGAGTTGTTTTATTTAAGAGCTTTGACCAGCTTTGTTTTTTGATGTGCAAAGAAGGTATTTTCTGAGGATCTATATATGCAGATGGGGGCGTAGTTTTTAAGTCGTTCTTTACTTCTGTTGTGTCTCTCAGCGGCTTTCCTGTGCAAGTTCATCTAGCGGGGAAGATGGTGGCACTCCTTAAGTAACAAAATGCATTATCAGTTTCCATTACAGGAACTCACATTTGTTGTGAAAAAATTCTGCCAGTGTTCATGTGTTAGTCATATAAATACACTTAATTGTAATTTAGGTGAAACATAACTGATACTTAATCACAAATCTAGTTTATCATCTCTGAAGGAAGTATCTCATAATCTGTATTGTTGTCATGTTTCTGGTCCGTATCGGATTCTGAAAGGTCAGATTCTGGAAAGCAAAATCCGTGAGTTTAATATATGCTGTTTTCTGACAGTACATTGGACAATTTTTTGCTGAATAATTATAGTACTGAAATAATACTATTTCATCTTTTACCTTACCAAGAAGCTGAGCTCTAGCCTGTACTCTTGGGCTTTTGGCCTTGTATGTCTCTCAGAATCAGGGGCCTGGAAGAAAACAGATCAATGTTCTCCTTAGAGATGTTTACGATTTCTTTTCATGCTCTAAGCAGTTTTTTCTTAAACAATGTATTATGAAAATACTCTGATAATTCCTTTATTATTCCTGGCAAATTTATGTCAACTTAGTTACTTTTAGTTGGTTACTATATTTTCCTAATGAATAATTTAATCCACTATATTAATGCACTGAAACATTAGCAGTTTTTCACTTGCACCCAATGAGAGAGAGATTTCAGATGTGAATAACAACTCATATTTCAGACTCTGAGAAGAATGGAAACTAAATGCACTGCAGATTTTAAAAACATTTGTTGATAACAAAGGCCTTTGATTTTTTTTGCATGTATATCAATGAAAATACAATGCAAAGATTGTCGTTATTTCAACAAAATAAACATTTTAAATATAACAAACAAACCCATTGTGCCAATGCTGTAAAAATAAAGTAACTGTATGAGTGAGTACTGATGTAGGTCAATTCAGCTGCTCTCCGTATTCATTGTGACAGTTATTGAAATAGCTGGAGGCAGAGTGGTTACTGATACACTATACTGTATTTAGAGTTTTAGGTGCTATGGCATCAAAAGCAAGACCATTGGGAGCACTTAAAAGGATATTGGTGATACGGAGGTTGAATTTCATCCTGAGAGAAGAGATAATGATTCTCATGGATTTCGGTGCTGAGACACAATTGACAAGGCAGTAGGTATTAGATGCTTGTGTGATTTTTGTTGTTGTTGTTACGACGCTATCTCTGTTCCCCAGTTCTCCATACTTCCCTACTTTATGGGGTGCATAAGGAGAAATACATAAAAAATGGTTAGATACTCAGATATGATTGTAACAGGGATCATTTAGCCTAAACTTACTTCTTCCATTGATTAAGCAATCAAGGATTAACATTGTCATGCTAGGGACTGGGCAGACAGAAAGTAGTAAAGAGTTCCCGTCCTATCCTGAACAGTTTACTGGCCGGTTGAAGCATATGTAGCGTGAGGGGTGCACCAAACAAGAGTAATAGAAGAAATATTGTGGAAGTTCCATGATCCTATTTTATTTGAGTGGGGAAGTAGTTGGATGGAGGCAAACACTGAGAGGGAGAGAGATGACGGTAGAAAGGAAAAAACACAGGGTGATAGAAGTGTGGGGTACAGTGAAGGAACCGGTAGTCAGGGCAGGTCTGGTCTGGCTACTACTGCATTTACCATTTGGCTTGGTTTCTCATGCAATGGGGAAAAAGAGGGGAGGGAGTTACAAGAACTGTAGTGATTGTTACTGGACTATATTTTTATCTAATGGAAAATACTCATTTTTTCACACAGCACTATACAGGAATAAATTCATTTGAGAAATGGACTCTTTTTTTTTAGCACAGGCCACAATTTCAGGAGTATTAAATAATATATGGCATTACCAGCAGAATTGGGATATTCTCAGAACTATTTCTTGTGTGGAAATAAATATTGTAGCTTAGAAACAGATACACAGACCCCTGAAATTAGTGCAAATCTTCTCACTTCACATCGAGTCTGATGGCTAGGCAGACAAATTTCTCATCGCTGCAGATTTGTGTCTCCTTGATAAGTAATCCAGTAGGGTTGAAAGGTTGCTTGGGAATATTGTAAATAAAGGGCATGTAGCAAGACCTTTCAGCTGCTGTTCGTAGTTAAAGGTGAGAAAAGGGTAGGTTTCATGATGAGTGATTAAGTTTGGAGTTGCACTATGCCTGCAACTTAATAGCAGTTATCAGTAGTCAAGATGGATTGTGAATAGTATATTCTATTAATATTATTTTAAAAGACTGTGTTCTTGACTGTAGCTTTTTCTTTACGACTCTTTGTTTGAGAATTGCCTTCATTTTTACGGAAGTGAGGAAAAACATTTCATCTGTACTGTCATATAACAAAAATGGGTTGCAGCTTTACTAAGATCTGTATTTCATGATCACAGCTCTAGCCTTAGCACAGGCAGCTGTGCTAATGGAGCTTGAAACTTTTGGTCAAGGTGCAAGTCCAATTCCGTGGTGCGCATAGAGCGCTGTACCCCAAAAGTAAAATCAAACGTGACTTTTCTTTTGTGTCAGTTATTAGTTATGCTGCCTTAATCTTGCAGCTCTTCGGATCTTCATGAGCCTTCTGTTGCAAGATAAAAGCAAGATTTAATTTGACATTGACTTGACTTTCAGATAACTCAATTTTTAGCAGCAAGTAGGTAGGATTTTCAAATGCACTTGAATAAAATTGGTACTCTGTGCTAATTCTCATTAGAGGATTAAACTATAAGCATTTTATGAAGTTATTCTTTATAAAGTTATTTTTATCAAGTTATTTTTAATTGACAGAAGAAAAAAATTAGAGGAACTCAAAATAGAGGGAAGCACCATTATTCAGAAGCTTCCAACCAGGAAATTATTTGTCTACTTTGAATATAAAAAACCAAGTACTCTGTATTATAAAGAGAGCATGCTGGGCAAACTGTATTCAATTTTTTTTTTTTTCCTGGGCTCTCTAATAAAAAATTCACCTGAAACATACTTCAATTTCTTGGGTCATTATTCTTTATAATATGAGGATTTTGAGTGTGAAGAGGAAAGGTGTCGTGCTTTCTTCCTCTTCTTCTTTCCTGCTTCGTCTGTGAAAACTGGCAGAATTTGCGCTGCTGATCTGGGTTTATTCCATAGGAGAGTGAAAATCTACCTATGTGCAACAGGGCAGTGAAGGGGCTATTGAAGAATAAACCAGCAAAAGCCTTGTGATGTAAAAGTAACTTTTTTTTTCCCTTGAAAAAAGGCTGTTGTTTTTCATATGTATCCTGGGCAAAGGTAACCAGATACTTCATAGCGGTATTCTTTCTGTTGTATTGAGTTGCGTAAGCTGTTTTTATCTTACCTTTTACCCTGCTGTGATAAAAAATCACCTCCCTTCCATCTCTCATCTTATGTCTAGTCCCGGTGGTCCATGTACTGTCCTGGGAGGATGAAAAAGAAATAGCTTCCTTTCTGAAAAAGCAGTGTGACCTGACTGGCCTCAGATGGCTAAGGGTAAGGGTAAGGCTAAGGAGGGAGAATGGCCGTGGCTGAGTGACAAGGATGAAACTAGAAAGCTCTGTGGTTCTTGTCGGGAGGAGAGAGGAAGGAAGCGGCGCTGGAGCTAAAAAAGCAAATGGTGACGTTGGAAAAAGACTAGGAAGGAAACTGATTTACCAGGGAAGGGAAACAACTTCAAATACTTTAATGTTGAATTGGAATGATTTGGTGCTTATTTATATTCCGACAAGGAGAACCTGAATTGTTTTGTTGTAATAATAATAGATGGCAGCCCCAGTCAAATATTCTATTTAGAAAGCAGCAATCACCTCATGGAAAACACATGGTATACGTACAGGTATTAAAAACTGGGCCCACTGAGTGAGATAATTGTGAGCTAGTTTAAAAGTGATATAAAATGATAATAGCTATTATAAATAATAACTTGCTATTGGCTGCTATATAGTTATTTCCCATTCGAAGCATATGGTATATCCCTTTTTCACTTCAGTCACAGTGCTTCTTTTGTATTCAAGTTTAATATGCTGTTAACAGGTCATATAAATCTATTGAATTAAAAGATATTGTGTACAACAATTTGTTTTAATTATGAAATATCATGTGTTCTATTTAACTGTGGGTTTAATGAATGGCTATTTAATTAAGGGCTTTAAATCAGGTAATCAGTTTGCATCACTGGGCAACAAGTAATCAGTTTATAACATGCAGTTGAACAGTCAAAAGGAGCAATAGACAAACCTTTCCCTGCTAGTGTTTATTGGCTAATTAAATAATCTGCACTCCGGGGTACATATAAAACAGGGAATAGATGGTAGGTAGGAAGGATGCCAGAGGCTTGACGGGGCTTGATGAAGCCATGAAAATGTTGGTGGAGGCTTGTCGTACCATTCACTGTGTAAACTGTAACAGTTCACTGTGTACACTATGCCACATTTGGAAAGAGAATGTCTTATACCTTTGCCTATCTTTGGCAAATGCGTTACAACTCTAATAATGAGACATTAAAGGTATTTATTGTTGGCTATGATATAAAAGAACACATCTGTTAAGGTTTTCTTTTTGTGGTAATATTAGCATCCTTTTTTTTTTTTCCTGGTTTGCTTTCCCTTTCTAGCCCTACTACATCTTAAGTGATTTCTGGTTGAATGAAATGGATTACACATTTCCATGAAAAACCTACTATTTACATCAGTACCTTCCAGAACACATGCAATAATTGAATATACTCACATCCTAAGGGTGATACACCTTAAAAAAGCTTTTCTATCTGCTTAGTCCTCCTACCCACTTGTATTTATGATTATAAACAACTGCCTTTGTATGATGTCTCTGCTGTCATCCATACAGATTTTGATTTAATAGATTGTAAGGATAAAGGGGACCATTCTGATAATCCCTGATGCATTTTGTAGGCCGTAAGACTTCAGCCAAAAATCCTAGTATTTGTCTCAAAAGCTGTGGCTGATCTGTTGAATCATTTTAGAAAGACGGTCAATCTGTCTGTAAAATAGGAAGTGATACATAATCCAGTGCAATGCTGGGAAGTTATTGTCATATTTAATTTCCTTTATTGTTAAAGGCTTCCATCTTATTTCTCAATTTGTTTTGCTTTTCTTCAGCTGAGCCTAGATGAGTTGTCAACTAAAGAGCTTTTCCTTCTCATGTAGACCCTACTTATATACCATAGCTGAAGCACTTCATACTGTTTCTTCCAAGTAATAATTTAAAATAGGTAATTCCTAAAGGTTACAACTGAAAAGAATTGTTCAGGAAATACTAGTGGTTTGTAAAAGGTATTCTAGTTCATCTGAGAGACCAAAACCAAGCACGATCCTGAACAGAAAATGAGGAAGTGTCATGGATTTGGTTATTAGTTTTACCTTTAAGGCTTTTAGATTTCCTAAACCAAATTGAAATCTGGTACACACCACATGCACATGAATCAAATTTTTTTTTTCCCCTGTTTAGGTTATGGCAAATACAGGTTTTGCATTTAGACTTCAAGAATAGATTTCTTCTCTCCCCCATTATAAAACAGCTAAGTTATCATGATATGTGCAAGACACGCAAGACATACTACATTATAAATAAGTACAATAATATTGCATATATGAAAGTTCTTCTACTGTGCTGCTTTCTTCATGGCCTTTTAATAAATCATTTCTCTTCCCTTTCCTTTTCATTTTGCTGGGGCAGAGGAGGATGATTTTTTCCTGTGTAGCAGTTTTGGAAGGGAGGGTTAGGAGGTTTTGTTTTGCTGTTCTTCTAGGTACACCTCAAAATATGTATTTCTTCATATCAGCCTAACAATGCCTGCACAGAATACTGAATCTTTACAGTATGCTGACTGAAGAAATTGTTTTTCAACTTTTATAGCTATTTTAGATTAGGTTTTGTGTCTTGACTTTCTGCTCAGATTACAATTTCAATTTTAACGCATTCAGTGGTTATTGGAATGAATTATAAAAATGGGAAGAAATGAAGATGAGTTGGAGTCTTGAGTTTTAGGTAAATTAGATGTAATTCAAAAGCAGCTGCAATTCTAATCCTGCTTAATAAGAGCCCAACAGGCTCTGTAGTAGGAAAAAATGTATCGGTGATCGTAACACCTTTCACTGTCTTACTGGACTAACATTTTACAGTAAGGACTACCTATAGATGGCACCAAGAGTAAATATTACAGGAGCTGCACAGGAAAAGTCATAGCTTTAGAATCCAGCATATTTGTGATTGGATAGAAGGAGTACTCAATGACTTTCTGACTATTTTTACAGTGTTACAGTATTTTTATTAATTCTTACTGGAAATAATTGAAATCCTTCATCTGACCTCAGCTGAATATAGAAATTGGGGACTGGATTTAGGAGATATTTGGCCTAAATGGCCTTTGGCTTAATTTTTGTCTTCCTAGCCTGTTGGTCTTTTGACAGTTCTGGAGAGCGTACCTTCTCCCAGCAGCGAGCAACAACATCTCAAGGCTCTCGACTCCTGTGTATGCAGCTGCAGAAGATGCAGGGCTATAACAATCTCCCAGATGTTCTTCCTTTTCCCCTCCTGGTTCTCCTGGTACGCTAGCAAAACCTTACTGGGGGAAAACAAAGGGGTGCTGAGTTACGTCAGGGATGGTCCTGGCACTGTAGTGTTTCTTTATGGCTTTCTTACCCCCACTCTGTGCAATGAAATGCTCTGAGATGTGCTGGGAAGCAGCACCAGCCTTTGAGGCAGCGTGGCCCTTGGTGTCTGTGATTAGTCCATGCATCATTATATTTTTGCTGGCAGTCTTTCTGTCCAAATTGGCTCAGCATCCCCAGTCATAAAGCTCGCAATGCCAATTGGGAGCATCAGCATCATTACTAATGTTATGTTACTTTCCGTCTTCAACTCCAAATATAATAACCAAGCAAAAAACTGGCAGTAGAAACTGCACGAAGGAGTCTGTCCCAACATTATTCACCTTCGTAAGTCAAAGTAGCATGACGTTACACTCAATGTAAAGAGAAGTCAGGCTGAGACTAGAGCAGGACTCTGGAGATTAGTACAGAGATCGAAAGCCCATATTACAAGTTGTTTATGTCTCAGGTAAGGTGGAAAACAACAGTATTAAGGCAATATAATGTGTGAAATAAAAAGAACTAAAATTTTGCAAGGTAAACTGGTAACTATTTTCATTTTTAAATTTATCTTTAAATGTTGAGTTGTGAAATAATAAGCACAGTATGAATTTAGAAGTACATGCTTGTGAGAATAATTCACAGAACTTCTTAGGTTTCTGCAGTTTCCTTAGTCCTTTACTATGGCCTCAGTCTTTACTGTCATTCATAACTTGAACAGAAAACATGGTGCAAAACATGTAACATGGTGAATAGCCATTTGCCAAAGCCCTGGTACCTGGAGGTCACCTTCTCAGGCAAACAGATTTGTGTGTATAGATTGCACACCAGGGGTTCAAAGAGCCTCTGAAATGAAAAAGAGGACAAGGTTGAGGTACAAATATTTAAATTTATTTTGTGCATGGCAAATTCTTGACGTTGTACGTCTACTGTCGTTTTTCCAAGCACTTCATCTCTTAGAATCATAGAATCATAGAATCATAGAATCATACAGGTTGGAAAAGACCTCTAAGATCATCGTGTCCAACTGTCAACCCAACACCACCATGCCCACTACACCATGTCCCTAAGGGGCTCATCTACACGTCTTTTAAATACCTCCAGGGATGGTGACTCCACCACTTCCCTGGGCAGCCTGTTCCAAGGCCTGATCACTCTTTCAGTAAAGAAATTTTTCCTAATGTTCAATCTAAACCTCCCTTGGCGCAACTTGAGGCCATTTCCTCTTGTCCTATCGCTAGTTACTTGGCAGAAGAGACCAACACCCACCTCGCTACAACCTCCTTTCAGGTAGTTGTAGAGCGCGATGAGGTCTCCCCTCAGCCTCCTCTTCTCCAGGCTAAACAACCCCAGTTCCCTCAGCCGCTCCTCATAAGACTTGTGCTCCAGGCCCTTCACCAGCTTCGTTGCCCTCCTCTGGACACGCTCCAGCACCTCCATGTCCTTCTTGTAGTGAGGGGCCCAAAACTGAACACAATATTCGAGGTGCGGCCTCACCAGTGCCGAGTACAGGGGCACGATCACCTCCCTATTCCTGCTGGCCACACTATTTCTGACACAGGCCAGGATGCCGTTGGCCTTCTTGGCCACCTGGGCACACTGCCGGCTCATGTTCAGCCGGCTGTCAACCAGTACCCCCAGGTCCTTTTCCTCTGGGCAGCTTTCCAGCCACTCTTCCCCAAGCCTGTAGCGTTGCCTGGGGTTGTTGTGGCCAAAGTGCAGGACCCGGCACTTGGCCTTGTTGAATCTCATACAGTTGGCCTCGGCCCATCGATCCAGCCTGTCCAGGTCCCTCTGCAGAGCCTTCCTACCCTCCAGCAGATCAACACTCCCGCCCAGCTTGGTGTCGTCTGCAAACTTACTGAGGGAGCACTCGATCCCCTCGTCCAGATCATTGATGAAGATATTGAACAGGACCGGCCCCAAAACTGAGCCCTGGGGAACACCGCTCGTGACCGGCCGCCAACTGGATTTAACTCCGTTGACCACAACTCTCTGGGCCCGGCCGTCCAGCCAGTTTTTTACCCAGCGAAGAGTGCACCTGTCTAGGCCGTGAGCCGCCAGCTTCTCTAGGAGAATGCTGTGGGAGACAGTGTCAAAGGCCTTACTGAAGTCCAGGTAGACCACATCCACTGCCTTTCCCTCATCCACTAGGCGGGTCACCTGGTCATAGAAGGAGATCAGGTTGGTCAAGCAGGACCTGCCTTCCATGAACCCGTGCTGGCTGGGCCTGATCCCCTGGTTGTCCCGGACATGGCTCGTGAGCACCCTCAAAACCAACCGCTCCATGATCTTCCCCGGCACCGAGGTCAGGCTGACCGGTCTGTAGTTCCCCGGATCCTCCTTCCGGCCCTTCTTGTAGATGGGAGTCACATTGGCGAGCCTCCAGTCGTCCGGGACCTCCCCAGTTAACCAGGACTGCTGGTAAATGATGGAGAGCGGCTCGGCAAGCTCCTCCGCCAGCTCCCTCAGAACCCTCGGGTGGATCCCATCCGGCCCCATAGACTTGTGAACGTCCAGGTGGCATAGCAGGTCATGAACTTCATCCTCTTGAATTATGGGGGGTTTATCCTGCTCGTCGTCCCTGTCTTCCAGCTCAGGGGGCTGAGTACCCTGAGGATAACCATTCTGACTACTAAAGACTGAGGCAAAGAAGGCGTTGAGTACCTCAGCCTTTTCCTCATCCTCTTCTAGCAGCATTGATCCTGTAAATATGGAGAAACTGTATTTTAGTGTTTGTTTTTGAGAGAATGAGAGAGTGCTCACAATTGTGGAGGTCAGGCCATGAGAGGGAAAGGAGGGAAGAAAGGAAAGTTTCATTTTTTCAGGCAATGTTGCCTTCAGAGTACATTTCTCTTTTGATATTGGCTTGAATACACAGATAAACTTTCCTTTCTTACTATTTATTTCATATGATTAGACTTCAAGCAACAAAATTTTCTATGCAAGACATAGATACACAAGTGGTTTTTAATTCTTTACCATCCTTCTCTCCGACACTAAGTCTCAAATACCTACCATTGGGGGGTTTAATACTTTAGGAAAGCTTTGTTCTTTTATCAAACAGCAGATTTTCTGGTTGGTTTGTTTTAAAAACCTTCCATAAAATAAGTTTAAAATGCAGTGCATAGCAGTACCATTTTGGTAGAGTGTTGATGCAAAACCTACAATACATAAGGCTATTACAGCGCGTAACTTTCTTTTAAAAATTAAATGTTTTGTCTCCAAACAGACACAGCTTGACACGGCATGTGTCATAGTCTCATAGTACTATTCTTTGTATCTCAGCCATTTTGAAAATAATAAATGTACTGTGCCATAATTATTTTGATAGTGTTTAACAAACTGGAAAGCATAGTCTGCTACTTTAATGGTATTATTGCCTTTATTTTTCTTAACTGACATTTTATAATTTCATTCCAAATTCCTTCTCATTGTAAGAATGAAAGTTTTAATTGTTTTAATGTAACTGTAAGGGGATGTGTAACTCTTTCTAGCAATGATATCTAACTGTTGAACTGTACAGATATATGTGACTGCTGCTAGTAATATCAACTGGAGCACTGAAACGGTGAAACTATATGTTAACCACCTGGTACTTACAGTAGACATTGGCACCATGGGCATTTTATGTTTGGAGAGTAAAGAATTATTTTGGATAACAGCAAAAAGTGAATTCTCCTTATCTTCTACACAACAGTTTAGTCCTAACTTCTCTCATATTGCAACAATCTTACATATGTATCGCGTCTGTATTTTTCACATATTTAGTTATAAATATATAAAATAATGGTAGTATTGAAAGGAAGTGTCATTGCTTAGTCTTGTACTTTAAAATTTCTTGTGTACATTCCATGTATTCTTTTTAATTACGCTCCAAGCTGATACACAGTTCTTGTTATTGTTACTTTTATCTTCATATAATTTTAAATTTTTATATTCCAGTATTGTCTTTAGCTCAGAAGTGCGACTCTCACCTGTTTCAGTTTTCAACAGAAGAGTATTATTTTTTAATGTATAGGGATGGTCTGGACTTAGGAACTTATTCCCATTTCTAAAGTGTATTTTTCCAGAAAAGAATCAGTGTATTTTGATCTATAATCAGATAAATAATACTCATACATTTTCTCTAAATCTACATTTGCATGCATATTATAAGGCCACTGTCAACTTTTTAACAGAGCTCCTTACTGACACTTAATTGCTCGCTATGGCCAGCATCTACTTTATGAGTTTAATCATAGTAAGTTTATAAAATTAAAAATATCTTCACATTGAGAAAAATACGACTTGTCTGACATACGGCACACAGTATTTTCTATGATTTTTTTTTCATCTTGGATATTTGACTTAGCTAACTCAAAACATCTTTATTATAGAAGAAATTATGAAGGTATTCAAGGCTTCCATCTCCAGTGATATAGCAGCAGATGACAAAATGTATGGGCCACAAACAAGAATTCTTTGCATCTTCTATGCCATAGCAATTTTTCCTTAATTAGGCAGTCAGTAGTATGCTTGGGGTTTTTTTGTTTTATGAAAATGCCAAATTGAAAAATTACCAGGCATTTTTAGGTCCAATAGAATTTAATAGATTTGTGAAGTAGTTGTCTGAACTAAAAAGAAGAAATATTGCATAGTAGCTCTCTAGTCTTCCATGTGGACTTTATACAATTTTAGATTTAAGAGAAGGAAAAGCATAGTTGCCCTTACTTTAGCATGCAGGGAAATAGAGAGACACCCTAATAGAAACAGCAAAAGCTGTGAGAGACAGGGGAAAGAAACTGGAGAAGGCAGAATAAGAAAAATAGCTTCCAAAATGTTAGGTCGCAGAGAGTCAGGAAAAACAAAGCAAGCAAATGCTTTCTTCAGGTAACCTCGTGTTCATTACTAAATGCTGCCTACCTCTTTACCCACCTTTTTGGTTCATTAACAGTATCAGCTGTCATCAAGAGACAAAAACCCCAGAAAAGGCCTTGCTCCTTCTGAATGACTGAGATTTACTCATTCATGTTCTTCTCCATGATGTTCCACAGGCTTTGGTGTCAGGTTCCCAAAATGTTTCAAAGCCCATGATGGACCCTGAAAAAGGATGTTGCTTGTGGATTGGTGAATGGTTTAAGAAATACAGCTGACAACTAAGACGGTGTTTCCTAGTCATCATCCTGTTCCGTGAAAGACTACCCATGAGCCAGGCAACAAGCGCACCTCCACGAGCACTTGCTCGTGGTTTCCTGCAGTAACGCTAACAGCGAATATCCCACAGGCGGTGGGAGCCGGAGGAGTAGCCTCGCTGGGCTCTACGCTCTCCTTACTCACTGCTTTCACTTACGTTCCCACAGGCTAAGTAATTTGTTTTAGGCTTATGAAGCAGTGTGAATTAATCTCCAGACTGACTTTATTCCACTACTTACTGCTAAACAGCTGGCAAAAGACTTTTCTTTTAACTGAACCAATCCTCATTTTCTCAGTCTTCAGTAACATGAAGGAGCAGAAACGTGGACATGATTATCAATTATGATTATCACTTATTTACATCTGCTTGAAATTCTAGATGCTTGAGAAGCCTGCTTGTTTTACTCAGTATGAGAAAAATCTTTTCATTAAAAACCCACAACTTTTTGATAATTCTTTTGGTACGTCATGCTGTATTAATGCAGTCTCTAAGAACATGGTATTTTGAGGTGGTTGTCATATATTACCTGCTAGAAAGCTGTACTACCTACAGTCTGTAAATTCTAAGCTGGGTTAATCTCTAGGTATCCTTTGCATAAAGATTTCTTTTCAAGTATGGAAAAGGTGATTTAAATGGGTGCAACACTTTCTGCTCCTATATTTACCCCGGGGATGCGTATGGCAGCTGTGCGTGCATACCAGTATTGCATAAACATTTACCTGTTTCAGACCTTTCAAAATGTGCAAGTCTAACTTCTTTCCATGATCATTTATTCTGAGTTTAAAAGTTTATTTGCATTGATTTTTATTGTTAAAATAAGTAAAGGCCAAGTTGCATGCTGTCTAAGCCATGCGGGTCTATTAGAATCAGTTCTTCTTTTGTTCTCCAAAGCAGCTCCAGCTGACATATATGGGATATGCCTGCATGTGGGTGGGAGCAGAATTGCTCTCCCTAGGTCACGGGGAACACAACCCAGTCCGTAAGTGGAAGAAAAACAGCATGTGCCAGTTTAGGGTTTTTTTTCATTTGGAAATGTGCAGCAGGCATCTCCTTCCTCACCATGAAGGACATTTAAAAAGTCATTTCCCCAAATGCATGCAGAATATGTCTCAAGATTCTTTTAGGCAATTATAATTGCTTTTCTTCATGCAGCAAGCTCCTGTTCTCTGTCATAACCTCAGTCGTAGTGTCCATAACTTCCTAGTTGAGAGAAATTCTGTCGTAACCTCAGTCGTAGTGTCCATAACTTCCTAGTTGAGAGAAATTCTGTCTGCCACTAGCAAAGTGTAGAAGGCAGCTTCATTTATAGTAATTAGGCCCTATCGACCATTTTGTGAATGTTCCCAAAAGCCAGCCCTTTTCCTCTGCAGGCCAAGGGAAGGAGACAGTCTTCCCTGAGATATGGCTGTTGTCAGGTATTTTAAAGATGTTTCAAGAGTGTTTTCATGAGTTAGGGAAGATTTTAACCATTCTTTTTACAAATGTGTAAAAATATATAAATATAAAAGGTTCTCATTAGGAGGGTTAGCTTTCGTACTCTAGTAAGACATCCTGGGAAATGTGTTGCTACCTTTCCTTGCGCACTCCCAGCAGATATTTTGAACGTAGGTCAGTTAGAGCTCTTATGTGGGTCAACATAATGTAACTTTGCCTCTTCCATTTTGTAGAGATAATGTGGTCTCAAATATCAAAATAAGTTCTTAGAACAGTCTCTTAGTTATCATTCGGTAGTTTTCACTGATGTTTTCTACACAGTATATCAGCTTGGTTTACTGGTAGCTATAAACATAGCACATGAGTGCAGCTACTTGAAAAGCTTGGGAACAGATTTTGAATTTAGCACTCGCAGGCAAGGTGTAAAGGCTGACAGACAGCTCAACATGGGTCAGGGCACAGGCAGAAACTCTTGCAAAATGTGTTGCCGAGAAAAGAAAGGAGATAATAAATTTGCATCTCTGCACGGGAAGAGACAACGACCAAAATCTCTTGAAATTTGTGAAGGGGGAGAAGAAAATAGCGTGGTGGAGCACTTTGTGCACAGAAAAACAATTATCCACGAGGTCAAAGTTACTCATGGCTGACTGGGCAGGTGAAGGTGGGGTGAAGGATATTGTAGGCAGTGATATGTGTTGTCACCTTTCAAAAATAAGAGAGATGCTGTAGGACTGCGCCCCGCTTGGGGAGGAGGCTGCCCTCCCTGCCCATGCTGTGGGCACCCCCTCCCTCCTCCCGGTGCAGCCCCAGGCCTGCTGCTCCCTGATCGTCGCTGGGGCCAGCACTGGGTGCCCCAGGCAGAGCTGAAATGGAGCCCCTGGGCCCATGGGCAGGGGTGTGGGTGGGGGTCCCCGGTGGGCAGGGAAGGTCTGGCACTGCAGCCTGTTGGTGTTGCAGGGAAAACGGTAGGTCTGGCTTCCAGGCTGAATTGAGGTGGTTGGGTGTTTTGGGGGCGTGTGGATTTTTGGGGTGCTAATTGCCCTGTGCCGTATTTTGAAGTGTTAAGAGGCAATTAGAAAGCAAGCTGGATTTAAAAAAATACATTACTGCTGTTGATGCTTACTACGCTATGAGCAACTAGCAACATAGTCTCCAATAGTGTGTACAGAAAGGGCAGTAGGTGTTTTTTCGCTCCAAAATATTGTTGGGTTTGTTTGAGGGACGGGCAGAGAGATAACAGAGATACCAGCAGAGAGAACAGTGTGTTGCTGGGATTTTTGTGTTGTTTCTTAAGGGAACTGGACTTAGCCTAAAGAGAGGGAGGTGAGAAAAGTGAACGGGAAGGAAAAGGGAGAGATCGAGGAGAGAGGAGGAAGAAGATGGAGCTGCAGAGTGAAGACAGTGTGGAAAGGATGTTATCTAAATGTAGCATTGGTAAGTAAGTTGTTAGAGTGAATGCATGATTGGCTGGAGAGTGTTAGCAGGAGTTTAAGTCACTTAATGGGTCTGTTGATCACTGGCCAAGTTGCTTTCTCTTGGGCGTGCATAACAGTTTCTTGGTTTTTTGCAGCAAATATTTAAAATAAAAATGTTCTACGGATAGAATTTGAGGCCTTGAATATTTGCTATGATAGTATGTGAACATACTTCCATATGTTCCTGTTCTACAAAATCATTATATCTTTAATAAAACTTACGAAACAGGTGCACTGTGTGCTTTTTGGAGGAAAAACCCAACCACCTCTATCTTTATCTGATTAAAAGCCTAAACTAAAATCTCAGTAGCCAAGCAGTCATGACTGTCCCAAGGAATTCTCTGAAATAGATTTATTTTGTACCTGATATGATTGCCGTAGCAAATGAAGGTTAGTGTGCCTGTCACCCAAAAGGAACGGTGGGTGCAGTCATTAATGAGTGCCTCTCTTTCTTTTCTGTTAGTATCAATGGCTCAAATACCTTTCTGAACGTCAGATTCGCTACCTGCTTTTTATCTGTTCTCCTTTTCTCCCTCAGCCTCCACGACTCCTTCTGATCAGGTTAACTTTTTTCATTTATGGCAATCGTTCATCAATTTATTCTGAGAACTTCCACAGCCAAAACAGAAATCCATTAAATCTATATAACAGGTTAATCTCAACTAATAATTACTCATTAATCTTTCTGGAAGTACACATTTTCTTCAGCCCATTTCCAAGTCACAAGCCTGAGAAAAAAGTGAAGTATTTAATCTGTTTTGTAAAGTTTGTTAATGACAAATTCTGTCTGACAGATTGAAAAATTAGGTCAACTGTGTTGGGGAGCATTCAGTTTAAAAAAGTGATTAGCTATATGCCAAGCTGTCAAAGAAATTTTTTATGAAAAAAGGGAAGTTGTTAACATTATGTCTGTGCCCAATGATTTCATAATGTCCATTTTAAATATACATGGAAAAAAATAAACCAACATATAGCCATTTTCAAAAAGTGGAGTTTTGAAACTATCAAAAGAGAAGCCTGAAACAGCTTTTTTTACTTCCTCCCCCCCCCTCCAATTTTTCGCCCCATATCTTTGACTTTAAAAACACTTTTATTTTCCCTCTAAAATTTTAGTCACATCTGCTTACTAATTGAATTGAACACAGACTTTGGCTTTCCTGAAGAGCTCCTCCTTATTCTCACCCTTCCATCAAACCATGGCTGCGTCCTGGGAGACTCTGTTTTCCAGTGCAGCTGGATTCGCTGACACAGGTAGGTCATAGCCTAGGATGATTTAGAAGTCCCACGCTTGCTAAATAATTCAACCTATTTTATGGCTATTTGCTTAATATCCCATTTCTGCAGAGTTGGTAAAGTGTCTGACAAAAGGTCAAATTGATTGCGCAGCTTCTCTCTGTTGAACTTAACTTCTGCTGCTTCCTGGTGCTGCTTTCAGTATATCTTCACTTCCGATTGATTTTCTTAATTCAAAAATTGGCGCAAAAAGTCTTTTCTAATGAAAAGCATCTTTGTCAATATTCTCCACTCCCTCTATGGATTTCTGTTACGTTTTTATTTTGATTACTAGCTCCTGACCTGTCTATATTCTGGTTTGCTTGAAAACCCAGATCTTCGTTCTCCATACAAAATACCACATTTGCTCTCGTCTTCTATATCGCACCATGCTCTTTGGCGAAAGGCATAATTTCATTTTCAAGATCTTTTTGGGAGCAGATAGCAGCTTTTGTTACCAGACCAGTAGAGTATTTTTATATTCAGAAAGAGAAGAAAAATAACCTGTTGTGAGCAGCAAGTCTTTATTGCTGGTCAGAGATGAATTCCCAGATAAAAGGATATATTTCTTCTTTGCCTTGTGACACAAAGTCAGACTTAAAAAGCCTTCTATTTGTTCAAAGTGACTCGGAGGCTAAAGTGACACTATGTAAGACTGTGTATGACACACAACGCTGCTGTGTGCTTGTTCTGTGGATTCAAAGTACGCCTTTGGTTCTTGAACTCTTTTTAGTTTGATAGAAAACCCATCATAATGTTTGACTATTACAAAGCTTCAGCATCACAGATGATGAACTTTACCTGACGTTTATATACATCATACAAGATGTAGCAAGTGAAATTGGGTTACAGACATTGTTTTGTGTTGTGGTGATGAATTATTTCTGTCACTGATCACCACACCAGCAATGGAGTACACAGCTGTAATAACACATTTTCACATTCCATTTGTTAGTTCCAATATTGATTTAATCTTTTTCTGATACACCATTTTTTCCCTTGGACTTACTTTGCTATTAAGTAAAGCAACTCTGAGGTTTCCTTTATTCGAAGAATGATTTTTAACTAAAAAAATCCTATATTTGAAGGGAAAATAGCACAGATTACCCAGTCCTTTAAGATTTTATACAACTGAGCATATCCTCTCATTAATTTGGTTTTCCATGGTTCTGTATTGCCAGTGTGACAGGCAAGCTGTTGAGGTGAGACGTAATATGAATGCATTTGTGACAGAAGCACCTGCCCTCCTTTCATTCCTTACTGTTGTGCAAAATACTGGTCTTCTAGAGCAGCAGATCTAACAACAGGGTTTCCTCTGCTAATGCAGAAGATCGCTCCTCACATGCACCCCTTCTTCATCAGTTCTTCAGTGCAATGTTGCGGATTAGGAAAAAAAGGTCTTTCACTACCTATGATGTGATGTTTCTTTTTCTATTCCTCTAATATTTTGAGCTAGCATTATATGTCAGAAGGATGTGAAGTGAGACTTTGAATTGGCATGGACGATCAAATTTGGTTGATCGGGAAATCTTCACTAGCAACTTTTTGATGTGAAAGGGAAGTGAGTTGGTAGTCTTCCTTCTTATCCTAATGCATCATATTCAACATTGCTGGGCATCTAGTGGATTTTTCTGATGCAGTGAACAGGCAACTGGTTTATTCTTATGGAAGACTTAACCAGCAGTCATGCCTCTCAGCACACTGATTTTCTTCTGGCTTAACTATAGCAGTTCAAGATGAAATATGTTAACAAATTACAGACTGCAAACTAGTCTCATTTCTGCTTATAGCAATACAGCCATAAATGCACATAGATTGTAGAAATAGAATATTCCTTTGGAGGTGGGGGGGAATTTCTCTAATTTCTCCTATTTTCACTGCATAGGTCAACAACCAAGATTTGAAAACAAGAGGGGAAAAAATTTCCCTAGTGTCATGGCTTCTTTGCCCCCTCTTCATGCTTGCATTAAAACTCTTAAATAGTACGGAGTGCTAAATAGTACAGAATAGCATTGAGCATCGAGCTTTGCCTATGAGAGGCAGGTGGTATGGGTCTCTTGAGATGAAGTTTATCTGTCAGGCCTTGTAGTTCACATGGTGCCTAAATCAACAACAGAAAAAAATATGCAGATTACACTGTTTGGAATAGCCTACTTCTTTTTTGCCCTTATTTGACCCATCCTACCTCTCTTTCTTTAATAAAATGCTCAGAGCAGTTTTCTGTAACAAGGCTCTGCACAGACCAGGTGATGTTCTCTCCATGAATCTGGGGTTCAGCGTGCCTGTTTAGGTACAGTTTCCACTGACATTAGCAGAGTTTATCCAAGATGGATTTGTTCCTATTGTGTTAGCATTTATAGAAGGATCAGAAGGTGGGTGCGTGAATGGTCCCTTTGGGTTGGGGACAAGGGAAAGTGGGAGTTATAAAAGAGTTATAATTCTGACTTCAGATAGGAAAGGAAAAGAGGAGATACAAGTCCCCAAGGCTGGGGGGGACAAAATGTAATCCCATTTACTTTCTATTAATACTTCAAAATACGGACAGCAGCCGAAATAACTACTCTCTATGATCTAAAAATCACGGGTAGTCAGAAATTCGGTGGCAGGCAAGTCAATTACCAAGAATAAAGCTAAAATTGGATGTGTGATATGAAGTGATTCTAGCATCTGTGCATTTACTAGTCTACTCATAGCTCTGTCATTGTCGGACACCTGCAGGTTTCATTGTGGCAGGTGCTTGCCATTTCCATTACATATAACCCTCCTTTAAGGGTTTGCTGGTCATTTCCATCAGTATGAGAGGTATTTATGAACCCTATAAAAGGGACTGCTTGTCGGTCTAGGAATGATAAAACATATTGCCTCCAGATTACCAATTCTGAAAATGAAGCTGGCTGAAGGTAGTAGGGGAAGTGTTTTCATATTGCAAATGGATATGTTAGTATACCTATCTCAAGCAAAATCATAAGATGTTTCATACTGCTTTTAAAAGAATCAAAAAAAGCACAAAAAAGAAATAGAAAAGAATTCTTGGGTATCACAAGCACAGACTGCACAGTAAGAAAACAGCTGAAAGGGGAAAAGTTATATGGATAAATGTAAATTTTGGCAAAAGGCAAAATCCTTTTTCTTTTTTCAGAATTCACCTGTATTTTTGATGTTTGACTTTATCATACTGCCCAGCAGATCATACCTCCAGATTTGATTGTCGTGAAGGATAACCTTACTTTTACAACAGAAAACATGACATACAATTAGTTAAACTGTGTAGCTGTTAGAAATCTGGTAAGAAACTTCCAATGTACTTTTTAAATTGCAAATCTTCACTTTCAAAAATTTTCTGAACAATGTATCCAGAAAATCCTATTGTAACTCAGGGAAACCACCACTAACCCAATTAGCTGGGATTTAAGTATGCTTCCATAAGCGTTAGCTCTCCATGGTAATTCTAGTTGACCTAAATCTGTTCCTACTGGAATCAGAGTGAGTTTTACTTCTGGTTTCTGGGAAGTCATGTAAATGCCCAACCCTTCTCAAATTGTTTTGTTTTCTGCTGTCTGACCTAAAAGTGACTCACATTCTGCAAAATTCTTGCTGGGTGTTGAAAAACTTTTAGGAATACTTACAAAGCTGATACAAAATGGTAGGAAATGTGTTGGTAGCTCTTTTAACCAAGTTGGTTAGCAAATCTTCAAGCGCTTAGGCATGTTCTCTTCTTTCTTAATGTTACTGAATTGGTTATTCCCACAGACAGTGAAACAGAGTGAGTCTTAAAGTGGCCTGTAATATTTTTTAAAAAGAATTCTGCTATTCGTTAGTGTTGCAGAACATAAAGAGCAAAAGTTCGTGGAAATAAGTGCTATATACTACTGTCTATTCAGACCCTGAGAAAGGCTTTCTTCATTTACTATGCAAGAACAAAATTCCCTGTTTACACTATTTGCCTGAGCTCTTCTCTCATGGAAGAGAAATTGTAAGGATCTGCAGAGCCATGCACAGCATCACACAAAACCCTTACTTGTTCTTAGAGTGGTCTTCCCACGGGGTTACCAAATCAAGAGAGAAACACAAGTAAAACACAGGAAGAGATTGTGACACAGGCCTAAGCTTCTGAAAAACATCTTTTTTTTGCAGTACTTGCAGTGCTATTTCATGGTAACTTTAATGTCACAAACCAGAAAATGTTAGTAGAGAAAAGGGAAAGATTCTGGAGTAATCTCTGTCTGCATATGCGAAGATTGTCAAGCAGAGGAACAGCTAACTGTGCTCTAGAAAGGGTTTAGTAGGGAAAAAACCCAACATAACCCAGTATAGAAACCACGACCGAATTGATCCGGTAAATATTTGTGTGACTTTAAATGAAATAATCTTATTTCTGCTTTGTACAGCAATTTATCCTGTGCACGCATCCTGTTGGCTCACTAGACACATTAAGGAGAGCACAAGCTAACCCTTAACTCAGGCCTTAGTATGGCTGCCTTGAAATGTTTACAGATTTCTCTCTTCTGAAAAACATAGATTTGAGAATTGATGTTTTTCATTCAAATTATAAAGAATCCACCTAGTCACCACACTCTTGATGTTTAGAGATGTTTTAAATGATGCTGGAAGAACCAGTGTGAAAAGGATGGGAATGTGCATTTGTATAGATTAAAGTGAGGTTGTGGATGTTAGCATAAAAACATGGAATTGTGGTTCAGAGATAACTCTTCATGTGCTGCATAAGCAACAGAAAAATCCTGTACCTAACCTCCTTTCTCAGTATACCAACTTAAAGACAGTTTTCCGTGAGTAAGTATTACTGGAAAGCCTAAAATACATTCTAGGATTTCCTTCTTCTTCTCCCTGTCCAAACTCTCCACGTTTGCACAGCTTCAGCATACATTAAGTCAAACATCAACAGAGCACTTAAGGATTTGATCAATTTTTAGTGTATAGGAATTTTTGTGATTCAGAAAAAGTACATATTATAACGACAGGAAGGGTATATGGGTTTGGAAGGAAAATAGTTTTCTTCCGCTTTCATCAATCAGTTTTATGAGATAGGATCCCTTTATAAAAAGATAGAAATCTGTACAGATGTCAAATTACTGAACAACTCTTTCATGAATATGTGGCAATCCATTTTATTACCAATCATTGATCTTGGCAATGAGAATGAAATCCCTTTGAATTTTATTGTTAGGTTAAATTTCTCTATTTAATATACTGCAAAATTGCATGTGTGTTGTGCACTGCTGCAATAGATGAAATGCCTATATAGTACCTGTTTTCTTATTTTTTCAACAGAGCTTTCCTGAGACGGTGATGCATATTAGTGCATTGAAATAAAACAGGATGGCCGTTCACAGTATTTCAGTGAAAGAGAACATGTTCAGACTGCTGTGTAATTAATTACCCCTTGGAGATATTATTTCATGTGGAGTAGATTTTCTTCTATTAAATTGCCATTTATTTGTGACCTTTAATTTATCATAAACAGTCTTCTTTCTACATCCTAGGCAGCAATGGAGAGCAACAATAAATTGTTGCATTGCTCTCCTTAAATGACGCTTACAGCTTGGCAGAGTTACAAGGAAGCTAGTAGGTTTGCCATTCAGGAGCTAAAATAAAGGGCTTTACAACGTAATTTTCCATCCTTTGCCCCCAGCAAAATTTTACCTCCTTGAAATTTTAGAAATACAGTTAACTGTTGAGTTTGCCCCTTCCAAAAGTTTCTGGGAGAAGTAGCCCATTGCATCCTCTTTTTTGTTATTATTGCATTGGCCTCAGCAGGTGTTTAAAAGAAGTTTCTGATGCTAAACCTCTGAACCCGCTTAGGTACTTTCTGTTTCTTCCCCGTGTCCCCTTTTGGGGGGAAGTTGAGGGAACTTACCTCTGCCCCAGGGAGTGCGGGTAAACCCGGGGAAGGTTGGTAGAAGCCGAGTCAGCGTTTTTTTCCCCTCGGACCCTGAAATGTCGCTCTCCCTTCCTCAGTGCGTATGCTGTGTCCTGTAAAATGAGGCAAAACTGACCTCGGCTTCACTGTGACATTTCGAGAGGAGGCTGCTGAAATGCGCATTGAAATTTTATGACTCCCCATCGGTAATGGTAAATATGAATGGTAGCGGATGTTAGGTACCTGCTCATTGTGGTTCAGAAAAGGGGGGCAGCTCTTTGTAAGTGGAGAGGAGCTGTTCCTTTAAGATCTGGACTGAATATGGAATTTAAAGAAAAGGCTAAAATGCAGGCCTCTAGTCCAATCCTTCAGCCTTTTACCCAAACGTTGGCAGCAAATAATGAAGGCTGTGTGCTATGACATTTTTTAAAAATTAAAATGGGTATAATAATCATATTTAGTCTCATTAAAAATATCGGGAAGGGAAGGGCTCATTTTGGAGTCTAAGCTGATGCAGTTTATTCACATGAAGCATTTGAATATGAAGCTCGTATTTACGTGAAGGAAAGGGAAGGCTATTTTTCCTGACAGGATCTTTGTATACAAAATAATCAAACAGTTGTTTTCCTCCAGTGTTCAGGTTGCAGGGGTGTTGACTAACTGAAACGGGCAGAATGGATAAGGCACTTTCACAAGAAATCCTCAAAAGCAAGTTAAGTCTTTTTGACTTCCACAGAATAATTGAATTACTTAACCATTTACACCTCTCCAAAGAACGACAGTCATCTTTTACAGGCATAATTACATCTACAGAGGTCGTGCATGGGGTTGTAGGAATTTGTCATGAATATTGCTTGAGCCTCATTTCCACCTTTGGCACCTCGATCCTTGACCCCAGACCCCTCAGACTTCAGGGCGTATGAAGAGCCTTGCTGAGTTCAGCGGGAGTGATCCTGTAGATGAGGCTGGTACCTGTAGCGGGTGCTGGAGCCTCGGAGTTGTCCATGCGGGAGGCCAGGCCAGGCGTTTCCCCTTTAGCTTTTAACCTTGCCCTCTATTGCTGTACACGCTTCTAAAAATTTGAGTGTAAGTAGGTTTTCTTTTCTAGATGCCTGCGTATTTAAGACAAAAGTTTCATAGCTTCAGGTCATACAGTCTGCAAAGCAGAAGCTTGAAAGAAAAATAAAAAACCCACGCCCCAAAATACCGTGTTTTGTATTAGAAGAGAGTGATAAGCTAAAGAATGTGGGGTTTAATTAATTCAGTGTGAAGTTATGCTATGCGGAGATTCTGTACTAGGGTATCGACTTCTGCTCTCAATTAGAAAACCTAAGTAAACGTACATATGTATGAAGATTGATCTGCGCTCTGGCGGGGGGGGGAAGCGCGGCGGATCCGTGGCCGGGCGGCGGGCGGGGCCAGCCGCCTCCGCTGGGCGCTGTGCTTTTGCCGACCGGGCGGCGTTTGAATCGCTGGAGGCCGGTTCCCGGCCCCGTGTCGGCGAGGGACGTTTCCCTGC
Organism: Calonectris borealis; assembly: GCF_964195595.1. Taxonomy (NCBI): domain Eukaryota; kingdom Metazoa; phylum Chordata; class Aves; order Procellariiformes; family Procellariidae; genus Calonectris; species Calonectris borealis. The sequence continues at coordinate 81,776,532 of NC_134313.1, read as the reverse complement.
CGTCCCAGTCGCGATCGCTGGGGTGCGGCGATTTGTTGGCGGGGGGGTGCGTGGCGCGCAGGCGGCGCGCAGGCAGCGCGCGGGGTCGCGGGGGGCCGGCGGGTGGGCGGGGCCTGCGGCGATGAGGTGTTGGATGAATGAGGGCGATGGGGGGCTCGGCCCGCGGTTGCCATGGAGACCTTTGTGCCCGGCGGAGCGCGCCGCCCCCCGCCCGCGCTGCCCCGCTGGGCCGGCGGCAGCTGCCCGCGGCCGGGCCTCGCCTCCGCCCGCCCGGCAGCGCCTCGGAAATCGAGCAGAGCGGCGGAGGGGCTGGGCGGCGTAGCTGTTGTCGTCCCCCCGAGCCTTCGGAACGGCCGGCGGCGTCCGCCGGCTGATTGTTTCTCCAAGTTTCTTTTCCGAAGTGGTAAAAGGAGGAAAATAAACAACAAATGAGGGGACCTGCTTGAGCTGCTGCTCCGGCGAGGAGGGAAAGTCAGCTCAGCTTTGAGGAGACTCCCCGGAGCGAATGCTGAAGTGAGTGAGGAGATTAATTTACAAGTGGGCGACAAAGGTAAAGAGTTAAAGATGGATCACTTGTTTGGGGCTGCCTTGCAATTTGTTTGTTTGAGGCGAAATGAGAGATTTCGTGAAAAGGTATATAACTTGTTTTAAACGTCACTTCTGCATGGCTTAAAAATATTTTTTTACCTCAAACTGCTTTAAATCTCGTTATACGAGGGTGTATAGGTAGCATAATAGATGTAAAAGTCCACGTGAAATGCTATCTAACTTGTGCCTGGTAGGTTTTGGTTGTTTGGGGTTTTTTTTAAACATAGTTCTTGCCTCAAAAGAAGAGAGAGAAATGGCTATCTGTCTTAAAGTCCATTAAGGACAAGAAAGTAAACGTTCCTCTTTGGAGGAAGTCTCTTGTTTTCCCAAAATGTTTCATGCCTTTACTCAGCAACACTTTGTGGTTATTTCTTGTTTCAACTTGTCTAAAGCAACGATTTAAGAAAATCAGTAATTCCACAGAGATAAAATAATTTAACACGCTAATTTTTCTTGTGCAAAAATGTATTTTTGTGGATGCATACTTTGAAGTTACAGACCTGTTGCTTTGTACTTTTACCTTAGAAGATCTTCTCAATAAATACTGCATACTCAACTGTAGTGATATCTTTTTTTCAGATCATAGTCTTAAATCGGTGAGAATGGGATTTGCATCTCTTATAATTATGTTTAACCTTTAAGTCTTCAGTAAGCTTCTCAGGTAGATTTTTGTGTAGATGGGTCAGCTAATTTGAAATTCATTACAGAAGATTAGTGAAAATAATGCATGGTTATGACCTCCTAGTTTCATCTGGTGCTGCTCAAGTCCCAGGGGAATGTGACTGTTCAAGGGATTAAATAAATTAATTTCATATGGGAGTCAGTAATGTGAAAAAGTCCCAACAACCTTTTCTGACACAGATCTGTATACGTGTTAAGATAACAGTTTATTTACTGGTTTGATCTTTTGGCTCAATTCAAGTGAAATATCTAACATATAAAAACAAACAAATCCCCCCCCTGTGTCTAGTACTTACTACCAATAAAAAAAAAAAAGTGTTCAGAAGAGTTTGGTTTTACATATTATTCCTGACTCAAGACACTGCAGGAATGTGGAGTAATACTGTTTACTGGGCAATTGCATTTGTCAGATTAAATGAATAAGCATGTACTCTCCTAAAGTCCATAATGAATAAAACATATGACTTTGAGGGAATTCTCTTCTGATATAACCATAACTCTTAGTTTTTAGTAGTTAAAATTGAAAACAAAAGATTTTCTAGGTCAAACTAGTTTAACTGCTCAATCTTAAGCAAAGGGCTGGTTTTCTTTTTCTTTTCTTTTTTTTTTTTTTTTTTTAAGTGTGTTCCAGAGTATTCAGCATGAACAAAACCTTACTTCAGATGTTCTGATCCTTAATAGACCAATAAAACTACTTTAATTGCTTCAGGATCAGGAAGTAATTTTATCTCAAAAGAAGTTTAGTAGAACTAAGTCAATGTTTGACTGGCGCTCAGTAGTTTAAATGCTTTGCGCGATTGATCCAAGCTTGTTCCTAATTGATCCAACTAGTCATTTTAACTAGTTTGTGCCACTAGACTGATTTTAATAAGGCTGCTTAACTCGTTATGTGGTACTTTTGAGTTGACTGTCGTGTCTTAAAGTATGCTTGTTACTGTGGATTCTTTCAGTAGCTTTCTAATTGCATACAATTTAATTTTAGTGGCTTCTGAAGTCAAGTGTCCAGAAACCTGTTACCTTTCTCTTCTCCCCTGTAAGATGTGCTGTGTAAAGACCCCAATTAGTCTTGGCTGTGGGAAGAACATTGAAGTGACTCAGAAACAGTTACGAACGGACTTGTGAAGCCTATGGTGACAGAGCAGTACCTCAAGTTGTTTTAGCAGTTAATCCCAGTCTCTTTTTCGAAAGTCCTCTGAGTCAGGTGTAGAAATAAAAATTCGGTGGAGTCCCTAATAGAGTGTGCGCTCGGTGGAACCTCCTGCAGTTGATAAATATTTCAAGAAGCTGAAAGTTAGTGATACATTTTAAATGCACTGCTAAGCTGAGATACTTCATGGTCCTTTGCATACACATTTGCATTATTCATTTGTGCTGTGCAGGTAGATAATGGGCCAAATCTATCTTTGGTATTACTCCACTGATTTCTGAGTAACTGAACTGATTCAACCATACGTGTACATCTTGGTTTTTGGAAGTTCAAGGCAAGGTTGGAATTACTTTAGTGATTTTATTATGCAGGTAATAGTTGTTTATGTACTAACTAATGATGTTCAATAGCTTAGGCATTCTTTCATTAAAATAATTGTAAGCAGAAGGTATAATTTATTTTTTCTTCTTCTTCTGGGGGAAAAAAAAAAGCATTCGGTCTTCTAGTTGCTGAATCCTAAAGTGACTGACAGAAGGGTATGATAAAACAGCTTTCTGTCATTGGTAAAAATTAATCCTAACCACCTACTAAAGTAGAAGATCTTGAGATGCTTTTTTATAGCATGATGCTTACTTAAAGTAGAAACTGTCTCTCGACATTTTAAGCAGCCTTCCATACAATGGGTCCGTGATACTAACACGTGTTACATTTGTGTGTGTGCACGTATACAAATACATATGTATACAAACTGTACACATATCTGTACTTTAAATATATTAGGCACTTGCTTTAACCTATGGGGAGAGGCAGAGGTAACAGAAAATGGTAAGCCTTGATCTAACAGCACATACTTAGATTTAAAATGCTGACATTGGGCAGGCCATTCAGATGGACGAGTATGTAATACATTTGATGGAAGCTGCTATCTCTACATTTGAATCTGGTATATGAAGGTGGTTATTGGTTTTTTGGAGGGTTTTCTTGATTTTTTTTTTTTAATTAGTAGATAGTTGTAGGAGATAATTGGGATAATTTTAATGAGAAATTTAAAATATTTCTCTTTGAGATCCAAAGAAAACTCTTAGCATGGAGTTCATGCTGTTACAAATAGTTTCTACCAGAGGTCAAGACCTTTGTATGACATTCTCAGAATGGTCATTCCATTAATTGGCCTTTGAAAAAGCTAACCTGACAATTAAAGCAGGAACTTCGTCTTCTCAGCCGTGAACACATGCACTCTGTGGCTGCAGAATTGTGATTCTCCGTGTCAATCTTGAGTTCTACAAAACTGTGGAGTTTTAAGGATGTGGAAGAAAAAGCAGTTGGAAACACAACTACATGTCAGTCAAAGTAAGGCTCTCCTTAATACACCCTGTGTTTAACACTTTCTAATAACAGCATGTATGGCCAAGTTATTCAGCAAAGGTCCTTGATTTTGTGACAGTGTGGTGGAGCAAATCAGAACTTGGGAGTCAATAAGAAAAATGCCTATAAGTTTAGTATATTACCTGGGAATTATCACAGTTGTGTATAATTTGTGTTTAGACCAGTTCTAAAAGTTTTGTTCTCAGTGGACTGAAACATGTTGAAGCCAAATAACTTTCATAGCTTTAGAAGTCATCAGAGAAGCCAAGAGTTGGGGCACCTCTCCCCTCTGTGCTAGGAAAAGCTGTAAAAGTCTATTGGGACTGCAATAAGCATTCATTGACAGTTTCTGCTAAAACTATAGGCAGAGAAATAATAGCTATTTGAACTGTTGAGTTATAACATTAAATCATTTGGTGATCAGTAGGCACTCAGACAGATGTCATCATGTTGGTTTTTTTTTTCTAGTTGTGGCCTCAGTTTTCCTGGTGGTGATGAATACTGATAATTTTTTTTTAAAGGAAAACTTGCATTCTTCTGAATAGTATTATTGCTGAGCATGTGTGCACCACGTGTTAAGATATTTTGATCGTGTAATGAAGAAGTTAATACTGATTATTACCATTCTTTTGGGGTTGTACAAGTGTTGTGTGAGGATATCTACATCTGGAGTGGTAGCAAATAGTTCATTTGGAAACTGAGGGCAGATGCCTTTGCTTTCTAGTACATACAGGCTCTCATGCTGGTATACGCATGGGGCTGTTTCAGCTGAAACACGTACCCATTCGTCATTAGACTTGCATGAACTGTGGCTTGAAGATGATGTTGGCTGCCACGGTGAGAAAAAGGTAGACTGGTTGTCCAGTCTGCAGGATGCCCAGCAGACTATATAGGAAGTAACAGCATCTTCATTACGGCCTTGATTATGGAGTTGCTCATTTCTGTTTTGTGAAACTGCTACACGTTGGAATTGGTGGTAAATCTGAAGTCTAACATGGTTCAGTTAGCCTCTGCTGCTTGACTTTTCACTCTTATTTTTTTTTGAGTGAATTTATTGGTAACCTTATTTCAACAGTAACAGGCAGTTCTATTTTGATTTCTTACCTGAGCTGACTTGGTCCAGTACTGAGTTTGCTTTTCTGTGTTTCCAGCTCTTTCAACTTTTTTTCTTAAGTGCCAGAGTTTATGAATGTGCAAAAGGGACATGCCAAAACCTGATACAAATTCTCTTGCATAGAGGATTAAGATTAATCCATCATGGATAATACCGGAAGGGTGCTGTTGACTAAAATGTAGATAACAACATAAAAGTAAAGAGGTGATATTACACACTTGTAGTTTTTTGCTGTTGTTTTAATGGCTTATCATCAGAAGGGTCAATATTTTATCACTGGGTCCAGTCTAGCATGAACCTTCTAATGCTTTTATCTTTTAGACTGTCAAAACTGTTAGTTCTCACAAGCTGGCCTTTAAGCAACAGAAAAGTCAGCCTGTTGCTAGAAACCTCTAACTTAGAAAACCTCAAAAATTCTTCTCCTGCAAGAGATGAATAATTGTCAATAAATAAAGACAAAGAATGAAAATAAAAAATCTGCTAGCAGAGATTTTAAAGAAACAAACAAACAAAAAGAAAACAAAAAACCAACAAACACTTTGGCAATTTTTTCTTCTTTTTTTTTTTTCCTTTTCTTCAAGGTTGCAGTATTAGGTGTCTGCCCTGCCCTGATTTCAGATTAGATTTCTTTTGGCTGCACAGCTGACTTTCTGAACTGGCTTTGGATGTGCTAAAAATTTAATAAGCAAATTTCAGATTGAGAGTCAAGCATAGAAATGGCTCGATGTCAGCGTTCTGTGAGGAGCAAGTTCTCATCCTTGTGCTTGGGCTGTTCTCCTTTCCTCCAGCTCACTCAGCACAGTGGCTCAGTTATTTTTTCATTGTCTGTCTTTCCCTTACATTCAAAGCCGTTATCTGTGCACAGCCCTATACTCCTAGGGTATGACTCTTAAATAATTTCCCACCTAACTGCTACTCAGTCACATGGGTAAAGACTTATTCCCGAGTCCTTCAAAAAAGCTACTGTCAGCCCAGTCCCTGCTGTTAGTCGGGGAGAGAACCAGTCCTCAGTTCTCATAGGAAATTCAGTGCCATTAGGGAGGAAAATTTGTGGCTGCTGAGTCAGAGGAAATATTTTTAGTGATTTGTCTTTAGTATTTTCTTTTTTTTTTCTAATCAAATCAATGATACGCAGTAAAAGCCGGAACAAGTTCTCAGATGGTTTAAAATGAGGTATCAAGATCTACTGAAATTAGTGGAAGTTGGCTGACTTAGAGGAGGTAAGTCTGTGTTGGGTTGCTTTATGGTACCCTTGTAGTTGTGGAAGAGACTTACCTGAGCTTCCAGAATTCATAGGTTTTGTTGTGCTTTTGCTGAAACTAAGTTACACGACTGCTTTAAGTAACTTCAGACGTAGTAAACTAAACCACATATTGGCATATGCTATGGAGGAGGTGAAACGTCAGCAGCTTTATCTACGTAAATTGTGTTTGAAATCGTTCACTCAGAATGATGTGATTAAAAGAGGAAAAAAATTGTATATAAACTGCGAAAGCCCTTGGGCTTTCATAAATAATTTTACAGCATCCTGAACATATTTGTTCCCTTCTAAACAGTCATAAGGTTAGACATTGCACCAGAAAGGCATGTGCTCGACATTCGAGCTTCAAAGTAAAATTTCAAACACTGAAATATTTTTGGTTTAATTTTTACCAAGCACAAACGTGTAAAAAGTCATTCCCAGTAAATGATATGGTGGTGCTAGGATTAGATGAATAGCTTGCTTTCCCCAAACTATTAATGGAACAAACATATAGAAAAGAATTTAGAGCAGTTTTGTTTTAATATAATTGTTCTCATACAAGATTAATACTACATATGAATATGGAGTAACCTCTGCATTAATCATATTGCCTTCTCCATAATTTTTTTCTGCCTCAGTTCACTTTAAGCCTATATGCTCTGGTGCAGCAATGCTGTGTAATTTTCATCAGAAGTAACAGAGCTTCTTTAAGAGAGACTGTGTATTCACTACCAGAATATGAAATGTAGTGAAATTGTAGTTGGGGGGGGGGGGGAATTTTCTTCAGCAATAACATAATGGAGTGTATAGATTTCTCATTCATTTTTGTCATAGGACTTAGGCTTTAGATATTTCTCACATCCATTTTTAGAGGAGATCAGGATATACCTCCAATCTCCCGTTACTACAGATAGCTGTATTCACTGATGTGCTGGCAATCTATGGGTTTTGGGTTTTTTTAAGACCATTGCTCTAATTTTGTTTCATAGATGAAATAACTACTACTTTGTTAGCTTTTCAGCTATAATTTTGCTATTGCTCTAGGTATCCTATGTACTTTATTTCTAATTAAAGTTTTTTGGTGGTAAACATTTCTTTTTTTTTTTTACTGTACCTGTAAGCCACTGTCCCTCTTAAATAAGCTTCTGCAGTTGTTTAAAAGCCTGTATGGTGCAGAATTACATAAACAATGATACCAAAATCAGCCATGACAATGACTAATTTAAATAGGAACTTTATCTAGAACATGCATCTGTGTACTCTCATTGCACAAGTTGCCTGTATTTGAAGAATAACATTTTACACGATAATATTCCTAATAAACTGTTATTTTCACAGTACCTTTTACTTTGACAATCTGTGTTATTTTCACTGCGTTTAATAGTAATTTAAAGTATGTCTTTAAATTAGTATTAATTTATCATAGTGAACCTGTGTAGCATATCATAAATAAGTTGTTTCTAATACTGTAGGAGCTGACTGGCATATATTGTAAAAAATTTTGGTACCCTGAGGACTTGCTGTAAATCAGACATGCATTTATTTGTTCTGAGGAGCCAAACTGTCCCTTTCAGTTGACCGAGTACGCAAGAACTTCATTTGCTTTGTGGCTGTAGCTCTATGCTGGAGACCTAAAGCTAAGTCACGACTTCAGGGAGGGAGGGAAGGGGAAGGGGAAAACAACATACAAATTCTTAAAAGGTGCTGGCAGTACATTTTTCATTTGGACATCTAGCTCAGGTATCGGTCCTTCCAACCAAAGGAAAAGGCTGTTCTTATTTTAACAGAGCAGTAAAAATACATAGATGGTCTCAAGCAAAGATGAAATCAGGGAGGGTTATAGATCCATCACATATTGAGTGAGACCCAAAGCACCTTTCTAGTGTCCTTGTATGCATCTCAACAGTAGGTTCCACCAAAATGGAATGGGTCAACAGACTGGGGAAAAGTTCATCTTTTTCCTCTGGACTATGGCAATACACTATTTGGAGGACTACCTGAAAACATTCCTTAAAAGTTACAGGATTTCCTTTCATGGATAAGCTCTTGTGATAACACCTTCCTGAAGCTTGTATCTTTAGGCTGTCTTCTTTAGCCTATCATGGCAGGACTTTTTTTAAACTTGTCCGTTTATTCATGTGTCAGTGATTACTTGCATACAAACACAATAACATTGCTTCAGAGCACATGCATTACACGTGTGAATTTCTGTCTTTGCAGAAAATGTCACCTGTTCTAATATTCTGGAAATACCAATAGTCTACTAAGTATATGAATTTATATTTATACCCTTGCTATCTGAAAGACACAAGGCATCTCATCCTTATGAATGTGCTTGATAATATGCTTGGTGGTGTTTGAGGAAAAACAGGGGGAATAACTTTGGCTATAGCTCCTTTGTCATCCATTTTCCTGCAGGTGCATGCATTAAGACACAAGTTGTAGCGTTTCATAGGATAAGATGCTTACTGTTTTAAGTAGTAGCAAAATTCTGCATACTTTGGACTGTAAGCCATTTTTACTGTATGTAGACAAGTAAGTTAGAAAGCAGCCACCCATCACTTGCAAGTGCTCACAACAGCAGAGGACAGCAATGGTCAGCTTACAGTGCAACTCAAGGCCATTTCTGTTACTACCTGGATGTTCAGGTACCAGGCTAGTAAGTTTGTTTGTACAGTGCAGCATATGAGCTAAAAAATCTTGACATGCCTGACTTGAGTTTGCACTTCTGCGCTTTTCTAGAAAGTACAAATCCAGAAGCAACTTGGCAAGTTTGGTTAGTCTGCTAAGCAGCCAGCATTTCTGGGAGCCAGGTGAGATTACCTCGTGGGCTAGATCTAGTCCTTGGAGTGCTGACGGGCTGCCTCCAGCGTAGCCTATGTAAGTTGTGGGTCAGTAAAACCGTATTAAGGATACCAGGAGGGCATGCTGAAGAGGATGCTGTACAAATTTTTGCATTTGTTCTCAAGCAGTTTGGGTATATGCAGCCCATGTTTTGGTTCAAAAATACAGGACTGACAAGGAAACAGTCAATTGTTATCGTAATCCATAACAAACGACAGCAAGTTGAGTAAGGGATATGTGTCCAATATACCATGCAAGCACAAACCTATCCTTAGGACAGCTGTCAAAATCGTATTGGGGTTGTTTAAGTGTTCTCATATTTAAAGTGTTTCCATGGTTGATCAACCATTGAGGGAGTCTTGGGCAGTTGGGAAGGTGTCTGTTCTGGCAGGCTGCAGGGTGGCCTTACTTCCATTGAGTCGCTTGACTCTTGACAGTTGTCTTCTGTGGCTTATGCAACTTTCAGAAACATAACATTTTCTTTGACGTTACTGTTGCTTTGTTTTCTTACCAGGAATAAAGCTGGTTGCGTTGGGAGTAACCAACTATGGCAATGATTCAGGCAGTGCTGCACTACTTTCTCCTCTTAAACTTTTGCTCTGTGTTTACTGCTGCCATCCTGTCCTCTTGTGGATGAGGTTTGCTAAGTTCTCAAAGGCTGCTCTGACTTAGGGGTGTCATTTTCTTATCTGATATTATGTTTTTTCATTAGCAATTGCATGAGCTCATCTAAAAGCAGAAGTCATTTTCTAACTAAATTCTAAGTTCTTTTTTAGTTATTGAAGGGCTTAGAAATTGCACATATGGCTGTGGTAAATGCAATACTAGAGGTAAGTGGACTTATTTGCTCCAAAACAGAAGTGCACGCACAAATAGTACCTGTGTTCACCTAAGTGAGTGAGGCTTTATTGTGTCTGTATATGCATGCAGATTAAAGTGGGTTTTGTATACTTCTGATCTGCGAACTTTTTTCAAACAATATATGATTTATTTATTTTTTATTATTTCAGATATTATTGAATATCCCACTATTAGTTAGTGAGCTCCAGTCAGTGTTTTGAATGCTTCAAATCTCCTATGACATTATTTGACTGTCAGTATGCCTTTACCCTATTTCTTTCTGTAGTGTGTTCAGAAATCATGGGGCTGCTTGGAAAGTCTGGCAGCAATAATCTTAACTGTTTTCTATTCTTCCTTCTAGTTCTTTGGCACCAGTGTTATACTGCCTCAAAATGGAAATGAGCTTGGATAAATGTAAAGGGCAAGGTGTCCAGACACTGGTTTCTGGAAATACCTGCCTTCTGTTAATAACTTGTACAATAGGGATGGCTGTGGCATGGCTGCAAGATGGAGCAGACAAAGAAACTGCCTGGTTGGCTGTGACCTCCAGATAGGCTCTGTTTGGACAAACTCTAAAAGGCTTTATGGTTAAACCTTTTGTCCTGCCAGGGCCTCCTAGCCCTACCTTTACATTTCTATGACAGGGGACAGACTGAACCTAAGTTTTAATTAATACTGGCTCTTGGAAAACTGAAATGCTGTCCATAAAATCAGTGGAATTCCTATTTGGACATAGGCATATTCCCCAAACTCTTACACAACCTACTTGTACAAGTTTCTCTCTTTCCTTCCTTTAAACTTTTATTTTTAATGTCCATGGAATGCTTTAAAAGAATAATTAGCCATTTGGTTATCTGGGGGGAGAAATCAGATGCAGATTTGAGACAGTCAGTATAGGCACTTTGCATTTCCTCATTGATTTCTCTGAATGACAGAGTAGGTTTATTAAAAAAACTAAACATGCTATTCCATCTAAAAATCAATGTATCTTGGAAGGGAATTTGGAAAAATGAAATCCATACACTGTGAAGGGATTGAAAGTGTTTCTGGGGATGGGAGCCCCATCATTATTGTTTGCCAGCGCTGTCCTTATTACTTCAGGACACCTTTCTGTCCTGACTTAATATTTTTTTATATATTATGGAATTAATGTTCATTATGATTTTTGTCATTTACCTCATGCTGATCTCAGTTGAAGTTTTGAAACACACACGAGTAAGGCACAGTATAACTGTGAAAAACAGTAATTTTTTTTTTAATTAGGTTGAAAACTGATTTAAAAAATCCGTTTGGCCCAGTTTACCAAAACATCTGCAGGATTCACGAACAGCTTGTTGGCTGAGCTCAACAGCAGGAGAAGCTGTAGTCGATCAGTTCTGCCCTCTTCAGCAGGTGTAATACCAGTTGATGGAAATTGCAATACATGGTTTCAGGGGACATGTGGATAATGTGTCCAGATGATAGCAACATCAACAAAGTATAGAAAAAAACATGGACAGATGTTTGGCTTATTCTGTCTACATGGTTACATGTACTTAAATTCACTCTAATAGAGTTTATCTACTGTCACGTAGTGGTTTGCTCTGTTACAGAGAAGGATTTTATGGTAGGCTGCTAATCTTACAAAACAGTCCACCTGTTGCAGCGGCCGTATTTTGCAGTGTCTTAGCTGCAGGTTTTTGACTTTTTTTTTTTTTTTAAAATCTTTCTTTCCAAACATATTTGAGTGTTACGTTTGTCTACAGTGGGATGAATTGCTTTGTGGTTTTGACGTATAGCAGGTTTTCTTGCAGTGAGACTGATACTTCAGACCCTCACAGACAGAAAGAAGATAAATCACACACTTTTCAAACTTCATCCTTTAAAAAAAAAAAATGCTTCTAGGTTTATCTAATGGAATGATTTTTACTTTTGGTTTTGGTTTTCTACTGTGTGTGCCAGGAGTATAGTCAATTCTGAAATTACTGAAATAGAACAATGACTAAACTTGATCAATAGAATATCAAAATACATCAATAATTCTTAAAAATATTTAGTCAGGTTGTTAAATTATGAGACATTGTTCTTCAGGTCCATTTATGTGTAAATGAAAGTGATGGTGAATCCAGCTATCCTGTAATCAGAAGGTCCCGTTGTCACGATGCAGATATGGATAGAGCATCCCATGTCCGTTACCTGGTCCAGTCTCTTCTCTTTTCATTCCCACTACTAGAACTCTTTAAAATTCTAAATCATCACGGCTTGCAAATTTAGATTCAGTGCTTTGTAAGATTAATTCAAAAATGTATCAAACTGTAATTTTGAAGCTGATGTGAACATTTAAAGAAAAGAGGTTTTATCTGTTATTCATTTAATGCAGCATGAAATTAACATGTGAATCAAACAGCAAAATTTTAGTAAATAAGATCCAGCATCTATTATGAGGCCTCATTATTCCATATACATAGTAATATTTTCAAAGTGTAATTTTTTCTTCTTCCTAAGCTGCTCGAAACGTTCCCCCCTGTTTTTCAACAAGGCATTGTGTGTTGATGTTTGTAATTAGATCATTTGCATACAGCAGTTGTCATTAAAAAGTTAACATTTTCAGAAGTTACAATGTCATGGTACCCAAAGCTTTCCCACTTCTAAATATTTAAAATTATAATTTAGATCACATAGTTCTCGTCGTGTATAGTTCTCATCGTGCTAACCGTTCTTTTCAGTGTTATTTCTCACATGACTGCTTCTCAGGCTCAAGTTTGTTTCACTGTAAATAATTTTGTAGTCTCCATTTTAGTGGGATTCTAACTGGAGAGTATTTTTTGAGGTAAAACATAGTTGCAAGTTATTTGCCTGAAGTCTGTATCCAAAGCCATGTGTACTCAGTTGCTACGGAGATACCTGTCATCCTCTGTTCCCGAGAAGCCGACAGATGAGCGTGGTACCAAACAGGCCAAAAGTCGTGGTGTGCATAAAACTGTCTGTAAACTCACTAGCAGGTACAAAGCCTGTTTCACTGGGCTGGGAGAAGATGTGCTCTGTAAATTCAGGAAAGGAAACTAAACTAAAAAAAAAAAATTGGTATCCATTTCAGCACACCTCCAGGAGGTTATGCTCCCCTGTCCAGTCCTGACAATAATCAAGCTGCCAAACTTTGTGACAGAATTAGGGTTGGTTTTCCAGGCTGCCTCTTGGCTGTAGAGGCTGTACCTTACGCTTATGGTAGTACTGAATCTGAAAGGGCTCCTGTGTTGAACACGAACTGGAAGAACAAAAGATAGAAACGGTTTGCAGTGTGGAGATACGAAGCTGCTTAAAGGGAAGGGAGCTGATTTGTAAGGGTTAAATTTTCAAAATCCTTCTCTCCAAGTGGTATTACGCTGTTGTAGAGGGGTTTGCTCTTCCAAAAAACGATGTGGGAAGTGGTTAGAGACACTTTATATTCTGATGATGCTGTCAAAGCCATCCCAAACATTGTTGCAAGGTCTCTGCCCATTTTTCATGAATGTATTCAAGGGAGGGAATGCTCTGTTTCTTTCTCTCTGTCTCTCCCTTTCTGACTTTGCTCTGCAACGGACATGAGCCAGAGAAATGTCTCTCTCGGTCAATGCAGTCTCTTGTTTGAGGAAATGAAGTAGAGTGACTACAGTCAGTGCATCCCGTTAAATTATTTCTTTCATTCTAATTCCAGTGACTTTGCTTTTGGAAATGATACACGCTTTGCCAGCCACGTAATACGAAAAATCAATCTTTTCCAAATAGAAATCAAGCTTTAGGAATGGGAAAGTAACATGATAATAAGAAAGCTTTAGTGGAAGTGAAATTTGGCTTAAAATCCTGACTTTGGTACACTAAATATGCACTCCTCGTTTTTAAGCCAAAGAGGAAATTACTTTATAAATTTCCAGCACTTGCTAGGTAATCAGTTTGATGTCACGTTTTGCTTGTCAGGTGGCTGGATAATCTAAAATACGCAAGAAATAGACAACAGAACAGGCCCAGAAAATTAAGCAGTCTTTCTTGTATTCTTACAGTTTAGCATTGCAAATGTTGCTGGTACTTGTGTATTCCAGGGTCTGAGTCAAAGGAGCCAGGCTTATTCAGCAGAGAGGCTTCTCAGGACTATATGCAGTATAGCTTCTCAGGTAGAGTAGGGAAAGTTAGTGTTTTGCATGGGGCAGGCTATTACTGAAATCGGAGAGTGTCTGTGAACAGAGAGGAATGAACCTTGCAAGATAAAACAAAATGGACCATCTATGATCAATTCAGAAAATAAAATAATATTCTCCCATACAGTTTTTCATATAATTGGACATCCTATCCATTCCTAGCCCTGAGGCACACAAGGAAAAAGTTATACCTCTCACACTGATCAGAATGGGAAAACTCGTAGAAATTCTTTCTTTTACTGCAGAGGTATTCTGGGAGGGAGAGTAATTTTAATGGCACAGAAGGTTACCTAGTACTGTGTGCATGGTGACTGTGTAGTCAAATTTTTCTGCTTCTGGGGTGACAAGTGTTTACCTCAGTAATCTTGGTAATGCTGGTTGCAGACATGCAAGGAGTATGCCCGTTAATCCCATGCACCAGTACATGCTGGCAAGCAGCTTTGCAGAAAAGGCCCTGAGGGTGCTGGTGGACACCAAGTTGAACATGAGCCAGAAATGTGCCCTTGTGGCAAAGAAGGCCACCAGTATCCTGGGCTGCCTTAGGAGCAGTGTTACCAGCAGGTCAAGGGAGGTGATCCTTCGCCTCTGCTCAGCACTGGTGAGGCCACACCTGGAGCACTGGGTCACTGGGTCCAGTTCTGGACTTCTCAGTTCAAGATAGATATGGACATATTGGAGGGTGTCCAGTGAAGGGCCACTAGGATGATGAAGGGACTGGAGCATCTCTCCTATGAGGAAAGGCTGAGAGAGCTGGGACTGTTCGGCCTGGAGAAGAGAAAGCTGAAGAGGGATCTCATCAATAAATATAGATACCTGGAGGAAGGATGCAAAGAAGAGGGAGTCGGATTCTTTTCAATGGTGCCCAGTGACAGGCCCAGAGGTGATGGGCACAAACTGAGATACAGGAGACTCCATCTGAACATCAGGAAATACTTTGTTACTGTGAGGGTGACCAAGCACTGGCACAGGTTGCCCAGAGAGGTTGTAGAATCTCCCTCCTTGGAGATATTCAGAAGCCGTCTGGACATGGTCCTGGAGAACTGGCTGTAGGTGGTCTTGCTTGAGCAGCGGGGTTGAACCAGACGACCTCCAGATGTCCCTTTCGACCTCAACCCTTCTGTGATCCTGTAAAGATGCCTGCCATGCACGGTTAGGGCCTATGTCTGGTGCTGATACATGGCATCGTGGTTTCTGAGCAGGTTGGGGTTTGGAAGTGGCCAGAGTAATCTTGCATCTTTGATATGTTGCGCAATCCTAGATTGCAGTTCCAGATTCTCATTATTTCAAGCTAGCCAAGATCATTCAGAAGTGTCACATTTGATATAATTTCTGTCTCTGAGACATTCAGCTGTGCAAATCATACGGCTTTGACAAAATAATCCCAACACATACATGGTCCTGAGATGCTGAAAAATCCAGTTAAGACTTTGGTACCACGGGTTTGGTGTTGGTGATTTGTGAAGTAAAAATGAGGTCCCCTCGTGCCATTTCAATTTGTGGCAAGTGCACGTCTCTACTTCCCCTTCACCAGGGAGCAGCCAGAAGTACATCTGCTACAGCATCGCAGGCAACGTGCTCTTGGAGGACCTGGGAGGGAAGGAGAGCCAAGCGCTTGCCAGCCATCACAGATCTCCTTCCTCTTACCTGCACAAATGGGCGCTCGAACCGCTGTATCGGGTGTTTTTGAACCACAGCAGCTCTCATCAGAGACGAAGGGAGGTTTCCACGCTGCCTGTGCCTTCGATCCCTCCCAGGCTGCACGGTCAGCTTCGCCCCGGCCCCTGATTTCTCAGAGTGCCCTCTCCGGGGAGGTGAGAGGGAGCTTTCTGGGGCAGGCGGTTCTCCTTGCCTCCCTCCCTGACCAGCTTGGAGTGGCTTTCCTGGCGCTGCCATGGAAACGGTGCTTGCAGTCCCAGAAGAGGGAATGTGTGTGGCATTCAGCCGCTGCCAGGTGTGGGGAGGAGAGAGCCTGCATTTTACCCAGTCCAAGTTCCCACCGCGGGGAGAGACGTCGGATTTAAGATGGGGGGCAGGGGGGAGAGCAGATATGGCTCTAAACCACAGCTCAGAAACCGTGGCTGGAAATCAATTCGAACCTCCTTTGTGCCATTAGATTTGCTTAAAGCACTAAATTTAAAATTCAGTATGTGCTGGCTTGTTTTTATTTACTTTGCCTTTCCTTTTCAATACTGTGATACCATGAACCGGTCTGTTCTGAAAAGGGAGTTGCAACTCCTACCTGCTCGTTCTGCACTCGGGGTCGGGGACTTTAGTGATGTGCATTGTGTGTGCCAGGTCATGGACAAAATCGTTGGGGTTATCAACGCTGCTAGAAGGTTCCTGCGTTCGTCACACGGGGATAGATAACAGTTTTGATCGCTGAGTTTTGCTGTAATGAAGGCTTGAATTTCAGATGACTTCCATAGTAATGTCAATGAAATATCCTGATTGCAGTTATGGAACAAGTTGATTCATTAATTATTTTTACTCTCTCTATTTTTTTTTTTCCCCTCTCTTTTTTTTCTTTCAGTGAAAAGTGATTCAGTGAAAGTAACAATGGTTCCTATGGCTCTCTTATTTTATAATTGTGTCATAGCAGTAACTCTGATACCCCTCCTGTAAGGAACATCCCTGTAGGGATGCTTCTGTCCATTTTAATCTACTTGGAGTTTCCTGAATAGCGTTTTGGTGGCAACTGACTGGTCTTTGAACTGGAATCTGTCCTGTAATTGTGGAAGCAGCACCATTATTTTAGTGAGGCTTGGTAATTCTGGAGTGCAGCAAATGTTGATTGTGTGTTTGATCTCCCAGAGCCATAACCACAAATCCAGTCCAGTATATTTAATTCTTTTGTTCCATTCACGGTTTTACTTAGAATCAATAGTGCAAATCTGGCAGTCTTTTTGTTTGTTTATTTGAGGACTCAGTAGCAAAACTATTTTGTGTTTCATTGGAAGAATGGCCCAGATTTCCAATCTGGATGTTTTATGGATGAAAATCTGTTTTCATATAAAAACCCTGATTCATTATGTTTTCTGGTTTCTGTTTTGTGGGAATAAATGTGTTTCACTAATGAGAACGGCCGTCGTTGCTCAGACAACTTGTCTCCACCAATGACCATAAGTGTATGCTGAAGGAAGAGTAAGAACAGGGCAAGAATATAGACACTGTCTCCTAATACTCAAAACCCACCTGTTTTCAGATTTCCACAACCCAGTGAAGTTATGTGCTTAGTAACCATCAAAAGCATGCCTGTTACATCTTCTTTCATCTGTTTTCAAGTCTGGCTCTTAATTGCTTCATTTGATACGTCCTACTTCTTGTTTTGGAAGAATAGTGAATATGCCATGCGGGATTTTGTAGACCTCTGCCATGTCCTCCTTAAGCTGTCTCTTTTCCAGATTGAAGATTCCCAACTTCATTGTTCCTTGTACAGAATCCATTTCATACCTTTAATTACCCTTGTAGCCCTTTTTTCCATCTTTCCAGTTCTGCCACATCATTTCAGACACGGGAAGAGCGGAACTTCACACAGTTTTCAAGATACTAGCACACCATGAATTTATTCAGTGGCATAAGACTGTTGGTGCTTGTGTCTTCATAGGAAAGCTGGTGATCAGATGGTAGTGACATGACACTCCTGTGGTGGCCCACGGGGCTGTTCCTAGGATGACAGAGGCATTGACCAGCCAGAGCTACTGCACAGGGGTATGTGGCCATTCGGGTGAGGGGCAGTGGGGAGGGCCTGCTACTCCTTGCTGGGCTGAGCAGGGTGGGGACCTCACCTGTGGGACTTGTTGCCTGATGGACCATGAAGCTGGCAGCCATCGGACCTGCAGGCAGAGCTCAGCAGGTTATGCTGCAGCAGGGGGAGTGAGCAGGAAGCTAATAAGATGTCAAGCAGCGATGCTGCAGGGGCAAGGGCCAAGGCCTCAGTGTGCAGACAAGAGAAGACCAGAAGCAAGCTTAAACAGGGAAGGAATAGCAATGCACAGAACAAGGCACCCTGGAAGCTTGTGACCTGGGGCAACAAGGCAGCAGCTCTCCCCTAATCTGGAAAAATTCAGCTGAAGAACAGATACGGAGTCCTGGGCGTAGACTGGAAAGATGAACACACTACCCTAGAAGAGACAACCAGGCCAACAGCTCAACAGGTCTAACTTCTCAGGGAAAGAAGTACTGAGTATTAACAGCAGGAAACTCCCTTTGGTGGTAAACTGAGCATACGCATCTGCTGACCTGACTCAAAGTCATGTGAAGTTTGCTGCTTGCCTGGAGTCAAAATACAGCCAAAATCCTGCACAGATAGAGAGCCAAGACTCATCAAGTCCAAGGATTTGCTACTCTTCCATGTGGGCACCAATGATACTGCAAAGTGTGATCCAGAAAAAATTAACCAGGACTGCAGAGTCTTTGGGGTTAAAGTGAAGGAGACAGGTGCTCAGGTTGTGTACTCCTCAGTCTTGCCAGGGAAGGGTGCAGGCAGAAGCAGGTATATCGTTTAGGTCAACACCTAGCTGTGTAGCTGGTGTGACTGACAGTCTTTCTCCTTCCATGATCAAGGGATCTACTGAGCAAAGAGATCCACTTTTCAAAGAAGTGCAAGGATGCCTTTGCCAATAGACTGGGGAACAATGAAGTGGACTTTAAATGAGCGTTGAGGCAGAGTGGAGACAATCAAGGCTGGAGGGGACAAGGTGAAAGCATGTGTGGAGCAGAGCCGAAGGGGAGGCTGCCACACTTCCTTCAGAGACAAGGAGCAAAGATGGCACATCATCACAAGTGCCTGTGCACCAACCCTCACGCTCTGAGGAAGAAAACGGAAGAAATGGAGTTCCTTGTGCAGTTACAGAGTT
Source organism: Calonectris borealis (assembly GCF_964195595.1). Lineage (NCBI taxonomy): Eukaryota > Metazoa > Chordata > Aves > Procellariiformes > Procellariidae > Calonectris > Calonectris borealis. The sequence continues at coordinate 81,757,703 of NC_134313.1, read as the reverse complement.
ACAATGTCATTGGGATTACAGTAACTCAGTGGGAGAGCTCATGTGTCTGGAGTCCTGCAATGGACAGTTAAGACGATAAGGAAAGATAGGAAGTGTAGAAGATGGGTGGAAGAGAAGAAAGGGTTGTGCTCTGTGTAAAAGAACAGTTTTAATAAACAGAGGTCAGCTGTGGTCTGTAGGGTACTTTTGGGTCAAAATCGGAGCCGCTGACAGAGACCTCATGGTGTCTGCCACAGGCCTGGATCAGGAAGAAGAGGTGAATGAAGTCGTCTTTATTCACCTCCAAGACGCCTCAGGCCTGCAGGCCCTGGTTCTCAAAAGGGAATACAACCATCCTGATATTTACTGGGAAAGCAACACAGTGGTGCGTAAGCAATCTGGGCGATTTCCAGGTTGAGGACAGCTTCCTAGTGCAGGCTGTGGATGGGCTAACTAGGAACAGTGCTCTTCTGGACTGAATGCTTACTAAGACAGACGTGTTTGGAGATACGAATGTCAATAGCAGCACCTGGCTGCAGCGACTGTAGGAGTGTAGAGGCCAAGGGGCTTGAGGAGGACAAGTGATAAAATAAAGACATGGACTTCAGAAGAGCAGATTTCAACTCACTCAGGAAACTATTAGGAGTCTGTCTTGGAAGGCAAAGCAGCTCAGGAATTTTGGGAGATTTCCCAATATAGCTGCTTCTTGAAGCACAAGAGCAGTCTATCCCTCTAAGCAGGAAAAGGAGCAGGCATAAAAAGAAATCAGTTGGAAAAACACTGAGCTACTAAGAGAGCTCAAATGAAAAAAGGAGCACTAGAGCAGTACAAAAGAGGGCAAACTCCCGAAGAGGAATATAGAAATACTGCTTCAGTGTGCAGAGATGCAATTAGGAAGGCAAAAGCTCAGCTGGAGCTCAAACTAGCAAGAGATAACAAAAATAACATAAAAGTTTCTGCAGGTGTGTTAGTAGGAAGCAGAAGTGCAAGGAAGATGTAGGCCTGCAGCTGAATAGGGCCAGCAAGTTTGTCAAAAATGGCACAGGAAAGGCTGAGGCATTCAGCCTGTCTTCACAGGTGATGTCAGGCCCCAAAACTCTATGTCAAGAAGCAACGACGAAGTCAATGGCAAACCACCGATAGTAGTGGAGGGTCGAGTGAGGGACCATCTGTACAAATTGGAGAGGCACAACTCCTGTGTGACCTGATAGGATGCAACTGAGGGTGCTGAGAGAGTTGGCTGATATCATCACAAAACTACTCCTTAACATCTTTGAAGGGTCATGGAAGTAAAGGAAAATCCCATATATCTGGAAAAGAACAAATATTACAGCCATCTACAAAAAGGGCAGAAAGGTAGATCCAGGAAACTACAGACCAGTCAGCCTTATGTTTCTGGGAGAAAATATGCAACTCGTGGAAGCATTTCCAGGCAGTTGAAGGGCATGTGAAGTTAGGACTGGTTTTGTTCCACGAGGATCCCCTTCTGCTTATCTACAGGGAATTTCATCTCCCACTTTATGTCCTGCTTTTTCAGGCTGTGAAAACATCCTTCTAAAATTCTCTATTGTCGCCCTTCAGCCTTACTGTCCTGCGTAATTTTGTATTGTTGCCAAACTTGGTCACCCTGTTGTTCACTCCTTGTTCCAAGTCATTTATATATGTATTGAACAGTGTGCAACACAGAACCAGAACTTCACTGGTGGACACCTTCAACTGTGAGAATTTACCACTTATTTCTAGTCTCGATCTCCTATTTAAGAAAGTACTTATCCATACCAAAACCTTCTGGATAGGTAGTTTGTATTTATGTCAGTGTCCACTAATTCTACTCCATGTTACAGGCTCCACTAATTTGCCTGATATGACTGTCTGGCTTGCTGCTCTGTAGTCTTATACATCTCCCTGGAAACTGGCATTGCGTTCAATGTCTTTCAGTTCTCAGGTACTACACCTGTTTCAAGCTATGTATTTTTTAGTTCCTTCAGAACTCTTGAGCAAATACCATCTGATCTTCCAGTTTGTTACTGTTTGTTTTGTCAGTTTGTTTCACGACCTATTCTACAGTCATTTCAATTTCAGGCAGATCCTCTGATAAGACTCCCTCAGTGAGTTCTTAGCATGGGAATTTCCCATAAAATAGCAAAAGCCTTTCTGAAGGATTAATTTAGTTTCTCTTCAATGAACCCTTTTATATCCTGATCACCCAGTGGCTCTACAGACTCTCCAAGCAGCTTCTTGCTCATGATGCATCTGAAAAAAGATTTACTGTTTGATTTGATGCCTTTGGCTATTTGTCCCTTAGAACCATATTGTGCTGTCTTGTATTTTTATATTTAACCTGTCAGCATTTATCATCCTTTATTTTCTTTATTTGAAGATGATTTCAGCTTTCAGAAAGAGTGTTTTTGTTCCTAACAACTTCCTTTGCCCTCCTGTTTAACTGTGCTAACTTCTTTTTGTTACGTCTTAAGCTTTTCTTGACACTGCATTGGCTCTGTGCTTCCAATATGGGGACATCAAGTAGTTTCCATACTGCCTTTCCATACTGCTTTGATTAGCTAAGAGCTAACTCTTAGCTTTTGATTTTTTGTTACATATTTTCTCTTTTTATGTGGCTCATAACTGGCAGATTTTCTGCCTTCTGTAGGGATGTTGGATCTGAGCACAGAATGATCACTTAAAGAGTGGCTTCTCAGCTGCAAGATGTCAAACCATCTTTTGTGCATTACCTGAGACCAAGTCAAGAATTGCATCTTTTCTTGTGGGCATCCTAACGGTTGGACTCGATGATCTTAGAGGTCTTTTCCAACCTTAATGATTCTATGATTCTAAGCAGCTGTCTATAATGGTATCCAAAATTCAGTCTATGTGCCATATCTTTCTGTCCCCTTTTTTTTTGGACGGGACAAACTACAGGGGTAATTGAAGACTCACAGAACTATCGCATTTTATACCCTTCTTTCAAAATATGTCTCTGTCTTGATGGTGGTACTGCCAACTCCATACTGTATCAACCCACATGTCAACCCATTCAAGTTCTTTTTATTCAATGAGATTGTTTATTTAATTTGATTCTAAGCTCTTTCCCTATCTTTGCCCATACTACAAATGTTATCCTGAACTGCATGTTCCTTACCTATTTGTTTTCAAACAGGTAATCTTTAGACTGTCATTTCATTATGAAAACCTTTTTACTTTGTTCAAAAGATGAGCTATTCATACCAGAAATTAGAAGAATAAGATCATAATGATACTTCTTAAAACTAACATTTTCATTACTAATTGCTTTTCTCTTTCATAAGGAACAATATGAATCTGTTGGGAATTTCCTGAATCTGTGGTATTTCTGCAGGGTAGCCAGAAAAGGAATGAATTGCCTAATTATTTTACTAGTTCTCTTCTTTGTAATAAAAGATGTAATAAAAGAGGAAAGATTCAAAAGCATAGTTGGGACTATTAAAGTTAACTGCTACTGCCACAGAATCATCTGTGAGAGAAAATCTGCAAATCTCAAGGGTTTGCAGTCCTTGAGTTCAAATTTTTTAGCCCATGCTGTTTGAAAGCCTGTTTTTTTCCTTAATACCTAATAGTAGTAGAAGTAAGTGAATTATTTGACTAATCAGTGTATTGTCTGCTAGAATACTAGAATATTTTGTTTACAAACATCGCTGTATTTGTGCTGAATTTCCTTACAATTTTGTTGAAAGTCCATCCACATTCAGTTAGTGTAGCAAACTGAGTCTTGCAAGTATGCAGAAAATCAAGCTTCTGTATTGTTACTTGTAAGACAAGAAAAAACAAAATCCTGTAGGTATTAATTTGCATGGAGTAGGTTGCCCTAAAAAAGCCCATCTTACTTTGTTAGATAACTTTTGACTCCCTTACTAACATGCTAATGACTAGCTCTTTAATAGCTACTCATGGCAATATTCAGATCTAGTATCCTAATTAATTCAGAGATTCAAGGATAATTGCAAATTATGGAGTCTGTTCTTGGATCTGCTGCACTGACAGTCTATGTATTGACTGAGAAATCAGTCTCTCTTACAAGGCAAGGAAAATCAAAAGAGAAAATTGTTCACCAGAATAATTTGTCCAATGGAAGCAGGAGAAGAGGAAGGCACTAGGTGTCTCTAATCTCTTAGACCATTCTGGACAAGTGTAAAGCTAATGATTTATAACGCTGGCTCTTCATCTGTATGCAATGCCTAGGATGATGTGTGTCTTCAAAACTCTGGAAGGGAGAACTAGTTTAGAGACGTATAAATAGG